>NW_027436636.1:0-1200000 GCF_031877795.1 Strix aluco
TCCAGTGCTCTGCAAGCTCTCCAGGACAACATAGAATCTGGGGCTCTGTGCTTTCTTTCGTTCTGAACAAGTGTTACTGTTTTCTGCACAAAAGCGATTCTGCGAAGCAATGTGAACAGGCACAGAGAAGGTGCTATCAGGGAATTCTCTGCCTGCCTTTCCCCAGTGCTCTGCAAGCTCTCCAGGACAACATAGAATCTGGGGCTCTGTGCTTTCTTTCCTTCTGAACAAGTGTTACTGTTTTCTGCACAAAAGCGATTCTTGCGAAGCACTGTGAACACTTCTGCTTCCCAGGCACAGAGAAGGTGCTAGCAGGGAATTCTCTGCCTGCCTTTCCCAGTGCTCTGCAAGCTCTCCAAGACAACATAGAATCTGGGCTCTGTGCTTTCTTTCAATCTGAACAAGTGTTACTGTTTTCTGCACAAAAGCGATTCTGCGAAGCAATGTGAACACTTCTGCTTCCCAGGCACAGAGAAGGTGCTAGCAAGGAATTCTCTGCCTGCCTTTCCCCAGTGCTCTGCAAGCTCTCCAGGACAACATAAAATCTGGGGCTCTGTGCTTTCTTTCCTTCTGAACAAGTGTTAGCGTTTTCTGCACAAAAGCGATTCTGCGAAGCAATGTGAACACTTCTGCTTCCCAGGCACAGAGAAGGTGCTAGCAAGGAATTCTCTGCCTGCCTTTCCCCAGTGCTCTGCAAGCTCTCCAGGACAACATAAAATCTGGGGCTCTGTGCTTTCTTTCCTTCTGAACAAGTGATAGTGTTTTCTGCACAAAAGCGATTCTGCGAAGCAATGTCAACACTTCTGCTTCCCAGGCACAGAGAAAGTGCTAGCAAGGAATTCTCTGCCTGCCTTTCCCCAGTGCTCTGCAAGCTCTCCAGGACAACATAGAATCTGGGGCTCTGTGCTTTCTTTCCTTCTGAACAAGTGTTACTGTTTTCTGCACAAAAGCGATTCTGCGAAGCAATGTGAACAGGCACAGAGAAGGTGCTAGCAGGGAATTCTCTGCCTGCCTTTCCCCAGTGCTCTGCAAGCTCTCCAGGACAACATAAAATCTGGGGCTCTGTGCTTTCTTTCCTTCTGAACAAGTGTTACTGTTTTCTGCACAAAAGCGATTCTGCGAAGCAATGTGAACACTTGTGCTTCCCAGGCACAGAGAAGGTGCTAGCAAGGAATTCTCTGCCTGCCTTTCCCCAGTGCTCTGCAAGCTCTCCAGGACAACATAAAATCTGGGGCTCTGTGCTTTCTTTCCTTCTGAACAAGTGTTAGCGTTTTCTGCACAAAAGCGATTCTGCGAAGCAATGTGAACACTTCTGCTTCCAGGCACAGAGAAGGTGCTAGCAAGGAATTCTCTGCCTGCCTTTCCCCAGTGCTCTGCAACCTCTCCAGGACAACATAAAATCTGGGGCTCTGTGCTTTCTTTCGTTCTGAACAAGTGATAGTGTTTTCTGCACAAAAGCGATTCTTGCGAAGCAATGTGAACACTTCTGCTTCCCAGGCACAGAGAAGGTGCTAGCAAGGAATTCTCTGCCTGCCTTTCCCCAGTGCTCTGCAAGCTCTCCAGGACAACATAAAATCTGGGGCTCTGTGCTTTCTTTCCTTCTGAACAAGTGTTACTGTTTTCTGCACAAAAGCGATTCTGCGAAGCAATGTGAACAGGCACAGAGAAGGTGCTAGCAGGGAATTCTCTGCCTGCCTTTCCCCAGTGCTCTGCAAGCTCTCCAAGACAACATAAAATCTGGGGCTCTGTGCTTTCTTTCCTTCTGAACAAGTGTTACTGTTTTCTGCACAAAAGCGATTCTTGCGAAGCAATGTGAACACTTCTGCTTCCCAGGCACAGAGAAGGTGCTAGCAGGGAATTCTCTGCCTGCCTTTCCCCAGTGCTCTGCAAGCTCTCCAGGACAACATAGAATCTGGGGCTCTGTGCTTTCTTTCCTTCTGAACAAGTGTTACTGTTTTCTGCACAAAAGCGATTCTGCGAAGCAATGTGAACCAGGCACAGAGAAGGTGCTAGCAGGGAATTCTCTGCCTGCCTTTCCCCAGTGCTCTGCAAGCTCTCCAGGACAACATAGAATCTGGGGCTCTGTGCTTTCTTTCCTTCTGAACAAGTGTTACTGTTTTCTGCACAAAAGCGATTCTGCGAAGCAATGTGAACAGGCACAGAGAAGGTGCTAGCAGGGAATTCTCTGCCTGCCTTTCCCCAGTGCTCTGCAAGCTCTCCAGGACAACATAAAATCTGGGGCTCTGTGCTTTCTTTCCTTCTGAACAAGTGTTACTGTTTTCTGCACAAAAGCGATTCTGCGAAGCAATGTGAACACTTGTGCTTCCCAGGCACAGAGAAGGTGCTAGCAAGGAATTCTCTGCCTGCCTTTCCCCAGTGCTCTGCAAGCTCTCCAGGACAACATAAAATCTGGGGCTCTGTGCTTTCTTTCCTTCTGAACAAGTGTTAGCGTTTTCTGCACAAAAGCGATTCTGCGAAGCAATGTGAACACTTCTGCTTCCCAGGCACAGAGAAGGTGCTAGCAAGGAATTCTCTGCCTGCCTTTCCCCAGTGCTCTGCAACCTCTCCAGGACAACATAAAATCTGGGGCTCTGTGCTTTCTTTCGTTCTGAACAAGTGATAGTGTTTTCTGCACAAAAGCGATTCTTGCGAAGCAATGTGAACACTTCTGCTTCCCAGGCACAGAGAAGGTGCTAGCAAGGAATTCTCTGCCTGCCTTTCCCCAGTGCTCTGCAAGCTCTCCAGGACAACATAAAATCTGGGGCTCTGTGCTTTCTTTCCTTCTGAACAAGTGTTACTGTTTTCTGCACAAAAGCGATTCTGCGAAGCAATGTGAACAGGCACAGAGAAGGTGCTAGCAGGGAATTCTCTGCCTGCCTTTCCCCAGTGCTCTGCAAGCTCTCCAGGACAACATAGAATCTGGGGCTCTGTGCTTTCTTTCCTTCTGAACAAGTGTTACTGTTTTCTGCACAAAAGCGATTCTTGCGAAGCACTGTGAACACTTCTGCTTCCCAGGCACAGAGAAGGTGCTAGCAGGGAATTCTCTGCCTGCCTTTCCCCAGTGCTCTGCAAGCTCTCCAAGACAACATAGAATCTGGGGCTCTGTGCTTTCTTTCAATCTGAACAAGTGTTACTGTTTTCTGCACAAAAGCGATTCTGCGAAGCAATGTGAACACTTCTGCTTCCCAGGCACAGAGAAGGTGCTAGCAAGGAATTCTCTGCCTGCCTTTCCCCAGTGCTCTGCAAGCTCTCCAGGACAACATAAAATCTGGGGCTCTGTGCTTTCTTTCCTTCTGAACAAGTGTTAGCGTTTTCTGCACAAAAGCGATTCTGCGAAGCAATGTGAACACTTCTGCTTCCCAGGCACAGAGAAGGTGCTAGCAAGGAATTCTCTGCCTGCCTTTCCCCAGTGCTCTGCAAGCTCTCCAGGACAACATAAAATCTGGGGCTCTGTGCTTTCTTTCCTTCTGAACAAGTGATAGTGTTTTCTGCACAAAAGCGATTCTGCGAAGCAATGTGAACACTTCTGCTTCCCAGGCACAGAGAAGGTGCTAGCAAGGAATTCTCTGCCTGCCTTTCCCCAGTGCTCTGCAAGCTCTCCAGGACAACATAGAATCTGGGGCTCTGTGCTTTCTTTCCTTCTGAACAAGTGTTAGCTGTTTTCTGCACAAAAGCGATTCTGCGAAGCAATGTGAACAGGCACAGAGAAGGTGCTAGCAGGGAATTCTCTGCCTGCCTTTCCCCAGTGCTCTGCAAGCTCTCCAGGACAACATAAAATCTGGGGCTCTGTGCTTTCTTTCCTTCTGAACAAGTGTTACTGTTTTCTGCACAAAAGCGATTCTGCGAAGCAATGTGAACACTTCTGCTTCCCAGGCACAGAGAAGGTGCTAGCAAGGAATTCTCTGCCTGCCTTTCCCCAGTGCTCTGCAAGCTCTCCAGGACAACATAAAATCTGGGGCTCTGTGCTTTCTTTCCTTCTGAACAAGTGTTACTGTTTTCTGCACAAAAACGATTCTGCGAAGCAATGTGAACACTCTGCTCCAGGCACAGAGAAGGTGCTAGCAGGGAATTCTCTGCCTGCCTTTCCCCAGTGCTCTGCAAGCTCTCCAGGACAACAGTGAAACTGGGGCTCTGTGCTTTCTTTCGTTCTGAACAAGTGTTACTGTTTTCTGCACAAAAGCGATTCTGCGAAGCAATGTGAACCAGGCACAGAGAAGGTGCTAGCAGGGAATTCTCTGCCTGCCTTTCCCCAGTGCTCTGCAAGCTCTCCAAGACAACATAGAATCTGGGGCTCTGTGCTTTCTTTCAATCTGAACAAGTGTTACTGTTTTCTGCACAAAAGCGATTCTGCGAAGCAATGTGAACACTTCTGCTTCCCAGGCACAGAGAAGGTGCTAGCAAGGAATTCTCTGCCTGCCTTTCCCCAGTGCTCTGCAAGCTCTCCAGGACAACATAAAATCTGGGGCTCTGTGCTTTCTTTCCTTCTGAACAAGTGTTAGCGTTTTCTGCACAAAAGCGATTCTGCGAAGCAATGTGAACACTTCTGCTTCCCAGGCACAGAGAAGGTGCTAGCAAGGAATTCTCTGCCTGCCTTTCCCCAGTGCTCTGCAAGCTCTCCAGGACAACATAAAATCTGGGGCTCTGTGCTTTCTTTCCTTCTGAACAAGTGATAGTGTTTTCTGCACAAAAGCGATTCTGCGAAGCAATGTCAACACTTCTGCTTCCCAGGCACAGAGAAGGTGCTAGCAAGGAATTCTCTGCCTGCCTTTCCCCAGTGCTCTGCAAGCTCTCCAGGACAACATAGAATCTGGGGCTCTGTGCTTTCTTTCCTTCTGAACAAGTGTTACTGTTTTCTGCACAAAAGCGATTCTGCGAAGCAATGTGAACAGGCACAGAGAAGGTGCTAGCAGGGAATTCTCTGCCTGCCTTTCCCCAGTGCTCTGCAAGCTCTCCAGGACAACATAAAATCTGGGGCTCTGTGCTTTCTTTCCTTCTGAACAAGTGTTACTGTTTTCTGCACAAAAGCGATTCTGCGAAGCAATGTGAACACTTGTGCTTCCCAGGCACAGAGAAGGTGCTAGCAAGGAATTCTCTGCCTGCCTTTCCCCAGTGCTCTGCAAGCTCTCCAGGACAACATAAAATCTGGGGCTCTGTGCTTTCTTTCCTTCTGAACAAGTGTTAGCGTTTTCTGCACAAAAGCGATTCTGCGAAGCAATGTGAACACTTCTGCTTCCCAGGCACAGAGAAGGTGCTAGCAAGGAATTCTCTGCCTGCCTTTCCCCAGTGCTCTGCAACCTCTCCAGGACAACATAAAATCTGGGGCTCTGTGCTTTCTTTCGTTCTGAACAAGTGATAGTGTTTTCTGCACAAAAGCGATTCTTGCGAAGCAATGTGAACACTTCTGCTTCCCAGGCACAGAGAAGGTGCTAGCAAGGAATTCTCTGCCTGCCTTTCCCCAGTGCTCTGCAAGCTCTCCAGGACAACATAAAATCTGGGGCTCTGTGCTTTCTTTCCTTCTGAACAAGTGTTACTGTTTTCTGCACAAAAGCGATTCTGCGAAGCAATGTGAACCAGGCACAGAGAAGGTGCTAGCAGGGAATTCTCTGCCTGCCTTTCCCCAGTGCTCTGCAAGCTCTCCAAGACAACATAAAATCTGGGGCTCTGTGCTTTCTTTCCTTCTGAACAAGTGTTACTGTTTTCTGCACAAAAGCGATTCTTGCGAAGCAATGTGAACACTTCTGCTTCCCAGGCACAGAGAAGGTGCTAGCAGGCAATTCTCTGCCTGCCTTTCCCCAGTGCTCTGCAAGCTCTCCAGGACAACATAGAATCTGGGGCTCTGTGCTTTCTTTCCTTCTGAACAAGTGTTACTGTTTTCTGCACAAAAGCGATTCTGCGAAGCAATGTGAACTCAGGCACAGAGAAGGTGCTAGCAGGGAATTCTCTGCCTGCCTTTCCCCAGTGCTCTGCAAGCTCTCCAGGACAACATAGAATCTGGGGCTCTGTGCTTTCTTTCCTTCTGAACAAGTGTTACTGTTTTCTGCACAAAAGCGATTCTGCGAAGCAATGTGAACAGGCACAGAGAAGGTGCTAGCAGGGAATTCTCTGCCTGCCTTTCCCCAGTGCTCTGCAAGCTCTCCAGGACAACATAAAATCTGGGGCTCTGTGCTTTCTTTCCTTCTGAACAAGTGTTACTGTTTTCTGCACAAAAGCGATTCTGCGAAGCAATGTGAACACTTGTGCTTCCCAGGCACAGAGAAGGTGCTAGCAAGGAATTCTCTGCCTGCCTTTCCCCAGTGCTCTGCAAGCTCTCCAGGACAACATAAAATCTGGGGCTCTGTGCTTTCTTTCCTTCTGAACAAGTGTTAGCGTTTTCTGCACAAAAGCGATTCTGCGAAGCAATGTGAACACTTCTGCTTCCCAGGCACAGAGAAGGTGCTAGCAAGGAATTCTCTGCCTGCCTTTCCCCAGTGCTCTGCAACCTCTCCAGGACAACATAAAATCTGGGGCTCTGTGCTTTCTTTCGTTCTGAACAAGTGATAGTGTTTTCTGCACAAAAGCGATTCTTGCGAAGCAATGTGAACACTTCTGCTTCCCAGGCACAGAGAAGGTGCTAGCAAGGAATTCTCTGCCTGCCTTTCCCCAGTGCTCTGCAAGCTCTCCAGGACAACATAAAATCTGGGGCTCTGTGCTTTCTTTCCTTCTGAACAAGTGTTACTGTTTTCTGCACAAAAGCGATTCTGCGAAGCAATGTGAACAGGCACAGAGAAGGTGCTAGCAGGGAATTCTCTGCCTGCCTTTCCCCAGTGCTCTGCAAGCTCTCCAGGACAACATAGAATCTGGGGCTCTGTGCTTTCTTTCCTTCTGAACAAGTGTTACTGTTTTCTGCACAAAAGCGATTCTTGCGAAGCACTGTGAACACTTCTGCTTCCCAGGCACAGAGAAGGTGCTAGCAGGGAATTCTCTGCCTGCCTTTCCCCAGTGCTCTGCAAGCTCTCCAAGACAACATAGAATCTGGGGCTCTGTGCTTTCTTTCAATCTGAACAAGTGTTACTGTTTTCTGCACAAAAGCGATTCTGCGAAGCAATGTGAACACTTCTGCTTCCCAGGCACAGAGAAGGTGCTAGCAAGGAATTCTCTGCCTGCCTTTCCCCAGTGCTCTGCAAGCTCTCCAGGACAACATAAAATCTGGGGCTCTGTGCTTTCTTTCCTTCTGAACACGTGTTAGCGTTTTCTGCACAAAAGCGATTCTGCGAAGCAATGTGAACACTTCTGCTTCCCAGGCACAGAGAAGGTGCTAGCAAGGAATTCTCTGCCTGCCTTTCCCCAGTGCTCTGCAAGCTCTCCAGGACAACATAAAATCTGGGGCTCTGTGCTTTCTTTCAATCTGAACAAGTGTTACTGTTTTCTGCACAAAAGCGATTCTGCGAAGCAATGTGAACACTTGTGCTTCCCAGGCACAGAGAAGGTGCTAGCAAGGAATTCTCTGCCTGCCTTTCCCCAGTGCTCTGCAAGCTCTCCAGGACAACATAAAATCTGGGGCTCTGTGCTTTCTTTCCTTCTGAACAAGTGTTAGCGTTTTCTGCACAAAAGCGATTCTGCGAAGCAATGTGAACACTTCTGCTTCCCAGGCACAGAGAAGGTGCTAGCAAGGAATTCTCTGCCTGCCTTTCCCCAGTGCTCTGCAACCTCTCCAGGACAACATAAAATCTGGGGCTCTGTGCTTTCTTTCGTTCTGAACAAGTGATAGTGTTTTCTGCACAAAAGCGATTCTTGCGAAGCAATGTGAACACTTCTGCTTCCCAGGCACAGAGAAGGTGCTAGCAAGGAATTCTCTGCCTGCCTTTCCCCAGTGCTCTGCAAGCTCTCCAGGACAACATAAAATCTGGGGCTCTGTGCTTTCTTTCCTTCTGAACAAGTGTTACTGTTTTCTGCACAAAAGCGATTCTGCGAAGCAATGTGAACAGGCACAGAGAAGGTGCTAGCAGGGAATTCTCTGCCTGCCTTTCCCCAGTGCTCTGCAAGCTCTCCAAGACAACATAAAATCTGGGGCTCTGTGCTTTCTTTCCTTCTGAACAAGTGTTACTGTTTTCTGCACAAAAGCGATTCTTGCGAAGCAATGTGAACACTTCTGCTTCCCAGGCACAGAGAAGGTGCTAGCAGGGAATTCTCTGCCTGCCTTTCCCCAGTGCTCTGCAAGCTCTCCAGGACAACATAGAATCTGGGGCTCTGTGCTTTCTTTCGTTCTGAACAACTGTTACTGTTTTCTGCACAAAAGCGATTCTGCGAAGCAATGTGAACAGGCACAGAGAAGGTGCTAGCAGGGAATTCTCTGCCTGCCTTTCCCCAGTGCTCTGCAAGCTCTCCAGGACAACATAGAATCTGGGGCTCTGTGCTTTCTTTCCTTCTGAACAAGTGTTACTGTTTTCTGCACAAAAGCGATTCTTGCGAAGCAATGTGAACACTTCTGCTTCCCAGGCACAGAGAAGGTGCTAGCAGGGAATTCTCTGCCTGCCTTTCCCCAGTGCTCTGCAAGCTCTCCAGGACAACATAAAATCTGGGGCTCTGTGCTTTCTTTCCTTCTGAACAAGTGTTACTGTTTTCTGCACAAAAGCGATTCTGCGAAACAATGTGAACAGGCACAGAGAAAGTGCTAGCAGGGAATTCTCTGCCTGCCTTTCCCCAGTGCTCTGCAAGCTCTCCAGGACAACAGAAAATCTGGGGCTCTGTGCTTTCTTTCCTTCTGAACAAGTGTTACTGTTTTCTGCACAAAAGCGATTCTGCGAAGGAATGTGAACACTTCTGCTTCCCAGGCACAGAGAAGGTGCTAGCAAGGAATTCTCTGCCTGCCTTTCCCCAGTGCTCTGCAAGCTCTCCAGGACAACATAGAATCTGGGGCTCTGTGCTTTCTTTCCTTCTGAACAAGTGTTACTGTTTTCTGCACAAAAGCGATTCTTGCGAAGCAATGTGAACACTTCTGCTTCCCAGGCACAGAGAAGGTGCTAGCAGGGAATTCTCTGCCTGCCTTTCCCCAGTGCTCTGCAAGCTCTCCAGGACAACATAGAATCTGGGGCTCTGTGCTTTCTTTCGTTCTGAACAAGTGTTACTGTTTTCTGCACAAAAGCGATTCTGCGAAGCAATGTGAACAGGCACAGAGAAGGTGCTATCAGGGAATTCTCTGCCTGCCTTTCCCCAGTGCTCTGCAAGCTCTCCAGGACAACATAGAATCTGGGGCTCTGTGCTTTCTTTCCTTCTGAACAAGTGTTACTGTTTTCTGCACAAAAGCGATTCTTGCGAAGCACTGTGAACACTTCTGCTTCCCAGGCACAGAGAAGGTGCTAGCAGGGAATTCTCTGCCTGCCTTTCCCCAGTGCTCTGCAAGCTCTCCAAGACAACATAGAATCTGGGGCTCTGTGCTTTCTTTCAATCTGAACAAGTGTTACTGTTTTCTGCACAAAAGCGATTCTGCGAAGCAATGTGAACACTTCTGCTTCCCAGGCACAGAGAAGGTGCTAGCAAGGAATTCTCTGCCTGCCTTTCCCCAGTGCTCTGCAAGCTCTCCAGGACAACATAAAATCTGGGGCTCTGTGCTTTCTTTCCTTCTGAACAAGTGTTAGCGTTTTCTGCACAAAAGCGATTCTGCGAAGCAATGTGAACACTTCTGCTTCCCAGGCACAGAGAAGGTGCTAGCAAGGAATTCTCTGCCTGCCTTTCCCCAGTGCTCTGCAAGCTCTCCAGGACAACATAAAATCTGGGGCTCTGTGCTTTCTTTCCTTCTGAACAAGTGATAGTGTTTTCTGCACAAAAGCGATTCTGCGAAGCAATGTCAACACTTCTGCTTCCCAGGCACAGAGAAAGTGCTAGCAAGGAATTCTCTGCCTGCCTTTCCCCAGTGCTCTGCAAGCTCTCCAGGACAACATAGAATCTGGGGCTCTGTGCTTTCTTTCCTTCTGAACAAGTGTTACTGTTTTCTGCACAAAAGCGATTCTGCGAAGCAATGTGAACAGGCACAGAGAAGGTGCTAGCAGGGAATTCTCTGCCTGCCTTTCCCCAGTGCTCTGCAAGCTCTCCAGGACAACATAAAATCTGGGGCTCTGTGCTTTCTTTCCTTCTGAACAAGTGTTACTGTTTTCTGCACAAAAGCGATTCTGCGAAGCAATGTGAACACTTGTGCTTCCCAGGCACAGAGAAGGTGCTAGCAAGGAATTCTCTGCCTGCCTTTCCCCAGTGCTCTGCAAGCTCTCCAGGACAACATAAAATCTGGGGCTCTGTGCTTTCTTTCCTTCTGAACAAGTGTTAGCGTTTTCTGCACAAAAGCGATTCTGCGAAGCAATGTGAACACTTCTGCTTCCCAGGCACAGAGAAGGTGCTAGCAAGGAATTCTCTGCCTGCCTTTCCCCAGTGCTCTGCAACCTCTCCAGGACAACATAAAATCTGGGGCTCTGTGCTTTCTTTCGTTCTGAACAAGTGATAGTGTTTTCTGCACAAAAGCGATTCTTGCGAAGCAATGTGAACACTTCTGCTTCCCAGGCACAGAGAAGGTGCTAGCAAGGAATTCTCTGCCTGCCTTTCCCCAGTGCTCTGCAAGCTCTCCAGGACAACATAAAATCTGGGGCTCTGTGCTTTCTTTCCTTCTGAACAAGTGTTACTGTTTTCTGCACAAAAGCGATTCTGCGAAGCAATGTGAACAGGCACAGAGAAGGTGCTAGCAGGGAATTCTCTGCCTGCCTTTCCCCAGTGCTCTGCAAGCTCTCCAAGACAACATAAAATCTGGGGCTCTGTGCTTTCTTTCCTTCTGAACAAGTGTTACTGTTTTCTGCACAAAAGCGATTCTTGCGAAGCAATGTGAACACTTCTGCTTCCCAGGCACAGAGAAGGTGCTAGCAGGGAATTCTCTGCCTGCCTTTCCCCAGTGCTCTGCAAGCTCTCCAGGACAACATAGAATCTGGGGCTCTGTGCTTTCTTTCCTTCTGAACAAGTGTTACTGTTTTCTGCACAAAAGCGATTCTGCGAAGCAATGTGAACAGGCACAGAGAAGGTGCTAGCAGGGAATTCTCTGCCTGCCTTTCCCCAGTGCTCTGCAAGCTCTCCAGGACAACATAGAATCTGGGGCTCTGTGCTTTCTTTCCTTCTGAACAAGTGTTACTGTTTTCTGCACAAAAGCGATTCTGCGAAGCAATGTGAACAGGCACAGAGAAGGTGCTAGCAGGGAATTCTCTGCCTGCCTTTCCCCAGTGCTCTGCAAGCTCTCCAGGACAACATAAAATCTGGGGCTCTGTGCTTTCTTTCCTTCTGAACAAGTGTTACTGTTTTCTGCACAAAAGCGATTCTGCGAAGCAATGTGAACACTTGTGCTTCCCAGGCACAGAGAAGGTGCTAGCAAGGAATTCTCTGCCTGCCTTTCCCCAGTGCTCTGCAAGCTCTCCAGGACAACATAAAATCTGGGGCTCTGTGCTTTCTTTCCTTCTGAACAAGTGTTAGCGTTTTCTGCACAAAAGCGATTCTGCGAAGCAATGTGAACACTTCTGCTTCCCAGGCACAGAGAAGGTGCTAGCAAGGAATTCTCTGCCTGCCTTTCCCCAGTGCTCTGCAACCTCTCCAGGACAACATAAAATCTGGGGCTCTGTGCTTTCTTTCGTTCTGAACAAGTGATAGTGTTTTCTGCACAAAAGCGATTCTTGCGAAGCAATGTGAACACTTCTGCTTCCCAGGCACAGAGAAGGTGCTAGCAGGGAATTCTCTGCCTGCCTTTCCCCAGTGCTCTGCAAGCTCTCCAGGACAACATAAAATCTGGGGCTCTGTGCTTTCTTTCCTTCTGAACAAGTGTTACTGTTTTCTGCACAAAAGCGATTCTGCGAAGCAATGTGAACAGGCACAGAGAAGGTGCTAGCAGGGAATTCTCTGCCTGCCTTTCCCCAGTGCTCTGCAAGCTCTCCAAGACAACATAAAATCTGGGGCTCTGTGCTTTCTTTCCTTCTGAACAAGTGTTACTGTTTTCTGCACAAAAGCGATTCTTGCGAAGCAATGTAAACACTTCTGCTTCCCAGGCACAGAGAAGGTGCTAGCAGGGAATTCTCTGCCTGCCTTTCCCCAGTGCTCTGCAAGCTCTCCAGGACAACATAGAATCTGGGGCTCTGTGCTTTCTTTCGTTCTGAACAACTGTTACTGTTTTCTGCACAAAAGCGATTCTGCGAAGCAATGTGAACAGGCACAGAGAAGGTGCTAGCAGGGAATTCTCTGCCTGCCTTTCCCCAGTGCTCTGCAAGCTCTCCAGGACAACATAGAATCTGGGGCTCTGTGCTTTCTTTCCTTCTGAACAAGTGTTACTGTTTTCTGCACAAAAGCGATTCTTGCGAAGCAATGTGAACACTTCTGCTTCCCAGGCACAGAGAAGGTGCTAGCAGGGAATTCTCTGCCTGCCTTTCCCCAGTGCTCTGCAAGCTCTCCAGGACAACATAAAATCTGGGGCTCTGTGCTTTCTTTCCTTCTGAACAAGTGTTACTGTTTTCTGCACAAAAGCGATTCTGCGAAACAATGTGAACAGGCACAGAGAAAGTGCTAGCAGGGAATTCTCTGCCTGCCTTTCCCCAGTGCTCTGCAAGCTCTCCAGGACAACAGAAAATCTGGGGCTCTGTGCTTTCTTTCCTTCTGAACAAGTGTTACTGTTTTCTGCACAAAAGCGATTCTGCGAAGGAATGTGAACACTTCTGCTTCCCAGGCACAGAGAAGGTGCTAGCAAGGAATTCTCTGCCTGCCTTTCCCCAGTGCTCTGCAAGCTCTCCAGGACAACATAGAATCTGGGGCTCTGTGCTTTCTTTCCTTCTGAACAAGTGTTACTGTTTTCTGCACAAAAGCGATTCTTGCGAAGCAATGTGAACACTTCTGCTTCCCAGGCACAGAGAAGGTGCTAGCAGGGAATTCTCTGCCTGCCTTTCCCCAGTGCTCTGCAAGCTCTCCAGGACAACATAGAATCTGGGGCTCTGTGCTTTCTTTCGTTCTGAACAAGTGTTACTGTTTTCTGCACAAAAGCGATTCTGCGAAGCAATGTGAACAGGCACAGAGAAGGTGCTATCAGGGAATTCTCTGCCTGCCTTTCCCCAGTGCTCTGCAAGCTCTCCAGGACAACATAGAATCTGGGGCTCTGTGCTTTCTTTCCTTCTGAACAAGTGTTACTGTTTTCTGCACAAAAGCGATTCTTGCGAAGCACTGTGAACACTTCTGCTTCCCAGGCACAGAGAAGGTGCTAGCAGGGAATTCTCTGCCTGCCTTTCCCCAGTGCTCTGCAAGCTCTCCAAGACAACATAGAATCTGGGGCTCTGTGCTTTCTTTCAATCTGAACAAGTGTTACTGTTTTCTGCACAAAAGCGATTCTGCGAAGCAATGTGAACACTTCTGCTTCCCAGGCACAGAGAAGGTGCTAGCAAGGAATTCTCTGCCTGCCTTTCCCCAGTGCTCTGCAAGCTCTCCAGGACAACATAAAATCTGGGGCTCTGTGCTTTCTTTCCTTCTGAACAAGTGTTAGCGTTTTCTGCACAAAAGCGATTCTGCGAAGCAATGTGAACACTTCTGCTTCCCAGGCACAGAGAAGGTGCTAGCAAGGAATTCTCTGCCTGCCTTTCCCCAGTGCTCTGCAAGCTCTCCAGGACAACATAAAATCTGGGGCTCTGTGCTTTCTTTCCTTCTGAACAAGTGATAGTGTTTTCTGCACAAAAGCGATTCTGCGAAGCAATGTCAACACTTCTGCTTCCCAGGCACAGAGAAAGTGCTAGCAAGGAATTCTCTGCCTGCCTTTCCCCAGTGCTCTGCAAGCTCTCCAGGACAACATAGAATCTGGGGCTCTGTGCTTTCTTTCCTTCTGAACAAGTGTTACTGTTTTCTGCACAAAAGCGATTCTGCGAAGCAATGTGAACAGGCACAGAGAAGGTGCTAGCAGGGAATTCTCTGCCTGCCTTTCCCCAGTGCTCTGCAAGCTCTCCAGGACAACATAAAATCTGGGGCTCTGTGCTTTCTTTCCTTCTGAACAAGTGTTACTGTTTTCTGCACAAAAGCGATTCTGCGAAGCAATGTGAACACTTGTGCTTCCCAGGCACAGAGAAGGTGCTAGCAAGGAATTCTCTGCCTGCCTTTCCCCAGTGCTCTGCAAGCTCTCCAGGACAACATAAAATCTGGGGCTCTGTGCTTTCTTTCCTTCTGAACAAGTGTTAGCGTTTTCTGCACAAAAGCGATTCTGCGAAGCAATGTGAACACTTCTGCTTCCCAGGCACAGAGAAGGTGCTAGCAAGGAATTCTCTGCCTGCCTTTCCCCAGTGCTCTGCAACCTCTCCAGGACAACATAAAATCTGGGGCTCTGTGCTTTCTTTCGTTCTGAACAAGTGATAGTGTTTTCTGCACAAAAGCGATTCTTGCGAAGCAATGTGAACACTTCTGCTTCCCAGGCACAGAGAAGGTGCTAGCAAGGAATTCTCTGCCTGCCTTTCCCCAGTGCTCTGCAAGCTCTCCAGGACAACATAAAATCTGGGGCTCTGTGCTTTCTTTCCTTCTGAACAAGTGTTACTGTTTTCTGCACAAAAGCGATTCTGCGAAGCAATGTGAACAGGCACAGAGAAGGTGCTAGCAGGGAATTCTCTGCCTGCCTTTCCCCAGTGCTCTGCAAGCTCTCCAAGACAACATAAAATCTGGGGCTCTGTGCTTTCTTTCCTTCTGAACAAGTGTTACTGTTTTCTGCACAAAAGCGATTCTTGCGAAGCAATGTGAACACTTCTGCTTCCCAGGCACAGAGAAGGTGCTAGCAGGGAATTCTCTGCCTGCCTTTCCCCAGTGCTCTGCAAGCTCTCCAGGACAACATAGAATCTGGGGCTCTGTGCTTTCTTTCCTTCTGAACAAGTGTTACTGTTTTCTGCACAAAAGCGATTCTGCGAAGCAATGTGAACAGGCACAGAGAAGGTGCTAGCAGGGAATTCTCTGCCTGCCTTTCCCCAGTGCTCTGCAAGCTCTCCAGGACAACATAGAATCTGGGGCTCTGTGCTTTCTTTCCTTCTGAACAAGTGTTACTGTTTTCTGCACAAAAGCGATTCTGCGAAGCAATGTGAACAGGCACAGAGAAGGTGCTAGCAGGGAATTCTCTGCCTGCCTTTCCCCAGTGCTCTGCAAGCTCTCCAGGACAACATAAAATCTGGGGCTCTGTGCTTTCTTTCCTTCTGAACAAGTGTTACTGTTTTCTGCACAAAAGCGATTCTGCGAAGCAATGTGAACACTTGTGCTTCCCAGGCACAGAGAAGGTGCTAGCAAGGAATTCTCTGCCTGCCTTTCCCCAGTGCTCTGCAAGCTCTCCAGGACAACATAAAATCTGGGGCTCTGTGCTTTCTTTCCTTCTGAACAAGTGTTAGCGTTTTCTGCACAAAAGCGATTCTGCGAAGCAATGTGAACACTTCTGCTTCCCAGGCACAGAGAAGGTGCTAGCAAGGAATTCTCTGCCTGCCTTTCCCCAGTGCTCTGCAACCTCTCCAGGACAACATAAAATCTGGGGCTCTGTGCTTTCTTTCGTTCTGAACAAGTGATAGTGTTTTCTGCACAAAAGCGATTCTTGCGAAGCAATGTGAACACTTCTGCTTCCCAGGCACAGAGAAGGTGCTAGCAGGGAATTCTCTGCCTGCCTTTCCCCAGTGCTCTGCAAGCTCTCCAGGACAACATAAAATCTGGGGCTCTGTGCTTTCTTTCCTTCTGAACAAGTGTTACTGTTTTCTGCACAAAAGCGATTCTGCGAAGCAATGTGAACAGGCACAGAGAAGGTGCTAGCAGGGAATTCTCTGCCTGCCTTTCCCCAGTGCTCTGCAAGCTCTCCAGGACAACATAGAATCTGGGGCTCTGTGCTTTCTTTCCTTCTGAACAAGTGTTACTGTTTTCTGCACAAAAGCGATTCTTGCGAAGCACTGTGAACACTTCTGCTTCCCAGGCACAGAGAAGGTGCTAGCAGGGAATTCTCTGCCTGCCTTTCCCCAGTGCTCTGCAAGCTCTCCAAGACAACATAGAATCTGGGGCTCTGTGCTTTCTTTCAATCTGAACAAGTGTTACTGTTTTCTGCACAAAAGCGATTCTGCGAAGCAATGTGAACACTTCTGCTTCCCAGGCACAGAGAAGGTGCTAGCAAGGAATTCTCTGCCTGCCTTTCCCCAGTGCTCTGCAAGCTCTCCAGGACAACATAAAATCTGGGGCTCTGTGCTTTCTTTCCTTCTGAACAAGTGTTAGCGTTTTCTTCACAAAAGCGATTCTGCGAAGCAATGTGAACACTTCTGCTTCCCAGGCACAGAGAAGGTGCTAGCAAGGAATTCTCTGCCTGCCTTTCCCCAGTGCTCTGCAAGCTCTCCAGGACAACATAAAATCTGGGGCTCTGTGCTTTCTTTCCTTCTGAACAAGTGATAGTGTTTTCTGCACAAAAGCGATTCTGCGAAGCAATGTGAACACTTCTGCTTCCCAGGCACAGAGAAGGTGCTAGCAAGGAATTCTCTGCCTGCCTTTCCCCAGTGCTCTGCAAGCTCTCCAGGACAACATAGAATCTGGGGCTCTGTGCTTTCTTTCCTTCTGAACAAGTGTTACTGTTTTCTGCACAAAAGCGATTCTGCGAAGCAATGTGAACAGGCACAGAGAAGGTGCTAGCAGGGAATTCTCTGCCTGCCTTTCCCCAGTGCTCTGCAAGCTCTCCAGGACAACATAAAATCTGGGGCTCTGTGCTTTCTTTCCTTCTGAACAAGTGTTACTGTTTTCTGCACAAAAGCGATTCTGCGAAACAATGTGAACACTTCTGCTTCCCAGGCACAGAGAAGGTGCTAGCAAGGAATTCTCTGCCTGCCTTTCCCCAGTGCTCTGCAAGCTCTCCAGGACAACATAAAATCTGGGGCTCTGTGCTTTCTTTCCTTCTGAACAAGTGTTACTGTTTTCTGCACAAAAACGATTCTGCGAAGCAATGTGAACACTTCTGCTTCCCAGGCACAGAGAAGGTGCTATCAGGGAATTCTCTGCCTGCCTTTCCCCAGTGCTCTGCAAGCTCTCCAGGACAACAGTGAAACTGGGGCTCTGTGCTTTCTTTCGTTCTGAACAAGTGTTACTGTTTTCTGCACAAAAGCGATTCTGCGAAGCAATGTGAACAGGCACAGAGAAGGTGCTAGCAGGGAATTCTCTGCCTGCCTTTCCCCAGTGCTCTGCAAGCTCTCCAAGACAACATAGAATCTGGGGCTCTGTGCTTTCTTTCAATCTGAACAAGTGTTACTGTTTTCTGCACAAAAGCGATTCTGCGAAGCAATGTGAACACTTCTGCTTCCCAGGCACAGAGAAGGTGCTAGCAAGGAATTCTCTGCCTGCCTTTCCCCAGTGCTCTGCAAGCTCTCCAGGACAACATAAAATCTGGGGCTCTGTGCTTTCTTTCCTTCTGAACAAGTGTTAGCGTTTTCTGCACAAAAGCGATTCTGCGAAGCAATGTGAACACTTCTGCTTCCCAGGCACAGAGAAGGTGCTAGCAAGGAATTCTCTGCCTGCCTTTCCCCAGTGCTCTGCAAGCTCTCCAGGACAACATAAAATCTGGGGCTCTGTGCTTTCTTTCCTTCTGAACAAGTGATAGTGTTTTCTGCACAAAAGCGATTCTGCGAAGCAATGTCAACACTTCTGCTTCCCAGGCACAGAGAAGGTGCTAGCAAGGAATTCTCTGCCTGCCTTTCCCCAGTGCTCTGCAAGCTCTCCAGGACAACATAGAATCTGGGGCTCTGTGCTTTCTTTCCTTCTGAACAAGTGTTACTGTTTTCTGCACAAAAGCGATTCTGCGAAGCAATGTGAACAGGCACAGAGAAGGTGCTAGCAGGGAATTCTCTGCCTGCCTTTCCCCAGTGCTCTGCAAGCTCTCCAGGACAACATAAAATCTGGGGCTCTGTGCTTTCTTTCCTTCTGAACAAGTGTTACTGTTTTCTGCACAAAAGCGATTCTGCGAAGCAATGTGAACACTTGTGCTTCCCAGGCACAGAGAAGGTGCTAGCAAGGAATTCTCTGCCTGCCTTTCCCCAGTGCTCTGCAAGCTCTCCAGGACAACATAAAATCTGGGGCTCTGTGCTTTCTTTCCTTCTGAACAAGTGTTAGCGTTTTCTGCACAAAAGCGATTCTGCGAAGCAATGTGAACACTTCTGCTTCCCAGGCACAGAGAAGGTGCTAGCAAGGAATTCTCTGCCTGCCTTTCCCCAGTGCTCTGCAACCTCTCCAGGACAACATAAAATCTGGGGCTCTGTGCTTTCTTTCGTTCTGAACAAGTGATAGTGTTTTCTGCACAAAAGCGATTCTTGCGAAGCAATGTGAACACTTCTGCTTCCCAGGCACAGAGAAGGTGCTAGCAAGGAATTCTCTGCCTGCCTTTCCCCAGTGCTCTGCAAGCTCTCCAGGACAACATAAAATCTGGGGCTCTGTGCTTTCTTTCCTTCTGAACAAGTGTTACTGTTTTCTGCACAAAAGCGATTCTGCGAAGCAATGTGAACAGGCACAGAGAAGGTGCTAGCAGGGAATTCTCTGCCTGCCTTTCCCCAGTGCTCTGCAAGCTCTCCAAGACAACATAAAATCTGGGGCTCTGTGCTTTCTTTCCTTCTGAACAAGTGTTACTGTTTTCTGCACAAAAGCGATTCTTGCGAAGCAATGTGAACACTTCTGCTTCCCAGGCACAGAGAAGGTGCTAGCAGGCAATTCTCTGCCTGCCTTTCCCCAGTGCTCTGCAAGCTCTCCAGGACAACATAGAATCTGGGGCTCTGTGCTTTCTTTCCTTCTGAACAAGTGTTACTGTTTTCTGCACAAAAGCGATTCTGCGAAGCAATGTGAACAGGCACAGAGAAGGTGCTAGCAGGGAATTCTCTGCCTGCCTTTCCCCAGTGCTCTGCAAGCTCTCCAGGACAACATAGAATCTGGGGCTCTGTGCTTTCTTTCCTTCTGAACAAGTGTTACTGTTTTCTGCACAAAAGCGATTCTGCGAAGCAATGTGAACAGGCACAGAGAAGGTGCTAGCAGGGAATTCTCTGCCTGCCTTTCCCCAGTGCTCTGCAAGCTCTCCAGGACAACATAAAATCTGGGGCTCTGTGCTTTCTTTCCTTCTGAACAAGTGTTACTGTTTTCTGCACAAAAGCGATTCTGCGAAGCAATGTGAACACTTGTGCTTCCCAGGCACAGAGAAGGTGCTAGCAAGGAATTCTCTGCCTGCCTTTCCCCAGTGCTCTGCAAGCTCTCCAGGACAACATAAAATCTGGGGCTCTGTGCTTTCTTTCCTTCTGAACAAGTGTTAGCGTTTTCTGCACAAAAGCGATTCTGCGAAGCAATGTGAACACTTCTGCTTCCCAGGCACAGAGAAGGTGCTAGCAAGGAATTCTCTGCCTGCCTTTCCCCAGTGCTCTGCAACCTCTCCAGGACAACATAAAATCTGGGGCTCTGTGCTTTCTTTCGTTCTGAACAAGTGATAGTGTTTTCTGCACAAAAGCGATTCTTGCGAAGCAATGTGAACACTTCTGCTTCCCAGGCACAGAGAAGGTGCTAGCAAGGAATTCTCTGCCTGCCTTTCCCCAGTGCTCTGCAAGCTCTCCAGGACAACATAAAATCTGGGGCTCTGTGCTTTCTTTCCTTCTGAACAAGTGTTACTGTTTTCTGCACAAAAGCGATTCTGCGAAGCAATGTGAACAGGCACAGAGAAGGTGCTAGCAGGGAATTCTCTGCCTGCCTTTCCCCAGTGCTCTGCAAGCTCTCCAGGACAACATAGAATCTGGGGCTCTGTGCTTTCTTTCCTTCTGAACAAGTGTTACTGTTTTCTGCACAAAAGCGATTCTTGCGAAGCACTGTGAACACTTCTGCTTCCCAGGCACAGAGAAGGTGCTAGCAGGGAATTCTCTGCCTGCCTTTCCCCAGTGCTCTGCAAGCTCTCCAAGACAACATAGAATCTGGGGCTCTGTGCTTTCTTTCAATCTGAACAAGTGTTACTGTTTTCTGCACAAAAGCGATTCTGCGAAGCAATGTGAACACTTCTGCTTCCCAGGCACAGAGAAGGTGCTAGCAAGGAATTCTCTGCCTGCCTTTCCCCAGTGCTCTGCAAGCTCTCCAGGACAACATAAAATCTGGGGCTCTGTGCTTTCTTTCCTTCTGAACAAGTGTTAGCGTTTTCTGCACAAAAGCGATTCTGCGAAGCAATGTGAACACTTCTGCTTCCCAGGCACAGAGAAGGTGCTAGCAAGGAATTCTCTGCCTGCCTTTCCCCAGTGCTCTGCAAGCTCTCCAGGACAACATAAAATCTGGGGCTCTGTGCTTTCTTTCCTTCTGAACAAGTGATAGTGTTTTCTGCACAAAAGCGATTCTGCGAAGCAATGTCAACACTTCTGCTTCCCAGGCACAGAGAAGGTGCTAGCAAGGAATTCTCTGCCTGCCTTTCCCCAGTGCTCTGCAAGCTCTCCAGGACAACATAGAATCTGGGGCTCTGTGCTTTCTTTCCTTCTGAACAAGTGTTACTGTTTTCTGCACAAAAGCGATTCTGCGAAGCAATGTGAACAGGCACAGAGAAGGTGCTAGCAGGGAATTCTCTGCCTGCCTTTCCCCAGTGCTCTGCAAGCTCTCCAGGACAACATAAAATCTGGGGCTCTGTGCTTTCTTTCCTTCTGAACAAGTGTTACTGTTTTCTGCACAAAAGCGATTCTGCGAAACAATGTGAACACTTCTGCTTCCCAGGCACAGAGAAGGTGCTAGCAAGGAATTCTCTGCCTGCCTTTCCCCAGTGCTCTGCAAGCTCTCCAGGACAACATAAAATCTGGGGCTCTGTGCTTTCTTTCCTTCTGAACAAGTGTTACTGTTTTCTGCACAAAAGCGATTCTTGCGAAGCAATGTGAACACTTCTGCTTCCCAGGCACAGAGAAGGTGCTAGCAGGGAATTCTCTGCCTGCCTTTCCCCAGTGCTCTGCAAGCTCTCCAGGACAACATAGAATCTGGGGCTCTGTGCTTTCTTTCGTTCTGAACAACTGTTACTGTTTTCTGCACAAAAGCGATTCTGCGAAGCAATGTGAACAGGCACAGAGAAGGTGCTAGCAGGGAATTCTCTGCCTGCCTTTCCCCAGTGCTCTGCAAGCTCTCCAGGACAACATAGAATCTGGGGCTCTGTGCTTTCTTTCCTTCTGAACAAGTGTTACTGTTTTCTGCACAAAAGCGATTCTTGCGAAGCAATGTGAACACTTCTGCTTCCCAGGCACAGAGAAGGTGCTAGCAGGGAATTCTCTGCCTGCCTTTCCCCAGTGCTCTGCAAGCTCTCCAGGACAACATAAAATCTGGGGCTCTGTGCTTTCTTTCCTTCTGAACAAGTGTTACTGTTTTCTGCACAAAAGCGATTCTGCGAAACAATGTGAACAGGCACAGAGAAAGTGCTAGCAGGGAATTCTCTGCCTGCCTTTCCCCAGTGCTCTGCAAGCTCTCCAGGACAACAGAAAATCTGGGGCTCTGTGCTTTCTTTCCTTCTGAACAAGTGTTACTGTTTTCTGCACAAAAGCGATTCTGCGAAGGAATGTGAACACTTCTGCTTCCCAGGCACAGAGAAGGTGCTAGCAAGGAATTCTCTGCCTGCCTTTCCCCAGTGCTCTGCAAGCTCTCCAGGACAACATAAAATCTGGGGCTCTGTGCTTTCTTTCCTTCTGAACAACTGTTACTGTTTTCTGCACAAAAGCGATTCTTGCGAAGCAATGTGAACACTTCTGCTTCCCAGGCACAGAGAAGGTGCTAGCAGGCAATTCTCTGCCTGCCTTTCCCCAGTGCTCTGCAAGCTCTCCAGGACAACATAGAATCTGGGGCTCTGTGCTTTCTTTCGTTCTGAACAAGTGTTACTGTTTTCTGCACAAAAGCGATTCTGCGAAGCAATGTGAACAGGCACAGAGAAGGTGCTATCAGGGAATTCTCTGCCTGCCTTTCCCCAGTGCTCTGCAAGCTCTCCAGGACAACATAGAATCTGGGGCTCTGTGCTTTCTTTCCTTCTGAACAAGTGTTAGTTTTTTCTGCACAAAAGCGATTCTTGCGAAGCAATGTGAACACTTTTGCTTCCCAGGCACAGAGAAGGTGCTAGCAGGGAATTCTCTGCCTGCCTTTCCCCAGTGCTCTGCAAGCTCTCCAGGACAACATAGAATCTGGGGCTCTGTGCTTTCTTTCCTTCTGAACAAGTGTTACTGTTTTCTGCACAAAAGCGATTCTGCGAAGCAATGTGAACACGTCTGCTTCCCAGGCACAGAGAAGGTGCTAGCAAGGAATTCTCTGCCTGCCTTTCCCCAGTGCTCTGCAAGCTCTCCAGGACAACATAAAATCTGGGGCTCTGTGCTTTCTTTCCTTCTGAACAAGTGTTACTGTTTTCTGCACAAAAGCGATTCTGCAAAGCAATGTGAACAGGCACAGAGAAAGTGCTAGCAGGGAATTCTCTGCCTGCCTTTCCCCAGTGCTCTGCAAGCTCTCCAGGACAACATAAAATCTGGGGCTCTGTGCTTTCTTTCGTTCTGAACAAGTGTTACTGTTTTCTGCACAAAAGCGATTCTGCGAAGCAATGTGAACACTTCTGCTTCCCAGGCACAGAGAAGGTGCTAGCAAGGAATTCTCTGCCTGCCTTTCCCCAGTGCTCTGCAAGCTCTCCAGGGCAACATCAAATCTGGGGCTCTGTGCTTTCTTTCCTTCTGAACAAGTGTTACTGTTTTCTGCACAAAAGCGATTCTGCGAAGCAATGTGAACAGGCACAGAGAAGGTGCTAGCAGGGAATTCTCTGCCTGCCTTTCCCCAGTGCTCTGCAAGCTCTCCAGGACAACATAAAATCTGGGGCTCTGTGCTTTCTTTCCTTCTGAACAAGTGTTACTGTTTTCTGCACAAAAGCGATTCTTGCGAAGCAATGTGAACACTTCTGCTTCCCAGGCACAGAGAAGGTGCTAGCAAGGAATTCTCTGCCTGCCTTTCCCCAGTGCTCTGCAAGCTCTCCAGGACAACATAGAATCTGGGGCTCTGTGCTTTCTTTCGTTCTGAACAACTGTTACTGTTTTCTGCACAAAAGCGATTCTGCGAAGCAATGTGAACTGGCACAGAGAAGGTGCTATCAGGGAATTCTCTGCCTGCCTTTCCCCAGTGCTCTGCAAGCTCTCCAGGACAACATAAAATCTGGGGCTCTGTGCTTTCTTTCCTTCTGAACAAGTTTAGCGTTTTCTGCACAAAAGCGATTCTGCGAAGCAATGTGAACACTTCTGCTTCCCAGGCACAGAGAAGGTGCTAGCAAGGAATTCTCTGCCTGCCTTTCCCCAGTGCTCTGCAAGCTCTCCAGGACAACATAAAATCTGGGGCTCTGTGCTTTCTTTCCTTCTGAACAAGTGATAGTGTTTTCTGCACAAAAGCGATTCTGCGAAGCAATGTCAACACTTCTGCTTCCCAGGCACAGAGAAGGTGTTAGCAAGGAATTCTCTGCCTGCCTTTCCCCAGTGCTCTGCAAGCTCTCCAGGACAACATAGAATCTGGGGCTCTGTGCTTTCTTTCCTTCTGAACAAGTGTTAGTGTTTTCTGCACAAAAGCGATTCTGCGAAGCAATGTGAACAGGCACAGAGAAGGTGCTAGCAGGGAATTCTCTGCCTGCCTTTCCCCAGTGCTCTGCAAGCTCTCCAGGACAACATAAAATCTGGGGCTCTGTGCTTTCTTTCCTTCTGAACAAGTGTTACTGTTTTCTGCACAAAAGCGATTCTGCGAAGCAATGTGAACACTTGTGCTTCCCAGGCACAGAGAAGGTGCTAGCAAGGAATTCTCTGCCTGCCTTTCCCCAGTGCTCTGCAAGCTCTCCAGGACAACATAAAATCTGGGGCTCTGTGCTTTCTTTCCTTCTGAACAAGTGTTAGCGTTTTCTGCACAAAAGCGATTCTGCGAAGCAATGTGAACACTTCTGCTTCCCAGGCACAGAGAAGGTGCTAGCAAGGAATTCTCTGCCTGCCTTTCCCCAGTGCTCTGCAACCTCTCCAGGACAACATAAAATCTGGGGCTCTGTGCTTTCTTTCCTTCTGAACAAGTGATAGTGTTTTCTGCACAAAAGCGATTCTTGCGAAGCAATGTGAACACTTCTGCTTCCCAGGCACAGAGAAGGTGCTAGCAAGGAATTCTCTGCCTGCCTTTCCCCAGTGCTCTGCAAGCTCTCCAGGACAACATAAAATCTGGGGCTCTGTGCTTTCTTTCCTTCTGAACAAGTGTTACTGTTTTCTGCACAAAAGCGATTCTGCGAAGCAATGTGAACAGGCACAGAGAAGGTGCTAGCAGGGAATTCTCTGCCTGCCTTTCCCCAGTGCTCTGCAAGCTCTCCAAGACAACATAAAATCTGGGGCTCTGTGCTTTCTTTCCTTCTGAACAAGTGTTACTGTTTTCTGCACAAAAGCGATTCTTGCGAAGCAATGTGAACACTTCTGCTTCCCAGGCACAGAGAAGGTGCTAGCAGGGAATTCTCTGCCTGCCTTTCCCCAGTGCTCTGCAAGCTCTCCAGGACAACATAGAATCTGGGGCTCTGTGCTTTCTTTCCTTCTGAACAACTGTTACTGTTTTCTGCACAAAAGCGATTCTGCGAAGCAATGTGAACACTTCTGCTTCCCAGGCACAGAGAAGGTGCTAGCAAGGAATTCTCTGCCTGCCTTTCCCCAGTGCTCTGCAAGCTCTCCAGGACAACATAAAATCTGGGGCTCTGTGCTTTCTTTCCTTCTGAACAAGTGTTAGCGTTTTCTGCACAAAAGCGATTCTGCGAAGCAATGTGAACACTTCTGCTTCCCAGGCACAGAGAAGGTGCTAGCAAGGAATTCTCTGCCTGCCTTTCCCCAGTGCTCTGCAAGCTCTCCAGGACAACATAAAATCTGGGGCTCTGTGCTTTCTTTCCTTCTGAACAAGTGATAGTGTTTTCTGCACAAAAGCGATTCTGCGAAGCAATGTCAACACTTCTGCTTCCCAGGCACAGAGAAGGTGCTAGCAAGGAATTCTCTGCCTGCCTTTCCCCAGTGCTCTGCAAGCTCTCCAGGACAACATAGAATCTGGGGCTCTGTGCTTTCTTTCCTTCTGAACAAGTGTTACTGTTTTCTGCACAAAAGCGATTCTGCGAAGCAATGTGAACAGGCACAGAGAAGGTGCTAGCAGGGAATTCTCTGCCTGCCTTTCCCCAGTGCTCTGCAAGCTCTCCAGGACAACATAAAATCTGGGGCTCTGTGCTTTCTTTCCTTCTGAACAAGTGTTACTGTTTTCTGCACAAAAGCGATTCTGCGAAACAATGTGAACACTTCTGCTTCCCAGGCACAGAGAAGGTGCTAGCAAGGAATTCTCTGCCTGCCTTTCCCCAGTGCTCTGCAAGCTCTCCAGGACAACATAAAATCTGGGGCTCTGTGCTTTCTTTCCTTCTGAACAAGTGTTACTGTTTTCTGCACAAAAGCGATTCTTGCGAAGCAATGTGAACACTTCTGCTTCCCAGCCACAGAGAAGGTGCTAGCAGGGAATTCTCTGCCTGCCTTTCCCCAGTGCTCTGCAAGCTCTCCAGGACAACATAGAATCTGGGGCTCTGTGCTTTCTTTCGTTCTGAACAACTGTTACTGTTTTCTGCACAAAAGCGATTCTGCGAAGCAATGTGAACAGGCACAGAGAAGGTGCTAGCAGGGAATTCTCTGCCTGCCTTTCCCCAGTGCTCTGCAAGCTCTCCAGGACAACATAGAATCTGGGGCTCTGTGCTTTCTTTCCTTCTGAACAAGTGTTACTGTTTTCTGCACAAAAGCGATTCTTGCGAAGCAATGTGAACACTTCTGCTTCCCAGGCACAGAGAAGGTGCTAGCAGGGAATTCTCTGCCTGCCTTTCCCCAGTGCTCTGCAAGCTCTCCAGGACAACATAAAATCTGGGGCTCTGTGCTTTCTTTCCTTCTGAACAAGTGTTACTGTTTTCTGCACAAAAGCGATTCTGCGAAACAATGTGAACAGGCACAGAGAAAGTGCTAGCAGGGAATTCTCTGCCTGCCTTTCCCCAGTGCTCTGCAAGCTCTCCAGGACAACAGAAAATCTGGGGCTCTGTGCTTTCTTTCCTTCTGAACAAGTGTTACTGTTTTCTGCACAACAGCGATTCTTGCGAAGCAATGTGAACACTTCTGCTTCCCAGGCACAGAGAAGGTGCTAGCAAGGAATTCTCTGCCTGCCTTTCCCCAGTGCTCTGCAAGCTCTCCAGGACAACATAAAATCTGGGGCTCTGTGCTTTCTTTCCTTCTGAACAACTGTTACTGTTTTCTGCACAAAAGCGATTCTTGCGAAGCAATGTGAACACTTCTGCTTCCCAGGCACAGAGAAGGTGCTAGCAGGCAATTCTCTGCCTGCCTTTCCCCAGTGCTCTGCAAGCTCTCCAGGACAACATAGAATCTGGGGCTCTGTGCTTTCTTTCGTTCTGAACAAGTGTTACTGTTTTCTGCACAAAAGCGATTCTGCGAAGCAATGTGAACAGGCACAGAGAAGGTGCTATCAGGGAATTCTCTGCCTGCCTTTCCCCAGTGCTCTGCAAGCTCTCCAGGACAACATAGAATCTGGGGCTCTGTGCTTTCTTTCCTTCTGAACAAGTGTTAGTTTTTTCTGCACAAAAGCGATTCTTGCGAAGCAATGTGAACACTTTTGCTTCCCAGGCACAGAGAAGGTGCTAGCAGGGAATTCTCTGCCTGCCTTTCCCCAGTGCTCTGCAAGCTCTCCAGGACAACATAAAATCTGGGGCTCTGTGCTTTCTTTCCTTCTGAACAAGTGTTACTGTTTTCTGCACAAAAGCGATTCTGCGAAGCAATGTGAACACGTCTGCTTCCCAGGCACAGAGAAGGTGCTAGCAAGGAATTCTCTGCCTGCCTTTCCCCAGTGCTCTGCAAGCTCTCCAGGACAACATAAAATCTGGGGCTCTGTGCTTTCTTTCCTTCTGAACAAGTGTTACAGTTTTCTGCACAAAAGCGATTCTGCAAAGCAATGTGAACAGGCACAGAGAAAGTGCTAGCAGGGAATTCTCTGCCTGCCTTTCCCCAGTGCTCTGCAAGCTCTCCAGGACAACATAAAATCTGCGGCTCTGTGCTTTCTTTCGTTCTGAACAAGTGTTACTGTTTTCTGCACAAAAGCGATTCTGCGAAGCAATGTGAACACTTCTGCTTCCCAGGCACAGAGAAGGTGCTAGCAAGGAATTCTCTGCCTGCCTTTCCCCAGTGCTCTGCAAGCTCTCCAGGGCAACATCAAATCTGGGGCTCTGTGCTTTCTTTCCTTCTGAACAAGTGTTACTGTTTTCTGCACAAAAGCGATTCTGCGAAGCAATGTGAACAGGCACAGAGAAGGTGCTAGCAGGGAATTCTCTGCCTGCCTTTCCCCAGTGCTCTGCAAGCTCTCCAGGACAACATAAAATCTGGGGCTCTGTGCTTTCTTTCCTTCTGAACAAGTGTTACTGTTTTCTGCACAAAAGCGATTCTTGCGAAGCAATGTGAACACTTCTGCTTCCCAGGCACAGAGAAGGTGCTAGCAAGGAATTCTCTGCCTGCCTTTCCCCAGTGCTCTGCAAGCTCTCCAGGACAACATAGAATCTGGGGCTCTGTGCTTTCTTTCGTTCTGAACAACTGTTACTGTTTTCTGCACAAAAGCGATTCTTGCGAAGCAATGTGAACACTTCTGCTTCCCAGGCACAGAGAAGGTGCTAGCAGGGAATTCTCTGCCTGCCTTTCCCCAGTGCTCTGCAAGCTCTCCAGGACAACATAAAATCTGGGGCTCTGTGCTTTCTTTCCTTCTGAACAAGTGTTACTGTTTTCTGCACAAAAGCGATTCTGCGAAACAATGTGAACAGGCACAGAGAAAGTGCTAGCAGGGAATTCTCTGCCTGCCTTTCCCCAGTGCTCTGCAAGCTCTCCAGGACAACAGAAAATCTGGGGCTCTGTGCTTTCTTTCCTTCTGAACAAGTGTTACTGTTTTCTGCACAAAAGCGATTCTGCGAAGGAATGTGAACACTTCTGCTTCCCAGGCACAGAGAAGGTGCTAGCAAGGAATTCTCTGCCTGCCTTTCCCCAGTGCTCTGCAAGCTCTCCAGGACAACATAAAATCTGGGGCTCTGTGCTTTCTTTCCTTCTGAACAACTGTTACTGTTTTCTGCACAAAAGCGATTCTTGCGAAGCAATGTGAACACTTCTGCTTCCCAGGCACAGAGAAGGTGCTAGCAGGCAATTCTCTGCCTGCCTTTCCCCAGTGCTCTGCAAGCTCTCCAGGACAACATAGAATCTGGGGCTCTGTGCTTTCTTTCGTTCTGAACAAGTGTTACTGTTTTCTGCACAAAAGCGATTCTGCGAAGCAATGTGAACAGGCACAGAGAAGGTGCTATCAGGGAATTCTCTGCCTGCCTTTCCCCAGTGCTCTGCAAGCTCTCCAGGACAACATAGAATCTGGGGCTCTGTGCTTTCTTTCCTTCTGAACAAGTGTTAGTTTTTTCTGCACAAAAGCGATTCTTGCGATGCAATGTGAACACTTTTGCTTCCCAGGCACAGAGAAGGTGCTAGCAGGGAATTCTCTGCCTGCCTTTCCCCAGTGCTCTGCAAGCTCTCCAGGACAACATAGAATCTGGGGCTCTGTGCTTTCTTTCCTTCTGAACAAGTGTTACTGTTTTCTGCACAAAAGCGATTCTGCGAAGCAATGTGAACACGTCTGCTTCCCAGGCACAGAGAAGGTGCTAGCAAGGAATTCTCTGCCTGCCTTTCCCCAGTGCTCTGCAAGCTCTCCAGGACAACATAAAATCTGGGGCTCTGTGCTTTCTTTCCTTCTGAACAAGTGTTACTGTTTTCTGCACAAAAGCGATTCTGCAAAGCAATGTGAACAGGCACAGAGAAAGTGCTAGCAGGGAATTCTCTGCCTGCCTTTCCCCAGTGCTCTGCAAGCTCTCCAGGACAACATAAAATCTGGGGCTCTGTGCTTTCTTTCGTTCTGAACAAGTGTTACTGTTTTCTGCACAAAAGCGATTCTGCGAAGCAATGTGAACACTTCTGCTTCCCAGGCACAGAGAAGGTGCTAGCAAGGAATTCTCTGCCTGCCTTTCCCCAGTGCTCTGCAAGCTCTCCAGGGCAACATCAAATCTGGGGCTCTGTGCTTTCTTTCCTTCTGAACAAGTGTTACTGTTTTCTGCACAAAAGCGATTCTTGCGAAGCAATGTGAACACTTCTGCTTCCCAGGCACAGAGAAGGTGCTAGCAGGCAATTCTCTGCCTGCCTTTCCCCAGTGCTCTGCAAGCTCTCCAGGACAACATAGAATCTGGGGCTCTGTGCTTTCTTTCGTTCTGAACAAGTGTTACTGTTTTCTGCACAAGAGCGATTCTGCGAAGCAATGTGAACAGGCACAGAGAAGGTGCTAGCAGGGAATTCTCTGCCTGCCTTTCCCCAGTGCTCTGCAAGCTCTCCAGGACAACATAAAATCTGGGGCTCTGTGCTTTCTTTCCTTCTGAACAACTGTTACTGTTTTCTGCACAAAAGCGATTCTTGCGAAGCAATGTGAACACTTCTGCTTCCCAGGCACAGAGAAGGTGCTAGCAGGGAATTCTCTGCCTGCCTTTCCCCAGTGCTCTGCAAGCTCTCCAGGACAACATAGAATCTGGGGCTCTGTGCTTTCTTTCGTTCTGAACAACTGTTACTGTTTTCTGCACAAAAGCGATTCTGCGAAGCAATGTGAACTGGCACAGAGAAGGTGCTATCAGGGAATTCTCTGCCTGCCTTTCCCCAGTGCTCTGCAAGCTCTCCAGGACAACATAGAATCTGGGGCTCTGTGCTTTCTTTCCTTCTGAACAAGTGTTAGTTTTTTCTGCACAAAAGCGATTCTTGCGAAGCAATGTGAACACTTCTGCTTCCCAGGCACAGAGAAGGTGCTAGCAGGGAATTCTCTGCCTGCCTTTCCCCAGTGCTCTGCAAGCTCTCCAGGACAACATAAAATCTGGGGCTCTGTGCTTTCTTTCCTTCTGAACAAGTGTTACTGTTTTCTGCACAAAAGCGATTCTTGCGAAGCAATGTGAACACTTCTGCTTCCCAGGCACAGAGAAAGTGCTATCAGGGAATTCTCTGCCTGCCTTTCCCCAGTGCTCTGCAAGCTCTCCAAGACAACATAGAATCTGGGGCTCTGTGCTTTCTTTCAATCTGAACAAGTGTTACTGTTTTCTGCACAAAAGCGATTCTGCGAAGCAATGTGAACACTTCTGCTTCCCAGGCACAGAGAAGGTGCTAGCAAGGAATTCTCTGCCTGCCTTTCCCCAGTGCTCTGCAAGCTCTCCAGGACAACATAAAATCTGGGGCTCTGTGCTTTCTTTCCTTCTGAACAAGTGTTACTGTTTTCTGCACAAAAGCGATTCTGCGAAGCAATGTGAACACTTCTGCTTCCCAGGCACAGAGAAGGTGCTAGCAAGGAATTCTCTGCCTGCCTTACCCCAGTGCTCTGCAAGCTCTCCAGGACAACATAGAATCTGGGGCTCTGTGCTTTCTTTCCTTCTGAACAAGTGTTACTGTTTTCTGCACAAATGCGATTCTGGGAAACAATGTGAACACCTCTGCTTCCCAGGCACAGAGAAGGTGCTAGCAAGGAATTCTCTGCCTGCCTTTCCCCAGTGCTCTGCAAGCTCTCCAGGACAACATAGAATCTGGGGCTCTGTGCTTTCTTTCGTTCTGAACAAGTGTTACTGTTTTCTGCACAAAAGCGATTCTGCGAAGCAATGTGAACAGGCACAGAGAAAGTGCTAGCAGGGAATTCTCTGCCTGCCTTTCCCCAGTGCTCTGCAAGCTATCCAGGACAACATAAAATCTGGGGCTCTGTGCTTTCTTTCCTTCTGAACAAGTGTTACTGTTTTCTGCACAAAAGCGATTCTTGCGAAGCAATGTCAACACTTCTGCTTCCCAGGCACAGAGAAGGTGCTAGCAAGGAATTCTCTGCCTGCCTTTCCCCAGTGCTCTGCAAGCTCTCCAGGACAACATAAAATCTGGGGCTCTGTGCTTTCTTTCGTTCTGAACAAGTGTTACTGTTTTCTGCACAAAAGCGATTCTTGCGAAGCAATGTGAACACTTCTGCTTCCCAGGCACAGAGAAGGTGCTAGCAGGGAATTCTCTGCCTGCCTTTCCCCAGTGCTCTGCAAGCTCTCCAGGACAACATAAAATCTGGGGCTCTGTGCTTTCTTTCCTTCTGAACAAGTGTTACTGTTTTCTGCACAAAAGCGATTCTTGCGAAGCAATGTGAACACTTCTGCTTCCCAGGCACAGAGAAGGTGCTAGCAAGGAATTCTCTGCCTGCCTTACCCCAGTGCTCTGCAAGCTCTCCAGGACAACATAAAATCTGGGGCTCTGTGCTTTCTTTCGTTCTGAACAAGTGATAGTGTTTTCTGCACAAAAGCGATTCTTGCGAAGCAATGTGAACACTTCTGCTTCCCAGGCACAGAGAAGGTGCTAGCAGGGAATTCTCTGCCTGCCTTTCCCCAGTGCTCTGCAAGCTCTCCAGGACAACATAGAATCTGGGGCTCTGTGCTTTCTTTCCTTCTGAACAAGTGTTACTGTTTTCTGCACAAAAGCGATTCTGCGAAGCAATGTGAACAGGCACAGAGAAAGTGCTATCAGGGAATTCTCTGCCTGCCTTACCCCAGTGCTCTGCAAGCTCTCCAGGACAACATAAAATCTGGGGCTCTGTGCTTTCTTTCGTTCTGAACAAGTGTTACTGTTTTCTGCACAAAAGCGATTCTGCGAAGCAATGTCAACACTTCTGCTTCCCAGGCACAGAGAAGGTGCTAGCAAGAAATTCTCTGCCTGCCTTTCCCCAGTGCTCTGCAAGCTCTCCAGGGCAACATCAAATCTGGGGCTCTGTGCTTTCTTTCGTTCTGAACAAGTGTTACTGTTTTCTGCACAAAAGCGATTCTGCGAAGCAATGTGAACAGGCACAGAGAAGGTGCTAGCAGGGAATTCTCTGCCTGCCTTTCCCCAGTGCTCTGCAAGCTCTCCAAGACAACATAAAATCTGGGGCTCTGTGCTTTCTTTCCTTCTGAACAAGTGTTACTGTTTTCTGCACAAAAGCGATTCTTGCGAAGCAATGTGAACACTTCTGCTTCCCAGGCACAGAGAAGGTGCTATCAGGGAATTCTCTGCCTGCCTTTCCCCAGTGCTCTGCAAGCTCTCCAGGACAACATAGAATCTGGGGCTCTGTGCTTTCTTTCGTTCTGAACAAGTGTTAGTGTTTTCTGCACAAAAGCGATTCTGCGAAGCAATGTGAACTGGCACAGAGAAGGTGCTATCAGGGAATTCTCTGCCTGCCTTTCCCCAGTGCTCTGCAAGCTCTCCAGGACAACATAGAATCTGGGGCTCTGTGCTTTCTTTCCTTCTGAACAAGTGTTACTGTTTTCTGCACAAAAGCGATTCTTGCGAAGCAATGTGAACACTTCTGCTTCCCAGGCACAGAGAAGGTGCTAGCAGGCAATTCTCTGCCTGCCTTTCCCCAGTGCTCTGCAAGCTCTCCAGGACAACATAGAATCTGGGGCTCTGTGCTTTCTTTCGTTCTGAACAAGTGTTACTGTTTTCTGCACAAGAGCGATTCTGCGAAGCAATGTGAACAGGCACAGAGAAGGTGCTAGCAGGGAATTCTCTGCCTGCCTTTCCCCAGTGCTCTGCAAGCTCTCCAGGACAACATAAAATCTGGGGCTCTGTGATTTCTTTCCTTCTGAACAAGTGTTACTTTTTTCTGCACAAAAGCGATTCTTGCGAAGCAATGTGAACACTTCTGCTTCCCAGGCACAGAGAAGGTGCTAGCAAGGAATTCTCTGCCTGCCTTTCCCCAGTGCTCTGCAAGCTCTCCAGGACAACATAAAATCTGAGGCTCTGTGCTTTCTTTCCTTCTGAACAAGTGTTAGCGTTTTCTGCACAAAAGCGATTCTGCGAAGCAATGTGAACACTTCTGCTTCCCAGGCACAGAGAAGGTGCTAGCAAGGAATTCTCTGCCTGCCTTTCCCCAGTGCTCTGCAAGCTCTCCAGGACAACATAAAATCTGGGGCTCTGTGCTTTCTTTCCTTCTGAACAAGTGTTACTGTTTTCTGCACAAAAGCGATTCTGCGAAGCAATGTGAACACTTCTGCTTCCCAGGCACAGAGAAGGTGCTAGCAAGGAATTCTCTGCCTGCCTTACCCCAGTGCTCTGCAAGCTCTCCAGGACAACATAGAATCTGGGGCTCTGTGCTTTCTTTCCTTCTGAACAAGTGTTACTGTTTTCTGCACAAATGCGATTCTGGGAAACAATGTGAACACCTCTGCTTCCCAGGCACAGAGAAGGTGCTAGCAAGGAATTCTCTGCCTGCCTTTCCCCAGTGCTCTGCAAGCTCTCCAGGACAACATAGAATCTGGGGCTCTGTGCTTTCTTTCGTTCTGAACAAGTGTTACTGTTTTCTGCACAAAAGCGATTCTTGCGAAGCAATGTCAACACTTCTGCTTCCCAGGCACAGAGAAGGTGCTAGCAAGGAATTCTCTGCCTGCCTTTCCCCAGTGCTCTGCAAGCTCTCCAGGACAACATAAAATCTGGGGCTCTGTGCTTTCTTTCCTTCTGAACAAGTGTTACTGTTTTCTGCACAAAAGCAATTCTTGCGAAGCAATGTGAACACTTCTGCTTCACAGGCACAGAGAAGGTGCTATCAGGGAATTCTCTGCCTGCCTTTCCCCAGTGCTCTGCAAGCTCTCCAAGACAACATAGAATCTGGGGCTCTGTGCTTTCTTTCCTTCTGAACAAGTGTTACTGTTTTCTGCACAAATGCGATTCTGGGAAACAATGTGAACACCTCTGCTTCCCAGGCACAGAGAAGGTGCTAGCAAGGAATTCTCTGCCTGCCTTTCCCCAGTGCTCTGCAAGCTCTCCAGGACAACATAGAATCTGGGGCTCTGTGCTTTCTTTCGTTCTGAACAAGTGTTACTGTTTTCTGCACAAAAGCGATTCTGCGAAGCAATGTGAACAGGCACAGAGAAAGTGCTAGCAGGGAATTCTCTGCCTGCCTTACCCCAGTGCTCTGCAAGCTCTCCAGGACAACATAAAATCTGGGGCTCTGTGCTTTCTTTCGTTCTGAACAAGTGTTACTGTTTTCTGCACAAAAGCGATTCTGCGAAGCAATGTCAACACTTCTGCTTCCCAGGCACAGAGAAGGTGCTAGCAGGGAATTCTCTGCCTGCCTTTCCCCAGTGCTCTGCAAGCTCTCCAGGACAACATAGAATCTGGGGCTCTGTGCTTTCTTTCCTTCTGAACAAGTGTTAGTTTTTTCTGCACAAAAGCGATTCTTGCGAAGCAATGTGAACACTTCTGCTTCCCAGGCACAGAGAAGGTGCTAGCAGGGAATTCTCTGCCTGCCTTTCCCCAGTGCTCTGCAAGCTCTCCAGGACAACATAAAATCTGGGGCTCTGTGCTTTCTTTCCTTCTGAACAAGTGTTACTGTTTTCTGCACAAAAGCGATTCTGAGAAGCAAAGTGAACAGGCACAGAGAAAGTGCTAGCAGGGAATTCTCTGCCTGCCTTTCCCCAGTGCTCTGCAAGCTCTCCAGGACAACAGAAAATCTGGGGCTCTGTGCTTTCTTTCCTTCTGAACAAGTGTTACTGTTTTCTGCACAAAAGCGATTCTGCGAAGCAATGTGAACACTTCTGCTTCCCAGGCACAGAGAAGGTGCTAGCAAGGAATTCTCTGCCTGCCTTTCCCCAGTGCTCTGCAAGCTCTCCAGGACAACATAAAATCTGGGGCTCTGTGCTTTCTTTCCTTCTGAACAAGTGTTACTGTTTTCTGCACAAAAGCGATTCTTGCGAAGCAATGTGAACACTTCTGCTTCCCAGGCACAGAGAAGGTGCTAGCAAGGAATTCTCTGCCTGCCTTTCCCCAGTGCTCTGCAAGCTCTCCAGGACAACATAGAATCTGGGGCTCTGTGCTTTCTTTCGTTCTGAACAACTGTTACTGTTTTCTGCACAAAAGCGATTCTTGCGAAGCAATGTGAACAGGCACAGAGAAGGTGCTAGCAGGGAATTCTCTGCCTGCCTTTCCCCAGTGCTCTGCAAGCTCTCCAGGACAACATAAAATCTGGGGCTCTGTGCTTTCTTTCCTTCTGAACAAGTGTTACTTTTTTCTGCACAAAAGCGATTCTTGCGAAGCAATGTGAACACTTCTGCTTCCCAGGCACAGAGAAAGTGCTATCAGGGAATTCTCTGCCTGCCTTTCCCCAGTGCTCTGCAAGCTCTCCAAGACAACATAGAATCTGGGGCTCTGTGCTTTCTTTCAATCTGAACAAGTGTTACTGTTTTCTGCACAAAAGCGATTCTGCGAAGCAATGTGAACACTTCTGCTTCCCAGGCACAGAGAAGGTGCTAGCAAGGAATTCTCTGCCTGCCTTTCCCCAGTGCTCTGCAAGCTCTCCAGGACAACATAAAATCTGGGGCTCTGTGCTTTCTTTCCTTCTGAACAAGTGTTACTGTTTTCTGCACAAAAGCGATTCTGCGAAGCAATGTGAACACTTCTGCTTCCCAGGCACAGAGAAGGTGCTAGCAAGGAATTCTCTGCCTGCCTTTCCCCAGTGCTCTGCAAGCTCTCCAGGACAACATAAAATCTGGGGCTCTGTGCTTTCTTTCCTTCTGAACAAGTGTTACTGTTTTCTGCACAAAAGCGATTCTGCGAAGCAATGTGAACACTTCTGCTTCCCAGGCACAGAGAAGGTGCTAGCAAGGAATTCTCTGCCTGCCTTTCCCCAGTGCTCTGCAAGCTCTCCAGGACAACATAGAATCTGGGGCTCTGTGCTTTCTTTCGTTCTGAACAACTGTTACTGTTTTCTGCACAAAAGCGATTCTTGCGAAGCAATGTGAACAGGCACAGAGAAGGTGCTAGCAGGGAATTCTCTGCCTGCCTTTCCCCAGTGCTCTGCAAGCTCTCCAGGACAACATAAAATCTGGGGCTCTGTGCTTTCTTTCCTTCTGAACAAGTGTTACTGTTTTCTGCACAAAAGCGATTCTTGCGAAGCAATGTGAACACTTCTGCTTCCCAGGCACAGAGAAGGTGCTAGCAAGGAATTCTCTGCCTGCCTTACCCCAGTGCTCTGCAAGCTCTCCAGGACAACATAGAATCTGGGGCTCTGTGCTTTCTTTCCTTCTGAACAAGTGTTACTGTTTTCTGCACAAATGCGATTCTGGGAAACAATGTGAACACCTCTGCTTCCCAGGCACAGAGAAGGTGCTAGCAAGGAATTCTCTGCCTGCCTTTCCCCAGTGCTCTGCAAGCTCTCCAGGACAACATAGAATGTGGGGCTCTGTGCTTTCTTTCGTTCTGAACAAGTGTTACTGTTTTCTGCACAAAAGCGATTCTGCGAAGCAATGTGAACAGGCACAGAGAAAGTGCTAGCAGGGAATTCTCTGCCTGCCTTTCCCCAGTGCTCTGCAAGCTCTCCAGGACAACATAAAATCTGGGGCTCTGTGCTTTCTTTCCTTCTGAACAAGTGTTACTGTTTTCTGCACAAAAGCGATTCTTGCGAAGCAATGTCAACACTTCTGCTTCCCAGGCACAGAGAAGGTGCTAGCAAGGAATTCTCTGCCTGCCTTTCCCCAGTGCTCTGCAAGCTCTCCAGGACAACATAAAATCTGGGGCTCTGTGCTTTCTTTCCTTCTGAACAAGTGTTACTGTTTTCTGCACAAAAGCAATTCTTGCGAAGCAATGTGAACACTTCTGCTTCCCAGGCACAGAGAAGGTGCTATCAGGGAATTCTCTGCCTGCCTTTCCCCAGTGCTCTGCAAGCTCTCCAGGACAACATAGAATCTGGGGCTCTGTGCTTTCTTTCCTTCTGAACAAGTGTTACTGTTTTCTGCACAAATGCGATTCTGGGAAACAATGTGAACACCTCTGCTTCCCAGGCACAGAGAAGGTGCTAGCAAGGAATTCTCTGCCTGCCTTTCCCCAGTGCTCTGCAAGCTCTCCAGGACAACATAGAATGTGGGGCTCTGTGCTTTCTTTCGTTCTGAACAAGTGTTACTGTTTTCTGCACAAAAGCGATTCTGCGAAGCAATGTGAACAGGCACAGAGAAAGTGCTAGCAGGGAATTCTCTGCCTGCCTTTCCCCAGTGCTCTGCAAGCTCTCCAGGACAACATAAAATCTGGGGCTCTGTGCTTTCTTTCCTTCTGAACAAGTGTTACTGTTTTCTGCACAAAAGCGATTCTTGCGAAGCAATGTCAACACTTCTGCTTCCCAGGCACAGAGAAGGTGCTAGCAAGGAATTCTCTGCCTGCCTTTCCCCAGTGCTCTGCAAGCTCTCCAGGACAACATAAAATCTGGGGCTCTGTGCTTTCTTTCCTTCTGAACAAGTGTTACTGTTTTCTGCACAAAAGCAATTCTTGCGAAGCAATGTGAACACTTCTGCTTCCCAGGCACAGAGAAGGTGCTAGCAAGGAATTCTCTGCCTGCCTTACCCCAGTGCTCTGCAAGCTCTCCAGGACAACATAGAATCTGGGGCTCTGTGCTTTCTTTCCTTCTGAACAAGTGTTACTGTTTTCTGCACAAATGCGATTCTGGGAAACAATGTGAACACCTCTGCTTCCCAGGCACAGAGAAGGTGCTAGCAAGGAATTCTCTGCCTGCCTTTCCCCAGTGCTCTGCAAGCTCTCCAGGACAACATAGAATGTGGGGCTCTGTGCTTTCTTTCGTTCTGAACAAGTGTTACTGTTTTCTGCACAAAAGCGATTCTGCGAAGCAATGTGAACAGGCACAGAGAAAGTGCTAGCAGGGAATTCTCTGCCTGCCTTTCCCCAGTGCTCTGCAAGCTCTCCAGGACAACATAAAATCTGGGGCTCTGTGCTTTCTTTCCTTCTGAACAAGTGTTACTGTTTTCTGCACAAAAGCGATTCTTGCGAAGCAATGTCAACACTTCTGCTTCCCAGGCACAGAGAAGGTGCTAGCAAGGAATTCTCTGCCTGCCTTTCCCCAGTGCTCTGCAAGCTCTCCAGGACAACATAAAATCTGGGGCTCTGTGCTTTCTTTCCTTCTGAACAAGTGTTACTGTTTTCTGCACAAAAGCAATTCTTGCGAAGCAATGTGAACACTTCTGCTTCCCAGGCACAGAGAAGGTGCTATCAGGGAATTCTCTGCCTGCCTTTCCCCAGTGCTCTGCAAGCTCTCCAGGACAACATAGAATCTGGGGCTCTGTGCTTTCTTTCCTTCTGAACAAGTGTTAGTTTTTTCTGCACAAAAGCGATTCTTGCGAAGCAATGTGAACACTTCTGCTTCCCAGGCACAGAGAAGGTGCTAGCAGGGAATTCTCTGCCTGCCTTTCCCCAGTGCTGTGCAAGCTCTCCAGGACAACATAAAATCTGGGGCTCTGTGCTTTCTTTCCTTCTGAACAAGTGTTACTGTTTTCTGCACAAAAGCGATTCTGCGAAGCAATGTGAACAGGCACAGAGAAAGTGCTAGCAGGGAATTCTCTGCCTGCCTTTCCCCAGTGCTCTGCAAGCTCTCCAGGACAACATAAAATCTGGGGCTCTGTGCTTTCTTTCCTTCTGAACAAGTGTTACTGTTTTCTGCACAAAAGCGATTCTGCGAAGCAATGTGAACACTTCTGCTTCCCAGGCACAGAGAAGGTGCTAGCAAGGAATTCTCTGCCTGCCTTTCCCCAGTGCTCTGCAAGCTCTCCAGGACAACATAAAATCTGGGGCTCTGTGCTTTCTTTCCTTCTGAACAAGTGTTACTGTTTTCTGCACAAAAGCGATTCTTGCGAAGCAATGTGAACACTTCTGCTTCCCAGGCACAGAGAAGGTGCTAGCAGGCAATTCTCTGCCTGCCTTTCCCCAGTGCTCTGCAAGCTCTCCAGGACAACATAGAATCTGGGGCTCTGTGCTTTCTTTCGTTCTGAACAAGTGTTACTGTTTTCTGCACAAGAGCGATTCTGCGAAGCAATGTGAACAGGCACAGAGAAGGTGCTAGCAGGGAATTCTCTGCCTGCCTTTCCCCAGTGCTCTGCAAGCTCTCCAGGACAACATAAAATCTGAGGCTCTGTGCTTTCTTTCCTTCTGAACAAGTGTTACTGTTTTCTGCACAAAAGCGATTCTGCGAAGCAATGTGAACACTTCTGCTTCCCAGGCACAGAGAAGGTGCTAGCAAGGAATTCTCTGCCTGCCTTTCCCCAGTGCTCTGCAAGCTCTCCAGGACAACATAAAATCTGGGGCTCTGTGCTTTCTTTCCTTCTGAACAAGTGTTACTGTTTTCTGCACAAAAGCGATTCTGCGAAGCAATGTGAACACTTCTGCTTCCCAGGCACAGAGAAGGTGCTAGCAAGGAATTCTCTGCCTGCCTTTCCCCAGTGCTCTGCAAGCTCTCCAGGACAACATAGAATCTGGGGCTCTGTGCTTTCTTTCGTTCTGAACAAGTGTTACTGTTTTCTGCACAAAAGCGATTCTTGCGAAGCAATGTGAACAGGCACAGAGAAGGTGCTATCAGGGAATTCTCTGCCTGCCTTTCCCCAGTGCTCTGCAAGCTCTCCAGGACAACATAAAATCTGGGGCTCTGTGCTTTCTTTCCTTCTGAACAAGTGTTACTGTTTTCTGCACAAAAGCGATTCTTGCGAAGCAATGTGAACACTTCTGCTTCCCAGGCACAGAGAAGGTGCTAGCAAGGAATTCTCTGCCTGCCTTACCCCAGTGCTCTGCAAGCTCTCCAGGACAACATAGAATCTGGGGCTCTGTGCTTTCTTTCCTTCTGAACAAGTGTTACTGTTTTCTGCACAAATGCGATTCTGGGAAACAGTGTGAACACCTCTGCTTCCCAGGCACAGAGAAGGTGCTAGCAAGGAATTCTCTGCCTGCCTTTCCCCAGTGCTCTGCAAGCTCTCCAGGACAACATAGAATCTGGGGCTCTGTGCTTTCTTTCGTTCTGAACAAGTGTTACTGTTTTCTGCACAAAAGCGATTCTGCGAAGCAATGTGAACAGGCACAGAGAAAGTGCTAGCAGGGAATTCTCTGCCTGCCTTTCCCCAGTGCTCTGCAAGCTCTCCAGGACAACAGAAAATCTGGGGCTCTGTGCTTTCTTTCCTTCTGAACAAGTGTTACTGTTTTCTGCACAAAAGCGATTCTTGCGAAGCAATGTCAACACTTCTGCTTCCCAGGCACAGAGAAGGTGCTAGCAAGGAATTCTCTGCCTGCCTTTCCCCAGTGCTCTGCAAGCTCTCCAGGACAACATAAAATCTGGGGCTCTGTGCTTTCTTTCCTTCTGAACAAGTGTTACTGTTTTCTGCACAAAAGCAATTCTTGCGAAGCAATGTGAACACTTCTGCTTCCCAGGCACAGAGAAGGTGCTATCAGGGAATTCTCTGCCTGCCTTTCCCCAGTGCTCTGCAAGCTCTCCAAGACAACATAGAATCTGGGGCTCTGTGCTTTCTTTCCTTCTGAACAAGTGTTACTGTTTTCTGCACAAATGCGATTCTGGGAAACAATGTGAACACCTCTGCTTCCCAGGCACAGAGAAGGTGCTAGCAAGGAATTCTCTGCCTGCCTTTCCCCAGTGCTCTGCAAGCTCTCCAGGACAACATAGAATCTGGGGCTCTGTGCTTTCTTTCGTTCTGAACAAGTGTTACTGTTTTCTGCACAAAAGCGATTCTGCGAAGCAATGTGAACAGGCACAGAGAAAGTGCTAGCAGGGAATTCTCTGCCTGCCTTTCCCCAGTGCTCTGCAAGCTCTCCAGGACAACATAAAATCTGGGGCTCTGTGCTTTCTTTCCTTCTGAACAAGTGTTAGTGTTTTCTGCACAAATGCGATTCTTGCGAAGCAATGTGAACACTTCTGCTTCCCAGGCACAGAGAAGGTGCTAGCAGGGAATTCTCTGCCTGCCTTTCCCCAGTGCTCTGCAAGCTCTCCAGGACAACATAGAATCTGGGGCTCTGTGCTTTCTTTCCTTCTGAACAAGTGTTACTGTTTTCTGCACAAAAGCGATTCTGCGAAGCAATGTGAACAGGCACAGAGAAGGTGCTAGCAGGGAATTCTCTGCCTGCCTTTCCCCAGTGCTCTGCAAGCTCTCCAGGACAACATAAAATCTGGGGCTCTGTGCTTTCTTTCCTTCTGAACAAGTGTTACTGTTTTCTGCACAAAAGCGATTCTTGCGAAGCAATGTGAACACTTCTGCTTCCCAGGCACAGAGAAGGTGCTATCAGGGAATTCTCTGCCTGCCTTTCCCCAGTGCTCTGCAAGCTCTCCAGGACAACATAGAATCTGGGGCTCTGTGCTTTCTTTCGTTCTGAACAAGTGTTAGTGTTTTCTGCACAAAAGCGATTCTGCGAAGCAATGTGAACTGGCACAGAGAAGGTGCTATCAGGGAATTCTCTGCCTGCCTTTCCCCAGTGCTCTGCAAGCTCTCCAGGACAACATAGAATCTGGGGCTCTGTGCTTTCTTTCCTTCTGAACAAGTGTTAGTTTTTTCTGCACAAAAGCGATTCTTGCGAAGCAATGTGAACACTTCTGCTTCCCAGGCACAGAGAAGGTGCTAGCAGGGAATTCTCTGCCTGCCTTTCCCCAGTGCTCTGCAAGCTCTCCAGGACAACATAAAATCTGGGGCTCTGTGCTTTCTTTCCTTCTGAACAAGTGTTACTGTTTTCTGCACAAAAGCGATTCTGCGAAGCAATGTGAACAGGCACAGAGAAAGTGCTAGCAGGGAATTCTCTGCCTGCCTTTCCCCAGTGCTCTGCAAGCTCTCCAGGACAACAGAAAATCTGGGGCTCTGTGCTTTCTTTCGTTCTGAACAAGTGTTACTGTTTTCTGCACAAAAGCGATTCTGCGAAGCAATGTGAACACTTCTGCTTCCCAGGCACAGAGAAGGTGCTAGCAAGGAATTCTCTGCCTGCCTTTCCCCAGTGCTCTGCAAGCTCTCCAGGACAACATAAAATCTGGGGCTCTGTGCTTTCTTTCCTTCTGAACAAGTGTTACTGTTTTCTGCACAAGAGCGATTCTGCGAAGCAATGTGAACAGGCACAGAGAAGGTGCTAGCAGGGAATTCTCTGCCTGCCTTTCCCCAGTGCTCTGCAAGCTCTCCAGGACAACATAAAATCTGGGGCTCTGTGCTTTCTTTCCTTCTGAACAAGTGTTACTGTTTTCTGCACAAAAGCGATTCTTGCGAAGCAATGTGAACACTTCTGCTTCCCAGGCACAGAGAAAGTGCTATCAGGGAATTCTCTGCCTGCCTTTCCCCAGTGCTCTGCAAGCTCTCCAAGACAACATAGAATCTGGGGCTCTGTGCTTTCTTTCAATCTGAACAAGTGTTACTGTTTTCTGCACAAAAGCGATTCTGCGAAGCAATGTGAACACTTCTGCTTCCCAGGCACAGAGAAGGTGCTAGCAAGGAATTCTCTGCCTGCCTTTCCCCAGTGCTCTGCAAGCTCTCCAGGACAACATAAAATCTGGGGCTCTGTGCTTTCTTTCCTTCTGAACAAGTGTTACTGTTTTCTGCACAAAAGCGATTCTGCGAAGCAATGTGAACACTTCTGCTTCCCAGGCACAGAGAAGGTGCTAGCAAGGAATTCTCTGCCTGCCTTTCCCCAGTGCTCTGCAAGCTCTCCAGGACAACATAGAATCTGGGGCTCTGTGCTTTCTTTCGTTCTGAACAACTGTTACTGTTTTCTGCACAAAAGCGATTCTTGCGAAGCAATGTGAACAGGCACAGAGAAGGTGCTAGCAGGGAATTCTCTGCCTGCCTTTCCCCAGTGCTCTGCAAGCTCTCCAGGACAACATAAAATCTGGGGCTCTGTGCTTTCTTTCCTTCTGAACAAGTGTTACTGTTTTCTGCACAAAAGCGATTCTTGCGAAGCAATGTGAACACTTCTGCTTCCCAGGCACAGAGAAGGTGCTAGCAAGGAATTCTCTGCCTGCCTTACCCCAGTGCTCTGCAAGCTCTCCAGGACAACATAGAATCTGGGGCTCTGTGCTTTCTTTCCTTCTGAACAAGTGTTACTGTTTTCTGCACAAATGCGATTCTGGGAAACAATGTGAACACCTCTGCTTCCCAGGCACAGAGAAGGTGCTAGCAAGGAATTCTCTGCCTGCCTTTCCCCAGTGCTCTGCAAGCTCTCCAGGACAACATAGAATCTGGGGCTCTGTGCTTTCTTTCCTTCTGAACAAGTGTTACTGTTTTCTGCACAAAAGCGATTCTGCGAAGCAATGTGAACAGGCACAGAGAAAGTGCTATCAGGGAATTCTCTGCCTGCCTTTCCCCAGTGCTCTGCAAGCTCTCCAGGACAACATAAAATCTGGGGCTCTGTGCTTTCTTTCCTTCTGAACAAGTGTTATTGTTTTCTGCACAAAAGCGATTCTTGCGAAGCAATGTCAACACTTCTGCTTCCCAGGCACAGAGAAGGTGCTAGCAAGGAATTCTCTGCCTGCCTTTCCCCAGTGCTCTGCAAGCTCTCCAGGACAACATAAAATCTGGGGCTCTGTGCTTTCTTTCCTTCTGAACAAGTGTTACTGTTTTCTGCACAAAAGCAATTCTTGCGAAGCAATGTGAACACTTATGCTTCCCAGGCACAGAGAAGGTGCTAGCAAGGAATTCTCTGCCTGCCTTTCCCCAGTGCTCTGCAAGCTCTCCAGGACAACATAAAATCTGGGGCTCTGTGCTTTCTTTCCTTCTGAACAAGTGTTACTGTTTTCTGCACAAACGCGATTCTGCGAAGCAATGTGAACACTTCTGCTTCCCAGGCACAGAGAAGGTGCTAGCAGGGAATTCTCTGCCTGCCTTTCCCCAGTGCTCTGCAAGCTCTCCAGGACAACATAAAATCTGGGGCTCTGTGCTTTCTTTCCTTCTGAACAAGTGTTAGCGTTTTCTGCACAAAAGCGATTCTTGCGAAGCAATGTGAACACTTCTGCTTCCCAGGCACAGAGAAGGTGCTAGCAGGGAATTCTCTGCCTGCCTTTCCCCAGTGCTCTGCAAGCTCTCCAGGACAACATAAAATCTGGGGCTCTGTGCTTTCTTTCGTTCTGAACAAGTGTTACTGTTTTCTGCACAAATGCGATTCTGGGAAAAATTGTGAACAGGCACAGAGAAGGTGCTAGGAGGGAATTCTCTGCCTGCCTTTCCCCAGTGCTCTGCAAGCTCTCCAGGACAACATAGAATCTGGGGCTCTGTGCTTTCTTTCGTTCTGAACAAGTGTTACTGTTTTCTGCACAAAAGCGATTCTTGCGAAGCAATGTGAACACTTCTGCTTCCCAGGCACAGAGAAGGTGCTAGCAGGGAATTCTCTGCCTGCCTTACCCCAGTGCTCTGCAAGCTCTCCAGGACAACATAGAATCTGGGGCTCTGTGCTTTCTTTCCTTCTGATCAAGTGTTACTGTTTTCTGCACAAAAGCGATTCTTGCGAAGCAATGTGAACACTTCTGCTTCCCAGGCACAGAGAAGGTGCTAGCAGGGAATTCTCTGCCTGCCTTACCCCAGTGCTCTGCAAGCTCTCCAAGACAACATAGAATCTGGGGCTCTGTGCTTTCTTTCAATCTGAACAAGTGTTACTGTTTTCTGCACAAAAGCGATTCTGCGAAGCAATGTGAACACTTCTGCTTCCCAGGCACAGAGAAGGTGCTAGCAGGGAATTCTCTGCCTGCCTTTCCCCAGTGCTCTGCAAGCTCTCCAGGACAACATAAAATCTGGGGCTCTGTGCTTTCTTTCCTTCTGAACAAGTGTTACTGTTTTCTGCACAAAAGCGATTCTTGCGAAGCAATGTGAACACTTCTGCTTCCCAGGCACAGAGAAGGTGCTAGCAGGGAATTCTCTGCCTGCCTTTCCCCAGTGCTCTGCAAGCTCTCCAGGACAACATAGAATCTGGGGCTCTGTGCTTTCTTTCGTTCTGAACAAGTGTTACTGTTTTCTGTACAAAAGCGATTCTGCGAAACAATGTGAACAGGCACAGAGAAGGTGCTAGCAGGGAATTCTCTGCCTGCCTTTCCCCAGTGCTCTGCAAGCTCTCCAGGACAACATAGAATCTGGGGCTCTGTGCTTTCTTTCCTTCTGAACAAGTGTTACTGTTTTCTGCACAAAAGCGATTCTTGCGAAGCAATGTGAACACTTCTGCTTCCCAGGCACAGAGAAGGTGCTAGCAAGGAATTCTCTGCCTGCCTTTCCCCAGTGCTCTGCAAGCTCTCCAGGACAACATAAAATCTGGGGCTCTGTGCTTTCTTTTGTTCTGAACAAGTGTTACTGTTTTCTGCACAAAAGCGATTCTTGCGAAGCAATGTGAACACTTCTGCTTCCCAGGCACAGAGAAGGTGCTAGCAGGGAATTCTCTGCCTGCCTTTCCCCAGTGCTCTGCAAGCTCTCCAGGACAACATAGAATCTGGGGCTCTGGGCTTTCTTTCGTTCTGAACAAGTGTTACTGTTTTCTGCACAAAGGCGATTCTGCGAAGCAATGTGAACAGGCACAGAGAAAGTGCTAGCAGGGAATTCTCTGCCTGCCTTTCCCCAGTGCTCTGCAAGCTCTCCAGGACAACATAAAATCTGGGGCTCTGTGCTTTCTTTCGTTCTGAACAAGTGATAGTGTTTTCTGCACTAAAGCGATTCTTGCGAAGCAATGTGAACACTTCTGCTTCCCAGGCACAGAGAAGGTGCTAGCAGGGAATTCTCTGCCTGCCATTCCCCAGTGCTCTGCAAGCTCTCCAGGACAACATAGAATCTGGGGCTCTGTGCTTTCTTTCCTTCTGAACAAGTGTTACTGTTTTCTGCACAAAAGCGATTCTGCGAAGCAATGTGAACACTTCTGCTTCCCAGGCACAGAGAAGGTGCTAGCAAGGAATTCTCTGCCTGCCTTTCCCCAGTGCTCTGCAAGCTCTCCAGGGCAACATCAAATCTGGGGCTCTGTGCTTTCTTTCGTTCTGAACAAGTGTTACTGTTTTCTGCACAAAAGCGATTCTGCGAAGCAATGTGAACAGGCACAGAGAAGGTGCTAGCAGGGAATTCTCTGCCTGCCTTTCCCCAGTGCTCTGCAAGCTCTCCAAGACAACATAAAATCTGGGGCTCTGTGCTTTCTTTCCTTCTGAACAAGTGTTACTGTTTTCTGCACAAAAGCGATTCTTGCGAAGCAATGTGAACACTTCTGCTTCCCAGGCACAGAGAAGGTGCTATCAGGGAATTCTCTGCCTGCCTTTCCCCAGTGCTCTGCAAGCTCTCCAGGACAACATAGAATCTGGGGCTCTGTGCTTTCTTTCGTTCTGAACAACTGTTACTGTTTTCTGCACAAAAGCGATTCTGCGAAGCAATGTGAACTGGCACAGAGAAGGTGCTATCAGGGAATTCTCTGCCTGCCTTTCCCCAGTGCTCTGCAAGCTCTCCAGGACAACATAGAATCTGGGGCTCTGTGCTTTCTTTCCTTCTGAACAAGTGTTAGTTTTTTCTGCACAAAAGCGATTCTTGCGAAGCAATGTGAACACTTCTGCTTCCCAGGCACAGAGAAGGTGCTAGCAGGGAATTCTCTGCCTGCCTTTCCCCAGTGCTCTGCAAGCTCTCCAGGACAACATAAAATCTGGGGCTCTGTGCTTTCTTTCCTTCTGAACAAGTGTTACTGTTTTCTGCACAAAAGCGATTCTGCGAAGCAATGTGAACAGGCACAGAGAAAGTGCTAGCAGGGAATTCTCTGCCTGCCTTTCCCCAGTGCTCTGCAAGCTCTCCAAGACAACATAAAATCTGGGGCTCTGTGCTTTCTTTCCTTCTGAACAAGTGTTACTGTTTTCTGCACAAAAGCGATTCTTGCGAAGCAATGTGAACACTTCTGCTTCCCAGGCACAGAGAAGGTGCTATCAGGGAATTCTCTGCCTGCCTTTCCCCAGTGCTCTGCAAGCTCTCCAGGACAACATAGAATCTGGGGCTCTGTGCTTTCTTTCGTTCTGAACAACTGTTACTGTTTTCTGCACAAAAGCGATTCTGCGAAGCAATGTGAACTGGCACAGAGAAGGTGCTATCAGGGAATTCTCTGCCTGCCTTTCCCCAGTGCTCTGCAAGCTCTCCAGGACAACATAGAATCTGGGGCTCTGTGCTTTCTTTCCTTCTGAACAAGTGTTAGTTTTTTCTGCACAAAAGCGATTCTTGCGAAGCAATGTGAACACTTCTGCTTCCCAGGCACAGAGAAGGTGCTAGCAGGGAATTCTCTGCCTGCCTTTCCCCAGTGCTCTGCAAGCTCTCCAGGACAACATAAAATCTGGGGCTCTGTGCTTTCTTTCCTTCTGAACAAGTGTTACTGTTTTCTGCACAAAAGCGATTCTTGCGAAGCAATGTGAACACTTCTGCTTCCCAGGCACAGAGAAGGTGCTAGCAGGGAATTCTCTGCCTGCCTTTCCCCAGTGCTCTGCAAGCTCTCCAGGACAACATAGAATCTGGGGCTCTGTGCTTTCTTTCGTTCTGAACAAGTGTTACTGTTTTCTGTACAAAAGCGATTCTGCGAAACAATGTGAACAGGCACAGAGAAGGTGCTAGCAGGGAATTCTCTGCCTGCCTTTCCCCAGTGCTCTGCAAGCTCTCCAGGACAACATAGAATCTGGGGCTCTGTGCTTTCTTTCCTTCTGAACAAGTGTTACTGTTTTCTGCACAAAAGCGATTCTTGCGAAGCAATGTGAACACTTCTGCTTCCCAGGCACAGAGAAGGTGCTAGCAAGGAATTCTCTGCCTGCCTTTCCCCAGTGCTCTGCAAGCTCTCCAGGACAACATAAAATCTGGGGCTCTGTGCTTTCTTTTGTTCTGAACAAGTGTTACTGTTTTCTGCACAAAAGCGATTCTTGCGAAGCAATGTGAACACTTCTGCTTCCCAGGCACAGAGAAGGTGCTAGCAGGGAATTCTCTGCCTGCCTTTCCCCAGTGCTCTGCAAGCTCTCCAGGACAACATAGAATCTGGGGCTCTGGGCTTTCTTTCGTTCTGAACAAGTGTTACTGTTTTCTGCACAAAGGCGATTCTGCGAAGCAATGTGAACAGGCACAGAGAAAGTGCTAGCAGGGAATTCTCTGCCTGCCTTTCCCCAGTGCTCTGCAAGCTCTCCAGGACAACATAAAATCTGGGGCTCTGTGCTTTCTTTCGTTCTGAACAAGTGATAGTGTTTTCTGCACTAAAGCGATTCTTGCGAAGCAATGTGAACACTTCTGCTTCCCAGGCACAGAGAAGGTGCTAGCAGGGAATTCTCTGCCTGCCATTCCCCAGTGCTCTGCAAGCTCTCCAGGACAACATAGAATCTGGGGCTCTGTGCTTTCTTTCCTTCTGAACAAGTGTTACTGTTTTCTGCACAAAAGCGATTCTGCGAAGCAATGTGAACACTTCTGCTTCCCAGGCACAGAGAAGGTGCTAGCAAGGAATTCTCTGCCTGCCTTTCCCCAGTGCTCTGCAAGCTCTCCAGGGCAACATCAAATCTGGGGCTCTGTGCTTTCTTTCGTTCTGAACAAGTGTTACTGTTTTCTGCACAAAAGCGATTCTGCGAAGCAATGTGAACAGGCACAGAGAAGGTGCTAGCAGGGAATTCTCTGCCTGCCTTTCCCCAGTGCTCTGCAAGCTCTCCAAGACAACATAAAATCTGGGGCTCTGTGCTTTCTTTCCTTCTGAACAAGTGTTACTGTTTTCTGCACAAAAGCGATTCTTGCGAAGCAATGTGAACACTTCTGCTTCCCAGGCACAGAGAAGGTGCTATCAGGGAATTCTCTGCCTGCCTTTCCCCAGTGCTCTGCAAGCTCTCCAGGACAACATAGAATCTGGGGCTCTGTGCTTTCTTTCGTTCTGAACAACTGTTACTGTTTTCTGCACAAAAGCGATTCTGCGAAGCAATGTGAACTGGCACAGAGAAGGTGCTATCAGGGAATTCTCTGCCTGCCTTTCCCCAGTGCTCTGCAAGCTCTCCAGGACAACATAGAATCTGGGGCTCTGTGCTTTCTTTCCTTCTGAACAAGTGTTAGTTTTTTCTGCACAAAAGCGATTCTTGCGAAGCAATGTGAACACTTCTGCTTCCCAGGCACAGAGAAGGTGCTAGCAGGGAATTCTCTGCCTGCCTTTCCCCAGTGCTCTGCAAGCTCTCCAGGACAACATAAAATCTGGGGCTCTGTGCTTTCTTTCCTTCTGAACAAGTGTTACTGTTTTCTGCACAAAAGCGATTCTGCGAAGCAATGTGAACAGGCACAGAGAAAGTGCTAGCAGGGAATTCTCTGCCTGCCTTTCCCCAGTGCTCTGCAAGCTCTCCAGGACAACAGAAAATCTGGGGCTCTGTGCTTTCTTTCCTTCTGAACAAGTGTTACTGTTTTCTGCACAAAAGCGATTCTGCGAAGCAATGTGAACACTTCTGCTTCCCAGGCACAGAGAAGGTGCTAGCAAGGAATTCTCTGCCTGCCTTTCCCCAGTGCTCTGCAAGCTCTCCAGGACAACATAAAATCTGGGGCTCTGTGCTTTCTTTCCTTCTGAACAAGTGTTAGTGTTTTCTGCACAAAAGCGATTCTTGCGAAGCAATGTGAACACTTCTGCTTCCCAGGCACAGAGAAGGTGCTAGCAGGCAATTCTCTGCCTGCCTTTCCCCAGTGCTCTGCAAGCTCTCCAGGACAACATAGAATCTGGGGCTCTGTGCTTTCTTTCGTTCTGAACAAGTGTTACTGTTTTCTGCACAAGAGCGATTCTGCGAAGCAATGTGAACAGGCACAGAGAAGGTGCTAGCAGGGAATTCTCTGCCTGCCTTTCCCCAGTGCTCTGCAAGCTCTCCAGGACAACATAAAATCTGGGGCTCTGTGCTTTCTTTCCTTCTGAACAAGTGTTACTTTTTTCTGCACAAAAGCGATTCTTGCGAAGCAATGTGAACACTTCTGCTTCCCAGGCACAGAGAAAGTGCTATCAGGGAATTCTCTGCCTGCCTTTCCCCAGTGCTCTGCAAGCTCTCCAAGACAACATAGAATCTGGGGCTCTGTGCTTTCTTTCAATCTGAACAAGTGTTACTGTTTTCTGCACAAAAGCGATTCTGCGAAGCAATGTGAACACTTCTGCTTCCCAGGCACAGAGAAGGTGCTAGCAAGGAATTCTCTGCCTGCCTTTCCCCAGTGCTCTGCAAGCTCTCCAGGACAACATAAAATCTGGGGCTCTGTGCTTTCTTTCCTTCTGAACAAGTGTTACTGTTTTCTGCACAAAAGCGATTCTGCGAAGCAATGTGAACACTTCTGCTTCCCAGGCACAGAGAAGGTGCTAGCAAGGAATTCTCTGCCTGCCTTTCCCCAGTGCTCTGCAAGCTCTCCAGGACAACATAAAATCTGGGGCTCTGTGCTTTCTTTCCTTCTGAACAAGTGTTACTGTTTTCTGCACAAAAGCGATTCTGCGAAGCAATGTGAACACTTCTGCTTCCCAGGCACAGAGAAGGTGCTAGCAAGGAATTCTCTGCCTGCCTTTCCCCAGTGCTCTGCAAGCTCTCCAGGACAACATAGAATCTGGGGCTCTGTGCTTTCTTTCGTTCTGAACAACTGTTACTGTTTTCTGCACAAAAGCGATTCTTGCGAAGCAATGTGAACAGGCACAGAGAAGGTGCTAGCAGGGAATTCTCTGCCTGCCTTTCCCCAGTGCTCTGCAAGCTCTCCAGGACAACATAAAATCTGGGGCTCTGTGCTTTCTTTCGTTCTGAACAAGTGTTACTGTTTTCTGCACAAAAGCGATTCTTGCGAAGCAATGTGAACACTTCTGCTTCCCAGGCACAGAGAAGGTGCTAGCAAGGAATTCTCTGCCTGCCTTACCCCAGTGCTCTGCAAGCTCTCCAGGACAACATAGAATCTGGGGCTCTGTGCTTTCTTTCCTTCTGAACAAGTGTTACTGTTTTCTGCACAAATGCGATTCTGGGAAACAATGTGAACACCTCTGCTTCCCAGGCACAGAGAAGGTGCTAGCAAGGAATTCTCTGCCTGCCTTTCCCCAGTGCTCTGCAAGCTCTCCAGGACAACATAGAATCTGGGGCTCTGTGCTTTCTTTCGTTCTGAACAAGTGTTACTGTTTTCTGCACAAAAGCGATTCTGCGAAGCAATGTGAACAGGCACAGAGAAAGTGCTAGCAGGGAATTCTCTGCCTGCCTTTCCCCAGTGCTCTGCAAGCTCTCCAGGACAACATAAAATCTGGGGCTCTGTGCTTTCTTTCCTTCTGAACAAGTGTTACTGTTTTCTGCACAAAAGCGATTCTTGCGAAGCAATGTCAACACTTCTGCTTCCCAGGCACAGAGAAGGTGCTAGCAAGGAATTCTCTGCCTGCCTTTCCCCAGTGCTCTGCAAGCTCTCCAGGACAACATAAAATCTGGGGCTCTGTGCTTTCTTTCCTTCTGAACAAGTGTTACTGTTTTCTGCACAAAAGCAATTCTTGCGAAGCAATGTGAACACTTCTGCTTCCCAGGCACAGAGAAGGTGCTATCAGGGAATTCTCTGCCTGCCTTTCCCCAGTGCTCTGCAAGCTCTCCAAGACAACATAGAATCTGGGGCTCTGTGCTTTCTTTCCTTCTGAACAAGTGTTACTGTTTTCTGCACAAATGCGATTCTGGGAAACAATGTGAACACCTCTGCTTCCCAGGCACAGAGAAGGTGCTAGCAAGGAATTCTCTGCCTGCCTTTCCCCAGTGCTCTGCAAGCTCTCCAGGACAACATAGAATCTGGGGCTCTGTGCTTTCTTTCGTTCTGAACAAGTGTTACTGTTTTCTGCACAAAAGCGATTCTGCGAAGCAATGTGAACAGGCACAGAGAAAGTGCTAGCAGGGAATTCTCTGCCTGCCTTTCCCCAGTGCTCTGCAAGCTCTCCAGGACAACATAAAATCTGGGGCTCTGTGCTTTCTTTCCTTCTGAACAAGTGTTACTGTTTTCTGCACAAAAGCGATTCTGCGAAGCAATGTGAACACTTCTGCTTCCCAGGCACAGAGAAGGTGCTAGCAAGGAATTCTCTGCCTGCCTTTCCCCAGTGCTCTGCAAGCTCTCCAGGACAACATAAAATCTGGGGCTCTGTGCTTTCTTTCCTTCTGAACAAGTGTTAGCGTTTTCTGCACAAAAGCGATTCTGCGAAACAATGTGAACACTTCTGCTTCCCAGGCACAGAGAAGGTGCTAGCAAGGAATTCTCTGCCTGCCTTTCCCCAGTGCTCTGCAAGCTCTCCAGGACAACATAAAATCTGGGGCTCTGTGCTTTCTTTCCTTCTGAACAAGTGTTACTGTTTTCTGCACAAAAGCGATTCTGCGAAGCAATGTGAACACTTCTGCTTCCCAGGCACAGAGAAGGTGCTAGCAAGGAATTCTCTGCCTGCCTTTCCCCAGTGCTCTGCAAGCTCTCCAGGACAACATAGAATCTGGGGCTCTGTGCTTTCTTTCGTTCTGAACAACTGTTACTGTTTTCTGCACAAAAGCGATTCTTGCGAAGCAATGTGAACAGGCACAGAGAAGGTGCTAGCAGGGAATTCTCTGCCTGCCTTTCCCCAGTGCTCTGCAAGCTCTCCAGGACAACATAAAATCTGGGGCTCTGTGCTTTCTTTCCTTCTGAACAAGTGTTACTGTTTTCTGCACAAAAGCGATTCTGCGAAGCAATGTGAACACTTCTGCTTCCCAGGCACAGAGAAGGTGCTAGCAAGGAATTCTCTGCCTGCCTTACCCCAGTGCTCTGCAAGCTCTCCAGGACAACATAGAATCTGGGGCTCTGTGCTTTCTTTCCTTCTGAACAAGTGTTACTGTTTTCTGCACAAATGCGATTCTGGGAAACAATGTGAACACCTCTGCTTCCCAGGCACAGAGAAGGTGCTAGCAGGGAATTCTCTGCCTGCCTTTCCCCAGTGCTCTGCAAGCTCTCCAGGACAACATAGAATCTGGGGCTCTGTGCTTTCTTTCGTTCTGAACAAGTGTTACTGTTTTCTGCACAAGAGCGATTCTTGCGAAGCAATGTGAACAGGCACAGAGAAAGTGCTAGCAGGGAATTCTCTGCCTGCCTTTCCCCAGTGCTCTGCAAGCTCTCCAGGACAACATAAAATCTGGGGCTCTGTGCTTTCTTTCCTTCTGAACAAGTGTTACTTTTTTCTGCACAAAAGCGATTCTTGCGAAGCAATGTGAACACTTCTGCTTCCCAGGCACAGAGAAGGTGCTAGCAGGGAATTCTCTGCCTGCCTTTCCCCAGTGCTCTGCAAGCTCTCCAGGACAACATAAAATCTGGGGCTCTGTGCTTTCTTTCGTTCTGAACAAGTGTTACTGTTTTCTGCACAAAAGCGATTCTTGCGAAGCAATGTGAACACTTCTGCTTCCCAGGCACAGAGAAGGTGCTAGCAAGGAATTCTCTGCCTGCCTTACCCCAGTGCTCTGCAAGCTCTCCAGGACAACATAGAATCTGGGGCTCTGTGCTTTCTTTCCTTCTGAACAAGTGTTACTGTTTTCTGCACAAATGCGATTCTGGGAAACAATGTGAACACCTCTGCTTCCCAGGCACAGAGAAGGTGCTAGCAAGGAATTCTCTGCCTGCCTTTCCCCAGTGCTCTGCAAGCTCTCCAGGACAACATAGAATCTGGGGCTCTGTGCTTTCTTTCGTTCTGAACAAGTGTTACTGTTTTCTGCACAAAAGCGATTCTGCGAAGCAATGTGAACAGGCACAGAGAAAGTGCTAGCAGGGAATTCTCTGCCTGCCTTTCCCCAGTGCTCTGCAAGCTCTCCAGGACAACATAAAATCTGGGGCTCTGTGCTTTCTTTCCTTCTGAACAAGTGTTACTGTTTTCTGCACAAAAGCAATTCTTGCGAAGCAATGTGAACACTTCTGCTTCCCAGGCACAGAGAAGGTGCTATCAGGGAATTCTCTGCCTGCCTTTCCCCAGTGCTCTGCAAGCTCTCCAAGACAACATAGAATCTGGGGCTCTGTGCTTTCTTTCCTTCTGAACAAGTGTTACTGTTTTCTGCACAAATGCGATTCCGGGAAACAATGTGAACACCTCTGCTTCCCAGGCACAGAGAAGGTGCTAGCAAGGAATTCTCTGCCTGCCTTTCCCCAGTGCTCTGCAAGCTCTCCAGGACAACATAGAATCTGGGGCTCTGTGCTTTCTTTCGTTCTGAACAAGTGTTACTGTTTTCTGCACAAGAGCGATTCTTGCGAAGCAATGTGAACAGGCACAGAGAAAGTGCTAGCAGGGAATTCTCTGCCTGCCTTTCCCCAGTGCTCTGCAAGCTCTCCAGGACAACATAAAATCTGGGGCTCTGTGCTTTCTTTCCTTCTGAACAAGTGTTACTTTTTTCTGCACAAAAGCGATTCTTGCGAAGCAATGTGAACACTTCTGCTTCCCAGGCACAGAGAAGGTGCTAGCAGGGAATTCTCTGCCTGCCTTTCCCCAGTGCTCTGCAAGCTCTCCAGGACAACATAAAATCTGGGGCTCTGTGCTTTCTTTCCTTCTGAACAAGTGTTACTGTTTTCTGCACAAAAGCGATTCTTGCGAAGCAATGTGAACACTTCTGCTTCCCAGGCACAGAGAAAGTGCTATCAGGGAATTCTCTGCCTGCCTTTCCCCAGTGCTCTGCAAGCTCTCCAAGACAACATAGAATCTGGGGCTCTGTGCTTTCTTTCAATCTGAACAAGTGTTACTGTTTTCTGCACAAAAGCGATTCTGCGAAGCAATGTGAACACTTCTGCTTCCCAGGCACAGAGAAGGTGCTAGCAAGGAATTCTCTGCCTGCCTTTCCCCAGTGCTCTGCAAGCTCTCCAGGACAACATAAAATCTGGGGCTCTGTGCTTTCTTTCCTTCTGAACAAGTGTTAGCGTTTTCTGCACAAAAGCGATTCTGCGAAGCAATGTGAACACTTCTGCTTCCCAGGCACAGAGAAGGTGCTAGCAAGGAATTCTCTGCCTGCCTTTCCCCAGTGCTCTGCAAGCTCTCCAGGACAACATAAAATCTGGGGCTCTGTGCTTTCTTTCCTTCTGAACAAGTGTTACTGTTTTCTGCACAAAAGCGATTCTGCGAAGCAATGTGAACACTTCTGCTTCCCAGGCACAGAGAAGGTGCTAGCAAGGAATTCTCTGCCTGCCTTTCCCCAGTGCTCTGCAAGCTCTCCAGGACAACATAGAATCTGGGGCTCTGTGCTTTCTTTCGTTCTGAACAACTGTTACTGTTTTCTGCACAAAAGCGATTCTTGCGAAGCAATGTGAACAGGCACAGAGAAGGTGCTAGCAGGGAATTCTCTGCCTGCCTTTCCCCAGTGCTCTGCAAGCTCTCCAGGACAACATAAAATCTGGGGCTCTGTGCTTTCTTTCCTTCTGAACAAGTGTTACTGTTTTCTGCACAAAAGCGATTCTGCGAAGCAATGTGAACAGGCACAGAGAAAGTGCTAGCAGGGAATTCTCTGCCTGCCTTTCCCCAGTGCTCTGCAAGCTCTCCAGGACAACAGAAAATCTGGGGCTCTGTGCTTTCTTTCCTTCTGAACAAGTGTTACTGTTTTCTGCACAAAACCGATTCTGCGAAGCAATGTGAACACTTCTGCTTCCCAGGCACAGAGAAGGTGCTAGCAAGGAATTCTCTGCCTGCCTTTCCCCAGTGCTCTGCAAGCTCTCCAGGACAACATAAAATCTGGGGCTCTGTGCTTTCTTTCCTTCTGAACAAGTGTTAGTGTTTTCTGCACAAAAGCGATTCTTGCGAAGCAATGTGAACACTTCTGCTTCCCAGGCACAGAGAAGGTGCTAGCAGGCAATTCTCTGCCTGCCTTTCCCCAGTGCTCTGCAAGCTCTCCAGGACAACATAGAATCTGGGGCTCTGTGCTTTCTTTCGTTCTGAACAAGTGTTACTGTTTTCTGCACAAGAGCGATTCTGCGAAGCAATGTGAACAGGCACAGAGAAGGTGCTAGCAGGGAATTCTCTGCCTGCCTTTCCCCAGTGCTCTGCAAGCTCTCCAGGACAACATAAAATCTGGGGCTCTGTGCTTTCTTTCCTTCTGAACAAGTGTTACTTTTTTCTGCACAAAAGCGATTCTTGCGAAGCAATGTGAACACTTCTGCTTCCCAGGCACAGAGAAAGTGCTATCAGGGAATTCTCTGCCTGCCTTTCCCCAGTGCTCTGCAAGCTCTCCAAGACAACATAGAATCTGGGGCTCTGTGCTTTCTTTCAATCTGAACAAGTGTTACTGTTTTCTGCACAAAAGCGATTCTGCGAAGCAATGTGAACACTTCTGCTTCCCAGGCACAGAGAAGGTGCTAGCAAGGAATTCTCTGCCTGCCTTTCCCCAGTGCTCTGCAAGCTCTCCAGGACAACATAAAATCTGGGGCTCTGTGCTTTCTTTCCTTCTGAACAAGTGTTACTGTTTTCTGCACAAAAGCGATTCTGCGAAGCAATGTGAACACTTCTGCTTCCCAGGCACAGAGAAGGTGCTAGCAAGGAATTCTCTGCCTGCCTTTCCCCAGTGCTCTGCAAGCTCTCCAGGACAACATAAAATCTGGGGCTCTGTGCTTTCTTTCCTTCTGAACAAGTGTTACTGTTTTCTGCACAAAAGCGATTCTGCGAAGCAATGTGAACACTTCTGCTTCCCAGGCACAGAGAAGGTGCTAGCAAGGAATTCTCTGCCTGCCTTTCCCCAGTGCTCTGCAAGCTCTCCAGGACAACATAGAATCTGGGGCTCTGTGCTTTCTTTCGTTCTGAACAACTGTTACTGTTTTCTGCACAAAAGCGATTCTTGCGAAGCAATGTGAACAGGCACAGAGAAGGTGCTAGCAGGGAATTCTCTGCCTGCCTTTCCCCAGTGCTCTGCAAGCTCTCCAGGACAACATAAAATCTGGGGCTCTGTGCTTTCTTTCGTTCTGAACAAGTGTTACTGTTTTCTGCACAAAAGCGATTCTTGCGAAGCAATGTGAACACTTCTGCTTCCCAGGCACAGAGAAGGTGCTAGCAAGGAATTCTCTGCCTGCCTTACCCCAGTGCTCTGCAAGCTCTCCAGGACAACATAGAATCTGGGGCTCTGTGCTTTCTTTCCTTCTGAACAAGTGTTACTGTTTTCTGCACAAATGCGATTCTGGGAAACAATGTGAACACCTCTGCTTCCCAGGCACAGAGAAGGTGCTAGCAAGGAATTCTCTGCCTGCCTTTCCCCAGTGCTCTGCAAGCTCTCCAGGACAACATAGAATCTGGGACTCTGTGCTTTCTTTCGTTCTGAACAAGTGTTACTGTTTTCTGCACAAAAGCGATTCTGCGAAGCAATGTGAACAGGCACAGAGAAAGTGCTAGCAGGGAATTCTCTGCCTGCCTTTCCCCAGTGCTCTGCAAGCTCTCCAGGACAACATAAAATCTGGGGCTCTGTGCTTTCTTTCCTTCTGAACAAGTGTTACTGTTTTCTGCACAAAAGCGATTCTTGCGAAGCAATGTCAACACTTCTGCTTCCCAGGCACAGAGAAGGTGCTAGCAAGGAATTCTCTGCCTGCCTTTCCCCAGTGCTCTGCAAGCTCTCCAGGACAACATAAAATCTGGGGCTCTGTGCTTTCTTTCCTTCTGAACAAGTGTTACTGTTTTCTGCACAAAAGCAATTCTTGCGAAGCAATGTGAACACTTCTGCTTCCCAGGCACAGAGAAGGTGCTATCAGGGAATTCTCTGCCTGCCTTTCCCCAGTGCTCTGCAAGCTCTCCAAGACAACATAGAATCTGGGGCTCTGTGCTTTCTTTCCTTCTGAACAAGTGTTACTGTTTTCTGCACAAATGCGATTCTGGGAAACAATGTGAACACCTCTGCTTCCCAGGCACAGAGAAGGTGCTAGCAAGGAATTCTCTGCCTGCCTTTCCCCAGTGCTCTGCAAGCTCTCCAGGACAACATAGAATCTGGGGCTCTGTGCTTTCTTTCGTTCTGAACAAGTGTTACTGTTTTCTGCACAAAAGCGATTCTGCGAAGCAATGTGAACAGGCACAGAGAAAGTGCTAGCAGGGAATTCTCTGCCTGCCTTTCCCCAGTGCTCTGCAAGCTCTCCAGGACAACATAAAATCTGGGGCTCTGTGCTTTCTTTCCTTCTGAACAAGTGTTACTGTTTTCTGCACAAAAGCGATTCTGCGAAGCAATGTGAACACTTCTGCTTCCCAGGCACAGAGAAGGTGCTAGCAAGGAATTCTCTGCCTGCCTTTCCCCAGTGCTCTGCAAGCTCTCCAGGACAACATAAAATCTGGGGCTCTGTGCTTTCTTTCCTTCTGAACAAGTGTTAGCGTTTTCTGCACAAAAGCGATTCTGCGAAACAATGTGAACACTTCTGCTTCCCAGGCACAGAGAAGGTGCTAGCAAGGAATTCTCTGCCTGCCTTTCCCCAGTGCTCTGCAAGCTCTCCAGGACAACATAAAATCTGGGGCTCTGTGCTTTCTTTCCTTCTGAACAAGTGTTACTGTTTTCTGCACAAAAGCGATTCTGCGAAGCAATGTGAACACTTCTGCTTCCCAGGCACAGAGAAGGTGCTAGCAAGGAATTCTCTGCCTGCCTTTCCCCAGTGCTCTGCAAGCTCTCCAGGACAACATAGAATCTGGGGCTCTGTGCTTTCTTTCGTTCTGAACAACTGTTACTGTTTTCTGCACAAAAGCGATTCTTGCGAAGCAATGTGAACAGGCACAGAGAAGGTGCTAGCAGGGAATTCTCTGCCTGCCTTTCCCCAGTGCTCTGCAAGCTCTCCAGGACAACATAAAATCTGGGGCTCTGTGCTTTCTTTCCTTCTGAACAAGTGTTACTGTTTTCTGCACAAAAGCGATTCTGCGAAGCAATGTGAACACTTCTGCTTCCCAGGCACAGAGAAGGTGCTAGCAAGGAATTCTCTGCCTGCCTTACCCCAGTGCTCTGCAAGCTCTCCAGGACAACATAGAATCTGGGGCTCTGTGCTTTCTTTCCTTCTGAACAAGTGTTACTGTTTTCTGCACGAATGCGATTCTGGGAAACAATGTGAACACCTCTGCTTCCCAGGCACAGAGAAGGTGCTAGCAAGGAATTCTCTGCCTGCCTTTCCCCAGTGCTCTGCAAGCTCTCCAGGACAACATAGAATCTGGGGCTCTGTGCTTTCTTTCGTTCTGAACAAGTGTTACTGTTTTCTGCACAAAAGCGATTCTGCGAAGCAATGTGAACAGGCACAGAGAAGGTGCTAGCAGGGAATTCTCTGCCTGCCTTTCCCCAGTGCTCTGCAAGCTCTCCAGGGCAACATCAAATCTGGGGCTCTGTGCTTTCTTTCCTTCTGAACAAGTGTTACTGTTTTCTGCACAAAAGCGATTCTTGCGAAGCAATGTGAACACTTCTGCTTCCCAGGCACAGAGAAGGTGCTATCAGGGAATTCTCTGCCTGCCTTTCCCCAGTGCTCTGCAAGCTCTCCAGGACAACATAGAATCTGGGGCTCTGTGCTTTCTTTCGTTCTGAACAAGTGTTAGTGTTTTCTGCACAAAAGCGATTCTGCGAAGCAATGTGAACTGGCACAGAGAAGGTGCTATCAGGGAATTCTCTGCCTGCCTTTCCCCAGTGCTCTGCAAGCTCTCCAGGACAACATAGAATCTGGGGCTCTGTGCTTTCTTTCCTTCTGAACAAGTGTTAGTTTTTTCTGCACAAAAGCGATTCTTGCGAAGCAATGTGAACACTTCTGCTTCCCAGGCACAGAGAAGGTGCTAGCAGGGAATTCTCTGCCTGCCTTTCCCCAGTGCTCTGCAAGCTCTCCAGGACAACATAGAATCTGGGGCTCTGTGCTTTCTTTCGTTCTGAACAAGTGTTACTGTTTTCTGCACAAGAGCGATTCTTGCGAAGCAATGTGAACAGGCACAGAGAAAGTGCTAGCAGGGAATTCTCTGCCTGCCTTTCCCCAGTGCTCTGCAAGCTCTCCAGGACAACATAAAATCTGGGGCTCTGTGCTTTCTTTCCTTCTGAACAAGTGTTACTTTTTTCTGCACAAAAGCGATTCTTGCGAAGCAATGTGAACACTTCTGCTTCCCAGGCACAGAGAAGGTGCTAGCAGGGAATTCTCTGCCTGCCTTTCCCCAGTGCTCTGCAAGCTCTCCAGGACAACATAAAATCTGGGGCTCTGTGCTTTCTTTCCTTCTGAACAAGTGTTACTGTTTTCTGCACAAAAGCGATTCTTGCGAAGCAATGTGAACACTTCTGCTTCCCAGGCACAGAGAAGGTGCTAGCAGGGAATTCTCTGCCTGCCTTTCCCCAGTGCTCTGCAAGCTCTCCAGGACAACATAGAATCTGGGGCTCTGTGCTTTCTTTCCTTCTGAACAAGTGTTACTGTTTTCTGCACAAAAGCGATTCTGCGAAGCAATGTGAACACTTCTGCTTCCCAGGCACAGAGAAGGTGCTAGCAAGGAATTCTCTGCCTGCCTTTCCCCAGTGCTCTGCAAGCTCTCCAGGACAACATAAAATCTGGGGCTCTGTGCTTTCTTTCCTTCTGAACAAGTGTTAGCGTTTTCTGCACAAAAGCGATTCTGCGAAGCAATGTGAACACTTCTGCTTCCCAGGCACAGAGAAGGTGCTAGCAAGGAATTCTCTGCCTGCCTTTCCCCAGTGCTCTGCAAGCTCTCCAGGACAACATAAAATCTGGGGCTCTGTGCTTTCTTTCCTTCTGAACAAGTGTTACTGTTTTCTGCACAAAAGCGATTCTGCGAAGCAATGTGAACACTTCTGCTTCCCAGGCACAGAGAAGGTGCTAGCAAGGAATTCTCTGCCTGCCTTTCCCCAGTGCTCTGCAAGCTCTCCAGGACAACATAGAATCTGGGGCTCTGTGCTTTCTTTCGTTCTGAACAAGTGTTACTGTTTTCTGCACAAAAGCGATTCTGCGAAGCAATGTGAACAGGCACAGAGAAAGTGCTAGCAGGGAATTCTCTGCCTGCCTTTCCCCAGTGCTCTGCAAGCTCTCAAGGACAACATAAAATCTGGGGCTCTGTGCTTTCTTTCCTTCTGAACAAGTGTTACTGTTTTCTGCACAAAAGCGATTCTTGCGAAGCAATGTCAACACTTCTGCTTCCCAGGCACAGAGAAGGTGCTAGCAAGGAATTCTCTGCCTGCCTTTCCCCAGTGCTCTGCAAGCTCTCCAGGACAACATAAAATCTGGGGCTCTGTGCTTTCTTTCCTTCTGAACAAGTGTTACTGTTTTCTGCACAAAAGCAATTCTTGCGAAGCAATGTGAACACTTCTGCTTCCCAGGCACAGAGAAGGTGCTATCAGGGAATTCTCTGCCTGCCTTTCCCCAGTGCTCTGCAAGCTCTCCAAGACAACATAGAATCTGGGGCTCTGTGCTTTCTTTCCTTCTGAACAAGTGTTACTGTTTTCTGCACAAAAGCGATTCTTGCGAAGCAATGTGAACACTTCTGCTTCCCAGGCACAGAGAAGGTGCTATCAGGGAATTCTCTGCCTGCCTTTCCCCAGTGCTCTGCAAGCTCTCCAGGACAACATAAAATCTGGGGCTCTGTGCTTTCTTTCCTTCTGAACAAGTGTTACTGTTTTCTGCACAAAAGCGATTCTTGCGAAGCAATGTGAACACTTCTGCTTCCCAGGCACAGAGAAGGTGCTAGCAAGGAATTCTCTGCCTGCCTTACCCCAGTGCTCTGCAAGCTCTCCAGGACAACATAAAATCTGGGGCTCTGTGCTTTCTTTCGTTCTGAACAAGTGATAGTGTTTTCTGCACAAAAGCGATTCTTGCGAAGCAATGTGAACACATCTGCTTCCCAGGCACAGAGAAGGTGCTAGCAGGGAATTCTCTGCCTGCCTTTCCCCAGTGCTCTGCAAGCTCTCCAGGACAACATAGAATCTGGGGCTCTGTGCTTTCTTTCGTTCTGAACAAGTGTTACTGTTTTCTGCACAAAAGCGATTCTGCGAAGCAATGTGAACAGGCACAGAGAAGGTGCTAGCAGGGAATTCTCTGCCTGCCTTTCCCCAGTGCTCTGCAAGCTCTCCAAGACAACATAAAATCTGGGGCTCTGTGCTTTCTTTCCTTCTGAACAAGTGTTACTGTTTTCTGCACAAAAGCGATTCTTGCGAAGCAATGTGAACACTTCTGCTTCCCAGGCACAGAGAAGGTGCTATCAGGGAATTCTCTGCCTGCCTTTCCCCAGTGCTCTGCAAGCTCTCCAGGACAACATAGAATCTGGGGCTCTGTGCTTTCTTTCCTTCTGAACAAGTGTTAGTGTTTTCTGCACAAAAGCGATTCTGCGAAGCAATGTGAACTGGCACAGAGAAGGTGCTATCAGGGAATTCTCTGCCTGCCTTTCCCCAGTGCTCTGCAAGCTCTCCAGGACAACATAGAATCTGGGGCTCTGTGCTTTCTTTCCTTCTGAACAAGTGTTAGTTTTTTCTGCACAAAAGCGATTCTTGCGAAGCAATGTGAACACTTCTGCTTCCCAGGCACAGAGAAGGTGCTAGCAGGGAATTCTCTGCCTGCCTTTCCCCAGTGCTCTGCAAGCTCTCCAGGACAACATAAAATCTGGGGCTCTGTGCTTTCTTTCCTTCTGAACAAGTGTTACTGTTTTCTGCACAAAAGCGATTCTGCGAAGCAATGTGAACAGGCACAGAGAAAGTGCTAGCAGGGAATTCTCTGCCTGCCTTTCCCCAGTGCTCTGCAAGCTCTCCAGGACAACAGAAAATCTGGGGCTCTGTGCTTTCTTTCCTTCTGAACAAGTGTTACTGTTTTCTGCACAAAACCGATTCTGCGAAGCAATGTAAACACTTCTGCTTCCCAGGCACAGAGAAGGTGCTAGCAAGGAATTCTCTGCCTGCCTTTCCCCAGTGCTCTGCAAGCTCTCCAGGACAACATAAAATCTGGGGCTCTGTGCTTTCTTTCCTTCTGAACAAGTGTTACTGTTTTCTGCACAAAAGCGATTCTTGCGAAGCAATGTGAACACTTCTGCTTCCCAGGCACAGAGAAGGTGCTAGCAGGCAATTCTCTGCCTGCCTTTCCCCAGTGCTCTGCAAGCTCTCCAGGACAACATAGAATCTGGGGCTCTGTGCTTTCTTTCGTTCTGAACAAGTGTTACTGTTTTCTGCACAAGAGCGATTCTGCGAAGCAATGTGAACAGGCACAGAGAAGGTGCTAGCAGGGAATTCTCTGCCTGCCTTTCCCCAGTGCTCTGCAAGCTCTCCAGGACAACATAAAATCTGGGGCTCTGTGCTTTCTTTCCTTCTGAACAACTGTTACTGTTTTCTGCACAAAAGCGATTCTTGCGAAGCAATGTGAACACTTCTGCTTCCCAGGCACAGAGAAGGTGCTAGCAGGGAATTCTCTGCCTGCCTTTCCCCAGTGCTCTGCAAGCTCTCCAGGACAACATAGAATCTGGGGCTCTGTGCTTTCTTTCGTTCTGAACAACTGTTACTGTTTTCTGCACAAAAGCGATTCTGCGAAGCAATGTGAACTGGCACAGAGAAGGTGCTAGCAGGGAATTCTCTGCCTGCCTTTCCCCAGTGCTCTGCAAGCTCTCCAGGACAACATAAAATCTGGGGCTCTGTGCTTTCTTTCCTTCTGAACAAGTGTTACTGTTTTCTGCACAAAAGCGATTCTTGCGAAGCAATGTGAACACTTCTGCTTCCCAGGCACAGAGAAAGTGCTATCAGGGAATTCTCTGCCTGCCTTTCCCCAGTGCTCTGCAAGCTCTCCAAGACAACATAGAATCTGGGGCTCTGTGCTTTCTTTCAATCTGAACAAGTGTTACTGTTTTCTGCACAAAAGCGATTCTGCGAAGCAATGTGAACACTTCTGCTTCCCAGGCACAGAGAAGGTGCTAGCAAGGAATTCTCTGCCTGCCTTTCCCCAGTGCTCTGCAAGCTCTCCAGGACAACATAAAATCTGGGGCTCTGTGCTTTCTTTCCTTCTGAACAAGTGTTAGCGTTTTCTGCACAAAAGCGATTCTGCGAAACAATGTGAACACTTCTGCTTCCCAGGCACAGAGAAGGTGCTAGCAAGGAATTCTCTGCCTGCCTTTCCCCAGTGCTCTGCAAGCTCTCCAGGACAACATAGAATCTGGGGCTCTGTGCTTTCTTTCCTTCTGAACAAGTGTTACTGTTTTCTGCACAAATGCGATTCTGGGAAACAATGTGAACACTTCTGCTTCCCAGGCACAGAGAAGGTGCTAGCAAGGAATTCTCTGCCTGCCTTTCCCCAGTGCTCTGCAAGCTCTCCAGGACAACATAGAATCTGGGGCTCTGTGCTTTCTTTCGTTCTGAACAAGTGTTACTGTTTTCTGCACAAAAGCGATTCTGCGAAGCAATGTGAACAGGCACAGAGAAAGTGCTAGCAGGGAATTCTCTGCCTGCCTTTCCCCAGTGCTCTGCAAGCTCTCCAGGACAACATAAAATCTGGGGCTCTGTGCTTTCTTTCCTTCTGAACAAGTGTTACTGTTTTCTGCACAAAAGCGATTCTTGCGAAGCAATGTCAACACTTCTGCTTCCCAGGCACAGAGAAGGTGCTAGCAAGGAATTCTCTGCCTGCCTTTCCCCAGTGCTCTGCAAGCTCTCCAGGACAACATAAAATCTGGGGCTCTGTGCTTTCTTTCCTTCTGAACAAGTGTTACTGTTTTCTGCACAAAAGCAATTCTTGCGAAGCAATGTGAACACTTCTGCTTCCCAGGCACAGAGAAGGTGCTATCAGGGAATTCTCTGCCTGCCTTTCCCCAGTGCTCTGCAAGCTCTCCAAGACAACATAGAATCTGGGGCTCTGTGCTTTCTTTCCTTCTGAACAAGTGTTACTGTTTTCTGCACAAAAGCGATTCTTGCGAAGCAATGTGAACACTTCTGCTTCCCAGGCACAGAGAAGGTGCTAGCAGGGAATTCTCTGCCTGCCTTTCCCCAGTGCTCTGCAAGCTCTCCAGGACAACATAAAATCTGGGGCTCTGTGCTTTCTTTCCTTCTGAACAAGTGTTACTGTTTTCTGCACAAAAGCGATTCTTGCGAAGCAATGTGAACACTTCTGCTTCCCAGGCACAGAGAAGGTGCTAGCAAGGAATTCTCTGCCTGCCTTACCCCAGTGCTCTGCAAGCTCTCCAGGACAACATAAAATCTGGGGCTCTGTGCTTTCTTTCGTTCTGAACAAGTGATAGTGTTTTCTGCACAAAAGCGATTCTTGCGAAGCAATGTGAACACTTCTGATTCCCAGGCACAGAGAAGGTGCTAGCAGGGAATTCTCTGCCTGCCTTTCCCCAGTGCTCTGCAAGCTCTCCAGGACAACATAGAATCTGGGGCTCTGTGCTTTCTTTCCTTCTGAACAAGTGTTACTGTTTTCTGCACAAAAGCGATTCTGCGAAGCAATGTGAACAGGCACAGAGAAAGTGCTATCAGGGAATTCTCTGCCTGCCTTACCCCAGTGCTCTGCAAGCTCTCCAGGACAACATAAAATCTGGGGCTCTGTGCTTTCTTTCGTTCTGAACAAGTGTTACTGTTTTCTGCACAAAAGCGATTCTGCGAAGCAATGTCAACACTTCTGCTTCCCAGGCACAGAGAAGGTGCTAGCAAGGAATTCTCTGCCTGCCTTTCCCCAGTGCTCTGCAAGCTCTCCAGGGCAACATCAAATCTGGGGCTCTGTGCTTTCTTTCGTTCTGAACAAGTGTTACTGTTTTCTGCACAAAAGCGATTCTGCGAAGCAATGTGAACAGGCACAGAGAAGGTGCTAGCAGGGAATTCTCTGCCTGCCTTTCCCCAGTGCTCTGCAAGCTCTCCAGGACAACATAAAATCTGGGGCTCTGTGCTTTCTTTCCTTCTGAACAAGTGTTACTGTTTTCTGCACAAAAGCGATTCTTGCGAAGCAATGTGAACACTTCTGCTTCCCAGGCACAGAGAAGGTGCTAGCAGGGAATTCTCTGCCTGCCTTTCCCCAGTGCTCTGCAAGCTCTCCAGGACAACATAGAATCTGGGGCTCTGTGCTTTCTTTCGTTCTGAACAAGTGTTAGTGTTTTCTGCACAAAAGCGATTCTGCGAAGCAATGTGAACTGGCACAGAGAAGGTGCTATCAGGGAATTCTCTGCCTGCCTTTCCCCAGTGCTCTGCAAGCTCTCCAGGACAACATAGAATCTGGGGCTCTGTGCTTTCTTTCCTTCTGAACAAGTGTTAGTTTTTTCTGCACAAAAGCGATTCTTGCGAAGCAATGTGAACACTTCTGCTTCCCAGGCACAGAGAAGGTGCTAGCAGGGAATTCTCTGCCTGCCTTTCCCCAGTGCTCTGCAAGCTCTCCAGGACAACATAAAATCTGGGGCTCTGTGCTTTCTTTCCTTCTGAACAAGTGTTACTGTTTTCTGCACAAAAGCGATTCTGCGAAGCAATGTGAACAGGCACAGAGAAAGTGCTAGCAGGGAATTCTCTGCCTGCCTTTCCCCAGTGCTCTGCAAGCTCTCCAGGACAACAGAAAATCTGGGGCTCTGTGCTTTCTTTCCTTCTGAACAAGTGTTACTGTTTTCTGCACAAAAGCGATTCTTGCGAAGCAATGTGAACACTTCTGCTTCCCAGGCACAGAGAAGGTGCTAGCAGGCAATTCTCTGCCTGCCTTTCCCCAGTGCTCTGCAAGCTCTCCAGGACAACATAGAATCTGGGGCTCTGTGCTTTCTTTCCTTCTGAACAAGTGTTACTGTTTTCTGCACAAGAGCGATTCTGCGAAGCAATGTGAACAGGCACAGAGAAGGTGCTAGCAGGGAATTCTCTGCCTGCCTTTCCCCAGTGCTCTGCAAGCTCTCCAGGACAACATAAAATCTGGGGCTCTGTGCTTTCTTTCCTTCTGAACAAGTGTTACTTTTTTCTGCACAAAAGCGATTCTTGCGAAGCAATGTGAACACTTCTGCTTCCCAGGCACAGAGAAAGTGCTATCAGGGAATTCTCTGCCTGCCTTTCCCCAGTGCTCTGCAAGCTGTTCCAAGACAACATAGAATCTGGGGCTCTGTGCTTTCTTTCAATCTGAACAAGTGTTACTGTTTTCTGCACAAAAGCGATTCTGCGAAGCAATGTGAACACTTCTGCTTCCCAGGCACAGAGAAGGTGCTAGCAAGGAATTCTCTGCCTGCCTTTCCCCAGTGCTCTGCAAGCTCTCCAGGACAACATAAAATCTGAGGCTCTGTGCTTTCTTTCCTTCTGAACAAGTGTTAGCGTTTTCTGCACAAAAGCGATTCTGCGAAGCAATGTGAACACTTCTGCTTCCCAGGCACAGAGAAGGTGCTAGCAAGGAATTCTCTGCCTGCCTTTCCCCAGTGCTCTGCAAGCTCTCCAGGACAACATAAAATCTGGGACTCTGTGCTTTCTTTCCTTCTGAACAAGTGTTACTGTTTTCTGCACAAAAGCGATTCTGCGAAGCAATGTGAACACTTCTGCTTCCCAGGCACAGAGAAGGTGCTAGCAAGGAATTCTCTGCCTGCCTTTCCCCAGTGCTCTGCAAGCTCTCCAGGACAACATAGAATCTGGGGCTCTGTGCTTTCTTTCGTTCTGAACAAGTGTTACTGTTTTCTGCACAAAAGCGATTCTTGCGAAGCAATGTGAACAGGCACAGAGAAGGTGCTAGCAGGGAATTCTCTGCCTGCCTTTCCCCAGTGCTCTGCAAGCTCTCCAGGACAACATAAAATCTGGGGCTCTGTGCTTTCTTTCCTTCTGAACAAGTGTTACTGTTTTCTGCACAAAAGCGATTCTTGCGAAGCAATGTGAACACTTCTGCTTCCCAGGCACAGAGAAGGTGCTAGCAAGGAATTCTCTGCCTGCCTTACCCCAGTGCTCTGCAAGCTCTCCAGGACAACATAGAATCTGGGGCTCTGTGCTTTCTTTCCTTCTGAACAAGTGTTACTGTTTTCTGCACAAATGCGATTCTGGGAAACAATGTGAACACCTCTGCTTCCCAGGCACAGAGAAGGTGCTAGCAAGGAATTCTCTGCCTGCCTTTCCCCAGTGCTCTGCAAGCTCTCCAGGACAACATAGAATCTGGGGCTCTGTGCTTTCTTTCGTTCTGAACAAGTGTTACTGTTTTCTGCACAAAAGCGATTCTGCGAAGCAATGTGAACAGGCACAGAGAAAGTGCTAGCAGGGAATTCTCTGCCTGCCTTTCCCCAGTGCTCTGCAAGCTCTCCAGGACAACATAAAATCTGGGGCTCTGTGCTTTCTTTCCTTCTGAACAAGTGTTACTGTTTTCTGCACAAAAGCGATTCTTGCGAAGCAATGTCAACACTTCTGCTTCCCAGGCACAGAGAAGGTGCTAGCAAGGAATTCTCTGCCTGCCTTTCCCCAGTGCTCTGCAAGCTCTCCAGGACAACATAAAATCTGGGGCTCTGTGCTTTCTTTCCTTCTGAACAAGTGTTACTATTTTCTGCACAAAAGCAATTCTTGCGAAGCAATGTGAACACTTCTGCTTCCCAGGCACAGAGAAGGTGCTATCAGGGAATTCTCTGCCTGCCTTTCCCCAGTGCTCTGCAAGCTCTCCAAGACAACATAGAATCTGGGGCTCTGTGCTTTCTTTCCTTCTGAACAAGTGTTACTGTTTTCTGCACAAATGCGATTCTGGGAAACAATGTGAACACCTCTGCTTCCCAGGCACAGAGAAGGTGCTAGCAAGGAATTCTCTGCCTGCCTTTCCCCAGTGCTCTGCAAGCTCACCAGGACAAAATAGAATCTGGGGCTCTGTGCTTTCTTTCGTTCTGAACAAGTGTTACTGTTTTCTGCACAAAAGCGATTCTGCGAAGCAATGTGAACAGGCACAGAGAAGGTGCTAGCAGGGAATTCTCTGCCTGCCTTTCCCCAGTGCTCTGCAAGCTCTCCAGGACAACATAAAATCTGGGGCTCTGTGCTTTCTTTCGTTCTGAACAAGTGATAGTGTTTTCTGCACAAAAGCGATTCTTGCGAAGCAATGTGAACACTTCTGCTTCCCAGGCACAGAGAAGGTGCTAGCAAGGAATTCTCTGCCTGCCTTACCCCAGTGCTCTGCAAGCTCTCCAGGACAACATAAAATCTGGGGCTCTGTGCTTTCTTTCCTTCTGAACAAGTGTTACTGTTTTCTGCACAAAAGCGATTCTTGCGAAGCAATGTGAACACTTCTGCTTCCCAGGCACAGAGAAGGTGCTAGCAGGGAATTCTCTGCCTACCTTTCCCCAGTGCTCTGCAAGCTCTCCAGGACAACATAAAATCTGGGGCTCTGTGCTTTCTTTCCTTCTGAACAAGTGTTACTGTTTTCTGCACAAAAGCGATTCTGCGAAGCAATGTGAACAGGCACAGAGAAAGTGCTATCAGGGAATTCTCTGCCTGCCTTACCCCAGTGCTCTGCAAGCTCTCCAGGACAACATAAAATCTGGGGCTCTGTGCTTTCTTTCGTTCTGAACAAGTGTTACTGTTTTCTGCACAAAAGCGATTCTGCGAAGCAATGTCAACACTTCTGCTTCCCAGGCACAGAGAAGGTGCTAGCAAGGAATTCTCTGCCTGCCTTTCCCCAGTGCTCTGCAAGCTCTCCAGGGCAACATCAAATCTGGGGCTCTGTGCTTTCTTTCGTTCTGAACAAGTGTTACTGTTTTCTGCACAAAAGCGATTCTGCGAAGCAATGTGAACAGGCACAGAGAAGGTGCTAGCAGGGAATTCTCTGCCTGCCTTTCCCCAGTGCTCTGCAAGCTCTCCAAGACAACATAAAATCTGGGGCTCTGTGCTTTCTTTCCTTCTGAACAAGTGTTACTGTTTTCTGCACAAAAGCGATTCTTGCGAAGCAATGTGAACACTTCTGCTTCCCAGGCACAGAGAAGGTGCTATCAGGGAATTCTCTGCCTGCCTTTCCCCAGTGCTCTGCAAGCTCTCCAGGACAACATAGAATCTGGGGCTCTGTGCTTTCTTTCGTTCTGAACAAGTGTTAGTGTTTTCTGCACAAAAGCGATTCTGCGAAGCAATGTGAACTGGCACAGAGAAGGTGCTATCAGGGAATTCTCTGCCTGCCTTTCCCCAGTGCTCTGCAAGCTCTCCAGGACAACATAGAATCTGGGGCTCTGTGCTTTCTTTCCTTCTGAACAAGTGTTACTGTTTTCTGCACAAGAGCGATTCTGCGAAGCAATGTGAACAGGCACAGAGAAGGTGCTAGCAGGGAATTCTCTGCCTGCCTTTCCCCAGTGCTCTGCAAGCTCTCCAGGACAACATAAAATCTGGGGCTCTGTGCTTTCTTTCCTTCTGAACAAGTGTTACTTTTTTCTGCACAAAAGCGATTCTTGCGAAGCAATGTGAACACTTCTGCTTCCCAGGCACAGAGAAAGTGCTATCAGGGAATTCTCTGCCTGCCTTTCCCCAGTGCTCTGCAAGCTGTTCCAAGACAACATAGAATCTGGGGCTCTGTGCTTTCTTTCAATCTGAACAAGTGTTACTGTTTTCTGCACAAAAGCGATTCTGCGAAGCAATGTGAACACTTCTGCTTCCCAGGCACAGAGAAGGTGCTAGCAAGGAATTCTCTGCCTGCCTTTCCCCAGTGCTCTGCAAGCTCTCCAGGACAACATAAAATCTGAGGCTCTGTGCTTTCTTTCCTTCTGAACAAGTGTTAGCGTTTTCTGCACAAAAGCGATTCTGCGAAGCAATGTGAACACTTCTGCTTCCCAGGCACAGAGAAGGTGCTAGCAAGGAATTCTCTGCCTGCCTTTCCCCAGTGCTCTGCAAGCTCTCCAGGACAACATAAAATCTGGGACTCTGTGCTTTCTTTCCTTCTGAACAAGTGTTACTGTTTTCTGCACAAAAGCGATTCTGCGAAGCAATGTGAACACTTCTGCTTCCCAGGCACAGAGAAGGTGCTAGCAAGGAATTCTCTGCCTGCCTTTCCCCAGTGCTCTGCAAGCTCTCCAGGACAACATAGAATCTGGGGCTCTGTGCTTTCTTTCGTTCTGAACAAGTGTTACTGTTTTCTGCACAAAAGCGATTCTTGCGAAGCAATGTGAACAGGCACAGAGAAGGTGCTAGCAGGGAATTCTCTGCCTGCCTTTCCCCAGTGCTCTGCAAGCTCTCCAGGACAACATAAAATCTGGGGCTCTGTGCTTTCTTTCCTTCTGAACAAGTGTTACTGTTTTCTGCACAAAAGCGATTCTTGCGAAGCAATGTGAACACTTCTGCTTCCCAGGCACAGAGAAGGTGCTAGCAAGGAATTCTCTGCCTGCCTTACCCCAGTGCTCTGCAAGCTCTCCAGGACAACATAGAATCTGGGGCTCTGTGCTTTCTTTCGTTCTGAACAAGTGTTACTGTTTTCTGCACAAATGCGATTCTGGGAAACAATGTGAACACCTCTGCTTCCCAGGCACAGAGAAGGTGCTAGCAAGGAATTCTCTGCCTGCCTTTCCCCAGTGCTCTGCAAGCTCTCCAGGACAACATAGAATCTGGGGCTCTGTGCTTTCTTTCGTTCTGAACAAGTGTTACTGTTTTCTGCACAAAAGCGATTCTGCGAAGCAATGTGAACAGGCACAGAGAAAGTGCTAGCAGGGAATTCTCTGCCTGCCTTTCCCCAGTGCTCTGCAAGCTCTCCAGGACAACATAAAATCTGGGGCTCTGTGCTTTCTTTCCTTCTGAACAAGTGTTACTGTTTTCTGCACAAAAGCGATTCTTGCGAAGCAATGTCAACACTTCTGCTTCCCAGGCACAGAGAAGGTGCTAGCAAGGAATTCTCTGCCTGCCTTTCCCCAGTGCTCTGCAAGCTCTCCAGGACAACATAAAATCTGGGGCTCTGTGCTTTCTTTCCTTCTGAACAAGTGTTACTGTTTTCTGCACAAAAGCAATTCTTGCGAAGCAATGTGAACACTTCTGCTTCCCAGGCACAGAGAAGGTGCTATCAGGGAATTCTCTGCCTGCCTTTCCCCAGTGCTCTGCAAGCTCTCCAAGACAACATAGAATCTGGGGCTCTGTGCTTTCTTTCCTTCTGAACAAGTGTTACTGTTTTCTGCACAAATGCAATTCTGGGAAACAATGTGAACACCTCTGCTTCCCAGGCACAGAGAAGGTGCTAGCAAGGAATTCTCTGCCTGCCTTTCCCCAGTGCTCTGCAAGCTCTCCAGGACAACATAGAATCTGGGGCTCTGTGCTTTCTTTCGTTCTGAACAAGTGTTACTGTTTTCTGCACAAAAGCGATTCTGCGAAGCAATGTGAACAGGCACAGAGAAAGTGCTAGCAGGGAATTCTCTGCCTGCCTTTCCCCAGTGCTCTGCAAGCTCTCCAGGACAACATAAAATCTGGGGCTCTGTGCTTTCTTTCCTTCTGAACAAGTGATAGTGTTTTCTGCACAAAAGCGATTCTTGCGAAGCAATGTGAACACTTCTGCTTCCCAGGCACAGAGAAGGTGCTAGCAGGGAATTCTCTGCCTGCCTTTCCCCAGTGCTCTGCAAGCTCTCCAGGACAACATAGAATCTGGGGCTCTGTGCTTTCTTTCCTTCTGAACAAGTGTTACTGTTTTCTGCACAAAAGCGATTCTGCGAAGCAATGTGAACAGGCACAGAGAAAGTGCTAGCAGGGAATTCTCTGCCTGCCTTACCCCAGTGCTCTGCAAGCTCTCCAGGACAACATAAAATCTGGGGCTCTGTGCTTTCTTTCGTTCTGAACAAGTGTTACTGTTTTCTGCACAAAAGCGATTCTGCGAAGCAATGTCAACACTTCTGCTTCCCAGGCACAGAGAAGGTGCTAGCAAGGAATTCTCTGCCTGCCTTTCCCCAGTGCTCTGCAAGCTCTCCAGGGCAACATCAAATCTGGGGCTCTGTGCTTTCTTTCGTTCTGAACAACTGTTACTGTTTTCTGCACAAAAGCGATTCTGCGAAGCAATGTGAACTGGCACAGAGAAGGTGCTATCAGGGAATTCTCTGCCTGCCTTTCCCCAGTGCTCTGCAAGCTCTCCAGGACAACATAGAATCTGGGGCTCTGTGCTTTCTTTCCTTCTGAACAAGTGTTAGTTTTTTCTGCACAAAAGCGATTCTTGCGAAGCAATGTGAACACTTCTGCTTCCCAGGCACAGAGAAGGTGCTAGCAGGGAATTCTCTGCCTGCCTTTCCCCAGTGCTCTGCAAGCTCTCCAGGACAACATAAAATCTGGGGCTCTGTGCTTTCTTTCCTTCTGAACAAGTGTTACTGTTTTCTGCACAAAAGCGATTCTGCGAAGCAATGTGAACAGGCACAGAGAAAGTGCTAGCAGGGAATTCTCTGCCTGCCTTTCCCCAGTGCTCTGCAAGCTCTCCAGGACAACATAAAATCTGGGGCTCTGTGCTTTCTTTCCTTCTGAACAAGTGTTACTTTTTTCTGCACAAAAGCGATTCTTGCGAAGCAATGTGAACACTTCTGCTTCCCAGGCACAGAGAAAGTGCTATCAGGGAATTCTCTGCCTGCCTTTCCCCAGTGCTCTGCAAGCTCTCCAAGACAACATAGAATCTGGGGCTCTGTGCTTTCTTTCAATCTGAACAAGTGTTACTGTTTTCTGCACAAAAGCGATTCTGCGAAGCAATGTGAACACTTCTGCTTCCCAGGCACAGAGAAGGTGCTAGCAAGGAATTCTCTGCCTGCCTTTCCCCAGTGCTCTGCAAGCTCTCCAGGACAACATAAAATCTGGGGCTCTGTGCTTTCTTTCCTTCTGAACAAGTGTTACTGTTTTCTGCACAAAAGCGATTCTGCGAAGCAATGTGAACACTTCTGCTTCCCAGGCACAGAGAAGGTGCTAGCAAGGAATTCTCTGCCTGCCTTTCCCCAGTGCTCTGCAAGCTCTCCAGGACAACATAAAATCTGGGGCTCTGTGCTTTCTTTCCTTCTGAACAAGTGTTACTGTTTTCTGCACAAAAGCGATTCTGCGAAGCAATGTGAACACTTCTGCTTCCCAGGCACAGAGAAGGTGCTAGCAAGGAATTCTCTGCCTGCCTTTCCCCAGTGCTCTGCAAGCTCTCCAGGACAACATAAAATCTGGGGCTCTGTGCTTTCTTTCGTTCTGAACAAGTGTTAGTGTTTTCTGCACAAATGCGATTCTTGCGAAGCAATGTGAACAGGCACAGAGAAGGTGCTAGCAGGGAATTCTCTGCCTGCCTTTCCCCAGTGCTCTGCAAGCTCTCCAGGACAACATAAAATCTGGGGCTCTGTGCTTTCTTTCCTTCTGAACAAGTGTTACTGTTTTCTGCACAAAAGCGATTCTTGCGAAGCAATGTGAACACTTCTGCTTCCCAGGCACAGAGAAGGTGCTAGCAAGGAATTCTCTGCCTGCCTTACCCCAGTGCTCTGCAAGCTCTCCAGGACAACATAGAATCTGGGGCTCTGTGCTTTCTTTCCTTCTGAACAAGTGTTACTGTTTTCTGCACAAATGCGATTCTGGGAAACAATGTGAACACTTCTGCTTCCCAGGCACAGAGAAGGTGCTAGCAAGGAATTCTCTGCCTGCCTTTCCCCAGTGCTCTGCAAGCTCTCCAGGACAACATAGAATGTGGGGCTCTGTGCTTTCTTTCGTTCTGAACAAGTGTTACTGTTTTCTGCACAAAAGCGATTCTGCGAAGCAATGTGAACAGGCACAGAGAAAGTGCTAGCAGGGAATTCTCTGCCTGCCTTTCCCCAGTGCTCTGCAAGCTCTCCAGGACAACATAAAATCTGGGGCTCTGTGCTTTCTTTCCTTCTGAACAAGTGTTAGTGTTTTCTGCACAAAAGCGATTCTTGCGAAGCAATGTGAACACTTCTGCTTCCCAGGCACAGAGAAGGTGCTAGCAAGGAATTCTCTGCCTGCCTTTCCCCAGTGCTCTGCAAGCTCTCCAGGACAACATAAAATCTGGGGCTCTGTGCTTTCTTTCCTTCTGAACAAGTGTTACTGTTTTCTGCACAAAAGCAATTCTTGCGAAGCAATGTGAACACTTCTGCTTCCCAGGCACAGAGAAGGTGCTATCAGGGAATTCTCTGCCTGCCTTTCCCCAGTGCTCTGCAAGCTCTCCAGGACAACATAGAATCTGGGGCTCTGTGCTTTCTTTCCTTCTGAACAAGTGTTAGTTTTTTCTGCACAAAAGCAATTCTTGCGAAGCAATGTGAACACTTCTGCTTCCCAGGCACAGAGAAGGTGCTAGCAGGGAATTCTCTGCCTGCCTTTCCCCAGTGCTCTGCAAGCTCTCCAGGACAACATAAAATCTGGGGCTCTGTGCTTTCTTTCCTTCTGAACAAGTGTTACTGTTTTCTGCACAAAAGCGATTCTGCGAAGCAATGTGAACAGGCACAGAGAAAGTGCTAGCAGGGAATTCTCTGCCTGCCTTTCCCCAGTGCTCTGCAAGCTCTCCAGGACAACAGAAAATCTGGGGCTCTGTGCTTTCTTTCCTTCTGAACAAGTGTTACTGTTTTCTGCACAAAAGCGATTCTGCGAAGCAATGTGAACACTTCTGCTTCCCATGCACAGAGAAGGTGCTAGCAAGGAATTCTCTGCCTGCCTTTCCCCAGTGCTCTGCAAGCTCTCCAGGACAACATAAAATCTGGGGCTCTGTGCTTTCTTTCCTTCTGAACAAGTGTTACTGTTTTCTGCACAAAAGCGATTCTTGCGAAGCAATGTGAACACTTCTGCTTCCCAGGCACAGAGAAGGTGCTAGCAGGCAATTCTCTGCCTGCCTTTCCCCAGTGCTCTGCAAGCTCTCCAGGACAACATAAAATCTGGGGCTCTGTGCTTTCTTTCCTTCTGAACAAGTGTTACTTTTTTCTGCACAAAAGCGATTCTTGCGAAGCAATGTGAACACTTCTGCTTCCCAGGCACAGAGAAAGTGCTATCAGGGAATTCTCTGCCTGCCTTTCCCCAGTGCTCTGCAAGCTCTCCAAGACAACATAGAATCTGGGGCTCTGTGCTTTCTTTCAATCTGAACAAGTGTTACTGTTTTCTGCACAAAAGCGATTCTGCGAAGCAATGTGAACACTTCTGCTTCCCAGGCACAGAGAAGGTGCTAGCAAGGAATTCTCTGCCTGCCTTTCCCCAGTGCTCTGCAAGCTCTCCAGGACAACATAAAATCTGGGGCTCTGTGCTTTCTTTCCTTCTGAACAAGTGTTAGCGTTTTCTGCACAAAAGCGATTCTGCGAAGCAATGTGAACACTTCTGCTTCCCAGGCACAGAGAAGGTGCTAGCAAGGAATTCTCTGCCTGCCTTTCCCCAGTGCTCTGCAAGCTCTCCAGGACAACATAAAATCTGGGGCTCTGTGCTTTCTTTCCTTCTGAACAAGTGTTACTGTTTTCTGCACAAAAGCGATTCTGCGAAGCAATGTGAACACTTCTGCTTCCCAGGCACAGAGAAGGTGCTAGCAAGGAATTCTCTGCCTGCCTTTCCCCAGTGCTCTGCAAGCTCTCCAGGACAACATAGAATCTGGGGCTCTGTGCTTTCTTTCGTTCTGAACAAGTGTTACTGTTTTCTGCACAAAAGCGATTCTGCGAAGCAATGTGAACAGGCACAGAGAAAGTGCTAGCAGGGAATTCTCTGCCTGCCTTTCCCCAGTGCTCTGCAAGCTCTCCAGGACAACATAAAATCTGGGGCTCTGTGCTTTCTTTCCTTCTGAACAAGTGATAGTGTTTTCTGCACAAAAGCGATTCTTGCGAAGCAATGTGAACACTTCTGCTTCGCAGGCACAGAGAAGGTGCTAGCAGGGAATTCTCTGCCTGCCTTTCCCCAGTGCTCTGCAAGCTCTCCAGGACAACATAGAATCTGGGGCTCTGTGCTTTCTTTCCTTCTGAACAAGTGTTACTGTTTTCTGCACAAAAGCGATTCTGCGAAGCAATGTGAACAGGCACAGAGAAAGTGCTAGCAGGGAATTCTCTGCCTGCCTTACCCCAGTGCTCTGCAAGCTCTCCAGGACAACATAAAATCTGGGGCTCTGTGCTTTCTTTCGTTCTGAACAAGTGTTACTGTTTTCTGCACAAAAGCGATTCTGCGAAGCAATGTCAACACTTCTGCTTCCCAGGCACAGAGAAGGTGCTAGCAAGGAATTCTCTGCCTGCCTTTCCCCAGTGCTCTGCAAGCTCTCCAGGGCAACATCAAATCTGGGGCTCTGTGCTTTCTTTCGTTCTGAACAACTGTTACTGTTTTCTGCACAAAAGCGATTCTGCGAAGCAATGTGAACTGGCACAGAGAAGGTGCTATCAGGGAATTCTCTGCCTGCCTTTCCCCAGTGCTCTGCAAGCTCTCCAGGACAACATAGAATCTGGGGCTCTGTGCTTTCTTTCCTTCTGAACAAGTGTTAGTTTTTTCTGCACAAAAGCGATTCTTGCGAAGCAATGTGAACACTTCTGCTTCCCAGGCACAGAGAAGGTGCTAGCAGGGAATTCTCTGCCTGCCTTTCCCCAGTGCTCTGCAAGCTCTCCAGGACAACATAAAATCTGGGGCTCTGTGCTTTCTTTCCTTCTGAACAAGTGTTACTGTTTTCTGCACAAAAGCGATTCTGCGAAGCAATGTGAACAGGCACAGAGAAAGTGCTAGCAGGGAATTCTCTGCCTGCCTTTCCCCAGTGCTCTGCAAGCTCTCCAGGACAACATAAAATCTGGGGCTCTGTGCTTTCTTTCCTTCTGAACAAGTGTTACTTTTTTCTGCACAAAAGCGATTCTTGCGAAGCAATGTGAACACTTCTGCTTCCCAGGCACAGAGAAAGTGCTATCAGGGAATTCTCTGCCTGCCTTTCCCCAGTGCTCTGCAAGCTCTCCAAGACAACATAGAATCTGGGGCTCTGTGCTTTCTTTCAATCTGAACAAGTGTTACTGTTTTCTGCACAAAAGCGATTCTGCGAAGCAATGTGAACACTTCTGCTTCCCAGGCACAGAGAAGGTGCTAGCAAGGAATTCTCTGCCTGCCTTTCCCCAGTGCTCTGCAAGCTCTCCAGGACAACATAAAATCTGGGGCTCTGTGCTTTCTTTCCTTCTGAACAAGTGTTACTGTTTTCTGCACAAAAGCGATTCTGCGAAGCAATGTGAACACTTCTGCTTCCCAGGCACAGAGAAGGTGCTAGCAAGGAATTCTCTGCCTGCCTTTCCCCAGTGCTCTGCAAGCTCTCCAGGACAACATAAAATCTGGGGCTCTGTGCTTTCTTTCCTTCTGAACAAGTGTTACTGTTTTCTGCACAAAAGCGATTCTGCGAAGCAATGTGAACACTTCTGCTTCCCAGGCACAGAGAAGGTGCTAGCAAGGAATTCTCTGCCTGCCTTTCCCCAGTGCTCTGCAAGCTCTCCAGGACAACATAAAATCTGGGGCTCTGTGCTTTCTTTCCTTCTGAACAAGTGTTAGTGTTTTCTGCACAAATGCGATTCTTGCGAAGCAATGTGAACAGGCACAGAGAAGGTGCTAGCAGGGAATTCTCTGCCTGCCTTTCCCCAGTGCTCTGCAAGCTCTCCAGGACAACATAAAATCTGGGGCTCTGTGCTTTCTTTCCTTCTGAACAAGTGTTACTGTTTTCTGCACAAAAGCGATTCTTGCGAAGCAATGTGAACACTTCTGCTTCCCAGGCACAGAGAAGGTGCTAGCAAGGAATTCTCTGCCTGCCTTACCCCAGTGCTCTGCAAGCTCTCCAGGACAACATAGAATCTGGGGCTCTGTGCTTTCTTTCCTTCTGAACAAGTGTTACTGTTTTCTGCACAAATGCGATTCTGGGAAACAATGTGAACACTTCTGCTTCCCAGGCACAGAGAAGGTGCTAGCAAGGAATTCTCTGCCTGCCTTTCCCCAGTGCTCTGCAAGCTCTCCAGGACAACATAGAATGTGGGGCTCTGTGCTTTCTTTCGTTCTGAACAAGTGTTACTGTTTTCTGCACAAAAGCGATTCTGCGAAGCAATGTGAACAGGCACAGAGAAAGTGCTAGCAGGGAATTCTCTGCCTGCCTTTCCCCAGTGCTCTGCAAGCTCTCCAGGACAACATAAAATCTGGGGCTCTGTGCTTTCTTTCCTTCTGAACAAGTGTTAGTGTTTTCTGCACAAAAGCGATTCTTGCGAAGCAATGTGAACACTTCTGCTTCCCAGGCACAGAGAAGGTGCTAGCAAGGAATTCTCTGCCTGCCTTTCCCCAGTGCTCTGCAAGCTCTCCAGGACAACATAAAATCTGGGGCTCTGTGCTTTCTTTCCTTCTGAACAAGTGTTACTGTTTTCTGCACAAAAGCAATTCTTGCGAAGCAATGTGAACACTTCTGCTTCCCAGGCACAGAGAAGGTGCTATCAGGGAATTCTCTGCCTGCCTTTCCCCAGTGCTCTGCAAGCTCTCCAGGACAACATAGAATCTGGGGCTCTGTGCTTTCTTTCCTTCTGAACAAGTGTTAGTTTTTTCTGCACAAAAGCAATTCTTGCGAAGCAATGTGAACACTTCTGCTTCCCAGGCACAGAGAAGGTGCTAGCAGGGAATTCTCTGCCTGCCTTTCCCCAGTGCTCTGCAAGCTCTCCAGGACAACAGAAAATCTGGGGCTCTGTGCTTTCTTTCCTTCTGAACAAGTGTTACTGTTTTCTGCACAAAAGCGATTCTGCGAAGCAATGTGAACAGGCACAGAGAAAGTGCTAGCAGGGAATTCTCTGCCTGCCTTTCCCCAGTGCTCTGCAAGCTCTCCAGGACAACAGAAAATCTGGGGCTCTGTGCTTTCTTTCCTTCTGAACAAGTGTTACTGTTTTCTGCACAAAAGCGATTCTGCGAAGCAATGTGAACACTTCTGCTTCCCATGCACAGAGAAGGTGCTAGCAAGGAATTCTCTGCCTGCCTTTCCCCAGTGCTCTGCAAGCTCTCCAGGACAACATAAAATCTGGGGCTCTGTGCTTTCTTTCCTTCTGAACAAGTGTTACTTTTTTCTGCACAAAAGCGATTCTTGCGAAGCAATGTGAACACTTCTGCTTCCCAGGCACAGAGAAGGTGCTAGCAGGCAATTCTCTGCCTGCCTTTCCCCAGTGCTCTGCAAGCTCTCCAGGACAACATAAAATCTGGGGCTCTGTGCTTTCTTTCCTTCTGAACAAGTGTTACTTTTTTCTGCACAAAAGCGATTCTTGCGAAGCAATGTGAACACTTCTGCTTCCCAGGCACAGAGAAAGTGCTATCAGGGAATTCTCTGCCTGCCTTTCCCCAGTGCTCTGCAAGCTCTCCAAGACAACATAGAATCTGGGGCTCTGTGCTTTCTTTCAATCTGAACAAGTGTTACTGTTTTCTGCACAAAAGCGATTCTGCGAAGCAATGTGAACACTTCTGCTTCCCAGGCACAGAGAAGGTGCTAGCAAGGAATTCTCTGCCTGCCTTTCCCCAGTGCTCTGCAAGCTCTCCAGGACAACATAAAATCTGGGGCTCTGTGCTTTCTTTCCTTCTGAACAAGTGTTAGCGTTTTCTGCACAAAAGCGATTCTGCGAAGCAATGTGAACACTTCTGCTTCCCAGGCACAGAGAAGGTGCTAGCAAGGAATTCTCTGCCTGCCTTTCCCCAGTGCTCTGCAAGCTCTCCAGGACAACATAAAATCTGGGGCTCTGTGCTTTCTTTCCTTCTGAACAAGTGTTACTGTTTTCTGCACAAAAGCGATTCTGCGAAGCAATGTGAACACTTCTGCTTCCCAGGCACAGAGAAGGTGCTAGCAAGGAATTCTCTGCCTGCCTTTCCCCAGTGCTCTGCAAGCTCTCCAGGACAACATAGAATCTGGGGCTCTGTGCTTTCTTTCGTTCTGAACAAGTGTTACTGTTTTCTGCACAAAAGCGATTCTTGCGAAGCAATGTGAACAGGCACAGAGAAGGTGCTAGCAGGGAATTCTCTGCCTGCCTTTCCCCAGTGCTCTGCAAGCTCTCCAGGACAACATAAAATCTGGGGCTCTGTGCTTTCTTTCCTTCTGAACAAGTGTTACTGTTTTCTGCACAAAAGCGATTCTGCGAAGCAATGTGAACACTTCTGCTTCCCAGGCACAGAGAAGGTGCTAGCAAGGAATTCTCTGCCTGCCTTTCCCCAGTGCTCTGCAAGCTCTCCAGGACAACATAGAATCTGGGGCTCTGTGCTTTCTTTCGTTCTGAACAACTGTTACTGTTTTCTTCACAAAAGCGATTCTTGCGAAGCAATGTGAACAGGCACAGAGAAGGTGCTAGCAGGGAATTCTCTGCCTGCCTTTCCCCAGTGCTCTGCAAGCTCTCCAGGACAACATAAAATCTGGGGCTCTGTGCTTTCTTTCCTTCTGAACAAGTGTTACTGTTTTCTGCACAAAAGCGATTCTTGCGAAGCAATGTGAACACTTCTGCTTCCCAGGCACAGAGAAGGTGCTAGCAAGGAATTCTCTGCCTGCCTTACCCCAGTGCTCTGCAAGCTCTCCAGGACAACATAGAATCTGGGGCTCTGTGCTTTCTTTCCTTCTGAACAAGTGTTACTGTTTTCTGCACAAATGCGATTCTGGGAAACAATGTGAACACTTCTGCTTCCCAGGCACAGAGAAGGTGCTAGCAAGGAATTCTCTGCCTGCCTTTCCCCAGTGCTCTGCAAGCTCTCCAGGACAACATAGAATGTGGGGCTCTGTGCTTTCTTTCGTTCTGAACAAGTGTTACTGTTTTCTGCACAAAAGCGATTCTGCGAAGCAATGTGAACAGGCACAGAGAAAGTGCTAGCAGGGAATTCTCTGCCTGCCTTTCCCCAGTGCTCTGCAAGCTCTCCAGGACAACATAAAATCTGGGGCTCTGTGCTTTCTTTCCTTCTGAACAAGTGTTACTGTTTTCTGCACAAAAGCGATTCTTGCGAAGCAATGTGAACACTTCTGCTTCCCAGGCACAGAGAAGGTGCTAGCAAGGAATTCTCTGCCTGCCTTTCCCCAGTGCTCTGCAAGCTCTCCAGGACAACATAAAATCTGGGGCTCTGTGCTTTCTTTCCTTCTGAACAAGTGTTACTGTTTTCTGCACAAAAGCAATTCTTGCGAAGCAATGTGAACACTTCTGCTTCCCAGGCACAGAGAAGGTGCTATCAGGGAATTCTCTGCCTGCCTTTCCCCAGTGCTCTGCAAGCTCTCCAGGACAACATAGAATCTGGGGCTCTGTGCTTTCTTTCCTTCTGAACAAGTGTTAGTTTTTTCTGCACAAAAGCAATTCTTGCGAAGCAATGTGAACACTTCTGCTTCCCAGGCACAGAGAAGGTGCTAGCAGGGAATTCTCTGCCTGCCTTTCCCCAGTGCTCTGCAAGCTCTCCAGGACAACATAAAATCTGGGGCTCTGTGCTTTCTTTCCTTCTGAACAAGTGTTACTGTTTTCTGCACAAAAGCGATTCTGCGAAGCAATGTGAACAGGCACAGAGAAAGTGCTAGCAGGGAATTCTCTGCCTGCCTTTCCCCAGTGCTCTGCAAGCTCTCCAGGACAACAGAAAATCTGGGGCTCTGTGCTTTCTTTCCTTCTGAACAAGTGTTACTGTTTTCTGCACAAAAGCGATTCTGCGAAGCAATGTGAACACTTCTGCTTCCCATGCACAGAGAAGGTGCTAGCAAGGAATTCTCTGCCTGCCTTTCCCCAGTGCTCTGCAAGCTCTCCAGGACAACATAAAATCTGGGGCTCTGTGCTTTCTTTCCTTCTGAACAAGTGTTACTGTTTTCTGCACAAAAGCGATTCTTGCGAAGCAATGTGAACACTTCTGCTTCCCAGGCACAGAGAAGGTGCTAGCAGGCAATTCTCTGCCTGCCTTTCCCCAGTGCTCTGCAAGCTCTCCAGGACAACATAAAATCTGGGGCTCTGTGCTTTCTTTCCTTCTGAACAAGTGTTACTTTTTTCTGCACAAAAGCGATTCTTGCGAAGCAATGTGAACACTTCTGCTTCCCAGGCACAGAGAAAGTGCTATCAGGGAATTCTCTGCCTGCCTTTCCCCAGTGCTCTGCAAGCTCTCCAAGACAACATAGAATCTGGGGCTCTGTGCTTTCTTTCAATCTGAACAAGTGTTACTGTTTTCTGCACAAAAGCGATTCTGCGAAGCAATGTGAACACTTCTGCTTCCCAGGCACAGAGAAGGTGCTAGCAAGGAATTCTCTGCCTGCCTTTCCCCAGTGCTCTGCAAGCTCTCCAGGACAACATAAAATCTGGGGCTCTGTGCTTTCTTTCCTTCTGAACAAGTGTTAGCGTTTTCTGCACAAAAGCGATTCTGCGAAGCAATGTGAACACTTCTGCTTCCCAGGCACAGAGAAGGTGCTAGCAAGGAATTCTCTGCCTGCCTTTCCCCAGTGCTCTGCAAGCTCTCCAGGACAACATAAAATCTGGGGCTCTGTGCTTTCTTTCCTTCTGAACAAGTGTTACTGTTTTCTGCACAAAAGCGATTCTGCGAAGCAATGTGAACACTTCTGCTTCCCAGGCACAGAGAAGGTGCTAGCAAGGAATTCTCTGCCTGCCTTTCCCCAGTGCTCTGCAAGCTCTCCAGGACAACATAGAATCTGGGGCTCTGTGCTTTCTTTCGTTCTGAACAAGTGTTACTGTTTTCTGCACAAAAGCGATTCTTGCGAAGCAATGTGAACAGGCACAGAGAAGGTGCTAGCAGGGAATTCTCTGCCTGCCTTTCCCCAGTGCTCTGCAAGCTCTCCAGGACAACATAAAATCTGGGGCTCTGTGCTTTCTTTCCTTCTGAACAAGTGTTACTGTTTTCTGCACAAAAGCGATTCTGCGAAGCAATGTCAACACTTCTGCTTCCCAGGCACAGAGAAGGTGCTAGCAAGGAATTCTCTGCCTGCCTTTCCCCAGTGCTCTGCAAGCTCTCCAGGACAACATAAAATCTGGGGCTCTGTGCTTTCTTTCCTTCTGAACAAGTGTTACTGTTTTCTGCACAAAAGCAATTCTTGCGAAGCAATGTGAACACTTCTGCTTCCCAGGCACAGAGAAGGTGCTATCAGGGAATTCTCTGCCTGCCTTACCCCAGTGCTCTGCAAGCTCTCCAAGACAACATAGAATCTGGGGCTCTGTGCTTTCTTTCCTTCTGAACAAGTGTTACTGTTTTCTGCACAAATGCGATTCTGGGAAACAATGTGAACACCTCTGCTTCCCAGGCACAGAGAAGGTGCTAGCAAGGAATTCTCTGCCTGCCTTTCCCCAGTGCTCTGCAAGCTCTCCAGGACAACATAGAATCTGGGGCTCTGTGCTTTCTTTCGTTCTGAACAAGTGTTACTGTTTTCTGCACAAAAGCGATTCTGCGAAGCAATGTGAACAGGCACAGAGAAAGTGCTAGCAGGGAATTCTCTGCCTGCCTTTCCCCAGTGCTCTGCAAGCTCTCCAGGACAACATAGAATCTGGGGCTCTGTGCTTTCTTTCCTTCTGAACAAGTGTTAGTGTTTTCTGCACAAAAGCGATTCTTGCGAAGCAATGTGAACACTTCTGCTTCCCAGGCACAGAGAAGGTGCTATCAGGGAATTCTCTGCCTGCCTTTCCCCAGTGCTCTGCAAGCTCTCCAGGACAACATAGAATCTGGGGCTCTGTGCTTTCTTTCCTTCTGAACAAGTGTTACTGTTTTCTGCACAAAAGCGATTCTGCGAAGCAATGTGAACAGGCACAGAGAAAGTGCTAGCAGGGAATTCTCTGCCTGCCTTACCCCAGTGCTCTGCAAGCTCTCCAGGACAACATAAAATCTGGGGCTCTGTGCTTTCTTTCGTTCTGAACAAGTGTTACTGTTTTCTGCACAAAAGCGATTCTGCGAAGCAATGTCAACACTTCTGCTTCCCAGGCACAGAGAAGGTGCTAGCAGGGAATTCTCTGCCTGCCTTTCCCCAGTGCTCTGCAAGCTCTCCAAGACAACATAAAATCTGGGGCTCTGTGCTTTCTTTCCTTCTGAACAAGTGTTAGTGTTTTCTGCACAAAAGCGATTCTTGCGAAGCAATGTGAACACTTCTGCTTCCCAGGCACAGAGAAGGTGCTAGCAGGGAATTCTCTGCCTGCCTTTCCCCAGTGCTCTGCAAGCTCTCCAGGACAACATAGAATCTGGGGCTCTGTGCTTTCTTTCGTTCTGAACAACTGTTACTGTTTTCTGCACAAAAGCGATTCTGCGAAGCAATGTGAACTGGCACAGAGAAGGTGCTATCAGGGAATTCTCTGCCTGCCTTTCCCCAGTGCTCTGCAAGCTCTCCAGGACAACATAGAATCTGGGGCTCTGTGCTTTCTTTCCTTCTGAACAAGTGTTAGTTTTTTCTGCACAAAAGCGATTCTTGCGAAGCAATGTGAACACTTCTGCTTCCCAGGCACAGAGAAGGTGCTAGCAGGGAATTCTCTGCCTGCCTTTCCCCAGTGCTCTGCAAGCTCTCCAGGACAACATAAAATCTGGGGCTCTGTGCTTTCTTTCCTTCTGAACAAGTGTTACTGTTTTCTGCACAAAAGCGATTCTTGCGAAGCAATGTGAACACTTCTGCTTCCCAGGCACAGAGAAGGTGCTAGCAGGCAATTCTCTGCCTGCCTTTCCCCAGTGCTCTGCAAGCTCTCCAGGACAACATAGAATCTGGGGCTCTGTGCTTTCTTTCGTTCTGAACAAGTGTTACTGTTTTCTGCACAAGAGCGATTCTGCGAAGCAATGTGAACAGGCACAGAGAAGGTGCTAGCAGGGAATTCTCTGCCTGCCTTTCCCCAGTGCTCTGCAAGCTCTCCAGGACAACATAAAATCTGGGGCTCTGTGCTTTCTTTCCTTCTGAACAAGTGTTACTTTTTTCTGCACAAAAGCGATTCTTGCGAAGCAATGTGAACACTTCTGCTTCCCAGGCACAGAGAAAGTGCTATCAGGGAATTCTCTGCCTGCCTTTCCCCAGTGCTCTGCAAGCTCTCCAAGACAACATAGAATCTGGGGCTCTGTGCTTTCTTTCAATCTGAACAAGTGTTACTGTTTTCTGCACAAAAGCGATTCTGCGAAGCAATGTGAACACTTCTGCTTCCCAGGCACAGAGAAGGTGCTATCAGGGAATTCTCTGCCTGCCTTTCCCCAGTGCTCTGCAAGCTCTCCAGGACAACATAGAATCTGGGGCTCTGTGCTTTCTTTCCTTCTGAACAAGTGTTAGTTTTTTCTGCACAAAAGCGATTCTTGCGAAGCAATGTGAACACTTCTGCTTCCCAGGCACAGAGAAGGTGCTAGCAGGGAATTCTCTGCCTGCCTTTCCCCAGTGCTCTGCAAGCTCTCCAGGACAACATAAAATCTGGGGCTCTGTGCTTTCTTTCCTTCTGAACAAGTGTTACTGTTTTCTGCACAAAAGCGATTCTGCGAAGCAATGTGAACAGGCACAGAGAAAGTGCTAGCAGGGAATTCTCTGCCTGCCTTTCCCCAGTGCTCTGCAAGCTCTCCAGGACAACAGAAAATCTGGGGCTCTGTGCTTTCTTTCCTTCTGAACAAGTGTTACTGTTTTCTGCACAAAAGCGATTCTGCGAAGCAATGTGAACACTTCTGCTTCCCATGCACAGAGAAGGTGCTAGCAAGGAATTCTCTGCCTGCCTTTCCCCAGTGCTCTGCAAGCTCTCCAGGACAACATAAAATCTGGGGCTCTGTGCTTTCTTTCCTTCTGAACAAGTGTTACTGTTTTCTGCACAAAAGCGATTCTTGCGAAGCAATGTGAACACTTCTGCTTCCCAGGCACAGAGAAGGTGCTAGCAGGCAATTCTCTGCCTGCCTTTCCCCAGTGCTCTGCAAGCTCTCCAGGACAACATAGAATCTGGGGCTCTGTGCTTTCTTTCGTTCTGAACAAGTGTTACTGTTTTCTGCACAAGAGCGATTCTGCGAAGCAATGTGAACAGGCACAGAGAAGGTGCTAGCAGGGAATTCTCTGCCTGCCTTTCCCCAGTGCTCTGCAAGCTCTCCAGGACAACATAAAATCTGGGGCTCTGTGCTTTCTTTCCTTCTGAACAAGTGTTACTTTTTTCTGCACAAAAGCGATTCTTGCGAAGCAATGTGAACACTTCTGCTTCCCAGGCACAGAGAAAGTGCTATCAGGGAATTCTCTGCCTGCCTTTCCCCAGTGCTCTGCAAGCTCTCCAAGACAACATAGAATCTGGGGCTCTGTGCTTTCTTTCAATCTGAACAAGTGTTACTGTTTTCTGCACAAAAGCGATTCTGCGAAGCAATGTGAACACTTCTGCTTCCCAGGCACAGAGAAGGTGCTAGCAAGGAATTCTCTGCCTGCCTTTCCCCAGTGCTCTGCAAGCTCTCCAGGACAACATAAAATCTGAGGCTCTGTGCTTTCTTTCCTTCTGAACAAGTGTTACTGTTTTCTGCACAAAAGCGATTCTGCGAAGCAATGTGAACACTTCTGCTTCCCAGGCACAGAGAAGGTGCTAGCAAGGAATTCTCTGCCTGCCTTTCCCCAGTGCTCTGCAAGCTCTCCAGGACAACATAAAATCTGGGGCTCTGTGCTTTCTTTCCTTCTGAACAAGTGTTACTGTTTTCTGCACAAAAGCGATTCTGCGAAGCAATGTGAACACTTCTGCTTCCCAGGCACAGAGAAGGTGCTAGCAAGGAATTCTCTGCCTGCCTTTCCCCAGTGCTCTGCAAGCTCTCCAGGACAACAGAAAATCTGGGGCTCTGTGCTTTCTTTCCTTCTGAACAAGTGTTACTGTTTTCTGCACAAAAGCGATTCTTGCGAAGCAATGTGAACAGGCACAGAGAAGGTGCTAGCAGGGAATTCTCTGCCTGCCTTTCCCCAGTGCTCTGCAAGCTCTCCAGGACAACATAAAATCTGGGGCTCTGTGCTTTCTTTCCTTCTGAACAAGTGTTACTGTTTTCTGCACAAAAGCGATTCTTGCGAAGCAATGTCAACACTTCTGCTTCCCAGGCACAGAGAAGGTGCTAGCAAGGAATTCTCTGCCTGCCTTTCCCCAGTGCTCTGCAAGCTCTCCAGGACAACATAAAATCTGGGGCTCTGTGCTTTCTTTCCTTCTGAACAAGTGTTACTGTTTTCTGCACAAAAGCAATTCTTGCGAAGCAATGTGAACACTTCTGCTTCCCAGGCACAGAGAAGGTGCTATCAGGGAATTCTCTGCCTGCCTTACCCCAGTGCTCTGCAAGCTCTCCAAGACAACATAGAATCTGGGGCTCTGTGCTTTCTTTCCTTCTGAACAAGTGTTACTGTTTTCTGCACAAATGCGATTCTGGGAAACAATGTGAACACCTCTGCTTCCCAGGCACAGAGAAGGTGCTAGCAAGGAATTCTCTGCCTGCCTTTCCCCAGTGCTCTGCAAGCTCTCCAGGACAACATAGAATCTGGGGCTCTGTGCTTTCTTTCCTTCTGAACAAGTGTTACTGTTTTCTGCACAAAAGCGATTCTGCGAAGCAATGTGAACAGGCACAGAGAAAGTGCTAGCAGGGAATTCTCTGCCTGCCTTTCCCCAGTGCTCTGCAAGCTCTCCAGGACAACATAAAATCTGGGGCTCTGTGCTTTCTTTCCTTCTGAACAAGTGTTAGTGTTTTCTGCACAAAAGCGATTCTTGCGAAGCAATGTGAACACTTCTGCTTCCCAGGCACAGAGAAGGTGCTAGCAGGGAATTCTCTGCCTGCCTTTCCCCAGTGCTCTGCAAGCTCTCCAGGACAACATAGAATCTGGGGCTCTGTGCTTTCTTTCCTTCTGAACAAGTGTTACTGTTTTCTGCACAAAAGCGATTCTGCGAAGCAATGTGAACTGGCACAGAGAAGGTGCTATCAGGGAATTCTCTGCCTGCCTTTCCCCAGTGCTCTGCAAGCTCTCCAGGACAACATAGAATCTGGGGCTCTGTGCTTTCTTTCCTTCTGAACAAGTGTTAGTTTTTTCTGCACAAAAGCGATTCTTGCGAAGCAATGTGAACACTTCTGCTTCCCAGGCACAGAGAAGGTGCTAGCAGGGAATTCTCTGCCTGCCTTTCCCCAGTGCTCTGCAAGCTCTCCAGGACAACATAAAATCTGGGGCTCTGTGCTTTCTTTCCTTCTGAACAAGTGTTACTGTTTTCTGCACAAAAGCGATTCTTGCGAAGCAATGTGAACACTTCTGCTTCCCAGGCACAGAGAAGGTGCTAGCAGGCAATTCTCTGCCTGCCTTTCCCCAGTGCTCTGCAAGCTCTCCAGGACAACATAGAATCTGGGGCTCTGTGCTTTCTTTCGTTCTGAACAAGTGTTACTGTTTTCTGCACAAGAGCGATTCTGCGAAGCAATGTGAACAGGCACAGAGAAGGTGCTAGCAGGGAATTCTCTGCCTGCCTTTCCCCAGTGCTCTGCAAGCTCTCCAGGACAACATAAAATCTGGGGCTCTGTGCTTTCTTTCCTTCTGAACAAGTGTTACTGTTTTCTGCACAAAAGCGATTCTGCGAAGCAATGTCAACACTTCTGCTTCCCAGGCACAGAGAAGGTGCTAGCAAGGAATTCTCTGCCTGCCTTTCCCCAGTGCTCTGCAAGCTCTCCAGGACAACATAAAATCTGGGGCTCTGTGCTTTCTTTCCTTCTGAACAAGTGTTACTGTTTTCTGCACAAAAGCGATTCTTGCGAAGCAATGTGAACACTTCTGCTTCCCAGGCACAGAGAAGGTGCTAGCAGGCAATTCTCTGCCTGCCTTTCCCCAGTGCTCTGCAAGCTCTCCAGGACAACATAAAATCTGGGGCTCTGTGCTTTCTTTCCTTCTGAACAAGTGTTACTGTTTTCTGCACAAAAGCGATTCTGCGAAGCAATGTGAACAGGCACAGAGAAAGTGCTAGCAGGGAATTCTCTGCCTGCCTTACCCCAGTGCTCTGCAAGCTCTCCAGGACAACATAAAATCTGGGGCTCTGTGCTTTCTTTCGTTCTGAACAAGTGTTACTGTTTTCTGCACAAAAGCGATTCTGCGAAGCAATGTCAACACTTCTGCTTCCCAGGCACAGAGAAGGTGCTAGCAAGGAATTCTCTGCCTGCCTTTCCCCAGTGCTCTGCAAGCTCTCCAGGGCAACATCAAATCTGGGGCTCTGTGCTTTCTTTCGTTCTGAACAAGTGTTACTGTTTTCTGCACAAAAGCGATTCTGCGAAGCAATGTGAACAGGCACAGAGAAGGTGCTAGCAGGGAATTCTCTGCCTGCCTTTCCCCAGTGCTCTGCAAGCTCTCCAAGACAACATAAAATCTGGGGCTCTGTGCTTTCTTTCCTTCTGAACAAGTGTTACTGTTTTCTGCACAAAAGCGATTCTTGCGAAGCAATGTGAACACTTCTGCTTCCCAGGCACAGAGAAGGTGCTATCAGGGAATTCTCTGCCTGCCTTTCCCCAGTGCTCTGCAAGCTCTCCAGGACAACATAGAATCTGGGGCTCTGTGCTTTCTTTCGTTCTGAACAAGTGTTAGTGTTTTCTGCACAAAAGCGATTCTGCGAAGCAATGTGAACTGGCACAGAGAAGGTGCTATCAGGGAATTCTCTGCCTGCCTTTCCCCAGTGCTCTGCAAGCTCTCCAGGACAACATAGAATCTGGGGCTCTGTGCTTTCTTTCCTTCTGAACAAGTGTTACTGTTTTCTGCACAAGAGCGATTCTGCGAAGCAATGTGAACAGGCACAGAGAAGGTGCTAGCAGGGAATTCTCTGCCTGCCTTTCCCCAGTGCTCTGCAAGCTCTCCAGGACAACATAAAATCTGGGGCTCTGTGCTTTCTTTCCTTCTGAACAAGTGTTACTTTTTTCTGCACAAAAGCGATTCTTGCGAAGCAATGTGAACACTTCTGCTTCCCAGGCACAGAGAAAGTGCTATCAGGGAATTCTCTGCCTGCCTTTCCCCAGTGCTCTGCAAGCTGTTCCAAGACAACATAGAATCTGGGGCTCTGTGCTTTCTTTCAATCTGAACAAGTGTTACTGTTTTCTGCACAAAAGCGATTCTGCGAAGCAATGTGAACACTTCTGCTTCCCAGGCACAGAGAAGGTGCTAGCAAGGAATTCTCTGCCTGCCTTTCCCCAGTGCTCTGCAAGCTCTCCAGGACAACATAAAATCTGAGGCTCTGTGCTTTCTTTCCTTCTGAACAAGTGTTAGCGTTTTCTGCACAAAAGCGATTCTGCGAAGCAATGTGAACACTTCTGCTTCCCAGGCACAGAGAAGGTGCTAGCAAGGAATTCTCTGCCTGCCTTTCCCCAGTGCTCTGCAAGCTCTCCAGGACAACATAAAATCTGGGACTCTGTGCTTTCTTTCCTTCTGAACAAGTGTTACTGTTTTCTGCACAAAAGCGATTCTGCGAAGCAATGTGAACACTTCTGCTTCCCAGGCACAGAGAAGGTGCTAGCAAGGAATTCTCTTCCTGCCTTTCCCCAGTGCTCTGCAAGCTCTCCAGGACAACACAGAATCTGGGGCTCTGTGCTTTCTTTCGTTCTGAACAAGTGTTACTGTTTTCTGCACAAAAGCGATTCTTGCGAAGCAATGTGAACAGGCACAGAGAAGGTGCTAGCAGGGAATTCTCTGCCTGCCTTTCCCCAGTGCTCTGCAAGCTCTCCAGGACAACATAAAATCTGGGGCTCTGTGCTTTCTTTCCTTCTGAACAAGTGTTACTGTTTTCTGCACAAAAGCGATTCTTGCGAAGCAATGTGAACACTTCTGCTTCCCAGGCACAGAGAAGGTGCTAGCAAGGAATTCTCTGCCTGCCTTACCCCAGTGCTCTGCAAGCTCTCCAGGACAACATAGAATCTGGGGCTCTGTGCTTTCTTTCCTTCTGAACAAGTGTTACTGTTTTCTGCACAAATGCGATTCTGGGAAACAATGTGAACACCTCTGCTTCCCAGGCACAGAGAAGGTGCTAGCAAGGAATTCTCTGCCTGCCTTTCCCCAGTGCTCTGCAAGCTCTCCAGGACAACATAGAATCTGGGGCTCTGTGCTTTCTTTCGTTCTGAACAAGTGTTACTGTTTTCTGCACAAAAGCGATTCTGCGAAGCAATGTGAACAGGCACAGAGAAAGTGCTAGCAGGGAATTCTCTGCCTGCCTTTCCCCAGTGCTCTGCAAGCTCTCCAGGACAACATAAAATCTGGGGCTCTGTGCTTTCTTTCCTTCTGAACAAGTGTTACTGTTTTCTGCACAAAAGCGATTCTTGCGAAGCAATGTCAACACTTCTGCTTCCCAGGCACAGAGAAGGTGCTAGCAAGGAATTCTCTGCCTGCCTTTCCCCAGTGCTCTGCAAGCTCTCCAGGACAACATAAAATCTGGGGCTCTGTGCTTTCTTTCCTTCTGAACAAGTGTTACTGTTTTCTGCACAAAAGCAATTCTTGCGAAGCAATGTGAACACTTCTGCTTCCCAGGCACAGAGAAGGTGCTATCAGGGAATTCTCTGCCTGCCTTTCCCCAGTGCTCTGCAAGCTCTCCAAGACAACATAGAATCTGGGGCTCTGTGCTTTCTTTCAATCTGAACAAGTGTTACTGTTTTCTGCACAAAAGCGATTCTGCGAAGCAATGTGAACACTTCTGCTTCCCAGGCACAGAGAAGGTGCTAGCAAGGAATTCTCTGCCTGCCTTTCCCCAGTGCTCTGCAAGCTCTCCAGGACAACATAAAATCTGAGGCTCTGTGCTTTCTTTCCTTCTGAACAAGTGTTAGCGTTTTCTGCACAAAAGCGATTCTGCGAAGCAATGTGAACACTTCTGCTTCCCAGGCACAGAGAAGGTGCTAGCAAGGAATTCTCTGCCTGCCTTTCCCCAGTGCTCTGCAAGCTCTCCAGGACAACATAAAATCTGGGACTCTGTGCTTTCTTTCCTTCTGAACAAGTGTTACTGTTTTCTGCACAAAAGCGATTCTGCGAAGCAATGTGAACACTTCTGCTTCCCAGGCACAGAGAAGGTGCTAGCAAGGAATTCTCTGCCTGCCTTTCCCCAGTGCTCTGCAAGCTCTCCAGGACAACATAGAATCTGGGGCTCTGTGCTTTCTTTCGTTCTGAACAAGTGTTACTGTTTTCTGCACAAAAGCGATTCTTGCGAAGCAATGTGAACAGGCACAGAGAAGGTGCTAGCAGGGAATTCTCTGCCTGCCTTTCCCCAGTGCTCTGCAAGCTCTCCAGGACAACATAAAATCTGGGGCTCTGTGCTTTCTTTCCTTCTGAACAAGTGTTACTGTTTTCTGCACAAAAGCGATTCTTGCGAAGCAATGTGAACACTTCTGCTTCCCAGGCACAGAGAAGGTGCTAGCAAGGAATTCTCTGCCTGCCTTACCCCAGTGCTCTGCAAGCTCTCCAGGACAACATAGAATCTGGGGCTCTGTGCTTTCTTTCCTTCTGAACAAGTGTTACTGTTTTCTGCACAAATGCGATTCTGGGAAACAATGTGAACACCTCTGCTTCCCAGGCACAGAGAAGGTGCTAGCAAGGAATTCTCTGCCTGCCTTTCCCCAGTGCTCTGCAAGCTCTCCAGGACAACATAGAATCTGGGGCTCTGTGCTTTCTTTCGTTCTGAACAAGTGTTACTGTTTTCTGCACAAAAGCGATTCTGCGAAGCAATGTGAACAGGCACAGAGAAAGTGCTAGCAGGGAATTCTCTGCCTGCCTTTCCCCAGTGCTCTGCAAGCTCTCCAGGACAACATAAAATCTGGGGCTCTGTGCTTTCTTTCCTTCTGAACAAGTGTTACTGTTTTCTGCACAAAAGCGATTCTTGCGAAGCAATGTCAACACTTCTGCTTCCCAGGCACAGAGAAGGTGCTAGCAAGGAATTCTCTGCCTGCCTTTCCCCAGTGCTCTGCAAGCTCTCCAGGACAACATAAAATCTGGGGCTCTGTGCTTTCTTTCCTTCTGAACAAGTGTTACTGTTTTCTGCACAAAAGCAATTCTTGCGAAGCAATGTGAACACTTCTGCTTCCCAGGCACAGAGAAGGTGCTATCAGGGAATTCTCTGCCTGCCTTTCCCCAGTGCTCTGCAAGCTCTCCAAGACAACATAGAATCTGGGGCTCTGTGCTTTCTTTCAATCTGAACAAGTGTTACTGTTTTCTGCACAAAAGCGATTCTGCGAAGCAATGTGAACACTTCTGCTTCCCAGGCACAGAGAAGGTGCTAGCAAGGAATTCTCTGCCTGCCTTTCCCCAGTGCTCTGCAAGCTCTCCAGGACAACATAAAATCTGAGGCTCTGTGCTTTCTTTCCTTCTGAACAAGTGTTAGCGTTTTCTGCACAAAAGCGATTCTGCGAAGCAATGTGAACACTTCTGCTTCCCAGGCACAGAGAAGGTGCTAGCAAGGAATTCTCTGCCTGCCTTTCCCCAGTGCTCTGCAAGCTCTCCAGGACAACATAAAATCTGGGACTCTGTGCTTTCTTTCCTTCTGAACAAGTGTTACTGTTTTCTGCACAAAAGCGATTCTGCGAAGCAATGTGAACACTTCTGCTTCCCAGGCACAGAGAAGGTGCTAGCAAGGAATTCTCTGCCTGCCTTTCCCCAGTGCTCTGCAAGCTCTCCAGGACAACATAGAATCTGGGGCTCTGTGCTTTCTTTCGTTCTGAACAAGTGTTACTGTTTTCTGCACAAAAGCGATTCTTGCGAAGCAATGTGAACAGGCACAGAGAAGGTGCTAGCAGGGAATTCTCTGCCTGCCTTTCCCCAGTGCTCTGCAAGCTCTCCAGGACAACATAAAATCTGGGGCTCTGTGCTTTCTTTCCTTCTGAACAAGTGTTACTGTTTTCTGCACAAAAGCGATTCTTGCGAAGCAATGTGAACACTTCTGCTTCCCAGGCACAGAGAAGGTGCTAGCAAGGAATTCTCTGCCTGCCTTACCCCAGTGCTCTGCAAGCTCTCCAGGACAACATAGAATCTGGGGCTCTGTGCTTTCTTTCCTTCTGAACAAGTGTTACTGTTTTCTGCACAAATGCGATTCTGGGAAACAATGTGAACACCTCTGCTTCCCAGGCACAGAGAAGGTGCTAGCAAGGAATTCTCTGCCTGCCTTTCCCCAGTGCTCTGCAAGCTCTCCAGGACAACATAGAATCTGGGGCTCTGTGCTTTCTTTCGTTCTGAACAAGTGTTACTGTTTTCTGCACAAAAGCGATTCTGCGAAGCAATGTGAACAGGCACAGAGAAAGTGCTAGCAGGGAATTCTCTGCCTGCCTTTCCCCAGTGCTCTGCAAGCTCTCCAGGACAACATAAAATCTGGGGCTCTGTGCTTTCTTTCCTTCTGAACAAGTGTTACTGTTTTCTGCACAAAAGCGATTCTTGCGAAGCAATGTCAACACTTCTGCTTCCCAGGCACAGAGAAGGTGCTAGCAAGGAATTCTCTGCCTGCCTTTCCCCAGTGCTCTGCAAGCTCTCCAGGACAACATAAAATCTGGGGCTCTGTGCTTTCTTTCCTTCTGAACAAGTGTTACTGTTTTCTGCACAAAAGCAATTCTTGCGAAGCAATGTGAACACTTCTGCTTCCCAGGCACAGAGAAGGTGCTATCAGGGAATTCTCTGCCTGCCTTTCCCCAGTGCTCTGCAAGCTCTCCAAGACAACATAGAATCTGGGGCTCTGTGCTTTCTTTCCTTCTGAACAAGTGTTACTGTTTTCTGCACAAATGCAATTCTGGGAAACAATGTGAACACCTCTGCTTCCCAGGCACAGAGAAGGTGCTAGCAAGGAATTCTCTGCCTGCCTTTCCCCAGTGCTCTGCAAGCTCTCCAGGACAACATAGAATCTGGGGCTCTGTGCTTTCTTTCGTTCTGAACAAGTGTTACTGTTTTCTGCACAAAAGCGATTCTGCGAAGCAATGTGAACAGGCACAGAGAAAGTGCTAGCAGGGAATTCTCTGCCTGCCTTTCCCCAGTGCTCTGCAAGCTCTCCAGGACAACATAAAATCTGGGGCTCTGTGCTTTCTTTCGTTCTGAACAAGTGATAGTGTTTTCTGCACAAAAGCGATTCTTGCGAAGCAATGTGAACACTTCTGCTTCCCAGGCACAGAGAAGGTGCTAGCAGGGAATTCTCTGCCTGCCTTTCCCCAGTGCTCTGCAAGCTCTCCAGGACAACATAGAATCTGGGGCTCTGTGCTTTCTTTCCTTCTGAACAAGTGTTACTGTTTTCTGCACAAAAGCGATTCTGCGAAGCAATGTGAACAGGCACAGAGAAAGTGCTAGCAGGGAATTCTCTGCCTGCCTTACCCCAGTGCTCTGCAAGCTCTCCAGGACAACATAAAATCTGGGGCTCTGTGCTTTCTTTCGTTCTGAACAAGTGTTACTGTTTTCTGCACAAAAGCGATTCTGCGAAGCAATGTCAACACTTCTGCTTCCCAGGCACAGAGAAGGTGCTAGCAAGGAATTCTCTGCCTGCCTTTCCCCAGTGCTCTGCAAGCTCTCCAGGGCAACATCAAATCTGGGGCTCTGTGCTTTCTTTCGTTCTGAACAACTGTTACTGTTTTCTGCACAAAAGCGATTCTGCGAAGCAATGTGAACTGGCACAGAGAAGGTGCTATCAGGGAATTCTCTGCCTGCCTTTCCCCAGTGCTCTGCAAGCTCTCCAGGACAACATAGAATCTGGGGCTCTGTGCTTTCTTTCCTTCTGAACAAGTGTTAGTTTTTTCTGCACAAAAGCGATTCTTGCGAAGCAATGTGAACACTTCTGCTTCCCAGGCACAGAGAAGGTGCTAGCAGGGAATTCTCTGCCTGCCTTTCCCCAGTGCTCTGCAAGCTCTCCAGGACAACATAAAATCTGGGGCTCTGTGCTTTCTTTCCTTCTGAACAAGTGTTACTGTTTTCTGCACAAAAGCGATTCTGCGAAGCAATGTGAACAGGCACAGAGAAAGTGCTAGCAGGGAATTCTCTGCCTGCCTTTCCCCAGTGCTCTGCAAGCTCTCCAGGACAACATAAAATCTGGGGCTCTGTGCTTTCTTTCCTTCTGAACAAGTGTTACTTTTTTCTGCACAAAAGCGATTCTTGCGAAGCAATGTGAACACTTCTGCTTCCCAGGCACAGAGAAAGTGCTATCAGGGAATTCTCTGCCTGCCTTTCCCCAGTGCTCTGCAAGCTCTCCAAGACAACATAGAATCTGCGGCTCTGTGCTTTCTTTCAATCTGAACAAGTGTTACTGTTTTCTGCACAAAAGCGATTCTGCGAAGCAATGTGAACACTTCTGCTTCCCAGGCACAGAGAAGGTGCTAGCAAGGAATTCTCTGCCTGCCTTTCCCCAGTGCTCTGCAAGCTCTCCAGGACAACATAAAATCTGGGGCTCTGTGCTTTCTTTCCTTCTGAACAAGTGTTACTGTTTTCTGCACAAAAGCGATTCTGCGAAGCAATGTGAACACTTCTGCTTCCCAGGCACAGAGAAGGTGCTAGCAAGGAATTCTCTGCCTGCCTTTCCCCAGTGCTCTGCAAGCTCTCCAGGACAACATAAAATCTGGGGCTCTGTGCTTTCTTTCCTTCTGAACAAGTGTTACTGTTTTCTGCACAAAAGCGATTCTGCGAAGCAATGTGAACACTTCTGCTTCCCAGGCACAGAGAAGGTGCTAGCAAGGAATTCTCTGCCTGCCTTTCCCCAGTGCTCTGCAAGCTCTCCAGGACAACATAGAATCTGGGGCTCTGTGCTTTCTTTCGTTCTGAACAACTGTTACTGTTTTCTTCACAAAAGCGATTCTTGCGAAGCAATGTGAACAGGCACAGAGAAGGTGCTAGCAGGGAATTCTCTGCCTGCCTTTCCCCAGTGCTCTGCAAGCTCTCCAGGACAACATAAAATCTGGGGCTCTGTGCTTTCTTTCCTTCTGAACAAGTGTTACTGTTTTCTGCACAAAAGCGATTCTTGCGAAGCAATGTGAACACTTCTGCTTCCCAGGCACAGAGAAGGTGCTAGCAAGGAATTCTCTGCCTGCCTTACCCCAGTGCTCTGCAAGCTCTCCAGGACAACATAGAATCTGGGGCTCTGTGCTTTCTTTCCTTCTGAACAAGTGTTACTGTTTTCTGCACAAATGCGATTCTGGGAAACAATGTGAACACTTCTGCTTCCCAGGCACAGAGAAGGTGCTAGCAAGGAATTCTCTGCCTGCCTTTCCCCAGTGCTCTGCAAGCTCTCCAGGACAACATAGAATCTGGGGCTCTGTGCTTTCTTTCGTTCTGAACAAGTGTTACTGTTTTCTGCACAAAAGCGATTCTGCGAAGCAATGTGAACAGGCACAGAGAAAGTGCTAGCAGGGAATTCTCTGCCTGCCTTTCCCCAGTGCTCTGCAAGCTCTCCAGGACAACATAAAATCTGGGGCTCTGTGCTTTCTTTCCTTCTGAACAAGTGTTACTGTTTTCTGCACAAAAGCGATTCTTGCGAAGCAATGTGAACACTTCTGCTTCCCAGGCACAGAGAAGGTGCTAGCAAGGAATTCTCTGCCTGCCTTTCCCCAGTGCTCTGCAAGCTCTCCAGGACAACATAAAATCTGGGGCTCTGTGCTTTCTTTCCTTCTGAACAAGTGTTACTGTTTTCTGCACAAAAGCAATTCTTGCGAAGCAATGTGAACACTTCTGCTTCCCAGGCACAGAGAAGGTGCTATCAGGGAATTCTCTGCCTGCCTTTCCCCAGTGCTCTGCAAGCTCTCCAGGACAACATAGAATCTGGGGCTCTGTGCTTTCTTTCCTTCTGAACAAGTGTTAGTTTTTTCTGCACAAAAGCAATTCTTGCGAAGCAATGTGAACACTTCTGCTTCCCAGGCACAGAGAAGGTGCTAGCAGGGAATTCTCTGCCTGCCTTTCCCCAGTGCTCTGCAAGCTCTCCAGGACAACATAGAATCTGGGGCTCTGTGCTTTCTTTCCTTCTGAACAAGTGTTACTGTTTTCTGCACAAAAGCGATTCTGCGAAGCAATGTGAACAGGCACAGAGAAAGTGCTAGCAGGGAATTCTCTGCCTGCCTTTCCCCAGTGCTCTGCAAGCTCTCCAGGACAACAGAAAATCTGGGGCTCTGTGCTTTCTTTCCTTCTGAACAAGTGTTACTGTTTTCTGCACAAAAGCGATTCTGCGAAGCAATGTGAACACTTCTGCTTCCCATGCACAGAGAAGGTGCTAGCAAGGAATTCTCTGCCTGCCTTTCCCCAGTGCTCTGCAAGCTCTCCAGGACAACATAAAATCTGGGGCTCTGTGCTTTCTTTCCTTCTGAACAAGTGTTACTGTTTTCTGCACAAAAGCGATTCTTGCGAAGCAATGTGAACACTTCTGCTTCCCAGGCACAGAGAAGGTGCTAGCAGGCAATTCTCTGCCTGCCTTTCCCCAGTGCTCTGCAAGCTCTCCAGGACAACATAAAATCTGGGGCTCTGTGCTTTCTTTCCTTCTGAACAAGTGTTACTTTTTTCTGCACAAAAGCGATTCTTGCGAAGCAATGTGAACACTTCTGCTTCCCAGGCACAGAGAAAGTGCTATCAGGGAATTCTCTGCCTGCCTTTCCCCAGTGCTCTGCAAGCTCTCCAGGACAACATAGAATCTGGGGCTCTGTACTTTCTTTCAATCTGAACAAGTGTTACTGTTTTCTGCACAAAAGCGATTCTGCGAAGCAATGTGAACACTTCTGCTTCCCAGGCACAGAGAAGGTGCTAGCAAGGAATTCTCTGCCTGCCTTTCCCCAGTGCTCTGCAAGCTCTCCAGGACAACATAAAATCTGAGGCTCTGTGCTTTCTTTCCTTCTGAACAAGTGTTACTGTTTTCTGCACAAAAGCGATTCTGCGAAGCAATGTGAACACTTCTGCTTCCCAGGCACAGAGAAGGTGCTAGCAAGGAATTCTCTGCCTGCCTTTCCCCAGTGCTCTGCAAGCTCTCCAGGACAACATAAAATCTGGGGCTCTGTGCTTTCTTTCCTTCTGAACAAGTGTTACTGTTTTCTGCACAAAAGCGATTCTGCGAAGCAATGTGAACACTTCTGCTTCCCAGGCACAGAGAAGGTGCTAGCAAGGAATTCTCTGCCTGCCTTTCCCCAGTGCTCTGCAAGCTCTCCAGGACAACATAGAATCTGGGGCTCTGTGCTTTCTTTCGTTCTGAACAAGTGTTACTGTTTTCTGCACAAAAGCGATTCTTGCGAAGCAATGTGAACAGGCACAGAGAAGGTGCTAGCAGGGAATTCTCTGCCTGCCTTTCCCCAGTGCTCTGCAAGCTCTCCAGGACAACATAAAATCTGGGGCTCTGTGCTTTCTTTCCTTCTGAACAAGTGTTACTGTTTTCTGCACAAAAGCGATTCTGCGAAGCAATGTCAACACTTCTGCTTCCCAGGCACAGAGAAGGTGCTAGCAAGGAATTCTCTGCCTGCCTTTCCCCAGTGCTCTGCAAGCTCTCCAGGACAACATAAAATCTGGGGCTCTGTGCTTTCTTTCCTTCTGAACAAGTGTTACTGTTTTCTGCACAAAAGCAATTCTTGCGAAGCAATGTGAACACTTCTGCTTCCCAGGCACAGAGAAGGTGCTATCAGGGAATTCTCTGCCTGCCTTACCCCAGTGCTCTGCAAGCTCTCCAAGACAACATAGAATCTGGGGCTCTGTGCTTTCTTTCCTTCTGAACAAGTGTTACTGTTTTCTGCACAAATGCGATTCTGGGAAACAATGTGAACACCTCTGCTTCCCAGGCACAGAGAAGGTGCTAGCAAGGAATTCTCTGCCTGCCTTTCCCCAGTGCTCTGCAAGCTCTCCAGGACAACATAGAATCTGGGGCTCTGTGCTTTCTTTCGTTCTGAACAAGTGTTACTGTTTTCTGCACAAAAGCGATTCTGCGAAGCAATGTGAACAGGCACAGAGAAAGTGCTAGCAGGGAATTCTCTGCCTGCCTTTCCCCAGTGCTCTGCAAGCTCTCCAGGACAACATAAAATCTGGGGCTCTGTGCTTTCTTTCCTTCTGAACAAGTGTTAGTGTTTTCTGCACAAAAGCGATTCTTGCGAAGCAATGTGAACACTTCTGCTTCCCAGGCACAGAGAAGGTGCTATCAGGGAATTCTCTGCCTGCCTTTCCCCAGTGCTCTGCAAGCTCTCCAGGACAACATAGAATCTGGGGCTCTGTGCTTTCTTTCCTTCTGAACAAGTGTTACTGTTTTCTGCACAAAAGCGATTCTGCGAAGCAATGTGAACAGGCACAGAGAAAGTGCTAGCAGGGAATTCTCTGCCTGCCTTACCCCAGTGCTCTGCAAGCTCTCCAGGACAACATAAAATCTGGGGCTCTGTGCTTTCTTTCCTTCTGAACAAGTGTTACTGTTTTCTGCACAAAAGCGATTCTGCGAAGCAATGTCAACACTTCTGCTTCCCAGGCACAGAGAAGGTGCTAGCAGGGAATTCTCTGCCTGCCTTTCCCCAGTGCTCTGCAAGCTCTCCAAGACAACATAAAATCTGGGGCTCTGTGCTTTCTTTCCTTCTGAACAAGTGTTAGTGTTTTCTGCACAAAAGCGATTCTTGCGAAGCAATGTGAACACTTCTGCTTCCCAGGCACAGAGAAGGTGCTAGCAGGGAATTCTCTGCCTGCCTTTCCCCAGTGCTCTGCAAGCTCTCCAGGACAACATAGAATCTGGGGCTCTGTGCTTTCTTTCGTTCTGAACAACTGTTACTGTTTTCTGCACAAAAGCGATTCTGCGAAGCAATGTGAACTGGCACAGAGAAGGTGCTATCAGGGAATTCTCTGCCTGCCTTTCCCCAGTGCTCTGCAAGCTCTCCAGGACAACATAGAATCTGGGGCTCTGTGCTTTCTTTCCTTCTGAACAAGTGTTAGTTTTTTCTGCACAAAAGCGATTCTTGCGAAGCAATGTGAACACTTCTGCTTCCCAGGCACAGAGAAGGTGCTAGCAGGGAATTCTCTGCCTGCCTTTCCCCAGTGCTCTGCAAGCTCTCCAGGACAACATAAAATCTGGGGCTCTGTGCTTTCTTTCCTTCTGAACAAGTGTTACTGTTTTCTGCACAAAAGCGATTCTTGCGAAGCAATGTGAACACTTCTGCTTCCCAGGCACAGAGAAGGTGCTAGCAGGCAATTCTCTGCCTGCCTTTCCCCAGTGCTCTGCAAGCTCTCCAGGACAACATAGAATCTGGGGCTCTGTGCTTTCTTTCGTTCTGAACAAGTGTTACTGTTTTCTGCACAAGAGCGATTCTGCGAAGCAATGTGAACAGGCACAGAGAAGGTGCTAGCAGGGAATTCTCTGCCTGCCTTTCCCCAGTGCTCTGCAAGCTCTCCAGGACAACATAAAATCTGGGGCTCTGTGCTTTCTTTCCTTCTGAACAAGTGTTACTTTTTTCTGCACAAAAGCGATTCTTGCGAAGCAATGTGAACACTTCTGCTTCCCAGGCACAGAGAAAGTGCTATCAGGGAATTCTCTGCCTGCCTTTCCCCAGTGCTCTGCAAGCTCTCCAAGACAACATAGAATCTGGGGCTCTGTGCTTTCTTTCCTTCTGAACAAGTGTTAGTGTTTTCTGCACAAAAGCGATTCTGCGAAGCAATGTGAACACTTCTGCTTCCCAGGCACAGAGAAGGTGCTATCAGGGAATTCTCTGCCTGCCTTTCCCCAGTGCTCTGCAAGCTCTCCAGGACAACATAGAATCTGGGGCTCTGTGCTTTCTTTCCTTCTGAACAAGTGTTAGTTTTTTCTGCACAAAAGCGATTCTTGCGAAGCAATGTGAACACTTCTGCTTCCCAGGCACAGAGAAGGTGCTAGCAGGGAATTCTCTGCCTGCCTTTCCCCAGTGCTCTGCAAGCTCTCCAGGACAACATAAAATCTGGGGCTCTGTGCTTTCTTTCCTTCTGAACAAGTGTTACTGTTTTCTGCACAAAAGCGATTCTGCGAAGCAATGTGAACAGGCACAGAGAAAGTGCTAGCAGGGAATTCTCTGCCTGCCTTTCCCCAGTGCTCTGCAAGCTCTCCAGGACAACAGAAAATCTGGGGCTCTGTGCTTTCTTTCCTTCTGAACAAGTGTTACTGTTTTCTGCACAAAAGCGATTCTGCGAAGCAATGTGAACACTTCTGCTTCCCATGCACAGAGAAGGTGCTAGCAAGGAATTCTCTGCCTGCCTTTCCCCAGTGCTCTGCAAGCTCTCCAGGACAACATAAAATCTGGGGCTCTGTGCTTTCTTTCCTTCTGAACAAGTGTTACTGTTTTCTGCACAAAAGCGATTCTTGCGAAGCAATGTGAACACTTCTGCTTCCCAGGCACAGAGAAGGTGCTAGCAGGCAATTCTCTGCCTGCCTTTCCCCAGTGCTCTGCAAGCTCTCCAGGACAACATAGAATCTGGGGCTCTGTGCTTTCTTTCGTTCTGAACAAGTGTTACTGTTTTCTGCACAAGAGCGATTCTGCGAAGCAATGTGAACAGGCACAGAGAAGGTGCTAGCAGGGAATTCTCTGCCTGCCTTTCCCCAGTGCTCTGCAAGCTCTCCAGGACAACATAAAATCTGGGGCTCTGTGCTTTCTTTCCTTCTGAACAAGTGTTACTTTTTTCTGCACAAAAGCGATTCTTGCGAAGCAATGTGAACACTTCTGCTTCCCAGGCACAGAGAAAGTGCTATCAGGGAATTCTCTGCCTGCCTTTCCCCAGTGCTCTGCAAGCTCTCCAAGACAACATAGAATCTGGGGCTCTGTGCTTTCTTTCAATCTGAACAAGTGTTACTGTTTTCTGCACAAAAGCGATTCTGCGAAGCAATGTGAACACTTCTGCTTCCCAGGCACAGAGAAGGTGCTAGCAAGGAATTCTCTGCCTGCCTTTCCCCAGTGCTCTGCAAGCTCTCCAGGACAACATAAAATCTGAGGCTCTGTGCTTTCTTTCCTTCTGAACAAGTGTTACTGTTTTCTGCACAAAAGCGATTCTGCGAAGCAATGTGAACACTTCTGCTTCCCAGGCACAGAGAAGGTGCTAGCAAGGAATTCTCTGCCTGCCTTTCCCCAGTGCTCTGCAAGCTCTCCAGGACAACATAAAATCTGGGGCTCTGTGCTTTCTTTCCTTCTGAACAAGTGTTACTGTTTTCTGCACAAAAGCGATTCTGCGAAGCAATGTGAACACTTCTGCTTCCCAGGCACAGAGAAGGTGCTAGCAAGGAATTCTCTGCCTGCCTTTCCCCAGTGCTCTGCAAGCTCTCCAGGACAACATAGAATCTGGGGCTCTGTGCTTTCTTTCGTTCTGAACAAGTGTTACTGTTTTCTGCACAAAAGCGATTCTTGCGAAGCAATGTGAACAGGCACAGAGAAGGTGCTAGCAGGGAATTCTCTGCCTGCCTTTCCCCAGTGCTCTGCAAGCTCTCCAGGACAACATAAAATCTGGGGCTCTGTGCTTTCTTTCCTTCTGAACAAGTGTTACTGTTTTCTGCACAAAAGCGATTCTTGCGAAGCAATGTCAACACTTCTGCTTCCCAGGCACAGAGAAGGTGCTAGCAAGGAATTCTCTGCCTGCCTTTCCCCAGTGCTCTGCAAGCTCTCCAGGACAACATAAAATCTGGGGCTCTGTGCTTTCTTTCCTTCTGAACAAGTGTTACTGTTTTCTGCACAAAAGCAATTCTTGCGAAGCAATGTGAACACTTCTGCTTCCCAGGCACAGAGAAGGTGCTATCAGGGAATTCTCTGCCTGCCTTACCCCAGTGCTCTGCAAGCTCTCCAAGACAACATAGAATCTGGGGCTCTGTGCTTTCTTTCCTTCTGAACAAGTGTTACTGTTTTCTGCACAAATGCGATTCTGGGAAACAATGTGAACACCTCTGCTTCCCAGGCACAGAGAAGGTGCTAGCAAGGAATTCTCTGCCTGCCTTTCCCCAGTGCTCTGCAAGCTCTCCAGGACAACATAGAATCTGGGGCTCTGTGCTTTCTTTCGTTCTGAACAAGTGTTACTGTTTTCTGCACAAAAGCGATTCTGCGAAGCAATGTGAACAGGCACAGAGAAAGTGCTAGCAGGGAATTCTCTGCCTGCCTTTCCCCAGTGCTCTGCAAGCTCTCCAGGACAACATAAAATCTGGGGCTCTGTGCTTTCTTTCCTTCTGAACAAGTGTTAGTGTTTTCTGCACAAAAGCGATTCTTGCGAAGCAATGTGAACACTTCTGCTTCCCAGGCACAGAGAAGGTGCTAGCAGGGAATTCTCTGCCTGCCTTTCCCCAGTGCTCTGCAAGCTCTCCAGGACAACATAGAATCTGGGGCTCTGTGCTTTCTTTCCTTCTGAACAAGTGTTACTGTTTTCTGCACAAAAGCGATTCTGCGAAGCAATGTGAACTGGCACAGAGAAGGTGCTATCAGGGAATTCTCTGCCTGCCTTTCCCCAGTGCTCTGCAAGCTCTCCAGGACAACATAGAATCTGGGGCTCTGTGCTTTCTTTCCTTCTGAACAAGTGTTAGTTTTTTCTGCACAAAAGCGATTCTTGCGAAGCAATGTGAACACTTCTGCTTCCCAGGCACAGAGAAGGTGCTAGCAGGGAATTCTCTGCCTGCCTTTCCCCAGTGCTCTGCAAGCTCTCCAGGACAACATAAAATCTGGGGCTCTGTGCTTTCTTTCCTTCTGAACAAGTGTTACTGTTTTCTGCACAAAAGCGATTCTTGCGAAGCAATGTGAACACTTCTGCTTCCCAGGCACAGAGAAGGTGCTAGCAGGCAATTCTCTGCCTGCCTTTCCCCAGTGCTCTGCAAGCTCTCCAGGACAACATAGAATCTGGGGCTCTGTGCTTTCTTTCGTTCTGAACAAGTGTTACTGTTTTCTGCACAAGAGCGATTCTGCGAAGCAATGTGAACAGGCACAGAGAAGGTGCTAGCAGGGAATTCTCTGCCTGCCTTTCCCCAGTGCTCTGCAAGCTCTCCAGGACAACATAAAATCTGGGGCTCTGTGCTTTCTTTCCTTCTGAACAAGTGTTACTTTTTTCTGCACAAAAGCGATTCTTGCGAAGCAATGTGAACACTTCTGCTTCCCAGGCACAGAGAAAGTGCTATCAGGGAATTCTCTGCCTGCCTTTCCCCAGTGCTCTGCAAGCTCTCCAAGACAACATAGAATCTGGGGCTCTGTGCTTTCTTTCAATCTGAACAAGTGTTACTGTTTTCTGCACAAAAGCGATTCTGCGAAGCAATGTGAACACTTCTGCTTCCCAGGCACAGAGAAGGTGCTAGCAAGGAATTCTCTGCCTGCCTTTCCCCAGTGCTCTGCAAGCTCTCCAGGACAACATAAAATCTGGGGCTCTGTGCTTTCTTTCCTTCTGAACAAGTGTTACTGTTTTCTGCACAAAAGCGATTCTGCGAAGCAATGTGAACACTTCTGCTTCCCAGGCACAGAGAAGGTGCTAGCAAGGAATTCTCTGCCTGCCTTTCCCCAGTGCTCTGCAAGCTCTCCAGGACAACATAGAATCTGGGGCTCTGTGCTTTCTTTCGTTCTGAACAAGTGTTACTGTTTTCTGCACAAAAGCGATTCTTGCGAAGCAATGTGAACAGGCACAGAGAAGGTGCTAGCAGGGAATTCTCTGCCTGCCTTTCCCCAGTGCTCTGCAAGCTCTCCAGGACAACATAAAATCTGGGGCTCTGTGCTTTCTTTCGTTCTGAACAAGTGTTACTGTTTTCTGCACAAAAGCGATTCTTGCGAAGCAATGTGAACACTTCTGCTTCCCAGGCACAGAGAAGGTGCTAGCAAGGAATTCTCTGCCTGCCTTTCCCCAGTGCTCTGCAAGCTCTCCAGGACAACATAAAATCTGGGGCTCTGTGCTTTCTTTCCTTCTGAACAAGTGTTACTGTTTTCTGCACAAAAGCAATTCTTGCGAAGCAATGTGAACACTTCTGCTTCCCAGGCACAGAGAAGGTGCTATCAGGGAATTCTCTGCCTGCCTTACCCCAGTGCTCTGCAAGCTCTCCAAGACAACATAGAATCTGGGGCTCTGTGCTTTCTTTCCTTCTGAACAAGTGTTACTGTTTTCTGCACAAATGCGATTCTGGGAAACAATGTGAACACCTCTGCTTCCCAGGCACAGAGAAGGTGCTAGCAAGGAATTCTCTGCCTGCCTTTCCCCAGTGCTCTGCAAGCTCTCCAGGACAACATAGAATCTGGGGCTCTGTGCTTTCTTTCGTTCTGAACAAGTGTTACTGTTTTCTGCACAAAAGCGATTCTGCGAAGCAATGTGAACAGGCACAGAGAAAGTGCTAGCAGGGAATTCTCTGCCTGCCTTTCCCCAGTGCTCTGCAAGCTCTCCAGGACAACATAAAATCTGGGGCTCTGTGCTTTCTTTCCTTCTGAACAAGTGTTAGTGTTTTCTGCACAAAAGCGATTCTTGCGAAGCAATGTGAACACTTCTGCTTCCCAGGCACAGAGAAGGTGCTATCAGGGAATTCTCTGCCTGCCTTTCCCCAGTGCTCTGCAAGCTCTCCAGGACAACATAGAATCTGGGGCTCTGTGCTTTCTTTCCTTCTGAACAAGTGTTACTGTTTTCTGCACAAAAGCGATTCTGCGAAGCAATGTGAACAGGCACAGAGAAAGTGCTAGCAGGGAATTCTCTGCCTGCCTTACCCCAGTGCTCTGCAAGCTCTCCAGGACAACATAGAATCTGGGGCTCTGTGCTTTCTTTCCTTCTGAACAAGTGTTAGTTTTTTCTGCACAAAAGCGATTCTTGCGAAGCAATGTGAACACTTCTGCTTCCCAGGCACAGAGAAGGTGCTAGCAGGGAATTCTCTGCCTGCCTTTCCCCAGTGCTCTGCAAGCTCTCCAGGACAACATAAAATCTGGGGCTCTGTGCTTTCTTTCCTTCTGAACAAGTGTTACTGTTTTCTGCACAAAAGCGATTCTTGCGAAGCAATGTGAACACTTCTGCTTCCCAGGCACAGAGAAGGTGCTAGCAGGCAATTCTCTGCCTGCCTTTCCCCAGTGCTCTGCAAGCTCTCCAGGACAACATAGAATCTGGGGCTCTGTGCTTTCTTTCGTTCTGAACAAGTGTTACTGTTTTCTGCACAAGAGCGATTCTGCGAAGCAATGTGAACAGGCACAGAGAAGGTGCTAGCAGGGAATTCTCTGCCTGCCTTTCCCCAGTGCTCTGCAAGCTCTCCAGGACAACATAAAATCTGGGGCTCTGTGCTTTCTTTCCTTCTGAACAAGTGTTACTTTTTTCTGCACAAAAGCGATTCTTGCGAAGCAATGTGAACACTTCTGCTTCCCAGGCACAGAGAAAGTGCTATCAGGGAATTCTCTGCCTGCCTTTCCCCAGTGCTCTGCAAGCTCTCCAAGACAACATAGAATCTGGGGCTCTGTGCTTTCTTTCAATCTGAACAAGTGTTACTGTTTTCTGCACAAAAGCGATTCTGCGAAGCAATGTGAACACTTCTGCTTCCCAGGCACAGAGAAGGTGCTAGCAAGGAATTCTCTGCCTGCCTTTCCCCAGTGCTCTGCAAGCTCTCCAGGACAACATAAAATCTGGGGCTCTGTGCTTTCTTTCCTTCTGAACAAGTGTTACTGTTTTCTGCACAAAAGCGATTCTGCGAAGCAATGTGAACACTTCTGCTTCCCAGGCACAGAGAAGGTGCTAGCAAGGAATTCTCTGCCTGCCTTTCCCCAGTGCTCTGCAAGCTCTCCAGGACAACATAGAATCTGGGGCTCTGTGCTTTCTTTCGTTCTGAACAAGTGTTACTGTTTTCTGCACAAAAGCGATTCTTGCGAAGCAATGTGAACAGGCACAGAGAAGGTGCTAGCAGGGAATTCTCTGCCTGCCTTTCCCCAGTGCTCTGCAAGCTCTCCAGGACAACATAAAATCTGGGGCTCTGTGCTTTCTTTCGTTCTGAACAAGTGTTACTGTTTTCTGCACAAAAGCGATTCTTGCGAAGCAATGTGAACACTTCTGCTTCCCAGGCACAGAGAAGGTGCTAGCAAGGAATTCTCTGCCTGCCTTTCCCCAGTGCTCTGCAAGCTCTCCAGGACAACATAAAATCTGGGGCTCTGTGCTTTCTTTCCTTCTGAACAAGTGTTACTGTTTTCTGCACAAAAGCAATTCTTGCGAAGCAATGTGAACACTTCTGCTTCCCAGGCACAGAGAAGGTGCTATCAGGGAATTCTCTGCCTGCCTTACCCCAGTGCTCTGCAAGCTCTCCAAGACAACATAGAATCTGGGGCTCTGTGCTTTCTTTCCTTCTGAACAAGTGTTACTGTTTTCTGCACAAATGCGATTCTGGGAAACAATGTGAACACCTCTGCTTCCCAGGCACAGAGAAGGTGCTAGCAAGGAATTCTCTGCCTGCCTTTCCCCAGTGCTCTGCAAGCTCTCCAGGACAACATAGAATCTGGGGCTCTGTGCTTTCTTTCGTTCTGAACAAGTGTTACTGTTTTCTGCACAAAAGCGATTCTGCGAAGCAATGTGAACAGGCACAGAGAAAGTGCTAGCAGGGAATTCTCTGCCTGCCTTTCCCCAGTGCTCTGCAAGCTCTCCAGGACAACATAAAATCTGGGGCTCTGTGCTTTCTTTCCTTCTGAACAAGTGTTAGTGTTTTCTGCACAAAAGCGATTCTTGCGAAGCAATGTGAACACTTCTGCTTCCCAGGCACAGAGAAGGTGCTATCAGGGAATTCTCTGCCTGCCTTTCCCCAGTGCTCTGCAAGCTCTCCAGGACAACATAGAATCTGGGGCTCTGTGCTTTCTTTCCTTCTGAACAAGTGTTACTGTTTTCTGCACAAAAGCGATTCTGCGAAGCAATGTGAACAGGCACAGAGAAAGTGCTAGCAGGGAATTCTCTGCCTGCCTTACCCCAGTGCTCTGCAAGCTCTCCAGGACAACATAAAATCTGGGGCTCTGTGCTTTCTTTCGTTCTGAACAAGTGTTACTGTTTTCTGCACAAAAGCGATTCTGCGAAGCAATGTCAACACTTCTGCTTCCCAGGCACAGAGAAGGTGCTAGCAAGGAATTCTCTGCCTGCCTTTCCCCAGTGCTCTGCAAGCTCTCCAGGGCAACATCAAATCTGGGGCTCTGTGCTTTCTTTCCTTCTGAACAAGTGTTACTGTTTTCTGCACAAAAGCGATTCTGCGAAGCAATGTGAACAGGCACAGAGAAGGTGCTAGCAGGGAATTCTCTGCCTGCCTTTCCCCAGTGCTCTGCAAGCTCTCCAAGACAACATAAAATCTGGGGCTCTGTGCTTTCTTTCCTTCTGAACAAGTGTTACTGTTTTCTGCACAAAAGCGATTCTTGCGAAGCAATGTGAACACTTCTGCTTCCCAGGCACAGAGAAGGTGCTAGCAAGGAATTCTCTGCCTGCCTTTCCCCAGTGCTCTGCAAGCTCTCCAGGACAACATAGAATCTGGGGCTCTGTGCTTTCTTTCGTTCTGAACAACTGTTACTGTTTTCTGCACAAAAGCGATTCTGCGAAGCAATGTGAACTGGCACAGAGAAGGTGCTATCAGGGAATTCTCTGCCTGCCTTTCCCCAGTGCTCTGCAAGCTCTCCAGGACAACATAGAATCTGGGGCTCTGTGCTTTCTTTCAATCTGAACAAGTGTTACTGTTTTCTGCACAAAAGCGATTCTGCGAAGCAATGTGAACACTTCTGCTTCCCAGGCACAGAGAAGGTGCTAGCAAGGAATTCTCTGCCTGCCTTTCCCCAGTGCTCTGCAAGCTCTCCAGGACAACATAAAATCTGAGGCTCTGTGCTTTCTTTCCTTCTGAACAAGTGTTACTGTTTTCTGCACAAAAGCGATTCTGCGAAGCAATGTGAACACTTCTGCTTCCCAGGCACAGAGAAGGTGCTAGCAAGGAATTCTCTGCCTGCCTTTCCCCAGTGCTCTGCAAGCTCTCCAGGACAACATAAAATCTGGGGCTCTGTGCTTTCTTTCCTTCTGAACAAGTGTTACTGTTTTCTGCACAAAAGCGATTCTGCGAAGCAATGTGAACACTTCTGCTTCCCAGGCACAGAGAAGGTGCTAGCAAGGAATTCTCTGCCTGCCTTTCCCCAGTGCTCTGCAAGCTCTCCAGGACAACATAGAATCTGGGGCTCTGTGCTTTCTTTCGTTCTGAACAAGTGTTACTGTTTTCTGCACAAAAGCGATTCTTGCGAAGCAATGTGAACAGGCACAGAGAAGGTGCTAGCAGGGAATTCTCTGCCTGCCTTTCCCCAGTGCTCTGCAAGCTCTCCAGGACAACATAAAATCTGGGGCTCTGTGCTTTCTTTCCTTCTGAACAAGTGTTACTTTTTTCTGCACAAAAGCGATTCTTGCGAAGCAATGTGAACACTTCTGCTTCCCAGGCACAGAGAAAGTGCTATCAGGGAATTCTCTGCCTGCCTTTCCCCAGTGCTCTGCAAGCTCTCCAAGACAACATAGAATCTGGGGCTCTGTGCTTTCTTTCAATCTGAACAAGTGTTACTGTTTTCTGCACAAAAGCGATTCTGCGAAGCAATGTGAACACTTCTGCTTCCCAGGCACAGAGAAGGTGCTAGCAAGGAATTCTCTGCCTGCCTTTCCCCAGTGCTCTGCAAGCTCTCCAGGACAACATAAAATCTGGGGCTCTGTGCTTTCTTTCCTTCTGAACAAGTGTTACTGTTTTCTGCACAAAAGCGATTCTGCGAAGCAATGTGAACACTTCTGCTTCCCAGGCACAGAGAAGGTGCTAGCAAGGAATTCTCTGCCTGCCTTTCCCCAGTGCTCTGCAAGCTCTCCAGGACAACATAGAATCTGGGGCTCTGTGCTTTCTTTCGTTCTGAACAAGTGTTACTGTTTTCTGCACAAAAGCGATTCTTGCGAAGCAATGTGAACAGGCACAGAGAAGGTGCTAGCAGGGAATTCTCTGCCTGCCTTTCCCCAGTGCTCTGCAAGCTCTCCAGGACAACATAAAATCTGGGGCTCTGTGCTTTCTTTCCTTCTGAACAAGTGTTACTGTTTTCTGCACAAAAGCGATTCTTGCGAAGCAATGTGAACACTTCTGCTTCCCAGGCACAGAGAAGGTGCTAGCAAGGAATTCTCTGCCTGCCTTTCCCCAGTGCTCTGCAAGCTCTCCAGGACAACATAAAATCTGGGGCTCTGTGCTTTCTTTCCTTCTGAACAAGTGTTACTGTTTTCTGCACAAAAGCAATTCTTGCGAAGCAATGTGAACACTTCTGCTTCCCAGGCACAGAGAAGGTGCTATCAGGGAATTCTCTGCCTGCCTTACCCCAGTGCTCTGCAAGCTCTCCAAGACAACATAGAATCTGGGGCTCTGTGCTTTCTTTCCTTCTGAACAAGTGTTACCGTTTTCTGCACAAATGCGATTCTGGGAAACAATGTGAACACCTCTGCTTCCCAGGCACAGAGAAGGTGCTAGCAAGGAATTCTCTGCCTGCCTTTCCCCAGTGCTCTGCAAGCTCTCCAGGACAACATAGAATCTGGGGCTCTGTGCTTTCTTTCGTTCTGAACAAGTGTTACTGTTTTCTGCACAAAAGCGATTCTGCGAAGCAATGTGAACAGGCACAGAGAAAGTGCTAGCAGGGAATTCTCTGCCTGCCTTTCCCCAGTGCTCTGCAAGCTCTCCAGGACAACATAAAATCTGGGGCTCTGTGCTTTCTTTCCTTCTGAACAAGTGTTAGTGTTTTCTGCACAAAAGCGATTCTTGCGAAGCAATGTGAACACTTCTGCTTCCCAGGCACAGAGAAGGTGCTATCAGGGAATTCTCTGCCTGCCTTTCCCCAGTGCTCTGCAAGCTCTCCAGGACAACATAGAATCTGGGGCTCTGTGCTTTCTTTCCTTCTGAACAAGTGTTACTGTTTTCTGCACAAAAGCGATTCTGCGAAGCAATGTGAACAGGCACAGAGAAAGTGCTAGCAGGGAATTCTCTGCCTGCCTTACCCCAGTGCTCTGCAAGCTCTCCAGGACAACATAAAATCTGGGGCTCTGTGCTTTCTTTCGTTCTGAACAAGTGTTACTGTTTTCTGCACAAAAGCGATTCTGCGAAGCAATGTCAACACTTCTGCTTCCCAGGCACAGAGAAGGTGCTAGCAAGGAATTCTCTGCCTGCCTTTCCCCAGTGCTCTGCAAGCTCTCCAGGGCAACATCAAATCTGGGGCTCTGTGCTTTCTTTCGTTCTGAACAAGTGTTACTGTTTTCTGCACAAAAGCGATTCTGCGAAGCAATGTGAACAGGCACAGAGAAGGTGCTAGCAGGGAATTCTCTGCCTGCCTTTCCCCAGTGCTCTGCAAGCTCTCCAAGACAACATAAAATCTGGGGCTCTGTGCTTTCTTTCCTTCTGAACAAGTGTTACTGTTTTCTGCACAAAAGCGATTCTTGCGAAGCAATGTGAACACTTCTGCTTCCCAGGCACAGAGAAGGTGCTAGCAGGGAATTCTCTGCCTGCCTTTCCCCAGTGCTCTGCAAGCTCTCCAGGACAACATAGAATCTGGGGCTCTGTGCTTTCTTTCGTTCTGAACAACTGTTACTGTTTTCTGCACAAAAGCGATTCTGCGAAGCAATGTGAACTGGCACAGAGAAGGTGCTATCAGGGAATTCTCTGCCTGCCTTTCCCCAGTGCTCTGCAAGCTCTCCAGGACAACATAGAATCTGGGGCTCTGTGCTTTCTTTCAATCTGAACAAGTGTTACTGTTTTCTGCACAAAAGCGATTCTGCGAAGCAATGTGAACACTTCTGCTTCCCAGGCACAGAGAAGGTGCTAGCAAGGAATTCTCTGCCTGCCTTTCCCCAGTGCTCTGCAAGCTCTCCAGGACAACATAAAATCTGAGGCTCTGTGCTTTCTTTCCTTCTGAACAAGTGTTACTGTTTTCTGCACAAAAGCGATTCTGCGAAGCAATGTGAACACTTCTGCTTCCCAGGCACAGAGAAGGTGCTAGCAAGGAATTCTCTGCCTGCCTTTCCCCAGTGCTCTGCAAGCTCTCCAGGACAACATAAAATCTGGGGCTCTGTGCTTTCTTTCCTTCTGAACAAGTGTTACTGTTTTCTGCACAAAAGCCTTTCTGCGAAGCAATGTGAACACCTCTGCTTCCCAGGCACAGAGAAGGTGCTAGCAAGGAATTCTCTGCCTGCCTTTCCCCAGTGCTCTGCAAGCTCTCCAGGACAACATAAAATCTGGGGCTCTGTGCTTTCTTTCGTTCTGAACAAGTGTTACTGTTTTCTGCACAAAAGCGATTCTTGCGAAGCAATGTGAACAGGCACAGAGAAGGTGCTAGCAGGGAATTCTCTGCCTGCCTTTCCCCAGTGCTCTGCAAGCTCTCCAGGACAACATAAAATCTGGGGCTCTGTGCTTTCTTTCCTTCTGAACAAGTGTTACTGTTTTCTGCACAAAAGCGATTCTTGCGAAGCAATGTCAACACTTCTGCTTCCCAGGCACAGAGAAGGTGCTAGCAAGGAATTCTCTGCCTGCCTTTCCCCAGTGCTCTGCAAGCTCTCCAGGACAACATAAAATCTGGGGCTCTGTGCTTTCTTTCCTTCTGAACAAGTGTTACTGTTTTCTGCACAAAAGCAATTCTTGCGAAGCAATGTGAACACTTCTGCTTCCCAGGCACAGAGAAGGTGCTATCAGGGAATTCTCTGCCTGCCTTACCCCAGTGCTCTGCAAGCTCTCCAAGACAACATAGAATCTGGGGCTCTGTGCTTTCTTTCGTTCTGAACAAGTGTTACTGTTTTCTGCACAAATGCGATTCTGGGAAACAATGTGAACACCTCTGCTTCCCAGGCACAGAGAAGGTGCTAGCAAGGAATTCTCTGCCTGCCTTTCCCCAGTGCTCTGCAAGCTCTCCAGGACAACATAGAATCTGGGGCTCTGTGCTTTCTTTCGTTCTGAACAAGTGTTACTGTTTTCTGCACAAAAGCGATTCTGCGAAGCAATGTGAACAGGCACAGAGAAGGTGCTAGCAGGGAATTCTCTGCCTGCCTTTCCCCAGTGCTCTGCAAGCTCTCCAGGACAACATAAAATCTGGGGCTCTGTGCTTTCTTTCCTTCTGAACAAGTGTTAGTGTTTTCTGCACAAAAGCGATTCTTGCGAAGCAATGTGAACACTTCTGCTTCCCAGGCACAGAGAAGGTGCTATCAGGGAATTCTCTGCCTGCCTTTCCCCAGTGCTCTGCAAGCTCTCCAGGACAACATAGAATCTGGGGCTCTGTGCTTTCTTTCCTTCTGAACAAGTGTTACTGTTTTCTGCACAAAAGCGATTCTGCGAAGCAATGTGAACAGGCACAGAGAAAGTGCTAGCAGGGAATTCTCTGCCTGCCTTACCCCAGTGCTCTGCAAGCTCTCCAGGACAACATAAAATCTGGGGCTCTGTGCTTTCTTTCGTTCTGAACAAGTGTTACTGTTTTCTGCACAAAAGCGATTCTGCGAAGCAATGTCAACACTTCTGCTTCCCAGGCACAGAGAAGGTGCTAGCAAGGAATTCTCTGCCTGCCTTTCCCCAGTGCTCTGCAAGCTCTCCAGGGCAACATCAAATCTGGGGCTCTGTGCTTTCTTTCGTTCTGAACAAGTGTTACTGTTTTCTGCACAAAAGCGATTCTGCGAAGCAATGTGAACAGGCACAGAGAAGGTGCTAGCAGGGAATTCTCTGCCTGCCTTTCCCCAGTGCTCTGCAAGCTCTCCAAGACAACATAAAATCTGGGGCTCTGTGCTTTCTTTCCTTCTGAACAAGTGTTACTGTTTTCTGCACAAAAGCGATTCTTGCGAAGCAATGTGAACACTTCTGCTTCCCAGGCACAGAGAAGGTGCTAGCAGGGAATTCTCTGCCTGCCTTTCCCCAGTGCTCTGCAAGCTCTCCAGGACAACATAGAATCTGGGGCTCTGTGCTTTCTTTCCTTCTGAACAAGTGTTACTGTTTTCTGCACAAAAGCGATTCTGCGAAGCAATGTGAACTGGCACAGAGAAGGTGCTATCAGGGAATTCTCTGCCTGCCTTTCCCCAGTGCTCTGCAAGCTCTCCAGGGCAACATAGAATCTGGGGCTCTGTGCTTTCTTTCCTTCTGAACAAGTGTTAGTTTTTTCTGCACAAAAGCGATTCTTGCGAAGCAATGTGAACACTTCTGCTTCCCAGGCACAGAGAAGGTGCTAGCAGGGAATTCTCTGCCTGCCTTTCCCCAGTGCTCTGCAAGCTCTCCAGGACAACATAAAATCTGGGGCTCTGTGCTTTCTTTCCTTCTGAACAAGTGTTACTGTTTTCTGCACAAAAGCGATTCTTGCGAAGCAATGTGAACACTTCTGCTTCCCAGGCACAGAGAAGGTGCTAGCAGGCAATTCTCTGCCTGCCTTTCCCCAGTGCTCTGCAAGCTCTCCAGGACAACATAGAATCTGGGGCTCTGTGCTTTCTTTCGTTCTGAACAAGTGTTACTGTTTTCTGCACAAGAGCGATTCTGCGAAGCAATGTGAACAGGCACAGAGAAGGTGCTAGCAGGGAATTCTCTGCCTGCCTTTCCCCAGTGCTCTGCAAGCTCTCCAGGACAACATAAAATCTGGGGCTCTGTGCTTTCTTTCCTTCTGAACAAGTGTTACTTTTTTCTGCACAAAAGCGATTCTTGCGAAGCAATGTGAACACTTCTGCTTCCCAGGCACAGAGAAAGTGCTATCAGGGAATTCTCTGCCTGCCTTTCCCCAGTGCTCTGCAAGCTCTCCAAGACAACATAGAATCTGGGGCTCTGTGCTTTCTTTCAATCTGAACAAGTGTTACTGTTTTCTGCACAAAAGCGATTCTGCGAAGCAATGTGAACACTTCTGCTTCCCAGGCACAGAGAAGGTGCTAGCAAGGAATTCTCTGCCTGCCTTTCCCCAGTGCTCTGCAAGCTCTCCAGGACAACATAAAATCTGGGGCTCTGTGCTTTCTTTCCTTCTGAACAAGTGTTACTGTTTTCTGCACAAAAGCGATTCTGCGAAGCAATGTGAACACTTCTGCTTCCCAGGCACAGAGAAGGTGCAATCAGGGAATTCTCTGCCTGCCTTTCCCCAGTGCTCTGCAAGCTCTCCAGGACAACATAGAATCTGGGGCTCTGTGCTTTCTTTCGTTCTGAACAAGTGTTACTGTTTTCTGCACAAAAGCGATTCTTGCGAAGCAATGTGAACAGGCACAGAGAAGGTGCTAGCAGGGAATTCTCTGCCTGCCTTTCCCCAGTGCTCTGCAAGCTCTCCAGGACAACATAAAATCTGGGGCTCTGTGCTTTCTTTCCTTCTGAACAAGTGTTACTGTTTTCTGCACAAAAGCGATTCTTGCGAAGCAATGTCAACACTTCTGCTTCCCAGGCACAGAGAAGGTGCTAGCAAGGAATTCTCTGCCTGCCTTTCCCCAGTGCTCTGCAAGCTCTCCAGGACAACATAAAATCTGGGGCTCTGTGCTTTCTTTCCTTCTGAACAAGTGTTACTGTTTTCTGCACAAAAGCAATTCTTGCGAAGCAATGTGAACACTTCTGCTTCCCAGGCACAGAGAAGGTGCTATCAGGGAATTCTCTGCCTGCCTTACCCCAGTGCTCTGCAAGCTCTCCAAGACAACATAGAATCTGGGGCTCTGTGCTTTCTTTCCTTCTGAACAAGTGTTACTGTTTTCTGCACAAATGCGATTCTGGGAAACAATGTGAACACCTCTGCTTCCCAGGCACAGAGAAGGTGCTAGCAAGGAATTCTCTGCCTGCCTTTCCCCAGTGCTCTGCAAGCTCTCCAGGACAACATAGAATCTGGGGCTCTGTGCTTTCTTTCGTTCTGAACAAGTGTTACTGTTTTCTGCACAAAAGCGATTCTGCGAAGCAATGTGAACAGGCACAGAGAAAGTGCTAGCAGGGAATTCTCTGCCTGCCTTTCCCCAGTGCTCTGCAAGCTCTCCAGGACAACATAAAATCTGGGGCTCTGTGCTTTCTTTCCTTCTGAACAAGTGTTAGTGTTTTCTGCACAAAAGCGATTCTTGCGAAGCAATGTGAACACTTCTGCTTCCCAGGCACAGAGAAGGTGCTATCAGGGAATTCTCTGCCTGCCTTTCCCCAGTGCTCTGCAAGCTCTCCAGGACAACATAGAATCTGGGGCTCTGTGCTTTCTTTCCTTCTGAACAAGTGTTACTGTTTTCTGCACAAAAGCGATTCTGCGAAGCAATGTGAACAGGCACAGAGAAAGTGCTAGCAGGGAATTCTCTGCCTGCCTTACCCCAGTGCTCTGCAAGCTCTCCAGGACAACATAAAATCTGGGGCTCTGTGCTTTCTTTCGTTCTGAACAAGTGTTACTGTTTTCTGCACAAAAGCGATTCTGCGAAGCAATGTCAACACTTCTGCTTCCCAGGCACAGAGAAGGTGCTAGCAAGGAATTCTCTGCCTGCCTTTCCCCAGTGCTCTGCAAGCTCTCCAGGGCAACATCAAATCTGGGGCTCTGTGCTTTCTTTCGTTCTGAACAAGTGTTACTGTTTTCTGCACAAAAGCGATACTGCGAAGCAATGTGAACAGGCACAGAGAAGGTGCTAGCAGGGAATTCTCTGCCTGCCTTTCCCCAGTGCTCTGCAAGCTCTCCAAGACAACATAAAATCTGGGGCTCTGTGCTTTCTTTCCTTCTGAACAAGTGTTACTGTTTTCTGCACAAAAGCGATTCTTGCGAAGCAATGTGAACACTTCTGCTTCCCAGGCACAGAGAAGGTGCTAGCAGGGAATTCTCTGCCTGCCTTTCCCCAGTGCTCTGCAAGCTCTCCAGGACAACATAGAATCTGGGGCTCTGTGCTTTCTTTCGTTCTGAACAACTGTTACTGTTTTCTGCACAAAAGCGATTCTGCGAAGCAATGTGAACTGGCACAGAGAAGGTGCTATCAGGGAATTCTCTGCCTGCCTTTCCCCAGTGCTCTGCAAGCTCTCCAGGACAACATAGAATCTGGGGCTCTGTGCTTTCTTTCCTTCTGAACAAGTGTTAGTTTTTTCTGCACAAAAGCGATTCTTGCGAAGCAATGTGAACACTTCTGCTTCCCAGGCACAGAGAAGGTGCTAGCAGGGAATTCTCTGCCTGCCTTTCCCCAGTGCTCTGCAAGCTCTCCAGGACAACATAAAATCTGGGGCTCTGTGCTTTCTTTCCTTCTGAACAAGTGTTACTGTTTTCTGCACAAAAGCGATTCTTGCGAAGCAATGTGAACACTTCTGCTTCCCAGGCACAGAGAAGGTGCTAGCAGGCAATTCTCTGCCTGCCTTTCCCCAGTGCTCTGCAAGCTCTCCAGGACAACATAGAATCTGGGGCTCTGTGCTTTCTTTCGTTCTGAACAAGTGTTACTGTTTTCTGCACAAGAGCGATTCTGCGAAGCAATGTGAACAGGCACAGAGAAGGTGCTAGCAGGGAATTCTCTGCCTGCCTTTCCCCAGTGCTCTGCAAGCTCTCCAGGACAACATAAAATCTGGGGCTCTGTGCTTTCTTTCCTTCTGAACAAGTGTTACTTTTTTCTGCACAAAAGCGATTCTTGCGAAGCAATGTGAACACTTCTGCTTCCCAGGCACAGAGAAAGTGCTATCAGGGAATTCTCTGCCTGCCTTTCCCCAGTGCTCTGCAAGCTCTCCAGGACAACATAGAATCTGGGGCTCTGTGCTTTCTTTCAATCTGAACAAGTGTTACTGTTTTCTGCACAAAAGCGATTCTGCGAAGCAATGTGAACACTTCTGCTTCCCAGGCACAGAGAAGGTGCTATCAGGGAATTCTCTGCCTGCCTTTCCCCAGTGCTCTGCAAGCTCTCCAGGACAACATAGAATCTGGGGCTCTGTGCTTTCTTTCCTTCTGAAGAAGTGTTAGTTTTTTCTGCACAAAAGCGATTCTTGCGAAGCAATGTGAACACTTCTGCTTCCCAGGCACAGAGAAGGTGCTAGCAGGGAATTCTCTGCCTGCCTTTCCCCAGTGCTCTGCAAGCTCTCCAGGACAACATAAAATCTGGGGCTCTGTGCTTTCTTTCCTTCTGAACAAGTGTTACTGTTTTCTGCACAAAAGCGATTCTGCGAAGCAATGTGAACAGGCACAGAGAAAGTGCTAGCAGGGAATTCTCTGCCTGCCTTTCCCCAGTGCTCTGCAAGCTCTCCAGGACAACATAGAATCTGGGGCTCTGTGCTTTCTTTCCTTCTGAACAAGTGTTACTGTTTTCTGCACAAAAGCGATTCTTGCGAAGCAATGTGAACACCTCTGCTTCCCAGGCACAGAGAAGGTGCTAGCAGGCAATTCTCTGCCTGCCTTTCCCCAGTGCTCTGCAAGCTCTCCAGGACAACATAGAATCTGGGGCTCTGTGCTTTCTTTCGTTCTGAACAAGTGTTACTGTTTTCTGCACAAGAGCGATTCTGCGAAGCAATGTGAACAGGCACAGAGAAGGTGCTAGCAGGGAATTCTCTGCCTGCCTTTCCCCAGTGCTCTGCAAGCTCTCCAGGACAACATAAAATCTGGGGCTCTGTGCTTTCTTTCCTTCTGAACAAGTGTTACTTTTTTCTGCACAAAAGCGATTCTTGCGAAGCAATGTGAACACTTCTGCCTCCCAGGCACAGAGAAAGTGCTATCAGGGAATTCTCTGCCTGCCTTTCCCCAGTGCTCTGCAAGCTCTCCAGGACAACATAGAATCTGGGGCTCTGTGCTTTCTTTCAATCTGAACAAGTGTTACTGTTTTCTGCACAAAAGCGATTCTGCGAAGCAATGTGAACACTTCTGCTTCCCAGGCACAGAGAAGGTGCTATCAGGGAATTCTCTGCCTGCCTTTCCCCAGTGCTCTGCAAGCTCTCCAGGACAACATAGAATCTGGGGCTCTGTGCTTTCTTTCCTTCTGAAGAAGTGTTAGTTTTTTCTGCACAAAAGCGATTCTTGCGAAGCAATGTGAACACTTCTGCTTCCCAGGCACAGAGAAGGTGCTAGCAGGGAATTCTCTGCCTGCCTTTCCCCAGTGCTCTGCAAGCTCTCCAGGACAACATAAAATCTGGGGCTCTGTGCTTTCTTTCCTTCTGAACAAGTGTTACTGTTTTCTGCACAAAAGCGATTCTGCGAAGCAATGTGAACAGGCACAGAGAAAGTGCTAGCAGGGAATTCTCTGCCTGCCTTTCCCCAGTGCTCTGCAAGCTCTCCAGGACAACATAGAATCTGGGGCTCTGTGCTTTCTTTCCTTCTGAACAAGTGTTACTGTTTTCTGCACAAAAGCGATTCTGCGAAGCAATGTGAACACTTCTGCTTCCCATGCACAGAGAAGGTGCTAGCAAGGAATTCTCTGCCTGCCTTTCCCCAGTGCTCTGCAAGCTCTCCAGGACAACATAAAATCTGGGGCTCTGTGCTTTCTTTCCTTCTGAACAAGTGTTACTGTTTTCTGCACAAAAGCGATTCTTGCGAAGCAATGTGAACACTTCTGCTTCCCAGGCACAGAGAAGGTGCTAGCAGGCAATTCTCTGCCTGCCTTTCCCCAGTGCTCTGCAAGCTCTCCAGGACAACATAGAATCTGGGGCTCTGTGCTTTCTTTCGTTCTGAACAAGTGTTACTGTTTTCTGCACAAGAGCGATTCTGCGAAGCAATGTGAACAGGCACAGAGAAGGTGCTAGCAGGGAATTCTCTGCCTGCCTTTCCCCAGTGCTCTGCAAGCTCTCCAGGACAACATAAAATCTGGGGCTCTGTGCTTTCTTTCCTTCTGAACAAGTGTTACTTTTTTCTGCACAAAAGCGATTCTTGCGAAGCAATGTGAACACTTCTGCTTCCCAGGCACAGAGAAGGTGCAATCAGGGAATTCTCTGCCTGCCTTTCCCCAGTGCTCTGCAAGCTCTCCAAGACAACATAGAATCTGGGGCTCTGTGCTTTCTTTCAATCTGAACAAGTGTTACTGTTTTCTGCACAAAAGCGATTCTGCGAAGCAATGTGAACACTTCTGCTTCCCAGGCACAGAGAAGGTGCTAGCAAGGAATTCTCTGCCTGCCTTTCCCCAGTGCTCTGCAAGCTCTCAAGGACAACATAAAATCTGAGGCTCTGTGCTTTCTTTCCTTCTGAACAAGTGTTAGTGTTTTCTGCACAAAAGCGATTCTGCGAAGCAATGTGAACACTTCTGTTTCCCAGGCACAGAGAAGGTGCTAGCAAGGAATTCTCTGCCTGCCTTTCCCCAGTGCTCTGCAAGCTCTCCAGGACAACATAAAATCTGGGGCTCTGTGCTTTCTTTCCTTCTGAACAAGTGTTACTGTTTTCTGCACAAAAGCGATTCTTGCGAAGCAATGTCAACACTTCTGCTTCCCAGGCACAGAGAAGGTGCTAGCAAGGAATTCTCTGCCTGCCTTTCCCCAGTGCTCTGCAAGCTCTCCAGGACAACATAAAATCTGGGGCTCTGTGCTTTCTTTCCTTCTGAACAAGTGTTACTGTTTTCTGCACAAAAGCAATTCTTGCGAAGCAATGTGAACACTTCTGCTTCCCAGGCACAGAGAAGGTGCTATCAGGGAATTCTCTGCCTGCCTTACCCCAGTGCTCTGCAAGCTCTCCAAGACAACATAGAATCTGGGGCTCTGTGCTTTCTTTCCTTCTGAACAAGTGTTACTGTTTTCTGCACAAATGCGATTCTGGGAAACAATGTGAACACCTCTGCTTCCCAGGCACAGAGAAGGTGCTAGCAAGGAATTCTCTGCCTGCCTTTCCCCAGTGCTCTGCAAGCTCTCCAGGACAACATAGAATCTGGGGCTCTGTGCTTTCTTTCGTTCTGAACAAGTGTTACTGTTTTCTGCACAAAAGCGATTCTGCGAAGCAATGTGAACAGGCACAGAGAAAGTGCTAGCAGGGAATTCTCTGCCTGCCTTTCCCCAGTGCTCTGCAAGCTCTCCAGGACAACATAAAATCTGGGGCTCTGTGCTTTCTTTCCTTCTGAACAAGTGTTAGTGTTTTCTGCACAAAAGCGATTCTTGCGAAGCAATGTGAACACTTCTGCTTCCCAGGCACAGAGAAGGTGCTATCAGGGAATTCTCTGCCTGCCTTTCCCCAGTGCTCTGCAAGCTCTCCAGGACAACATAGAATCTGGGGCTCTGTGCTTTCTTTCCTTCTGAACAAGTGTTACTGTTTTCTGCACAAAAGCGATTCTGCGAAGCAATGTGAACAGGCACAGAGAAAGTGCTAGCAGGGAATTCTCTGCCTGCCTTACCCCAGTGCTCTGCAAGCTCTCCAGGACAACATAAAATCTGGGGCTCTGTGCTTTCTTTCGTTCTGAACAAGTGTTACTGTTTTCTGCACAAAAGCGATTCTGCGAAGCAATGTCAACACTTCTGCTTCCCAGGCACAGAGAAGGTGCTAGCAAGGAATTCTCTGCCTGCCTTTCCCCAGTGCTCTGCAAGCTCTCCAGGGCAACATCAAATCTGGGGCTCTGTGCTTTCTTTCCTTCTGAACAAGTGTTACTGTTTTCTGCACAAAAGCGATTCTGCGAAGCAATGTGAACAGGCACAGAGAAGGTGCTAGCAGGGAATTCTCTGCCTGCCTTTCCCCAGTGCTCTGCAAGCTCTCCAAGACAACATAAAATCTGGGGCTCTGTGCTTTCTTTCCTTCTGAACAAGTGTTACTGTTTTCTGCACAAAAGCGATTCTTGCGAAGCAATGTGAACACTTCTGCTTCCCAGGCACAGAGAAGGTGCTAGCAGGGAATTCTCTGCCTGCCTTTCCCCAGTGCTCTGCAAGCTCTCCAGGACAACATAGAATCTGGGGCTCTGTGCTTTCTTTCGTTCTGAACAACTGTTACTGTTTTCTGCACAAAAGCGATTCTGCGAAGCAATGTGAACTGGCACAGAGAAGGTGCTATCAGGGAATTCTCTGCCTGCCTTTCCCCAGTGCTCTGCAAGCTCTCCAGGACAACATAGAATCTGGGGCTCTGTGCTTTCTTTCGTTCTGAACAAGTGTTAGTTTTTTCTGCACAAAAGCGATTCTTGCGAAGCAATGTGAACACTTCTGCTTCCCAGGCACAGAGAAGGTGCTAGCAGGGAATTCTCTGCCTGCCTTTCCCCAGTGCTCTGCAAGCTCTCCAGGACAACATAAAATCTGGGGCTCTGTGCTTTCTTTCCTTCTGAACAAGTGTTACTGTTTTCTGCACAAAAGCGATTCTTGCGAAGCAATGTGAACACTTCTGCTTCCCAGGCACAGAGAAGGTGCTAGCAGGCAATTCTCTGCCTGCCTTTCCCCAGTGCTCTGCAAGCTCTCCAGGACAACATAGAATCTGGGGCTCTGTGCTTTCTTTCGTTCTGAACAAGTGTTACTGTTTTCTGCACAAGAGCGATTCTGCGAAGCAATGTGAACAGGCACAGAGAAGGTGCTAGCAGGGAATTCTCTGCCTGCCTTTCCCCAGTGCTCTGCAAGCTCTCCAGGACAACATAAAATCTGGGGCTCTGTGCTTTCTTTCCTTCTGAACAAGTGTTACTTTTTTCTGCACAAAAGCGATTCTTGCGAAGCAATGTGAACACTTCTCCTTCCCAGGCACAGAGAAAGTGCTATCAGGGAATTCTCTGCCTGCCTTTCCCCAGTGCTCTGCAAGCTCTCCAAGACAACATAGAATCTGGGGCTCTGTGCTTTCTTTCAATCTGAACAAGTGTTACTGTTTTCTGCACAAAAGCGATTCTGCGAAGCAATGTGAACACTTCTGCTTCCCAGGCACAGAGAAGGTGCTAGCAAGGAATTCTCTGCCTGCCTTTCCCCAGTGCTCTGCAAGCTCTCCAGGACAACATAAAATCTGGGGCTCTGTGCTTTCTTTCCTTCTGAACAAGTGTTAGTGTTTTCTGCACAAAAGCGATTCTGCGAAGCAATGTGAACACTTCTGCTTCCCAGGCACAGAGAAGGTGCTAGCAAGGAATTCTCTGCCTGCCTTTCCCCAGTGCTCTGCAAGCTCTCCAGGACAACATAGAATCTGGGGCTCTGTGCTTTCTTTCGTTCTGAACAACTGTTACTGTTTTCTGCACAAAAGCGATTCTTGCGAAGCAATGTGAACAGGCACAGAGAAGGTGCTAGCAGGGAATTCTCTGCCTGCCTTTCCCCAGTGCTCTGCAAGCTCTCCAGGACAACATAGAATCTGGGGCTCTGTGCTTTCTTTCCTTCTGAACAAGTGTTACTGTTTTCTGCACAAAAGCAATTCTTGCGAAGCAATGTGAACACTTCTGCTTCCCAGGCACAGAGAAGGTGCTAGCAAGGAATTCTCTGCCTGCCTTTCCCCAGTGCTCTGCAAGCTCTCCAGGACAACATAAAATCTGGGGCTCTGTGCTTTCTTTCCTTCTGAACAAGTGTTACTGTTTTCTGCACAAACGCGATTCTGCGAAGCAATGTGAACACTTCTGCTTCCCAGGCACAGAGAAGGTGCTAGCAGGGAATTCTCTGCCTGCCTTTCCCCAGTGCTCTGCAAGCTCTCCAGGACAACATAAAATCTGGGGCTCTGTGCTTTCTTTCCTTCTGAACAAGTGTTAGCGTTTTCTGCACAAAAGCGATTCTTGCGAAGCAATGTGAACACTTCTGCTTCCCAGGCACAGAGAAGGTGCTAGCAGGGAATTCTCTGCCTGCCTTTCCCCAGTGCTCTGCAAGCTCTCCAGGACAACATAAAATCTGGGGCTCTGTGCTTTCTTTCGTTCTGAACAAGTGTTACTGTTTTCTGCACAAGAGCGATTCTGCGAAGCAATGTGAACAGGCACAGAGAAGGTGCTAGCAGGGAATTCTCTGCCTGCCTTTCCCCAGTGCTCTGCAAGCTCTCCAGGACAACATAGAATCTGGGGCTCTGTGCTTTCTTTCCTTCTGAACAAGTGTTACTTTTTTCTGCACAAAAGCGATTCTTGCGAAGCAATGTGAACACTTCTGCTTCCCAGGCACAGAGAAAGTGCTATCAGGGAATTCTCTGCCTGCCTTTCCCCAGTGCTCTGCAAGCTCTCCAAGACAACATAGAATCTGGGGCTCTGTGCTTTCTTTCAATCTGAACAAGTGTTACTGTTTTCTGCACAAAAGCGATTCTGCGAAGCAATGTGAACACTTCTGCTTCCCAGGCACAGAGAAGGTGCTAGCAAGGAATTCTCTGCCTGCCTTTCCCCAGTGCTCTGCAAGCTCTCCAGGACAACATAAAATCTGAGGCTCTGTGCTTTCTTTCCTTCTGAACAAGTGTTACTGTTTTCTGCACAAAAGCGATTCTGCGAAGCAATGTGAACACTTCTGCTTCCCAGGCACAGAGAAGGTGCTAGCAAGGAATTCTCTGCCTGCCTTTCCCCAGTGCTCTGCAAGCTCTCCAGGACAACATAAAATCTGGGGCTCTGTGCTTTCTTTCCTTCTGAACAAGTGTTACTGTTTTCTGCACAAAAGCGATTCTGCGAAGCAATGTGAACACTTCTGCTTCCCAGGCACAGAGAAGGTGCTAGCAAGGAATTCTCTGCCTGCCTTTCCCCAGTGCTCTGCAAGCTCTCCAGGACAACATAGAATCTGGGGCTCTGTGCTTTCTTTCGTTCTGAACAAGTGTTACTGTTTTCTGCACAAAAGCGATTCTTGCGAAGCAATGTGAACAGGCACAGAGAAGGTGCTAGCAGGGAATTCTCTGCCTGCCTTTCCCCAGTGCTCTGCAAGCTCTCCAGGACAACATAAAATCTGGGGCTCTGTGCTTTCTTTCCTTCTGAACAAGTGTTACTGTTTTCTGCACAAAAGCGATTCTTGCGAAGCAATGTGAACACTTCTGCTTCCCAGGCACAGAGAAGGTGCTAGCAAGGAATTCTCTGCCTGCCTTACCCCAGTGCTCTGCAAGCTCTCCAGGACAACATAGAATCTGGGGCTCTGTGCTTTCTTTCCTTCTGAACAAGTGTTACTGTTTTCTGCACAAAAGCGATTCTGGGAAACAGTGTGAACACCTCTGCTTCCCAGGCACAGAGAAGGTGCTAGCAAGGAATTCTCTGCCTGCCTTTCCCCAGTGCTCTGCAAGCTCTCCAGGACAACATAGAATCTGGGGCTCTGTGCTTTCTTTCGTTCTGAACAAGTGTTACTTTTTTCTGCACAAAAGCGATTCTTGCGAAGCAATGTGAACACTTCTGCTTCCCAGGCACAGAGAAGGTGCAATCAGGGAATTCTCTGCCTGCCTTTCCCCAGTGCTCTGCAAGCTCTCCAAGACAACATAGAATCTGGGGCTCTGTGCTTTCTTTCAATCTGAACAAGTGTTACTGTTTTCTGCACAAAAGCGATTCTGCGAAGCAATGTGAACACTTCTGCTTCCCAGGCACAGAGAAGGTGCTAGCAAGGAATTCTCTGCCTGCCTTTCCCCAGTGCTCTGCAAGCTCTCAAGGACAACATAAAATCTGAGGCTCTGTGCTTTCTTTCCTTCTGAACAAGTGTTACTGTTTTCTGCACAAAAGCGATTCTGCGAAGCAATGTGAACACTTCTGCTTCCCATGCACAGAGAAGGTGCTAGCAAGGAATTCTCTGCCTGCCTTTCCCCAGTGCTCTGCAAGCTCTCCAGGACAACATAAAATCTGGGGCTCTGTGCTTTCTTTCCTTCTGAACAAGTGTTACTGTTTTCTGCACAAAAGCGATTCTTGCGAAGCAATGTCAACACTTCTGCTTCCCAGGCACAGAGAAGGTGCTAGCAAGGAATTCTCTGCCTGCCTTTCCCCAGTGCTCTGCAAGCTCTCCAGGACAACATAAAATCTGGGGCTCTGTGCTTTCTTTCCTTCTGAACAAGTGTTACTGTTTTCTGCACAAAAGCAATTCTTGCGAAGCAATGTGAACACTTCTGCTTCCCAGGCACAGAGAAGGTGCTATCAGGGAATTCTCTGCCTGCCTTACCCCAGTGCTCTGCAAGCTCTCCAAGACAACATAGAATCTGGGGCTCTGTGCTTTCTTTCCTTCTGAACAAGTGTTACTGTTTTCTGCACAAATGCGATTCTGGGAAACAATGTGAACACCTCTGCTTCCCAGGCACAGAGAAGGTGCTAGCAAGGAATTCTCTGCCTGCCTTTCCCCAGTGCTCTGCAAGCTCTCCAGGACAACATAGAATCTGGGGCTCTGTGCTTTCTTTCGTTCTGAACAAGTGTTACTGTTTTCTGCACAAAAGCGATTCTGCGAAGCAATGTGAACAGGCACAGAGAAAGTGCTAGCAGGGAATTCTCTGCCTGCCTTTCCCCAGTGCTCTGCAAGCTCTCCAAGACAACATAGAATCTGGGGCTCTGTGCTTTCTTTCAATCTGAACAAGTGTTACTGTTTTCTGCACAAAAGCGATTCTGCGAAGCAATGTGAACACTTCTGCTTCCCAGGCACAGAGAAGGTGCTAGCAAGGAATTCTCTGCCTGCCTTTCCCCAGTGCTCTGCAAGCTCTCAAGGACAACATAAAATCTGAGGCTCTGTGCTTTCTTTCCTTCTGAACAAGTGTTACTGTTTTCTGCACAAAAGCGATTCTGCGAAGCAATGTGAACACTTCTGCTTCCCAGGCACAGAGAAGGTGCTAGCAAGGAATTCTCTGCCTGCCTTTCCCCAGTGCTCTGCAAGCTCTCCAGGACAACATAAAATCTGGGGCTCTGTGCTTTCTTTCCTTCTGAACAAGTGTTACTGTTTTCTGCACAAAAGCGATTCTGCGAAGCAATGTGAACAGGCACAGAGAAAGTGCTAGCAGGGAATTCTCTGCCTGCCTTACCCCAGTGCTCTGCAAGCTCTCCAGGACAACATAAAATCTGGGGCTCTGTGCTTTCTTTCGTTCTGAACAAGTGTTACTGTTTTCTGCACAAAAGCGATTCTGCGAAGCAATGTCAACACTTCTGCTTCCCAGGCACAGAGAAGGTGCTAGCAAGGAATTCTCTGCCTGCCTTTCCCCAGTGCTCTGCAAGCTCTCCAGGGCAACATCAAATCTGGGGCTCTGTGCTTTCTTTCGTTCTGAACAAGTGTTACTGTTTTCTGCACAAAAGCGATTCTGCGAAGCAATGTGAACAGGCACAGAGAAGGTGCTAGCAGGGAATTCTCTGCCTGCCTTTCCCCAGTGCTCTGCAAGCTCTCCAAGACAACATAAAATCTGGGGCTCTGTGCTTTCTTTCCTTCTGAACAAGTGTTACTGTTTTCTGCACAAAAGCGATTCTTGCGAAGCAATGTGAACACTTCTGCTTCCCAGGCACAGAGAAGGTGCTAGCAGGGAATTCTCTGCCTGCCTTTCCCCAGTGCTCTGCAAGCTCTCCAGGACAACATAGAATCTGGGGCTCTGTGCTTTCTTTCGTTCTGAACAACTGTTACTGTTTTCTGCACAAAAGCGATTCTGCGAAGCAATGTGAACTGGCACAGAGAAGGTGCTATCAGGGAATTCTCTGCCTGCCTTTCCCCAGTGCTCTGCAAGCTCTCCAGGACAACATAGAATCTGGGGCTCTATGCTTTCTTTCGTTCTGAACAAGTGTTAGTTTTTTCTGCACAAAAGCGATTCTTGCGAAGCAATGTGAACACTTCTGCTTCCCAGGCACAGAGAAGGTGCTAGCAGGGAATTCTCTGCCTGCCTTTCCCCAGTGCTCTGCAAGCTCTCCAGGACAACATAAAATCTGGGGCTCTGTGCTTTCTTTCCTTCTGAACAAGTGTTACTGTTTTCTGCACAAAAGCGATTCTTGCGAAGCAATGTGAACACTTCTGCTTCCCAGGCACAGAGAAGGTGCTAGCAGGCAATTCTCTGCCTGCCTTTCCCCAGTGCTCTGCAAGCTCTCCAGGACAACATAGAATCTGGGGCTCTGTGCTTTCTTTCGTTCTGAACAAGTGTTACTGTTTTCTGCACAAGAGCGATTCTGCGAAGCAATGTGAACAGGCACAGAGAAGGTGCTAGCAGGGAATTCTCTGCCTGCCTTTCCCCAGTGCTCTGCAAGCTCTCCAGGACAACATAGAATCTGAGGCTCTGTGCTTTCTTTCCTTCTGAACAAGTGTTACTGTTTTCTGCACAAAAGCAATTCTTGCGAAGCAATGTGAACACTTCTGCTTCCCAGGCACAGAGAAGGTGCTAGCAAGGAATTCTCTGCCTGCCTTTCCCCAGTGCTCTGCAAGCTCTCCAGGACAACATAAAATCTGGGGCTCTGTGCTTTCTTTCCTTCTGAACAAGTGTTACTGTTTTCTGCACAAAAGCGATTCTGCGAAGCAATGTGAACACTTCTGCTTCCCAGGCACAGAGAAGGTGCTAGCAAGGAATTCTCTGCCTGCCTTTCCCCAGTGCTCTGCAAGCTCTCCAGGACAACATAGAATCTGGGGCTCTGTGCTTTCTTTCGTTCTGAACAAGTGTTACTGTTTTCTGCACAAAAGCGATTCTTGCGAAGCAATGTGAACAGGCACAGAGAAGGTGCTAGCAGGGAATTCTCTGCCTGCCTTTCCCCAGTGCTCTGCAAGCTCTCCAGGACAACATAAAATCTGGGGCTCTGTGCTTTCTTTCCTTCTGAACAAGTGTTACTGTTTTCTGCACAAAAGCGATTCTTGCGAAGCAATGTGAACACTTCTGCTTCCCAGGCACAGAGAAGGTGCTAGCAAGGAATTCTCTGCCTGCCTTACCCCAGTGCTCTGCAAGCTCTCCAGGACAACATAGAATCTGGGGCTCTGTGCTTTCTTTCCTTCTGAACAAGTGTTACTGTTTTCTGCACAAAAGCGATTCTGGGAAACAGTGTGAACACCTCTGCTTCCCAGGCACAGAGAAGGTGCTAGCAAGGAATTCTCTGCCTGCCTTTCCCCAGTGCTCTGCAAGCTCTCCAGGACAACATAGAATCTGGGGCTCTGTGCTTTCTTTCGTTCTGAACAAGTGTTAATGTTTTCTGCACAAGAGCGATTCTGCGAAGCAATGTGAACAGGCACAGAGAAGGTGCTAGCAGGGAATTCTCTGCCTGCCTTTCCCCAGTGCTCTGCAAGCTCTCCAGGACAACATAGAATGTGGGGCTCTGTGCTTTCTTTCGTTCTGAACAAGTGTTACTGTTTTCTGCACAAGAGCGATTCTGCGAAGCAATGTGAACAGGCACAGAGAAGGTGCTAGCAGGGAATTCTCTGCCTGCCTTTCCCCAGTGCTCTGCAAGCTCTCCAGGACAACATAGAATCTGGGGCTCTGTGCTTTCTTTCCTTCTGAACAAGTGTTACTGTTTTCTGCACAAAAGCGATTCTGCGAAGCAATGTGAACACTTCTGCTTCCCAGGCACAGAGAAGGTGCTAGCAAGGAATTCTCTGCCTGCCTTTCCCCAGTGCTCTGCAAGCTCTCCAGGACAACATAAAATCTGGGGCTCTGTGCTTTCTTTCCTTCTGAACAAGTGTTACTGTTTTCTGCACAAAAGCGATTCTTGCGAAGCAATGTGAACACTTCTGCTTCCCAGGCACAGAGAAGGTGCTAGCAGGCAATTCTCTGCCTGCCTTTCCCCAGTGCTCTGCAAGCTCTCCAGGACAACATAGAATCTGGGGCTCTGTGCTTTCTTTCGTTCTGAACAAGTGTTACTGTTTTCTGCACAAGAGCGATTCTGCGAAGCAATGTGAACAGGCACAGAGAAGGTGCTAGCAGGGAATTCTCTGCCTGCCTTTCCCCAGTGCTCTGCAAGCTCTCCAGGACAACATAAAATCTGGGGCTCTGTGCTTTCTTTCCTTCTGAACAAGTGTTACTTTTTTCTGCACAAAAGCGATTCTTGCGAAGCAATGTGAACACTTCTGCTTCCCAGGCACAGAGAAGGTGCAATCAGGGAATTCTCTGCCTGCCTTTCCCCAGTGCTCTGCAAGCTCTCCAAGACAACATAGAATCTGGGGCTCTGTGCTTTCTTTCAATCTGAACAAGTGTTACTGTTTTCTGCACAAAAGCGATTCTGCGAAGCAATGTGAACACTTCTGCTTCCCAGGCACAGAGAAGGTGCTAGCAAGGAATTCTCTGCCTGCCTTTCCCCAGTGCTCTGCAAGCTCTCAAGGACAACATAAAATCTGAGGCTCTGTGCTTTCTTTCCTTCTGAACAAGTGTTACTGTTTTCTGCACAAAAGCGATTCTGCGAAGCAATGTGAACACTTCTGCTTCCCAGGCACAGAGAAGGTGCTAGCAAGGAATTCTCTGCCTGCCTTTCCCCAGTGCTCTGCAAGCTCTCCAGGACAACATAAAATCTGGGGCTCTGTGCTTTCTTTCCTTCTGAACAAGTGTTACTGTTTTCTGCACAAAAGCGATTCTTGCGAAGCAATGTCAACACTTCTGCTTCCCAGGCACAGAGAAGGTGCTAGCAAGGAATTCTCTGCCTGCCTTTCCCCAGTGCTCTGCAAGCTCTCCAGGACAACATAAAATCTGGGGCTCTGTGCTTTCTTTCCTTCTGAACAAGTGTTACTGTTTTCTGCACAAAAGCAATTCTTGCGAAGCAATGTGAACACTTCTGCTTCCCAGGCACAGAGAAGGTGCTATCAGGGAATTCTCTGCCTGCCTTACCCCAGTGCTCTGCAAGCTCTCCAAGACAACATAGAATCTGGGGCTCTGTGCTTTCTTTCCTTCTGAACAAGTGTTACTGTTTTCTGCACAAATGCGATTCTGGGAAACAATGTGAACACCTCTGCTTCCCAGGCACAGAGAAGGTGCTAGCAAGGAATTCTCTGCCTGCCTTTCCCCAGTGCTCTGCAAGCTCTCCAGGACAACATAGAATCTGGGGCTCTGTGCTTTCTTTCGTTCTGAACAAGTGTTACTGTTTTCTGCACAAAAGCGATTCTGCGAAGCAATGTGAACAGGCACAGAGAAAGTGCTAGCAGGGAATTCTCTGCCTGCCTTTCCCCAGTGCTCTGCAAGCTCTCCAGGACAACATAAAATCTGGGGCTCTGTGCTTTCTTTCCTTCTGAACAAGTGTTAGTGTTTTCTGCACAAAAGCGATTCTTGCGAAGCAATGTGAACACTTCTGCTTCCCAGGCACAGAGAAGGTGCTATCAGGGAATTCTCTGCCTGCCTTTCCCCAGTGCTCTGCAAGCTCTCCAGGACAACATAGAATCTGGGGCTCTGTGCTTTCTTTCCTTCTGAACAAGTGTTACTGTTTTCTGCACAAAAGCGATTCTGCGAAGCAATGTGAACAGGCACAGAGAAAGTGCTAGCAGGGAATTCTCTGCCTGCCTTACCCCAGTGCTCTGCAAGCTCTCCAGGACAACATAAAATCTGGGGCTCTGTGCTTTCTTTCGTTCTGAACAAGTGTTACTGTTTTCTGCACAAAAGCGATTCTGCGAAGCAATGTCAACACTTCTGCTTCCCAGGCACAGAGAAGGTGCTAGCAAGGAATTCTCTGCCTGCCTTTCCCCAGTGCTCTGCAAGCTCTCCAGGGCAACATCAAATCTGGGGCTCTGTGCTTTCTTTCGTTCTGAACAAGTGTTACTGTTTTCTGCACAAAAGCGATTCTGCGAAGCAATGTGAACAGGCACAGAGAAGGTGCTAGCAGGGAATTCTCTGCCTGCCTTTCCCCAGTGCTCTGCAAGCTCTCCAAGACAACATAAAATCTGGGGCTCTGTGCTTTCTTTCCTTCTGAACAAGTGTTACTGTTTTCTGCACAAAAGCGATTCTTGCGAAGCAATGTGAACACTTCTGCTTCCCAGGCACAGAGAAGGTGCTAGCAGGGAATTCTCTGCCTGCCTTTCCCCAGTGCTCTGCAAGCTCTCCAGGACAACATAGAATCTGGGGCTCTGTGCTTTCTTTCGTTCTGAACAACTGTTACTGTTTTCTGCACAAAAGCGATTCTGCGAAGCAATGTGAACTGGCACAGAGAAGGTGCTATCAGGGAATTCTCTGCCTGCCTTTCCCCAGTGCTCTGCAAGCTCTCCAGGACAACATAGAATCTGGGGCTCTGTGCTTTCTTTCGTTCTGAACAAGTGTTAGTTTTTTCTGCACAAAAGCGATTCTTGCGAAGCAATGTGAACACTTCTGCTTCCCAGGCACAGAGAAGGTGCTAGCAGGGAATTCTCTGCCTGCCTTTCCCCAGTGCTCTGCAAGCTCTCCAGGACAACATAAAATCTGGGGCTCTGTGCTTTCTTTCCTTCTGAACAAGTGTTACTGTTTTCTGCACAAAAGCGATTCTTGCGAAGCAATGTGAACACTTCTGCTTCCCAGGCACAGAGAAGGTGCTAGCAGGCAATTCTCTGCCTGCCTTTCCCCAGTGCTCTGCAAGCTCTCCAGGACAACATAGAATCTGGGGCTCTGTGCTTTCTTTCGTTCTGAACAAGTGTTACTGTTTTCTGCACAAGAGCGATTCTGCGAAGCAATGTGAACAGGCACAGAGAAGGTGCTAGCAGGGAATTCTCTGCCTGCCTTTCCCCAGTGCTCTGCAAGCTCTCCAGGACAACATAAAATCTGGGGCTCTGTGCTTTCTTTCCTTCTGAACAAGTGTTACTTTTTTCTGCACAAAAGCGATTCTTGCGAAGCAATGTGAACACTTCTCCTTCCCAGGCACAGAGAAAGTGCTATCAGGGAATTCTCTGCCTGCCTTTCCCCAGTGCTCTGCAAGCTCTCCAAGACAACATAGAATCTGGGGCTCTGTGCTTTCTTTCAATCTGAACAAGTGTTACTGTTTTCTGCACAAAAGCGATTCTGCGAAGCAATGTGAACACTTCTGCTTCCCAGGCACAGAGAAGGTGCTAGCAAGGAATTCTCTGCCTGCCTTTCCCCAGTGCTCTGCAAGCTCTCCAGGACAACATAAAATCTGGGGCTCTGTGCTTTCTTTCCTTCTGAACAAGTGTTAGTGTTTTCTGCACAAAAGCGATTCTGCGAAGCAATGTGAACACTTCTGCTTCCCAGGCACAGAGAAGGTGCTAGCAAGGAATTCTCTGCCTGCCTTTCCCCAGTGCTCTGCAAGCTCTCCAGGACAACATAGAATCTGGGGCTCTGTGCTTTCTTTCGTTCTGAACAACTGTTACTGTTTTCTGCACAAAAGCGATTCTTGCGAAGCAATGTGAACAGGCACAGAGAAGGTGCTAGCAGGGAATTCTCTGCCTGCCTTTCCCCAGTGCTCTGCAAGCTCTCCAGGACAACATAGAATCTGGGGCTCTGTGCTTTCTTTCCTTCTGAACAAGTGTTACTGTTTTCTGCACAAAAGCAATTCTTGCGAAGCAATGTGAACACTTCTGCTTCCCAGGCACAGAGAAGGTGCTAGCAAGGAATTCTCTGCCTGCCTTTCCCCAGTGCTCTGCAAGCTCTCCAGGACAACATAAAATCTGGGGCTCTGTGCTTTCTTTCCTTCTGAACAAGTGTTACTGTTTTCTGCACAAACGCGATTCTGCGAAGCAATGTGAACACTTCTGCTTCCCAGGCACAGAGAAGGTGCTAGCAGGGAATTCTCTGCCTGCCTTTCCCCAGTGCTCTGCAAGCTCTCCAGGACAACATAAAATCTGGGGCTCTGTGCTTTCTTTCCTTCTGAACAAGTGTTAGCGTTTTCTGCACAAAAGCGATTCTTGCGAAGCAATGTGAACACTTCTGCTTCCCAGGCACAGAGAAGGTGCTAGCAGGGAATTCTCTGCCTGCCTTTCCCCAGTGCTCTGCAAGCTCTCCAGGACAACATAAAATCTGGGGCTCTGTGCTTTCTTTCGTTCTGAACAAGTGTTACTGTTTTCTGCACAAGAGCGATTCTGCGAAGCAATGTGAACAGGCACAGAGAAGGTGCTAGCAGGGAATTCTCTGCCTGCCTTTCCCCAGTGCTCTGCAAGCTCTCCAGGACAACATAGAATGTGGGGCTCTGTGCTTTCTTTCCTTCTGAACAAGTGTTACTTTTTTCTGCACAAAAGCGATTCTTGCGAAGCAATGTGAACACTTCTGCTTCCCAGGCACAGAGAAAGTGCTATCAGGGAATTCTCTGCCTGCCTTTCCCCAGTGCTCTGCAAGCTCTCCAAGACAACATAGAATCTGGGGCTCTGTGCTTTCTTTCAATCTGAACAAGTGTTACTGTTTTCTGCACAAAAGCGATTCTGCGAAGCAATGTGAACACTTCTGCTTCCCAGGCACAGAGAAGGTGCTAGCAAGGAATTCTCTGCCTGCCTTTCCCCAGTGCTCTGCAAGCTCTCCAGGACAACATAGAATCTGGGGCTCTGTGCTTTCTTTCGTTCTGAACAAGTGTTACTGTTTTCTGCACAAAAGCGATTCTTGCGAAGCAATGTGAACAGGCACAGAGAAGGTGCTAGCAGGGAATTCTCTGCCTGCCTTTCCCCAGTGCTCTGCAAGCTCTCCAGGACAACATAAAATCTGGGGCTCTGTGCTTTCTTTCCTTCTGAACAAGTGTTACTGTTTTCTGCACAAAAGCGATTCTTGCGAAGCAATGTGAACACTTCTGCTTCCCAGGCACAGAGAAGGTGCTAGCAAGGAATTCTCTGCCTGCCTTACCCCAGTGCTCTGCAAGCTCTCCAGGACAACATAGAATCTGGGGCTCTGTGCTTTCTTTCCTTCTGAACAAGTGTTAGTGTTTTCTGCACAAAAGCGATTCTGGGAAACAGTGTGAACACCTCTGCTTCCCAGGCACAGAGAAGGTGCTAGCAAGGAATTCTCTGCCTGCCTTTCCCCAGTGCTCTGCAAGCTCTCCAGGACAACATAGAATCTGGGGCTCTGTGCTTTCTTTCGTTCTGAACAAGTGTTACTTTTTTCTGCACAAAAGCGATTCTTGCGAAGCAATGTGAACACTTCTGCTTCCCAGGCACAGAGAAGGTGCAATCAGGGAATTCTCTGCCTGCCTTTCCCCAGTGCTCTGCAAGCTCTCCAAGACAACATAGAATCTGGGGCTCTGTGCTTTCTTTCAATCTGAACAAGTGTTACTGTTTTCTGCACAAAAGCGATTCTGCGAAGCAATGTGAACACTTCTGCTTCCCAGGCACAGAGAAGGTGCTAGCAAGGAATTCTCTGCCTGCCTTTCCCCAGTGCTCTGCAAGCTCTCAAGGACAACATAAAATCTGAGGCTCTGTGCTTTCTTTCCTTCTGAACAAGTGTTACTGTTTTCTGCACAAAAGCGATTCTGCGAAGCAATGTGAACACTTCTGCTTCCCAGGCACAGAGAAGGTGCTAGCAAGGAATTCTCTGCCTGCCTTTCCCCAGTGCTCTGCAAGCTCTCCAGGACAACATAAAATCTGGGGCTCTGTGCTTTCTTTCCTTCTGAACAAGTGTTACTGTTTTCTGCACAAAAGCGATTCTTGCGAAGCAATGTCAACACTTCTGCTTCCCAGGCACAGAGAAGGTGCTAGCAAGGAATTCTCTGCCTGCCTTTCCCCAGTGCTCTGCAAGCTCTCCAGGACAACATAAAATCTGGGGCTCTGTGCTTTCTTTCCTTCTGAACAAGTGTTACTGTTTTCTGCACAAAAGCAATTCTTGCGAAGCAATGTGAACACTTCTGCTTCCCAGGCACAGAGAAGGTGCTATCAGGGAATTCTCTGCCTGCCTTACCCCAGTGCTCTGCAAGCTCTCCAAGACAACATAGAATCTGGGGCTCTGTGCTTTCTTTCCTTCTGAACAAGTGTTACTGTTTTCTGCACAAATGCGATTCTGGGAAACAATGTGAACACCTCTGCTTCCCAGGCACAGAGAAGGTGCTAGCAAGGAATTCTCTGCCTGCCTTTCCCCAGTGCTCTGCAAGCTCTCCAGGACAACATAGAATCTGGGGCTCTGTGCTTTCTTTCGTTCTGAACAAGTGTTACTGTTTTCTGCACAAAAGCGATTCTGCGAAGCAATGTGAACAGGCACAGAGAAAGTGCTAGCAGGGAATTCTCTGCCTGCCTTTCCCCAGTGCTCTGCAAGCTCTCCAAGACAACATAGAATCTGGGGCTCTGTGCTTTCTTTCAATCTGAACAAGTGTTACTGTTTTCTGCACAAAAGCGATTCTGCGAAGCAATGTGAACACTTCTGCTTCCCAGGCACAGAGAAGGTGCTAGCAAGGAATTCTCTGCCTGCCTTTCCCCAGTGCTCTGCAAGCTCTCAAGGACAACATAAAATCTGAGGCTCTGTGCTTTCTTTCCTTCTGAACAAGTGTTACTGTTTTCTGCACAAAAGCGATTCTGCGAAGCAATGTGAACACTTCTGCTTCCCAGGCACAGAGAAGGTGCTAGCAAGGAATTCTCTGCCTGCCTTTCCCCAGTGCTCTGCAAGCTCTCCAGGACAACATAAAATCTGGGGCTCTGTGCTTTCTTTCCTTCTGAACAAGTGTTAGTGTTTTCTGCACAAAAGCGATTCTTGCGAAGCAATGTGAACACTTCTGCTTCCCAGGCACAGAGAAGGTGCTATCAGGGAATTCTCTGCCTGCCTTTCCCCAGTGCTCTGCAAGCTCTCCAGGACAACATAGAATCTGGGGCTCTGTGCTTTCTTTCCTTCTGAACAAGTGTTACTGTTTTCTGCACAAAAGCGATTCTGCGAAGCAATGTGAACAGGCACAGAGAAAGTGCTAGCAGGGAATTCTCTGCCTGCCTTACCCCAGTGCTCTGCAAGCTCTCCAGGACAACATAAAATCTGGGGCTCTGTGCTTTCTTTCGTTCTGAACAAGTGTTACTGTTTTCTGCACAAAAGCGATTCTGCGAAGCAATGTCAACACTTCTGCTTCCCAGGCACAGAGAAGGTGCTAGCAAGGAATTCTCTGCCTGCCTTTCCCCAGTGCTCTGCAAGCTCTCCAGGGCAACATCAAATCTGGGGCTCTGTGCTTTCTTTCCTTCTGAACAAGTGTTACTGTTTTCTGCACAAAAGCGATTCTGCGAAGCAATGTGAACAGGCACAGAGAAGGTGCTAGCAGGGAATTCTCTGCCTGCCTTTCCCCAGTGCTCTGCAAGCTCTCCAAGACAACATAAAATCTGGGGCTCTGTGCTTTCTTTCCTTCTGAACAAGTGTTACTGTTTTCTGCACAAAAGCGATTCTTGCGAAGCAATGTGAACACTTCTGCTTCCCAGGCACAGAGAAGGTGCTAGCAGGGAATTCTCTGCCTGCCTTTCCCCAGTGCTCTGCAAGCTCTCCAGGACAACATAGAATCTGGGGCTCTGTGCTTTCTTTCGTTCTGAACAACTGTTACTGTTTTCTGCACAAAAGCGATTCTGCGAAGCAATGTGAACTGGCACAGAGAAGGTGCTATCAGGGAATTCTCTGCCTGCCTTTCCCCAGTGCTCTGCAAGCTCTCCAGGACAACATAGAATCTGGGGCTCTATGCTTTCTTTCGTTCTGAACAAGTGTTAGTTTTTTCTGCACAAAAGCGATACTTGCGAAGCAATGTGAACACTTCTGCTTCCCAGGCACAGAGAAGGTGCTAGCAGGGAATTCTCTGCCTGCCTTTCCCCAGTGCTCTGCAAGCTCTCCAGGACAACATAAAATCTGGGGCTCTGTGCTTTCTTTCCTTCTGAAGAAGTGTTAGTGTTTTCTGCACAAAAGCGATTCTTGCGAAGCAATGTGAACACTTCTGCTTCCCAGGCACAGAGAAGGTGCTAGCAGGCAATTCTCTGCCTGCCTTTCCCCAGTGCTCTGCAAGCTCTCCAGGACAACATAGAATCTGGGGCTCTGTGCTTTCTTTCGTTCTGAACAAGTGTTACTGTTTTCTGCACAAGAGCGATTCTGCGAAGCAATGTGAACAGGCACAGAGAAGGTGCTAGCAGGGAATTCTCTGCCTGCCTTTCCCCAGTGCTCTGCAAGCTCTCCAGGACAACATAGAATCTGAGGCTCTGTGCTTTCTTTCCTTCTGAACAAGTGTTACTGTTTTCTGCACAAAAGCGATTCTGCGAAGCAATGTGAACACTTCTGCTTCCCAGGCACAGAGAAGGTGCTAGCAAGGAATTCTCTGCCTGCCTTTCCCCAGTGCTCTGCAAGCTCTCCAGGACAACATAAAATCTGGGGCTCTGTGCTTTCTTTCCTTCTGAACAAGTGTTACTGTTTTCTGCACAAAAGCGATTCTGCGAAGCAATGTGAACACTTCTGCTTCCCAGGCACAGAGAAGGTGCTAGCAAGGAATTCTCTGCCTGCCTTTCCCCAGTGCTCTGCAAGCTCTCCAGGACAACATAGAATCTGGGGCTCTGTGCTTTCTTTCGTTCTGAACAAGTGTTACTGTTTTCTGCACAAAAGCGATTCTTGCGAAGCAATGTGAACAGGCACAGAGAAGGTGCTAGCAGGGAATTCTCTGCCTGCCTTTCCCCAGTGCTCTGCAAGCTCTCCAGGACAACATAAAATCTGGGGCTCTGTGCTTTCTTTCCTTCTGAACAAGTGTTACTGTTTTCTGCACAAAAGCGATTCTTGCGAAGCAATGTGAACACTTCTGCTTCCCAGGCACAGAGAAGGTGCTAGCAAGGAATTCTCTGCCTGCCTTACCCCAGTGCTCTGCAAGCTCTCCAGGACAACATAGAATCTGGGGCTCTGTGCTTTCTTTCCTTCTGAACAAGTGTTACTGTTTTCTGCACAAAAGCGATTCTGGGAAACAGTGTGAACACCTCTGCTTCCCAGGCACAGAGAAGGTGCTAGCAAGGAATTCTCTGCCTGCCTTTCCCCAGTGCTCTGCAAGCTCTCCAGGACAACATAGAATCTGGGGCTCTGTGCTTTCTTTCGTTCTGAACAAGTGTTAATGTTTTCTGCACAAGAGCGATTCTGCGAAGCAATGTGAACAGGCACAGAGAAGGTGCTAGCAGGGAATTCTCTGCCTGCCTTTCCCCAGTGCTCTGCAAGCTCTCCAGGACAACATAGAATGTGGGGCTCTGTGCTTTCTTTCGTTCTGAACAAGTGTTACTGTTTTCTGCACAAGAGCGATTCTGCGAAGCAATGTGAACAGGCACAGAGAAGGTGCTAGCAGGGAATTCTCTGCCTGCCTTTCCCCAGTGCTCTGCAAGCTCTCCAGGACAACATAGAATGTGGGGCTCTGTGCTTTCTTTCCTTCTGAACAAGTGTTACTTTTTTCTGCACAAAAGCGATTCTTGCGAAGCAATGTGAACACTTCTGCTTCCCAGGCACAGAGAAAGTGCTATCAGGGAATTCTCTGCCTGCCTTTCCCCAGTGCTCTGCAAGCTCTCCAAGACAACATGGAATCTGGGGCTCTGTGCTTTCTTTCAATCTGAACAAGTGTTACTGTTTTCTGCACAAAAGCGATTCTGCGAAGCAATGTGAACAGGCACAGAGAAGGTGCTAGCAAGGAATTCTCTGCCTGCCTTTCCCCAGTGCTCTGCAAGCTCTCCAGGACAACATAAAATCTGGGGCTCTGTGCTTTCTTTCCTTCTGAACAAGTGTTACTGTTTTCTGCACAAAAGCGATTCTTGCGAAGCAATGTGAACACTTCTGCTTCCCAGGCACAGAGAAGGTGCTAGCAAGGAATTCTCTGCCTGCCTTTCCCCAGTGCTCTGCAAGCTCTCCAGGACAACATAAAATCTGGGGCTCTGTGCTTTCTTTCCTTCTGAACAAGTGTTACTGTTTTCTGCACAAAAGCGATTCTGCGAAGCAATGTGAACACTTCTGCTTCCCAGGCACAGAGAAGGTGCTAGCAAGGAATTCTCTGCCTGCCTTTCCCCAGTGCTCTGCAAGCTCTCCAGGACAACATAGAATCTGGGGCTCTGTGCTTTCTTTCGTTCTGAACAACTGTTACTGTTTTCTGCACAAAAGCGATTCTTGCGAAGCAATGTGAACAGGCACAGAGAAGGTGCTAGCAGGGAATTCTCTGCCTGCCTTTCCCCAGTGCTCTGCAAGCTCTCCAGGACAACATAAAATCTGGGGCTCTGTGCTTTCTTTCCTTCTGAACAAGTGTTACTGTTTTCTGCACAAAAGCGATTCTTGCGAAGCAATGTGAACACTTCTGCTTCCCAGGCACAGAGAAGGTGCTAGCAAGGAATTCTCTGCCTGCCTTACCCCAGTGCTCTGCAAGCTCTCCAGGACAACATAGAATCTGGGGCTCTGTGCTTTCTTTCCTTCTGAACAAGTGTTACTGTTTTCTGCACAAATGCGATTCTGGGAAACAATGGAAACACCTCTGCTTCCCAGGCACAGAGAAGGTGCTAGCAAGGAATTCTCTGCCTGCCTTTCCCCAGTGCTCTGCAAGCTCTCCAGGACAACATAGAATGTGGGGCTCTGTGCTTTCTTTCGTTCTGAACAAGTGTTACTGTTTTCTGCACAAGAGCGATTCTGCGAAGCAATGTGAACAGGCACAGAGAAGGTGCTAGCAGGGAATTCTCTGCCTGCCTTTCCCCAGTGCTCTGCAAGCTCTCCAGGACAACATAAAATCTGGGGCTCTGTGCTTTCTTTCCTTCTGAACAAGTGTTACTTTTTTCTGCACAAAAGCGATTCTTGCGAAGTAATGTGAACACTTCTGCTTCCCAGGCACAGAGAAAGTGCTATCAGGGAATTCTCTGCCTGCCTTTCCCCAGTGCTCTGCAAGCTCTCCAAGACAACATAGAATCTGGGGCTCTGTGCTTTCTTTCAATCTGAACAAGTGTTACTGTTTTCTGCACAAAACCGATTCTGCGAAGCAATGTGAACACTTCTGCTTCCCAGGCACAGAGAAGGTGCTAGCAAGGAATTCTCTGCCTGCCTTTCCCCAGTGCTCTGCAAGCTCTCCAGGACAACATAAAATCTGGGGCTCTGTGCTTTCTTTCCTTCTGAACAAGTGTTACTGTTTTCTGCACAAAAGCGATTCTGCGAAGCAATGTGAACACTTCTGCTTCCCAGGCACAGAGAAGGTGCTAGCAAGGAATTCTCTGCCTGCCTTTCCCCAGTGCTCTGCAAGCTCTCCAGGACAACATAAAATCTGGGGCTCTGTGCTTTCTTTCCTTCTGAACAAGTGTTACTGTTTTCTGCACAAAAGCGATTCTGCGAAGCAATGTGAACACTTCTGCTTCCCAGGCACAGAGAAGGTGCTAGCAAGGAATTCTCTGCCTGCCTTTCCCCAGTGCTCTGCAAGCTCTCCAGGACAACATAAAATCTGGGGCTCTGTGCTTTCTTTCCTTCTGAACAAGTGTTACTGTTTTCTGCACAAAAGCGATTCTGCGAAGCAATGTGAACACTTCTGCTTCCCAGGCACAGAGAAGGTGCTAGCAAGGAATTCTCTGCCTGCCTTTCCCCAGTGCTCTGCAAGCTCTCCAGGACAACATAGAATCTGGGGCTCTGTGCTTTCTTTCGTTCTGAACAAGTGTTACTGTTTTCTGCACAAAAGCGATTCTTGCGAAGCAATGTGAACAGGCACAGAGAAGGTGCTAGCAGGGAATTCTCTGCCTGCCTTTCCCCAGTGCTCTGCAAGCTCTCCAGGACAACATAAAATCTGGGGCTCTGTGCTTTCTTTCCTTCTGAACAAGTGTTACTGTTTTCTGCACAAAAGCGATTCTTGCGAAGCAATGTGAACACTTCTGCTTCCCAGGCACAGAGAAGGTGCTAGCAAGGAATTCTCTGCCTGCCTTACCCCAGTGCTCTGCAAGCTCTCCAGGACAACATAGAATCTGGGGCTCTGTGCTTTCTTTCCTTCTGAACAAGTGTTACTGTTTTCTGCACAAAAGCGATTCTGGGAAACAGTGTGAACACCTCTGCTTCCCAGGCACAGAGAAGGTGCTAGCAAGGAATTCTCTGCCTGCCTTTCCCCAGTGCTCTGCAAGCTCTCCAGGACAACATAGAATCTGGGGCTCTGTGCTTTCTTTCGTTCTGAACAAGTGTTACTGTTTTCTGCACAAGAGCGATTCTGGGAAGCAATGTGAACAGGCACAGAGAAGGTGCTAGCAGGGAATTCTCTGCCTGCCTTTCCCCAGTGCTCTGCAAGCTCTCCAGGACAACATAGAATGTGGGGCTCTGTGCTTTCTTTCGTTCTGAACAAGTGTTACTGTTTTCTGCACAAGAGCGATTCTGCGAAGCAATGTGAACAGGCACAGAGAAGGTGCTAGCAGGGAATTCTCTGCCTGCCTTTCCCCAGTGCTCTGCAAGCTCTCCAGGACAACATAAAATCTGGGGCTCTGTGCTTTCTTTCCTTCTGAACAAGTGTTACTTTTTTCTGCACAAAAGCGATTCTTGCGAAGCAATGTGAACACTTCTGCTTCCCAGGCACAGAGAAAGTGCTATCAGGGAATTCTCTGCCTGCCTTTCCCCAGTGCTCTGCAAGCTCTCCAAGACAACATGGAATCTGGGGCTCTGTGCTTTCTTTCAATCTGAACAAGTGTTACTGTTTTCTGCACAAAAGCGATTCTGCGAAGCAATGTGAACAGGCACAGAGAAGGTGCTAGCAAGGAATTCTCTGCCTGCCTTTCCCCAGTGCTCTGCAAGCTCTCCAGGACAACATAAAATCTGGGGCTCTGTGCTTTCTTTCCTTCTGAACAAGTGTTACTGTTTTCTGCACAAAAGCGATTCTTGCGAAGCAATGTGAACACTTCTGCTTCCCAGGCACAGAGAAGGTGCTAGCAAGGAATTCTCTGCCTGCCTTTCCCCAGTGCTCTGCAAGCTCTCCAGGACAACATAAAATCTGGGGCTCTGTGCTTTCTTTCCTTCTGAACAAGTGTTACTGTTTTCTGCACAAAAGCGATTCTGCGAAGCAATGTGAACACTTCTGCTTCCCAGGCACAGAGAAGGTGCTAGCAAGGAATTCTCTGCCTGCCTTTCCCCAGTGCTCTGCAAGCTCTCCAGGACAACATAGAATCTGGGGCTCTGTGCTTTCTTTCGTTCTGAACAACTGTTACTGTTTTCTGCACAAAAGCGATTCTTGCGAAGCAATGTGAACAGGCACAGAGAAGGTGCTAGCAGGGAATTCTCTGCCTGCCTTTCCCCAGTGCTCTGCAAGCTCTCCAGGACAACATAAAATCTGGGGCTCTGTGCTTTCTTTCCTTCTGAACAAGTGTTACTGTTTTCTGCACAAAAGCGATTCTTGCGAAGCAATGTGAACACTTCTGCTTCCCAGGCACAGAGAAGGTGCTAGCAAGGAATTCTCTGCCTGCCTTACCCCAGTGCTCTGCAAGCTCTCCAGGACAACATAGAATCTGGGGCTCTGTGCTTTCTTTCCTTCTGAACAAGTGTTACTGTTTTCTGCACAAATGCGATTCTGGGAAACAATGTGAACACCTCTGCTTCCCAGGCACAGAGAAGGTGCTAGCAAGGAATTCTCTGCCTGCCTTTCCCCAGTGCTCTGCAAGCTCTCCAGGACAACATAGAATGTGGGGCTCTGTGCTTTCTTTCGTTCTGAACAAGTGTTACTGTTTTCTGCACAAGAGCGATTCTGCGAAGCAATGTGAACAGGCACAGAGAAGGTGCTAGCAGGGAATTCTCTGCCTGCCTTTCCCCAGTGCTCTGCAAGCTCTCCAGGACAACATAAAATCTGGGGCTCTGTGCTTTCTTTCCTTCTGAACAAGTGTTACTTTTTTCTGCACAAAAGCGATTCTTGCGAAGCAATGTGAACACTTCTGCTTCCCAGGCACAGAGAAAGTGCTATCAGGGAATTCTCTGCCTGCCTTTCCCCAGTGCTCTGCAAGCTCTCCAAGACAACATAGAATCTGGGGCTCTGTGCTTTCTTTCAATCTGAACAAGTGTTACTGTTTTCTGCACAAAACCGATTCTGCGAAGCAATGTGAACACTTCTGCTTCCCAGGCACAGAGAAGGTGCTAGCAAGGAATTCTCTGCCTGCCTTTCCCCAGTGCTCTGCAAGCTCTCCAGGACAACATAAAATCTGGGGCTCTGTGCTTTCTTTCCTTCTGAACAAGTGTTACTGTTTTCTGCACAAAAGCGATTCTGCGAAGCAATGTGAACACTTCTGCTTCCCAGGCACAGAGAAGGTGCTAGCAAGGAATTCTCTGCCTGCCTTTCCCCAGTGCTCTGCAAGCTCTCCAGGACAACATAAAATCTGGGGCTCTGTGCTTTCTTTCCTTCTGAACAAGTGTTACTGTTTTCTGCACAAAAGCGATTCTGCGAAGCAATGTGAACAGGCACAGAGAAAGTGCTAGCAGGGAATTCTCTGCCTGCCTTTCCCCAGTGCTCTGCAAGCTCTCCAGGACAACAGAAAATCTGGGGCTCTGTGCTTTCTTTCCTTCTGAACAAGTGTTACTGTTTTCTGCACAAAAGCGATTCTGCGAAGCAATGTGAACACTTCTGCTTCCCAGGCACAGAGAAGGTGCTAGCAAGGAATTCTCTGCCTGCCTTTCCCCAGTGCTCTGCAAGCTCTCCAGGACAACATAAAATCTGGGGCTCTGTGCTTTCTTTCCTTCTGAACAAGTGTTACTGTTTTCTGCACAAAAGCGATTCTGCGAAGCAATGTGAACAGGCACAGAGAAAGTGCTAGCAGGGAATTCTCTGCCTGCCTTTCCCCAGTGCTCTGCAAGCTCTCCAGGACAACATAAAATCTGGGGCTCTGTGCTTTCTTTCGTTCTGAACAAGTGTTACTGTTTTCTGCACAAAAGCGATTCTTGCGAAGCAATGTGAACACTTCTGCTTCCCAGGCACAGAGAAGGTGCTAGCAGGCAATTCTCTGCCTGCCTTTCCCCAGTGCTCTGCAAGCTCTCCAGGACAACATAGAATCTGGGGCTCTGTGCTTTCTTTCGTTCTGAACAAGTGTTACTGTTTTCTGCACAAGAGCGATTCTGCGAAGCAATGTGAACAGGCACAGAGAAGGTGCTAGCAGGGAATTCTCTGCCTGCCTTTCCCCAGTGCTCTGCAAGCTCTCCAGGACAACATAAAATCTGGGGCTCTGTGCTTTCTTTCCTTCTGAACAAGTGTTACTTTTTTCTGCACAAAAGCGATTCTTGCGAAGCAATGTGAACACTTCTGCTTCCCAGGCACAGAGAAAGTGCTATCAGGGAATTCTCTGCCTGCCTTTCCCCAGTGCTCTGCAAGCTCTCCAAGACAACATAGAATCTGGGGCTCTGTGCTTTCTTTCAATCTGAACAAGTGTTACTGTTTTCTGCACAAAAGCGATTCTGCGAAGCAATGTGAACACTTCTGCTTCCCAGGCACAGAGAAGGTGCTAGCAAGGAATTCTCTGCCTGCCTTTCCCCAGTGCTCTGCAAGCTCTCCAGGACAACATAAAATCTGAGGCTCTGTGCTTTCTTTCCTTCTGAACAAGTGTTACTGTTTTCTGCACAAAAGCGATTCTGCGAAGCAATGTGAACAGGCACAGAGAAAGTGCTAGCAGGGAATTCTCTGCCTGCCTTTCCCCAGTGCTCTGCAAGCTCTCCAGGACAACATAAAATCTGGGGCTCTGTGCTTTCTTTCCTTCTGAACAAGTGTTACTGTTTTCTGCACAAAAGCGATTCTTGCGAAGCAATGTCAACACTTCTGCTTCCCAGGCACAGAGAAGGTGCTAGCAAGGAATTCTCTGCCTGCCTTTCCCCAGTGCTCTGCAAGCTCTCCAGGACAACATAAAATCTGGGGCTCTGTGCTTTCTTTCCTTCTGAACAAGTGTTACTGTTTTCTGCACAAAAGCAATTCTTGCGAAGCAATGTGAACACTTCTGCTTCCCAGGCACAGAGAAGGTGCTATCAGGGAATTCTCTGCCTGCCTTACCCCAGTGCTCTGCAAGCTCTCCAAGACAACATAGAATCTGGGGCTCTGTGCTTTCTTTCCTTCTGAACAAGTGTTACTGTTTTCTGCACAAATGCGATTCTGGGAAACAATGTGAACACCTCTGCTTCCCAGGCACAGAGAAGGTGCTAGCAAGGAATTCTCTGCCTGCCTTTCCCCAGTGCTCTGCAAGCTCTCCAGGACAACATAGAATCTGGGGCTCTGTGCTTTCTTTCGTTCTGAACAAGTGTTACTGTTTTCTGCACAAAAGCGATTCTGCGAAGCAATGTGAACAGGCACAGAGAAAGTGCTAGCAGGGAATTCTCTGCCTGCCTTTCCCCAGTGCTCTGCAAGCTCTCCAGGACAACATAAAATCTGGGGCTCTGTGCTTTCTTTCGTTCTGAACAAGTGTTACTGTTTTCTGCACAAAAGCGATTCTTGCGAAGCAATGTGAACACTTCTGCTTCCCAGGCACAGAGAAGGTGCTATCAGGGAATTCTCTGCCTGCCTTTCCCCAGTGCTCTGCAAGCTCTCCAGGACAACATAGAATCTGGGGCTCTGTGCTTTCTTTCCTTCTGAACAAGTGTTAGTTTTTTCTGCACAAAAGCGATTCTTGCGAAGCAATGTGAACACTTCTGCTTCGCAGGCACAGAGAAGGTGCTAGCAGGGAATTCTCTGCCTGCCTTTCCCCAGTGCTCTGCAAGCTCTCCAGGACAACATAAAATCTGGGGCTCTGTGCTTTCTTTCCTTCTGAACAAGTGTTACTTTTTTCTGCACAAAAGCGATTCTTGCGAAGCAATGTGAACACTTCTGCTTCCCAGGCACAGAGAAAGTGCTAGCAGGGAATTCTCTGCCTGCCTTTCCCCAGTGCTCTGCAAGCTCTCCAAGACAACATAGAATCTGGGGCTCTGTGCTTTCTTTCAATCTGAACAAGTGTTACTGTTTTCTGCACAAAAGCGATTCTGCGAAGCAATGTGAACACTTCTGCTTCCCAGGCACAGAGAAGGTGCTAGCAAGGAATTCTCTGCCTGCCTTTCCCCAGTGCTCTGCAAGCTCTCCAGGACAACATAAAATCTGGGGCTCTGTGCTTTCTTTCCTTCTGAACAAGTGTTACTGTTTTCTGCACAAAAGCGATTCTGCGAAGCAATGTGAACACTTCTGCTTACCAGGCACAGAGAAGGTGCTAGCAAGGAATTCTCTGCCTGCCTTTCCCCAGTGCTCTGCAAGCTCTCCAGGACAACATAGAATCTGGGGCTCTGTGCTTTCTTTCGTTCTGAACAACTGTTACTGTTTTCTGCACAAAAGCGATTCTTGCGAAGCAATGTGAACAGGCACAGAGAAGGTGCTAGCAGGGAATTCTCTGCCTGCCTTTCCCCAGTGCTCTGCAAGCTCTCCAGGACAACATAGAATCTGGGGCTCTGTGCTTTCTTTCCTTCTGAACAAGTGTTACTGTTTTCTGCACAAATGCGATTCTGGGAAACAATGTGAACACCTCTGCTTCCCAGGCACAGAGAAGGTGCTAGCAAGGAATTCTCTGCCTGCCTTTCCCCAGTGCTCTGCAAGCTCTCCAGGACAACATAGAATCTGGGGCTCTGTGCTTTCTTTCGTTCTGAACAAGTGTTACTGTTTTCTGCACAAAAGCGATTCTGCGAAGCAATGTGAACAGGCACAGAGAAAGTGCTATCAGGGAATTCTCTGCCTGCCTTTCCCCAGTGCTCTGCAAGCTCTCCAGGACAACATAAAATCTGGGGCTCTGTGCTTTCTTTCCTTCTGAACAAGTGTTATTGTTTTCTGCACAAAAGCGATTCTTGCGAAGCAATGTCAACACTTCTGCTTCCCAGGCACAGAGAAGGTGCTAGCAAGGAATTCTCTGCCTGCCTTTCCCCAGTGCTCTGCAAGCTCTCCAGGACAACATAAAATCTGGGGCTCTGTGCTTTCTTTCCTTCTGAACAAGTGTTACTGTTTTCTGCACAAAAGCAATTCTTGCGAAGCAATGTGAACACTTATGCTTCCCAGGCACAGAGAAGGTGCTAGCAAGGAATTCTCTGCCTGCCTTTCCCCAGTGCTCTGCAAGCTCTCCAGGACAACATAAAATCTGGGGCTCTGTGCTTTCTTTCCTTCTGAACAAGTGTTACTGTTTTCTGCACAAACGCGATTCTGCGAAGCAATGTGAACACTTCTGCTTCCCAGGCACAGAGAAGGTGCTAGCAGGGAATTCTCTGCCTGCCTTTCCCCAGTGCTCTGCAAGCTCTCCAGGACAACATAAAATCTGGGGCTCTGTGCTTTCTTTCCTTCTGAACAAGTGTTAGCGTTTTCTGCACAAAAGCGATTCTTGCGAAGCAATGTGAACACTTCTGCTTCCCAGGCACAGAGAAGGTGCTAGCAGGGAATTCTCTGCCTGCCTTTCCCCAGTGCTCTGCAAGCTCTCCAGGACAACATAAAATCTGGGGCTCTGTGCTTTCTTTCGTTCTGAACAAGTGTTACTGTTTTCTGCACAAAAGCGATTCTGCGAAACAATGTGAACAGGCACAGAGAAGGTGCTATCAGGGAATTCTCTGCCTGCCTTTCCCCAGTGCTCTGCAAGCTCTCCAGGACAACATAGAATCTGGGGCTCTGTGCTTTCTTTCGTTCTGAACAAGTGTTACTGTTTCATGCACAAAAGCGATTCTTGCGAAGCAATGTGAACACTTCTGCTTCCCAGGCACAGAGAAGGTGCTAGCAGGGAATTCTCTGCCTGCCTTACCCCAGTGCTCTGCAAGCTCTCCAGGACAACATAGAATCTGGGGCTCTGTGCTTTCTTTCCTTCTGATCAAGTGTTACTGTTTTCTGCACAAAAGCGATTCTTGCGAAGCAATGTGAACACTTCTGCTTCCCAGGCACAGAGAAGGTGCTAGCAGGGAATTCTCTGCCTGCCTTACCCCAGTGCTCTGCAAGCTCTCCAGGACAACATAAAATCTGGGGCTCTGTGCTTTCTTTCGTTCTGAACAAGTGTTACTGTTTTCTGCACAAAAGCGATTCTGCGAAGCAATGTGAACACTTCTGCTTCCCAGGCACAGAGAAGGTGCTAGCAGGGAATTCTCTGCCTGCCTTTCCCCAGTGCTCTGCAAGCTCTCCAGGACAACATAAAATCTGGGGCTCTGTGCTTTCTTTCCTTCTGAACAAGTGTTACTGTTTTCTGCACAAAAGCGATTCTTGCGAAGCAATGTGAACGCTTCTGCTTCCCAGGCACAGAGAAGGTGCTAGCAAGGAAATCTCTGCCTGCCTTACCCCAGTGCTCTGCAGGCTCTCCAGGACAACATAAAATCTGGGGCTCTGTGCTTTCTTTCGTTCTGAACAAGTGATAGTGTTTTCTGCACAAAAGCGATTCTTGCGAAGCAATGTGAACACTTCTGCTTCCCAGGCACAGAGAAGGTGCTAGCAGAGAATTCTCTGCCTGCCTTTCCCCAGTGCTCTGCAAGCTCTCCAGGACAACATAGAATCTGGGGCTCTGTGCTTTCTTTCGTTCTGAACAAGTGTTACTGTTTTCTGCACAAAAGCGATTCTGCGAAACAATGTGAACAGCCACAGAGAAGGTGCTAGCAGGGAATTCTCTGCCTGCCTTTCCCCAGTGCTCTGCAAGCTCTCCAGGACAACATAGAATCTGGGGCTCTGTGCTTTCTTTCCTTCTGAACAAGTGTTACTGTTTTCTGCACAAAAGCGATTCTTGCGAAGCAATGTGAACACTTCTGCTTCCCAGGCACAGAGAAGGTGCTAGCAAGGAATTCTCTGCCTGCCTTTCCCCAGTGCTCTGCAAGCTCTCCAGGACAACATAAAATCTGGGGCTCTGTGCTTTCTTTTGTTCTGAACAAGTGTTACTGTTTTCTGCACAAAAGCGATTCTTGCGAAGCAATGTGAACACTTCTGCTTCCCAGGCACAGAGAAGGTGCTATCAGGGAATTCTCTGCCTGCCTTTCCCCAGTGCTCTGCAAGCTCTCCAGGACAACATAGAATCTGGGGCTCTGTGCTTTCTTTCGTTCTGAACAAGTGTTACTGTTTTCTGCACAAAAGCGATTCTGCGAAGCAATGTAAACAGGCACAGAGAAAGTGCTAGCAGGGAATTCTCTGCCTGCCTTTCCCCAGTGCTCTGCAAGCTCTCCAGGACAACATAAAATCTGGGGCTCTGTGCTTTCTTTCCTTCTGAACAAGTGTTACTGTTTTCTGCACAAAAGCGATTCTTGCGAAGCAATGTGAACACTTCTGCTTCCCAGGCACAGAGAAGGTGCTAGCAGGGAATTCTCTGCCTGCCTTTCCCCAGTGCTCTGCAAGCTCTCCAGGACAACATAGAATCTGGGGCTCTGTGCTTTCTTTCCTTCTGAACAAGTGTTACTGTTTTCTGCACAAAAGCGATTCTGCGAAGCAATGTGAACAGGCACAGAGAAAGTGCTAGCAGGGAATTCTCTGCCTGCCTTACCCCAGTGCTCTGCAAGCTCTCCAGGACAACATAAAATCTGGGGCTCTGTGCTTTCTTTCGTTCTGAACAAGTGTTACTGTTTTCTGCACAAAAGCGATTCTGCGAAGCAATGTGAACAGGCACAGAGAAGGTGCTAGCAGGGAATTCTCTGCCTGCCTTTCCCCAGTGCTCTGCAAGCTCTCCAAGACAACATAAAATCTGGGGCTCTGTGCTTTCTTTTGTTCTGAACAAGTGTTACTGTTTTCTGCACAAAAGCGATTCTTGCGAAGCAATGTGAACACTTCTGCTTCCCAGGCACAGAGAAGGTGCTATCAGGGAATTCTCTGCCTGCCTTTCCCCAGTGCTCTGCAAGCTCTCCAGGACAACATAGAATCTGGGGCTCTGTGCTTTCTTTCGTTCTGAACAAGTGTTACTGTTTTCTGCACAAAAGCGATTCTGCGAAGCAATGTGAACAGGCACAGAGAAAGTGCTAGCAGGGAATTCTCTGCCTGCCTTTCCCCAGTGCTCTGCAAGCTCTCCAGGACAACATAAAATCTGGGGCTCTGTGCTTTCTTTCGTTCTGAACAAGTGATAGTGTTTTCTGCACAAAAGCGATTCTTGCGAAGCAATGTGAACACTTCTGCTTCCCAGGCACAGAGAAGGTGCTAGCAGGGAATTCTCTGCCTGCCTTTCCCCAGTGCTCTGCAAGCTCTCCAGGACAACATAGAATCTGGGGCTCTGTGCTTTCTTTCCTTCTGAACAAGTGTTACTGTTTTCTGCACAAAAGCGATTCTGCGAAGCAATGTGAACAGGCACAGAGAAAGTGCTAGCAGGGAATTCTCTGCCTGCCTTACCCCAGTGCTCTGCAAGCTCTCCAGGACAACATAAAATCTGGGGCTCTGTGCTTTCTTTCGTTCTGAACAAGTGTTACTGTTTTCTGCACAAAAGCGATTCTGCGAAGCAATGTGAACAGGCACAGAGAAGGTGCTAGCAGGGAATTCTCTGCCTGCCTTTCCCCAGTGCTCTGCAAGCTCTCCAAGACAACATAAAATCTGGGGCTCTGTGCTTTCTTTCCTTCTGAACAAGTGTTACTGTTTTCTGCACAAAAGCGATTCCGCGAAGCAATGTGAACACTTCTGCTTCCCAGGCACAGAGAAGGTGCTAGCAAGGAATTCTCTGCCTGCCTTTCCCCAGTGCTCTGCAAGCTCTCCAGGACAACATAGAATCTGGGGCTCTGTGCTTTCTTTCGTTCTGAACAACTGTTACTGTTTTCTGCACAAAAGCGATTCTTGCGAAGAAATGTGAACAGGCACAGAGAAGGTGCTAGCAGGGAATTCTCTGCCTGCCTTTCCCCAGTGCTCTGCAAGCTCTCCAGGACAACATAAAATCTGGGGCTCTGTGCTTTCTTTCCTTCTGAACAAGTGTTACTGTTTTCTGCACAAAAGCGATTCTTGCGAAGCAATGTGAACACTTCTGCTTCCCAGGCACAGAGAAGGTGCTAGCAAGGAATTCTCTGCCTGCCTTACCCCAGTGCTCTGCAAGCTCTCCAGGACAACATAGAATCTGGGGCTCTGTGCTTTCTTTCCTTCTGAACAAGTGTTACTGTTTTCTGCACAAATGCGATTCTGGGAAACAATGTGAACACCTCTGCTTCCCAGGCACAGAGAAGGTGCTAGCAAGGAATTCTCTGCCTGCCTTTCCCCAGTGCTCTGCAAGCTCTCCAGGACAACATAGAATCTGGGGCTCTGTGCTTTCTTTCGTTCTGAACAAGTGTTACTGTTTTCTGCACAAAAGCGATTCTGCGAAGCAATGTGAACAGGCACAGAGAAAGTGCTATCAGGGAATTCTCTGCCTGCCTTTCCCCAGTGCTCTGCAAGCTCTCCAGGACAACATAAAATCTGGGGCTCTGTGCTTTCTTTCCTTCTGAACAAGTGTTATTGTTTTCTGCACAAAAGCGATTCTTGCGAAGCAATGTCAACACTTCTGCTTCCCAGGCACAGAGAAGGTGCTAGCAAGGAATTCTCTGCCTGCCTTTCCCCAGTGCTCTGCAAGCTCTCCAGGACAACATAAAATCTGGGGCTCTGTGCTTTCTTTCCTTCTGAACAAGTGTTACTGTTTTCTGCACAAAAGCAATTCTTGCGAAGCAATGTGAACACTTATGCTTCCCAGGCACAGAGAAGGTGCTAGCAAGGAATTCTCTGCCTGCCTTTCCCCAGTGCTCTGCAAGCTCTCCAGGACAACATAAAATCTGGGGCTCTGTGCTTTCTTTCCTTCTGAACAAGTGTTACTGTTTTCTGCACAAACGCGATTCTGCGAAGCAATGTGAACACTTCTGCTTCCCAGGCACAGAGAAGGTGCTAGCAGGGAATTCTCTGCCTGCCTTTCCCCAGTGCTCTGCAAGCTCTCCAGGACAACATAAAATCTGGGGCTCTGTGCTTTCTTTCCTTCTGAACAAGTGTTAGCGTTTTCTGCACAAAAGCGATTCTTGCGAAGCAATGTGAACACTTCTGCTTCCCAGGCACAGAGAAGGTGCTAGCAGGGAATTCTCTGCCTGCCTTTCCCCAGTGCTCTGCAAGCTCTCCAGGACAACATAAAATCTGGGGCTCTGTGCTTTCTTTCGTTCTGAACAAGTGTTACTGTTTTCTGCACAAAAGCGATTCTGCGAAACAATGTGAACAGGCACAGAGAAGGTGCTAGCAGGGAATTCTCTGCCTGCCTTTCCCCAGTGCTCTGCAAGCTCTCCAGGACAACATAAAATCTGGGGCTCTGTGCTTTCTTTCCTTCTGAACAAGTGTTACTTTTTTCTGCACAAAAGCGATTCTTGCGAAGCAATGTGAACACTTCTGCTTCCCAGGCACAGAGAAAGTGCTATCAGGGAATTCTCTGCCTGCCTTTCCCCAGTGCTCTGCAAGCTCTCCAGGACAACATAAAATCTGGGGCTCTGTGCTTTCTTTCCTTCTGAACAAGTGTTACTGTTTTCTGCACAAAAGCAATTCTTGCGAAGCAATGTGAACACTTATGCTTCCCAGGCACAGAGAAGGTGCTAGCAAGGAATTCTCTGCCTGCCTTTCCCCAGTGCTCTGCAAGCTCTCCAGGACAACATAAAATCTGGGGCTCTGTGCTTTCTTTCCTTCTGAACAAGTGTTACTGTTTTCTGCACAAACGCGATTCTGCGAAGCAATGTGAACACTTCTGCTTCCCAGGCACAGAGAAGGTGCTAGCAGGGAATTCTCTGCCTGCCTTTCCCCAGTGCTCTGCAAGCTCTCCAGGACAACATAAAATCTGGGGCTCTGTGCTTTCTTTCCTTCTGAACAAGTGTTAGCGTTTTCTGCACAAAAGCGATTCTTGCGAAGCAATGTCAACACTTCTGCTTCCCAGGCACAGAGAAGGTGCTATCAGGGAATTCTCTGCCTGCCTTTCCCCAGTGCTCTGCAAGCTCTCCAGGACAACATAAAATCTGGGGCTCTGTGCTTTCTTTCCTTCTGAACAAGTGTTACTTTTTTCTGCACAAAAGCGATTCTTGCGAAGCAATGTGAACACTTCTGCTTCCCAGGCACAGAGAAAGTGCTATCAGGGAATTCTCTGCCTGCCTTTCCCCAGTGCTCTGCAAGCTCTCCAAGACAACATGGAATCTGGGGCTCTGTGCTTTCTTTCAATCTGAACAAGTGTTACTGTTTTCTGCACAAAAGCGATTCTGCGAAGCAATGTGAACAGGCACAGAGAAGGTGCTAGCAAGGAATTCTCTGCCTGCCTTTCCCCAGTGCTCTGCAAGCTCTCCAGGACAACATAAAATCTGGGGCTCTGTGCTTTCTTTCCTTCTGAACAAGTGTTACTGTTTTCTGCACAAAAGCGATTCTGCGAAGCAATGTGAACACTTCTGCTTCCCAGGCACAGAGAAGGTGCTAGCAAGGAATTCTCTGCCTGCCTTTCCCCAGTGCTCTGCAAGCTCTCCAGGACAACATAAAATCTGGGGCTCTGTGCTTTCTTTCCTTCTGAACAAGTGTTACTGTTTTCTGCACAAAAGCGATTCTGCGAAGCAATGTGAACACTTCTGCTTCCCAGGCACAGAGAAGGTGCTAGCAAGGAATTCTCTGCCTGCCTTTCCCCAGTGCTCTGCAAGCTCTCCAGGACAACATAGAATCTGGGGCTCTGTGCTTTCTTTCGTTCTGAACAACTGTTACTGTTTTCTGCACAAAAGCGATTCTTGCGAAGCAATGTGAACAGGCACAGAGAAGGTGCTATCAGGGAATTCTCTGCCTGCCTTTCCCCAGTGCTCTGCAAGCTCTCCAGGACAACAGAAAATCTGGGGCTCTGTGCTTTCTTTCCTTCTGAACAAGTGTTACTGTTTTCTGCACAAAAGCGATTCTTGCGAAGCAATGTGAACACTTCTGCTTCCCAGGCACAGAGAAGGTGCTAGCAAGGAATTCTCTGCCTGCCTTACCCCAGTGCTCTGCAAGCTCTCCAGGACAACATAGAATCTGGGGCTCTGTGCTTTCTTTCCTTCTGAACAAGTGTTACTGTTTTCTGCACAAATGCGATTCTGGGAAACAATGTGAACACCTCTGCTTCCCAGGCACAGAGAAGGTGCTAGCAAGGAATTCTCTGCCTGCCTTTCCCCAGTGCTCTGCAAGCTCTCCAGGACAACATAGAATGTGGGGCTCTGTGCTTTCTTTCGTTCTGAACAAGTGTTACTGTTTTCTGCACAAGAGCGATTCTGCGAAGCAATGTGAACAGGCACAGAGAAGGTGCTAGCAGGGAATTCTCTGCCTGCCTTTCCCCAGTGCTCTGCAAGCTCTCCAGGACAACATAAAATCTGGGGCTCTGTGCTTTCTTTCCTTCTGAACAAGTGTTACTTTTTTCTGCACAAAAGCGATTCTTGCGAAGCAATGTGAACACTTCTGCTTCCCAGGCACAGAGAAAGTGCTATCAGGGAATTCTCTGCCTGCCTTTCCCCAGTGCTCTGCAAGCTCTCCAAGACAACATAGAATCTGGGGCTCTGTGCTTTCTTTCAATCTGAACAAGTGTTACTGTTTTCTGCACAAAACCGATTCTGCGAAGCAATGTGAACACTTCTGCTTCCCAGGCACAGAGAAGGTGCTAGCAAGGAATTCTCTGCCTGCCTTTCCCCAGTGCTCTGCAAGCTCTCCAGGACAACATAAAATCTGGGGCTCTGTGCTTTCTTTCCTTCTGAACAAGTGTTACTGTTTTCTGCACAAAAGCGATTCTGCGAAGCAATGTGAACACTTCTGCTTCCCAGGCACAGAGAAGGTGCTAGCAAGGAATTCTCTGCCTGCCTTTCCCCAGTGCTCTGCAAGCTCTCCAGGACAACATAGAATCTGGGGCTCTGTGCTTTCTTTCGTTCTGAACAACTGTTACTGTTTTCTGCACAAAAGCGATTCTTGCGAAGAAATGTGAACAGGCACAGAGAAGGTGCTAGCAGGGAATTCTCTGCCTGCCTTTCCCCAGTGCTCTGCAAGCTCTCCAGGACAACATAAAATCTGGGGCTCTGTGCTTTCTTTCCTTCTGAACAAGTGTTACTGTTTTCTGCACAAAAGCGATTCTTGCGAAGCAATGTGAACACTTCTGCTTCCCAGGCACAGAGAAGGTGCTAGCAAGGAATTCTCTGCCTGCCTTACCCCAGTGCTCTGCAAGCTCTCCAGGACAACATAGAATCTGGGGCTCTGTGCTTTCTTTCCTTCTGAACAAGTGTTACTGTTTTCTGCACAAATGCGATTCTGGGAAACAATGTGAACACCTCTGCTTCCCAGGCACAGAGAAGGTGCTAGCAAGGAATTCTCTGCCTGCCTTTCCCCAGTGCTCTGCAAGCTCTCCAGGACAACATAGAATCTGGGGCTCTGTGCTTTCTTTCGTTCTGAACAAGTGTTACTGTTTTCTGCACAAAAGCGATTCTGCGAAGCAATGTGAACAGGCACAGAGAAAGTGCTATCAGGGAATTCTCTGCCTGCCTTTCCCCAGTGCTCTGCAAGCTCTCCAGGACAACATAAAATCTGGGGCTCTGTGCTTTCTTTCCTTCTGAACAAGTGTTATTGTTTTCTGCACAAAAGCGATTCTTGCGAAGCAATGTCAACACTTCTGCTTCCCAGGCACAGAGAAGGTGCTAGCAAGGAATTCTCTGCCTGCCTTTCCCCAGTGCTCTGCAAGCTCTCCAGGACAACATAAAATCTGGGGCTCTGTGCTTTCTTTCCTTCTGAACAAGTGTTACTGTTTTCTGCACAAAAGCAATTCTTGCGAAGCAATGTGAACACTTATGCTTCCCAGGCACAGAGAAGGTGCTAGCAAGGAATTCTCTGCCTGCCTTTCCCCAGTGCTCTGCAAGCTCTCCAGGACAACATAAAATCTGGGGCTCTGTGCTTTCTTTCCTTCTGAACAAGTGTTACTGTTTTCTGCACAAACGCGATTCTGCGAAGCAATGTGAACACTTCTGCTTCCCAGGCACAGAGAAGGTGCTAGCAGGGAATTCTCTGCCTGCCTTTCCCCAGTGCTCTGCAAGCTCTCCAGGACAACATAAAATCTGGGGCTCTGTGCTTTCTTTCCTTCTGAACAAGTGTTAGCGTTTTCTGCACAAAAGCGATTCTTGCGAAGCAATGTGAACACTTCTGCTTCCCAGGCACAGAGAAGGTGCTAGCAGGGAATTCTCTGCCTGCCTTTCCCCAGTGCTCTGCAAGCTCTCCAGGACAACATAAAATCTGGGGCTCTGTGCTTTCTTTCGTTCTGAACAAGTGTTACTGTTTTCTGCACAAAAGCGATTCTGCGAAACAATGTGAACAGGCACAGAGAAGGTGCTAGCAGGGAATTCTCTGCCTGCCTTTCCCCAGTGCTCTGCAAGCTCTCCAGGACAACATAAAATCTGGGGCTCTGTGCTTTCTTTCCTTCTGAACAAGTGTTACTTTTTTCTGCACAAAAGCGATTCTTGCGAAGCAATGTGAACACTTCTGCTTCCCAGGCACAGAGAAAGTGCTATCAGGGAATTCTCTGCCTGCCTTTCCCCAGTGCTCTGCAAGCTCTCCAGGACAACATAAAATCTGGGGCTCTGTGCTTTCTTTCCTTCTGAACAAGTGTTACTGTTTTCTGCACAAAAGCAATTCTTGCGAAGCAATGTGAACACTTATGCTTCCCAGGCACAGAGAAGGTGCTAGCAAGGAATTCTCTGCCTGCCTTTCCCCAGTGCTCTGCAAGCTCTCCAGGACAACATAAAATCTGGGGCTCTGTGCTTTCTTTCCTTCTGAACAAGTGTTACTGTTTTCTGCACAAACGCGATTCTGCGAAGCAATGTGAACACTTCTGCTTCCCAGGCACAGAGAAGGTGCTAGCAGGGAATTCTCTGCCTGCCTTTCCCCAGTGCTCTGCAAGCTCTCCAGGACAACATAAAATCTGGGGCTCTGTGCTTTCTTTCCTTCTGAACAAGTGTTAGCGTTTTCTGCACAAAAGCGATTCTTGCGAAGCAATGTCAACACTTCTGCTTCCCAGGCACAGAGAAGGTGCTATCAGGGAATTCTCTGCCTGCCTTTCCCCAGTGCTCTGCAAGCTCTCCAGGACAACATAAAATCTGGGGCTCTGTGCTTTCTTTCCTTCTGAACAAGTGTTACTTTTTTCTGCACAAAAGCGATTCTTGCGAAGCAATGTGAACACTTCTGCTTCCCAGGCACAGAGAAAGTGCTATCAGGGAATTCTCTGCCTGCCTTTCCCCAGTGCTCTGCAAGCTCTCCAAGACAACATGGAATCTGGGGCTCTGTGCTTTCTTTCAATCTGAACAAGTGTTACTGTTTTCTGCACAAAAGCGATTCTGCGAAGCAATGTGAACAGGCACAGAGAAGGTGCTAGCAAGGAATTCTCTGCCTGCCTTTCCCCAGTGCTCTGCAAGCTCTCCAGGACAACATAAAATCTGGGGCTCTGTGCTTTCTTTCCTTCTGAACAAGTGTTACTGTTTTCTGCACAAAAGCGATTCTGCGAAGCAATGTGAACACTTCTGCTTCCCAGGCACAGAGAAGGTGCTAGCAAGGAATTCTCTGCCTGCCTTTCCCCAGTGCTCTGCAAGCTCTCCAGGACAACATAAAATCTGGGGCTCTGTGCTTTCTTTCCTTCTGAACAAGTGTTACTGTTTTCTGCACAAAAGCGATTCTGCGAAGCAATGTGAACACTTCTGCTTCCCAGGCACAGAGAAGGTGCTAGCAAGGAATTCTCTGCCTGCCTTTCCCCAGTGCTCTGCAAGCTCTCCAGGACAACATAGAATCTGGGGCTCTGTGCTTTCTTTCGTTCTGAACAACTGTTACTGTTTTCTGCACAAAAGCGATTCTTGCGAAGCAATGTGAACAGGCACAGAGAAGGTGCTATCAGGGAATTCTCTGCCTGCCTTTCCCCAGTGCTCTGCAAGCTCTCCAGGACAACAGAAAATCTGGGGCTCTGTGCTTTCTTTCCTTCTGAACAAGTGTTACTGTTTTCTGCACAAAAGCGATTCTTGCGAAGCAATGTGAACACTTCTGCTTCCCAGGCACAGAGAAGGTGCTAGCAAGGAATTCTCTGCCTGCCTTACCCCAGTGCTCTGCAAGCTCTCCAGGACAACATAGAATCTGGGGCTCTGTGCTTTCTTTCCTTCTGAACAAGTGTTACTGTTTTCTGCACAAATGCGATTCTGGGAAACAATGTGAACACCTCTGCTTCCCAGGCACAGAGAAGGTGCTAGCAAGGAATTCTCTGCCTGCCTTTCCCCAGTGCTCTGCAAGCTCTCCAGGACAACATAGAATGTGGGGCTCTGTGCTTTCTTTCGTTCTGAACAAGTGTTACTGTTTTCTGCACAAGAGCGATTCTGCGAAGCAATGTGAACAGGCACAGAGAAGGTGCTAGCAGGGAATTCTCTGCCTGCCTTTCCCCAGTGCTCTGCAAGCTCTCCAGGACAACATAAAATCTGGGGCTCTGTGCTTTCTTTCCTTCTGAACAAGTGTTACTTTTTTCTGCACAAAAGCGATTCTTGCGAAGCAATGTGAACACTTCTGCTTCCCAGGCACAGAGAAAGTGCTATCAGGGAATTCTCTGCCTGCCTTTCCCCAGTGCTCTGCAAGCTCTCCAAGACAACATAGAATCTGGGGCTCTGTGCTTTCTTTCAATCTGAACAAGTGTTACTGTTTTCTGCACAAAACCGATTCTGCGAAGCAATGTGAACACTTCTGCTTCCCAGGCACAGAGAAGGTGCTAGCAAGGAATTCTCTGCCTGCCTTTCCCCAGTGCTCTGCAAGCTCTCCAGGACAACATAAAATCTGGGGCTCTGTGCTTTCTTTCCTTCTGAACAAGTGTTACTGTTTTCTGCACAAAAGCGATTCTGCGAAGCAATGTGAACACTTCTGCTTCCCAGGCACAGAGAAGGTGCTAGCAAGGAATTCTCTGCCTGCCTTTCCCCAGTGCTCTGCAAGCTCTCCAGGACAACATAAAATCTGGGGCTCTGTGCTTTCTTTCCTTCTGAACAAGTGTTACTGTTTTCTGCACAAAAGCGATTCTGCGAAGCAATGTGAACAGGCACAGAGAAAGTGCTAGCAGGGAATTCTCTGCCTGCCTTTCCCCAGTGCTCTGCAAGCTCTCCAGGACAACAGAAAATCTGGGGCTCTGTGCTTTCTTTCCTTCTGAACAAGTGTTACTGTTTTCTGCACAAAAGCGATTCTGCGAAGCAATGTGAACACTTCTGCTTCCCAGGCACAGAGAAGGTGCTAGCAAGGAATTCTCTGCCTGCCTTTCCCCAGTGCTCTGCAAGCTCTCCAGGACAACATAAAATCTGGGGCTCTGTGCTTTCTTTCCTTCTGAACAAGTGTTACTGTTTTCTGCACAAAAGCGATTCTTGCGAAGCAATGTGAACACTTCTGCTTCCCAGGCACAGAGAAGGTGCTAGCAGGCAATTCTCTGCCTGCCTTTCCCCAGTGCTCTGCAAGCTCTCCAGGACAACATAGAATCTGGGGCTCTGTGCTTTCTTTCGTTCTGAACAAGTGTTACTGTTTTCTGCACAAGAGCGATTCTGCGAAGCAATGTGAACAGGCACAGAGAAGGTGCTAGCAGGGAATTCTCTGCCTGCCTTTCCCCAGTGCTCTGCAAGCTCTCCAGGACAACATAAAATCTGGGGCTCTGTGCTTTCTTTCCTTCTGAACAAGTGTTACTTTTTTCTGCACAAAAGCGATTCTTGCGAAGCAATGTGAACACTTCTGCTTCCCAGGCACAGAGAAAGTGCTATCAGGGAATTCTCTGCCTGCCTTTCCCCAGTGCTCTGCAAGCTCTCCAAGACAACATAGAATCTGGGGCTCTGTGCTTTCTTTCAATCTGAACAAGTGTTACTGTTTTCTGCACAAAAGCGATTCTGCGAAGCAATGTGAACACTTCTGCTTCCCAGGCACAGAGAAGGTGCTAGCAAGGAATTCTCTGCCTGCCTTTCCCCAGTGCTCTGCAAGCTCTCCAGGACAACATAAAATCTGAGGCTCTGTGCTTTCTTTCCTTCTGAACAAGTGTTACTGTTTTCTGCACAAAAGCGATTCTGCGAAGCAATGTGAACACTTCTGCTTCCCAGGCACAGAGAAGGTGCTAGCAAGGAATTCTCTGCCTGCCTTTCCCCAGTGCTCTGCAAGCTCTCCAGGACAACATAAAATCTGGGGCTCTGTGCTTTCTTTCCTTCTGAACAAGTGTTACTGTTTTCTGCACAAAAGCGATTCTGCGAAGCAATGTGAACACTTCTGCTTCCCAGGCACAGAGAAGGTGCTAGCAAGGAATTCTCTGCCTGCCTTTCCCCAGTGCTCTGCAAGCTCTCCAGGACAACATAGAATCTGGGGCTCTGTGCTTTCTTTCCTTCTGAACAAGTGTTACTGTTTTCTGCACAAATGCGATTCTGGGAAACAGTGTGAACACCTCTGCTTCCCAGGCACAGAGAAGGTGCTAGCAAGGAATTCTCTGCCTGCCTTTCCCCAGTGCTCTGCAAGCTCTCCAGGACAACATAGAATCTGGGGCTCTGTGCTTTCTTTCGTTCTGAACAAGTGTTACTGTTTTCTGCACAAAAGCGATTCTGCGAAGCAATGTGAACAGGCACAGAGAAAGTGCTAGCAGGGAATTCTCTGCCTGCCTTTCCCCAGTGCTCTGCAAGCTCTCCAGGACAACATAAAATCTGGGGCTCTGTGCTTTCTTTCCTTCTGAACAAGTGTTACTGTTTTCTGCACAAAAGCGATTCTTGCGAAGCAATGTGAACACTTCTGCTTCCCAGGCACAGAGAAGGTGCTAGCAAGGAATTCTCTGCCTGCCTTTCCCCAGTGCTCTGCAAGCTCTCCAGGACAACATAAAATCTGGGGCTCTGTGCTTTCTTTCCTTCTGAACAAGTGTTACTGTTTTCTGCACAAAAGCAATTCTTGCGAAGCAATGTGAACACTTCTGCTTCCCAGGCACAGAGAAGGTGCTAGCAGGGAATTCTCTGCCTGCCTTACCCCAGTGCTCTGCAAGCTCTCCAAGACAACATAGAATCTGGGGCTCTGTGCTTTCTTTCCTTCTGAACAAGTGTTACTGTTTTCTGCACAAATGCGATTCTGGGAAACAATGTGAACACCTGTGCTTCCCCGGCACAGAGAAGGTGCTAGCAAGGAATTCTCTGCCTGCCTTTCCCCAGTGCTCTGCAAGCTCTCCAGGACAACATAGAATCTGGGGCTCTGTGCTTTCTTTCGTTCTGAACAAGTGTTACTGTTTTCTGCACAAAAGCGATTCTGCGAAGCAATGTGAACAGGCACAGAGAAAGTGCTAGCAGGGAATTCTCTGCCTGCCTTTCCCCAGTGCTCTGCAAGCTCTCCAGGACAACATAAAATCTGGGGCTCTGTGCTTTCTTTCCTTCTGAACAAGTGTTAGCGTTTTCTGCACAAAAGCGATTCTTGCGAAGCAATGTCAACACTTCTGCTTCCCAGGCACAGAGAAGGTGCTATCAGGGAATTCTCTGCCTGCCTTTCCCCAGTGCTCTGCAAGCTCTCCAGGACAACATAAAATCTGGGGCTCTGTGCTTTCTTTCCTTCTGAACAAGTGTTACTTTTTTCTGCACAAAAGCGATTCTTGCGAAGCAATGTGAACACTTCTGCTTCCCAGGCACAGAGAAAGTGCTATCAGGGAATTCTCTGCCTGCCTTTCCCCAGTGCTCTGCAAGCTCTCCAAGACAACATGGAATCTGGGGCTCTGTGCTTTCTTTCAATCTGAACAAGTGTTACTGTTTTCTGCACAAAAGCGATTCTGCGAAGCAATGTGAACAGGCACAGAGAAGGTGCTAGCAAGGAATTCTCTGCCTGCCTTTCCCCAGTGCTCTGCAAGCTCTCCAGGACAACATAAAATCTGGGGCTCTGTGCTTTCTTTCCTTCTGAACAAGTGTTACTGTTTTCTGCACAAAAGCGATTCTGCGAAGCAATGTGAACACTTCTGCTTCCCAGGCACAGAGAAGGTGCTAGCAAGGAATTCTCTGCCTGCCTTTCCCCAGTGCTCTGCAAGCTCTCCAGGACAACATAAAATCTGGGGCTCTGTGCTTTCTTTCCTTCTGAACAAGTGTTACTGTTTTCTGCACAAAAGCGATTCTGCGAAGCAATGTGAACACTTCTGCTTCCCAGGCACAGAGAAGGTGCTAGCAAGGAATTCTCTGCCTGCCTTTCCCCAGTGCTCTGCAAGCTCTCCAGGACAACATAGAATCTGGGGCTCTGTGCTTTCTTTCGTTCTGAACAACTGTTACTGTTTTCTGCACAAAAGCGATTCTTGCGAAGCAATGTGAACAGGCACAGAGAAGGTGCTATCAGGGAATTCTCTGCCTGCCTTTCCCCAGTGCTCTGCAAGCTCTCCAGGACAACAGAAAATCTGGGGCTCTGTGCTTTCTTTCCTTCTGAACAAGTGTTACTGTTTTCTGCACAAAAGCGATTCTTGCGAAGCAATGTGAACACTTCTGCTTCCCAGGCACAGAGAAGGTGCTAGCAAGGAATTCTCTGCCTGCCTTACCCCAGTGCTCTGCAAGCTCTCCAGGACAACATAGAATCTGGGGCTCTGTGCTTTCTTTCCTTCTGAACAAGTGTTACTGTTTTCTGCACAAATGCGATTCTGGGAAACAATGTGAACACCTCTGCTTCCCAGGCACAGAGAAGGTGCTAGCAAGGAATTCTCTGCCTGCCTTTCCCCAGTGCTCTGCAAGCTCTCCAGGACAACATAGAATGTGGGGCTCTGTGCTTTCTTTCGTTCTGAACAAGTGTTACTGTTTTCTGCACAAGAGCGATTCTGCGAAGCAATGTGAACAGGCACAGAGAAGGTGCTAGCAGGGAATTCTCTGCCTGCCTTTCCCCAGTGCTCTGCAAGCTCTCCAGGACAACATAAAATCTGGGGCTCTGTGCTTTCTTTCCTTCTGAACAAGTGTTACTTTTTTCTGCACAAAAGCGATTCTTGCGAAGCAATGTGAACACTTCTGCTTCCCAGGCACAGAGAAAGTGCTATCAGGGAATTCTCTGCCTGCCTTTCCCCAGTGCTCTGCAAGCTCTCCAAGACAACATAGAATCTGGGGCTCTGTGCTTTCTTTCAATCTGAACAAGTGTTACTGTTTTCTGCACAAAACCGATTCTGCGAAGCAATGTGAACACTTCTGCTTCCCAGGCACAGAGAAGGTGCTAGCAAGGAATTCTCTGCCTGCCTTTCCCCAGTGCTCTGCAAGCTCTCCAGGACAACATAAAATCTGGGGCTCTGTGCTTTCTTTCCTTCTGAACAAGTGTTACTGTTTTCTGCACAAAAGCGATTCTGCGAAGCAATGTGAACACTTCTGCTTCCCAGGCACAGAGAAGGTGCTAGCAAGGAATTCTCTGCCTGCCTTTCCCCAGTGCTCTGCAAGCTCTCCAGGACAACATAGAATCTGGGGCTCTGTGCTTTCTTTCGTTCTGAACAAGTGTTACTGTTTTCTGCACAAAAGCGATTCTGCGAAGCAATGTGAACAGGCACAGAGAAAGTGCTAGCAGGGAATTCTCTGCCTGCCTTTCCCCAGTGCTCTGCAAGCTCTCCAGGACAACATAAAATCTGGGGCTCTGTGCTTTCTTTCCTTCTGAACAAGTGTTAGCGTTTTCTGCACAAAAGCGATTCTTGCGAAGCAATGTCAACACTTCTGCTTCCCAGGCACAGAGAAGGTGCTATCAGGGAATTCTCTGCCTGCCTTTCCCCAGTGCTCTGCAAGCTCTCCAGGACAACATAAAATCTGGGGCTCTGTGCTTTCTTTCCTTCTGAACAAGTGTTACTTTTTTCTGCACAAAAGCGATTCTTGCGAAGCAATGTGAACACTTCTGCTTCCCAGGCACAGAGAAAGTGCTATCAGGGAATTCTCTGCCTGCCTTTCCCCAGTGCTCTGCAAGCTCTCCAAGACAACATGGAATCTGGGGCTCTGTGCTTTCTTTCAATCTGAACAAGTGTTACTGTTTTCTGCACAAAAGCGATTCTGCGAAGCAATGTGAACAGGCACAGAGAAGGTGCTAGCAAGGAATTCTCTGCCTGCCTTTCCCCAGTGCTCTGCAAGCTCTCCAGGACAACATAAAATCTGGGGCTCTGTGCTTTCTTTCCTTCTGAACAAGTGTTACTGTTTTCTGCACAAAAGCGATTCTGCGAAGCAATGTGAACACTTCTGCTTCCCAGGCACAGAGAAGGTGCTAGCAAGGAATTCTCTGCCTGCCTTTCCCCAGTGCTCTGCAAGCTCTCCAGGACAACATAAAATCTGGGGCTCTGTGCTTTCTTTCCTTCTGAACAAGTGTTACTGTTTTCTGCACAAAAGCGATTCTGCGAAGCAATGTGAACACTTCTGCTTCCCAGGCACAGAGAAGGTGCTAGCAAGGAATTCTCTGCCTGCCTTTCCCCAGTGCTCTGCAAGCTCTCCAGGACAACATAGAATCTGGGGCTCTGTGCTTTCTTTCGTTCTGAACAACTGTTACTGTTTTCTGCACAAAAGCGATTCTTGCGAAGCAATGTGAACAGGCACAGAGAAGGTGCTATCAGGGAATTCTCTGCCTGCCTTTCCCCAGTGCTCTGCAAGCTCTCCAGGACAACAGAAAATCTGGGGCTCTGTGCTTTCTTTCCTTCTGAACAAGTGTTACTGTTTTCTGCACAAAAGCGATTCTTGCGAAGCAATGTGAACACTTCTGCTTCCCAGGCACAGAGAAGGTGCTAGCAAGGAATTCTCTGCCTGCCTTACCCCAGTGCTCTGCAAGCTCTCCAGGACAACATAGAATCTGGGGCTCTGTGCTTTCTTTCCTTCTGAACAAGTGTTACTGTTTTCTGCACAAATGCGATTCTGGGAAACAATGTGAACACCTCTGCTTCCCAGGCACAGAGAAGGTGCTAGCAAGGAATTCTCTGCCTGCCTTTCCCCAGTGCTCTGCAAGCTCTCCAGGACAACATAGAATGTGGGGCTCTGTGCTTTCTTTCGTTCTGAACAAGTGTTACTGTTTTCTGCACAAGAGCGATTCTGCGAAGCAATGTGAACAGGCACAGAGAAGGTGCTAGCAGGGAATTCTCTGCCTGCCTTTCCCCAGTGCTCTGCAAGCTCTCCAGGACAACATAAAATCTGGGGCTCTGTGCTTTCTTTCCTTCTGAACAAGTGTTACTTTTTTCTGCACAAAAGCGATTCTTGCGAAGCAATGTGAACACTTCTGCTTCCCAGGCACAGAGAAAGTGCTATCAGGGAATTCTCTGCCTGCCTTTCCCCAGTGCTCTGCAAGCTCTCCAAGACAACATAGAATCTGGGGCTCTGTGCTTTCTTTCAATCTGAACAAGTGTTACTGTTTTCTGCACAAAACCGATTCTGCGAAGCAATGTGAACACTTCTGCTTCCCAGGCACAGAGAAGGTGCTAGCAAGGAATTCTCTGCCTGCCTTTCCCCAGTGCTCTGCAAGCTCTCCAGGACAACATAAAATCTGGGGCTCTGTGCTTTCTTTCCTTCTGAACAAGTGTTACTGTTTTCTGCACAAAAGCGATTCTGCGAAGCAATGTGAACACTTCTGCTTCCCAGGCACAGAGAAGGTGCTAGCAAGGAATTCTCTGCCTGCCTTTCCCCAGTGCTCTGCAAGCTCTCCAGGACAACATAAAATCTGGGGCTCTGTGCTTTCTTTCCTTCTGAACAAGTGTTACTGTTTTCTGCACAAAAGCGATTCTGCGAAGCAATGTGAACAGGCACAGAGAAAGTGCTAGCAGGGAATTCTCTGCCTGCCTTTCCCCAGTGCTCTGCAAGCTCTCCAGGACAACAGAAAATCTGGGGCTCTGTGCTTTCTTTCCTTCTGAACAAGTGTTACTGTTTTCTGCACAAAAGCGATTCTGCGAAGCAATGTGAACACTTCTGCTTCCCAGGCACAGAGAAGGTGCTAGCAAGGAATTCTCTGCCTGCCTTTCCCCAGTGCTCTGCAAGCTCTCCAGGACAACATAAAATCTGGGGCTCTGTGCTTTCTTTCCTTCTGAACAAGTGTTACTGTTTTCTGCACAAAAGCGATTCTTGCGAAGCAATGTGAACACTTCTGCTTCCCAGGCACAGAGAAGGTGCTAGCAGGCAATTCTCTGCCTGCCTTTCCCCAGTGCTCTGCAAGCTCTCCAGGACAACATAGAATCTGGGGCTCTGTGCTTTCTTTCGTTCTGAACAAGTGTTACTGTTTTCTGCACAAGAGCGATTCTGCGAAGCAATGTGAACAGGCACAGAGAAGGTGCTAGCAGGGAATTCTCTGCCTGCCTTTCCCCAGTGCTCTGCAAGCTCTCCAGGACAACATAAAATCTGGGGCTCTGTGCTTTCTTTCCTTCTGAACAAGTGTTACTTTTTTCTGCACAAAAGCGATTCTTGCGAAGCAATGTGAACACTTCTGCTTCCCAGGCACAGAGAAAGTGCTATCAGGGAATTCTCTGCCTGCCTTTCCCCAGTGCTCTGCAAGCTCTCCAAGACAACATAGAATCTGGGGCTCTGTGCTTTCTTTCAATCTGAACAAGTGTTACTGTTTTCTGCACAAAAGCGATTCTGCGAAGCAATGTGAACACTTCTGCTTCCCAGGCACAGAGAAGGTGCTAGCAAGGAATTCTCTGCCTGCCTTTCCCCAGTGCTCTGCAAGCTCTCCAGGACAACATAAAATCTGAGGCTCTGTGCTTTCTTTCCTTCTGAACAAGTGTTACTGTTTTCTGCACAAAAGCGATTCTGCGAAGCAATGTGAACACTTCTGCTTCCCAGGCACAGAGAAGGTGCTAGCAAGGAATTCTCTGCCTGCCTTTCCCCAGTGCTCTGCAAGCTCTCCAGGACAACATAAAATCTGGGGCTCTGTGCTTTCTTTCCTTCTGAACAAGTGTTACTGTTTTCTGCACAAAAGCGATTCTGCGAAGCAATGTGAACACTTCTGCTTCCCAGGCACAGAGAAGGTGCTAGCAAGGAATTCTCTGCCTGCCTTTCCCCAGTGCTCTGCAAGCTCTCCAGGACAACATAGAATCTGGGGCTCTGTGCTTTCTTTCCTTCTGAACAAGTGTTACTGTTTTCTGCACAAATGCGATTCTGGGAAACAGTGTGAACACCTCTGCTTCCCAGGCACAGAGAAGGTGCTAGCAAGGAATTCTCTGCCTGCCTTTCCCCAGTGCTCTGCAAGCTCTCCAGGACAACATAGAATCTGGGGCTCTGTGCTTTCTTTCGTTCTGAACAAGTGTTACTGTTTTCTGCACAAAAGCGATTCTGCGAAGCAATGTGAACAGGCACAGAGAAAGTGCTAGCAGGGAATTCTCTGCCTGCCTTTCCCCAGTGCTCTGCAAGCTCTCCAGGACAACATAAAATCTGGGGCTCTGTGCTTTCTTTCCTTCTGAACAAGTGTTACTGTTTTCTGCACAAAAGCGATTCTTGCGAAGCAATGTGAACACTTCTGCTTCCCAGGCACAGAGAAGGTGCTAGCAAGGAATTCTCTGCCTGCCTTTCCCCAGTGCTCTGCAAGCTCTCCAGGACAACATAAAATCTGGGGCTCTGTGCTTTCTTTCCTTCTGAACAAGTGTTACTGTTTTCTGCACAAAAGCAATTCTTGCGAAGCAATGTGAACACTTCTGCTTCCCAGGCACAGAGAAGGTGCTAGCAGGGAATTCTCTGCCTGCCTTACCCCAGTGCTCTGCAAGCTCTCCAAGACAACATAGAATCTGGGGCTCTGTGCTTTCTTTCCTTCTGAACAAGTGTTACTGTTTTCTGCACAAATGCGATTCTGGGAAACAATGTGAACACCTGTGCTTCCCCGGCACAGAGAAGGTGCTAGCAAGGAATTCTCTGCCTGCCTTTCCCCAGTGCTCTGCAAGCTCTCCAGGACAACATAGAATCTGGGGCTCTGTGCTTTCTTTCGTTCTGAACAAGTGTTACTGTTTTCTGCACAAAAGCGATTCTGCGAAGCAATGTGAACAGGCACAGAGAAAGTGCTAGCAGGGAATTCTCTGCCTGCCTTTCCCCAGTGCTCTGCAAGCTCTCCAGGACAACATAAAATCTGGGGCTCTGTGCTTTCTTTCGTTCTGAACAAGTGTTAGTGTTTTCTGCACAAAAGCGATTCTTGCGAAGCAATGTGAACACTTCTGCTTCCCAGGCACAGAGAAGGTGCTAGCAGGGAATTCTCTGCCTGCCTTTCCCCAGTGCTCTGCAAGCTCTCCAGGACAACATAGAATCTGGGGCTCTGTGCTTTCTTTCCTTCTGAACAAGTGTTACTGTTTTCTGCACAAAAGCGATTCTGCGAAGCAATGTGAACAGGCACAGAGAAAGTGCTAGCAGGGAATTCTCTGCCTGCCTTACCCCAGTGCTCTGCAAGCTCTCCAGGACAACATAAAATCTGGGGCTCTGTGCTTTCTTTCGTTCTGAACAAGTGTTACTGTTTTCTGCACAAAAGCGATTCTGCGAAGCAATGTGAACACTTCTGCTTCCCAGGCACAGAGAAGGTGCTAGCAAGGAATTCTCTGCCTGCCTTTCCCCAGTGCTCTGCAAGCTCTCCAGGACAACATAAAATCTGGGGCTCTGTGCTTTCTTTCGTTCTGAACAAGTGTTACTGTTTTCTGCACAAAAGCGATTCTTGCGAAGCAATGTGAACACTTCTGCTTCCCAGGCACAGAGAAGGTGCTATCAGGGAATTCTCTGCCTGCCTTTCCCCAGTGCTCTGCAAGCTCTCCAGGACAACATAGAATCTGGGGCTCTGTGCTTTCTTTCCTTCTGAACAAGTGTTAGTTTTTTCTGCACAAAAGCGATTCTTGCGAAGCAATGTGAACACTTCTGCTTCCCAGGCACAGAGAAGGTGCTAGCAGGGAATTCTCTGCCTGCCTTTCCCCAGTGCTCTGCAAGCTCTCCAGGACAACATAAAATCTGGGGCTCTGTGCTTTCTTTCCTTCTGAACAAGTGTTACTTTTTTCTGCACAAAAGCGATTCTTGCGAAGCAATGTGAACACTTCTGCTTCCCAGGCACAGAGAAAGTGCTATCAGGGAATTCTCTGCCTGCCTTTCCCCAGTGCTCTGCAAGCTCTCCAAGACAACATAGAATCTGGGGCTCTGTGCTTTCTTTCAATCTGAACAAGTGTTACTGTTTTCTGCACAAAAGCGATTCTGCGAAGCAATGTGAACACTTCTGCTTCCCAGGCACAGAGAAGGTGCTAGCAAGGAATTCTCTGCCTGCCTTTCCCCAGTGCTCTGCAAGCTCTCCAGGACAACATAAAATCTGGGGCTCTGTGCTTTCTTTCCTTCTGAACAAGTGTTACTGTTTTCTGCACAAAAGCGATTCTGCGAAGCAATGTGAACACTTCTGCTTACCAGGCACAGAGAAGGTGCTAGCAAGGAATTCTCTGCCTGCCTTTCCCCAGTGCTCTGCAAGCTCTCCAGGACAACATAGAATCTGGGGCTCTGTGCTTTCTTTCGTTCTGAACAACTGTTACTGTTTTCTGCACAAAAGCGATTCTTGCGAAGCAATGTGAACAGGCACAGAGAAGGTGCTAGCAGGGAATTCTCTGCCTGCCTTTCCCCAGTGCTCTGCAAGCTCTCCAGGACAACATAAAATCTGGGGCTCTGTGCTTTCTTTCGTTCTGAACAAGTGTTACTGTTTTCTGCACAAAAGCGATTCTTGCGAAGCAATGTGAACACTTCTGCTTCCCAGGCACAGAGAAGGTGCTAGCAAGGAATTCTCTGCCTGCCTTACCCCAGTGCTCTGCAAGCTCTCCAGGACAACATAGAATCTGGGGCTCTGTGCTTTCTTTCCTTCTGAACAAGTGTTACTGTTTTCTGCACAAATGCGATTCTGGGAAACAATGTGAACACCTCTGCTTCCCAGGCACAGAGAAGGTGCTAGCAAGGAATTCTCTGCCTGCCTTTCCCCAGTGCTCTGCAAGCTCTCCAGGACAACATAGAATCTGGGGCTCTGTGCTTTCTTTCGTTCTGAACAAGTGTTACTGTTTTCTGCACAAAAGCGATTCTGCGAAGCAATGTGAACAGGCACAGAGAAAGTGCTATCAGGGAATTCTCTGCCTGCCTTTCCCCAGTGCTCTGCAAGCTCTCCAGGACAACATAAAATCTGGGGCTCTGTGCTTTCTTTCCTTCTGAACAAGTGTTATTGTTTTCTGCACAAAAGCGATTCTTGCGAAGCAATGTCAACACTTCTGCTTCCCAGGCACAGAGAAGGTGCTAGCAAGGAATTCTCTGCCTGCCTTTCCCCAGTGCTCTGCAAGCTCTCCAGGACAACATAAAATCTGGGGCTCTGTGCTTTCTTTCCTTCTGAACAAGTGTTACTGTTTTCTGCACAAAAGCAATTCTTGCGAAGCAATGTGAACACTTATGCTTCCCAGGCACAGAGAAGGTGCTAGCAAGGAATTCTCTGCCTGCCTTTCCCCAGTGCTCTGCAAGCTCTCCAGGACAACATAAAATCTGGGGCTCTGTGCTTTCTTTCCTTCTGAACAAGTGTTACTGTTTTCTGCACAAACGCGATTCTGCGAAGCAATGTGAACACTTCTGCTTCCCAGGCACAGAGAAGGTGCTAGCAGGGAATTCTCTGCCTGCCTTTCCCCAGTGCTCTGCAAGCTCTCCAGGACAACATAAAATCTGGGGCTCTGTGCTTTCTTTCCTTCTGAACAAGTGTTAGCGTTTTCTGCACAAAAGCGATTCTTGCGAAGCAATGTGAACACTTCTGCTTCCCAGGCACAGAGAAGGTGCTAGCAGGGAATTCTCTGCCTGCCTTTCCCCAGTGCTCTGCAAGCTCTCCAGGACAACATAAAATCTGGGGCTCTGTGCTTTCTTTCGTTCTGAACAAGTGTTACTGTTTTCTGCACAAAAGCGATTCTGCGAAACAATGTGAACAGGCACAGAGAAGGTGCTATCAGGGAATTCTCTGCCTGCCTTTCCCCAGTGCTCTGCAAGCTCTCCAGGACAACATAGAATCTGGGGCTCTGTGCTTTCTTTCGTTCTGAACAAGTGTTACTGTTTTCTGCACAAAAGCGATTCTTGCGAAGCAATGTGAACACTTCTGCTTCCCAGGCACAGAGAAGGTGCTAGCAGGGAATTCTCTGCCTGCCTTACCCCAGTGCTCTGCAAGCTCTCCAGGACAACATAGAATCTGGGGCTCTGTGCTTTCTTTCCTTCTGATCAAGTGTTACTGTTTTCTGCACAAAAGCGATTCTTGCGAAGCAATGTGAACACTTCTGCTTCCCAGGCACAGAGAAGGTGCTAGCAGGGAATTCTCTGCCTGCCTTACCCCAGTGCTCTGCAAGCTCTCCAAGACAACATAGAATCTGGGGCTCTGTGCTTTCTTTCAATCTGAACAAGTGTTACTGTTTTCTGCACAAAAGCGATTCTGCGAAGCAATGTGAACACTTCTGCTTCCCAGGCACAGAGAAGGTGCTAGCAGGGAATTCTCTGCCTGCCTTTCCCCAGTGCTCTGCAAGCTCTCCAGGACAACATAAAATCTGGGGCTCTGTGCTTTCTTTCCTTCTGAACAAGTGTTACTGTTTTCTGCACAAAAGCGATTCTTGCGAAGCAATGTGAACGCTTCTGCTTCCCAGGCACAGAGAAGGTGCTAGCAAGGAATTCTCTGCCTGCCTTACCCCAGTGCTCTGCAAGCTCTCCAGGACAACATAAAATCTGGGGCTCTGTGCTTTCTTTCGTTCTGAACAAGTGATAGTGTTTTCTGCACAAAAGCGATTCTTGCGAAGCAATGTGAACACTTCTGCTTCCCAGGCACAGAGAAGGTGCTAGCAGAGAATTCTCTGCCTGCCTTTCCCCAGTGCTCTGCAAGCTCTCCAGGACAACATAGAATCTGGGGCTCTGTGCTTTCTTTTGTTCTGAACAAGTGTTACTGTTTTCTGCACAAAAGCGATTCTGCGAAACAATGTGAACAGGCACAGAGAAGGTGCTAGCAGGGAATTCTCTGCCTGCCTTTCCCCAGTGCTCTGCAAGCTCTCCAGGACAACATAGAATCTGGGGCTCTGTGCTTTCTTTCCTTCTGAACAAGTGTTACTGTTTTCTGCACAAAAGCGATTCTTGCGAAGCAATGTGAACACTTCTGCTTCCCAGGCACAGAGAAGGTGCTAGCAAGGAATTCTCTGCCTGCCTTTCCCCAGTGCTCTGCAAGCTCTCCAGGACAACATAAAATCTGGGGCTCTGTGCTTTCTTTTGTTCTGAACAAGTGTTACTGTTTTCTGCACAAAAGCGATTCTTGCGAAGCAATGTCAACACTTCTGCTTCCCAGGCACAGAGAAGGTGCTATCAGGGAATTCTCTGCCTGCCTTTCCCCAGTGCTCTGCAAGCTCTCCAGGACAACATAGAATCTGGGGCTCTGTGCTTTCTTTCGTTCTGAACAAGTGTTACTGTTTTCTGCACAAAAGCGATTCTGCGAAGCAATGTAAACAGGCACAGAGAAAGTGCTAGCAGGGAATTCTCTGCCTGCCTTTCCCCAGTGCTCTGCAAGCTCTCCAGGACAACATAAAATCTGGGGCTCTGTGCTTTCTTTCGTTCTGAACAAGTGATAGTGTTTTCTGCACAAAAGCGATTCTTGCGAAGCAATGTGAACACTTCTGCTTCCCAGGCACAGAGAAGGTGCTAGCAGGGAATTCTCTGCCTGCCTTTCCCCAGTGCTCTGCAAGCTCTCCAGGACAACATAGAATCTGGGGCTCTGTGCTTTCTTTCCTTCTGAACAAGTGTTACTGTTTTCTGCACAAAAGCGATTCTGCGAAGCAATGTGAACAGGCACAGAGAAAGTGCTAGCAGGGAATTCTCTGCCTGCCTTACCCCAGTGCTCTGCAAGCTCTCCAGGACAACATAAAATCTGGGGCTCTGTGCTTTCTTTCGTTCTGAACAAGTGTTACTGTTTTCTGCACAAAAGCGATTCTGCGAAGCAATGTCAACACTTCTGCTTCCCAGGCACAGAGAAGGTGCTAGCAAGGAATTCTCTGCCTGCCTTTCCCCAGTGCTCTGCAAGCTCTCCAGGGCAACATAGAATCTGGGGCTCTGTGCTTTCTTTCGTTCTGAACAAGTGTTACTGTTTTCTGCACAAAAGCGATTCTGCGAAGCAATGTGAACAGGCACAGAGAAGGTGCTAGCAGGGAATTCTCTGCCTGCCTTTCCCCAGTGCTCTGCAAGCTCTCCAAGACAACATAAAATCTGGGGCTCTGTGCTTTCTTTCCTTCTGAACAAGTGTTACTGTTTTCTGCACAAAAGCGATTCTGCGAAGCAATGTGAACACTTCTGCTTCCCAGGCACAGAGAAGGTGCTAGCAAGGAATTCTCTGCCTGCCTTTCCCCAGTGCTCTGCAAGCTCTCCAGGACAACATAGAATCTGGGGCTCTGTGCTTTCTTTCGTTCTGAACAACTGTTACTGTTTTCTGCACAAAAGCGATTCTTGCGAAGAAATGTGAACAGGCACAGAGAAGGTGCTAGCAGGGAATTCTCTGCCTGCCTTTCCCCAGTGCTCTGCAAGCTCTCCAGGACAACATAAAATCTGGGGCTCTGTGCTTTCTTTCCTTCCGAACAAGTGTTACTGTTTTCTGCACAAAAGCGATTCTTGCGAAGCAATGTGAACACTTCTGCTTCCCAGGCACAGAGAAGGTGCTAGCAAGGAATTCTCTGCCTGCCTTACCCCAGTGCTCTGCAAGCTCTCCAGGACAACATAGAATCTGGGGCTCTGTGCTTTCTTTCCTTCTGAACAAGTGTTACTGTTTTCTGCACAAATGCGATTCTGGGAAACAATGTGAACACCTCTGCTTCCCAGGCACAGAGAAGGTGCTAGCAAGGAATTCTCTGCCTGCCTTTCCCCAGTGCTCTGCAAGCTCTCCAGGACAACATAGAATCTGGGGCTCTGTGCTTTCTTTCGTTCTGAACAAGTGTTACTGTTTTCTGCACAAAAGCGATTCTGCGAAGCAATGTGAACAGGCACAGAGAAAGTGCTATCAGGGAATTCTCTGCCTGCCTTTCCCCAGTGCTCTGCAAGCTCTCCAGGACAACATAAAATCTGGGGCTCTGTGCTTTCTTTCCTTCTGAACAAGTGTTATTGTTTTCTGCACAAAAGCGATTCTTGCGAAGCAATGTCAACACTTCTGCTTCCCAGGCACAGAGAAGGTGCTAGCAAGGAATTCTCTGCCTGCCTTTCCCCAGTGCTCTGCAAGCTCTCCAGGACAACATAAAATCTGGGGCTCTGTGCTTTCTTTCCTTCTGAACAAGTGTTACTGTTTTCTGCACAAAAGCAATTCTTGCGAAGCAATGTGAACACTTATGCTTCCCAGGCACAGAGAAGGTGCTAGCAAGGAATTCTCTGCCTGCCTTTCCCCAGTGCTCTGCAAGCTCTCCAGGACAACATAAAATCTGGGGCTCTGTGCTTTCTTTCCTTCTGAACAAGTGTTACTGTTTTCTGCACAAACGCGATTCTGCGAAGCAATGTGAACACTTCTGCTTCCCAGGCACAGAGAAGGTGCTAGCAGGGAATTCTCTGCCTGCCTTTCCCCAGTGCTCTGCAAGCTCTCCAGGACAACATAAAATCTGGGGCTCTGTGCTTTCTTTCCTTCTGAACAAGTGTTAGCGTTTTCTGCACAAAAGCGATTCTTGCGAAGCAATGTGAACACTTCTGCTTCCCAGGCACAGAGAAGGTGCTAGCAGGGAATTCTCTGCCTGCCTTTCCCCAGTGCTCTGCAAGCTCTCCAGGACAACATAAAATCTGGGGCTCTGTGCTTTCTTTCGTTCTGAACAAGTGTTACTGTTTTCTGCACAAAAGCGATTCTGCGAAACAATGTGAACAGGCACAGAGAAGGTGCTATCAGGGAATTCTCTGCCTGCCTTTCCCCAGTGCTCTGCAAGCTCTCCAGGACAACATAGAATCTGGGGCTCTGTGCTTTCTTTCGTTCTGAACAAGTGTTACTGTTTTCTGCACAAAAGCGATTCTTGCGAAGCAATGTGAACACTTCTGCTTCCCAGGCACAGAGAAGGTGCTAGCAAGGAATTCTCTGCCTGCCTTTCCCCAGTGCTCTGCAAGCTCTCCAGGACAACATAGAATCTGGGGCTCTGTGCTTTCTTTCCTTCTGAACAAGTGTTACTGTTTTCTGCACAAAAGCGATTCTGCGAAGCAATGTGAACAGGCACAGAGAAAGTGCTAGCAGGGAATTCTCTGCCTGCCTTTCCCCAGTGCTCTGCAAGCTCTCCAGGACAACATAAAATCTGGGGCTCTGTGCTTTCTTTCCTTCTGAACAAGTGTTATTGTTTTCTGCACAAAAGCGATTCTTGCGAAGCAATGTGAACACTTCTGCTTCCCAGGCACAGAGAAAGTGCTATCAGGGAATTCTCTGCCTGCCTTTCCCCAGTGCTCTGCAAGCTCTCCAAGACAACATAGAATCTGGGGCTCTGTGCTTTCTTTCAATCTGAACAAGTGTTACTGTTTTCTGCACAAAAGCGATTCTGCGAAGCAATGTGAACACTTCTGCTTCCCAGGCACAGAGAAGGTGCTAGCAAGGAATTCTCTGCCTGCCTTTCCCCAGTGCTCTGCAAGCTCTCCAGGACAACATAAAATCTGGGGCTCTGTGCTTTCTTTCCTTCTGAACAAGTGTTACTGTTTTCTGCACAAAAGCGATTCTGCGAAGCAATGTGAACACTTCTGCTTCCCAGGCACAGAGAAGGTGCTAGCAAGGAATTCTCTGCCTGCCTTTCCCCAGTGCTCTGCAAGCTCTCCAGGACAACATAAAATCTGGGGCTCTGTGCTTTCTTTCCTTCTGAACAAGTGTTACTGTTTTCTGCACAAAAGCGATTCTTGCGAAGCAATGTGAACAGGCACAGAGAAGGTGCTAGCAGGGAATTCTCTGCCTGCCTTTCCCCAGTGCTCTGCAAGCTCTCCAGGACAACATAAAATCTGGGGCTCTGTGCTTTCTTTCGTTCTGAACAAGTGTTACTGTTTTCTGCACAAAAGCGATTCTTGCGAAGCAATGTGAACACTTCTGCTTCCCAGGCACAGAGAAGGTGCTAGCAAGGAATTCTCTGCCTGCCTTACCCCAGTGCTCTGCAAGCTCTCCAGGACAACATAGAATCTGGGGCTCTGTGCTTTCTTTCCTTCTGAACAAGTGTTACTGTTTTCTGCACAAATGCGATTCTGGGAAACAATGTGAACACCTCTGCTTCCCAGGCACAGAGAAGGTGCTAGCAAGGAATTCTCTGCCTGCCTTTCCCCAGTGCTCTGCAAGCTCTCCAGGACAACATAGAATCTGGGGCTCTGTGCTTTCTTTCCTTCTGAACAAGTGTTACTGTTTTCTGCACAAAAGCGATTCTGCGAAGCAATGTGAACAGGCACAGAGAAAGTGCTAGCAGGGAATTCTCTGCCTGCCTTTCCCCAGTGCTCTGCAAGCTCTCCAGGACAACATAAAATCTGGGGCTCTGTGCTTTCTTTCCTTCTGAACAAGTGTTACTGTTTTCTGCACAAAAGCGATTCTTGCGAAGCAATGTCAACACTTCTGCTTCCCAGGCACAGAGAAGGTGCTAGCAAGGAATTCTCTGCCTGCCTTTCCCCAGTGCTCTGCAAGCTCTCCAGGACAACATAAAATCTGGGGCTCTGTGCTTTCTTTCCTTCTGAACAAGTGTTACTGTTTTCTGCACAAAAGCAATTCTTGCGAAGCAATGTGAACACTTCTGCTTCCCAGGCACAGAGAAGGTGCTATCAGGGAATTCTCTGCCTGCCTTTCCCCAGTGCTCTGCAAGCTCTCCAAGACAACATAGAATCTGGGGCTCTGTGCTTTCTTTCCTTCTGAACAAGTGTTACTGTTTTCTGCACAAATGCGATTCTGGGAAACAATGTGAGCACCTCTGCTTCCCAGGCACAGAGAAGGTGCTAGCAAGGAATTCTCTGCCTGCCTTTCCCCAGTGCACTGCAAGCTCTCCAGGACAACATAGAATCTGGGGCTCTGTGCTTTCTTTCGTTCTGAACAAGTGTTACTGTTTTCTGCACAAAAGCGATTCTGCGAAGCAATGTGAACAGGCACAGAGAAAGTGCTAGCAGGGAATTCTCTGCCTGCCTTTCCCCAGTGCTCTGCAAGCTCTCCAGGACAACATAAAATCTGGGGCTCTGTGCTTTCTTTCCTTCTGAACAAGTGTTATTGTTTTCTGCACAAAAGCGATTCTTGCGAAGCAATGTCAACACTTCTGCTTCCCAGGCACAGAGAAGGTGCTAGCAAGGAATTCTCTGCCTGCCTTTCCCCAGTGCTCTGCAAGCTCTCCAGGACAACATAAAATCTGGGGCTCTGTGCTTTCTTTCCTTCTGAACAAGTGTTACTGTTTTCTGCACAAAAGCTATTCTGCGAAGCAATGTGAACACTTATGCTTCCCAGGCACAGAGAAGGTGCTAGCAAGGAATTCTCTGCCTGCCTTTCCCCAGTGCTCTGCAAGCTCTCCAGGACAACATAGAATCTGGGGCTCTGTGCTTTCTTTCGTTCTGAACAACTGTTACTGTTTTCTGCACAAAAGCGATTCTTGCGAAGCAATGTGAACAGGCACAGAGAAAGTGCTAGCAGGGAATTCTCTGCCTGCCTTTCCCCAGTGCTCTGCAAGCTCTCCAGGACAACATAAAATCTGGGGCTCTGTGCTTTCTTTCCTTCTGAACAAGTGTTACTGTTTTCTGCACAAAAGCGATTCTTGCGAAGCAATGTGAACACTTCTGCTTCCCAGGCACAGAGAAGGTGCTAGCAAGGAATTCTCTGCCTGCCTTACCCCAGTGCTCTGCAAGCTCTCCAGGACAACATAGAATCTGGGGCTCTGTGCTTTCTTTCCTTCTGAACAAGTGTTACTGTTTTCTGCACAAATGCGATTCTGGGAAACAATGTGAACACCTCTGCTTCCCAGGCACAGAGAAGGTGCTAGCAAGGAATTCTCTGCCTGCCTTTCCCCAGTGCTCTGCAAGCTCTCCAGGACAACATAGAATCTGGGGCTCTGTGCTTTCTTTCGTTCTGAACAAGTGTTACTGTTTTCTGCACAAAAGCGATTCTGCGAAGCAATGTGAACAGGCACAGAGAAAGTGCTAGCAGGGAATTCTCTGCCTGCCTTTCCCCAGTGCTCTGCAAGCTCTCCAGGACAACATAAAATCTGGGGCTCTGTGCTTTCTTTCCTTCTGAACAAGTGTTACTGTTTTCTGCACAAAAGCGATTCTGCGAAGCAATGTGAACTGGCACAGAGAAGGTGCTATCAGGGAATTCTCTGCCTGCCTTTCCCCAGTGCTCTGCAAGCTCTCCAGGACAACATAGAATCTGGGGCTCTGTGCTTTCTTTCCTTCTGAACAAGTGTTAGTTTTTTCTGCACAAAAGCGATTCTTGCGAAGCAATGTGAACACTTCTGCTTCCCAGGCACAGAGAAGGTGCTAGCAGGGAATTCTCTGCCTGCCTTTCCCCAGTGCTCTGCAAGCTCTCCAGGACAACATAAAATCTGGGGCTCTGTGCTTTCTTTCCTTCTGAACAAGTGTTACTGTTTTCTGCACAAAAGCGATTCTGCGAAGCAATGTGAACAGGCACAGAGAAAGTGCTAGCAGGGAATTCTCTGCCTGCCTTTCCCCAGTGCTCTGCAAGCTCTCCAGGACAACAGAAAATCTGGGGCTCTGTGCTTTCTTTCCTTCTGAACAAGTGTTACTGTTTTCTGCACAAAAGCGATTCTGCGAAGCAATGTGAACACTTCTGCTTCCCAGGCACAGAGAAGGTGCTAGCAAGGAATTCTCTGCCTGCCTTTCCCCAGTGCTCTGCAAGCTCTCCAGGACAACATAAAATCTGGGGCTCTGTGCTTTCTTTCCTTCTGAACAAGTGTTAGTGTTTTCTGCACAAAAGCGATTCTTGCGAAGCAATGTGAACACTTCTGCTTCCCAGGCACAGAGAAGGTGCTAGCAGGCAATTCTCTGCCTGCCTTTCCCCAGTGCTCTGCAAGCTCTCCAGGACAACATAGAATCTGGGGCTCTGTGCTTTCTTTCGTTCTGAACAAGTGTTACTGTTTTCTGCACAAGAGCGATTCTGCGAAGCAATGTGAACAGGCACAGAGAAGGTGCTAGCAGGGAATTCTCTGCCTGCCTTTCCCCAGTGCTCTGCAAGCTCTCCAGGACAACATAAAATCTGGGGCTCTGTGCTTTCTTTCCTTCTGAACAAGTGTTACTTTTTTCTGCACAAAAGCGATTCTAGCGAAGCAATGTGAACACTTCTGCTTCCCAGGCACAGAGAAAGTGCTATCAGGGAATTCTCTGCCTGCCTTTCCCCAGTGCTCTGCAAGCTCTCCAAGACAACATAGAATCTGGGGCTCTGTGCTTTCTTTCAATCTGAACAAGTGTTACTGTTTTCTGCACAAAAGCGATTCTGCGAAGCAATGTGAACACTTCTGCTTCCCAGGCACAGAGAAGGTGCTAGCAAGGAATTCTCTGCCTGCCTTTCCCCAGTGCTCTGCAAGCTCTCCAGGACAACATAAAATCTGGGGCTCTGTGCTTTCTTTCCTTCTGAACAAGTGTTACTGTTTTCTGCACAAAAGCGATTCTGCGAAGCAATGTGAACACTTCTGCTTCCCAGGCACAGAGAAGGTGCTAGCAAGGAATTCTCTGCCTGCCTTTCCCCAGTGCTCTGCAAGCTCTCCAGGACAACATCAAATCTGGGGCTCTGTGCTTTCTTTCGTTCTGAACAAGTGTTACTGTTTTCTGCACAAAAGCGATTCTGCGAAGCAATGTGAACACTTCTGCTTCCCAGGCACAGAGAAGGTGCTAGCAAGGAATTCTCTGCCTGCCTTTCCCCAGTGCTCTGCAAGCTCTCCAGGACAACATAGAATCTGGGGCTCTGGCTTTCTTTCGTTCTGAACAACTGTTACTGTTTTCTGCACAAAAGCGATTCTTGCGAAGCAATGTGAACAGGCACAGAGAAGGTGCTAGCAGGGAATTCTCTGCCTGCCTTTCCCCAGTGCTCTGCAAGCTCTCCAGGACAACATAGAATCTGGGGCTCTGTGCTTTCTTTCGTTCTGAACAAGTGTTACTGTTTTCTGCACAAAAGCGATTCTGCGAAGCAATGTGAACAGGCACAGAGAAAGTGCTAGCAGGGAATTCTCTGCCTGCCTTTCCCCAGTGCTCTGCAAGCTCTCCAGGACAACATAAAATCTGGGGCTCTGTGCTTTCTTTCCTTCTGAACAAGTGTTACTGTTTTCTGCACAAAAGCGATTCTTGCGAAGCAATGTCAACACTTCTGCTTCCCAGGCACAGAGAAGGTGCTAGCAAGGAATTCTCTGCCTGCCTTTCCCCAGTGCTCTGCAAGCTCTCCAGGACAACATAAAATCTGGGGCTCTGTGCTTTCTTTCCTTCTGAACAAGTGTTACTGTTTTCTGCACAAAAGCAATTCTTGCGAAGCAATGTGAACACTTCTGCTTCCCAGGCACAGAGAAGGTGCTATCAGGGAATTCTCTGCCTGCCTTTCCCCAGTGCTCTGCAAGCTCTCCAAGACAACATAGAATCTGGGGCTCTGTGCTTTCTTTCCTTCTGAACAAGTGTTACTGTTTTCTGCACAAATGCGATTCTGGGAAACAATGTGAACACCTCTGCTTCCCAGGCACAGAGAAGGTGCTAGCAAGGAATTCTCTGCCTGCCTTTCCCCAGTGCACTGCAAGCTCTCCAGGACAACATAGAATCTGGGGCTCTGTGCTTTCTTTCGTTCTGAACAAGTGTTACTGTTTTCTGCACAAAAGCGATTCTGCGAAGCAATGTGAACAGGCACAGAGAAAGTGCTAGCAGGGAATTCTCTGCCTGCCTTTCCCCAGTGCTCTGCAAGCTCTCCAGGACAACATAAAATCTGGGGCTCTGTGCTTTCTTTCCTTCTGAACAAGTGTTATTGTTTTCTGCACAAAAGCGATTCTTGCGAAGCAATGTGAACACTTCTGCTTCCCAGGCACAGAGAAAGTGCTATCAGGGAATTCTCTGCCTGCCTTTCCCCAGTGCTCTGCAAGCTCTCCAAGACAACATAGAATCTGGGGCTCTGTGCTTTCTTTCAATCTGAACAAGTGTTACTGTTTTCTGCACAAAAGCGATTCTGCGAAGCAATGTGAACACTTCTGCTTCCCAGGCACAGAGAAGGTGCTAGCAAGGAATTCTCTGCCTGCCTTTCCCCAGTGCTCTGCAAGCTCTCCAGGACAACATAAAATCTGGGGCTCTGTGCTTTCTTTCCTTCTGAACAAGTGTTACTGTTTTCTGCACAAAAGCGATTCTGCGAAGCAATGTGAACACTTCTGCTTCCCAGGCACAGAGAAGGTGCTAGCAAGGAATTCTCTGCCTGCCTTTCCCCAGTGCTCTGCAAGCTCTCCAGGACAACATAGAATCTGGGGCTCTGTGCTTTCTTTCGTTCTGAACAACTGTTACTGTTTTCTGCACAAAAGCGATTCTTGCGAAGCAATGTGAACAGGCACAGAGAAGGTGCTAGCAGGGAATTCTCTGCCTGCCTTTCCCCAGTGCTCTGCAAGCTCTCCAGGACAACATAAAATCTGGGGCTCTGTGCTTTCTTTCCTTCTGAACAAGTGTTACTGTTTTCTGCACAAAAGCGATTCTTGCGAAGCAATGTGAACACTTCTGCTTCCCAGGCACAGAGAAGGTGCTAGCAAGGAATTCTCTGCCTGCCTTACCCCAGTGCTCTGCAAGCTCTCCAGGACAACATAGAATCTGGGGCTCTGTGCTTTCTTTCCTTCTGAACAAGTGTTACTGTTTTCTGCACAAATGCGATTCTGGGAAACAATGTGAACACCTCTGCTTCCCAGGCACAGAGAAGGTGCTAGCAAGGAATTCTCTGCCTGCCTTTCCCCAGTGCACTGCAAGCTCTCCAGGACAACATAGAATCTGGGGCTCTGTGCTTTCTTTCGTTCTGAACAAGTGTTACTGTTTTCTGCACAAAAGCGATTCTGCGAAGCAATGTGAACAGGCACAGAGAAAGTGCTAGCAGGGAATTCTCTGCCTGCCTTTCCCCAGTGCTCTGCAAGCTCTGCAGGACAACATAAAATCTGGGGCTCTGTGCTTTCTTTCCTTCTGAACAAGTGTCATTGTTTTCTGCACAAAAGCGATTCTTGCGAAGCAATGTGAACACTTCTGCTTCCCAGGCACAGAGAAAGTGCTATCAGGGAATTCTCTGCCTGCCTTTCCCCAGTGCTCTGCAAGCTCTCCAAGACAACATAGAATCTGGGGCTCTGTGCTTTCTTTCAATCTGAACAAGTGTTACTGTTTTCTGCACAAAAGCGATTCTGCGAAGCAATGTGAACACTTCTGCTTCCCAGGCACAGAGAAGGTGCTAGCAAGGAATTCTCTGCCTGCCTTTCCCCAGTGCTCTGCAAGCTCTCCAGGACAACATAAAATCTGGGGCTCTGTGCTTTCTTTCCTTCTGAACAAGTGTTACTGTTTTCTGCACAAAAGCGATTCTGCGAAGCAATGTGAACACTTCTGCTTCCCAGGCACAGAGAAGGTGCTAGCAAGGAATTCTCTGCCTGCCTTTCCCCAGTGCTCTGCAAGCTCTCCAGGACAACATAAAATCTGGGGCTCTGTGCTTTCTTTCCTTCTGAACAAGTGTTACTGTTTTCTGCACAAAAGCGATTCTGCGAAGCAATGTGAACACTTCTGCTTCCCAGGCACAGAGAAGGTGCTAGCAAGGAATTCTCTGCCTGCCTTTCCCCAGTGCTCTGCAAGCTCTCCAGGACAACATAGAATCTGGGGCTCTGTGCTTTCTTTCGTTCTGAACAACTGTTACTGTTTTCTGCACAAAAGCGATTCTTGCGAAGCAATGTGAACAGGCACAGAGAAGGTGCTAGCAGGGAATTCTCTGCCTGCCTTTCCCCAGTGCTCTGCAAGCTCTCCAGGACAACATAAAATCTGGGGCTCTGTGCTTTCTTTCGTTCTGAACAAGTGTTACTGTTTTCTGCACAAAAGCGATTCTTGCGAAGCAATGTGAACACTTCTGCTTCCCAGGCACAGAGAAGGTGCTAGCAAGGAATTCTCTGCCTGCCTTACCCCAGTGCTCTGCAAGCTCTCCAGGACAACATAGAATCTGGGGCTCTGTGCTTTCTTTCGTTCTGAACAAGTGTTACTGTTTTCTGCACAAATGCGATTCTGGGAAACAATGTGAACACCTCTGCTTCCCAGGCACAGAGAAGGTGCTAGCAAGGAATTCTCTGCCTGCCTTTCCCCAGTGCTCTGCAAGCTCTCCAGGACAACATAGAATCTGGGGCTCTGTGCTTTCTTTCCTTCTGAACAAGTGTTATTGTTTTCTGCACAAAAGCGATTCTGCGAAGCAATGTGAACAGGCACAGAGAAAGTGCTAGCAGGGAATTCTCTGCCTGCCTTTCCCCAGTGCTCTGCAAGCTCTCCAGGACAACATAAAATCTGGGGCTCTGTGCTTTCTTTCCTTCTGAACAAGTGTTACTGTTTTCTGCACAAAAGCGATTCTTGCGAAGCAATGTCAACACTTCTGCTTCCCAGGCACAGAGAAGGTGCTAGCAAGGAATTCTCTGCCTGCCTTTCCCCAGTGCTCTGCAAGCTCTCCAGGACAACATAAAATCTGGGGCTCTGTGCTTTCTTTCCTTCTGAACAAGTGTTACTGTTTTCTGCACAAAAGCAATTCTTGCGAAGCAATGTGAACACTTCTGCTTCCCAGGCACAGAGAAGGTGCTATCAGGGAATTCTCTGCCTGCCTTTCCCCAGTGCTCTGCAAGCTCTCCAAGACAACATAGAATCTGGGGCTCTGTGCTTTCTTTCCTTCTGAACAAGTGTTACTGTTTTCTGCACAAATGCGATTCTGGGAAACAATGTGAGCACCTCTGCTTCCCAGGCACAGAGAAGGTGCTAGCAAGGAATTCTCTGCCTGCCTTTCCCCAGTGCACTGCAAGCTCTCCAGGACAACATAGAATCTGGGGCTCTGTGCTTTCTTTCGTTCTGAACAACTGTTACTGTTTTCTGCACAAAAGCGATTCTTGCGAAGCAATGTGAACAGGCACAGAGAAGGTGCTAGCAGGGAATTCTCTGCCTGCCTTTCCCCAGTGCTCTGCAAGCTCTCCAGGACAACATAAAATCTGGGGCTCTGTGCTTTCTTTCCTTCTGAACAAGTGTTACTGTTTTCTGCACAAAAGCGATTCTTGCGAAGCAATGTGAACACTTCTGCTTCCCAGGCACAGAGAAGGTGCTAGCAAGGAATTCTCTGCCTGCCTTACCCCAGTGCTCTGCAAGCTCTCCAGGACAACATAGAATCTGGGGCTCTGTGCTTTCTTTCGTTCTGAACAAGTGTTACTGTTTTCTGCACAAATGCGATTCTGGGAAACAATGTGAACACCTCTGCTTCCCAGGCACAGAGAAGGTGCTAGCAAGGAATTCTCTGCCTGCCTTTCCCCAGTGCTCTGCAAGCTCTCCAGGACAACATAGAATCTGGGGCTCTGTGCTTTCTTTCGTTCTGAACAAGTGTTACTGTTTTCTGCACAAAAGCGATTCTGCGAAGCAATGTGAACAGGCACAGAGAAAGTGCTAGCAGGGAATTCTCTGCCTGCCTTTCCCCAGTGCTCTGCAAGCTCTCCAGGACAACATAAAATCTGGGGCTCTGTGCTTTCTTTCCTTCTGAACAAGTGTTACTGTTTTCTGCACAAAAGCAATTCTTGCGAAGCAATGTCAACACTTCTGCTTCCCAGGCACAGAGAAGGTGCTATCAGGGAATTCTCTGCCTGCCTTACCCCAGTGCTCTGCAAGCTCTCCAGGACAACATAAAATCTGGGGCTCTGTGCTTTCTTTCGTTCTGAACAAGTGATAGTGTTTTCTGCACAAAAGCGATTCTTGCGAAGCAATGTGAACACTTATGCTTCCCAGGCACAGAGAAGGTGCTAGCAGGGAATTCTCTGCCTGCCTTTCCCCAGTGCTCTGCAAGCTCTCCAGGACAACATAGAATCTGGGGCTCTGTGCTTTCTTTCGTTCTGAACAAGTGTTACTGTTTTCTGCACAAAAGCGATTCTGCGAAACAATGTGAACAGGCACAGAGAAGGTGCTAGCAGGGAATTCTCTGCCTGCCTTTCCCCAGTGCTCTGCAAGCTCTCCAGGACAACATAGAATCTGGGGCTCTGTGCTTTCTTTCCTTCTGAACAAGTGTTATTGTTTTCTGCACAAAAGCGATTCTTGCGAAGCAATGTGAACACTTCTGCTTCCCAGGCACAGAGAAGGTGCTAGCAAGGAATTCTCTGCCTGCCTTTCCCCAGTGCTCTGCAAGCTCTCCAGGACAACATAAAATCTGGGGCTCTGTGCTTTCTTTTGTTCTGAACAAGTGTTACTGTTTTCTGCACAAAAGCGATTCTTGCGAAGCAATGTGAACACTTCTGCTTCCCAGGCACAGAGAAGGTGCTAGCAGGGAATTCTCTGCCTGCCTTTCCCCAGTGCTCTGCAAGCTCTCCAGGACAACATAAAATCTGGGGCTCTGTGCTTTCTTTCCTTCTGAACAAGTGTTACTGTTTTCTGCACAAAAGCGATTCTTGCGAAGCAATGTGAACACTTCTGCTTCCCAGGCACAGAGAAGGTGCTAGCAAGGAATTCTCTGCCTGCCTTACCCCAGTGCTCTGCAAGCTCTCCAGGACAACATAGAATCTGGGGCTCTGTGCTTTCTTTCCTTCTGAACAAGTGTTACTGTTTTCTGCACAAATGCGATTCTGGGAAACAATGTGAACACCTCTGCTTCCCAGGCACAGAGAAGGTGCTAGCAAGGAATTCTCTGCCTGCCTTTCCCCAGTGCTCTGCAAGCTCTCCAGGACAACATAAAATCTGGGGCTCTGTGCTTTCTTTCCTTCTGAACAAGTGTTACTGTTTTCTGCACAAAAGCGATTCTGCGAAGCAATGTGAACTGGCACAGAGAAGGTGCTATCAGGGAATTCTCTGCCTGCCTTTCCCCAGTGCTCTGCAAGCTCTCCAGGACAACATAGAATCTGGGGCTCTGTGCTTTCTTTCCTTCTGAACAAGTGTTAGTTTTTTCTGCACAAAAGCGATTCTTGCGAAGCAATGTGAACACTTCTGCTTCCCAGGCACAGAGAAGGTGCTAGCAGGGAATTCTCTGCCTGCCTTTCCCCAGTGCTCTGCAAGCTCTCCAGGACAACATAAAATCTGGGGCTCTGTGCTTTCTTTCCTTCTGAACAAGTGTTACTGTTTTCTGCACAAAAGCGATTCTGCGAAGCAATGTGAACAGGCACAGAGAAAGTGCTAGCAGGGAATTCTCTGCCTGCCTTTCCCCAGTGCTCTGCAAGCTCTCCAGGACAACAGAAAATCTGGGGCTCTGTGCTTTCTTTCCTTCTGAACAAGTGTTAGTGTTTTCTGCACAAAAGCGATTCTGCAAAGCAATGTGAACACTTCTGCTTCCCAGGCACAGAGAAGGTGCTAGCAGGCAATTCTCTGCCTGCCTTTCCCCAGTGCTCTGCAAGCTCTCCAGGACAACATAGAATCTGGGGCTCTGTGCTTTCTTTCGTTCTGAACAAGTGTTACTGTTTTCTGCACAAGAGCGATTCTGCGAAGCAATGTGAACAGGCACAGAGAAGGTGCTAGCAGGGAATTCTCTGCCTGCCTTTCCCCAGTGCTCTGCAAGCTCTCCAGGACAACATAAAATCTGGGGCTCTGTGCTTTCTTTCCTTCTGAACAAGTGTTACTTTTTTCTGCACAAAAGCGATTCTAGCGAAGCAATGTGAACACTTCTGCTTCCCAGGCACAGAGAAAGTGCTATCAGGGAATTCTCTGCCTGCCTTTCCCCAGTGCTCTGCAAGCTCTCCAAGACAACATAGAATCTGGGGCTCTGTGCTTTCTTTCAATCTGAACAAGTGTTACTGTTTTCTGCACAAAAGCGATTCTGCGAAGCAATGTGAACACTTCTGCTTCCCAGGCACAGAGAAGGTGCTAGCAAGGAATTCTCTGCCTGCCTTTCCCCAGTGCTCTGCAAGCTCTCCAGGACAACATAAAATCTGGGGGTCTGTGCTTTCTTTCCTTCTGAACAAGTGTTACTGTTTTCTGCACAAAAGCGATTCTGCGAAGCAATGTGAACACTTCTGCTTCCCAGGCACAGAGAAGGTGCTAGCAAGGAATTCTCTGCCTGCCTTTCCCCAGTGCTCTGCAAGCTCTCCAGGACAACATCAAATCTGGGGCTCTGTGCTTTCTTTCGTTCTGAACAAGTGTTACTGTTTTCTGCACAAAAGCGATTCTGCGAAGCAATGTGAACACTTCTGCTTCCCAGGCACAGAGAAGGTGCTAGCAAGGAATTCTCTGCCTGCCTTTCCCCAGTGCTCTGCAAGCTCTCCAGGACAACATAGAATCTGGGGCTCTGTGCTTTCTTTCGTTCTGAACAACTGTTACTATTTTCTGCACAAAAGCGATTCTTGCGAAGCAATGTGAACAGGCACAGAGAAGGTGCTAGCAGGGAATTCTCTGCCTGCCTTTCCCCAGTGCTCTGCAAGCTCTCCAGGACAACATAAAATCTGGGGCTCTGTGCTTTCTTTCCTTCTGAACAAGTGTTACTGTTTTCTGCACAAAAGCGATTCTTGCGAAGCAATGTGAACACTTCTGCTTCCCAGGCACAGAGAAGGTGCTAGCAAGGAATTCTCTGCCTGCCTTACCCCAGTGCTCTGCAAGCTCTCCAGGACAACATAGAATCTGGGGCTCTGTGCTTTCTTTCCTTCTGAACAAGTGTTACTGTTTTCTGCACAAATGCGATTCTGGGAAACAATGTGAACACCTCTGCTTCCCAGGCACAGAGAAGGTGCTAGCAAGGAATTCTCTGCCTGCCTTTCCCCAGTGCTCTGCAAGCTCTCCAGGACAACATAGAATCTGGGGCTCTGTGCTTTCTTTCGTTCTGAACAAGTGTTACTGTTTTCTGCACAAAAGCGATTCTGCGAAGCAATGTGAACAGGCACAGAGAAAGTGCTAGCAGGGAATTCTCTGCCTGCCTTTCCCCAGTGCTCTGCAAGCTCTCCAGGACAACATAAAATCTGGGGCTCTGTGCTTTCTTTCCTTCTGAACAAGTGTTACTGTTTTCTGCACAAAAGCGATTCTTGCGAAGCAATGTCAACACTTCTGCTTCCCAGGCACAGAGAAGGTGCTAGCAAGGAATTCTCTGCCTGCCTTTCCCCAGTGCTCTGCAAGCTCTCCAGGACAACATAAAATCTGGGGCTCTGTGCTTTCTTTCCTTCTGAACAAGTGTTACTGTTTTCTGCACAAAAGCAATTCTTGCGAAGCAATGTGAACACTTCTGCTTCCCAGGCACAGAGAAGGTGCTATCAGGGAATTCTCTGCCTGCCTTTCCCCAGTGCTCTGCAAGCTCTCCAAGACAACATAGAATCTGGGGCTCTGTGCTTTCTTTCCTTCTGAACAAGTGTTACTGTTTTCTGCACAAATGCGATTCTGGGAAACAATGTGAACACCTCTGCTTCCCAGGCACAGAGAAGGTGCTAGCAAGGAATTCTCTGCCTGCCTTTCCCCAGTGCACTGCAAGCTCTCCAGGACAACATAGAATCTGGGGCTCTGTGCTTTCTTTCGTTCTGAACAAGTGTTACTGTTTTCTGCACAAAAGCTATTCTGCGAAGCAATGTGAACAGGCACAGAGAAAGTGCTAGCAGGGAATTCTCTGCCTGCCTTTCCCCAGTGCTCTGCAAGCTCTCCAGGACAACATAAAATCTGGGGCTCTGTGCTTTCTTTCCTTCTGAACAAGTGTTATTGTTTTCTGCACAAAAGCGATTCTTGCGAAGCAATGTGAACACTTCTGCTTCCCAGGCACAGAGAAAGTGCTATCAGGGAATTCTCTGCCTGCCTTTCCCCAGTGCTCTGCAAGCTCTCCAAGACAACATAGAATCTGGGGCTCTGTGCTTTCTTTCAATCTGAACAAGTGTTACTGTTTTCTGCACAAAAGCGATTCTGCGAAGCAATGTGAACACTTCTGCTTCCCAGGCACAGAGAAGGTGCTAGCAAGGAATTCTCTGCCTGCCTTTCCCCAGTGCTCTGCAAGCTCTCCAGGACAACATAAAATCTGGGGCTCTGTGCTTTCTTTCCTTCTGAACAAGTGTTACTGTTTTCTGCACAAAAGCAATTCTGCGAAGCAATGTGAACACTTCTGCTTCCCAGGCACAGAGAAGGTGCTAGCAAGGAATTCTCTGCCTGCCTTTCCCCAGTGCTCTGCAAGCTCTCCAGGACAACATAGAATCTGGGGCTCTGTGCTTTCTTTCGTTCTGAACAACTGTTACTGTTTTCTGCACAAAAGCGATTCTTGCGAAGCAATGTGAACAGGCACAGAGAAGGTGCTAGCAGGGAATTCTCTGCCTGCCTTTCCCCAGTGCTCTGCAAGCTCTCCAGGACAACATAAAATCTGGGGCTCTGTGCTTTCTTTCCTTCTGAACAAGTGTTACTGTTTTCTGCACAAAAGCGATTCTTGCGAAGCAATGTGAACACTTCTGCTTCCCAGGCACAGAGAAGGTGCTAGCAAGGAATTCTCTGCCTGCCTTACCCCAGTGCTCTGCAAGCTCTCCAGGACAACATAGAATCTGGGGCTCTGTGCTTTCTTTCCTTCTGAACAAGTGTTACTGTTTTCTGCACAAATGCGATTCTGGGAAACAATGTGAACACCTCTGCTTCCCAGGCACAGAGAAGGTGCTAGCAAGGAATTCTCTGCCTGCCTTTCCCCAGTGCTCTGCAAGCTCTCCAGGACAACATAGAATCTGGGGCTCTGTGCTTTCTTTCGTTCTGAACAAGTGTTACTGTTTTCTGCACAAAAGCGATTCTGCGAAGCAATGTGAACAGGCACAGAGAAAGTGCTAGCAGGGAATTCTCTGCCTGCCTTTCCCCAGTGCTCTGCAAGCTCTCCAGGACAACATAAAATCTGGGGCTCTGTGCTTTCTTTCCTTCTGAACAAGTGTTACTGTTTTCTGCACAAAAGCGATTCTTGCGAAGCAATGTCAACACTTCTGCTTCCCAGGCACAGAGAAGGTGCTAGCAAGGAATTCTCTGCCTGCCTTTCCCCAGTGCTCTGCAAGCTCTCCAGGACAACATAAAATCTGGGGCTCTGTGCTTTCTTTCCTTCTGAACAAGTGTTACTGTTTTCTGCACAAAAGCAATTCTTGCGAAGCAATGTGAACACTTCTGCTTCCCAGGCACAGAGAAGGTGCTATCAGGGAATTCTCTGCCTGCCTTTCCCCAGTGCTCTGCAAGCTCTCCAAGACAACATAGAATCTGGGGCTCTGTGCTTTCTTTCCTTCTGAACAAGTGTTACTGTTTTCTGCACAAATGCGATTCTGGGAAACAATGTGAACACCTCTGCTTCCCAGGCACAGAGAAGGTGCTAGCAAGGAATTCTCTGCCTGCCTTTCCCCAGTGCACTGCAAGCTCTCCAGGACAACATAGAATCTGGGGCTCTGTGCTTTCTTTCGTTCTGAACAAGTGTTACTGTTTTCTGCACAAAAGCGATTCTGCGAAGCAATGTGAACAGGCACAGAGAAAGTGCTAGCAGGGAATTCTCTGCCTGCCTTTCCCCAGTGCTCTGCAAGCTCTCCAGGACAACATAAAATCTGGGGCTCTGTGCTTTCTTTCCTTCTGAACAAGTGTTATTGTTTTCTGCACAAAAGCGATTCTTGCGAAGCAATGTGAACACTTCTGCTTCCCAGGCACAGAGAAAGTGCTATCAGGGAATTCTCTGCCTGCCTTTCCCCAGTGCTCTGCAAGCTCTCCAAGACAACATAGAATCTGGGGCTCTGTGCTTTCTTTCAATCTGAACAAGTGTTACTGTTTTCTGCACAAAAGCGATTCTGCGAAGCAATGTGAACACTTCTGCTTCCCAGGCACAGAGAAGGTGCTAGCAAGGAATTCTCTGCCTGCCTTTCCCCAGTGCTCTGCAAGCTCTCCAGGACAACATAAAATCTGGGGCTCTGTGCTTTCTTTCCTTCTGAACAAGTGTTACTGTTTTCTGCACAAAAGCGATTCTGCGAAGCAATGTGAACACTTCTGCTTCCCAGGCACAGAGAAGGTGCTAGCAAGGAATTCTCTGCCTGCCTTTCCCCAGTGCTCTGCAAGCTCTCCAGGACAACATAAAATCTGGGGCTCTGTGCTTTCTTTCCTTCTGAACAAGTGTTACTGTTTTCTGCACAAAAGCGATTCTGCGAAGCAATGTGAACACTTCTGCTTCCCAGGCACAGAGAAGGTGCTAGCAAGGAATTCTCTGCCTGCCTTTCCCCAGTGCTCTGCAAGCTCTCCAGGACAACATAGAATCTGGGGCTCTGTGCTTTCTTTCGTTCTGAACAACTGTTACTGTTTTCTGCACAAAAGCGATTCTTGCGAAGCAATGTGAACAGGCACAGAGAAGGTGCTAGCAGGGAATTCTCTGCCTGCCTTTCCCCAGTGCTCTGCAAGCTCTCCAGGACAACATAAAATCTGGGGCTCTGTGCTTTCTTTCGTTCTGAACAAGTGTTACTGTTTTCTGCACAAAAGCGATTCTTGCGAAGCAATGTGAACACTTCTGCTTCCCAGGCACAGAGAAGGTGCTAGCAAGGAATTCTCTGCCTGCCTTACCCCAGTGCTCTGCAAGCTCTCCAGGACAACATAGAATCTGGGGCTCTGTGCTTTCTTTCGTTCTGAACAAGTGTTACTGTTTTCTGCACAAAAGCGATTCTTGCGAAACAATGTGAACACCTCTGCTTCCCAGGCACAGAGAAGGTGCTAGCAAGGAATTCTCTGCCTGCCTTTCCCCAGTGCTCTGCAAGCTCTCCAGGACAACATAGAATCTGGGGCTCTGTGCTTTCTTTCGTTCTGAACAAGTGTTACTGTTTTCTGCACAAAAGCGATTCTGCGAAGCAATGTGAACAGGCACAGAGAAAGTGCTAGCAGGGAATTCTCTGCCTGCCTTTCCCCAGTGCTCTGCAAGCTCTCCAGGACAACATAAAATCTGGGGCTCTGTGCTTTCTTTCCTTCTGAACAAGTGTTACTGTTTTCTGCACAAAAGCGATTCTTGCGAAGCAATGTCAACACTTCTGCTTCCCAGGCACAGAGAAGGTGCTAGCAAGGAATTCTCTGCCTGCCTTTCCCCAGTGCTCTGCAAGCTCTCCAGGACAACATAAAATCTGGGGCTCTGTGCTTTCTTTCCTTCTGAACAAGTGTTACTGTTTTCTGCACAAAAGCAATTCTTGCGAAGCAATGTGAACACTTCTGCTTCCCAGGCACAGAGAAGGTGCTATCAGGGAATTCTCTGCCTGCCTTTCCCCAGTGCTCTGCAAGCTCTCCAAGACAACATAGAATCTGGGGCTCTGTGCTTTCTTTCCTTCTGAACAAGTGATAGTGTTTTCTGCACAAATGCGATTCTGGGAAACAATGTGAGCAACTCTGCTTCCCAGGCACAGAGAAGGTGCTAGCAAGGAATTCTCTGACTGCCTTTCCCCAGTGCACTGCAAGCTCTCCAGGACAACATAGAATCTGGGGCTCTGTGCTTTCTTTCGTTCTGAACAAGTGTTACTGTTTTCTGCACAAAAGCGATTCTGCGAAGCAATGTGAACAGGCACAGAGAAAGTGCTAGCAGGGAATTCTCTGCCTGCCTTTCCCCAGTGCTCTGCAAGCTCTCCAGGACAACAGAAAATCTGGGGCTCTGTGCTTTCTTTCCTTCTGAACAAGTGTTACTGTTTTCTGCACAAAAGCGATTCTGCGAAGCAATGTGAACACTTCTGCTTCCCAGGCACAGAGAAGGTGCTAGCAAGGAATTCTCTGCCTGCCTTTCCCCAGTGCTCTGCAAGCTCTCCAGGACAACATAAAATCTGGGGCTCTGTGCTTTCTTTCCTTCTGAACAAGTGTTACTGTTTTCTGCACAAAAGCAATTCTGCGAAGCAATGTGAACACTTCTGCTTCCCAGGCACAGAGAAGGTGCTAGCAAGGAATTCTCTGCCTGCCTTTCCCCAGTGCTCTGCAAGCTCTCCAGGACAACATAGAATCTGGGGCTCTGTGCTTTCTTTCGTTCTGAACAACTGTTACTGTTTTCTGCACAAAAGCGATTCTTGCGAAGCAATGTGAACAGGCACAGAGAAGGTGCTAGCAGGGAATTCTCTGCCTGCCTTTCCCCAGTGCTCTGCAAGCTCTCCAGGACAACATAAAATCTGGGGCTCTGTGCTTTCTTTCCTTCTGAACAAGTGTTACTGTTTTCTGCACAAAAGCGATTCTTGCGAAGCAATGTGAACACTTCTGCTTCCCAGGCACAGAGAAGGTGCTAGCAAGGAATTCTCTGCCTGCCTTACCCCAGTGCTCTGCAAGCTCTCCAGGACAACATAGAATCTGGGGCTCTGTGCTTTCTTTCCTTCTGAACAAGTGTTACTGTTTTCTGCACAAATGCGATTCTGGGAAACAATGTGAACACCTCTGCTTCCCAGGCACAGAGAAGGTGCTAGCAAGGAATTCTCTGCCTGCCTTTCCCCAGTGCTCTGCAAGCTCTCCAGGACAACATAGAATCTGGGGCTCTGTGCTTTCTTTCGTTCTGAACAAGTGTTACTGTTTTCTGCACAAAAGCGATTCTGCGAAGCAATGTGAACAGGCACAGAGAAAGTGCTAGCAGGGAATTCTCTGCCTGCCTTTCCCCAGTGCTCTGCAAGCTCTCCAGGACAACATAAAATCTGGGGCTCTGTGCTTTCTTTCCTTCTGAACAAGTGTTACTGTTTTCTGCACAAAAGCGATTCTTGCGAAGCAATGTCAACACTTCTGCTTCCCAGGCACAGAGAAGGTGCTAGCAAGGAATTCTCTGCCTGCCTTTCCCCAGTGCTCTGCAAGCTCTCCAGGACAACATAAAATCTGGGGCTCTGTGCTTTCTTTCCTTCTGAACAAGTGTTACTGTTTTCTGCACAAAAGCAATTCTTGCGAAGCAATGTGAACACTTCTGCTTCCCAGGCACAGAGAAGGTGCTATCAGGGAATTCTCTGCCTGCCTTTCCCCAGTGCTCTGCAAGCTCTCCAAGACAACATAGAATCTGGGGCTCTGTGCTTTCTTTCCTTCTGAACAAGTGTTACTGTTTTCTGCACAAATGCGATTCTGGGAAACAATGTGAACACCTCTGCTTCCCAGGCACAGAGAAGGTGCTAGCAAGGAATTCTCTGCCTGCCTTTCCCCAGTGCACTGCAAGCTCTCCAGGACAACATAGAATCTGGGGCTCTGTGCTTTCTTTCGTTCTGAACAAGTGTTACTGTTTTCTGCACAAAAGCGATTCTGCGAAGCAATGTGAACAGGCACAGAGAAAGTGCTAGCAGGGAATTCTCTGCCTGCCTTTCCCCAGTGCTCTGCAAGCTCTCCAGGACAACATAAAATCTGGGGCTCTGTGCTTTCTTTCCTTCTGAACAAGTGTTATTGTTTTCTGCACAAAAGCGATTCTTGCGAAGCAATGTGAACACTTCTGCTTCCCAGGCACAGAGAAAGTGCTATCAGGGAATTCTCTGCCTGCCTTTCCCCAGTGCTCTGCAAGCTCTCCAAGACAACATAGAATCTGGGGCTCTGTGCTTTCTTTCAATCTGAACAAGTGTTACTGTTTTCTGCACAAAAGCGATTCTGCGAAGCAATGTGAACACTTCTGCTTCCCAGGCACAGAGAAGGTGCTAGCAAGGAATTCTCTGCCTGCCTTTCCCCAGTGCTCTGCAAGCTCTCCAGGACAACATAAAATCTGGGGCTCTGTGCTTTCTTTCCTTCTGAACAAGTGTTACTGTTTTCTGCACAAAAGCGATTCTGCGAAGCAATGTGAACACTTCTGCTTCCCAGGCACAGAGAAGGTGCTAGCAAGGAATTCTCTGCCTGCCTTTCCCCAGTGCTCTGCAAGCTCTCCAGGACAACATAAAATCTGGGGCTCTGTGCTTTCTTTCCTTCTGAACAAGTGTTACTGTTTTCTGCACAAAAGCGATTCTGCGAAGCAATGTGAACACTTCTGCTTCCCAGGCACAGAGAAGGTGCTAGCAAGGAATTCTCTGCCTGCCTTTCCCCAGTGCTCTGCAAGCTCTCCAGGACAACATAGAATCTGGGGCTCTGTGCTTTCTTTCGTTCTGAACAACTGTTACTGTTTTCTGCACAAAAGCGATTCTTGCGAAGCAATGTGAACAGGCACAGAGAAGGTGCTAGCAGGGAATTCTCTGCCTGCCTTTCCCCAGTGCTCTGCAAGCTCTCCAGGACAACATAAAATCTGGGGCTCTGTGCTTTCTTTCCTTCTGAACAAGTGTTACTGTTTTCTGCACAAAAGCGATTCTTGCGAAGCAATGTGAACACTTCTGCTTCCCAGGCACAGAGAAGGTGCTAGCAAGGAATTCTCTGCCTGCCTTACCCCAGTGCTCTGCAAGCTCTCCAGGACAACATAGAATCTGGGGCTCTGTGCTTTCTTTCGTTCTGAACAAGTGTTACTGTTTTCTGCACAAAAGCGATTCTTGCGAAACAATGTGAACACCTCTGCTTCCCAGGCACAGAGAAGGTGCTAGCAAGGAATTCTCTGCCTGCCTTTCCCCAGTGCTCTGCAAGCTCTCCAGGACAACATAGAATCTGGGGCTCTGTGCTTTCTTTCGTTCTGAACAAGTGTTACTGTTTTCTGCACAAAAGCGATTCTGCGAAGCAATGTGAACAGGCACAGAGAAAGTGCTAGCAGGGAATTCTCTGCCTGCCTTTCCCCAGTGCTCTGCAAGCTCTCCAGGACAACATAAAATCTGGGGCTCTGTGCTTTCTTTCCTTCTGAACAAGTGTTACTGTTTTCTGCACAAAAGCGATTCTTGCGAAGCAATGTCAACACTTCTGCTTCCCAGGCACAGAGAAGGTGCTAGCAAGGAATTCTCTGCCTGCCTTTCCCCAGTGCTCTGCAAGCTCTCCAGGACAACATAAAATCTGGGGCTCTGTGCTTTCTTTCCTTCTGAACAAGTGTTATTGTTTTCTGCACAAAAGCGATTCTTGCGAAGCAATGTGAACACTTCTGCTTCCCAGGCACAGAGAAAGTGCTATCAGGGAATTCTCTGCCTGCCTTTCCCCAGTGCTCTGCAAGCTCTCCAAGACAACATAGAATCTGGGGCTCTGTGCTTTCTTTCAATCTGAACAAGTGTTACTGTTTTCTGCACAAAAGCGATTCTGCGAAGCAATGTGAACACTTCTGCTTCCCAGGCACAGAGAAGGTGCTAGCAAGGAATTCTCTGCCTGCCTTTCCCCAGTGCTCTGCAAGCTCTCCAGGACAACATAAAATCTGGGGCTCTGTGCTTTCTTTCCTTCTGAACAAGTGTTACTGTTTTCTGCACAAAAGCGATTCTGCGAAGCAATGTGAACACTTCTGCTTCCCAGGCACAGAGAAGGTGCTAGCAAGGAATTCTCTGCCTGCCTTTCCCCAGTGCTCTGCAAGCTCTCCAGGACAACATAAAATCTGGGGCTCTGTGCTTTCTTTCCTTCTGAACAAGTGTTACTGTTTTCTGCACAAAAGCGATTCTGCGAAGCAATGTGAACACTTCTGCTTCCCAGGCACAGAGAAGGTGCTAGCAAGGAATTCTCTGCCTGCCTTTCCCCAGTGCTCTGCAAGCTCTCCAGGACAACATAGAATCTGGGGCTCTGTGCTTTCTTTCGTTCTGAACAACTGTTACTGTTTTCTGCACAAAAGCGATTCTTGCGAAGCAATGTGAACAGGCACAGAGAAGGTGCTAGCAGGGAATTCTCTGCCTGCCTTTCCCCAGTGCTCTGCAAGCTCTCCAGGACAACATAAAATCTGGGGCTCTGTGCTTTCTTTCGTTCTGAACAAGTGTTACTGTTTTCTGCACAAAAGCGATTCTTGCGAAGCAATGTGAACACTTCTGCTTCCCAGGCACAGAGAAGGTGCTAGCAAGGAATTCTCTGCCTGCCTTACCCCAGTGCTCTGCAAGCTCTCCAGGACAACATAGAATCTGGGGCTCTGTGCTTTCTTTCGTTCTGAACAAGTGTTACTGTTTTCTGCACAAAAGCGATTCTTGCGAAACAATGTGAACACCTCTGCTTCCCAGGCACAGAGAAGGTGCTAGCAAGGAATTCTCTGCCTGCCTTTCCCCAGTGCTCTGCAAGCTCTCCAGGACAACATAGAATCTGGGGCTCTGTGCTTTCTTTCGTTCTGAACAAGTGTTACTGTTTTCTGCACAAAAGCGATTCTGCGAAGCAATGTGAACAGGCACAGAGAAAGTGCTAGCAGGGAATTCTCTGCCTGCCTTTCCCCAGTGCTCTGCAAGCTCTCCAGGACAACATAAAATCTGGGGCTCTGTGCTTTCTTTCCTTCTGAACAAGTGTTACTGTTTTCTGCACAAAAGCGATTCTTGCGAAGCAATGTCAACACTTCTGCTTCCCAGGCACAGAGAAGGTGCTAGCAAGGAATTCTCTGCCTGCCTTTCCCCAGTGCTCTGCAAGCTCTCCAGGACAACATAAAATCTGGGGCTCTGTGCTTTCTTTCCTTCTGAACAAGTGTTACTGTTTTCTGCACAAAAGCAATTCTTGCGAAGCAATGTGAACACTTCTGCTTCCCAGGCACAGAGAAGGTGCTATCAGGGAATTCTCTGCCTGCCTTTCCCCAGTGCTCTGCAAGCTCTCCAAGACAACATAGAATCTGGGGCTCTGTGCTTTCTTTCCTTCTGAACAAGTGATAGTGTTTTCTGCACAAATGCGATTCTGGGAAACAATGTGAGCAACTCTGCTTCCCAGGCACAGAGAAGGTGCTAGCAAGGAATTCTCTGACTGCCTTTCCCCAGTGCACTGCAAGCTCTCCAGGACAACATAGAATCTGGGGCTCTGTGCTTTCTTTCGTTCTGAACAAGTGTTACTGTTTTCTGCACAAAAGCGATTCTGCGAAGCAATGTGAACAGGCACAGAGAAAGTGCTAGCAGGGAATTCTCTGCCTGCCTTTCCCCAGTGCTCTGCAAGCTCTCCAGGACAACAGAAAATCTGGGGCTCTGTGCTTTCTTTCCTTCTGAACAAGTGTTACTGTTTTCTGCACAAAAGCGATTCTGCGAAGCAATGTGAACACTTCTGCTTCCCAGGCACAGAGAAGGTGCTAGCAAGGAATTCTCTGCCTGCCTTTCCCCAGTGCTCTGCAAGCTCTCCAGGACAACATAAAATCTGGGGCTCTGTGCTTTCTTTCCTTCTGAACAAGTGTTACTGTTTTCTGCACAAAAGCAATTCTGCGAAGCAATGTGAACACTTCTGCTTCCCAGGCACAGAGAAGGTGCTAGCAAGGAATTCTCTGCCTGCCTTTCCCCAGTGCTCTGCAAGCTCTCCAGGACAACATAGAATCTGGGGCTCTGTGCTTTCTTTCGTTCTGAACAACTGTTACTGTTTTCTGCACAAAAGCGATTCTTGCGAAGCAATGTGAACAGGCACAGAGAAGGTGCTAGCAGGGAATTCTCTGCCTGCCTTTCCCCAGTGCTCTGCAAGCTCTCCAGGACAACATAAAATCTGGGGCTCTGTGCTTTCTTTCCTTCTGAACAAGTGTTACTGTTTTCTGCACAAAAGCGATTCTTGCGAAGCAATGTGAACACTTCTGCTTCCCAGGCACAGAGAAGGTGCTAGCAAGGAATTCTCTGCCTGCCTTACCCCAGTGCTCTGCAAGCTCTCCAGGACAACATAGAATCTGGGGCTCTGTGCTTTCTTTCCTTCTGAACAAGTGTTACTGTTTTCTGCACAAATGCGATTCTGGGAAACAATGTGAACACCTCTGCTTCCCAGGCACAGAGAAGGTGCTAGCAAGGAATTCTCTGCCTGCCTTTCCCCAGTGCTCTGCAAGCTCTCCAGGACAACATAGAATCTGGGGCTCTGTGCTTTCTTTCGTTCTGAACAAGTGTTACTGTTTTCTGCACAAAAGCGATTCTGCGAAGCAATGTGAACAGGCACAGAGAAAGTGCTAGCAGGGAATTCTCTGCCTGCCTTTCCCCAGTGCTCTGCAAGCTCTCCAGGACAACATAAAATCTGGGGCTCTGTGCTTTCTTTCCTTCTGAACAAGTGTTACTGTTTTCTGCACAAAAGCGATTCTTGCGAAGCAATGTCAACACTTCTGCTTCCCAGGCACAGAGAAGGTGCTAGCAAGGAATTCTCTGCCTGCCTTTCCCCAGTGCTCTGCAAGCTCTCCAGGACAACATAAAATCTGGGGCTCTGTGCTTTCTTTCCTTCTGAACAAGTGTTACTGTTTTCTGCACAAAAGCAATTCTTGCGAAGCAATGTGAACACTTCTGCTTCCCAGGCACAGAGAAGGTGCTATCAGGGAATTCTCTGCCTGCCTTTCCCCAGTGCTCTGCAAGCTCTCCAAGACAACATAGAATCTGGGGCTCTGTGCTTTCTTTCCTTCTGAACAAGTGTTACTGTTTTCTGCACAAATGCGATTCTGGGAAACAATGTGAACACCTCTGCTTCCCAGGCACAGAGAAGGTGCTAGCAAGGAATTCTCTGCCTGCCTTTCCCCAGTGCACTGCAAGCTCTCCAGGACAACATAGAATCTGGGGCTCTGTGCTTTCTTTCGTTCTGAACAAGTGTTACTGTTTTCTGCACAAAAGCGATTCTGCGAAGCAATGTGAACAGGCACAGAGAAAGTGCTAGCAGGGAATTCTCTGCCTGCCTTTCCCCAGTGCTCTGCAAGCTCTCCAGGACAACATAAAATCTGGGGCTCTGTGCTTTCTTTCCTTCTGAACAAGTGTTATTGTTTTCTGCACAAAAGCGATTCTTGCGAAGCAATGTGAACACTTCTGCTTCCCAGGCACAGAGAAAGTGCTATCAGGGAATTCTCTGCCTGCCTTTCCCCAGTGCTCTGCAAGCTCTCCAAGACAACATAGAATCTGGGGCTCTGTGCTTTCTTTCAATCTGAACAAGTGTTACTGTTTTCTGCACAAAAGCGATTCTGCGAAGCAATGTGAACACTTCTGCTTCCCAGGCACAGAGAAGGTGCTAGCAAGGAATTCTCTGCCTGCCTTTCCCCAGTGCTCTGCAAGCTCTCCAGGACAACATAAAATCTGGGGCTCTGTGCTTTCTTTCCTTCTGAACAAGTGTTACTGTTTTCTGCACAAAAGCGATTCTGCGAAGCAATGTGAACACTTCTGCTTCCCAGGCACAGAGAAGGTGCTAGCAAGGAATTCTCTGCCTGCCTTTCCCCAGTGCTCTGCAAGCTCTCCAGGACAACATAAAATCTGGGGCTCTGTGCTTTCTTTCCTTCTGAACAAGTGTTACTGTTTTCTGCACAAAAGCGATTCTGCGAAGCAATGTGAACACTTCTGCTTCCCAGGCACAGAGAAGGTGCTAGCAAGGAATTCTCTGCCTGCCTTTCCCCAGTGCTCTGCAAGCTCTCCAGGACAACATAGAATCTGGGGCTCTGTGCTTTCTTTCGTTCTGAACAACTGTTACTGTTTTCTGCACAAAAGCGATTCTTGCGAAGCAATGTGAACAGGCACAGAGAAGGTGCTAGCAGGGAATTCTCTGCCTGCCTTTCCCCAGTGCTCTGCAAGCTCTCCAGGACAACATAAAATCTGGGGCTCTGTGCTTTCTTTCCTTCTGAACAAGTGTTACTGTTTTCTGCACAAAAGCGATTCTTGCGAAGCAATGTGAACACTTCTGCTTCCCAGGCACAGAGAAGGTGCTAGCAAGGAATTCTCTGCCTGCCTTACCCCAGTGCTCTGCAAGCTCTCCAGGACAACATAGAATCTGGGGCTCTGTGCTTTCTTTCGTTCTGAACAAGTGTTACTGTTTTCTGCACAAAAGCGATTCTTGCGAAACAATGTGAACACCTCTGCTTCCCAGGCACAGAGAAGGTGCTAGCAAGGAATTCTCTGCCTGCCTTTCCCCAGTGCTCTGCAAGCTCTCCAGGACAACATAGAATCTGGGGCTCTGTGCTTTCTTTCGTTCTGAACAAGTGTTACTGTTTTCTGCACAAAAGCGATTCTGCGAAGCAATGTGAACAGGCACAGAGAAAGTGCTAGCAGGGAATTCTCTGCCTGCCTTTCCCCAGTGCTCTGCAAGCTCTCCAGGACAACATAAAATCTGGGGCTCTGTGCTTTCTTTCCTTCTGAACAAGTGTTACTGTTTTCTGCACAAAAGCGATTCTTGCGAAGCAATGTCAACACTTCTGCTTCCCAGGCACAGAGAAGGTGCTAGCAAGGAATTCTCTGCCTGCCTTTCCCCAGTGCTCTGCAAGCTCTCCAGGACAACATAAAATCTGGGGCTCTGTGCTTTCTTTCCTTCTGAACAAGTGTTACTGTTTTCTGCACAAAAGCAATTCTTGCGAAGCAATGTGAACACTTCTGCTTCCCAGGCACAGAGAAGGTGCTATCAGGGAATTCTCTGCCTGCCTTTCCCCAGTGCTCTGCAAGCTCTCCAAGACAACATAGAATCTGGGGCTCTGTGCTTTCTTTCCTTCTGAACAAGTGATAGTGTTTTCTGCACAAATGCGATTCTGGGAAACAATGTGAGCAACTCTGCTTCCCAGGCACAGAGAAGGTGCTAGCAAGGAATTCTCTGACTGCCTTTCCCCAGTGCACTGCAAGCTCTCCAGGACAACATAGAATCTGGGGCTCTGTGCTTTCTTTCGTTCTGAACAAGTGTTACTGTTTTCTGCACAAAAGCGATTCTGCGAAGCAATGTGAACAGGCACAGAGAAAGTGCTAGCAGGGAATTCTCTGCCTGCCTTTCCCCAGTGCTCTGCAAGCTCTCCAGGACAACATAAAATCTGGGGCTCTGTGCTTTCTTTCCTTCTGAACAAGTGTTATTGTTTTCTGCACAAAAGCGATTCTTGCGAAGCAATGTCAACACTTCTGCTTCCCAGGCACAGAGAAGGTGCTAGCAAGGAATTCTCTGCCTGCCTTTCCCCAGTGCTCTGCAAGCTCTCCAGGACAACATAAAATCTGGGGCTCTGTGCTTTCTTTCCTTCTGAACAAGTGTTACTGTTTTCTGCACAAAAGCGATTCTGCGAAGCAATGTGAACACTTCTGCTTCCCAGGCACAGAGAAGGTGCTAGCAAGGAATTCTCTGCCTGCCTTTCCCCAGTGCTCTGCAAGCTCTCCAGGACAACATAGAATCTGGGGCTCTGTGCTTTCTTTCGTTCTGAACAACTGTTACTGTTTTCTGCACAAAAGCGATTCTTGCGAAGCAATGTGAACAGGCACAGAGAAGGTGCTAGCAGGGAATTCTCTGCCTGCCTTTCCCCAGTGCTCTGCAAGCTCTCCAGGACAACATAAAATCTGGGGCTCTGTGCTTTCTTTCCTTCTGAACAAGTGTTACTGTTTTCTGCACAAAAGCGATTCTTGCGAAGCAATGTGAACACTTCTGCTTCCCAGGCACAGAGAAGGTGCTAGCAAGGAATTCTCTGCCTGCCTTACCCCAGTGCTCTGCAAGCTCTCCAGGACAACATAGAATCTGGGGCTCTGTGCTTTCTTTCCTTCTGAACAAGTGTTACTGTTTTCTGCACAAATGCGATTCTGGGAAACAATGTGAACACCTCTGCTTCCCAGGCACAGAGAAGGTGCTAGCAAGGAATTCTCTGCCTGCCTTTCCCCAGTGCTCTGCAAGCTCTCCAGGACAACATAGAATCTGGGGCTCTGTGCTTTCTTTCGTTCTGAACAAGTGTTACTGTTTTCTGCACAAAAGCGATTCTGCGAAGCAATGTGAACAGGCACAGAGAAAGTGCTAGCAGGGAATTCTCTGCCTGCCTTTCCCCAGTGCTCTGCAAGCTCTCCAGGACAACATAAAATCTGGGGCTCTGTGCTTTCTTTCCTTCTGAACAAGTGTTACTGTTTTCTGCACAAAAGCAATTCTTGCGAAGCAATGTCAACACTTCTGCTTCCCAGGCACAGAGAAGGTGCTAGCAAGGAATTCTCTGCCTGCCTTTCCCCAGTGCTCTGCAAGCTCTCCAGGACAACATAAAATCTGGGGCTCTGTGCTTTCTTTCCTTCTGAACAAGTGTTACTGTTTTCTGCACAAAAGCAATTCTTGCGAAGCAATGTGAACACTTCTGCTTCCCAGGCACAGAGAAGGTGCTATCAGGGAATTCTCTGCCTGCCTTTCCCCAGTGCTCTGCAAGCTCTCCAAGACAACATAGAATCTGGGGCTCTGTGCTTTCTTTCGTTCTGAACAAGTGTTACTGTTTTCTGCACAAAAGCGATTCTGCGAAACAATGTGAACAGGCACAGAGAAGGTGCTATCAGGGAATTCTCTGCCTGCCTTTCCCCAGTGCTCTGCAAGCTCTCCAGGACAACATAGAATCTGGGGCTCTGTGCTTTCTTTCGTTCTGAACAAGTGTTACTGTTTTCTGCACAAAAGCGATTCTTGCGAAGCAATGTGAACACCTCTGCTTCCCAGGCACAGAGAAGGTGCTAGCAGGGAATTCTCTGCCTGCCTTACCCCAGTGCTCTGCAAGCTCTCCAGGACAACATAGAATCTGGGGCTCTGTGCTTTCTTTCCTTCTGATCAAGTGTTACTGTTTTCTGCACAAAAGCGATTCTTGCGAAGCAATGTGAACACTTCTGCTTCCCAGGCACAGAGAAGGTGCTAGCAGGGAATTCTCTGCCTGCCTTTCCCCAGTGCTCTGCAAGCTCTCCAAGACAACATAGAATCTGGGGCTCTGTGCTTTCTTTCAATCTGAACAAGTGTTACTGTTTTCTGCACAAAAGCGATTCTGCGAAGCAATGTGAACACTTCTGCTTCCCAGGCACAGAGAAGGTGCTAGCAGGGAATTCTCTGCCTGCCTTTCCCCAGTGCTCTGCAAGCTCTCCAGGACAACATAAAATCTGGGGCTCTGTGCTTTCTTTCCTTCTGAACAAGTGTTACTGTTTTCTGCACAAAAGCGATTCTTGCGAAGCAATGTGAACACTTCTGCTTCCCAGGCACAGAGAAGGTGCTAGCAAGGAATTCTCTGCCTGCCTTACCCCAGTGCTCTGCAAGCTCTCCAGGACAACATAAAATCTGGGGCTCTGTGCTTTCTTTCGTTCTGAACAAGTGATAGTGTTTTCTGCACAAAAGCGATTCTTGCGAAGCAATGTGAACACTTATGCTTCCCAGGCACAGAGAAGGTGCTAGCAGGGAATTCTCTGCCTGCCTTTCCCCAGTGCTCTGCAAGCTCTCCAGGACAACATAGAATCTGGGGCTCTGTGCTTTCTTTCGTTCTGAACAAGTGTTACTGTTTTCTGCACAAAAGCGATTCTGCGAAACAATGTGAACAGGCACAGAGAAGGTGCTAGCAGGGAATTCTCTGCCTGCCTTTCCCCAGTGCTCTGCAAGCTCTCCAGGACAACATAGAATCTGGGGCTCTGTGCTTTCTTTCCTTCTGAACAAGTGTTATTGTTTTCTGCACAAAAGCGATTCTTGCGAAGCAATGTGAACACTTCTGCTTCCCAGGCACAGAGAAGGTGCTAGCAAGGAATTCTCTGCCTGCCTTTCCCCAGTGCTCTGCAAGCTCTCCAGGACAACATAAAATCTGGGGCTCTGTGCTTTCTTTTGTTCTGAACAAGTGTTACTGTTTTCTGCACAAAAGCGATTCTTGCGAAGCAATGTGAACACTTCTGCTTCCCAGGCACAGAGAAGGTGCTAGCAGGGAATTCTCTGCCTGCCTTTCCCCAGTGCTCTGCAAGCTCTCCAGGACAACATAAAATCTGGGGCTCTGTGCTTTCTTTCCTTCTGAACAAGTGTTACTGTTTTCTGCACAAAAGCGATTCTTGCGAAGCAATGTGAACACTTCTGCTTCCCAGGCACAGAGAAGGTGCTAGCAAGGAATTTTCTGCCTGCCTTACCCCAGTGCTCTGCAAGCTCTCCAGGACAACATAGAATCTGGGGCTCTGTGCTTTCTTTCCTTCTGAACAAGTGTTACTGTTTTCTGCACAAATGCGATTCTGGGAAACAATGTGAACACCTCTGCTTCCCAGGCACAGAGAAGGTGCTAGCAAGGAATTCTCTGCCTGCCTTTCCCCAGTGCTCTGCAAGCTCTCCAGGACAACATAGAATCTGGGGCTCTGTGCTTTCTTTCGTTCTGAACAAGTGTTACTGTTTTCTGCACAAAAGCGATTCTGCGAAGCAATGTGAACAGGCACAGAGAAAGTGCTAGCAGGGAATTCTCTGCCTGCCTTTCCCCAGTGCTCTGCAAGCTCTCCAGGACAACATAAAATCTGGGGCTCTGTGCTTTCTTTCCTTCTGAACAAGTGTTACTGTTTTCTGCACAAAAGCGATTCTTGCGAAGCAATGTCAACACTTCTGCTTCCCAGGCACAGAGAAGGTGCTAGCAAGGAATTCTCTGCCTGCCTTTCCCCAGTGCTCTGCAAGCTCTCCAGGACAACATAAAATCTGGGGCTCTGTGCTTTCTTTCCTTCTGAACAAGTGTTACTGTTTTCTGCACAAAAGCAATTCTTGCGAAGCAATGTGAACACTTCTGCTTCCCAGGCACAGAGAAGGTGCTATCAGGGAATTCTCTGCCTGCCTTTCCCCAGTGCTCTGCAAGCTCTCCAAGACAACATAGAATCTGGGGCTCTGTGCTTTCTTTCCTTCTGAACAAGTGTTACTGTTTTCTGCACAAATGCGATTCTGGGAAACAATGTGAACACCTCTGCTTCCCAGGCACAGAGAAGGTGCTAGCAAGGAATTCTCTGCCTGCCATTCCCCAGTGCACTGCAAGCTCTCCAGGACAACATAGAATCTGGGGCTCTGTGCTTTCTTTCGTTCTGAACAAGTGTTACTGTTTTCTGCACAAAAGCGATTCTGCGAAGCAATGTGAACAGGCACAGAGAAAGTGCTAGCAGGGAATTCTCTGCCTGCCTTTCCCCAGTGCTCTGCAAGCTCTCCAGGACAACATAAAATCTGGGGCTCTGTGCTTTCTTTCCTTCTGAACAAGTGTTACTGTTTTCTGCACAAATGCGATTCTGGGAAACAATGTGAACACCTCTGCTTCCCAGGCACAGAGAAGGTGCTAGCAAGGAATTCTCTGCCTGCCTTTCCCCAGTGCTCTGCAATCTCTCCAGGACAACATAGAATCTGGGGCTCTGTGCTTTCTTTCAATCTGAACAAGTGTTACTGTTTTCTGCACAAAAGCAATTCTGCGAAGCAATGTGAACAGGCACAGAGAAAGTGCTAGCAGGGAATTCTCTGCCTGCCTTTCCCCAGTGCTCTGCAAGCTCTCCAGGACAACATAAAATCTGGGGCTCTGTGCTTTCTTTCCTTCTGAACAAGTGTTACTGTTTTCTGCACAAAAGCAATTCTTGCGAAGCAATGTCAACACTTCTGCTTCCCAGGCACAGAGAAGGTGCTAGCAAGGAATTCTCTGCCTGCCTTTCCCCAGTGCTCTGCAAGCTCTCCAGGACAACATAAAATCTGGGGCTCTGTGCTTTCTTTCCTTCTGAACAAGTGTTACTGTTTTCTGCACAAAAGCGATTCTGCGAAGCAATGTGAACACTTCTGCTTCCCAGGCACAGAGAAGGTGCTATCAGGGAATTCTCTGCCTGCCTTTCCCCAGTGCTCTGCAAGCTCTCCAAGACAACATAGAATCTGGGGCTCTGTGCTTTCTTTCGTTCTGAACAAGTGTTACTGTTTTCTGCACAAAAGCGATTCTGCGAAACAATGTGAACAGGCACAGAGAAGGTGCTATCAGGGAATTCTCTGCCTGCCTTTCCCCAGTGCTCTGCAAGCTCTCCAGGACAACATAGAATCTGGGGCTCTGTGCTTTCTTTCGTTCTGAACAAGTGTTACTGTTTTCTGCACAAAAGCGATTCTTGCGAAGCAATGTGAACACCTCTGCTTCCCAGGCACAGAGAAGGTGCTAGCAGGGAATTCTCTGCCTGCCTTACCCCAGTGCTCTGCAGGCTCTCCAGGACAACATAGAATCTGGGGCTCTGTGCTTTCTTTCCTTCTGATCAAGTGTTACTGTTTTCTGCACAAAAGCGATTCTTGCGAAGCAATGTGAACACTTCTGCTTCCCAGGCACAGAGAAGGTGCTAGCAGGGAATTCTCTGCCTGCCTTTCCCCAGTGCTCTGCAAGCTCTCCAAGACAACATAGAATCTGGGGCTCTGTGCTTTCTTTCAATCTGAACAAGTGTTACTGTTTTCTGCACAAAAGCGATTCTGCGAAGCAATGTGAACACTTCTGCTTCCCAGGCACAGAGAAGGTGCTAGCAGGGAATTCTCTGCCTGCCTTTCCCCAGTGCTCTGCAAGCTCTCCAGGACAACATAAAATCTGGGGCTCTGTGCTTTCTTTCCTTCTGAACAAGTGTTACTGTTTTCTGCACAAAAGCGATTCTTGCGAAGCAATGTGAACACTTCTGCTTCCCAGGCACAGAGAAGGTGCTAGCAAGGAATTCTCTGCCTGCCTTACCCCAGTGCTCTGCAAGCTCTCCAGGACAACATAAAATCTGGGGCTCTGTGCTTTCTTTCCTTCTGAACAAGTGTTACTGTTTTCTGCACAAAAGCGATTCTTGCGAAGCAATGTGAACACTTATGCTTCCCAGGCACAGAGAAGGTGCTAGCAGGGAATTCTCTGCCTGCCTTTCCCCAGTGCTCTGCAAGCTCTCCAGGACAACATAGAATCTGGGGCTCTGTGCTTTCTTTCGTTCTGAACAAGTGTTACTGTTTTCTGCACAAAAGCGATTCTGCGAAACAATGTGAACAGGCACAGAGAAGGTGCTAGCAGGGAATTCTCTGCCTGCCTTTCCCCAGTGCTCTGCAAGCTCTCCAGGACAACATAGAATCTGGGGCTCTGTGCTTTCTTTCCTTCTGAACAAGTGTTATTGTTTTCTACACAAAAGCGATTCTTGCGAAGCAATGTGAACACTTCTGCTTCCCAGGCACAGAGAAGGTGCTAGCAAGGAATTCTCTGCCTGCCTTTCCCCAGTGCTCTGCAAGCTCTCCAGGACAACATAAAATCTGGGGCTCTGTGCTTTCTTTCCTTCTGAACAAGTGTTACTGTTTTCTGCACAAAAGCGATTCTTGCGAAGCAATGTGAACACTTCTGCTTCCCAGGCACAGAGAAGGTGCTAGCAGGGAATTCTCTGCCTGCCTTTCCCCAGTGCTCTGCAAGCTCTCCAGGACAACATAAAATCTGGGGCTCTGTGCTTTCTTTCCTTCTGAACAAGTGTTACTGTTTTCTGCACAAAAGCGATTCTTGCGAAGCAATGTGAACACTTCTGCTTCCCAGGCACAGAGAAGGTGCTAGCAAGGAATTCTCTGCCTGCCTTACCCCAGTGCTCTGCAAGCTCTCCAGGACAACATAGAATCTGGGGCTCTGTGCTTTCTTTCCTTCTGAACAAGTGTTACTGTTTTCTGCACAAATGCGATTCTGGGAAACAATGTGAACACCTCTGCTTCCCAGGCACAGAGAAGGTGCTAGCAAGGAATTCTCTGCCTGCCTTTCCCCAGTGCTCTGCAAGCTCTCCAGGACAACATAGAATCTGGGGCTCTGTGCTTTCTTTCGTTCTGAACAAGTGTTACTGTTTTCTGCACAAAAGCGATTCTGCGAAGCAATGTGAACAGGCACAGAGAAAGTGCTAGCAGGGAATTCTCTGCCTGCCTTTCCCCAGTGCTCTGCAAGCTCTCCAGGACAACATAAAATCTGGGGCTCTGTGCTTTCTTTCCTTCTGAACAAGTGTTACTGTTTTCTGCACAAAAGCGATTCTTGCGAAGCAATGTCAACACTTCTGCTTCCCAGGCACAGAGAAGGTGCTAGCAAGGAATTCTCTGCCTGCCTTTCCCCAGTGCTCTGCAAGCTCTCCAGGACAACATAAAATCTGGGGCTCTGTGCTTTCTTTCCTTCTGAACAAGTGTTACTGTTTTCTGCACAAAAGCAATTCTTGCGAAGCAATGTGAACACTTCTGCTTCCCAGGCACAGAGAAGGTGCTATCAGGGAATTCTCTGCCTGCCTTTCCCCAGTGCTCTGCAAGCTCTCCAAGACAACATAGAATCTGGGGCTCTGTGCTTTCTTTCCTTCTGAACAAGTGTTACTGTTTTCTGCACAAATGCGATTCTGGGAAACAATGTGAACACCTCTGCTTCCCAGGCACAGAGAAGGTGCTAGCAAGGAATTCTCTGCCTGCCTTTCCCCAGTGCTCTGCAAGCTCTCCAGGACAACATAGAATCTGGGGCTCTGTGCTTTCTTTCGTTCTGAACAAGTGTTACTGTTTTCTGCACAAAAGCGATTCTGCGAAGCAATGTGAACAGGCACAGAGAAAGTGCTAGCAGGGAATTCTCTGCCTGCCTTTCCCCAGTGCTCTGCAAGCTCTCCAGGACAACATAAAATCTGGGGCTCTGTGCTTTCTTTCCTTCTGAACAAGTGTTACTGTTTTCTGCACAAAAGCGATTCTGCGAAGCAATGTGAACTGGCACAGAGAAGGTGCTATCAGGGAATTCTCTGCCTGCCTTTCCCCAGTGCTCTGCAAGCTCTCCAGGACAACATAGAATCTGGGGCTCTGTGCTTTCTTTCCTTCTGAACAAGTGTTAGTTTTTTCTGCACAAAAGCGATTCTTGCGAAGCAATGTGAACACTTCTGCTTACCAGGCACAGAGAAGGTGCTAGCAGGGAATTCTCTGCCTGCCTTTCCCCAGTGCTCTGCAAGCTCTCCAGGACAACATAAAATCTGGGGCTCTGTGCTTTCTTTCGTTCTGAACAAGTGTTACTGTTTTCTGCACAAAAGCGATTCTGCGAAGCAATGTGAACAGGCACAGAGAAAGTGCTAGCAGGGAATTCTCTGCCTGCCTTTCCCCAGTGCTCTGCAAGCTCTCCAGGACAACAGAAAATCTGGGGTTCTGTGCTTTCTTTCCTTCTGAACAAGTGTTACTGTTTTCTGCACAAAAGCGATTCTGCGAAGCAATGTGAACACTTCTGCTTCCCAGGCACAGAGAAGGTGCTAGCAAGGAATTCTTTGCCTGCCTTTCCCCAGTGCTCTGCAAGCTCTCCAGGACAACATAAAATCTGGGGCTCTGTGCTTTCTTTCGTTCTGAACAAGTGTTACTGTTTTCTGCACAAGAGCGATTCTGCGAAGCAATGTGAACAGGCACAGAGAAGGTGCTAGCAGGGAATTCTCTGCCTGCCTTTCCCCAGTGCTCTGCAAGCTCTCCAGGACAACATAAAATCTGGGGCTCTGTGCTTTCTTTCCTTCTGAACAAGTGTTACTTTTTTCTGCACAAAAGCGATTCTGCGAAGCAATGTGAACACTTCTGCTTCCCAGGCACAGAGAAAGTGCTATCAGGGAATTCTCTGCCTGCCTTTCCCCAGTGCTCTGCAAGCTCTCCAGGACAACATCAAATCTGGGGCTCTGTGCTTTCTTTCGTTCTGAACAAGTGTTACTGTTTTCTGCACAAAAGCGATTCTGCGAAGCAATGTCAACACTTCTGCTTCCCAGGCACAGAGAAGGTGCTAGCAAGGAATTCTCTGCCTGCCTTTCCCCAGTGCTCTGCAAGCTCTCCAGGACAACATCAAATCTGGGGCTCTGTGCTTTCTTTCGTTCTGAACAAGTGTTACTGTTTTCTGCACAAAAGCGATTCTGCGAAGCAATGTGAACACTTCTGCTTCCCAGGCACAGAGAAGGTGCTAGCAAGGAATTCTCTGCCTGCCTTTCCCCAGTGCTCTGCAAGCTCTCCAGGACAACATAGAATCTGGGGCTCTGTGCTTTCTTTCGTTCTGAACAACTGTTACTGTTTTCTGCACAAAAGCGATTCTTGCGAAGCAATGTGAACAGGCACAGAGAAGGTGCTAGCAGGGAATTCTCTGCCTGCCTTTCCCCAGTGCTCTGCAAGCTCTCCAGGACAACATAAAATCTGGGGCTCTGTGCTTTCTTTCCTTCTGAACAAGTGTTACTGTTTTCTGCACAAAAGCGATTCTTGCGAAGCAATGTGAACACTTCTGCTTCCCAGGCACAGAGAAGGTGCTAGCAAGGAATTCTCTGCCTGCATTTCCCCAGTGCTCTGCAAGCTCTCCAGGACAACATAGAATCTGGGGCTCTGTGCTTTCTTTCGTTCTGAACAAGTGTTACTGTTTTCTGCACAAAAGCGATTCTGCGAAGCAATGTGAACAGGCACAGAGAAAGTGCTAGCAGGGAATTCTCTGCCTGCCTTTCCCCAGTGCTCTGCAAGCTCTCCAGGACAACATAAAATCTGGGGCTCTGTGCTTTCTTTCCTTCTGAACAAGTGTTACTGTTTTCTGCACAAAAGCAATTCTTGCGAAGCAATGTCAACACTTCTGCTTCCCATGCACAGAGAAGGTGCTAGCAAGGAATTCTCTGCCTGCCTTTCCCCAGTGCTCTGCAAGCTCTCCAGGACAACATAAAATCTGGGGCTCTGTGCTTTCTTTCCTTCTGAACAAGTGTTACTGTTTTCTGCACAAAAGCAATTCTTGCGAAGCAATGTGAACACTTCTGCTTCCCAGGCACAGAGAAGGTGCTATCAGGGAATTCTCTGCCTGCCTTTCCCCAGTGCTCTGCAAGCTCTCCAAGACAACATAGAATCTGGGGCTCTGTGCTTTCTTTCGTTCTGAACAAGTGTTACTGTTTTCTGCACAAAAGCGATTCTGCGAAGCAATGTGAACAGGCACAGAGAAAGTGCTAGCAGGGAATTCTCTGCCTGCCTTTCCCCAGTGCTCTGCAAGCTCTCCAGGACAACATAAAATCTGGGGCTCTGTGCTTTCTTTCCTTCTGAACAAGTGTTACTGTTTTCTGCACAAAAGCGATTCTTGCGAAGCAATGTCAACACTTCTGCTTCCCAGGCACAGAGAAGGTGCTAGCAAGGAATTCTCTGCCTGCCTTTCCCCAGTGCTCTGCAAGCTCTCCAGGACAACATAAAATCTGGGGCTCTGTGCTTTCTTTCCTTCTGAACAAGTGTTACTGTTTTCTGCACAAAAGCAATTCTTGCGAAGCAATGTGAACACTTCTGCTTCCCAGGCACAGAGAAGGTGCTATCAGGGAATTCTCTGCCTGCCTTACCCCAGTGCTCTGCAAGCTCTCCAGGACAACATAGAATCTGGGGCTCTGTGCTTTCTTTCCTTCTGAACAAGTGTTACTGTTTTCTGCACAAATGCGATTCTGGGAAACAATGTGAACACCTCTGCTTCCCAGGCACAGAGAAGGTGCTAGCAAGGAATTCTCTGCCTGCCTTTCCCCAGTGCTCTGCAAGCTCTCCAGGACAACATAGAATCTGGGGCTCTGTGCTTTCTTTCGTTCTGAACAAGTGTTACTGTTTTCTGCACAAAAGCGATTCTGCGAAGCAATGTGAACAGGCACAGAGAAAGTGCTAGCAGGGAATTCTCTGCCTGCCTTTCCCCAGTGCTCTGCAAGCTCTCCAGGACAACATAAAATCTGGGGCTCTGTGCTTTCTTTCCTTCTGAACAAGTGTTACTGTTTTCTGCACAAAAGCGATTCTTGCGAAGCAATGTCAACACTTCTGCTTCCCAGGCACAGAGAAGGTGCTAGCAAGGAATTCTCTGCCTGCCTTTCCCCAGTGCTCTGCAAGCTCTCCAGGACAACATAAAATCTGGGGCTCTGTGCTTTCTTTCCTTCTGAACAAGTGTTACTGTTTTCTGCACAAAAGCAATTCTTGCGAAGCAATGTGAACACTTCTGCTTCCCAGGCACAGAGAAGGTGCTATCAGGGAATTCTCTGCCTGCCTTTCCCCAGTGCTCTGCAAGCTCTCCAAGACAACATAGAATCTGGGGCTCTGTGCTTTCTTTCCTTCTGAACAAGTGTTACTGTTTTCTGCACAAATGCGATTCTGGGAAACAATGTGAACACCTCTGCTTCCCAGGCACAGAGAAGGTGCTAGCAAGGAATTCTCTGCCTGCCTTTCCCCAGTGCTCTGCAAGCTCTCCAGGACAACATAGAATCTGGGGCTCTGTGCTTTCTTTCGTTCTGAACAAGTGTTACTGTTTTCTGCACAAAAGCGATTCTGCGAAGCAATGTGAACAGGCACAGAGAAAGTGCTAGCAGGGAATTCTCTGCCTGCCTTTCCCCAGTGCTCTGCAAGCTCTCCAGGACAACATAAAATCTGGGGCTCTGTGCTTTCTTTCCTTCTGAACAAGTGTTACTGTTTTCTGCACAAAAGCGATTCTGCGAAGCAATGTGAACTGGCACAGAGAAGGTGCTATCAGGGAATTCTCTGCCTGCCTTTCCCCAGTGCTCTGCAAGCTCTCCAGGACAACATAGAATCTGGGGCTCTGTGCTTTCTTTCCTTCTGAACAAGTGTTAGTTTTTTCTGCACAAAAGCGATTCTTGCGAAGCAATGTGAACACTTCTGCTTACCAGGCACAGAGAAGGTGCTAGCAGGGAATTCTCTGCCTGCCTTTCCCCAGTGCTCTGCAAGCTCTCCAGGACAACATAAAATCTGGGGCTCTGTGCTTTCTTTCGTTCTGAACAAGTGTTACTGTTTTCTGCACAAAAGCGATTCTGCGAAGCAATGTGAACAGGCACAGAGAAAGTGCTAGCAGGGAATTCTCTGCCTGCCTTTCCCCAGTGCTCTGCAAGCTCTCCAGGACAACAGAAAATCTGGGGTTCTGTGCTTTCTTTCCTTCTGAACAAGTGTTACTGTTTTCTGCACAAAAGCGATTCTGCGAAGCAATGTGAACACTTCTGCTTCCCAGGCACAGAGAAGGTGCTAGCAAGGAATTCTTTGCCTGCCTTTCCCCAGTGCTCTGCAAGCTCTCCAGGACAACATAAAATCTGGGGCTCTGTGCTTTCTTTCCTTCTGAACAAGTGTTACTGTTTTCTGCACAAAAGCGATTCTTGCGAAGCAATGTGAACACTTCTGCTTCCCAGGCACAGAGAAGGTGCTAGCAGGCAATTCTCTGCCTGCCTTTCCCCAGTGCTCTGCAAGCTCTCCAGGACAACATAGAATCTGGGGCTCTGTGCTTTCTTTCGTTCTGAACAAGTGTTACTGTTTTCTGCACAAGAGCGATTCTGCGAAGCAATGTGAACAGGCACAGAGAAGGTGCTAGCAGGGAATTCTCTGCCTGCCTTTCCCCAGTGCTCTGCAAGCTCTCCAGGACAACATAAAATCTGGGGCTCTGTGCTTTCTTTCCTTCTGAACAAGTGTTACTTTTTTCTGCACAAAAGCGATTCTAGCGAAGCAATGTGAACACTTCTGCTTCCCAGGCACAGAGAAAGTGCTATCAGGGAATTCTCTGCCTGCCTTTCCCCAGTGCTCTGCAAGCTCTCCAGGACAACATAGAATCTGGGGCTCTGTGCTTTCTTTCAATCTGAACAAGTGTTACTGTTTTCTGCACAAAAGCGATTCTGCGAAGCAATGTGAACACTTCTGCTTCCCAGGCACAGAGAAGGTGCTAGCAAGGAATTCTCTGCCTGCCTTTCCCCAGTGCTCTGCAAGCTCTCCAGGACAACATAAAATCTGGGGCTCTGTGCTTTCTTTCCTTCTGAACAAGTGTTACTGTTTTCTGCACAAAAGCGATTCTGCGAAGCAATGTGAACACTTCTGCTTCCCAGGCACAGAGAAGGTGCTAGCAAGGAATTCTCTGCCTGCCTTTCCCCAGTGCTCTGCAAGCTCTCCAGGACAACATCAAATCTGGGGCTCTGTGCTTTCTTTCGTTCTGAACAAGTGTTACTGTTTTCTGCACAAAAGCGATTCTGCGAAGCAATGTGAACACTTCTGCTTCCCAGGCACAGAGAAGGTGCTAGCAAGGAATTCTCTGCCTGCCTTTCCCCAGTGCTCTGCAAGCTCTCCAGGACAACATAGAATCTGGGGCTCTGTGCTTTCTTTCGTTCTGAACAACTGTTACTGTTTTCTGCACAAAAGCGATTCTTGCGAAGCAATGTGAACAGGCACAGAGAAGGTGCTAGCAGGGAATTCTCTGCCTGCCTTTCCCCAGTGCTCTGCAAGCTCTCCAGGACAACATAAAATCTGGGGCTCTGTGCTTTCTTTCCTTCTGAACAAGTGTTACTGTTTTCTGCACAAAAGCGATTCTTGCGAAGCAATGTGAACACTTCTGCTTCCCAGGCACAGAGAAGGTGCTAGCAAGGAATTCTCTGCCTGCATTTCCCCAGTGCTCTGCAAGCTCTCCAGGACAACATAGAATCTGGGGCTCTGTGCTTTCTTTCGTTCTGAACAAGTGTTACTGTTTTCTGCACAAAAGCGATTCTGCGAAGCAATGTGAACAGGCACAGAGAAAGTGCTAGCAGGGAATTCTCTGCCTGCCTTTCCCCAGTGCTCTGCAAGCTCTCCAGGACAACATAAAATCTGGGGCTCTGTGCTTTCTTTCCTTCTGAACAAGTGTTACTGTTTTCTGCACAAAAGCGATTCTTGCGAAGCAATGTCAACACTTCTGCTTCCCAGGCACAGAGAAGGTGCTAGCAAGGAATTCTCTGCCTGCCTTTCCCCAGTGCTCTGCAAGCTCTCCAGGACAACATAAAATCTGGGGCTCTGTGCTTTCTTTCCTTCTGAACAAGTGTTACTGTTTTCTGCACAAAAGCAATTCTTGCGAAGCAATGTGAACACTTCTGCTTCCCAGGCACAGAGAAGGTGCTATCAGGGAATTCTCTGCCTGCCTTTCCCCAGTGCTCTGCAAGCTCTCCAAGACAACATAGAATCTGGGGCTCTGTGCTTTCTTTCCTTCTGAACAAGTGTTACTGTTTTCTGCACAAATGCGATTCTGGGAAACAATGTGAACACCTCTGCTTCCCAGGCACAGAGAAGGTGCTAGCAAGGAATTCTCTGCCTGCCATTCCCCAGTGCACTGCAAGCTCTCCAGGACAACATAGAATCTGGGGCTCTGTGCTTTCTTTCGTTCTGAACAAGTGTTACTGTTTTCTGCACAAAAGCGATTCTGCGAAGCAATGTGAACAGGCACAGAGAAAGTGCTAGCAGGGAATTCTCTGCCTGCCTTTCCCCAGTGCTCTGCAAGCTCTCCAGGACAACATAAAATCTGGGGCTCTGTGCTTTCTTTCCTTCTGAACAAGTGTTATTGTTTTCTGCACAAAAGAGATTCTTGCGAAGCAATGTGAACACTTCTGCTTCCCAGGCACAGAGAAAGTGCTATCAGGGAATTCTCTGCCTGCCTTTCCCCAGTGCTCTGCAAGCTCTCCAAGACAACATAGAATCTGGGGCTCTGTGCTTTCTTTCAATCTGAACAAGTGTTACTGTTTTCTGCACAAAAGCGATTCTGCGAAGCAATGTGAACACTTCTGCTTCCCAGGCACAGAGAAGGTGCTAGCAAGGAATTCTCTGCCTGCCTTTCCCCAGTGCTCTGCAAGCTCTCCAGGACAACATAAAATCTGGGGCTCTGTGCTTTCTTTCCTTCTGAACAAGTGTTACTGTTTTCTGCACAAAAGCGATTCTGCGAAGCAATGTGAACACTTCTGCTTCCCAGGCACAGAGAAGGTGCTAGCAAGGAATTCTCTGCCTGCCTTTCCCCAGTGCTCTGCAAGCTCTCCAGGACAACATAAAATCTGGGGCTCTGTGCTTTCTTTCCTTCTGAACAAGTGTTACTGTTTTCTGCACAAAAGCGATTCTTGCGAAGCAATGTGAACACTTCTGCTTCCCAGGCACAGAGAAGGTGCTAGCAAGGAATTCTCTGCCTGCCTTTCCCCAGTGCTCTGCAAGCTCTCCAGGACAACATAGAATCTGGGGCTCTGTGCTTTCTTTCGTTCTGAACAACTGTTACTGTTTTCTGCACAAAAGCGATTCTTGCGAAGCAATGTGAACAGGCACAGAGAAGGTGCTAGCAGGGAATTCTCTGCCTGCCTTTCCCCAGTGCTCTGCAAGCTCTCCAGGACAACATAAAATCTGGGGCTCTGTGCTTTCTTTCCTTCTGAACAAGTGTTACTGTTTTCTGCACAAAAGCGGTTCTTGCGAAGCAATGTGAACACTTCTGCTTCCCAGGCACAGAGAAGGTGCTAGCAAGGAATTCTCTGCCTGCCTTACCCCAGTGCTCTGCAAGCTCTCCAGGACAACATAGAATCTGGGGCTCAGTGCTTTCTTTCCTTCTGAACAAGTGTTACTGTTTTCTGCACAAATGCGATTCTGGGAAACAATGTGAACACCTCTGCTTCCCAGGCACAGAGAAGGTGCTAGCAAGGAATTCTCTGCCTGCCTTTCCCCAGTGCTCTGCAAGCTCTCCAGGACAACATAGAATCTGGGGCTCTGTGCTTTCTTTCGTTCTGAACAAGTGTTACTGTTTTCTGCACAAAAGCGATTCTGCGAAGCAATGTGAACAGGCACAGAGAAAGTGCTAGCAGGGAATTCTCTGCCTGCCTTTCCCCAGTGCTCTGCAAGCTCTCCAGGACAACATAAAATCTGGGGCTCTGTGCTTTCTTTCCTTCTGAACAAGTGTTACTGTTTTCTGCACAAAAGCGATTCTTGCGAAGCAATGTCAACACTTCTGCTTCCCAGGCACAGAGAAGGTGCTAGCAAGGAATTCTCTGCCTGCCTTTCCCCAGTGCTCTGCAAGCTCTCCAGGACAACATAAAATCTGGGGCTCTGTGCTTTCTTTCCTTCTGAACAAGTGTTACTGTTTTCTGCACAAAAGCAATTCTTGCGAAGCAATGTGAACACTTCTGCTTCCCAGGCACAGAGAAGGTGCTATCAGGGAATTCTCTGCCTGCCTTTCCCCAGTGCTCTGCAAGCTCTCCAAGACAACATAGAATCTGGGGCTCTGTGCTTTCTTTCCTTCTGAACAAGTGTTACTGTTTTCTGCACAAATGCGATTCTGGGAAACAATGTGAGCACCTCTGCTTCCCAGGCACAGAGAAGGTGCTAGCAAGGAATTCTCTGCCTGCCTTTCCCCAGTGCACTGCAAGCTCTCCAGGACAACATAGAATCTGGGGCTCTGTGCTTTCTTTCGTTCTGAACAAGTGTTACTGTTTTCTGCACAAAAGCGATTCTGCGAAGCAATGTGAACAGGCACAGAGAAAGTGCTAGCAGGGAATTCTCTGCCTGCCTTTCCCCAGTGCTCTGCAAGCTCTCCAGGACAACATAAAATCTGGGGCTCTGTGCTTTCTTTCCTTCTGAACAAGTGTTATTGTTTTCTGCACAAAAGCGATTCTTGCGAAGCAATGTCAACACTTCTGCTTCCCAGGCACAGAGAAGGTGCTAGCAAGGAATTCTCTGCCTGCCTTTCCCCAGTGCTCTGCAAGCTCTCCAGGACAACATAAAATCTGGGGCTCTGTGCTTTCTTTCCTTCTGAACAAGTGTTACTGTTTTCTGCACAAAAGCGATTCTGCGAAGCAATGTGAACACTTCTGCTTCCCAGGCACAGAGAATGTGCTAGCAAGGAATTCTCTGCCTGCCTTTCCCCAGTGCTCTGCAAGCTCTCCAGGACAACATAGAATCTGGGGCTCTGTGCTTTCTTTCGTTCTGAACAACTGTTACTGTTTTCTGCACAAAAGCGATTCTTGCGAAGCAATGTGAACAGGCACAGAGAAGGTGCTAGCAGGGAATTCTCTGCCTGCCTTTCCCCAGTGCTCTGCAAGCTCTCCAGGACAACATAAAATCTGGGGCTCTGTGCTTTCTTTCCTTCTGAACAAGTGTTACTGTTTTCTGCACAAAAGCGATTCTTGCGAAGCAATGTGAACACTTCTGCTTCCCAGGCACAGAGAAGGTGCTAGCAAGGAATTCTCTGCCTGCCTTACCCCAGTGCTCTGCAAGCTCTCCAGGACAACATAGAATCTGGGGCTCTGTGCTTTCTTTCCTTCTGAACAAGTGTTACTGTTTTCTGCACAAATGCGATTCTGGGAAACAATGTGAACACCTCTGCTTCCCAGGCACAGAGAAGGTGCTAGCAAGGAATTCTCTGCCTGCCTTTCCCCAGTGCTCTGCAAGCTCTCCAGGACAACATAGAATCTGGGGCTCTGTGCTTTCTTTCGTTCTGAACAAGTGTTACTGTTTTCTGCACAAAAGCGATTCTGCGAAGCAATGTGAACAGGCACAGAGAAAGTGCTAGCAGGGAATTCTCTGCCTGCCTTTCCCCAGTGCTCTGCAAGCTCTCCAGGACAACATAAAATCTGGGGCTCTGTGCTTTCTTTCCTTCTGAACAAGTGTTACTGTTTTCTGCACAAAAGCAATTCTTGCGAAGCAATGTCAACACTTCTGCTTCCCAGGCACAGAGAAGGTGCTAGCAAGGAATTCTCTGCCTGCCTTTCCCCAGTGCTCTGCAAGCTCTCCAGGACAACATAAAATCTGGGGCTCTGTGCTTTCTTTCCTTCTGAACAAGTGTTACTGTTTTCTGCACAAAAGCAATTCTTGCGAAGCAATGTGAACACTTCTGCTTCCCAGGCACAGAGAAGGTGCTATCAGGGAATTCTCTGCCTGCCTTTCCCCAGTGCTCTGCAAGCTCTCCAAGACAACATAGAATCTGGGGCTCTGTGCTTTCTTTCGTTCTGAACAAGTGTTACTGTGTTCAGCACAAAAGCGATTCTGCGAAACAATGTGAACAGGCACAGAGAAGGTGCTATCAGGGAATTCTCTGCCTGCCTTTCCCCAGTGCTCTGCAAGCTCTCCAGGACAACATAGAATCTGGGGCTCTGTGCTTTCTTTCGTTCTGAACAAGTGTTACTGTTTTCTGCACAAAAGCGATTCTTGCGAAGCAATGTGAACACTTCTGCTTCCCAGGCACAGAGAAGGTGCTAGCAGGGAATTCTCTGCCTGCCTTACCCCAGTGCTCTGCAAGCTCTCCAGGACAACATAGAATCTGGGGCTCTGTGCTTTCTTTCCTTCTGATCAAGTGTTACTGTTTTCTGCACAAAAGCGATTCTTGCGAAGCAATGTGAACACTTCTGCTTCCCAGGCACAGAGAAGGTGCTAGCAGGGAATTCTCTGCCTGCCTTTCCCCAGTGCTCTGCAAGCTCTCCAAGACAACATAGAATCTGGGGCTCTGTGCTTTCTTTCCTTCTGAACAAGTGTTACTGTTTTCTGCACAAAAGCGATTCTGCGAAGCAATGTGAACACTTCTGCTTCCCAGGCACAGAGAAGGTGCTAGCAGGGAATTCTCTGCCTGCCTTTCCCCAGTGCTCTGCAAGCTCTCCAGGACAACATAAAATCTGGGGCTCTGTGCTTTCTTTCCTTCTGAACAAGTGTTACTGTTTTCTGCACAAAAGCGATTCTTGCGAAGCAATGTGAACACTTCTGCTTCCCAGGCACAGAGAAGGTGCTAGCAAGGAATTCTCTGCCTGCCTTACCCCAGTGCTCTGCAAGCTCTCCAGGACAACATAAAATCTGGGGCTCTGTGCTTTCTTTCGTTCTGAACAAGTGATAGTGTTTTCTGCACAAAAGCGATTCTTGCGAAGCAATGTGAACACTTATGCTTCCCAGGCACAGAGAAGGTGCTAGCAGGGAATTCTCTGCCTGCCTTTCCCCAGTGCTCTGCAAGCTCTCCAGGACAACATAGAATCTGGGGCTCTGTGCTTTCTTTCGTTCTGAACAAGTGTTACTGTTTTCTGCACAAAAGCGATTCTGCGAAACAATGTGAACAGGCACAGAGAAGGTGCTATCAGGGAATTCTCTGCCTGCCTTTCCCCAGTGCTCTGCAAGCTCTCCAGGACAACATAGAATCTGGGGCTCTGTGCTTTCTTTCCTGCTGAACAAGTGTTATTGTTTTCTGCACAAAAGCGATTCTTGCGAAGCAATGTGAACACTTCTGCTTCCCAGGCACAGAGAAGGTGCTAGCAAGGAATTCTCTGCCTGCCTTTCCCCAGTGCTCTGCAAGCTCTCCAGGACAACATAAAATCTGGGGCTCTGTGCTTTCTTTTGTTCTGAACAAGTGTTACTGTTTTCTGCACAAAAGCGATTCTTGCGAAGCAATGTGAACACTTCTGCTTCCCAGACACAGAGAAGGTGCTAGCAGGGAATTCTCTGCCTGCCTTTCCCCAGTGCTCTGCAAGCTCTCCAGGACAACATAGAATCTGGGGCTCTGTGCTTTCTTTCGTTCTGAACAAGTGTTACTGTTTTCTGCACAAAAGCGATTCTGCGAAGCAATGTGAACAGGCACAGAGAAGGTGCTAGCAGGGAATTCTCTGCCTGCCTTTCCCCAGTGCTCTGCAAGCTCTCCAGGACAACATAGAATCTGGGGCTCTGTGCTTTCTTTCCTTCTGAACAAGTGTTACTGTTTTCTGCACAAAAGCGATTCTTGCGAAGCAATGTGAACACTTCTGCTTCCCAGGCACAGAGAAGGTGCTAGCAGGGAATTCTCTGCCTGCCTTTCCCCAGTGCTCTGCAAGCTCTCCAGGACAACATAGAATCTGGGGCTCTGTGCTTTCTTTCGTTCTGAACAAGTGTTACTGTTTTCTGCACAAAAGCGATTCTGCGAAGCAATGTGAACAGGCACAGAGAAAGTGCTATCAGGGAATTCTCTGCCTGCCTTTCCCCAGTGCTCTGCAAGCTCTCCAGGACAACATAGAATCTGGGGCTCAGTGCTTTCTTTCGTTCTGAACAAGTGTTACTGTTTTCTGCACAAAAGCGATTCTGCGAAGCAATGTGAACACTTCTGCTTCCCAGGCACAGAGAAGGTGCTAGCAAGGAATTCTCTGCCTGCCTTTCCCCAGTGCTCTGCAAGCTCTCCAGGGCAACATCAAATCTGGGGCTCTGTGCTTTCTTTCGTTCTGAACAAGTGTTACTGTTTTCTGCACAAAAGCGATTCTGCGAAGCAATGTGAACAGGCACAGAGAAGGTGCTATCAGGGAATTCTCTGCCTGCCTTTCCCCAGTGCTCTGCAAGCTCTCCAGGACAACATAAAATCTGGGGCTCTGTGCTTTCTTTCCTTCTGAACAAGTGTTACTGTTTTCTGCACAAAAGCGATTCTTGCGAAGCAATGTGAACACTTCTGCTTCCCAGGCACAGAGAAGGTGCTATCAGGGAATTCTCTGCCTGCCTTTCCCCAGTGCTCTGCAAGCTCTCCAAGACAACATAGAATCTGGGGCTCTGTGCTTTCTTTCCTTCTGAACAAGTGTTACTGTTTTCTGCACAAATGCGATTCTGCGAAACAATGTGAACACCTCTGCTTCCCAGGCACAGAGAAGGTGCTAGCAAGGAATTCTCTGCCTGCCTTTCCCCAGTGCTCTGCAAGCTCTCCAGGACAACATAGAATCTGGGGCTCTGTGCTTTCTTTCGTTCTGAACAAGTGTTACTGTTTTCTGCACAAAAGCGATTCTGCGAAGCAATGTGAACAGGCACAGAGAAAGTGCTATCAGGGAATTCTCTGCCTGCCTTTCCCCAGTGCTCTGCAAGCTCTCCAGGGCAACATAAAATCTGGGGCTCTGTGCTTTCTTTCCTTCTGAACAAGTGTTAGCGTTTTCTGCACAAAAGCGATTCTTGCGAAGCAATGTGAACACTTCTGCTTCCCAGGCACAGAGAAGGTGCTAGCAAGGAATTCTCTGCCTGCCTTTCCCCAGTGCTCTGCAAGCTTTCCAGGACAACATAAAATCTGGGGCTCTGTGCTTTCTTTCCTTCTGAACAAGTGTTACTGTTTTCTGCACAAAAGCGATTCTGCGAAACAATGTGAACAGGCACAGAGAAGGTGCTATCAGGGAATTCTCTGCCTGCCTTTCCCCAGTGCTCTGCAAGCTCTCCAGGACAACATAGAATCTGGGGCTCTGTGCTTTCTTTCGTTCTGAACAAGTGTTACTGTTTTCTGCACAAAAGCGATTCTTGCGAAGCAATGTGAACACTTCTGCTTCCCAGGCACAGAGAAGGTGCTAGCAGGGAATTCTCTGCCTGCCTTACCCCAGTGCTCTGCAAGCTCTCCAGGACAACATAAAATCTGGGGCTCTGTGCTTTCTTTCCTTCTGAACAAGTGTTACTGTTTTCTGCACAAAAGCGATTCTTGCGAAGCAATGTGAACACTTCTGCTTCCCAGGCACAGAGAAGTTGCTAGCTAGGAATTCTCTGCCTGCCTTTCCCCAGTGCTCTGCAAGCTCTCCAAGACAACTTAGAATCTGGGGCTCTGTGCTTTCTTTCAATCTGAACAACTGTTACTGTTTTCTGCACAAAAGCGATTCTGCGAAGCAATGTGAACACTTCTGCTTCCCAGGCACAGAGAAGGTGCTAGCAAGAAATTCCCTGCCTGCCTTACCCCAGTGCTCTGCAAGCTCTCCAGGACAACATAAAATCTGGGGCTCTGTGCTTTCTTTCGTTCTGAACAAGTGATAGTGTTTTCTGCACAAAAGCGATTCTTGCGAAGCAATGTGAACACTTCTGCTTCCCAGGCACAGAGAAGGTGCTAGCAGGGAATTCTCTGCCTGCCTTTCCCCAGTGCTCTGCAAGCTGTCAAGGACTACATAAAATCTGGGGCTCTGTGCTTTCTTTCATTCTGAACAAGTGTTAGTGTTTTCTGCACAAAAGCGATTCTGCGAAGCAATGTGAACAGGCACAGAGAAAGTGCTATCAGGGAATTCTCTGCCTGCCTTTCCCCAGTGCTCTGCAAGCTTTCAAGGACAACATAGAATCTGGGGCTCTGTGCTTTCTTTCCTTCTGAACAAGTGTTACTGTTTTCTGCACAAACGCGATTCTGCGAAGCAATGTGAACACTTCTGCTTCCCAGGCACAGAGAAGGTGCTAGCAAGGAATTCTCTGCCTGCCTTTCCCCAGTGCTCTGCAAGCTCTCCAGGACAACATAGAATCTGGGGCTCTGTGCTTTCTTTCCTTCTGAACAAGTGTTACTGTTTTCTGCACAAAAGCGATTCTTGCGAAGCAATGTGAACACTTCTGCTTCCCAGGCACAGAGAAGGTGCTAGCAGGGAATTCTCTGCCTGCCTTTCCCCAGTGCTCTGCAAGCTCTCCAGGACAACATAGAATCTGGGGCTCTGTGCTTTCTTTCGTTCTGAACAAGTGTTACTGTTTTCTGCACAAAAGCGATTCTGCGAAGCAATGTGAACAGGCACAGAGAAGGTGCTAGCAGGGAATTCTCTGCCTGCCTTTCCCCAGTGCTCTGCAAGCTCTCCAGGACAACATAAAATCTGGGGCTCTGTGCTTTCTTTCCTTCTGAACAAGTGTTACTGTTTTCTGCACAAAAGCAATTCTTGCGAAGCAATGTGAACACTTCTGCTTCCCAGGCACAGAGAAGGTGCTAGCAAGGAATTCTCTGCCTGCCTTTCCCCAGTGCTCTGCAAGCTCTCCAGGACAACATAAAATCTGGGGCTCTGTGCTTTCTTTCCTTCTGAACAAGTGTTACTGTTTTCTGCACAAAAGAAATTCTTGCGAAGCAATGTGAACACTTATGCTTCCCAGGCACAGAGAAGGTGCTAGCAGGGAATTCTCTGCCTGCCTTTCCCCAGTGCTGTGCAAGCTCTCCAGGACAACATAAAATCTGGGGCTCTGTGCTTTCTTTCGTTCTGAACAAGTGTTACTGTTTTCTGCACAAAAGCGATTCTGCGAAACAATGTGAACAGGCACAGAGAAGGTGCTATCAGGGAATTCTCTGCCTGCCTTTCCCCAGTGCTCTGCAAGCTCTCCAGGACAACATAGAATCTGGGGCTCTGTGCTTTCTTTCGTTCTGAACAAGTGTTACTGTTTTCTGCACAAAAGCGATTCTTGCGAAGCAATGTGAACACTTCTGCTTCCCAGGCACAGAGAAGGTGCTAGCAGGGAATTCTCTGCCTGCCTTTCCCCAGTGCTCTGCAAGCTCTCCAGGACAACATAAAATCTGGGGCTCTGTGCTTTCTTTCCTTCTGAACAAGTGTTAGTTTTTTCTGCACAAAAGCGATTCTTGCGAAGCAATGTGAACACTTCTGCTTCCCAGGCACAGAGAAGGTGCTAGCAGGGAATTCTCTGCCTGCCTTTCCCCAGTGCTCTGCAAGCTCTCCAGGACAACATAGAATCTGGGGCTCTGTGCTTTCTTTCGTTCTGAACAAGTGTTACTGTTTTCTGCACAAAAGCGATTCTGCGAAGCAATGTGAACAGGCACAGAGAAAGTGCTAGCAGGGAATTCTCTGCCTGCCTTTCCCCAGTGCTCTGCAAGCTCTCCAGGACAACATAAAATCTGGGGCTCTGTGCTTTCTTTCCTTCTGAACAAGTGTTACTGTTTTCTGCACAAAAGCAATTCTTGCGAAGCAATGTGAACACTTATGCTTCCCAGGCACAGAGAAGGTGCTAGCAAGGAATTCTCTGCCTGCCTTTCCCCAGTGCTGTGCGAGCTCTCCAGGACAACATAAAATCTGGGGCTCTGTGCTTTCTTTCCTTCTGAACAAGTGTTACTGTTTTCTGCACAAAAGCGATTCTGCGAAGCAATGTGAACAGGCACAGAGAAAGTGCTAGCAGGGAATTCTCTGCCTGCCTTTCCCCAGTGCTCTGCAAGCTCTCCAGGACAACATAAAATCTGGGGCTCTGTGCTTTCTTTCCTTCTGAACAAGTGTTATTGTTTTCTGCACAAAAGCGATTCTTGCGAAGCAATGTGAACACTTCTGCTTCCCAGGCACAGAGAAAGTGCTATCAGGGAATTCTCTGCCTGCCTTTCCCCAGTGCTCTGCAAGCTCTCCAAGACAACATAGAATCTGGGGCTCTGTGCTTTCTTTCAATCTGAACAAGTGTTACTGTTTTCTGCACAAAAGCGATTCTGCGAAGCAATGTGAACACTTCTGCTTCCCAGGCACAGAGAAGGTGCTAGCAAGGAATTCTCTGCCTGCCTTTCCCCAGTGCTCTGCAAGCTCTCCAGGACAACATAAAATCTGGGGCTCTGTGCTTTCTTTCCTTCTGAACAAGTGTTACTGTTTTCTGCACAAAAGCGATTCTTGCGAAGCAATGTGAACACTTCTGCTTCCCAGGCACAGAGAAGGTGCTAGCAAGGAATTCTCTGCCTGCCTTTCCCCAGTGCTCTGCAAGCTCTCCAGGACAACATAAAATCTGGGGCTCTGTGCTTTCTTTCCTTCTGAACAAGTGTTACTGTTTTCTGCACAAAAGCGATTCTTGCGAAGCAATGTGAACACTTCTGCTTCCCAGGCACAGAGAAGGTGCTAGCAAGGAATTCTCTGCCTGCCTTTCCCCAGTGCTCTGCAAGCTCTCCAGGACAACATAGAATCTGGGGCTCTGTGCTTTCTTTCGTTCTGAACAAGTGTTACTGTTTTCTGCACAAAAGCGATTCTTGCGAAGCAATGTGAACAGGCACAGAGAAGGTGCTAGCAGGGAATTCTCTGCCTGCCTTTCCCCAGTGCTCTGCAAGCTCTCCAGGACAACATAAAATCTGGGGCTCTGTGCTTTCTTTCGTTCTGAACAAGTGTTACTGTTTTCTGCACAAAAGCGATTCTTGCGAAGCAATGTGAACACTTCTGCTTCCCAGGCACAGAGAAGGTGCTAGCAAGGAATTCTCTGCCTGCCTTACCCCAGTGCTCTGCAAGCTCTCCAGGACAACATAGAATCTGGGGCTCTGTGCTTTCTTTCCTTCTGAACAAGTGTTACTGTTTTCTGCACAAATGCGATTCTGGGAAACAATGTGAACACCTCTGCTTCCCAGGCACAGAGAAGGTGCTAGCAAGGAATTCTCTGCCTGCCTTTCCCCAGTGCTCTGCAAGCTCTCCAGGACAACATAGAATCTGGGGCTCTGTGCTTTCTTTCGTTCTGAACAAGTGTTACTGTTTTCTGCACAAAAGCGATTCTGCGAAGCAATGTGAACAGGCACAGAGAAAGTGCTAGCAGGGAATTCTCTGCCTGCCTTTCCCCAGTGCTCTGCAAGCTCTCCAGGACAACATAAAATCTGGGGCTCTGTGCTTTCTTTCCTTCTGAACAAGTGTTACTGTTTTCTGCACAAAAGCGATTCTTGCGAAGCAATGTGAACACTTCTGCTTCCCAGGCACAGAGAAGGTGCTAGCAGGGAATTCTCTGCCTGCCTTTCCCCAGTGCTCTGCAAGCTCTCCAAGACAACATAGAATCTGGGGCTCTGTGCTTTCTTTCCTTCTGAACAAGTGTTACTGTTTTCTGCACAAATGCGATTCTGGGAAACAATATGAGCACCTCTGCTTCCCAGGCACAGAGAAGGTGCTAGCAAGGAATTCTCTGCCTGCCTTTCCCCAGTGCACTGCAAGCTCTCCAGGACAACATAGAATCTGGGGCTCTGTGCTTTCTTTCGTTCTGAACAAGTGTTACTGTTTTCTGCACAAAAGCGATTCTGCGAAGCAATGTGAACAGGCACAGAGAAAGTGCTAGCAGGGAATTCTCTGCCTGCCTTTCCCCAGTGCTCTGCAAGCTCTCCAGGACAACATAAAATCTGGGGCTCTGTGCTTTCTTTCCTTCTGAACAAGTGTTATTGTTTTCTGCACAAAAGCGATTCTTGCGAAGCAATGTGAACACTTCTGCTTCCCAGGCACAGAGAAGGTGCTAGCAAGGAATTCTCTGCCTGCCTTTCCCCAGTGCTCTGCAAGCTCTCCAGGACAACATAAAATCTGGGGCTCTGTGCTTTCTTTCCTTCTGAACAAGTGTTACTGTTTTCTGCACAAAAGCGATTCTGCGAAGCAATGTGAACACTTCTGCTTCCCAGGCACAGAGAATGTGCTAGCAAGGAATTCTCTGCCTGCCTTTCCCCAGTGCTCTGCAAGCTCTCCAGGACAACATAGAATCTGGGGCTCTGTGCTTTCTTTCGTTCTGAACAACTGTTACTGTTTTCTGCACAAAAGCGATTCTTGCGAAGCAATGTGAACAGGCACAGAGAAGGTGCTAGCAGGGAATTCTCTGCCTGCCTTTCCCCAGTGCTCTGCAAGCTCTCCAGGACAACATAAAATCTGGGGCTCTGTGCTTTCTTTCCTTCTGAACAAGTGTTACTGTTTTCTGCACAAAAGCGATTCTTGCGAAGCAATGTGAACACTTCTGCTTCCCAGGCACAGAGAAGGTGCTAGCAAGGAATTCTCTGCCTGCCTTTCCCCAGTGCTCTGCAAGCTCTCCAGGACAACATAGAATCTGGGGCTCTGTGCTTTCTTTCGTTCTGAACAAGTGTTACTGTTTTCTGCACAAAAGCGATTCTGCGAAGCAATGTGAACAGGCACAGAGAAAGTGCTAGCAGGGAATTCTCTGCCTGCCTTTCCCCAGTGCTCTGCAAGCTCTCCAGGACAACATAAAATCTGGGGCTCTGTGCTTTCTTTCCTTCTGAACAAGTGTTACTGTTTTCTGCACAAAAGCAATTCTTGCGAAGCAATGTCAACACTTCTGCTTCCCAGGCACAGAGAAGGTGCTAGCAAGGAATTCTCTGCCTGCCTTTCCCCAGTGCACTGCAAGCTCTCCAGGACAACATAGAATCTGGGGCTCTGTGCTTTCTTTCGTTCTGAACAAGTGTTACTGTTTTCTGCACAAAAGCGATTCTGCGAAGCAATGTGAACAGGCACAGAGAAAGTGCTAGCAGGGAATTCTCTGCCTGCCTTTCCCCAGTGCTCTGCAAGCTCTCCAGGACAACATAAAATCTGGGGCTCTGTGCTTTCTTTCCTTCTGAACAAGTGTTATTGTTTTCTGCACAAAAGCGATTCTTGCGAAGCAATGTCAACACTTCTGCTTCCCAGGCACAGAGAAGGTGCTAGCAAGGAATTCTCTGCCTGCCTTTCCCCAGTGCTCTGCAAGCTCTCCAGGACAACATAAAATCTGGGGCTCTGTGCTTTCTTTCCTTCTGAACAAGTGTTACTGTTTTCTGCACAAAAGCGATTCTGCGAAGCAATGTGAACACTTCTGCTTCCCAGGCACAGAGAATGTGCTAGCAAGGAATTCTCTGCCTGCCTTTCCCCAGTGCTCTGCAAGCTCTCCAGGACAACATAGAATCTGGGGCTCTGTGCTTTCTTTCGTTCTGAACAACTGTTACTGTTTTCTGCACAAAAGCGATTCTTGCGAAGCAATGTGAACAGGCACAGAGAAGGTGCTAGCAGGGAATTCTCTGCCTGCCTTTCCCCAGTGCTCTGCAAGCTCTCCAGGACAACATAAAATCTGGGGCTCTGTGCTTTCTTTCCTTCTGAACAAGTGTTACTGTTTTCTGCACAAAAGCGATTCTTGCGAAGCAATGTGAACACTTCTGCTTCCCAGGCACAGAGAAGGTGCTAGCAAGGAATTCTCTGCCTGCCTTACCCCAGTGCTCTGCAAGCTCTCCAGGACAACATAGAATCTGGGGCTCTGTGCTTTCTTTCGTTCTGAACAAGTGTTACTGTTTTCTGCACAAATGCGATTCTGGGAAACAATGTGAACACCTCTGCTTCCCAGGCACAGAGAAGGTGCTAGCAAGGAATTCTCTGCCTGCCTTTCCCCAGTGCTCTGCAAGCTCTCCAGGACAACATAGAATCTGGGGCTCTGTGCTTTCTTTCGTTCTGAACAAGTGTTACTGTTTTCTGCACAAAAGCGATTCTGCGAAGCAATGTGAACAGGCACAGAGAAAGTGCTAGCAGGGAATTCTCTGCCTGCCTTTCCCCAGTGCTCTGCAAGCTCTCCAGGACAACATAAAATCTGGGGCTCTGTGCTTTCTTTCCTTCTGAACAAGTGTTACTGTTTTCTGCACAAAAGCAATTCTTGCGAAGCAATGTCAACACTTCTGCTTCCCAGGCACAGAGAAGGTGCTAGCAAGGAATTCTCTGCCTGCCTTTCCCCAGTGCTCTGCAAGCTCTCCAGGACAACATAAAATCTGGGGCTCTGTGCTTTCTTTCCTTCTGAACAAGTGTTACTGTTTTCTGCACAAAAGCAATTCTTGCGAAGCAATGTGAACACTTCTGCTTCCCAGGCACAGAGAAGGTGCTAGCAGGGAATTCTCTGCCTGCCTTTCCCCAGTGCTCTGCAAGCTCTCCAAGACAACATAGAATCTGGGGCTCTGTGCTTTCTTTCGTTCTGAACAAGTGTTACTGTGTTCAGCACAAAAGCGATTCTGCGAAACAATGTGAACAGGCACAGAGAAGGTGCTATCAGGGAATTCTCTGCCTGCCTTTCCCCAGTGCTCTGCAAGCTCTCCAAGACAACATAGAATCTGGGGCTCTGTGCTTTCTTTCAATCTGAACAAGTGTTACTGTTTTCTGCACAAAAGCGATTCTGCGAAGCAATGTGAACACTTCTGCTTCCCAGGCACAGAGAAGGTGCTAGCAGGGAATTCTCTGCCTGCCTTTCCCCAGTGCTCTGCAAGCTCTCCAGGACAACATAAAATCTGGGGCTCTGTGCTTTCTTTCCTTCTGAACAAGTGTTACTGTTTTCTGCACAAAAGCGATTCTTGCGAAGCAATGTGAACACTTCTGCTTCCCAGGCACAGAGAAGGTGCTAGCAAGGAATTCTCTGCCTGCCTTACCCCAGTGCTCTGCAAGCTCTCCAGGACAACATAAAATCTGGGGCTCTGTGCTTTCTTTCGTTCTGAACAAGTGATAGTGTTTTCTGCACAAAAGCGATTCTTGCGAAGCAATGTGAACACTTCTGCTTCCCAGGCACAGAGAAGGTGCTAGCAGGGAATTCTCTGCCTGCCTTTCCCCAGTGCTCTGCAAGCTCTCCAGGACAACATAGAATCTGGGGCTCTGTGCTTTCTTTCGTTCTGAACAAGTGATAGTGTTTTCTGCACAAAAGCGATTCTGCGAAACAATGTGAACAGGCACAGAGAAGGTGCTAGCAGGGAATTCTCTGCCTGCCTTTCCCCAGTGCTCTGCAAGCTCTCCAGGACAACATAGAATCTGGGGCTCTGTGCTTTCTTTCCTGCTGAACAAGTGTTATTGTTTTCTGCACAAAAGCGATTCTTGCGAAGCAATGTGAACACTTCTACTTCCCAGGCACAGAGAAGGTGCTAGCAAGGAATTCTCTGCCTGCCTTTCCCCAGTGCTCTGCAAGCTCTCCAGGACAACATAAAATCTGGGGCTCTGTGCTTTCTTTTGTTCTGAACAAGTGTTACTGTTTTCTGCACAAAAGCGATTCTTGCGAAGCAATGTGAACACTTCTGCTTCCCAGACACAGAGAAGGTGCTAGCAGGGAATTCTCTGCCTGCCTTTCCCCAGTGCTCTGCAAGCTCTCCAGGACAACATAGAATCTGGGGCTCTGTGCTTTCTTTCGTTCTGAACAAGTGTTACTGTTTTCTGCACAAAAGCGATTCTGCGAAGCAATGTGAACAGGCACAGAGAAGGTGCTAGCAGGGAATTCTCTGCCTGCCTTTCCCCAGTGCTCTGCAAGCTCTCCAGGACAACATAGAATCTGGGGCTCTGTGCTTTCTTTCGTTCTGAACAAGTGTTACTGTTTTCTGCACAAAAGCGATTCTGCGAAGCAATGTGAACAGGCACAGAGAAAGTGCTATCAGGGAATTCTCTGCCTGCCTTTCCCCAGTGCTCTGCAAGCTCTCCAGGACAACATAGAATCTGGGGCTCAGTGCTTTCTTTCGTTCTGAACAAGTGTTACTGTTTTCTGCACAAAAGCGATTCTGCGAAGCAATGTGAACACTTCTGCTTCCCAGGCACAGAGAAGGTGCTAGCAAGGAATTCTCTGCCTGCCTTTCCCCAGTGCTCTGCAAGCTCTCCAGGGCAACATCAAATCTGGGGCTCTGTGCTTTCTTTCGTTCTGAACAAGTGTTACTGTTTTCTGCACAAAAGCGATTCTGCGAAGCAATGTGAACAGGCACAGAGAAGGTGCTATCAGGGAATTCTCTGCCTGCCTTTCCCCAGTGCTCTGCAAGCTCTCCAGGACAACATAAAATCTGGGGCTCTGTGCTTTCTTTCCTTCTGAACAAGTGTTACTGTTTTCTGCACAAAAGCGATTCTTGCGAAGCAATGTGAACACTTCTGCTTCCCAGGCACAGAGAAGGTGCTATCAGGGAATTCTCTGCCTGCCTTTCCCCAGTGCTCTGCAAGCTCTCCAAGACAACATAGAATCTGGGGCTCTGTGCTTTCTTTCCTTCTGAACAAGTGTTACTGTTTTCTGCACAAATGCGATTCTGCGAAACAATGTGAACACCTCTGCTTCCCAGGCACAGAGAAGGTGCTAGCAAGGAATTCTCTGCCTGCCTTTCCCCAGTGCTCTGCAAGCTCTCCAGGACAACATAGAATCTGGGGCTCTGTGCTTTCTTTCGTTCTGAACAAGTGTTACTGTTTTCTGCACAAAAGCGATTCTGCGAAGCAATGTGAACAGGCACAGAGAAAGTGCTATCAGGGAATTCTCTGCCTGCCTTTCCCCAGTGCTCTGCAAGCTCTCCAGGGCAACATAAAATCTGGGGCTCTGTGCTTTCTTTCCTTCTGAACAAGTGTTAGCGTTTTCTGCACAAAAGCAATTCTTGCGAAGCAATGTGAACACTTATGCTTCCCAGGCACAGAGAAGGTGCTAGCAAGGAATTCTCTGCCTGCCTTTCCCCAGTGCTGTGCAAGCTTTCCAGGACAACATAAAATCTGGGGCTCTGTGCTTTCTTTCCTTCTGAACAAGTGTTACTGTTTTCTGCACAAAAGCGATTCTGCGAAACAATGTGAACAGGCACAGAGAAGGTGCTATCAGGGAATTCTCTGCCTGCCTTTCCCCAGTGCTCTGCAAGCTCTCCAGGACAACATAGAATCTGGGGCTCTGTGCTTTCTTTCGTTCTGAACAAGTGTTACTGTTTTCTGCACAAAAGCGATTCTTGCGAAGCAATGTGAACACTTCTGCTTCCCAGGCACAGAGAAGGTGCTAGCAGGGAATTCTCTGCCTGCCTTACCCCAGTGCTCTGCAAGCTCTCCAGGACAACATAAAATCTGGGGCTCTGTGCTTTCTTTCCTTCTGAACAAGTGTTACTGTTTTCTGCACAAAAGCGATTCTTGCGAAGCAATGTGAACACTTCTGCTTCCCAGGCACAGAGAAGGTGCTAGCTAGGAATTCTCTGCCTGCCTTTCCCCAGTGCTCTGCAAGCTCTCCAAGACAACATAGAATCTGGGGCTTTGTGCTTTCTTTCAATCTGAACAACTGTTACTGTTTTCTGCACAAAAGCGATTCTGCGAAGCAATGTGAACACTTCTGCTTCCCAGGCACAGAGAAGGTGCTAGCAAGAAATTCCCTGCCTGCCTTACCCCAGTGCTCTGCAAGCTCTCCAGGACAACATAAAATCTGGGGCTCTGTGCTTTCTTTCGTTCTGAACAAGTGATAGTGTTTTCTGCACAAAAGCGATTCTTGCGAAGCAATGTGAACACTTCTGCTTCCCAGGCACAGAGAAGGTGCTAGCAGGGAATTCTCTGCCTGCCTTTCCCCAGTGCTCTGCAAGCTGTCAAGGACTACATAAAATCTGGGGCTCTGTGCTTTCTTTCATTCTGAACAAGTGTTAGTGTTTTCTGCACAAAAGCGATTCTGCGAAGCAATGTGAACAGGCACAGAGAAAGTGCTATCAGGGAATTCTCTGCCTGCCTTTCCCCAGTGCTCTGCAAGCTTTCAAGGACAACATAGAATCTGGGGCTCTGTGCTTTCTTTCCTTCTGAACAAGTGTTACTGTTTTCTGCACAAACGCGATTCTGCGAAGCAATGTGAACACTTCTGCTTCCCAGGCACAGAGAAGGTGCTAGCAAGGAATTCTCTGCCTGCCTTTCCCCAGTGCTCTGCAAGCTCTCCAGGACAACATAGAATCTGGGGCTCTGTGCTTTCTTTCCTTCTGAACAAGTGTTACTGTTTTCTGCACAAAAGCGATTCTTGCGAAGCAATGTGAACAGTTCTGCTTCCCAGGCACAGAGAAGGTGCTAGCAGGGAATTCTCTGCCTGCCTTTCCCCAGTGCTCTGCAAGCTCTCCAGGACAACATAGAATCTGGGGCTCTGTGCTTTCTTTCGTTCTGAACAAGTGTTACTGTTTTCTGCACAAAAGCGATTCTGCGAAGCAATGTGAACAGGCACAGAGAAGGTGCTAGCAGGGAATTCTCTGCCTGCCTTTCCCCAGTGCTCTGCAAGCTCTCCAGGACAACATAAAATCTGGGGCTCTGTGCTTTCTTTCCTTCTGAACAAGTGTTACTGTTTTCTGCACAAAAGCAATTCTTGCGAAGCAATGTGAACACTTCTGCTTCCCAGGCACAGAGAAGGTGCTAGCAAGGAATTCTCTGCCTGCCTTTCCCCAGTGCTCTGCAAGCTCTCCAGGACAACATAAAATCTGGGGCTCTGTGCTTTCTTTCGTTCTGAACAAGTGTTAGTTTTTTCTGCACAAAAGCGATTCTTGCGAAGCAATGTGAACACTTCTGCTTCCCAGGCACAGAGAAGGTGCTAGCAGGGAATTCTCTGCCTGCCTTTCCCCAGTGCTCTGCAAGCTCTCCAGGACAACATAAAATCTGGGGCTCTGTGCTTTCTTTCCTTCTGAACAAGTGTTAGTTTTTTCTGCACAAAAGCGATTCTTGCGAAGCAATGTGAACACTTCTGCTTCCCAGGCACAGAGAAGGTGCTAGCAGGGAATTCTCTGCCTGCCTTTCCCCAGTGCTCTGCAAGCTCTCCAGGACAACATAGAATCTGGGGCTCTGTGCTTTCTTTCGTTCTGAACAAGTGTTACTGTTTTCTGCACAAAAGCGATTCTGCGAAGCAATGTGAACAGGCACAGAGAAAGTGCTAGCAGGGAATTCTCTGCCTGCCTTTCCCCAGTGCTCTGCAAGCTCTCCAGGACAACATAAAATCTGGGGCTCTGTGCTTTCTTTCCTTCTGAACAAGTGTTACTGTTTTCTGCACAAAAGCAATTCTTGCGAAGCAATGTGAACACTTCTGCTTCCCAGGCACAGAGAAGGTGCTAGCAAGGAATTCTCTGCCTGCCTTTCCCCAGTGCTGTGCGAGCTCTCCAGGACAACATAAAATCTGGGGCTCTGTGCTTTCTTTCCTTCTGAACAAGTGTTACTGTTTTCTGCACAAACGCGATTCTGCGAAGCAATGTGAACACTTCTGCTTCCCAGGCACAGAGAAGGTGCTAGCAGGGAATTCTCTGCCTGCCTTTCCCCAGTGCTCTGCAAGCTCTCCAGGACAACATAAAATCTGGGGCTCTGTGCTTTCTTTCCTTCTGAACAAGTGTTACTGTTTTCTGCACAAAAGCGATTCTTGCGAAGCAATGTGAACACTTCTGCTTCCCAGGCACAGAGAAGTTGCTAGCTAGGAATTCTCTGCCTGCCTTTCCCCAGTGCTCTGCAAGCTCTCCAAGACAACATAGAATCTGGGGCTCTGTGCTTTCTTTTGTTCTGAACAAGTGTTAGTGTTTTCTGCACAAAAGCGATTCTGCAAAGCAATGTGAACACTTCTGCTTCCCAGGCACAGAGAAGGCGCTAGCAAGGAATTCTCTGCCTGCCTTTCCCCAGTGCTCTGCAAGCTCTCCAGGACAACATAAAATCTGGGGCTCTGTGCTTTCTTTCGTTCTGAACAAGTGATAGAGTTTTCTGCACAAAAGCGATTCTTGCGAAGCAATGTGAACACTTCTGCTTCCCAGGCACAGAGAAGGTGCTAGCAGGGAATTCTCTGCCTGCCTTTCCCCAGTGCTCTGCAAGCTCTCAAGGACTACATAAAATCTGGGGCTCTGTGCTTTCTTTCGTTCTGAACAAGTGTTAGTGTTTTCTGCACAAACGCGATTCTGCGAAGCAATGTGAACAGGCACAGAGAAAGTGCTATCAGGGAATTCTCTGCCTGCCTTTCCCCAGTGCTCTGCAAGCTTTCAAGGACAACATAGAATCTGGGGCTCTGTGCTTTCTTTCCTTCTGAACAAGTGTTACTGTTTTCTGCACAAACGCGATTCTGCGAAGCAATGTGAACACTTCTGCTTCCCAGGCACAAAGAAGGTGCTAGCAAGGAATTCTCTGCCTGCCTTTCCCCAGTGCTCTGCAAGCTCTCCAGGACAACATAGAATCTGGGGCTCTGTGCTTTCTTTCCTTCTGAACAAGTGTTAGTTTTTTCTGCACAAAAGCGATTCTTGCGAAGCAATGTGAACAGTTCTGCTTCCCAGGCACAGAGAAGGTGCTAGCAGGGAATTCTCTGCCTGCCTTTCCCCAGTGCTCTGCAAGCTCTCCAGGACAACATAAAATCTGGGGCTCTGTGCTTTCTTTCGTTCTGAACAAGTGTTACTGTTTTCTGCACAAAAGCGATTCTGCGAAGCAATGTGAACAGGCACAGAGAAGGTGCTAGCAGGGAATTCTCTGCCTGCCTTTCCCCAGTGCTCTGCAAGCTCTCCAGGACAACATAAAATCTGGGGCTCTGTGCTTTCTTTCCTTCTGAACAAGTGTTACTGTTTTCTGCACAAAAGCGATTCTTGCGAAGCAATGTGAACACTTATGCTTCCCAGGCACAGAGAAGGTGCTAGCAAGGAATTCTCTGCCTGCCTTTCCCCAGTGCTGTGCAAGCTCTCCAGGACAACATAAAATCTGGGGCTCTGTGCTTTCTTTCCTTCTGAACAAGTGTTACTGTTTTCTGCACAAACGCGATTCTGCGAAGCAATGTGAACACTTCTGCTTCCCAGGCACAGAGAAGGTGCTAGCAGGGAATTCTCTGCCTGCCTTTCCCCAGTGCTCTGCAAGCTCTCCAGGACAACATAAAATCTGGGGCTCTGTGCTTTCTTTCCTTCTGAACAAGTGTTACTGTTTTCTGCACAAAAGCAATTCTTGCGAAGCAATGTGAACACTTCTGCTTCCCAGGCACAGAGAAGGTGCTATCAGGGAATTCTCTGCCTGCCTTTCCCCAGTGCTCTGCAAGCTCTCCAAGACAACATAGAATCTGGGGCTCTGTGCTTTCTTTCCTTCTGAACAAGTGTTAGTGTTTTCTGCACAAAAGCGATTCTTGCGAAGCAATGTGAACACTTCTGCTTCCCAGGCACAGAGAAGGTGCTAGCAGGGAATTCTCTGCCTGCCTTTCCCCAGTGCTCTGCAAGCTCTCCAGGACAACATAAAATCTGGGGCTCTGTGCTTTCTTTCCTTCTGAACAAGTGTTACTGTTTTCTGCACAAAAGCGATTCTTGCGAAGCAATGTGAACACTTCTGCTTCCCAGGCACAGAGAAGGTGCTAGCAAGGAATTCTCTGCCTGCCTTACCCCAGTGCTCTGCAAGCTCTCCAGGACAACATAAAATCTGGGGCTCTGTGCTTTCTTTCGTTCTGAACAAGTGTTACTGTTTTCTGCACAAAAGCGATTCTTGCGAAGCAATGTGAACACTTCTGCTTCCCAGGCACAGAGAAGGTGCTAGCAGGGAATTCTCTGCCTGCCTTTCACCAGTGCTCTGCAAGCTCTCCAGGACAACATAGAATCTGGGGCTCTGTGCTTTCTTTCCTTCTGAACAAGTGTTACTGTTTTCTGCACAAAAGCGATTCTTTCGAAGCAATGTGAACACTTCTGCTTCCCAGGCACAGAGAAGGTGCTATCAGGGAATTCTCTGCCTGCCTTTCCCCAGTGCTCTGCAAGCTCTCCAGGACAACATTGAATCTGGGGCTCTGTGCTTTCTTTCGTTCTGAACAACTGTTACTGTTTTCTGCACAAAAGCGATTCTGCGAAGCAATGTGAACTGGCACAGAGAAGGTGCTATCAGGGAATTCTCTGCCTGCCTTTCCCCAGTGCTCTGCAAGCTCTCCAGGACAACATAGAATCTGGGGCTCTGTGCTTTCTTTCCTTCTGAACAAGTGTTAGTTTTTTCTGCACAAAAGCGATTCTTGCGAAGCAATGTGAACACTTCTGCTTCCCAGGCACAGAGAAGGTGCTAGCAGGGAATTCTCTGCCTGCCTTTCCCCAGTGCTCTGCAAGCTCTCCAGGACAACATAAAATCTGGGGCTCTGTGCTTTCTTTCCTTCTGAACAAGTGTTACTGTTTTCTGCACAAAAGCGATTCTGCGAAGCAATGTGAACAGGCACAGAGAAAGTGCTAGCAGGGAATTCTCTGCCTGCCTTTCCCCAGTGCTCTGCAAGCTCTCCAGGACAACAGAAAATCTGGGGCTCTGTGCTTTCTTTCCTTCTGAACAAGTGTTACTGTTTTCTGCACAAAAGCGATTCTGCGAAGCAATGTGAACACTTCTGCTTCCCAGGCACAGAGAAGGTGCTAGCAAGGAATTCTCTGCCTGCCTTTCCCCAGTGCTCTGCAAGCTCTCCAGGACAACATAAAATCTGGGGCTCTGTGCTTTCTTTCCTTCTGAACAAGTGTTACTGTTTTCTGCACAAAAGCGATTCTTGCGAAGCAATGTGAACACTTCTGCTTCCCAGGCACAGAGAAGGTGCTAGCAGGGAATTCTCTGCCTGCCTTTCCCCAGTGCTCTGCAAGCTCTCCAGGACAACATAAAATCTGGGGCTCTGTGCTTTCTTTCCTTCTGAACAAGTGTTACTTTTTTCTGCACAAAAGCGATTCTGCGAAGCAATGTGAACACTTCTGCTTCCCAGGCACAGAGAAGGTGCTAGCAAGGAATTCTCTGCCTGCCTTTCCCCAGTGCTCTGCAAGCTCTCCAGGACAACATAAAATCTGAGGCTCTGTGCTTTCTTTCCTTCTGAACAAGTGTTAGCGTTTTCTGCACAAAAGCGATTCTGCGAAGCAATGTGAACACTTCTGCTTCCCAGGCACAGAGAAGGTGCTAGCAAGGAATTCTCTGCCTGCCTTTCCCCAGTGCTCTGCAAGCTCTCCAGGACAACATAAAATCTGGGGCTCTGTGCTTTCTTTCCTTCTGAACAAGTGTTACTGTTTTCTGCACAAAAGCGATTCTGCGAAGCAATGTGAACACTTCTGCTTCCCAGGCACAGAGAAGGTGCTAGCAAGGAATTCTCTGCCTGCCTTTCCCCAGTGCTCTGCAAGCTCTCCAGGACAACATAGAATCTGGGGCTCTGTGCTTTCTTTCGTTCTGAACAAGTGTTACTGTTTTCTGCACAAAAGCGATTCTTGCGAAGCAATGTGAACAGGCACAGAGAAGGTGCTATCAGGGAATTCTCTGCCTGCCTTTCCCCAGTGCTCTGCAAGCTCTCCAGGACAACATAAAATCTGGGGCTCTGTGCTTTCTTTCCTTCTGAACAAGTGTTACTGTTTTCTGCACAAAAGCGATTCTTGCGAAGCAATGTGAACACTTCTGCTTCCCAGGCACAGAGAAGGTGCTAGCAAGGAATTCTCTGCCTGCCTTACCCCAGTGCTCTGCAAGCTCTCCAGGACAACATAGAATCTGGGGCTCTGTGCTTTCTTTCCTTCTGAACAAGTGTTACTGTTTTCTGCACAAATGCGATTCTGGGAAACAATGTGAACACCTCTGCTTCCCAGGCACAGAGAAGGTGCTAGCAAGGAATTCTCTGCCTGCCTTTCCCCAGTGCTCTGCAAGCTCTCCAGGACAACATAGAATCTGGGGCTCTGTGTTTTCTTTCGTTCTGAACAAGTGTTACTGTTTTCTGCACAAAAGCGATTCTGCGAAGCAATGTGAACAGGCACAGAGAAAGTGCTAGCAGGGAATTCTCTGCCTGCCTTTCCCCAGTGCTCTGCAAGCTCTCCAGGACAACATAAAATCTGGGGCTCTGTGCTTTCTTTCCTTCTGAACAAGTGTTACTGTTTTCTGCACAAAAGCGATTCTTGCGAAGCAATGTCAACACTTCTGCTACCCAGGCACAGAGAAGGTGCTAGCAAGGAATTCTCTGCCTGCCTTTCCCCAGTGCTCTGCAAGCTCTCCAGGACAACATAAAATCTGGGGCTCTGTGCTTTCTTTCCTTCTGAACAAGTGTTACTGTTTTCTGCACAAAAGCGATTCTTGCGAAGCAATGTGAACACTTCTGCTTCCCAGGCACAGAGAAGGTGCTAGCAAGGAATTCTCTGCCTGCCTTACCCCAGTGCTCTGCAAGCTCTCCAGGACAACATAAAATCTGGGGCTCTGTGCTTTCTTTCGTTCTGAACAAGTGATAGTGCTTTCTGCACAAAAGCGATTCTTGCGAAGCAATGTGAACACTTCTGCTTCCCAGGCACAGAGAAGGTGCTAGCAGGGAATTCTCTGCCTGCCTTTCCCCAGTGCTCTGCAAGCTCTCCAGGACAACATAGAATCTGGGGCTCTGTGCTTTCTTTCCTTCTGAACAAGTGTTACTGTTTTCTGCACAAAAGCGATTCTTTCGAAGCAATGTGAACACTTCTGCTTCCCAGGCACAGAGAAGGTGCTATCAGGGAATTCTCTGCCTGCCTTTCCCCAGTGCTCTGCAAGCTCTCCAGGACAACATTGAATCTGGGGCTCTGTGCTTTCTTTCGTTCTGAACAACTGTTACTGTTTTCTGCACAAAAGCGATTCTGCGAAGCAATGTGAACTGGCACAGAGAAGGTGCTATCAGGGAATTCTCTGCCTGCCTTTCCCCAGTGCTCTGCAAGCTCTCCAGGACAACATAGAATCTGGGGCTCTGTGCTTTCTTTCCTTCTGAACAAGTGTTAGTTTTTTCTGCACAAAAGCGATTCTTGCGAAGCAATGTGAACACTTCTGCTTCCCAGGCACAGAGAAGGTGCTAGCAGGGAATTCTCTGCCTGCCTTTCCCCAGTGCTCTGCAAGCTCTCCAGGACAACATAAAATCTGGGGCTCTGTGCTTTCTTTCCTTCTGAACAAGTGTTACTGTTTTCTGCACAAAAGCGATTCTGCGAAGCAATGTGAACAGGCACAGAGAAAGTGCTAGCAGGGAATTCTCTGCCTGCCTTTCCCCAGTGCTCTGCAAGCTCTCCAGGACAACAGAAAATCTGGGGCTCTGTGCTTTCTTTCCTTCTGAACAAGTGTTACTGTTTTCTGCACAAAAGCGATTCTGCGAAGCAATGTGAACACTTCTGCTTCCCAGGCACAGAGAAGGTGCTAGCAAGGAATTCTCTGCCTGCCTTTCCCCAGTGCTCTGCAAGCTCTCCAGGACAACATAAAATCTGGGGCTCTGTGCTTTCTTTCCTTCTGAACAAGTGTTACTGTTTTCTGCACAAAAGCGATTCTTGCGAAGCAATGTGAACACTTCTGCTTCCCAGGCACAGAGAAGGTGCTAGCAGGGAATTCTCTGCCTGCCTTTCCCCAGTGCTCTGCAAGCTCTCCAGGACAACATAAAATCTGGGGCTCTGTGCTTTCTTTCCTTCTGAACAAGTGTTACTTTTTTCTGCACAAAAGCGATTCTGCGAAGCAATGTGAACACTTCTGCTTCCCAGGCACAGAGAAGGTGCTAGCAAGGAATTCTCTGCCTGCCTTTCCCCAGTGCTCTGCAAGCTCTCCAGGACAACATAAAATCTGAGGCTCTGTGCTTTCTTTCCTTCTGAACAAGTGTTAGCGTTTTCTGCACAAAAGCGATTCTGCGAAGCAATGTGAACACTTCTGCTTCCCAGGCACAGAGAAGGTGCTAGCAAGGAATTCTCTGCCTGCCTTTCCCCAGTGCTCTGCAAGCTCTCCAGGACAACATAAAATCTGGGGCTCTGTGCTTTCTTTCCTTCTGAACAAGTGTTACTGTTTTCTGCACAAAAGCGATTCTGCGAAGCAATGTGAACACTTCTGCTTCCCAGGCACAGAGAAGGTGCTAGCAAGGAATTCTCTGCCTGCCTTTCCCCAGTGCTCTGCAAGCTCTCCAGGACAACATAGAATCTGGGGCTCTGGCTTTCTTTCGTTCTGAACAACTGTTACTGTTTTCTGCACAAAAGCGATTCTTGCGAAGCAATGTGAACAGGCACAGAGAAGGTGCTATCAGGGAATTCTCTGCCTGCCTTTCCCCAGTGCTCTGCAAGCTCTCCAGGACAACATAAAATCTGGGGCTCTGTGCTTTCTTTCCTTCTGAACAAGTGTTACTGTTTTCTGCACAAAAGCGATTCTTGCGAAGCAATGTGAACACTTCTGCTTCCCAGGCACAGAGAAGGTGCTAGCAAGGAATTCTCTGCCTGCCTTACCCCAGTGCTCTGCAAGCTCTCCAGGACAACATAGAATCTGGGGCTCTGTGCTTTCTTTCCTTCTGAACAAGTGTTACTGTTTTCTGCACAAATGCGATTCTGGGAAACAATGTGAACACCTCTGCTTCCCAGGCACAGAGAAGGTGCTAGCAAGGAATTCTCTGCCTGCCTTTCCCCAGTGCTCTGCAAGCTCTCCAGGACAACATAGAATCTGGGGCTCTGTGTTTTCTTTCGTTCTGAACAAGTGTTACTGTTTTCTGCACAAAAGCGATTCTGCGAAGCAATGTGAACAGGCACAGAGAAAGTGCTAGCAGGGAATTCTCTGCCTGCCTTTCCCCAGTGCTCTGCAAGCTCTCCAGGACAACATAAAATCTGGGGCTCTGTGCTTTCTTTCCTTCTGAACAAGTGTTACTATTTTCTGCACAAAAGCGATTCTTGCGAAGCAATGTCAACACTTCTGCTACCCAGGCACAGAGAAGGTGCTAGCAAGGAATTCTCTGCCTGCCTTTCCCCAGTGCTCTGCAAGCTCTCCAGGACAACATAAAATCTGGGGCTCTGTGCTTTCTTTCCTTCTGAACAAGTGTTACTGTTTTCTGCACAAAAGCAATTCTTGCGAAGCAATGTGAACACTTATGCTTCCCAGGCACAGAGAAGGTGCTAGCAAGGAATTCTCTGCCTGCCTTTCCCCAGTGCTCTGCAAGCTCTCCAGGACAACATAAAATCTGGGGCTCTGTGCTTTCTTTCCTTCTGAACAAGTGTTACTGTTTTCTGCACAAACGCGATTCTGCGAAGCAATGTGAACACTTCTGCTTCCCAGGCACAGAGAAGGTGCTAGCAGGGAATTCTCTGCCTGCCTTTCCCCAGTGCTCTGCAAGCTCTCCAGGACAACATAAAATCTGGGGCTCTGTGCTTTCTTTCCTTCTGAACAAGTGTTAGCGTTTTCTGCACAAAAGCGATTCTTGCGAAGCAATGTGAACACTTCTGCTTCCCAGGCACAGAGAAGGTGCTAGCAGGGAATTCTCTGCCTGCCTTTCCCCAGTGCTCTGCAAGCTCTCCAGGACAACATAAAATCTGGGGCTCTGTGCTTTCTTTCGTTCTGAACAAGTGTTACTGTTTTCTGCACAAAAGCGATTCTGCGAAACAATGTGAACAGGCACAGAGAAGGTGCTATCAGGGAATTCTCTGCCTGCCTTTCCCCAGTGCTCTGCAAGCTCTCCAGGACAACATAGAATCTGGGGCTCTGTGCTTTCTTTCGTTCTGAACAAGTGTTACTGTTTTCTGCACAAAAGCGATTCTTGCGAAGCAATGTGAACACTTATGCTTCCCAGGCACAGAGAAGGTGCTAGCAGGGAATTCTCTGCCTGCCTTACCCCAGTGCTCTGCAAGCTCTCCAGGACAACATAAAATCTGGGGCTCTGTGCTTTCTTTCCTTCTGATCAAGTGTTACTGTTTTCTGCACAAAAGCGATTCTTGCGAAGCAATGTGAACACTTCTGCTTCCCAGGCACAGAGAAGGTGCTAGCAGGGAATTCTCTGCCTGCCTTTCCCCAGTGCTCTGCAAGCTCTCCAAGACAACATAGAATCTGGGGCTCTGTGCTTTCTTTCAATCTGAACAAATGTTACTGTTTTCTGCACAAAAGCGATTCTGCGAAGCAATGTGAACACTTCTGCTTCCCAGGCACAGAGAAGGTGCTAGCAGGGAATTCTCTGCCTGCCTTTCCCCAGTGCTCTGCAAGCTCTCCAGGACAACATAAAATCTGGGGCTCTGTGCTTTCTTTCCTTCTGAACAAGTGTTACTGTTTTCTGCACAAAAGCGATTCTTGCGAAGCAATGTGAACACTTCTGCTTCCCAGGCACAGAGAAGGTGCTAGCAAGGAATTCTCTGCCTGCCTTTCCCCAGTGCTCTGCAAGCTCTCCAGGACAACATAAAATCTGGGGCTCTGTGCTTTCTTTCGTTCTGAACAAGTGATAGTGTTTTCTGCACAAAAGCGATTCTTGCGAAGCAATGTGAACACTTATGCTTCCCAGGCACAGAGAAGGTGCTAGCAGGGAATTCTCTGCCTGCCTTTCCCCAGTGCTCTGCAAGCTCTCCAGGACAACATAGAATCTGGGGCTCTGTGCTTTCTTTCGTTCTGAACAAGTGTTACTGTTTTCTGCACAAAAGCGATTCTGCGAAACAATGTGAACAGGCACAGAGAAGGTGCTAGCAGGGAATTCTCTGCCTGCCTTTCCCCAGTGCTCTGCAAGCTCTCCAGGACAACATAGAATCTGGGGCTCTGTGCTTTCTTTCCTTCTGAACAAGTGTTACTGTTTTCTGCACAAAAGCGATTCTTGCGAAGCAATGTGAACACTTCTGCTTCCCAGGCACAGAGAAGGTGCTAGCAAGGAATTCTCTGCCTGCCTTTCCCCAGTGCTCTGCAAGCTCTCCAGGACAACATAAAATCTGGGGCTCTGTGCTTTCTTTTGTTCTGAACAAGTGTTACTGTTTTCTGCACAAAAGCGATTCTTGCGAAGCAATGTGAACACTTCTGCTTCCCAGGCACAGAGAAGGTGCTAGCAGGGAATTCTCTGCCTGCCTTTCCCCAGTGCTCTGCAAGCTCTCCAGGACAACATAGAATCTGGGGCTCTGTGCTTTCTTTCCTTCTGAACAAGTGTTACTGTTTTCTGCACAAAAGCGATTCTGCGAAGCAATGTGAACAGGCACAGAGAAAGTGCTAGCAGGGAATTCTCTGCCTGCCTTTCCCCAGTGCTCTGCAAGCTCTCCAGGACAACATAAAATCTGGGGCTCTGTGCTTTCTTTCGTTCTGAACAAGTGTTACTGTTTTCTGCACAAAAGCGATTCTGCGAAGCAATGTCAACACTTCTGCTTCCCAGGCACAGAGAAGGTGCTAGCAAGGAATTCTCTGCCTGCCTTTCCCCAGTGCTCTGCAAGCTCTCCAGGGCAACATCAAATCTGGAGCTCTGTGCTTTCTTTCGTTCTGAACAAGTGTTACTGTTTTCTGCACAAAAGCGATTCTGCGAAGCAACGTGAACAGGCACAGAGAAGGTGCTAGCAGGGAATTCTCTGCCTGCCTTTCCCCAGTGCTCTGCAAGCTCTCCAAGACAACATAAAATCTGGGGCTCTGTGCTTTCTTTCCTTCTGAACAAGTGTTACTGTTTTCTGCACAAAAGCGATTCTTTCGAAGCAATGTGAACACTTCTGCTTCCCAGGCACAGAGAAGGTGCTATCAGGGAATTCTCTGCCTGCCTTTCCCCAGTGCTCTGCAAGCTCTCCAGGACAACATTGAATCTGGGGCTCTGTGCTTTCTTTCGTTCTGAACAACTGTTACTGTTTTCTGCACAAAAGCGATTCTGCGAAGCAATGTGAACTGGCACAGAGAAGGTGCTATCAGGGAATTCTCTGCCTGCCTTTCCCCAGTGCTCTGCAAGCTCTCCAGGACAACATAGAATCTGGGGCTCTGTGCTTTCTTTCCTTCTGAACAAGTGTTAGTTTTTTCTGCACAAAAGCGATTCTTGCGAAGCAATGTGAACACTTCTGCTTCCCAGGCACAGAGAAGGTGCTAGCAGGGAATTCTCTGCCTGCCTTTCCCCAGTGCTCTGCAAGCTCTCCAGGACAACATAAAATCTGGGGCTCTGTGCTTTCTTTCCTTCTGAACAAGTGTTACTGTTTTCTGCACAAAAGCGATTCTGCGAAGCAATGTGAACAGGCACAGAGAAAGTGCTAGCAAGGAATTCTCTGCCTGCCTTTCCCCAGTGCTCTGCAAGCTCTCCAGGACAACAGAAAATCTGGGGCTCTGTGCTTTCTTTCCTTCTGAACAAGTGTTACTGTTTTCTGCACAAAAGCGATTCTGCGAAGCAATGTGAACACTTCTGCTTCCCAGGCACAGAGAAGGTGCTAGCAAGGAATTCTATGCCTGGCTTTCCCCAGTGCTCTGCAAGCTCTCCAGGACAACATAAAATCTGGGGCTCAGTGCTTTCTTTCGTTCTGAACAAGTGTTACTGTTTTCTGCACAAAAGCGATTCTTGCGAAGCAATGTGAACACTTCTGCTTCCCAGGCACAGAGAAGGTGCTATCAGGGAATTCTCTGCCTGCCTTTCCCCAGTGCTCTGCAAGCTCTCCAGGACAACATAAAATCTGGGGCTCTGTGCTTTCTTTCCTTCTGAACAAGTGTTACTTTTTTCTGCACAAAAGCGATTCTGCGAAGCAATGTGAACACTTCTGCTTCCCAGGCACAGAGAAGGTGCTAGCAAGGAATTCTCTGCCTGCCTTTCCCCAGTGCTCTGCAAGCTCTCCAGGACAACATAAAATCTGAGGCTCTGTGCTTTCTTTCCTTCTGAACAAGTGTTAGCGTTTTCTGCACAAAAGCGATTCTGCGAAGCAATGTGAACACTTCTGCTTCCCAGGCACAGAGAAGGTGCTAGCAAGGAATTCTCTGCCTGCCTTTCCCCAGTGCTCTGCAAGCTCTCCAGGACAACATAGAATCTGGGGCTCTGTGCTTTCTTTCCTTCTGAACAAGTGTTACTGTTTTCTGCACAAAAGCGATTCTGCGAAGCAATGTGAACACTTCTGCTTCCCAGGCACAGAGAAGGTGCTAGCAAGGAATTCTCTGCCTGCCTTTCCCCAGTGCTCTGCAAGCTCTCCAGGACAACATAAAATCTGGGGCTCTGGCTTTCTTTCGTTCTGAACAACTGTTACTGTTTTCTGCACAAAAGCGATTCTTGCGAAGCAATGTGAACAGGCACAGAGAAGGTGCTAGCAGGGAATTCTCTGCCTGCCTTTCCCCAGTGCTCTGCAAGCTCTCCAGGACAACATAAAATCTGGGGCTCTGTGCTTTCTTTCCTTCTGAACAAGTGTTACTGTTTTCTGCACAAAAGCGATTCTTGCGAAGCAATGTGAACACTTCTGCTTCCCAGGCACAGAGAAGGTGCTAGCAAGGAATTCTCTGCCTGCCTTACCCCAGTGCTCTGCAAGCTCTCCAGGACAACATAGAATCTGGGGCTCTGTGCTTTCTTTCCTTCTGAACAAGTGTTACTGTTTTCTGCACAAATGCGATTCTGGGAAACAATGTGAACACCTCTGCTTCCCAGGCACAGAGAAGGTGCTAGCAAGGAATTCTCTGCCTGCCTTTCCCCAGTGCTCTGCAAGCTCTCCAGGACAACATAGAATCTGGGGCTCTGTGCTTTCTTTCGTTCTGAACAAGTGTTACTGTTTTCTGCACAAAAGCGATTCTGCGAAGCAATGTGAACAGGCACAGAGAAAGTGCTAGCAGGGAATTCTCTGCCTGCCTTTCCCCAGTGCTCTGCAAGCTCTCCAGGACAACATAAAATCTGGGGCTCTGTGCTTTCTTTCCTTCTGAACAAGTGTTACTGTTTTCTGCACAAAAGCGATTCTTGCGAAGCAATGTCAACACTTCTGCTTCCCAGGCACAGAGAAGGTGCTAGCAGGGAATTCTCTGCCTGCCTTTCCCCAGTGCTCTGCAAGCTCTCCAGGACAACATAAAATCTGGGGCTCTGTGCTTTCTTTCCTTCTGAACAAGTGTTACTGTTTTCTGCACAAAAGCGATTCTGCGAAGCAATGTGAACACTTCTGCTTCCCAGGCACAGAGAAGGTGCTAGCAAGGAATTCTCTGCCTGCCTTTCCCCAGTGCTCTGCAAGCTCTCCAGGACAACATAAAATCTGGGGCTCTGTGCTTTCTTTCCTTCTGAACAAGTGTTAGTGTTTTCTGCACAAAAGCGATTCTTGCGAAGCAATGTGAACACTTCTGCTTCCCAGGCACAGAGAAGGTGCTAGCAGGGAATTCTCTGCCTGCCTTTCCCCAGTGCTCTGCAAGCTCTCCAGGACAACATAGAATCTGGGGCTCTGTGCTTTCTTTCCTTCTGAACAAGTGTTACTGTTTTCTGCACAAAAGCGATTCTGCGAAGCAATGTGAACACTTCTGCTTCGCAGGCACAGAGAAGGTGCTAGCAGGGAATTCTCTGCCTGCCTTTCCCCAGTGCTCTGCAAGCTCTCCAGGACAACATAGAATCTGGGGCTCAGTGCTTTCTTTCGTTCTGAACAAGTGTTACTGTTTTCTGCACAAAAGCGATTCTGCGAAGCAATGTGAACAGGCACAGAGAAGGTGCTATCAGGGAATTCTCTGCCTGCCTTTCCCCAGTGCTCTGCAAGCTCTCCAGGACAACATAAAATCTGGGGCTCTGTGCTTTCTTTCCTTCTGAACAAGTGTTACTGTTTTCTGCACAAAAGCGATTCTGCAAAGCAATGTGAACACTTCTGCTTCCCAGGCACAGAGAAGGTGCTAGCAAGGAATTCTCTGCCTGCCTTTCCCCAGTGCTCTGCAAGCTCTCCAGGACAACAAAAAATCTGGGGCTCTGTGCTTTCTTTCCTTCTGAACAAGTGTTAGTGTTTTCTGCACAAAAGCGATTCTTGCGAAGCAATGTGAACACTTCTGCTTCCCAGGCACAGAGAAGGTGCTAGCAGGGAATTCTCTGCCTGCCTTTCCCCAGTGCTCTGCAAGCTCTCCAGGACAACATAGAATCTGGGGCTCTGTGCTTTCTTTCGTTCTGAACAAGTGTTACTGTTTTCTGCACAAAAGCGATTCTGCGAAGCAATGTGAACACTTCTGCTTCCCAGGCACAGAGAAGGTGCTATCAGGGTATTCTCTGCCTGCCTTTCCCCAGTGCTCTGCAAGCTCTCCAGGACAACATAAAATCTGGGGCTCTGTGCTTTCTTTCCTTCTGAACAAGTGTTAGTGTTTTCTGCACAAAAGAGATTCTTGCGAAGCAATGTGAACACTTCTGCTTCCCAGGCACAGAGAAGGTGCTAGCAGGGAATTCTCTGCCTGCCTTTCCCCAGTGCTCTGCAAGCTCTCCAGGACAACATAGAATCTGGGGCTCTGTGCTTTCTTTCGTTCTGAACAAGTGTTACTCTTTTCTGCACAAAAGCGATTCTGCGAAGCAATGTGAACAGGCACAGAGAAGGTGCCAGCAGGGAATTCTCTGCCTGCCTTTCCCCAGTGCTCTGCAAGCTCTCCAGGACAACATAAAATCTGGGGCTCTGTGCTTTCTTTCCTTCTGAACAAGTGTTACTGTTTTCTGCACAAAAGCGATTCTGCGAAGCAATGTGAACAGGCACAGAGAAAGTGCTAGCAAGGAATTCTCTGCCTGCCTTTCCCCAGTGCTCTGCAAGCTCTCCAGGACAACAGAAAATCTGGGGCTCTGTGCTTTCTTTCCTTCTGAACAAGTGTTACTGTTTTCTGCACAAAAGCGATTCTGCGAAGCAATGTGAACACTTCTGCTTCCCAGGCACAGAGAAGGTGCTAGCAAGGAATTCTATGCCTGGCTTTCCCCAGTGCTCTGCAAGCTCTCCAGGACAACATAAAATCTGGGGCTCTGTGCTTTCTTTCCTTCTGAACAAGTGTTACTGTTTTCTGCACAAAAGCGATTCTTGCGAAGCAATGTGAACACTTCTGCTTCCCAGGCACAGAGAAGGTGCTAGCAGGCAATTCTCTGCCTGCCTTTCCCCAGTGCTCTGCAAGCTCTCCAGGACAACATAAAATCTGGGGCTCTGTGCTTTCTTTCCTTCTGAACAAGTGTTACTTTTTTCTGCACAAAAGCGATTCTGCGAAGCAATGTGAACACTTCTGCTTCCCAGGCACAGAGAAGGTGCTAGCAAGGAATTCTCTGCCTGCCTTTCCCCAGTGCTCTGCAAGCTCTCCAGGACAACATAAAATCTGAGGCTCTGTGCTTTCTTTCCTTCTGAACAAGTGTTAGCGTTTTCTGCACAAAAGCGATTCTGCGAAGCAATGTGAACACTTCTGCTTCCCAGGCACAGAGAAGGTGCTAGCAAGGAATTCTCTGCCTGCCTTTCCCCAGTGCTCTGCAAGCTCTCCAGGACAACATAGAATCTGGGGCTCTGTGCTTTCTTTCCTTCTGAACAAGTGTTACTGTTTTCTGCACAAAAGCGATTCTGCGAAGCAATGTGAACACTTCTGCTTCCCAGGCACAGAGAAGGTGCTAGCAAGGAATTCTCTGCCTGCCTTTCCCCAGTGCTCTGCAAGCTCTCCAGGACAACATAGAATCTGGGGCTCTGGCTTTCTTTCGTTCTGAACAACTGTTACTGTTTTCTGCACAAAAGCGATTCTTGCGAAGCAATGTGAACAGGCACAGAGAAGGTGCTAGCAGGGAATTCTCTGCCTGCCTTTCCCCAGTGCTCTGCAAGCTCTCCAGGACAACATAAAATCTGGGGCTCTGTGCTTTCTTTCCTTCTGAACAAGTGTTACTGTTTTCTGCACAAAAGCGATTCTTGCGAAGCAATGTGAACACTTCTGCTTCCCAGGCACAGAGAAGGTGCTAGCAAGGAATTCTCTGCCTGCCTTACCCCAGTGCTCTGCAAGCTCTCCAGGACAACATAGAATCTGGGGCTCTGTGCTTTCTTTCCTTCTGAACAAGTGTTACTGTTTTCTGCACAAATGCGATTCTGGGAAACAATGTGAACACCTCTGCTTCCCAGGCACAGAGAAGGTGCTAGCAAGGAATTCTCTGCCTGCCTTTCCCCAGTGCTCTGCAAGCTCTCCAGGACAACATAGAATCTGGGGCTCTGTGCTTTCTTTCGTTCTGAACAAGTGTTACTGTTTTCTGCACAAAAGCGATTCTGCGAAGCAATGTGAACAGGCACAGAGAAAGTGCTAGCAGGGAATTCTCTGCCTGCCTTTCCCCAGTGCTCTGCAAGCTCTCCAGGACAACATAAAATCTGGGGCTCTGTGCTTTCTTTCCTTCTGAACAAGTGTTACTGTTTTCTGCACAAAAGCGATTCTTGCGAAGCAATGTCAACACTTCTGCTTCCCAGGCACAGAGAAGGTGCTAGCAAGGAATTCTCTGCCTGCCTTTCCCCAGTGCTCTGCAAGCTCTCCAGGACAACATAAAATCTGGGGCTCTGTGCTTTCTTTCCTTCTGAACAAGTGTTACTGTTTTCTGCACAAAAGCAATTCTTGCGAAGCAATGTGAACACTTATGCTTCCCAGGCACAGAGAAGGTGCTAGCAAGGAATTCTCTGCCTGCCTTTCCCCAGTGCTGTGCAAGCTCTCCAGGACAACATAAAATCTGGGGCTCTGTGCTTTCTTTCCTTCTGAACAAGTGTTACTGTTTTCTGCACAAACGCGATTCTGCGAAGCAATGTGAACACTTCTGCTTCCCAGGCACAGAGAAGGTGCTAGCAGGGAATTCTCTGCCTGCCTTTCCCCAGTGCTCTGCAAGCTCTCCAGGACAACATAAAATCTGGGGCTCTGTGCTTTCTTTCCTTCTGAACAAGTGTTACTGTTTTCTGCACAAAAGCGATTCTGCGAAGCAATGTGAACACTTCTGCTTCCCAGGCACAGAGAAGGTGCTAGCAAGGAATTCTCTGCCTGCCTTTCCCCAGTGCTCTGCAAGCTCTCCAGGACAACATAAAATCTGGGGCTCTGTGCTTTCTTTCCTTCTGAACAAGTGTTAGTGTTTTCTGCACAAAAGCGATTCTTGCGAAGCAATGTGAACACTTCTGCTTCCCAGGCACAGAGAAGGTGCTAGCAGGGAATTCTCTGCCTGCCTTTCCCCAGTGCTCTGCAAGCTCTCCAGGACAACATAGAATCTGGGGCTCTGTGCTTTCTTTCCTTCTGAACAAGTGTTACTGTTTTCTGCACAAAAGCGATTCTGCGAAGCAATGTGAACACTTCTGCTTCGCAGGCACAGAGAAGGTGCTAGCAGGGAATTCTCTGCCTGCCTTTCCCCAGTGCTCTGCAAGCTCTCCAGGACAACATAGAATCTGGGGCTCAGTGCTTTCTTTCGTTCTGAACAAGTGTTACTGTTTTCTGCACAAAAGCGATTCTGCGAAGCAATGTGAACAGGCACAGAGAAGGTGCTATCAGGGAATTCTCTGCCTGCCTTTCCCCAGTGCTCTGCAAGCTCTCCAGGACAACATAAAATCTGGGGCTCTGTGCTTTCTTTCCTTCTGAACAAGTGTTACTGTTTTCTGCACAAAAGCGATTCTGCAAAGCAATGTGAACACTTCTGCTTCCCAGGCACAGAGAAGGTGCTAGCAAGGAATTCTCTGCCTGCCTTTCCCCAGTGCTCTGCAAGCTCTCCAGGACAACAAAAAATCTGGGGCTCTGTGCTTTCTTTCCTTCTGAACAAGTGTTAGTGTTTTCTGCACAAAAGCGATTCTTGCGAAGCAATGTGAACACTTCTGCTTCCCAGGCACAGAGAAGGTGCTAGCAGGGAATTCTCTGCCTGCCTTTCCCCAGTGCTCTGCAAGCTCTCCAGGACAACATAGAATCTGGGGCTCTGTGCTTTCTTTCGTTCTGAACAAGTGTTACTGTTTTCTGCACAAAAGCGATTCTGCGAAGCAATGTGAACACTTCTGCTTCCCAGGCACAGAGAAGGTGCTATCAGGGTATTCTCTGCCTGCCTTTCCCCAGTGCTCTGCAAGCTCTCCAGGACAACATAAAATCTGGGGCTCTGTGCTTTCTTTCCTTCTGAACAAGTGTTAGTGTTTTCTGCACAAAAGAGATTCTTGCGAAGCAATGTGAACACTTCTGCTTCCCAGGCACAGAGAAGGTGCTAGCAGGGAATTCTCTGCCTGCCTTTCCCCAGTGCTCTGCAAGCTCTCCAGGACAACATAGAATCTGGGGCTCTGTGCTTTCTTTCGTTCTGAACAAGTGTTACTCTTTTCTGCACAAAAGCGATTCTGCGAAGCAATGTGAACAGGCACAGAGAAGGTGCCAGCAGGGAATTCTCTGCCTGCCTTTCCCCAGTGCTCTGCAAGCTCTCCAGGACAACATAAAATCTGGGGCTCTGTGCTTTCTTTCCTTCTGAACAAGTGTTACTGTTTTCTGCACAAAAGCGATTCTGCGAAGCAATGTGAACAGGCACAGAGAAAGTGCTAGCAAGGAATTCTCTGCCTGCCTTTCCCCAGTGCTCTGCAAGCTCTCCAGGACAACAGAAAATCTGGGGCTCTGTGCTTTCTTTCCTTCTGAACAAGTGTTACTGTTTTCTGCACAAAAGCGATTCTGCGAAGCAATGTGAACACTTCTGCTTCCCAGGCACAGAGAAGGTGCTAGCAAGGAATTCTATGCCTGGCTTTCCCCAGTGCTCTGCAAGCTCTCCAGGACAACATAAAATCTGGGGCTCTGTGCTTTCTTTCCTTCTGAACAAGTGTTACTGTTTTCTGCACAAAAGCGATTCTTGCGAAGCAATGTGAACACTTCTGCTTCCCAGGCACAGAGAAGGTGCTAGCAGGCAATTCTCTGCCTGCCTTTCCCCAGTGCTCTGCAAGCTCTCCAGGACAACATAAAATCTGGGGCTCTGTGCTTTCTTTCCTTCTGAACAAGTGTTACTTTTTTCTGCACAAAAGCGATTCTGCGAAGCAATGTGAACACTTCTGCTTCCCAGGCACAGAGAAGGTGCTAGCAAGGAATTCTCTGCCTGCCTTTCCCCAGTGCTCTGCAAGCTCTCCAGGACAACATAAAATCTGAGGCTCTGTGCTTTCTTTCCTTCTGAACAAGTGTTAGCGTTTTCTGCACAAAAGCGATTCTGCGAAGCAATGTGAACACTTCTGCTTCCCAGGCACAGAGAAGGTGCTAGCAAGGAATTCTCTGCCTGCCTTTCCCCAGTGCTCTGCAAGCTCTCCAGGACAACATAGAATCTGGGGCTCTGTGCTTTCTTTCCTTCTGAACAAGTGTTACTGTTTTCTGCACAAAAGCGATTCTGCGAAGCAATGTGAACACTTCTGCTTCCCAGGCACAGAGAAGGTGCTAGCAAGGAATTCTCTGCCTGCCTTTCCCCAGTGCTCTGCAAGCTCTCCAGGACAACATAGAATCTGGGGCTCTGGCTTTCTTTCGTTCTGAACAACTGTTACTGTTTTCTGCACAAAAGCGATTCTTGCGAAGCAATGTGAACAGGCACAGAGAAGGTGCTAGCAGGGAATTCTCTGCCTGCCTTTCCCCAGTGCTCTGCAAGCTCTCCAGGACAACATAAAATCTGGGGCTCTGTGCTTTCTTTCCTTCTGAACAAGTGTTACTGTTTTCTGCACAAAAGCGATTCTTGCGAAGCAATGTGAACACTTCTGCTTCCCAGGCACAGAGAAGGTGCTAGCAAGGAATTCTCTGCCTGCCTTACCCCAGTGCTCTGCAAGCTCTCCAGGACAACATAGAATCTGGGGCTCTGTGCTTTCTTTCCTTCTGAACAAGTGTTACTGTTTTCTGCACAAATGCGATTCTGGGAAACAATGTGAACACCTCTGCTTCCCAGGCACAGAGAAGGTGCTAGCAAGGAATTCTCTGCCTGCCTTTCCCCAGTGCTCTGCAAGCTCTCCAGGACAACATAGAATCTGGGGCTCTGTGCTTTCTTTCGTTCTGAACAAGTGTTACTGTTTTCTGCACAAAAGCGATTCTGCGAAGCAATGTGAACAGGCACAGAGAAAGTGCTAGCAGGGAATTCTCTGCCTGCCTTTCCCCAGTGCTCTGCAAGCTCTCCAGGACAACATAAAATCTGGGGCTCTGTGCTTTCTTTCCTTCTGAACAAGTGTTACTGTTTTCTGCACAAAAGCGATTCTTGCGAAGCAATGTCAACACTTCTGCTTCCCAGGCACAGAGAAGGTGCTAGCAAGGAATTCTCTGCCTGCCTTTCCCCAGTGCTCTGCAAGCTCTCCAGGACAACATAAAATCTGGGGCTCTGTGCTTTCTTTCCTTCTGAACAAGTGTTACTGTTTTCTGCACAAAAGCAATTCTTGCGAAGCAATGTGAACACTTATGCTTCCCAGGCACAGAGAAGGTGCTAGCAAGGAATTCTCTGCCTGCCTTTCCCCAGTGCTGTGCAAGCTCTCCAGGACAACATAAAATCTGGGGCTCTGTGCTTTCTTTCCTTCTGAACAAGTGTTACTGTTTTCTGCACAAACGCGATTCTGCGAAGCAATGTGAACACTTCTGCTTCCCAGGCACAGAGAAGGTGCTAGCAGGGAATTCTCTGCCTGCCTTTCCCCAGTGCTCTGCAAGCTCTCCAGGACAACATAAAATCTGGGGCTCTGTGCTTTCTTTCCTTCTGAACAAGTGTTACTGTTTTCTGCACAAAAGCGATTCTGCGAAGCAATGTGAACACTTCTGCTTCCCAGGCACAGAGAAGGTGCTAGCAAGGAATTCTCTGCCTGCCTTTCCCCAGTGCTCTGCAAGCTCTCCAGGACAACATAAAATCTGGGGCTCTGTGCTTTCTTTCCTTCTGAACAAGTGTTAGTGTTTTCTGCACAAAAGCGATTCTTGCGAAGCAATGTGAACACGTCTGCTTCCCAGGCACAGAGAAGGTGCTAGCAGGGAATTCTCTGCCTGCCTTTCCCCAGTGCTCTGCAAGCTCTCCAGGACAACATAGAATCTGGGGCTCTGTGCTTTCTTTCCTTCTGAACAAGTGTTACTGTTTTCTGCACAAAAGCGATTCTGCGAAGCAATGTGAACACTTCTGCTTCGCAGGCACAGAGAAGGTGCTAGCAGGGAATTCTCTGCCTGCCTTTCCCCAGTGCTCTGCAAGCTCTCCAGGACAACATAGAATCTGGGGCTCAGTGCTTTCTTTCGTTCTGAACAAGTGTTACTGGTTTCTGCACAAAAGCGATTCTGCGAAGCAATGTGAACAGGCACAGAGAAGGTGCTATCAGGGAATTCTCTGCCTGCCTTTCCCCAGTGCTCTGCAAGCTCTCCAGGACAACATAAAATCTGGGGCTCTGTGCTTTCTTTCCTTCTGAACAAGTGTTACTGTTTTCTGCACAAAAGCGATTCTGCAAAGCAATGTGAACACTTCTGCTTCCCAGGCACAGAGAAGGTGCTAGCAAGGAATTCTCTGCCTGCCTTTCCCCAGTGCTCTGCAAGCTCTCCAGGACAACAAAAAATCTGGGGCTCTGTGCTTTCTTTCCTTCTGAACAAGTGTTAGTGTTTTCTGCACAAAAGCGATTCTTGCGAAGCAATGTGAACACTTCTGCTTCCCAGGCACAGAGAAGGTGCTAGCAGGGAATTCTCTGCCTGCCTTTCCCCAGTGCTCTGCAAGCTCTCCAGGACAACATAGAATCTGGGGCTCTGTGCTTTCTTTCGTTCTGAAAAAGTGTTACTGTTTTCTGCACAAAAGCGATTCTGCGAAGCAATGTGAACACTTCTGCTTCCCAGGCACAGAGAAGGTGCTATCAGGGTATTCTCTGCCTGCCTTTCCCCAGTGCTCTGCAAGCTCTCCAGGACAACATAAAATCTGGGGCTCTGTGCTTTCTTTCCTTCTGAACAAGTGTTAGTGTTTTCTGCACAAAAGAGATTCTTGCGAAGCAATGTGAACACTTCTGCTTCCCAGGCACAGAGAAGGTGCTAGCAGGGAATTCTCTGCCTGCCTTTCCCCAGTGCTCTGCAAGCTCTCCAGGACAACATAGAATCTGGGGCTCTGTGCTTTCTTTCGTTCTGAACAAGTGTTACTCTTTTCTGCACAAAAGCGATTCTGCGAAGCAATGTGAACAGGCACAGAGAAGGTGCCAGCAGGGAATTCTCTGCCTGCCTTTCCCCAGTGCTCTGCAAGCTCTCCAGGACTACATAAAATCTGGGGCTCTGTGCTTTCTTTCCTTCTGAACAAGTGTTACTGTTTTCTGCACAAAAGCGTTTCTGCGAAGCAATGTGAACACTTCTGCTTCCCAGGCACAGAGAAGGTGCTACGAAGGAATTCTCTGCCTGCCTTTCCCCAGTGCTCTGCAAGCTCTCCAGGACAACATAGAATCTGGGGCTCTGTGCTTTCTTTCCTTCTGAACAAGTGTTACTGTTTTCTGCACAAAAGCGATTCTGCGAAACAATGTGAACAGGCACAGAGAAGGTGCTAGCAGGGAATTCTCTGCCTGCCTTTCCCCAGTGCTCTGCAAGCTCTCCAGGACAACATAGAATCTGGGGCTCTGTGCTTTCTTTCGTTCTGAACAACTGTTACTGTTTTCTGCACAAAAGCGATTCTTGCGAAGCAATGTGAACACTTCTGCTTCCCAGGCACAGAGAAGGTGCTAGCAAGGAATTCTCTGCCTGCCTTTCCCCAGTGCTCTGCAAGCTCTCCAGGACAACATAGAATCTGGGGCTCTGTGCTTTCTTTCCTTCTGAACAAGTCTTACTGTTTTCTGCACAAAAGCGATTCTTGCGAAGCAATGTGAACAGGCACAGAGAAGGTGCTAGCAGGGAATTCTCTGCCTGCCTTTCCCCAGTGCTCTGCAAGCTCTCCAGGACAACATAGAATCTGGGGCTCTGTGCTTTCTTTCCTTCTGAACAAGTGTTACTGTTTTCTGCACAAAAGCGATTCTGCGAAGCAATGTGAACACTTCTGCTTACCAGGCACAGAGAAGGTGCTAGCAAGGAATTCTCTGCCTGCCTTACCCCAGTGCTCTGCAAGGTCTCCAGGACAACATAGAATCTGGGGCTCTGTGCTTTCTTTCCTTCTGAACAAGTGTTACTGTTTTCTGCACAAATGCGATTCTGGGAAACAATGTGAACACCTCTGCTTCCCAGGCACAGAGAAGGTGCTAGCAAGGAATTCTCTGCCTGCCTTTCCCCAGTGCTCTGCAAGCTCTCCAGGACAACATAGAATCTGGGGCTCTGTGTTTTCTTTCGTTCTGAACAAGTGTTACTGTTTTCTGCACAAAAGCGATTCTGCGAAGCAATGTGAACAGGCACAGAGAAAGTGCTAGCAGGGAATTCTCTGCCTGCCTTTCCCCAGTGCTCTGCAAGCTCTCCAGGACAACATAAAATCTGGGGCTCTGTGCTTTCTTTCCTTCTGAACAAGTGTTACTGTTTTCTGCACAAAAGCGATTCTTGCGAAGCAATGTCAACACTTCTGCTACCCAGGCACAGAGAAGGTGCTAGCAAGGAATTCTCTGCCTGCCTTTCCCCAGTGCTCTGCAAGCTCTCCAGGACAACATAAAATCTGGGGCTCTGTGCTTTCTTTCCTTCTGAACAAGTGTTACTGTTTTCTGCACAAAAGCAATTCTTGCGAAGCAATGTGAACACTTATGCTTCCCAGGCACAGAGAAGGTGCTAGCAAGGAATTCTCTGCCTGCCTTTCCCCAGTGCTCTGCAAGCTCTCCAGGACAACATAAAATCTGGGGCTCTGTGCTTTCTTTCCTTCTGAACAAGTGTTACTGTTTTCTGCACAAACGCGATTCTGCGAAGCAATGTGAACACTTCTGCTTCCCAGGCACAGAGAAGGTGCTAGCAGGGAATTCTCTGCCTGCCTTTCCCCAGTGCTCTGCAAGCTCTCCAGGACAACATAAAATCTGGGGCTCTGTGCTTTCTTTCCTTCTGAACAAGTGTTAGCGTTTTCTGCACAAAAGCGATTCTTGCGAAGCAATGTGAACACTTCTGCTTCCCAGGCACAGAGAAGGTGCTAGCAGGGAATTCTCTGCCTGCCTTTCCCCAGTGCTCTGCAAGCTCTCCAGGACAACATAAAATCTGGGGCTCTGTGCTTTCTTTCGTTCTGAACAAGTGTTACTGTTTTCTGCACAAAAGCGATTCTGCGAAACAATGTGAACAGGCACAGAGAAGGTGCTATCAGGGAATTCTCTGCCTGCCTTTCCCCAGTGCTCTGCAAGCTCTCCAGGACAACATAGAATCTGGGGCTCTGTGCTTTCTTTCGTTCTGAACAAGTGTTACTGTTTTCTGCACAAAAGCGATTCTTGCGAAGCAATGTGAACACTTATGCTTCCCAGGCACAGAGAAGGTGCTAGCAGGGAATTCTCTGCCTGCCTTACCCCAGTGCTCTGCAAGCTCTCCAGGACAACATAAAATCTGGGGCTCTGTGCTTTCTTTCCTTCTGATCAAGTGTTACTGTTTTCTGCACAAAAGCGATTCTTGCGAAGCAATGTGAACACTTCTGCTTCCCAGGCACAGAGAAGGTGCTAGCAGGGAATTCTCTGCCTGCCTTTCCCCAGTGCTCTGCAAGCTCTCCAAGACAACATAGAATCTGGGGCTCTGTGCTTTCTTTCAATCTGAACAAATGTTACTGTTTTCTGCACAAAAGCGATTCTGCGAAGCAATGTGAACACTTCTGCTTCCCAGGCACAGAGAAGGTGCTAGCAGGGAATTCTCTGCCTGCCTTTCCCCAGTGCTCTGCAAGCTCTCCAGGACAACATAAAATCTGGGGCTCTGTGCTTTCTTTCCTTCTGAACAAGTGTTACTGTTTTCTGCACAAAAGCGATTCTTGCGAAGCAATGTGAACACTTCTGCTTCCCAGGCACAGAGAAGGTGCTAGCAAGGAATTCTCTGCCTGCCTTTCCCCAGTGCTCTGCAAGCTCTCCAGGACAACATAAAATCTGGGGCTCTGTGCTTTCTTTCGTTCTGAACAAGTGATAGTGTTTTCTGCACAAAAGCGATTCTTGCGAAGCAATGTGAACACTTATGCTTCCCAGGCACAGAGAAGGTGCTAGCAGGGAATTCTCTGCCTGCCTTTCCCCAGTGCTCTGCAAGCTCTCCAGGACAACATAGAATCTGGGGCTCTGTGCTTTCTTTCGTTCTGAACAAGTGTTACTGTTTTCTGCACAAAAGCGATTCTGCGAAACAATGTGAACAGGCACAGAGAAGGTGCTAGCAGGGAATTCTCTGCCTGCCTTTCCCCAGTGCTCTGCAAGCTCTCCAGGACAACATAGAATCTGGGGCTCTGTGCTTTCTTTCCTTCTGAACAAGTGTTACTGTTTTCTGCACAAAAGCGATTCTTGCGAAGCAATGTGAACACTTCTGCTTCCCAGGCACAGAGAAGGTGCTAGCAAGGAATTCTCTGCCTGCCTTTCCCCAGTGCTCTGCAAGCTCTCCAGGACAACATAAAATCTGGGGCTCTGTGCTTTCTTTTGTTCTGAACAAGTGTTACTGTTTTCTGCACAAAAGCGATTCTTGCGAAGCAATGTGAACACTTCTGCTTCCCAGGCACAGAGAAGGTGCTAGCAGGGAATTCTCTGCCTGCCTTTCCCCAGTGCTCTGCAAGCTCTCCAGGACAACATAGAATCTGGGGCTCTGTGCTTTCTTTCCTTCTGAACAAGTGTTACTGTTTTCTGCACAAAAGCGATTCTGCGAAGCAATGTGAACAGGCACAGAGAAAGTGCTAGCAGGGAATTCTCTGCCTGCCTTTCCCCAGTGCTCTGCAAGCTCTCCAGGACAACATAAAATCTGGGGCTCTGTGCTTTCTTTCGTTCTGAACAAGTGTTACTGTTTTCTGCACAAAAGCGATTCTGCGAAGCAATGTCAACACTTCTGCTTCCCAGGCACAGAGAAGGTGCTAGCAAGGAATTCTCTGCCTGCCTTTCCCCAGTGCTCTGCAAGCTCTCCAGGGCAACATCAAATCTGGAGCTCTGTGCTTTCTTTCGTTCTGAACAAGTGTTACTGTTTTCTGCACAAAAGCGATTCTGCGAAGCAACGTGAACAGGCACAGAGAAGGTGCTAGCAGGGAATTCTCTGCCTGCCTTTCCCCAGTGCTCTGCAAGCTCTCCAAGACAACATAAAATCTGGGGCTCTGTGCTTTCTTTCCTTCTGAACAAGTGTTACTGTTTTCTGCACAAAAGCGATTCTTTCGAAGCAATGTGAACACTTCTGCTTCCCAGGCACAGAGAAGGTGCTATCAGGGAATTCTCTGCCTGCCTTTCCCCAGTGCTCTGCAAGCTCTCCAGGACAACATTGAATCTGGGGCTCTGTGCTTTCTTTCGTTCTGAACAACTGTTACTGTTTTCTGCACAAAAGCGATTCTGCGAAGCAATGTGAACTGGCACAGAGAAGGTGCTATCAGGGAATTCTCTGCCTGCCTTTCCCCAGTGCTCTGCAAGCTCTCCAGGACAACATAGAATCTGGGGCTCTGTGCTTTCTTTCCTTCTGAACAAGTGTTAGTTTTTTCTGCACAAAAGCGATTCTTGCGAAGCAATGTGAACACTTCTGCTTCCCAGGCACAGAGAAGGTGCTAGCAGGGAATTCTCTGCCTGCCTTTCCCCAGTGCTCTGCAAGCTCTCCAGGACAACATAAAATCTGGGGCTCTGTGCTTTCTTTCCTTCTGAACAAGTGTTACTGTTTTCTGCACAAAAGCGATTCTGCGAAGCAATGTGAACAGGCACAGAGAAAGTGCTAGCAAGGAATTCTCTGCCTGCCTTTCCCCAGTGCTCTGCAAGCTCTCCAGGACAACAGAAAATCTGGGGCTCTGTGCTTTCTTTCCTTCTGAACAAGTGTTACTGTTTTCTGCACAAAAGCGATTCTGCGAAGCAATGTGAACACTTCTGCTTCCCAGGCACAGAGAAGGTGCTAGCAAGGAATTCTATGCCTGGCTTTCCCCAGTGCTCTGCAAGCTCTCCAGGACAACATAAAATCTGGGGCTCTGTGCTTTCTTTCCTTCTGAACAAGTGTTACTGTTTTCTGCACAAAAGCGATTCTTGCGAAGCAATGTGAACACTTCTGCTTCCCAGGCACAGAGAAGGTGCTAGCAGGCAATTCTCTGCCTGCCTTTCCCCAGTGCTCTGCAAGCTCTCCAGGACAACATAAAATCTGGGGCTCTGTGCTTTCTTTCCTTCTGAACAAGTGTTACTTTTTTCTGCACAAAAGCGATTCTGCGAAGCAATGTGAACACTTCTGCTTCCCAGGCACAGAGAAGGTGCTAGCAAGGAATTCTCTGCCTGCCTTTCCCCAGTGCTCTGCAAGCTCTCCAGGACAACATAAAATCTGAGGCTCTGTGCTTTCTTTCCTTCTGAACAAGTGTTAGCGTTTTCTGCACAAAAGCGATTCTGCGAAGCAATGTGAACACTTCTGCTTCCCAGGCACAGAGAAGGTGCTAGCAAGGAATTCTCTGCCTGCCTTTCCCCAGTGCTCTGCAAGCTCTCCAGGACAACATAGAATCTGGGGCTCTGTGCTTTCTTTCCTTCTGAACAAGTGTTACTGTTTTCTGCACAAAAGCGATTCTGCGAAGCAATGTGAACACTTCTGCTTCCCAGGCACAGAGAAGGTGCTAGCAAGGAATTCTCTGCCTGCCTTTCCCCAGTGCTCTGCAAGCTCTCCAGGACAACATAGAATCTGGGGCTCTGGCTTTCTTTCGTTCTGAACAACTGTTACTGTTTTCTGCACAAAAGCGATTCTTGCGAAGCAATGTGAACAGGCACAGAGAAGGTGCTAGCAGGGAATTCTCTGCCTGCCTTTCCCCAGTGCTCTGCAAGCTCTCCAGGACAACATAAAATCTGGGGCTCTGTGCTTTCTTTCCTTCTGAACAAGTGTTACTGTTTTCTGCACAAAAGCGATTCTTGCGAAGCAATGTGAACACTTCTGCTTCCCAGGCACAGAGAAGGTGCTAGCAAGGAATTCTCTGCCTGCCTTACCCCAGTGCTCTGCAAGCTCTCCAGGACAACATAGAATCTGGGGCTCTGTGCTTTCTTTCCTTCTGAACAAGTGTTACTGTTTTCTGCACAAATGCGATTCTGGGAAACAATGTGAACACCTCTGCTTCCCAGGCACAGAGAAGGTGCTAGCAAGGAATTCTCTGCCTGCCTTTCCCCAGTGCTCTGCAAGCTCTCCAGGACAACATAGAATCTGGGGCTCTGTGCTTTCTTTCGTTCTGAACAAGTGTTACTGTTTTCTGCACAAAAGCGATTCTGCGAAGCAATGTGAACAGGCACAGAGAAAGTGCTAGCAGGGAATTCTCTGCCTGCCTTTCCCCAGTGCTCTGCAAGCTCTCCAGGACAACATAAAATCTGGGGCTCTGTGCTTTCTTTCCTTCTGAACAAGTGTTACTGTTTTCTGCACAAAAGCGATTCTTGCGAAGCAATGTCAACACTTCTGCTTCCCAGGCACAGAGAAGGTGCTAGCAAGGAATTCTCTGCCTGCCTTTCCCCAGTGCTCTGCAAGCTCTCCAGGACAACATAAAATCTGGGGCTCTGTGCTTTCTTTCCTTCTGAACAAGTGTTACTGTTTTCTGCACAAAAGCAATTCTTGCGAAGCAATGTGAACACTTATGCTTCCCAGGCACAGAGAAGGTGCTAGCAAGGAATTCTCTGCCTGCCTTTCCCCAGTGCTGTGCAAGCTCTCCAGGACAACATAAAATCTGGGGCTCTGTGCTTTCTTTCCTTCTGAACAAGTGTTACTGTTTTCTGCACAAACGCGATTCTGCGAAGCAATGTGAACACTTCTGCTTCCCAGGCACAGAGAAGGTGCTAGCAGGGAATTCTCTGCCTGCCTTTCCCCAGTGCTCTGCAAGCTCTCCAGGACAACATAAAATCTGGGGCTCTGTGCTTTCTTTCCTTCTGAACAAGTGTTACTGTTTTCTGCACAAAAGCGATTCTGCGAAGCAATGTGAACACTTCTGCTTCCCAGGCACAGAGAAGGTGCTAGCAAGGAATTCTCTGCCTGCCTTTCCCCAGTGCTCTGCAAGCTCTCCAGGACAACATAAAATCTGGGGCTCTGTGCTTTCTTTCCTTCTGAACAAGTGTTAGTGTTTTCTGCACAAAAGCGATTCTTGCGAAGCAATGTGAACACTTCTGCTTCCCAGGCACAGAGAAGGTGCTAGCAGGGAATTCTCTGCCTGCCTTTCCCCAGTGCTCTGCAAGCTCTCCAGGACAACATAGAATCTGGGGCTCTGTGCTTTCTTTCCTTCTGAACAAGTGTTACTGTTTTCTGCACAAAAGCGATTCTGCGAAGCAATGTGAACACTTCTGCTTCGCAGGCACAGAGAAGGTGCTAGCAGGGAATTCTCTGCCTGCCTTTCCCCAGTGCTCTGCAAGCTCTCCAGGACAACATAGAATCTGGGGCTCAGTGCTTTCTTTCGTTCTGAACAAGTGTTACTGTTTTCTGCACAAAAGCGATTCTGCGAAGCAATGTGAACAGGCACAGAGAAGGTGCTATCAGGGAATTCTCTGCCTGCCTTTCCCCAGTGCTCTGCAAGCTCTCCAGGACAACATAAAATCTGGGGCTCTGTGCTTTCTTTCCTTCTGAACAAGTGTTACTGTTTTCTGCACAAAAGCGATTCTGCAAAGCAATGTGAACACTTCTGCTTCCCAGGCACAGAGAAGGTGCTAGCAAGGAATTCTCTGCCTGCCTTTCCCCAGTGCTCTGCAAGCTCTCCAGGACAACAAAAAATCTGGGGCTCTGTGCTTTCTTTCCTTCTGAACAAGTGTTAGTGTTTTCTGCACAAAAGCGATTCTTGCGAAGCAATGTGAACACTTCTGCTTCCCAGGCACAGAGAAGGTGCTAGCAGGGAATTCTCTGCCTGCCTTTCCCCAGTGCTCTGCAAGCTCTCCAGGACAACATAGAATCTGGGGCTCTGTGCTTTCTTTCGTTCTGAACAAGTGTTACTGTTTTCTGCACAAAAGCGATTCTTGCGAAGCAATGTGAACACTTCTGCTTCCCAGGCACAGAGAAGGTGCTATCAGGGTATTCTCTGCCTGCCTTTCCCCAGTGCTCTGCAAGCTCTCCAGGACAACATAAAATCTGGGGCTCTGTGCTTTCTTTCCTTCTGAACAAGTGTTAGTGTTTTCTGCACAAAAGAGATTCTTGCGAAGCAATGTGAACACTTCTGCTTCCCAGGCACAGAGAAGGTGCTAGCAGGGAATTCTCTGCCTGCCTTTCCCCAGTGCTCTGCAAGCTCTCCAGGACAACATAGAATCTGGGGCTCTGTGCTTTCTTTCGTTCTGAACAAGTGTTACTCTTTTCTGCACAAAAGCGATTCTGCGAAGCAATGTGAACAGGCACAGAGAAGGTGCCAGCAGGGAATTCTCTGCCTGCCTTTCCCCAGTGCTCTGCAAGCTCTCCAGGACTACATAAAATCTGGGGCTCTGTGCTTTCTTTCCTTCTGAACAAGTGTTACTGTTTTCTGCACAAAAGCGATTCTGCGAAGCAATGTGAACAGGCACAGAGAAAGTGCTAGCAAGGAATTCTCTGCCTGCCTTTCCCCAGTGCTCTGCAAGCTCTCCAGGACAACAGAAAATCTGGGGCTCTGTGCTTTCTTTCCTTCTGAACAAGTGTTACTGTTTTCTGCACAAAAGCGATTCTGCGAAGCAATGTGAACACTTCTGCTTCCCAGGCACAGAGAAGGTGCTAGCAAGGAATTCTATGCCTGGCTTTCCCCAGTGCTCTGCAAGCTCTCCAGGACAACATAAAATCTGGGGCTCTGTGCTTTCTTTCCTTCTGAACAAGTGTTAGTGTTTTCTGCACAAAAGCGATTCTTGCGAAGCAATGTGAACACTTCTGCTTCCCAGGCACAGAGAAGGTGCTAGCAGGCAATTCTCTGCCTGCCTTTCCCCAGTGCTCTGCAAGCTCTCCAGGACAACATAAAATCTGGGGCTCTGTGCTTTCTTTCCTTCTGAACAAGTGTTACTTTTTTCTGCACAAAAGCGATTCTGCGAAACAATGTGAACACTTCTGCTTCCCAGGCACAGAGAAGGTGCTAGCAAGGAATTCTCTGCCTGCCTTTCCCCAGTGCTCTGCAAGCTCTCCAGGACAACATAAAATCTGAGGCTCTGTGCTTTCTTTCCTTCTGAACAAGTGTTAGCGTTTTCTGCACAAAAGCGATTCTGCGAAGCAATGTGAACACTTCTGCTTCCCAGGCACAGAGAAGGTGCTAGCAAGGAATTCTCTGCCTGCCTTTCCCCAGTGCTCTGCAAGCTCTCCAGGACAACATAAAATCTGGGGCTCTGTGCTTTCTTTCCTTCTGAACAAGTGTTAGTGTTTTCTGCACAAAAGAGATTCTTGCGAAGCAATGTGAACACTTCTGCTTCCCAGGCACAGAGAAGGTGCTAGCAGGGAATTCTCTGCCTGCCTTTCCCCAGTGCTCTGCAAGCTCTCCAGGACAACATAGAATCTGGGGCTCTGTGCTTTCTTTCGTTCTGAACAAGTGTTACTCTTTTCTGCACAAAAGCGATTCTGCGAAGCAATGTGAACAGGCACAGAGAAGGTGCCAGCAGGGAATTCTCTGCCTGCCTTTCCCCAGTGCTCTGCAAGCTCTCCAGGACTACATAAAATCTGGGGCTCTGTGCTTTCTTTCCTTCTGAACAAGTGTTACTGTTTTCTGCACAAAAGCGATTCTGCGAAGCAATGTGAACAGGCACAGAGAAAGTGCTAGCAAGGAATTCTCTGCCTGCCTTTCCCCAGTGCTCTGCAAGCTCTCCAGGACAACAGAAAATCTGGGGCTCTGTGCTTTCTTTCCTTCTGAACAAGTGTTACTGTTTTCTGCACAAAAGCGATTCTGCGAAGCAATGTGAACACTTCTGCTTCCCAGGCACAGAGAAGGTGCTAGCAAGGAATTCTATGCCTGGCTTTCCCCAGTGCTCTGCAAGCTCTCCAGGACAACATAAAATCTGGGGCTCTGTGCTTTCTTTCCTTCTGAACAAGTGTTACTGTTTTCTGCACAAAAGCGATTCTTGCGAAGCAATGTGAACACTTCTGCTTCCCAGGCACAGAGAAGGTGCTAGCAGGCAATTCTCTGCCTGCCTTTCCCCAGTGCTCTGCAAGCTCTCCAGGACAACATAAAATCTGGGGCTCTGTGCTTTCTTTCCTTCTGAACAAGTGTTACTTTTTTCTGCACAAAAGCGATTCTGCGAAGCAATGTGAACACTTCTGCTTCCCAGGCACAGAGAAGGTGCTAGCAAGGAATTCTCTGCCTGCCTTTCCCCAGTGCTCTGCAAGCTCTCCAGGACAACATAAAATCTGAGGCTCTGTGCTTTCTTTCCTTCTGAACAAGTGTTAGCGTTTTCTGCACAAAAGCGATTCTGCGAAGCAATGTGAACACTTCTGCTTCCCAGGCACAGAGAAGGTGCTAGCAAGGAATTCTCTGCCTGCCTTTCCCCAGTGCTCTGCAAGCTCTCCAGGACAACATAGAATCTGGGGCTCTGTGCTTTCTTTCCTTCTGAACAAGTGTTACTGTTTTCTGCACAAAAGCGATTCTGCGAAGCAATGTGAACACTTCTGCTTCCCAGGCACAGAGAAGGTGCTAGCAAGGAATTCTCTGCCTGCCTTTCCCCAGTGCTCTGCAAGCTCTCCAGGACAACATAGAATCTGGGGCTCTGGCTTTCTTTCGTTCTGAACAACTGTTACTGTTTTCTGCACAAAAGCGATTCTTGCGAAGCAATGTGAACAGGCACAGAGAAGGTGCTAGCAGGGAATTCTCTGCCTGCCTTTCCCCAGTGCTCTGCAAGCTCTCCAGGACAACATAAAATCTGGGGCTCTGTGCTTTCTTTCCTTCTGAACAAGTGTTACTGTTTTCTGCACAAAAGCGATTCTTGCGAAGCAATGTGAACACTTCTGCTTCCCAGGCACAGAGAAGGTGCTAGCAAGGAATTCTCTGCCTGCCTTACCCCAGTGCTCTGCAAGCTCTCCAGGACAACATAGAATCTGGGGCTCTGTGCTTTCTTTCCTTCTGAACAAGTGTTACTGTTTTCTGCACAAATGCGATTCTGGGAAACAATGTGAACACCTCTGCTTCCCAGGCACAGAGAAGGTGCTAGCAAGGAATTCTCTGCCTGCCTTTCCCCAGTGCTCTGCAAGCTCTCCAGGACAACATAGAATCTGGGGCTCTGTGCTTTCTTTCGTTCTGAACAAGTGTTACTGTTTTCTGCACAAAAGCGATTCTGCGAAGCAATGTGAACAGGCACAGAGAAAGTGCTAGCAAGGAATTCTCTGCCTGCCTTTCCCCAGTGCTCTGCAAGCTCTCCAGGACAACATAAAATCTGGGGCTCTGTGCTTTCTTTCCTTCTGAACAAGTGTTACTGTTTTCTGCACAAAAGCGATTCTTGCGAAGCAATGTGAACACTTCTGCTTCCCAGGCACAGAGAAGGTGCTAGCAAGGAATTCTCTGCCTGCCTTTCCCCAGTGCTCTGCAAGCTCTCCAGGACAACATAAAATCTGGGGCTCTGTGCTTTCTTTCCTTCTGAACAAGTGTTACTGTTTTCTGCACAAAAGCAATTCTTGCGAAGCAATGTGAACACTTATGCTTCCCAGGCACAGAGAAGGTGCTAGCAAGGAATTCTCTGCCTGCCTTTCCCCAGTGCTGTGCAAGCTCTCCAGGACAACATAAAATCTGGGGCTCTGTGCTTTCTTTCCTTCTGAACAAGTGTTACTGTTTTCTGCACAAACGCGATTCTGCGAAGCAATGTGAACACTTCTGCTTCCCAGGCACAGAGAAGGTGCTAGCAGGGAATTCTCTGCCTGCCTTTCCCCAGTGCTCTGCAAGCTCTCCAGGACAACATAAAATCTGGGGCTCTGTGCTTTCTTTCCTTCTGAACAAGTGTTACTGTTTTCTGCACAAAAGCGATTCTGCGAAGCAATGTGAACACTTCTGCTTCCCAGGCACAGAGAAGGTGCTAGCAAGGAATTCTCTGCCTGCCTTTCCCCAGTGCTCTGCAAGCTCTCCAGGACAACATAAAATCTGGGGCTCTGTGCTTTCTTTCCTTCTGAACAAGTGTTAGTGTTTTCTGCACAAAAGCGATTCTTGCGAAGCAATGTGAACACGTCTGCTTCCCAGGCACAGAGAAGGTGCTAGCAGGGAATTCTCTGCCTGCCTTTCCCCAGTGCTCTGCAAGCTCTCCAGGACAACATAGAATCTGGGGCTCTGTGCTTTCTTTCCTTCTGAACAAGTGTTACTGTTTTCTGCACAAAAGCGATTCTGCGAAGCAATGTGAACACTTCTGCTTCGCAGGCACAGAGAAGGTGCTAGCAGGGAATTCTCTGCCTGCCTTTCCCCAGTGCTCTGCAAGCTCTCCAGGACAACATAGAATCTGGGGCTCAGTGCTTTCTTTCGTTCTGAACAAGTGTTACTGTTTTCTGCACAAAAGCGATTCTGCGAAGCAATGTGAACAGGCACAGAGAAGGTGCTATCAGGGAATTCTCTGCCTGCCTTTCCCCAGTGCTCTGCAAGCTCTCCAGGACAACATAAAATCTGGGGCTCTGTGCTTTCTTTCCTTCTGAACAAGTGTTACTGTTTTCTGCACAAAAGCGATTCTGCAAAGCAATGTGAACACTTCTGCTTCCCAGGCACAGAGAAGGTGCTAGCAAGGAATTCTCTGCCTGCCTTTCCCCAGTGCTCTGCAAGCTCTCCAGGACAACAAAAAATCTGGGGCTCTGTGCTTTCTTTCCTTCTGAACAAGTGTTAGTGTTTTCTGCACAAAAGCGATTCTTGCGAAGCAATGTGAACACTTCTGCTTCCCAGGCACAGAGAAGGTGCTAGCAGGGAATTCTCTGCCTGCCTTTCCCCAGTGCTCTGCAAGCTCTCCAGGACAACATAGAATCTGGGGCTCTGTGCTTTCTTTCGTTCTGAACAAGTGTTACTGTTTTCTGCACAAAAGCGATTCTGCGAAGCAATGTGAACACTTCTGCTTCCCAGGCACAGAGAAGGTGCTATCAGGGTATTCTCTGCCTGCCTTTCCCCAGTGCTCTGCAAGCTCTCCAGGACAACATAAAATCTGGGGCTCTGTGCTTTCTTTCCTTCTGAACAAGTGTTAGTGTTTTCTGCACAAAAGAGATTCTTGCGAAGCAATGTGAACACTTCTGCTTCCCAGGCACAGAGAAGGTGCTAGCAGGGAATTCTCTGCCTGCCTTTCCCCAGTGCTCTGCAAGCTCTCCAGGACAACATAGAATCTGGGGCTCTGTGCTTTCTTTCGTTCTGAACAAGTGTTACTCTTTTCTGCACAAAAGCGATTCTGCGAAGCAATGTGAACAGGCACAGAGAAGGTGCCAGCAGGGAATTCTCTGCCTGCCTTTCCCCAGTGCTCTGCAAGCTCTCCAGGACTACATAAAATCTGGGGCTCTGTGCTTTCTTTCCTTCTGAACAAGTGTTACTGTTTTCTGCACAAAAGCGTTTCTGCGAAGCAATGTGAACACTTCTGCTTCCCAGGCACAGAGAAGGTGCTACGAAGGAATTCTCTGCCTGCCTTTCCCCAGTGCTCTGCAAGCTCTCCAGGACAACATAGAATCTGGGGCTCTGTGCTTTCTTTCCTTCTGAACAAGTGTTACTGTTTTCTGCACAAAAGCGATTCTGCGAAACAATGTGAACAGGCACAGAGAAGGTGCTAGCAGGGAATTCTCTGCCTGCCTTTCCCCAGTGCTCTGCAAGCTCTCCAGGACAACATAGAATCTGGGGCTCTGTGCTTTCTTTCGTTCTGAACAACTGTTACTGTTTTCTGCACAAAAGCGATTCTTGCGAAGCAATGTGAACACTTCTGCTTCCCAGGCACAGAGAAGGTGCTAGCAGGGAATTCTCTGCCTGCCTTTCCCCAGTGCTCTGCAAGCTCTCCAGGACAACATAGAATCTGGGGCTCTGTGCTTTCTTTCCTTCTGAACAAGTCTTACTGTTTTCTGCACAAAAGCGATTCTTGCGAAGCAATGTGAACAGGCACAGAGAAGGTGCTAGCAGGGAATTCTCTGCCTGCCTTTCCCCAGTGCTCTGCAAGCTCTCCAGGACAACATAGAATCTGGGGCTCTGTGCTTTCTTTCCTTCTGAACAAGTGTTACTGTTTTCTGCACAAAAGCGATTCTGCGAAGCAATGTGAACACTTCTGCTTACCAGGCACAGAGAAGGTGCTAGCAAGGAATTCTCTGCCTGCCTTACCCCAGTGCTCTGCAAGGTCTCCAGGACAACATAGAATCTGGGGCTCTGTGCTTTCTTTCCTTCTGAACAAGTGTTACTGTTTTCTGCACAAATGCGATTCTGGGAAACAATGTGAACACCTCTGCTTCCCAGGCACAGAGAAGGTGCTAGCAAGGAATTCTCTGCCTGCCTTTCCCCAGTGCTCTGCAAGCTCTCCAGGACAACATAGAATCTGGGGCTCTGTGTTTTCTTTCGTTCTGAACAAGTGTTACTGTTTTCTGCACAAAAGCGATTCTGCGAAGCAATGTGAACAGGCACAGAGAAAGTGCTAGCAGGGAATTCTCTGCCTGCCTTTCCCCAGTGCTCTGCAAGCTCTCCAGGACAACATAAAATCTGGGGCTCTGTGCTTTCTTTCCTTCTGAACAAGTGTTACTGTTTTCTGCACAAAAGCGATTCTTGCGAAGCAATGTCAACACTTCTGCTACCCAGGCACAGAGAAGGTGCTAGCAAGGAATTCTCTGCCTGCCTTTCCCCAGTGCTCTGCAAGCTCTCCAGGACAACATAAAATCTGGGGCTCTGTGCTTTCTTTCCTTCTGAACAAGTGTTACTGTTTTCTGCACAAAAGCAATTCTTGCGAAGCAATGTGAACACTTATGCTTCCCAGGCACAGAGAAGGTGCTAGCAAGGAATTCTCTGCCTGCCTTTCCCCAGTGCTCTGCAAGCTCTCCAGGACAACATAAAATCTGGGGCTCTGTGCTTTCTTTCCTTCTGAACAAGTGTTACTGTTTTCTGCACAAACGCGATTCTGCGAAGCAATGTGAACACTTCTGCTTCCCAGGCACAGAGAAGGTGCTAGCAGGGAATTCTCTGCCTGCCTTTCCCCAGTGCTCTGCAAGCTCTCCAGGACAACATAAAATCTGGGGCTCTGTGCTTTCTTTCCTTCTGAACAAGTGTTAGCGTTTTCTGCACAAAAGCGATTCTTGCGAAGCAATGTGAACACTTCTGCTTCCCAGGCACAGAGAAGGTGCTAGCAGGGAATTCTCTGCCTGCCTTTCCCCAGTGCTCTGCAAGCTCTCCAGGACAACATAAAATCTGGGGCTCTGTGCTTTCTTTCGTTCTGAACAAGTGTTACTGTTTTCTGCACAAAAGCGATTCTGCGAAACAATGTGAACAGGCACAGAGAAGGTGCTATCAGGGAATTCTCTGCCTGCCTTTCCCCAGTGCTCTGCAAGCTCTCCAGGACAACATAGAATCTGGGGCTCTGTGCTTTCTTTCGTTCTGAACAAGTGTTACTGTTTTCTGCACAAAAGCGATTCTTGCGAAGCAATGTGAACACTTATGCTTCCCAGGCACAGAGAAGGTGCTAGCAGGGAATTCTCTGCCTGCCTTACCCCAGTGCTCTGCAAGCTCTCCAGGACAACATAAAATCTGGGGCTCTGTGCTTTCTTTCCTTCTGATCAAGTGTTACTGTTTTCTGCACAAAAGCGATTCTTGCGAAGCAATGTGAACACTTCTGCTTCCCAGGCACAGAGAAGGTGCTAGCAGGGAATTCTCTGCCTGCCTTTCCCCAGTGCTCTGCAAGCTCTCCAAGACAACATAGAATCTGGGGCTCTGTGCTTTCTTTCAATCTGAACAAATGTTACTGTTTTCTGCACAAAAGCGATTCTGCGAAGCAATGTGAACACTTCTGCTTCCCAGGCACAGAGAAGGTGCTAGCAGGGAATTCTCTGCCTGCCTTTCCCCAGTGCTCTGCAAGCTCTCCAGGACAACATAAAATCTGGGGCTCTGTGCTTTCTTTCCTTCTGAACAAGTGTTACTGTTTTCTGCACAAAAGCGATTCTTGCGAAGCAATGTGAACACTTCTGCTTCCCAGGCACAGAGAAGGTGCTAGCAAGGAATTCTCTGCCTGCCTTTCCCCAGTGCTCTGCAAGCTCTCCAGGACAACATAAAATCTGGGGCTCTGTGCTTTCTTTCGTTCTGAACAAGTGATAGTGTTTTCTGCACAAAAGCGATTCTTGCGAAGCAATGTGAACACTTATGCTTCCCAGGCACAGAGAAGGTGCTAGCAGGGAATTCTCTGCCTGCCTTTCCCCAGTGCTCTGCAAGCTCTCCAGGACAACATAGAATCTGGGGCTCTGTGCTTTCTTTCGTTCTGAACAAGTGTTACTGTTTTCTGCACAAAAGCGATTCTGCGAAACAATGTGAACAGGCACAGAGAAGGTGCTAGCAGGGAATTCTCTGCCTGCCTTTCCCCAGTGCTCTGCAAGCTCTCCAGGACAACATAGAATCTGGGGCTCTGTGCTTTCTTTCCTTCTGAACAAGTGTTACTGTTTTCTGCACAAAAGCGATTCTTGCGAAGCAATGTGAACACTTCTGCTTCCCAGGCACAGAGAAGGTGCTAGCAAGGAATTCTCTGCCTGCCTTTCCCCAGTGCTCTGCAAGCTCTCCAGGACAACATAAAATCTGGGGCTCTGTGCTTTCTTTTGTTCTGAACAAGTGTTACTGTTTTCTGCACAAAAGCGATTCTTGCGAAGCAATGTGAACACTTCTGCTTCCCAGGCACAGAGAAGGTGCTAGCAGGGAATTCTCTGCCTGCCTTTCCCCAGTGCTCTGCAAGCTCTCCAGGACAACATAGAATCTGGGGCTCTGTGCTTTCTTTCCTTCTGAACAAGTGTTACTGTTTTCTGCACAAAAGCGATTCTGCGAAGCAATGTGAACAGGCACAGAGAAAGTGCTAGCAGGGAATTCTCTGCCTGCCTTTCCCCAGTGCTCTGCAAGCTCTCCAGGACAACATAAAATCTGGGGCTCTGTGCTTTCTTTCGTTCTGAACAAGTGTTACTGTTTTCTGCACAAAAGCGATTCTGCGAAGCAATGTCAACACTTCTGCTTCCCAGGCACAGAGAAGGTGCTAGCAAGGAATTCTCTGCCTGCCTTTCCCCAGTGCTCTGCAAGCTCTCCAGGGCAACATCAAATCTGGAGCTCTGTGCTTTCTTTCGTTCTGAACAAGTGTTACTGTTTTCTGCACAAAAGCGATTCTGCGAAGCAACGTGAACAGGCACAGAGAAGGTGCTAGCAGGGAATTCTCTGCCTGCCTTTCCCCAGTGCTCTGCAAGCTCTCCAAGACAACATAAAATCTGGGGCTCTGTGCTTTCTTTCCTTCTGAACAAGTGTTACTGTTTTCTGCACAAAAGCGATTCTTTCGAAGCAATGTGAACACTTCTGCTTCCCAGGCACAGAGAAGGTGCTATCAGGGAATTCTCTGCCTGCCTTTCCCCAGTGCTCTGCAAGCTCTCCAGGACAACATTGAATCTGGGGCTCTGTGCTTTCTTTCGTTCTGAACAACTGTTACTGTTTTCTGCACAAAAGCGATTCTGCGAAGCAATGTGAACTGGCACAGAGAAGGTGCTATCAGGGAATTCTCTGCCTGCCTTTCCCCAGTGCTCTGCAAGCTCTCCAGGACAACATAGAATCTGGGGCTCTGTGCTTTCTTTCCTTCTGAACAAGTGTTAGTTTTTTCTGCACAAAAGCGATTCTTGCGAAGCAATGTGAACACTTCTGCTTCCCAGGCACAGAGAAGGTGCTAGCAGGGAATTCTCTGCCTGCCTTTCCCCAGTGCTCTGCAAGCTCTCCAGGACAACATAAAATCTGGGGCTCTGTGCTTTCTTTCCTTCTGAACAAGTGTTACTGTTTTCTGCACAAAAGCGATTCTGCGAAGCAATGTGAACAGGCACAGAGAAAGTGCTAGCAAGGAATTCTCTGCCTGCCTTTCCCCAGTGCTCTGCAAGCTCTCCAGGACAACAGAAAATCTGGGGCTCTGTGCTTTCTTTCCTTCTGAACAAGTGTTACTGTTTTCTGCACAAAAGCGATTCTGCGAAGCAATGTGAACACTTCTGCTTCCCAGGCACAGAGAAGGTGCTAGCAAGGAATTCTATGCCTGGCTTTCCCCAGTGCTCTGCAAGCTCTCCAGGACAACATAAAATCTGGGGCTCTGTGCTTTCTTTCCTTCTGAACAAGTGTTACTGTTTTCTGCACAAAAGCGATTCTTGCGAAGCAATGTGAACACTTCTGCTTCCCAGGCACAGAGAAGGTGCTAGCAGGCAATTCTCTGCCTGCCTTTCCCCAGTGCTCTGCAAGCTCTCCAGGACAACATAAAATCTGGGGCTCTGTGCTTTCTTTCCTTCTGAACAAGTGTTACTTTTTTCTGCACAAAAGCGATTCTGCGAAGCAATGTGAACACTTCTGCTTCCCAGGCACAGAGAAGGTGCTAGCAAGGAATTCTCTGCCTGCCTTTCCCCAGTGCTCTGCAAGCTCTCCAGGACAACATAAAATCTGAGGCTCTGTGCTTTCTTTCCTTCTGAACAAGTGTTAGCGTTTTCTGCACAAAAGCGATTCTGCGAAGCAATGTGAACACTTCTGCTTCCCAGGCACAGAGAAGGTGCTAGCAAGGAATTCTCTGCCTGCCTTTCCCCAGTGCTCTGCAAGCTCTCCAGGACAACATAGAATCTGGGGCTCTGTGCTTTCTTTCCTTCTGAACAAGTGTTACTGTTTTCTGCACAAAAGCGATTCTGCGAAGCAATGTGAACACTTCTGCTTCCCAGGCACAGAGAAGGTGCTAGCAAGGAATTCTCTGCCTGCCTTTCCCCAGTGCTCTGCAAGCTCTCCAGGACAACATAGAATCTGGGGCTCTGGCTTTCTTTCGTTCTGAACAACTGTTACTGTTTTCTGCACAAAAGCGATTCTTGCGAAGCAATGTGAACAGGCACAGAGAAGGTGCTAGCAGGGAATTCTCTGCCTGCCTTTCCCCAGTGCTCTGCAAGCTCTCCAGGACAACATAAAATCTGGGGCTCTGTGCTTTCTTTCCTTCTGAACAAGTGTTACTGTTTTCTGCACAAAAGCGATTCTTGCGAAGCAATGTGAACACTTCTGCTTCCCAGGCACAGAGAAGGTGCTAGCAAGGAATTCTCTGCCTGCCTTACCCCAGTGCTCTGCAAGCTCTCCAGGACAACATAGAATCTGGGGCTCTGTGCTTTCTTTCCTTCTGAACAAGTGTTACTGTTTTCTGCACAAATGCGATTCTGGGAAACAATGTGAACACCTCTGCTTCCCAGGCACAGAGAAGGTGCTAGCAAGGAATTCTCTGCCTGCCTTTCCCCAGTGCTCTGCAAGCTCTCCAGGACAACATAGAATCTGGGGCTCTGTGCTTTCTTTCGTTCTGAACAAGTGTTACTGTTTTCTGCACAAAAGCGATTCTGCGAAGCAATGTGAACAGGCACAGAGAAAGTGCTAGCAGGGAATTCTCTGCCTGCCTTTCCCCAGTGCTCTGCAAGCTCTCCAGGACAACATAAAATCTGGGGCTCTGTGCTTTCTTTCCTTCTGAACAAGTGTTACTGTTTTCTGCACAAAAGCGATTCTTGCGAAGCAATGTCAACACTTCTGCTTCCCAGGCACAGAGAAGGTGCTAGCAAGGAATTCTCTGCCTGCCTTTCCCCAGTGCTCTGCAAGCTCTCCAGGACAACATAAAATCTGGGGCTCTGTGCTTTCTTTCCTTCTGAACAAGTGTTACTGTTTTCTGCACAAAAGCAATTCTTGCGAAGCAATGTGAACACTTATGCTTCCCAGGCACAGAGAAGGTGCTAGCAAGGAATTCTCTGCCTGCCTTTCCCCAGTGCTGTGCAAGCTCTCCAGGACAACATAAAATCTGGGGCTCTGTGCTTTCTTTCCTTCTGAACAAGTGTTACTGTTTTCTGCACAAACGCGATTCTGCGAAGCAATGTGAACACTTCTGCTTCCCAGGCACAGAGAAGGTGCTAGCAGGGAATTCTCTGCCTGCCTTTCCCCAGTGCTCTGCAAGCTCTCCAGGACAACATAAAATCTGGGGCTCTGTGCTTTCTTTCCTTCTGAACAAGTGTTACTGTTTTCTGCACAAAAGCGATTCTGCGAAGCAATGTGAACACTTCTGCTTCCCAGGCACAGAGAAGGTGCTAGCAAGGAATTCTCTGCCTGCCTTTCCCCAGTGCTCTGCAAGCTCTCCAGGACAACATAAAATCTGGGGCTCTGTGCTTTCTTTCCTTCTGAACAAGTGTTAGTGTTTTCTGCACAAAAGCGATTCTTGCGAAGCAATGTGAACACTTCTGCTTCCCAGGCACAGAGAAGGTGCTAGCAGGGAATTCTCTGCCTGCCTTTCCCCAGTGCTCTGCAAGCTCTCCAGGACAACATAGAATCTGGGGCTCTGTGCTTTCTTTCCTTCTGAACAAGTGTTACTGTTTTCTGCACAAAAGCGATTCTGCGAAGCAATGTGAACACTTCTGCTTCGCAGGCACAGAGAAGGTGCTAGCAGGGAATTCTCTGCCTGCCTTTCCCCAGTGCTCTGCAAGCTCTCCAGGACAACATAGAATCTGGGGCTCAGTGCTTTCTTTCGTTCTGAACAAGTGTTACTGTTTTCTGCACAAAAGCGATTCTGCGAAGCAATGTGAACAGGCACAGAGAAGGTGCTATCAGGGAATTCTCTGCCTGCCTTTCCCCAGTGCTCTGCAAGCTCTCCAGGACAACATAAAATCTGGGGCTCTGTGCTTTCTTTCCTTCTGAACAAGTGTTACTGTTTTCTGCACAAAAGCGATTCTGCAAAGCAATGTGAACACTTCTGCTTCCCAGGCACAGAGAAGGTGCTAGCAAGGAATTCTCTGCCTGCCTTTCCCCAGTGCTCTGCAAGCTCTCCAGGACAACAAAAAATCTGGGGCTCTGTGCTTTCTTTCCTTCTGAACAAGTGTTAGTGTTTTCTGCACAAAAGCGATTCTTGCGAAGCAATGTGAACACTTCTGCTTCCCAGGCACAGAGAAGGTGCTAGCAGGGAATTCTCTGCCTGCCTTTCCCCAGTGCTCTGCAAGCTCTCCAGGACAACATAGAATCTGGGGCTCTGTGCTTTCTTTCGTTCTGAACAAGTGTTACTGTTTTCTGCACAAAAGCGATTCTTGCGAAGCAATGTGAACACTTCTGCTTCCCAGGCACAGAGAAGGTGCTATCAGGGTATTCTCTGCCTGCCTTTCCCCAGTGCTCTGCAAGCTCTCCAGGACAACATAAAATCTGGGGCTCTGTGCTTTCTTTCCTTCTGAACAAGTGTTAGTGTTTTCTGCACAAAAGAGATTCTTGCGAAGCAATGTGAACACTTCTGCTTCCCAGGCACAGAGAAGGTGCTAGCAGGGAATTCTCTGCCTGCCTTTCCCCAGTGCTCTGCAAGCTCTCCAGGACAACATAGAATCTGGGGCTCTGTGCTTTCTTTCGTTCTGAACAAGTGTTACTCTTTTCTGCACAAAAGCGATTCTGCGAAGCAATGTGAACAGGCACAGAGAAGGTGCCAGCAGGGAATTCTCTGCCTGCCTTTCCCCAGTGCTCTGCAAGCTCTCCAGGACTACATAAAATCTGGGGCTCTGTGCTTTCTTTCCTTCTGAACAAGTGTTACTGTTTTCTGCACAAAAGCGATTCTGCGAAGCAATGTGAACAGGCACAGAGAAAGTGCTAGCAAGGAATTCTCTGCCTGCCTTTCCCCAGTGCTCTGCAAGCTCTCCAGGACAACAGAAAATCTGGGGCTCTGTGCTTTCTTTCCTTCTGAACAAGTGTTACTGTTTTCTGCACAAAAGCGATTCTGCGAAGCAATGTGAACACTTCTGCTTCCCAGGCACAGAGAAGGTGCTAGCAAGGAATTCTATGCCTGGCTTTCCCCAGTGCTCTGCAAGCTCTCCAGGACAACATAAAATCTGGGGCTCTGTGCTTTCTTTCCTTCTGAACAAGTGTTAGTGTTTTCTGCACAAAAGCGATTCTTGCGAAGCAATGTGAACACTTCTGCTTCCCAGGCACAGAGAAGGTGCTAGCAGGCAATTCTCTGCCTGCCTTTCCCCAGTGCTCTGCAAGCTCTCCAGGACAACATAAAATCTGGGGCTCTGTGCTTTCTTTCCTTCTGAACAAGTGTTACTTTTTTCTGCACAAAAGCGATTCTGCGAAACAATGTGAACACTTCTGCTTCCCAGGCACAGAGAAGGTGCTAGCAAGGAATTCTCTGCCTGCCTTTCCCCAGTGCTCTGCAAGCTCTCCAGGACAACATAAAATCTGAGGCTCTGTGCTTTCTTTCCTTCTGAACAAGTGTTAGCGTTTTCTGCACAAAAGCGATTCTGCGAAGCAATGTGAACACTTCTGCTTCCCAGGCACAGAGAAGGTGCTAGCAAGGAATTCTCTGCCTGCCTTTCCCCAGTGCTCTGCAAGCTCTCCAGGACAACATAGAATCTGGGGCTCTGTGCTTTCTTTCCTTCTGAACAAGTGTTACTGTTTTCTGCACAAAAGCGATTCTGCGAAGCAATGTGAACACTTCTGCTTCCCAGGCACAGAGAAGGTGCTAGCAAGGAATTCTCTGCCTGCCTTTCCCCAGTGCTCTGCAAGCTCTCCAGGACAACATAGAATCTGGGGCTCTGGCTTTCTTTCGTTCTGAACAACTGTTACTGTTTTCTGCACAAAAGCGATTCTTGCGAAGCAATGTGAACAGGCACAGAGAAGGTGCTAGCAGGGAATTCTCTGCCTGCCTTTCCCCAGTGCTCTGCAAGCTCTCCAGGACAACATAAAATCTGGGGCTCTGTGCTTTCTTTCCTTCTGAACAAGTGTTACTGTTTTCTGCACAAAAGCGATTCTTGCGAAGCAATGTGAACACTTCTGCTTCCCAGGCACAGAGAAGGTGCTAGCAAGGAATTCTCTGCCTGCCTTACCCCAGTGCTCTGCAAGCTCTCCAGGACAACATAGAATCTGGGGCTCTGTGCTTTCTTTCCTTCTGAACAAGTGTTACTGTTTTCTGCACAAATGCGATTCTGGGAAACAATGTGAACACCTCTGCTTCCCAGGCACAGAGAAGGTGCTAGCAAGGAATTCTCTGCCTGCCTTTCCCCAGTGCTCTGCAAGCTCTCCAGGACAACATAGAATCTGGGGCTCTGTGCTTTCTTTCGTTCTGAACAAGTGTTACTGTTTTCTGCACAAAAGCGATTCTGCGAAGCAATGTGAACAGGCACAGAGAAAGTGCTAGCAGGGAATTCTCTGCCTGCCTTTCCCCAGTGCTCTGCAAGCTCTCCAGGACAACATAAAATCTGGGGCTCTGTGCTTTCTTTCCTTCTGAACAAGTGTTACTGTTTTCTGCACAAAAGCGATTCTTGCGAAGCAATGTCAACACTTCTGCTTCCCAGGCACAGAGAAGGTGCTAGCAAGGAATTCTCTGCCTGCCTTTCCCCAGTGCTCTGCAAGCTCTCCAGGACAACATAAAATCTGGGGCTCTGTGCTTTCTTTCCTTCTGAACAAGTGTTACTGTTTTCTGCACAAAAGCAATTCTTGCGAAGCAATGTGAACACTTCTGCTTCCCAGGCACAGAGAAGGTGCTAGCAAGGAATTCTCTGCCTGCCTTTCCCCAGTGCTGTGCAAGCTCTCCAGGACAACATAAAATCTGGGGCTCTGTGCTTTCTTTCCTTCTGAACAAGTGTTACTGTTTTCTGCACAAACGCGATTCTGCGAAGCAATGTGAACACTTCTGCTTCCCAGGCACAGAGAAGGTGCTAGCAGGGAATTCTCTGCCTGCCTTTCCCCAGTGCTCTGCAAGCTCTCCAGGACAACATAAAATCTGGGGCTCTGTGCTTTCTTTCCTTCTGAACAAGTGTTACTGTTTTCTGCACAAAAGCGATTCTGCGAAGCAATGTGAACACTTCTGCTTCCCAGGCACAGAGAAGGTGCTAGCAAGGAATTCTCTGCCTGCCTTTCCCCAGTGCTCTGCAAGCTCTCCAGGACAACATAAAATCTGGGGCTCTGTGCTTTCTTTCCTTCTGAACAAGTGTTAGTGTTTTCTGCACAAAAGCGATTCTTGCGAAGCAATGTGAACACGTCTGCTTCCCAGGCACAGAGAAGGTGCTAGCAGGGAATTCTCTGCCTGCCTTTCCCCAGTGCTCTGCAAGCTCTCCAGGACAACATAGAATCTGGGGCTCTGTGCTTTCTTTCCTTCTGAACAAGTGTTACTGTTTTCTGCACAAAAGCGATTCTGCGAAGCAATGTGAACACTTCTGCTTCGCAGGCACAGAGAAGGTGCTAGCAGGGAATTCTCTGCCTGCCTTTCCCCAGTGCTGTGCAAGCTCTCCAGGACAACATAGAATCTGGGGCTCTGTGCTTTCTTTCGTTCTGAACAAGTGTTACTGTTTTCTGCACAAAAGCGATTCTGCGAAGCAATGTGAACAGGCACAGAGAAGGTGCTATCAGGGAATTCTCTGCCTGCCTTTCCCCAGTGCTCTGCAAGCTCTCCAGGACAACATAAAATCTGGGGCTCTGTGCTTTCTTTCCTTCTGAACAAGTGTTACTGTTTTCTGCACAAAAGCGATTCTGCAAAGCAATGTGAACACTTCTGCTTCCCAGGCACAGAGAAGGTGCTAGCAAGGAATTCTCTGCCTGCCTTTCCCCAGTGCTCTGCAAGCTCTCCAGGACAACAAAAAATCTGGGGCTCTGTGCTTTCTTTCCTTCTGAACAAGTGTTAGTGTTTTCTGCACAAAAGCGATTCTTGCGAAGCAATGTGAACACTTCTGCTTCCCAGGCACAGAGAAGGTGCTAGCAGGGAATTCTCTGCCTGCCTTTCCCCAGTGCTCTGCAAGCTCTCCAGGACAACATAGAATCTGGGGCTCTGTGCTTTCTTTCGTTCTGAACAAGTGTTACTGTTTTCTGCACAAAAGCGATTCTGCGAAGCAATGTGAACACTTCTGCTTCCCAGGCACAGAGAAGGTGCTATCAGGGTATTCTCTGCCTGCCTTTCCCCAGTGCTCTGCAAGCTCTCCAGGACAACATAAAATCTGGGGCTCTGTGCTTTCTTTCCTTCTGAACAAGTGTTAGTGTTTTCTGCACAAAAGAGATTCTTGCGAAGCAATGTGAACACTTCTGCTTCCCAGGCACAGAGAAGGTGCTAGCAGGGAATTCTCTGCCTGCCTTTCCCCAGTGCTCTGCAAGCTCTCCAGGACAACATAAAATCTGGGGCTCTGTGCTTTCTTTCGTTCTGAACAAGTGTTACTCTTTTCTGCACAAAAGCGATTCTGCGAAGCAATGTGAACAGGCACAGAGAAGGTGCCAGCAGGGAATTCTCTGCCTGCCTTTCCCCAGTGCTCTGCAAGCTCTCCAGGACTACATAAAATCTGGGGCTCTGTGCTTTCTTTCCTTCTGAACAAGTGTTACTGTTTTCTGCACAAAAGCGATTCTGCGAAGCAATGTGAACACTTCTGCTTCCCAGGCACAGAGAAGGTGCTACGAAGGAATTCTCTGCCTGCCTTTCCCCAGTGCTCTGCAAGCTCTCCAGGACAACATAGAATCTGGGGCTCTGTGCTTTCTTTCCTTCTGAACAAGTGTTACTGTTTTCTGCACAAAAGCGATTCTGCGAAACAATGTGAACAGGCACAGAGAAGGTGCTAGCAGGGAATTCTCTGCCTGCCTTTCCCCAGTGCTCTGCAAGCTCTCCAGGACAACATAGAATCTGGGGCTCTGTGCTTTCTTTCGTTCTGAACAACTGTTACTGTTTTCTGCACAAAAGCGATTCTTGCGAAGCAATGTGAACACTTCTGCTTCCCAGGCACAGAGAAGGTGCTAGCAGGGAATTCTCTGCCTGCCTTTCCCCAGTGCTCTGCAAGCTCTCCAGGACAACATAGAATCTGGGGCTCTGTGCTTTCTTTCCTTCTGAACAAGTCTTACTGTTTTCTGCACAAAAGCGATTCTTGCGAAGCAATGTGAACAGGCACAGAGAAGGTGCTAGCAGGGAATTCTCTGCCTGCCTTTCCCCAGTGCTCTGCAAGCTCTCCAGGACAACATAGAATCTGGGGCTCTGTGCTTTCTTTCCTTCTGAACAAGTGTTACTGTTTTCTGCACAAAAGCGATTCTGCGAAGCAATGTGAACACTTCTGCTTACCAGGCACAGAGAAGGTGCTATCAGGGAATTCTCTGCCTGCCTTTCCCCAGTGCTCTGCAAGCTCTCCAGGACAACATAGAATCTGGGGCTCTGTGCTTTCTTTCCTTCTGAACAAGTGTTACTGCTTTCTGCACAAAAGCGATTCTTGCGAAGCAATGTGAACACTTCTGCTTCGCAGGCACAGAGAAGGTGCTATCAGGGAATTCTCTGCCTGCCTTTCCCCAGTGCTCTGCAAGCTCTCCAGGACAACATAAAATCTGGGGCTCTGTGCTTTCTTTCCTTCTGAACAAGTGTTACTGTTTTCTGCACAAAAGCGATTCTGCGAAGCAATGTGAACACTTCTGCTTCCCAGGCACAGAGAAGGTGCTAGCAAGGAATTCTCTGCCTGCCTTTCCCCAGTGCTCTGCAAGCTCTCCAGGACAACATAAAATCTGGGGCTCTGTGCTTTCTTTCCTTCTGAACAAGTGTTAGTGTTTTCTGCACAAAAGCGATTCTTGCGAAGCAATGTGAACACGTCTGCTTCCCAGGCACAGAGAAGGTGCTAGCAGGGAATTCTCTGCCTGCCTTTCCCCAGTGCTCTGCAAGCTCTCCAGGACAACATAGAATCTGGGGCTCTGTGCTTTCTTTCCTTCTGAACAAGTGTTACTGTTTTCTGCACAAAAGCGATTCTGCGAAGCAATGTGAACACTTCTGCTTCGCAGGCACAGAGAAGGTGCTAGCAGGGAATTCTCTGCCTGCCTTTCCCCAGTGCTCTGCAAGCTCTCCAGGACAACATAGAATCTGGGGCTCAGTGCTTTCTTTCGTTCTGAACAAGTGTTACTGGTTTCTGCACAAAAGCGATTCTGCGAAGCAATGTGAACAGGCACAGAGAAGGTGCTATCAGGGAATTCTCTGCCTGCCTTTCCCCAGTGCTCTGCAAGCTCTCCAGGACAACATAAAATCTGGGGCTCTGTGCTTTCTTTCCTTCTGAACAAGTGTTACTGTTTTCTGCACAAAAGCGATTCTGCAAAGCAATGTGAACACTTCTGCTTCCCAGGCACAGAGAAGGTGCTAGCAAGGAATTCTCTGCCTGCCTTTCCCCAGTGCTCTGCAAGCTCTCCAGGACAACAAAAAATCTGGGGCTCTGTGCTTTCTTTCCTTCTGAACAAGTGTTATTGTTTTCTGCACAAAAGCGATTCTTGCGAAGCAATGTGAACACTTCTGCTTCCCAGGCACAGAGAAGGTGCTAGCAGGGAATTCTCTGCCTGCCTTTCCCCAGTGCTCTGCAAGCTCTCCAGGACAACATAGAATCTGGGGCTCTGTGCTTTCTTTCGTTCTGAACAAGTGTTACTGTTTTCTGCACAAAAGCGATTCTGCGAAGCAATGTGAACACTTCTGCTTCCCAGGCACAGAGAAGGTGCTAGCAAGGAATTCTCTGCCTGCCTTTCCCCAGTGCTCTGCAAGCTCTCCAGGACAACATAAAATCTGGGGCTCTGTGCTTTCTTTCCTTCTGAACAAGTGTTAGTGTTTTCTGCACAAAAGAGATTCTTGCGAAGCAATGTGAACACTTCTGCTTCCCAGGCACAGAGAAGGTGCTAGCAGGGAATTCTCTGCCTGCCTTTCCCCAGTGCTCTGCAAGCTCTCCAGGACAACATAGAATCTGTGGCTCTGTGCTTCCTTTCGTTCTGAACAAGTGTTACTGTTTTCTGCACAAAAGCGATTCTGCGAAGCAATGTGAACAGGCACAGAGAAGGTGCTATCAGGGAATTCTCTGCCTGCCTTTCCCCAGTGCTCTGCAAGCTCTCCAGGACAACATAAAATCTGGGGCTCTGTGCTTTCTTTCCTTCTGAACAAGTGTTACTGTTTTCTGCACAAAAGCGATTCTGCGAAACAATGTGAACAGGCACAGAGAAGGTGCTAGCAGGGAAATCTCTGCCTGCCTTTCCCCAGTGCTCTGCAAGCTCTCCAGGACAACATAGAATCTGGGGCTCTGTGCTTTCTTTCGTTCTGAACAAGTGTTACTGTTTTCTGCACAAAAGCGATTCTGCGAAGCAATGTGAACACTTCTGCTTCCCAGGCACAGAGAAGGTGCTAGCAGGGAATTCTCTGCCTGCCTTTCCCCAGTGCTCTGCAAGCTCTCCAGGACAACATAGAATCTGGGGCTCTGTGCTTTCTTTCCTTCTGAACAAGTGTTACTCTTTTCTGCACAAAAGCGATTCTTGCGAAGCAATGTGAACAGGCACAGAGAAGGTGCTAGCAGGGAATTCTCTGCCTGCCTTTCCCCAGTGCTCTGCAAGCTCTCCAGGACAACATAAAATCTGGGGCTCTGTGCTTTCTTTCCTTCTGAACAAGTGTTACTGTTTTCTGCACAAAAGCGATTCTGCGAAACAATGTGAACACTTCTGCTTCCCAGGCACAGAGAAGGTGCTAGCAAGGAATTCTCTGCCTGCCTTTCCCCAGTGCTCTGCAAGCTCTCCAGGACAACATAAAATCTGAGGCTCTGTGCTTTCTTTCCTTCTGAACAAGTGTTAGCGTTTTCTGCACAAAAGCGATTCTGCGAAGCAATGTGAACACTTCTGCTTCCCAGGCACAGAGAAGGTGCTAGCAAGGAATTCTCTGCCTGCCTTTCCCCAGTGCTCTGCAAGCTCTCCAGGACAACATAGAATCTGGGGCTCTGTGCTTTCTTTCCTTCTGAACAAGTGTTACTGTTTTCTGCACAAAAGCGATTCTGCGAAGCAATGTGAACACTTCTGCTTCCCAGGCACAGAGAAGGTGCTAGCAAGGAATTCTCTGCCTGCCTTTCCCCAGTGCTCTGCAAGCTCTCCAGGACAACATAGAATCTGGGGCTCTGGCTTTCTTTCGTTCTGAACAACTGTTACTGTTTTCTGCACAAAAGCGATTCTTGCGAAGCAATGTGAACAGGCACAGAGAAGGTGCTAGCAGGGAATTCTCTGCCTGCCTTTCCCCAGTGCTCTGCAAGCTCTCCAGGACAACATAAAATCTGGGGCTCTGTGCTTTCTTTCCTTCTGAACAAGTGTTACTGTTTTCTGCACAAAAGCGATTCTTGCGAAGCAATGTGAACACTTCTGCTTCCCAGGCACAGAGAAGGTGCTAGCAAGGAATTCTCTGCCTGCCTTACCCCAGTGCTCTGCAAGCTCTCCAGGACAACATAGAATCTGGGGCTCTGTGCTTTCTTTCCTTCTGAACAAGTGTTACTGTTTTCTGCACAAATGCGATTCTGGGAAACAATGTGAACACCTCTGCTTCCCAGGCACAGAGAAGGTGCTAGCAAGGAATTCTCTGCCTGCCTTTCCCCAGTGCTCTGCAAGCTCTCCAGGACAACATAGAATCTGGGGCTCTGTGCTTTCTTTCGTTCTGAACAAGTGTTACTGTTTTCTGCACAAAAGCGATTCTGCGAAGCAATGTGAACAGGCACAGAGAAAGTGCTAGCAGGGAATTCTCTGCCTGCCTTTCCCCAGTGCTCTGCAAGCTCTCCAGGACAACATAAAATCTGGGGCTCTGTGCTTTCTTTCCTTCTGAACAAGTGTTACTGTTTTCTGCACAAAAGCGATTCTTGCGAAGCAATGTCAACACTTCTGCTTCCCAGGCACAGAGAAGGTGCTAGCAAGGAATTCTCTGCCTGCCTTTCCCCAGTGCTCTGCAAGCTCTCCAGGACAACATAAAATCTGGGGCTCTGTGCTTTCTTTCCTTCTGAACAAGTGTTACTGTTTTCTGCACAAAAGCAATTCTTGCGAAGCAATGTGAACACTTCTGCTTCCCAGGCACAGAGAAGGTGCTAGCAAGGAATTCTCTGCCTGCCTTTCCCCAGTGCTGTGCAAGCTCTCCAGGACAACATAAAATCTGGGGCTCTGTGCTTTCTTTCCTTCTGAACAAGTGTTACTGTTTTCTGCACAAACGCGATTCTGCGAAGCAATGTGAACACTTCTGCTTCCCAGGCACAGAGAAGGTGCTAGCAGGGAATTCTCTGCCTGCCTTTCCCCAGTGCTCTGCAAGCTCTCCAGGACAACATAAAATCTGGGGCTCTGTGCTTTCTTTCCTTCTGAACAAGTGTTACTGTTTTCTGCACAAAAGCGATTCTGCGAAGCAATGTGAACACTTCTGCTTCCCAGGCACAGAGAAGGTGCTAGCAAGGAATTCTCTGCCTGCCTTTCCCCAGTGCTCTGCAAGCTCTCCAGGACAACATAAAATCTGGGGCTCTGTGCTTTCTTTCCTTCTGAACAAGTGTTAGTGTTTTCTGCACAAAAGCGATTCTTGCGAAGCAATGTGAACACGTCTGCTTCCCAGGCACAGAGAAGGTGCTAGCAGGGAATTCTCTGCCTGCCTTTCCCCAGTGCTCTGCAAGCTCTCCAGGACAACATAGAATCTGGGGCTCTGTGCTTTCTTTCCTTCTGAACAAGTGTTACTGTTTTCTGCACAAAAGCGATTCTGCGAAGCAATGTGAACACTTCTGCTTCGCAGGCACAGAGAAGGTGCTAGCAGGGAATTCTCTGCCTGCCTTTCCCCAGTGCTCTGCAAGCTCTCCAGGACAACATAGAATCTGGGGCTCAGTGCTTTCTTTCGTTCTGAACAAGTGTTACTGTTTTCTGCACAAAAGCGATTCTGCGAAGCAATGTGAACAGGCACAGAGAAGGTGCTATCAGGGAATTCTCTGCCTGCCTTTCCCCAGTGCTCTGCAAGCTCTCCAGGACAACATAAAATCTGGGGCTCTGTGCTTTCTTTCCTTCTGAACAAGTGTTACTGTTTTCTGCACAAAAGCGATTCTGCAAAGCAATGTGAACACTTCTGCTTCCCAGGCACAGAGAAGGTGCTAGCAAGGAATTCTCTGCCTGCCTTTCCCCAGTGCTCTGCAAGCTCTCCAGGACAACAAAAAATCTGGGGCTCTGTGCTTTCTTTCCTTCTGAACAAGTGTTAGTGTTTTCTGCACAAAAGCGATTCTTGCGAAGCAATGTGAACACTTCTGCTTCCCAGGCACAGAGAAGGTGCTAGCAGGGAATTCTCTGCCTGCCTTTCCCCAGTGCTCTGCAAGCTCTCCAGGACAACATAGAATCTGGGGCTCTGTGCTTTCTTTCGTTCTGAACAAGTGTTACTGTTTTCTGCACAAAAGCGATTCTGCGAAGCAATGTGAACACTTCTGCTTCCCAGGCACAGAGAAGGTGCTATCAGGGTATTCTCTGCCTGCCTTTCCCCAGTGCTCTGCAAGCTCTCCAGGACAACATAAAATCTGGGGCTCTGTGCTTTCTTTCCTTCTGAACAAGTGTTAGTGTTTTCTGCACAAAAGAGATTCTTGCGAAGCAATGTGAACACTTCTGCTTCCCAGGCACAGAGAAGGTGCTAGCAGGGAATTCTCTGCCTGCCTTTCCCCAGTGCTCTGCAAGCTCTCCAGGACAACATAGAATCTGGGGCTCTGTGCTTTCTTTCGTTCTGAACAAGTGTTACTCTTTTCTGCACAAAAGCGATTCTGCGAAGCAATGTGAACAGGCACAGAGAAGGTGCCAGCAGGGAATTCTCTGCCTGCCTTTCCCCAGTGCTCTGCAAGCTCTCCAGGACTACATAAAATCTGGGGCTCTGTGCTTTCTTTCCTTCTGAACAAGTGTTACTGTTTTCTGCACAAAAGCGATTCTGCGAAGCAATGTGAACACTTCTGCTTCCCAGGCACAGAGAAGGTGCTACGAAGGAATTCTCTGCCTGCCTTTCCCCAGTGCTCTGCAAGCTCTCCAGGACAACATAAAATCTGGGGCTCTGTGCTTTCTTTCCTTCTGAACAAGTGTTAGTGTTTTCTGCACAAAAGCGATTCTTGCGAAGCAATGTGAACACGTCTGCTTCCCAGGCACAGAGAAGGTGCTAGCAGGGAATTCTCTGCCTGCCTTTCCCCAGTGCTCTGCAAGCTCTCCAGGACAACATAGAATCTGGGGCTCTGTGCTTTCTTTCCTTCTGAACAAGTGTTACTGTTTTCTGCACAAAAGCGATTCTGCGAAGCAATGTGAACACTTCTGCTTCGCAGGCACAGAGAAGGTGCTAGCAGGGAATTCTCTGCCTGCCTTTCCCCAGTGCTCTGCAAGCTCTCCAGGACAACATAGAATCTGGGGCTCAGTGCTTTCTTTCGTTCTGAACAAGTGTTACTGGTTTCTGCACAAAAGCGATTCTGCGAAGCAATGTGAACAGGCACAGAGAAGGTGCTATCAGGGAATTCTCTGCCTGCCTTTCCCCAGTGCTCTGCAAGCTCTCCAGGACAACATAAAATCTGGGGCTCTGTGCTTTCTTTCCTTCTGAACAAGTGTTACTGTTTTCTGCACAAAAGCGATTCTGCAAAGCAATGTGAACACTTCTGCTTCCCAGGCACAGAGAAGGTGCTAGCAAGGAATTCTCTGCCTGCCTTTCCCCAGTGCTCTGCAAGCTCTCCAGGACAACAAAAAATCTGGGGCTCTGTGCTTTCTTTCCTTCTGAACAAGTGTTATTGTTTTCTGCACAAAAGCGATTCTTGCGAAGCAATGTGAACACTTCTGCTTCCCAGGCACAGAGAAGGTGCTAGCAGGGAATTCTCTGCCTGCCTTTCCCCAGTGCTCTGCAAGCTCTCCAGGACAACATAGAATCTGGGGCTCTGTGCTTTCTTTCGTTCTGAACAAGTGTTACTGTTTTCTGCACAAAAGCGATTCTGCGAAGCAATGTGAACACTTCTGCTTCCCAGGCACAGAGAAGGTGCTAGCAAGGAATTCTCTGCCTGCCTTTCCCCAGTGCTCTGCAAGCTCTCCAGGACAACATAAAATCTGGGGCTCTGTGCTTTCTTTCCTTCTGAACAAGTGTTAGTGTTTTCTGCACAAAAGAGATTCTTGCGAAGCAATGTGAACACTTCTGCTTCCCAGGCACAGAGAAGGTGCTAGCAGGGAATTCTCTGCCTGCCTTTCCCCAGTGCTCTGCAAGCTCTCCAGGACAACATAGAATCTGTGGCTCTGTGCTTCCTTTCGTTCTGAACAAGTGTTACTGTTTTCTGCACAAAAGCGATTCTGCGAAGCAATGTGAACAGGCACAGAGAAGGTGCTATCAGGGAATTCTCTGCCTGCCTTTCCCCAGTGCTCTGCAAGCTCTCCAGGACAACATAAAATCTGGGGCTCTGTGCTTTCTTTCCTTCTGAACAAGTGTTACTGTTTTCTGCACAAAAGCGATTCTGCGAAACAATGTGAACAGGCACAGAGAAGGTGCTAGCAGGGAAATCTCTGCCTGCCTTTCCCCAGTGCTCTGCAAGCTCTCCAGGACAACATAGAATCTGGGGCTCTGTGCTTTCTTTCGTTCTGAACAAGTGTTACTGTTTTCTGCACAAAAGCGATTCTGCGAAGCAATGTGAACACTTCTGCTTCCCAGGCACAGAGAAGGTGCTAGCAGGGAATTCTCTGCCTGCCTTTCCCCAGTGCTCTGCAAGCTCTCCAGGACAACATAGAATCTGGGGCTCTGTGCTTTCTTTCCTTCTGAACAAGTGTTACTCTTTTCTGCACAAAAGCGATTCTTGCGAAGCAATGTGAACAGGCACAGAGAAGGTGCTAGCAGGGAATTCTCTGCCTGCCTTTCCCCAGTGCTCTGCAAGCTCTCCAGGACAACATAAAATCTGGGGCTCTGTGCTTTCTTTCCTTCTGAACAAGTGTTACTGTTTTCTGCACAAAAGCGATTCTGCGAAACAATGTGAACACTTCTGCTTCCCAGGCACAGAGAAGGTGCTAGCAAGGAATTCTCTGCCTGCCTTTCCCCAGTGCTCTGCAAGCTCTCCAGGACAACATAAAATCTGAGGCTCTGTGCTTTCTTTCCTTCTGAACAAGTGTTAGCGTTTTCTGCACAAAAGCGATTCTGCGAAGCAATGTGAACACTTCTGCTTCCCAGGCACAGAGAAGGTGCTAGCAAGGAATTCTCTGCCTGCCTTTCCCCAGTGCTCTGCAAGCTCTCCAGGACAACATAGAATCTGGGGCTCTGTGCTTTCTTTCCTTCTGAACAAGTGTTACTGTTTTCTGCACAAAAGCGATTCTGCGAAGCAATGTGAACACTTCTGCTTCCCAGGCACAGAGAAGGTGCTAGCAAGGAATTCTCTGCCTGCCTTTCCCCAGTGCTCTGCAAGCTCTCCAGGACAACATAGAATCTGGGGCTCTGGCTTTCTTTCGTTCTGAACAACTGTTACTGTTTTCTGCACAAAAGCGATTCTTGCGAAGCAATGTGAACAGGCACAGAGAAGGTGCTAGCAGGGAATTCTCTGCCTGCCTTTCCCCAGTGCTCTGCAAGCTCTCCAGGACAACATAAAATCTGGGGCTCTGTGCTTTCTTTCCTTCTGAACAAGTGTTACTGTTTTCTGCACAAAAGCGATTCTTGCGAAGCAATGTGAACACTTCTGCTTCCCAGGCACAGAGAAGGTGCTAGCAAGGAATTCTCTGCCTGCCTTACCCCAGTGCTCTGCAAGCTCTCCAGGACAACATAGAATCTGGGGCTCTGTGCTTTCTTTCCTTCTGAACAAGTGTTACTGTTTTCTGCACAAATGCGATTCTGGGAAACAATGTGAACACCTCTGCTTCCCAGGCACAGAGAAGGTGCTAGCAAGGAATTCTCTGCCTGCCTTTCCCCAGTGCTCTGCAAGCTCTCCAGGACAACATAGAATCTGGGGCTCTGTGCTTTCTTTCGTTCTGAACAAGTGTTACTGTTTTCTGCACAAAAGCGATTCTGCGAAGCAATGTGAACAGGCACAGAGAAAGTGCTAGCAGGGAATTCTCTGCCTGCCTTTCCCCAGTGCTCTGCAAGCTCTCCAGGACAACATAAAATCTGGGGCTCTGTGCTTTCTTTCCTTCTGAACAAGTGTTACTGTTTTCTGCACAAAAGCGATTCTTGCGAAGCAATGTCAACACTTCTGCTTCCCAGGCACAGAGAAGGTGCTAGCAAGGAATTCTCTGCCTGCCTTTCCCCAGTGCTCTGCAAGCTCTCCAGGACAACATAAAATCTGGGGCTCTGTGCTTTCTTTCCTTCTGAACAAGTGTTACTGTTTTCTGCACAAAAGCAATTCTTGCGAAGCAATGTGAACACTTCTGCTTCCCAGGCACAGAGAAGGTGCTAGCAAGGAATTCTCTGCCTGCCTTTCCCCAGTGCTGTGCAAGCTCTCCAGGACAACATAAAATCTGGGGCTCTGTGCTTTCTTTCCTTCTGAACAAGTGTTACTGTTTTCTGCACAAACGCGATTCTGCGAAGCAATGTGAACACTTCTGCTTCCCAGGCACAGAGAAGGTGCTAGCAGGGAATTCTCTGCCTGCCTTTCCCCAGTGCTCTGCAAGCTCTCCAGGACAACATAAAATCTGGGGCTCTGTGCTTTCTTTCCTTCTGAACAAGTGTTACTGTTTTCTGCACAAAAGCGATTCTGCGAAGCAATGTGAACACTTCTGCTTCCCAGGCACAGAGAAGGTGCTAGCAAGGAATTCTCTGCCTGCCTTTCCCCAGTGCTCTGCAAGCTCTCCAGGACAACATAAAATCTGGGGCTCTGTGCTTTCTTTCCTTCTGAACAAGTGTTAGTGTTTTCTGCACAAAAGCGATTCTTGCGAAGCAATGTGAACACGTCTGCTTCCCAGGCACAGAGAAGGTGCTAGCAGGGAATTCTCTGCCTGCCTTTCCCCAGTGCTCTGCAAGCTCTCCAGGACAACATAGAATCTGGGGCTCTGTGCTTTCTTTCCTTCTGAACAAGTGTTACTGTTTTCTGCACAAAAGCGATTCTGCGAAGCAATGTGAACACTTCTGCTTCGCAGGCACAGAGAAGGTGCTAGCAGGGAATTCTCTGCCTGCCTTTCCCCAGTGCTCTGCAAGCTCTCCAGGACAACATAGAATCTGGGGCTCAGTGCTTTCTTTCGTTCTGAACAAGTGTTACTGTTTTCTGCACAAAAGCGATTCTGCGAAGCAATGTGAACAGGCACAGAGAAGGTGCTATCAGGGAATTCTCTGCCTGCCTTTCCCCAGTGCTCTGCAAGCTCTCCAGGACAACATAAAATCTGGGGCTCTGTGCTTTCTTTCCTTCTGAACAAGTGTTACTGTTTTCTGCACAAAAGCGATTCTGCAAAGCAATGTGAACACTTCTGCTTCCCAGGCACAGAGAAGGTGCTAGCAAGGAATTCTCTGCCTGCCTTTCCCCAGTGCTCTGCAAGCTCTCCAGGACAACAAAAAATCTGGGGCTCTGTGCTTTCTTTCCTTCTGAACAAGTGTTAGTGTTTTCTGCACAAAAGCGATTCTTGCGAAGCAATGTGAACACTTCTGCTTCCCAGGCACAGAGAAGGTGCTAGCAGGGAATTCTCTGCCTGCCTTTCCCCAGTGCTCTGCAAGCTCTCCAGGACAACATAGAATCTGGGGCTCTGTGCTTTCTTTCGTTCTGAACAAGTGTTACTGTTTTCTGCACAAAAGCGATTCTGCGAAGCAATGTGAACACTTCTGCTTCCCAGGCACAGAGAAGGTGCTATCAGGGTATTCTCTGCCTGCCTTTCCCCAGTGCTCTGCAAGCTCTCCAGGACAACATAAAATCTGGGGCTCTGTGCTTTCTTTCCTTCTGAACAAGTGTTAGTGTTTTCTGCACAAAAGAGATTCTTGCGAAGCAATGTGAACACTTCTGCTTCCCAGGCACAGAGAAGGTGCTAGCAGGGAATTCTCTGCCTGCCTTTCCCCAGTGCTCTGCAAGCTCTCCAGGACAACATAGAATCTGGGGCTCTGTGCTTTCTTTCGTTCTGAACAAGTGTTACTCTTTTCTGCACAAAAGCGATTCTGCGAAGCAATGTGAACAGGCACAGAGAAGGTGCCAGCAGGGAATTCTCTGCCTGCCTTTCCCCAGTGCTCTGCAAGCTCTCCAGGACTACATAAAATCTGGGGCTCTGTGCTTTCTTTCCTTCTGAACAAGTGTTACTGTTTTCTGCACAAAAGCGATTCTGCGAAGCAATGTGAACACTTCTGCTTCCCAGGCACAGAGAAGGTGCTACGAAGGAATTCTCTGCCTGCCTTTCCCCAGTGCTCTGCAAGCTCTCCAGGACAACATAGAATCTGGGGCTCTGTGCTTTCTTTCCTTCTGAACAAGTGTTACTGTTTTCTGCACAAAAGCGATTCTGCGAAACAATGTGAACAGGCACAGAGAAGGTGCTAGCAGGGAATTCTCTGCCTGCCTTTCCCCAGTGCTCTGCAAGCTCTCCAGGACAACATAGAATCTGGGGCTCTGTGCTTTCTTTCGTTCTGAACAACTGTTACTGTTTTCTGCACAAAAGCGATTCTTGCGAAGCAATGTGAACACTTCTGCTTCCCAGGCACAGAGAAGGTGCTAGCAGGGAATTCTCTGCCTGCCTTTCCCCAGTGCTCTGCAAGCTCTCCAGGACAACATAGAATCTGGGGCTCTGTGCTTTCTTTCCTTCTGAACAAGTCTTACTGTTTTCTGCACAAAAGCGATTCTTGCGAAGCAATGTGAACAGGCACAGAGAAGGTGCTAGCAGGGAATTCTCTGCCTGCCTTTCCCCAGTGCTCTGCAAGCTCTCCAGGACAACATAGAATCTGGGGCTCTGTGCTTTCTTTCCTTCTGAACAAGTGTTACTGTTTTCTGCACAAAAGCGATTCTGCGAAGCAATGTGAACACTTCTGCTTACCAGGCACAGAGAAGGTGCTATCAGGGAATTCTCTGCCTGCCTTTCCCCAGTGCTCTGCAAGCTCTCCAGGACAACATAGAATCTGGGGCTCTGTGCTTTCTTTCCTTCTGAACAAGTGTTACTGCTTTCTGCACAAAAGCGATTCTTGCGAAGCAATGTGAACACTTCTGCTTCGCAGGCACAGAGAAGGTGCTATCAGGGAATTCTCTGCCTGCCTTTCCCCAGTGCTCTGCAAGCTCTCCAGGACAACATAAAATCTGGGGCTCTGTGCTTTCTTTCCTTCTGAACAAGTGTTACTGTTTTCTGCACAAAAGCGATTCTGCGAAGCAATGTGAACACTTCTGCTTCCCAGGCACAGAGAAGGTGCTAGCAAGGAATTCTCTGCCTGCCTTTCCCCAGTGCTCTGCAAGCTCTCCAGGACAACATAAAATCTGGGGCTCTGTGCTTTCTTTCCTTCTGAACAAGTGTTAGTGTTTTCTGCACAAAAGCGATTCTTGCGAAGCAATGTGAACACGTCTGCTTCCCAGGCACAGAGAAGGTGCTAGCAGGGAATTCTCTGCCTGCCTTTCCCCAGTGCTCTGCAAGCTCTCCAGGACAACATAGAATCTGGGGCTCTGTGCTTTCTTTCCTTCTGAACAAGTGTTACTGTTTTCTGCACAAAAGCGATTCTGCGAAGCAATGTGAACACTTCTGCTTCGCAGGCACAGAGAAGGTGCTAGCAGGGAATTCTCTGCCTGCCTTTCCCCAGTGCTCTGCAAGCTCTCCAGGACAACATAGAATCTGGGGCTCAGTGCTTTCTTTCGTTCTGAACAAGTGTTACTGGTTTCTGCACAAAAGCGATTCTGCGAAGCAATGTGAACAGGCACAGAGAAGGTGCTATCAGGGAATTCTCTGCCTGCCTTTCCCCAGTGCTCTGCAAGCTCTCCAGGACAACATAAAATCTGGGGCTCTGTGCTTTCTTTCCTTCTGAACAAGTGTTACTGTTTTCTGCACAAAAGCGATTCTGCAAAGCAATGTGAACACTTCTGCTTCCCAGGCACAGAGAAGGTGCTAGCAAGGAATTCTCTGCCTGCCTTTCCCCAGTGCTCTGCAAGCTCTCCAGGACAACAAAAAATCTGGGGCTCTGTGCTTTCTTTCCTTCTGAACAAGTGTTATTGTTTTCTGCACAAAAGCGATTCTTGCGAAGCAATGTGAACACTTCTGCTTCCCAGGCACAGAGAAGGTGCTAGCAGGGAATTCTCTGCCTGCCTTTCCCCAGTGCTCTGCAAGCTCTCCAGGACAACATAGAATCTGGGGCTCTGTGCTTTCTTTCGTTCTGAACAAGTGTTACTGTTTTCTGCACAAAAGCGATTCTGCGAAGCAATGTGAACACTTCTGCTTCCCAGGCACAGAGAAGGTGCTAGCAAGGAATTCTCTGCCTGCCTTTCCCCAGTGCTCTGCAAGCTCTCCAGGACAACATAAAATCTGGGGCTCTGTGCTTTCTTTCCTTCTGAACAAGTGTTAGTGTTTTCTGCACAAAAGAGATTCTTGCGAAGCAATGTGAACACTTCTGCTTCCCAGGCACAGAGAAGGTGCTAGCAGGGAATTCTCTGCCTGCCTTTCCCCAGTGCTCTGCAAGCTCTCCAGGACAACATAGAATCTGTGGCTCTGTGCTTCCTTTCGTTCTGAACAAGTGTTACTGTTTTCTGCACAAAAGCGATTCTGCGAAGCAATGTGAACAGGCACAGAGAAGGTGCTATCAGGGAATTCTCTGCCTGCCTTTCCCCAGTGCTCTGCAAGCTCTCCAGGACAACATAAAATCTGGGGCTCTGTGCTTTCTTTCCTTCTGAACAAGTGTTACTGTTTTCTGCACAAAAGCGATTCTGCGAAACAATGTGAACAGGCACAGAGAAGGTGCTAGCAGGGAAATCTCTGCCTGCCTTTCCCCAGTGCTCTGCAAGCTCTCCAGGACAACATAGAATCTGGGGCTCTGTGCTTTCTTTCGTTCTGAACAAGTGTTACTGTTTTCTGCACAAAAGCGATTCTGCGAAGCAATGTGAACACTTCTGCTTCCCAGGCACAGAGAAGGTGCTAGCAGGGAATTCTCTGCCTGCCTTTCCCCAGTGCTCTGCAAGCTCTCCAGGACAACATAGAATCTGGGGCTCTGTGCTTTCTTTCCTTCTGAACAAGTGTTACTCTTTTCTGCACAAAAGCGATTCTTGCGAAGCAATGTGAACAGGCACAGAGAAGGTGCTAGCAGGGAATTCTCTGCCTGCCTTTCCCCAGTGCTCTGCAAGCTCTCCAGGACAACATAAAATCTGGGGCTCTGTGCTTTCTTTCCTTCTGAACAAGTGTTACTGTTTTCTGCACAAAAGCGATTCTGCGAAGCAATGTGAACACTTCTGCTTCCCAGGCACAGAGAAGGTGCTATCAGGGAATTCTCTGCCTGCCTTTCCCCAGTGCTCTGCAAGCTCTCCAGGACAACATAGAATCTGGGGCTCTGTGCTTTCTTTCCTTCTGAACAAGTGTTACTGCTTTCTGCACAAAAGCGATTCTTGCGAAGCAATGTGAACACTTCTGCTTCGCAGGCACAGAGAAGGTGCTAGCAGGGAATTCTCTGCCTGCCTTTCCCCAGTGCTCTGCAAGCTCTCCAGGACAACATAAAATCTGGGGCTCTGTGCTTTCTTTCCTTCTGAACAAGTGTTACTGTTTTCTGCACAAAAGCGATTCTGCGAAACAATGTGAACAGGCACAGAGAAGGTGCTAGCAGGGAGTTCTCTGCCTGCCTTTCCCCAGTGCTCTGCAAGCTCTCCAGGACAACATAGAATCTGGGGCTCTGTGCTTTCTTTCCTTCTGAACAAGTGTTACTGTTTTCTGCACAAAAGCGATTCTTGCGAAGCAATGTGAACACTTCTGCTTCCCAGGCACAGAGAAGGTGCTAGCAGGGAATTCTCTGCCTGCCTTTCCCCAGTGCTCTGCAAGCTCTCCAGGACAACATAGAATCTGGGGCTCTGTGCTTTCTTTCCTTCTGAACAAGTGTTACTCTTTTCTGCACAAAAGCGATTCTGCGAAGCAATGTGAACAGGCACAGAGAAGGTGCTATCAGGGAATTCTCTGCCTGCCTTTCCCCAGTGCTCTGCAAGCTCTCCAGGACAACATAAAATCTGGGGCTCTGTGCTTTCTTTCCTTCTGAACAACTGTTACTGTTTTCTGCACAAAAGCGATTCTTGCGAAGCAATGTGAACACTTATGCTTCCCAGGCACAGAGAAGGTGCTAGCAAGGAATTCTCTGCTTGCCTTTACCCAGTGCTCTGCAAGCTCTCCAGGACAACATAAAATCTGGGGCTCTGTGCTTTCTTTCCTTCTGAACAAGTGTTAGTGTTTTCTGCACAAAAGCGATTCTGCGAAGCAATGTGAACACTTCTGCTTCCCAGGCACAGAGAAGGTGCTATCAGGGAATTCTCTGCCTGCCTTTCCCCAGTGCTCTGCAAGCTCTCCAGGACAACATAGAATCTGGGGCTCAGTGCTTTCTTTCGTTCTGAACAAGTGTTAGTGTTTTCTGCACAAAAGCGATTCTGCGAAGCAATGTGAACACTTCTGCTTCCCAGGCACAGAGAAGGTGCTAGCAGGGAATTCTCTGCCTGCCTTTCCCCAGTGCTCTGCAAGCTCTCCAGGACAACATAGAATCTGGGGCTCTGTGCTTTCTTTCCTTCTGAACAAGTGTTAGTGTTTTCTGCACAAAAGCGATTCTTGCGAAGCAATGTGAACTCTTCTGCTTCCCAGGCACAGAGAAGGTGCTATCAGGGAATTCTCTGCCTGCCTTTCCCCAGTGCTCTGCAAGCTCTCCAGGACAACATAGAATCTGGGGCTCAGTGCTTTCTTTCGTTCTGAACAAGTGTTAGTGTTTTCTGCACAAAAGCGATTCTGCGAAGCAATGTGAACAGGCACAGAGAAGGTGCTAGCAGGGAATTCTCTGCCTGCCTTTCCCCAGTGCTCTGCAAGCTCTCCAGGACAACATAAAATCTGGGGCTCTGTGCTTTCTTTCGTTCTGAACAAGTGTTACTGTTTTCTGCACAAAAGCGATTCTGCGAAGCAATGTGAACACTTCTGCTTCCCAGGCACAGAGAAGGTGCTACGAAGGAATTCTCTGCCTGCCTTTCCCCAGTGCTCTGCAAGCTCTCCAGGACAACATAGAATCTGGGGCTCTGTGCTTTCTTTCCTTCTGAACAAGTGTTACTGTTTTCTGCACAAAAGCGATTCTTGCGAAACAATGTGAACAGGCACAGAGAAGGTGCTAGCAGGGAATTCTCTGCCTGCCTTTCCCCAGTGCTCTGCAAGCTCTCCAGGACAACATAGAATCTGGGGCTCTGTGCTTTCTTTCGTTCTGAACAACTGTTACTGTTTTCTGCACAAAAGCGATTCTTGCGAAGCAATGTGAACACTTCTGCTTCCCAGGCACAGAGAAGGTGCTAGCAGGGAATTCTCTGCCTGCTTTCCCCAGTGCTCTGCAAGCTCTCCAGGACAACATAGAATCTGGGGCTCTGTGCTTTCTTTCCTTCTGAACAAGTCTTACTGTTTTCTGCACAAAAGCGATTCTTGCGAAGCAATGTGAACAGGCACAGAGAAGGTGCTAGCAGGGAATTCTCTGCCTGCCTTTCCCCAGTGCTCTGCAAGCTCTCCAGGACAACATAAAATCTGGGGCTCTGTGCTTTCTTTCCTTCTGAACAAGTGTTACTGTTTTCTGCACAAAAGCGATTCTGCGAAGCAATGTGAACACTTCTGCTTCGCAGGCACAGAGAAGGTGCTATCAGGGAATTCTCTGCCTGCCTTTCCCCAGTGCTCTGCAAGCTCTCCAGGACAACATAGAATCTGGGGCTCTGTGCTTTCTTTCCTTCTGAACAAGTGTTAGTGTTTTCTGCACAAAAGCGATTCTTGCGAAGCAATGTGAACACGTCTGCTTCCCAGGCACAGAGAAGGTGCTAGCAAGGAATTCTCTGCCTGCCTTTCCCCAGTGCTCTGCAAGCTCTCCAGGACAACAGTGAATCTGTGGCTCTGTGCTTTCTTTCCTTCTGAACAAGTGTTAGTGTTTTCTGCACAAAAGCGATTCTTGCGAAGCAATGTGAACACGTCTGCTTCCCAGGCACAGAGAAGGTGCTAGCAGGGAATTCTCTGCCTGCCTTTCCCCAGTGCTCTGCAAGCTCTCCAGGACAACATAGAATCTGGGGCTCTGTGCTTTCTTTCCTTCTGAACAAGTGTTACTGTTTTCTGCACAAAAGCGATTCTGCGAAGCAATGTGAACACTTCTGCTTCGCAGGCACAGAGAAGGTGCTAGCAGGGAATTCTCTGCCTGCCTTTCCCCAGTGCTCTGCAAGCTCTCCAGGACAACATAGAATCTGGGGCTCAGTGCTTTCTTTCGTTCTGAACAAGTGTTACTGTTTTCTGCACAAAAGCGATTCTGCGAAGCAATGTGAACAGGCACAGAGAAGGTGCTATCAGGGAATTCTCTGCCTGCCTTTCCCCAGTGCTCTGCAAGCTCTCCAGGACAACATAAAATCTGGGGCTCTGTGCTGTCTTTCCTTCTGAACAAGTGTTACTGTTTTCTGCACAAAAGCGATTCTGCGAAGCAATGTGAACACTTCTGCTTCCCAGGCACAGAGAAGGTGCTAGCAAGGAATTCTCTGCCTGCCTTTCCCCAGTGCTCTGCAAGCTCTCCAGGACAACAAAAAATCTGGGGCTCTGTGCTTTCTTTCCTTCTGAACAAGTGTTATTGTTTTCTGCACAAAAGCGATTCTTGCGAAGCAATGTGAACACTTCTGCTTCCCAGGCACAGAGAAGGTGCTAGCAGGGAATTCTCTGCCTGCCTTTCCCCAGTGCTCTGCAAGCTCTCCAGGACAACATAGAATCTGGGGCTCTGTGCTTTCTTTCGTTCTGAACAAGTGTTACTGTTTTCTGCACAAAAGCGATTCTGCGAAGCAATGTGAACACTTCTGCTTCCCAGGCACAGAGAAGGTGCTATCAGGGTATTCTCTGCCTGCCTTTCCCCAGTGCTCTGCAAGCTCTCCAGGACAACATAAAATCTGGGGCTCTGTGCTTTCTTTCCTTCTGAACAAGTGTTAGTGTTTTCTGCACAAAAGAGATTCTTGCGAAGCAATGTGAACACTTCTGCTTCCCAGGCACAGAGAAGGTGCTAGCAGGGAATTCTCTGCCTGCCTTTCCCCAGTGCTCTGCAAGCTCTCCAGGACAACATAGAATCTGGGGCTCTGTGCTTTCTTTCCTTCTGAACAAGTGTTACTCTTTTCTGCACAAAAGCGATTCTTGCGAAGCAATGTGAACACTTCTGCTTCCCAGGCACAGAGAAGGTGCTAGCAGGGAATTCTCTGCCTGCCTTTCCCCAGTGCTCTGCAAGCTCTCCAGGACAACATAGAATCTGGGGCTCAGTGCTTTCTTTCGTTCTGAACAAGTGTTACTGTTTTCTGCACAAAAGTGATTCTGCGAAGCAATGTGAACAGGCACAGAGAAGGTGCTAGCAGGGAATTCTCTGCCTGCCTTTCCCCAGTGCTCTGCAAGCTCTCCAGGACAACATAAAATCTGGGGCTCTGTGCTTTCTTTCCTTCTGAACAAGTGTTAGTTTTTTCTGCACAAAAGCGATTCTTGCGAAGCAATGTGAACACTTCTGCTTCCCAGGCACAGAGAAGGCGCTACGAAGGAATTCTCTGCCTGCCTTTCCCCAGTGCTCTGCAAGCTCTCCAGGACAACATAGAATCTGGGGCTCTGTGCTTTCTTTCCTTCTGAACAAGTGTTACTGTTTTCTGCACAAAAGCGATTCTGCGAAACAATGTGAACAGGCACAGAGAAGGTGCTAGCAGGGAATTCTCTGCCTGCCTTTCCCCAGTACTCTGCAAGCTCTCCAGGACAACATAGAATCTGGGGCTCTGTGCTTTCTTTCGTTCTGAACAACTGTTACTGTTTTCTGCACAAAAGCGATTCTTGCGAAGCAATGTGAACACTTCTGCTTCCCAGGCACAGAGAAGGTGCTAGCAGGGAATTCTCTGCCTGCCTTTCCCCAGTGCTCTGCAAGCTCTCCAGGACAACATAAAATCTGGGGCTCTGTGCTTTCTTTCCTTCTGAACAAGTCTTACTGTTTTCTGCACAAAAGCGATTCTTGCGAAGCAATGTGAACAGGCACAGAGAAGGTGCTAGCAGGGAATTCTCTGCCTGCCTTTCCCCAGTGCTCTGCAAGCTCTCCAGGACAACATAAAATCTGGGGCTCTGTGCTTTCTTTCCTTCTGAACAAGTGTTACTGTTTTCTGCACAAAAGAGATTCTGCGAAGCAATGTGAACACTTCTGCTTACCAGGCACAGAGAAGGTGCTATCAGGGAATTCTCTGCCTGCCTTTCCCCAGTGCTCTGCAAGCTCTCCAGGACAACATAGAATCTGGGGCTCTGTGCTTTCTTTCCTTCTGAACAAGTGTTAGTGTTTTCTGCACAAAAGCGATTCTTGCGAAGCAATGTGAACACTTCTGCTTCGCAGGCACAGAGAAGGTGCTATCAGGGAATTCTCTGCCTGCCTTTCCCCAGTGCTCTGCAAGCTCTCCAGGACAACATAAAATCTGGGGCTCTGTGCTTTCTTTCCTTCTGAACAAGTGTTACTGTTTTCTGCACAAAAGCGATTCTGCGAAGCAATGTGAACACTTCTGCTTCCCAGGCACAGAGAAGGTGCTAGCAAGGAATTCTCTGCCTGCCTTTCCCCAGTGCTCTGCAAGCTCTCCAGGACAACATAAAATCTGGGGCTCTGTGCTTTCTTTCCTTCTGAACAAGTGTTAGTGTTTTCTGCACAAAAGCGATTCTTGCGAAGCAATGTGAACACGTCTGCTTCCCAGGCACAGAGAAGGTGCTAGCAGGGAATTCTCTGCCTGCCTTTCCCCAGTGCTCTGCAAGCTCTCCAGGACAACATAGAATCTGGGGCTCTGTGCTTTCTTTCCTTCTGAACAAGTGTTACTGTTTTCTGCACAAAAGCGATTCTGCGAAGCAATGTGAACACTTCTGCTTCCCAGGCACAGAGAAGGTGCTATCAGGGAATTCTCTGCCTGCCTTTCCCCAGTGCTCTGCAAGCTCTCCAGGACAACATAGAATCTGGGGCTCAGTGCTTTCTTTCGTTCTGAACAAGTGTTACTGTTTTCTGCACAAAAGCGATTCTGCGAAGCAATGTGAACAGGCACAGAGAAGGTGCTATCAGGGAATTCTCTGCCTGCCTTTCCCCAGTGCTCTGCAAGCTCTCCAGGACAACATAAAATCTGGGGCTCTGTGCTTTCTTTCCTTCTGAACAAGTGTTACTGTTTTCTGCACAAAAGCGATTCTGCAAAGCAATGTGAACACTTCTGCTTCCCAGGCACAGAGAAGGTGCTAGCAAGGAATTCTCTGCCTGCCTTTCCCCAGTGCTCTGCAAGCTCTCCAGGACAACAAAAAATCTGGGGCTCTGTGCTTTCTTTCCTTCTGAACAAGTCTTATTGTTTTCTGCACAAAAGCGATTCTTGCGAAGCAATGTGAACACTTCTGCTTCCCAGGCACAGAGAAGGTGCTAGCAGGGAATTCTCTGCCTGCCTTTCCCCAGTGCTCTGCAAGCTCTCCAGGACAACATAGAATCTGGGGCTCTGTGCTTTCTTTCGTTCTGAACAAGTGTTACTGTTTTCTGCACAAAAGAGATTCTTGCGAAGCAATGTGAACACTTCTGCTTCCCAGGCACAGAGAAGGTGCTAGCAGGGAATTCTCTGCCTGCCTTTCCCCAGTGCTCTGCAAGCTCTCCAGGACAACATAGAATCTGGGGCTCTGTGCTTTCTTTCCTTCTGAACAAGTGTTACTGTTTTCTGCACAAAAGCGATTCTTGCGAAGCAATGTGAACACTTCTGCTTCCCAGGCACAGAGAAGGTGCTAGCAGGGAATTCTCTGCCTGCCTTTCCCCAGTGCTCTGCAAGCTCTCCAGGACAACATAGAATCTGGGGCTCTGTGCTTTCTTTCCTTCTGAACAAGTGTTAGTGTTTTCTGCACAAAAGCGATTCTGCGAAGCAATGTGAACACTTCTGCTTCCCAGGCACAGAGAAGGTGCTAGCAGGGAATTCTCTGCCTGCCTTTCCCCAGTGCTCTGCAAGCTCTCCAGGACAACATAGAATCTGGGGCTCTGTGCTTTCTTTCCTTCTGAACAAGTGTTACTGTTTTCTGCACAAAAGCGATTCTTGCGAAGCAATGTGAACACTTCTGCTTCCCAGGCACAGAGAAGGTGCTAGCAGGGAATTCTCTGCCTGCCTTTCCCCAGTGCTCTGCAAGCTCTCCAGGACAACAGTGAATCTGGGGTTCTGTGCTTTCTTTCGTTCTGAACAAGTGTTACTGTTTTCTGCACAAAAGCGATTCTGCGAAGCAATGTGAACACTTCTGCTTCCCAGGCACAGAGAAGGTGCTAGCAAGGAATTCTCTGCCTGCCTTTCCCCAGTGCTCTGCAAGCTCTCCAGGACAACATAAAATCTGGGGCTCTGTGCTTTCTTTCCTTCTGAACAAGTGTTAGTGTTTTCTGCACAAAAGCGATTCTTGCGAAGCAATGTGAACACGTCTGCTTCCCAGGCACAGAGAAGGTGCTAGCAGGGAATTCTCTGCCTGCCTTTCCCCAGTGCTCTGCAAGCTCTCCAGGACAACATAGAATCTGGGGCTCTGTGCTTTCTTTCCTTCTGAACAAGTGTTACTGTTTTCTGCACAAAAGCGATTCTGCGAAGCAATGTGAACACTTCTGCTTCGCAGGCACAGAGAAGGTGCTAGCAGGGAATTCTCTGCCTGCCTTTCCCCAGTGCTCTGCAAGCTCTCCAGGACAACATAGAATCTGGGGCTCAGTGCTTTCTTTCGTTCTGAACAAGTGTTACTGTTTTCTGCACAAAAGCGATTCTGCGAAGCAATGTGAACAGGCACAGAGAAGGTGCTATCAGGGAATTCTCTGCCTGCCTTTCCCCAGTGCTCTGCAAGCTCTCCAGGACAACATAAAATCTGGGGCTCTGTGCTTTCTTTCCTTCTGAACAAGTGTTACTGTTTTCTGCACAAAAGCGATTCTGCAAAGCAATGTGAACACTTCTGCTTCCCAGGCACAGAGAAGGTGCTAGCAGGGAATTCTCTGCCTGCCTTTCCCCAGTGCTCTGCAAGCTCTACAGGACAACATAGAATCTGGGGCTCTGTGCTTTCTTTCCTTCTGAACAGTGTTACTCTTTTCTGCACAAAAGCGATTCTGCGAAGCAATGTGAACACTTCTGCTTCCCAGGCACAGAGAAGGTGCTAGCAAGGAATTCTCTGCCTGCCTTTCCCCAGTGCTCTGCAAGCTCTCCAGGACAACATAAAATCTGGGGCTCTGTGCTTTCTTTCCTTCTGAACAAGTGTTAGTGTTTTCTGCACAAAAGCGATTCTGCGAAGCAATGTGAACACTTCTGCTTCCCAGGCACAGAGAAGGTGCTAGCAGGGAATTCTCTGCCTGCCTTTCCCCAGTGCTCTGCAAGCTCTCCAGGACAACATAGAATCTGGGGCTCTGTGCTTTCTTTCCTTCTGAACAAGTGTTAGTGTTTTCTGCACAAAAGCGATTCTGCGAAGCAATGTGAACACTTCTGCTTCCCAGGCACAGAGAAGGTGCTAGCAAGGAATTCTCTGCCTGCCTTTCCCCAGTGCTCTGCAAGCTCTCCAGGACAACATAAAATCTGGGGCTCTGTGCTTTCTTTCCTTCTGAACAAGTGTTACTCTTAACTGCACAAAAGCGATTCTGCGAAGCAATGTGAACACTTCTGCTTCCCAGGCACAGAGAAGGTGCTAGCAGGGAATTCTCTGCCTGCCTTTCCCCAGTGCTCTGCAAGCTCTCCAGGACAACATAGAATCTGGGGCTCTGTGCTTTCTTTCCTTCTGAACAACTGTTACTATTTTCTGCACAAAAGCGATTCTTGCGAAGCAATGTGAACACTTCTGCTTCCCAGGCACAGAGAAGGTGCTAGCAGGGAATTCTCTGCCTGCCTTTCCCCAGTGCTCTGCAAGCTCTCCAGGACAACATAAAATCTGGGGCTCTGTGCTTTCTTTCGTTCTGAACAAGTGTTACTGTTTTCTGCACAAAAGCGATTCTTGCGAAGCAATGTGAACACTTCTGCTTCCCAGGCACAGAGAAGGTGCTAGCAGGGAATTCTCTGCCTGCCTTTCCCCAGTGCTCTGCAAGCTCTACAGGACAACAGTGAATCTGGGGTTCTGTGCTTTCTTTCGTTCTGAACAAGTGTTACTGTTTTCTGCACAAAAGCGATTCTGCGAAGCAATGTGAACAGGCACAGAGAAGGTGCTATCAGGGAATTCTCTGCCTGCCTTTCCCCAGTGCTCTGCAAGCTCTCCAGGACAACATAAAATCTGGGGCTCTGTGCTTTCTTTCCTTCTGAACAAGTGTTACTGTTTTCTGCACAAAAGCGATTCTTGCGAAGCAATGTGAACACTTCTGCTTCGCAGGCACAGAGAAGGTGCTAGCAGGGAATTCTCTGCCTGCCTTTCCCCAGTGCTCTGCAAGCTCTCCAGGACAACATAAAATCTGGGGCTCTGTGCTTTCTTTCCTTCTGAACAAGTGTTACTGTTTTCTGCACAAAAGCGATTCTGCGAAGCAATGTGAACACTTCTGCTTCCCAGGCACAGAGAAGGTGCTAGCAAGGAATTCTCTGCCTGCCTTTCCCCAGTGCTCTGCAAGCTCTCCAGGACAACATAAAATCTGGGGCTCTGTGCTTTCTTTCCTTCTGAACAAGTGTTAGTGTTTTCTGCACAAAAGCGATTCTTGCGAAGCAATGTGAACACGTCTGCTTCCCAGGCACAGAGAAGGTGCTAGCAGGGAATTCTCTGCCTGCCTTTCCCCAGTGCTCTGCAAGCTCTCCAGGACAACATAGAATCTGGGGCTCTGTGCTTTCTTTCCTTCTGAACAAGTGTTACTGTTTTCTGCACAAAAGCGATTCTGCGAAGCAATGTGAACACTTCTGCTTCCCAGGCACAGAGAAGGTGCTATCAGGGAATTCTCTGCCTGCCTTTCCCCAGTGCTCTGCAAGCTCTCCAGGACAACATAGAATCTGGGGCTCAGTGCTTTCTTTCGTTCTGAACAAGTGTTACTGTTTTCTGCACAAAAGCGATTCTGCGAAGCAATGTGAACAGGCACAGAGAAGGTGCTATCAGGGAATTCTCTGCCTGCCTTTCCCCAGTGCTCTGCAAGCTCTCCAGGACAACATAAAATCTGGGGCTCTGTGCTTTCTTTCCTTCTGAACAAGTGTTACTGTTTTCTGCACAAAAGCGATTCTGCAAAGCAATGTGAACACTTCTGCTTCCCAGGCACAGAGAAGGTGCTAGCAAGGAATTCTCTGCCTGCCTTTCCCCAGTGCTCTGCAAGCTCTCCAGGACAACAAAAAATCTGGGGCTCTGTGCTTTCTTTCCTTCTGAACAAGTCTTATTGTTTTCTGCACAAAAGCGATTCTTGCGAAGCAATGTGAACACTTCTGCTTCCCAGGCACAGAGAAGGTGCTAGCAGGGAATTCTCTGCCTGCCTTTCCCCAGTGCTCTGCAAGCTCTCCAGGACAACATAGAATCTGGGGCTCTGTGCTTTCTTTCGTTCTGAACAAGTGTTACTGTTTTCTGCACAAAAGAGATTCTTGCGAAGCAATGTGAACACTTCTGCTTCCCAGGCACAGAGAAGGTGCTAGCAAGGAATTCTCTGCCTGCCTTTCCCCAGTGCTCTGCAAGCTCTCCAGGACAACATAGAATCTGGGGCTCTGTGCTTTCTTTCCTTCTGAACAAGTGTTACTGTTTTCTGCACAAAAGCGATTCTTGCGAAGCAATGTGAACACTTCTGCTTCCCAGGCACAGAGAAGGTGCTAGCAGGGAATTCTCTGCCTGCCTTTCCCCAGTGCTCTGCAAGCTCTCCAGGACAACATAGAATCTGGGGCTCTGTGCTTTCTTTCCTTCTGAACAAGTGTTAGTGTTTTCTGCACAAAAGCGATTCTGCGAAGCAATGTGAACACTTCTGCTTCCCAGGCACAGAGAAGGTGCTAGCAGGGAATTCTCTGCCTGCCTTTCCCCAGTGCTCTGCAAGCTCTCCAGGACAACATAGAATCTGGGGCTCTGTGCTTTCTTTCCTTCTGAACAAGTGTTACTGTTTTCTGCACAAAAGCGATTCTTGCGAAGCAATGTGAACACTTCTGCTTCCCAGGCACAGAGAAGGTGCTAGCAGGGAATTCTCTGCCTGCCTTTCCCCAGTGCTCTGCAAGCTCTCCAGGACAACAGTGAATCTGGGGTTCTGTGCTTTCTTTCGTTCTGAACAAGTGTTACTGTTTTCTGCACAAAAGCGATTCTGCGAAGCAATGTGAACACTTCTGCTTCCCAGGCACAGAGAAGGTGCTAGCAAGGAATTCTCTGCCTGCCTTTCCCCAGTGCTCTGCAAGCTCTCCAGGACAACATAAAATCTGGGGCTCTGTGCTTTCTTTCCTTCTGAACAAGTGTTAGTGTTTTCTGCACAAAAGCGATTCTTGCGAAGCAATGTGAACACGTCTGCTTCCCAGGCACAGAGAAGGTGCTAGCAGGGAATTCTCTGCCTGCCTTTCCCCAGTGCTCTGCAAGCTCTCCAGGACAACATAGAATCTGGGGCTCTGTGCTTTCTTTCCTTCTGAACAAGTGTTACTGTTTTCTGCACAAAAGCGATTCTGCGAAGCAATGTGAACACTTCTGCTTCGCAGGCACAGAGAAGGTGCTAGCAGGGAATTCTCTGCCTGCCTTTCCCCAGTGCTCTGCAAGCTCTCCAGGACAACATAGAATCTGGGGCTCAGTGCTTTCTTTCGTTCTGAACAAGTGTTACTGTTTTCTGCACAAAAGCGATTCTGCGAAGCAATGTGAACAGGCACAGAGAAGGTGCTATCAGGGAATTCTCTGCCTGCCTTTCCCCAGTGCTCTGCAAGCTCTCCAGGACAACATAAAATCTGGGGCTCTGTGCTTTCTTTCCTTCTGAACAAGTGTTACTGTTTTCTGCACAAAAGCGATTCTGCAAAGCAATGTGAACACTTCTGCTTCCCAGGCACAGAGAAGGTGCTAGCAGGGAATTCTCTGCCTGCCTTTCCCCAGTGCTCTGCAAGCTCTACAGGACAACATAGAATCTGGGGCTCTGTGCTTTCTTTCCTTCTGAACAAGTGTTACTCTTTTCTGCACAAAAGCGATTCTGCGAAGCAATGTGAACACTTCTGCTTCCCAGGCACAGAGAAGGTGCTAGCAAGGAATTCTCTGCCTGCCTTTCCCCAGTGCTCTGCAAGCTCTCCAGGACAACATAAAATCTGGGGCTCTGTGCTTTCTTTCCTTCTGAACAAGTGTTAGTGTTTTCTGCACAAAAGCGATTCTGCGAAGCAATGTGAACACTTCTGCTTCCCAGGCACAGAGAAGGTGCTAGCAGGGAATTCTCTGCCTGCCTTTCCCCAGTGCTCTGCAAGCTCTCCAGGACAACATAGAATCTGGGGCTCTGTGCTTTCTTTCCTTCTGAACAAGTGTTAGTGTTTTCTGCACAAAAGCGATTCTGCGAAGCAATGTGAACACTTCTGCTTCCCAGGCACAGAGAAGGTGCTAGCAAGGAATTCTCTGCCTGCCTTTCCCCAGTGCTCTGCAAGCTCTCCAGGACAACATAAAATCTGGGGCTCTGTGCTTTCTTTCCTTCTGAACAAGTGTTACTCTTAACTGCACAAAAGCGATTCTGCGAAGCAATGTGAACACTTCTGCTTCCCAGGCACAGAGAAGGTGCTAGCAGGGAATTCTCTGCCTGCCTTTCCCCAGTGCTCTGCAAGCTCTCCAGGACAACATAGAATCTGGGGCTCTGTGCTTTCTTTCCTTCTGAACAACTGTTACTATTTTCTGCACAAAAGCGATTCTTGCGAAGCAATGTGAACACTTCTGCTTCCCAGGCACAGAGAAGGTGCTAGCAGGGAATTCTCTGCCTGCCTTTCCCCAGTGCTCTGCAAGCTCTCCAGGACAACATAAAATCTGGGGCTCTGTGCTTTCTTTCGTTCTGAACAAGTGTTACTGTTTTCTGCACAAAAGCGATTCTTGCGAAGCAATGTGAACACTTCTGCTTCCCAGGCACAGAGAAGGTGCTAGCAGGGAATTCTCTGCCTGCCTTTCCCCAGTGCTCTGCAAGCTCTACAGGACAACAGTGAATCTGGGGTTCTGTGCTTTCTTTCGTTCTGAACAAGTGTTACTGTTTTCTGCACAAAAGCGATTCTGCGAAGCAATGTGAACAGGCACAGAGAAGGTGCTATCAGGGAATTCTCTGCCTGCCTTTCCCCAGTGCTCTGCAAGCTCTCCAGGACAACATAAAATCTGGGGCTCTGTGCTTTCTTTCCTTCTGAACAAGTGTTACTGTTTTCTGCACAAAAGCGATTCTTGCGAAGCAATGTGAACACTTCTGCTTCGCAGGCACAGAGAAGGTGCTAGCAGGGAATTCTCTGCCTGCCTTTCCCCAGTGCTCTGCAAGCTCTCCAGGACAACATAGAATCTGGGGCTCTGTGCTTTCTTTCCTTCTGAACAAGTGTTACTGTTTTCTGCACAAAAGCGATTCTGCGAAGCAATGTGAACACTTCTGCTTCCCAGGCACAGAGAAGGTGCTAGCAGGGAATTCTCTGCCTGCCTTTCCCCAGTGCTCTGCAAGCTCTCCAGGACAACATAGAATCTGGGGCTCAGTGCTTTCTTTCGTTCTGAACAAGTGTTAGTGTTTTCTGCACAAAAGCGATTCTTGCGAAGCAATGTGAACACTTCTGCTTCCCAGGCACAGAGAAGGTGCTAGCAGGGAATTCTCTGCCTGCCTTTCCCCAGTGCTCTGCAAGCTCTCCAGGACAACATAGAATCTGGGGCTCTGTGCTTTCTTTCCTTCTGAACAAGTGTTAGTGTTTTCTGCACAAAAGCGATTCTGCGAAGCAATGTGAACACTTCTGCTTCCCAGGCACAGAGAAGGTGCTAGCAGGGAATTCTCTGCCTGCCTTTCCCCAGAGCTCTGCAAGCTCTCCAGGACAACATAAAATCTGGGGCTCTGTGCTTTCTTTCCTTCTGAACAAGTGTTAGTGTTTTCTGCACAAAAGCGATTCTTGCGAAGCAATGTGAACACTTCTGCTTCCCAGGCACAGAGAAGGTGCTAGCAAGGAATTCTCTGCCTGCCTTTCCCCAGTGCTCTGCAAGCTCTCCAGGACAACATAAAATCTGGGGCTCTGTGCTTTCTTTCCTTCTGAACAAGTGTTACTGTTTTCTGCACAAAAGCGATTCTGCGAAGCAATGTGAACACTTCTGCTTCCCAGGCACAGAGAAGGTGCTAGCAAGGAATTCTCTGCCTGCCTTTCCCCAGTGCTCTGCAAGCTCTCCAGGACAACATAGAATCTGGGGCTCTGTGCTTTCTTTCCTTCTGAACAAGTGTTACTGTTTTCTGCACAAAAGCGATTCTGCGAAGCAATGTGAACACTTCTGCTTCCCAGGCACAGAGAAGGTGCTAGCAAGGAATTCTCTGCCTGCCTTTCCCCAGTGCTCTGCAAGCTCTCCAGGACAACATAGAATCTGGGGCTCTGTGCTTTCTTTCCTTCTGAACAAGTGTTACTGTTTTCTGCACAAAAGCGATTCTGCGAAGCAATGTGAACACTTCTGCTTCCCAGGCACAGAGAAGGTGCTAGCAGGGAATTCTCTGCCTGCCTTTCCCCAGTGCTCTGCAAGCTCTCCAGGACAACATAGAATCTGGGGCTCTGTGCTTTCTTTCGTTCTGAACAAGTGTTACTGTTTTCTGCACAAAAGCGATTCTGCGAAGCAATGTGAACACTTCTGCTTCCCAGGCACAGAGAAGGTGCTATCAGGGTATTCTCTGCCTGCCTTTCCCCAGTGCTCTGCAAGCTCTCCAGGACAACATAAAATCTGGGGCTCTGTGCTTTCTTTCCTTCTGAACAAGTGTTAGTGTTTTCTGCACAAAAGAGATTCTTGCGAAGCAATGTGAACACTTCTGCTTCCCAGGCACAGAGAAGGTGCTAGCAGGGAATTCTCTGCCTGCCTTTCCCCAGTGCTCTGCAAGCTCTCCAGGACAACATAGAATCTGGGGCTCTGTGCTTTCTTTCGTTCTGAACAAGTGTTACTCTTTTCTGCACAAAAGCGATTCTGCGAAGCAATGTGAACAGGCACAGAGAAGGTGCCAGCAGGGAATTCTCTGCCTGCCTTTCCCCAGTGCTCTGCAAGCTCTCCAGGACTACATAAAATCTGGGGCTCTGTGCTTTCTTTCCTTCTGAACAAGTGTTACTGTTTTCTGCACAAAAGCGATTCTGCGAAGCAATGTGAACAGGCACAGAGAAAGTGCTAGCAAGGAATTCTCTGCCTGCCTTTCCCCAGTGCTCTGCAAGCTCTCCAGGACAACAGAAAATCTGGGGCTCTGTGCTTTCTTTCCTTCTGAACAAGTGTTACTGTTTTCTGCACAAAAGCGATTCTGCGAAGCAATGTGAACACTTCTGCTTCCCAGGCACAGAGAAGGTGCTAGCAAGGAATTCTATGCCTGGCTTTCCCCAGTGCTCTGCAAGCTCTCCAGGACAACATAAAATCTGGGGCTCTGTGCTTTCTTTCCTTCTGAACAAGTGTTACTGTTTTCTGCACAAAAGCGATTCTTGCGAAGCAATGTGAACACTTCTGCTTCCCAGGCACAGAGAAGGTGCTAGCAGGCAATTCTCTGCCTGCCTTTCCCCAGTGCTCTGCAAGCTCTCCAGGACAACATAAAATCTGAGGCTCTGTGCTTTCTTTCCTTCTGAACAAGTGTTAGCGTTTTCTGCACAAAAGCGATTCTGCGAAGCAATGTGAACACTTCTGCTTCCCAGGCACAGAGAAGGTGCTAGCAAGGAATTCTCTGCCTGCCTTTCCCCAGTGCTCTGCAAGCTCTCCAGGACAACATAGAATCTGGGGCTCTGTGCTTTCTTTCCTTCTGAACAAGTGTTACTGTTTTCTGCACAAAAGCGATTCTGCGAAGCAATGTGAACACTTCTGCTTCCCAGGCACAGAGAAGGTGCTAGCAAGGAATTCTCTGCCTGCCTTTCCCCAGTGCTCTGCAAGCTCTCCAGGACAACATAGAATCTGGGGCTCTGGCTTTCTTTCGTTCTGAACAACTGTTACTGTTTTCTGCACAAAAGCGATTCTTGCGAAGCAATGTGAACAGGCACAGAGAAGGTGCTAGCAGGGAATTCTCTGCCTGCCTTTCCCCAGTGCTCTGCAAGCTCTCCAGGACAACATAAAATCTGGGGCTCTGTGCTTTCTTTCCTTCTGAACAAGTGTTACTGTTTTCTGCACAAAAGCGATTCTTGCGAAGCAATGTGAACACTTCTGCTTCCCAGGCACAGAGAAGGTGCTAGCAAGGAATTCTCTGCCTGCCTTACCCTAGTGCTCTGCAAGCTCTCCAGGACAACATAGAATCTGGGGCTCTGTGCTTTCTTTCCTTCTGAACAAGTGTTACTGTTTTCTGCACAAATGCGATTCTGGGAAACAATGTGAACACCTCTGCTTCCCAGGCACAGAGAAGGTGCTAGCAAGGAATTCTCTGCCTGCCTTTCCCCAGTGCTCTGCAAGCTCTCCAGGACAACATAGAATCTGGGGCTCTGTGCTTTCTTTCGTTCTGAACAAGTGTTACTGTTTTCTGCACAAAAGCGATTCTGCGAAGCAATGTGAACAGGCACAGAGAAAGTGCTAGCAGGGAATTCTCTGCCTGCCTTTCCCCAGTGCTCTGCAAGCTCTCCAGGACAACATAAAATCTGGGGCTCTGTGCTTTCTTTCCTTCTGAACAAGTGTTACTGTTTTCTGCACAAAAGCGATTCTTGCGAAGCAATGTCAACACTTCTGCTTCCCAGGCACAGAGAAGGTGCTAGCAAGGAATTCTCTGCCTGCCTTTCCCCAGTGCTCTGCAAGCTCTCCAGGACAACATAAAATCTGGGGCTCTGTGCTTTCTTTCCTTCTGAACAAGTGTTACTGTTTTCTGCACAAAAGCAATTCTTGCGAAGCAATGTGAACACTTCTGCTTCCCAGGCACAGAGAAGGTGCTAGCAAGGAATTCTCTGCCTGCCTTTCCCCAGTGCTGTGCAAGCTCTCCAGGACAACATAAAATCTGGGGCTCTGTGCTTTCTTTCCTTCTGAACAAGTGTTACTGTTTTCTGCACAAACGCGATTCTGCGAAGCAATGTGAACACTTCTGCTTCCCAGGCACAGAGAAGGTGCTAGCAGGGAATTCTCTGCCTGCCTTTCCCCAGTGCTCTGCAAGCTCTCCAGGACAACATAAAATCTGGGGCTCTGTGCTTTCTTTCCTTCTGAACAAGTGTTACTGTTTTCTGCACAAAAGCGATTCTGCGAAGCAATGTGAACACTTCTGCTTCCCAGGCACAGAGAAGGTGCTAGCAAGGAATTCTCTGCCTGCCTTTCCCCAGTGCTCTGCAAGCTCTCCAGGACAACATAAAATCTGGGGCTCTGTGCTTTCTTTCCTTCTGAACAAGTGTTAGTGTTTTCTGCACAAAAGCGATTCTTGCGAAGCAATGTGAACACGTCTGCTTCCCAGGCACAGAGAAGGTGCTAGCAGGGAATTCTCTGCCTGCCTTTCCCCAGTGCTCTGCAAGCTCTCCAGGACAACATAGAATCTGGGGCTCAGTGCTTTCTTTCGTTCTGAACAAGTGTTACTGTTTTCTGCACAAAAGCGATTCTGCGAAGCAATGTGAACAGGCACAGAGAAGGTGCTATCAGGGAATTCTCTGCCTGCCTTTCCCCAGTGCTCTGCAAGCTCTCCAGGACAACATAAAATCTGGGGCTCTGTGCTTTCTTTCCTTCTGAACAAGTGTTACTGTTTTCTGCACAAAAGCGATTCTGCAAAGCAATGTGAACACTTCTGCTTCCCAGGCACAGAGAAGGTGCTAGCAAGGAATTCTCTGCCTGCCTTTCCCCAGTGCTCTGCAAGCTCTCCAGGACAACAAAAAATCTGGGGCTCTGTGCTTTCTTTCCTTCTGAACAAGTGTTAGTGTTTTCTGCACAAAAGCGATTCTTGCGAAGCAATGTGAACACTTCTGCTTCCCAGGCACAGAGAAGGTGCTAGCAGGGAATTCTCTGCCTGCCTTTCCCCAGTGCTCTGCAAGCTCTCCAGGACAACATAGAATCTGGGGCTCTGTGCTTTCTTTCGTTCTGAACAAGTGTTACTGTTTTCTGCACAAAAGCGATTCTGCGAAGCAATGTGAACACTTCTGCTTCCCAGGCACAGAGAAGGTGCTATCAGGGTATTCTCTGCCTGCCTTTCCCCAGTGCTCTGCAAGCTCTCCAGGACAACATAAAATCTGGGGCTCTGTGCTTTCTTTCCTTCTGAACAAGTGTTAGTGTTTTCTGCACAAAAGAGATTCTTGCGAAGCAATGTGAACACTTCTGCTTCCCAGGCACAGAGAAGGTGCTAGCAGGGAATTCTCTGCCTGCCTTTCCCCAGTGCTCTGCAAGCTCTCCAGGACAACATAGAATCTGGGGCTCTGTGCTTTCTTTCGTTCTGAACAAGTGTTACTCTTTTCTGCACAAAAGCGATTCTGCGAAGCAATGTGAACAGGCACAGAGAAGGTGCCAGCAGGGAATTCTCTGCCTGCCTTTCCCCAGTGCTCTGCAAGCTCTCCAGGACTACATAAAATCTGGGGCTCTGTGCTTTCTTTCCTTCTGAACAAGTGTTACTGTTTTCTGCACAAAAGCGATTCTGCGAAGCAATGTGAACACTTCTGCTTCCCAGGCACAGAGAAGGTGCTACGAAGGAATTCTCTGCCTGCCTTTCCCCAGTGCTCTGCAAGCTCTCCAGGACAACATAGAATCTGGGGCTCTGTGCTTTCTTTCCTTCTGAACAAGTGTTACTGTTTTCTGCACAAAAGCGATTCTGCGAAACAATGTGAACAGGCACAGAGAAGGTGCTAGCAGGGAATTCTCTGCCTGCCTTTCCCCAGTGCTCTGCAAGCTCTCCAGGACAACATAGAATCTGGGGCTCTGTGCTTTCTTTCGTTCTGAACAACTGTTACTGTTTTCTGCACAAAAGCGATTCTTGCGAAGCAATGTGAACACTTCTGCTTCCCAGGCACAGAGAAGGTGCTAGCAGGGAATTCTCTGCCTGCCTTTCCCCAGTGCTCTGCAAGCTCTCCAGGACAACATAGAATCTGGGGCTCTGTGCTTTCTTTCCTTCTGAACAAGTCTTACTGTTTTCTGCACAAAAGCGATTCTTGCGAAGCAATGTGAACAGGCACAGAGAAGGTGCTAGCAGGGAATTCTCTGCCTGCCTTTCCCCAGTGCTCTGCAAGCTCTCCAGGACAACATAGAATCTGGGGCTCTGTGCTTTCTTTCCTTCTGAACAAGTGTTACTGTTTTCTGCACAAAAGCGATTCTGCGAAGCAATGTGAACACTTCTGCTTACCAGGCACAGAGAAGGTGCTATCAGGGAATTCTCTGCCTGCCTTTCCCCAGTGCTCTGCAAGCTCTCCAGGACAACATAGAATCTGGGGCTCTGTGCTTTCTTTCCTTCTGAACAAGTGTTACTGCTTTCTGCACAAAAGCGATTCTTGCGAAGCAATGTGAACACTTCTGCTTCGCAGGCACAGAGAAGGTGCTATCAGGGAATTCTCTGCCTGCCTTTCCCCAGTGCTCTGCAAGCTCTCCAGGACAACATAAAATCTGGGGCTCTGTGCTTTCTTTCCTTCTGAACAAGTGTTACTGTTTTCTGCACAAAAGCGATTCTGCGAAGCAATGTGAACACTTCTGCTTCCCAGGCACAGAGAAGGTGCTAGCAAGGAATTCTCTGCCTGCCTTTCCCCAGTGCTCTGCAAGCTCTCCAGGACAACATAAAATCTGGGGCTCTGTGCTTTCTTTCCTTCTGAACAAGTGTTAGTGTTTTCTGCACAAAAGCGATTCTTGCGAAGCAATGTGAACACGTCTGCTTCCCAGGCACAGAGAAGGTGCTAGCAGGGAATTCTCTGCCTGCCTTTCCCCAGTGCTCTGCAAGCTCTCCAGGACAACATAGAATCTGGGGCTCTGTGCTTTCTTTCCTTCTGAACAAGTGTTACTGTTTTCTGCACAAAAGCGATTCTGCGAAGCAATGTGAACACTTCTGCTTCGCAGGCACAGAGAAGGTGCTAGCAGGGAATTCTCTGCCTGCCTTTCCCCAGTGCTCTGCAAGCTCTCCAGGACAACATAGAATCTGGGGCTCAGTGCTTTCTTTCGTTCTGAACAAGTGTTACTGTTTTCTGCACAAAAGCGATTCTGCGAAGCAATGTGAACAGGCACAGAGAAGGTGCTATCAGGGAATTCTCTGCCTGCCTTTCCCCAGTGCTCTGCAAGCTCTCCAGGACAACATAAAATCTGGGGCTCTGTGCTTTCTTTCCTTCTGAACAAGTGTTACTGTTTTCTGCACAAAAGCGATTCTGCAAAGCAATGTGAACACTTCTGCTTCCCAGGCACAGAGAAGGTGCTAGCAAGGAATTCTCTGCCTGCCTTTCCCCAGTGCTCTGCAAGCTCTCCAGGACAACAAAAAATCTGGGGCTCTGTGCTTTCTTTCCTTCTGAACAAGTGTTATTGTTTTCTGCACAAAAGCGATTCTTGCGAAGCAATGTGAACACTTCTGCTTCCCAGGCACAGAGAAGGTGCTAGCAGGGAATTCTCTGCCTGCCTTTCCCCAGTGCTCTGCAAGCTCTCCAGGACAACATAGAATCTGGGGCTCTGTGCTTTCTTTCGTTCTGAACAAGTGTTACTGTTTTCTGCACAAAAGCGATTCTGCGAAGCAATGTGAACACTTCTGCTTCCCAGGCACAGAGAAGGTGCTAGCAAGGAATTCTCTGCCTGCCTTTCCCCAGTGCTCTGCAAGCTCTCCAGGACAACATAAAATCTGGGGCTCTGTGCTTTCTTTCCTTCTGAACAAGTGTTAGTGTTTTCTGCACAAAAGAGATTCTTGCGAAGCAATGTGAACACTTCTGCTTCCCAGGCACAGAGAAGGTGCTAGCAGGGAATTCTCTGCCTGCCTTTCCCCAGTGCTCTGCAAGCTCTCCAGGACAACATAGAATCTGGGGCTCTGTGCTTCCTTTCGTTCTGAACAAGTGTTACTGTTTTCTGCACAAAAGCGATTCTGCGAAGCAATGTGAACAGGCACAGAGAAGGTGCTATCAGGGAATTCTCTGCCTGCCTTTCCCCAGTGCTCTGCAAGCTCTCCAGGACAACATAAAATCTGGGGCTCTGTGCTTTCTTTCCTTCTGAACAAGTGTTACTGTTTTCTGCACAAAAGCGATTCTGCGAAACAATGTGAACAGGCACAGAGAAGGTGCTAGCAGGGAAATCTCTGCCTGCCTTTCCCCAGTGCTCTGCAAGCTCTCCAGGACAACATAGAATCTGGGGCTCTGTGCTTTCTTTCGTTCTGAACAAGTGTTACTGTTTTCTGCACAAAAGCGATTCTTGCGAAGCAATGTGAACACTTCTGCTTCCCAGGCACAGAGAAGGTGCTAGCAGGGAATTCTCTGCCTGCCTTTCCCCAGTGCTCTGCAAGCTCTCCAGGACAACATAGAATCTGGGGCTCTGTGCTTTCTTTCCTTCTGAACAAGTGTTACTCTTTTCTGCACAAAAGCGATTCTTGCGAAGCAATGTGAACAGGCACAGAGAAGGTGCTAGCAGGGAATTCTCTGCCTGCCTTTCCCCAGTGCTCTGCAAGCTCTCCAGGACAACATAAAATCTGGGGCTCTGTGCTTTCTTTCCTTCTGAACAAGTGTTACTGTTTTCTGCACAAAAGCGATTCTGCGAAGCAATGTGAACACTTCTGCTTCCCAGGCACAGAGAAGGTGCTATCAGGGAATTCTCTGCCTGCCTTTCCCCAGTGCTCTGCAAGCTCTCCAGGACAACATAGAATCTGGGGCTCTGTGCTTTCTTTCCTTCTGAACAAGTGTTACTGCTTTCTGCACAAAAGCGATTCTTGCGAAGCAATGTGAACACTTCTGCTTCGCAGGCACAGAGAAGGTGCTAGCAGGGAATTCTCTGCCTGCCTTTCCCCAGTGCTCTGCAAGCTCTCCAGGACAACATAAAATCTGGGGCTCTGTGCTTTCTTTCCTTCTGAACAAGTGTTACTGTTTTCTGCACAAAAGCGATTCTGCGAAACAATGTGAACAGGCACAGAGAAGGTGCTAGCAGGGAGTTCTCTGCCTGCCTTTCCCCAGTGCTCTGCAAGCTCTCCAGGACAACATAGAATCTGGGGCTCTGTGCTTTCTTTCCTTCTGAACAAGTGTTACTGTTTTCTGCACAAAAGCGATTCTTGCGAAGCAATGTGAACACTTCTGCTTCCCAGGCACAGAGAAGGTGCTAGCAGGGAATTCTCTGCCTGCCTTTCCCCAGTGCTCTGCAAGCTCTCCAGGACAACATAGAATCTGGGGCTCTGTGCTTTCTTTCCTTCTGAACAAGTGTTACTCTTTTCTGCACAAAAGCGATTCTGCGAAGCAATGTGAACAGGCACAGAGAAGGTGCTATCAGGGAATTCTCTGCCTGCCTTTCCCCAGTGCTCTGCAAGCTCTCCAGGACAACATAAAATCTGGGGCTCTGTGCTTTCTTTCCTTCTGAACAACTGTTACTGTTTTCTGCACAAAAGCGATTCTTGCGAAGCAATGTGAACACTTATGCTTCCCAGGCACAGAGAAGGTGCTAGCAAGGAATTCTCTGCTTGCCTTTCCCCAGTGCTCTGCAAGCTCTCCAGGACAACATAAAATCTGGGGCTCTGTGCTTTCTTTCCTTCTGAACAAGTGTTAGTGTTTTCTGCACAAAAGCGATTCTGCGAAGCAATGTGAACACTTCTGCTTCCCAGGCACAGAGAAGGTGCTATCAGGGAATTCTCTGCCTGCCTTTCCCCAGTGCTCTGCAAGCTCTCCAGGACAACATAGAATCTGGGGCTCAGTGCTTTCTTTCGTTCTGAACAAGTGTTAGTGTTTTCTGCACAAAAGCGATTCTGCGAAGCAATGTGAACACTTCTGCTTCCCAGGCACAGAGAAGGTGCTAGCAGGGAATTCTCTGCCTGCCTTTCCCCAGTGCTCTGCAAGCTCTCCAGGACAACATAGAATCTGGGGCTCTGTGCTTTCTTTCCTTCTGAACAAGTGTTAGTGTTTTCTGCACAAAAGCGATTCTTGCGAAGCAATGTGAACTCTTCTGCTTCCCAGGCACAGAGAAGGTGCTATCAGGGAATTCTCTGCCTGCCTTTCCCCAGTGCTCTGCAAGCTCTCCAGGACAACATAGAATCTGGGGCTCAGTGCTTTCTTTCGTTCTGAACAAGTGTTAGTGTTTTCTGCACAAAAGCGATTCTGCGAAGCAATGTGAACAGGCACAGAGAAGGTGCTAGCAGGGAATTCTCTGCCTGCCTTTCCCCAGTGCTCTGCAAGCTCTCCAGGACAACATAAAATCTGGGGCTCTGTGCTTTCTTTCGTTCTGAACAAGTGTTACTGTTTTCTGCACAAAAGCGATTCTGCGAAGCAATGTGAACACTTCTGCTTCCCAGGCACAGAGAAGGTGCTACGAAGGAATTCTCTGCCTGCCTTTCCCCAGTGCTCTGCAAGCTCTCCAGGACAACATAGAATCTGGGGCTCTGTGCTTTCTTTCCTTCTGAACAAGTGTTACTGTTTTCTGCACAAAAGCGATTCTGCGAAACAATGTGAACAGGCACAGAGAAGGTGCTAGCAGGGAATTCTCTGCCTGCCTTTCCCCAGTGCTCTGCAAGCTCTCCAGGACAACATAGAATCTGGGGCTCTGTGCTTTCTTTCGTTCTGAACAACTGTTACTGTTTTCTGCACAAAAGCGATTCTTGCGAAGCAATGTGAACACTTCTGCTTCCCAGGCACAGAGAAGGTGCTAGCAGGGAATTCTCTGCCTGCTTTCCCCAGTGCTCTGCAAGCTCTCCAGGACAACATAGAATCTGGGGCTCTGTGCTTTCTTTCCTTCTGAACAAGTCTTACTGTTTTCTGCACAAAAGCGATTCTTGCGAAGCAATGTGAACAGGCACAGAGAAGGTGCTAGCAGGGAATTCTCTGCCTGCCTTTCCCCAGTGCTCTGCAAGCTCTCCAGGACAACATAAAATCTGGGGCTCTGTGCTTTCTTTCCTTCTGAACAAGTGTTACTGTTTTCTGCACAAAAGCGATTCTGCGAAGCAATGTGAACACTTCTGCTTACCAGGCACAGAGAAGGTGCTATCAGGGAATTCTCTGCCTGCCTTTCCCCAGTGCTCTGCAAGCTCTCCAGGACAACATAGAATCTGGGGCTCTGTGCTTTCTTTCCTTCTGAACAAGTGTTACTGCTTTCTGCACAAAAGCGATTCTTGCGAAGCAATGTGAACACTTCTGCTTCGCAGGCACAGAGAAGGTGCTATCAGGGAATTCTCTGCCTGCCTTTCCCCAGTGCTCTGCAAGCTCTCCAGGACAACATAGAATCTGGGGCTCTGTGCTTTCTTTCCTTCTGAACAAGTGTTACTGTTTTCTGCACAAAAGCGATTCTGCGAAGCAATGTGAACACTTCTGCTTCCCAGGCACAGAGAAGGTGCTAGCAAGGAATTCTCTGCCTGCCTTTCCCCAGTGCTCTGCAAGCTCTCCAGGACAACAGTGAATCTGTGGCTCTGTGCTTTCTTTCCTTCTGAACAAGTGTTAGTGTTTTCTGCACAAAAGCGATTCTTGCGAAGCAATGTGAACACGTCTGCTTCCCAGGCACAGAGAAGGTGCTAGCAGGGAATTCTCTGCCTGCCTTTCCCCAGTGCTCTGCAAGCTCTCCAGGACAACATAGAATCTGGGGCTCTGTGCTTTCTTTCCTTCTGAACAAGTGTTACTGTTTTCTGCACAAAAGCGATTCTGCGAAGCAATGTGAACACTTCTGCTTCGCAGGCACAGAGAAGGTGCTAGCAGGGAATTCTCTGCCTGCCTTTCCCCAGTGCTCTGCAAGCTCTCCAGGACAACATAGAATCTGGGGCTCAGTGCTTTCTTTCGTTCTGAACAAGTGTTACTGTTTTCTGCACAAAAGCGATTCTGCGAAGCAATGTGAACAGGCACAGAGAAGGTGCTATCAGGGAATTCTCTGCCTGCCTTTCCCCAGTGCTCTGCAAGCTCTCCAGGACAACATAAAATCTGGGGCTCTGTGCTGTCTTTCCTTCTGAACAAGTGTTACTGTTTTCTGCACAAAAGCGATTCTGCGAAGCAATGTGAACACTTCTGCTTCCCAGGCACAGAGAAGGTGCTAGCAAGGAATTCTCTGCCTGCCTTTCCCCAGTGCTCTGCAAGCTCTCCAGGACAACATAGAATCTGGGGCTCTGTGCTTTCTTTCCTTCTGAACAAGTGTTATTGTTTTCTGCACAAAAGCGATTCTTGCGAAGCAATGTGAACACTTCTGCTTCCCAGGCGCAGAGAAGGTGCTAGCAGGGAATTCTCTGCCTGCCTTTCCCCAGTGCTCTGCAAGCTCTCCAGGACAACATAGAATCTGGGGCTCTGTGCTTTCTTTCGTTCTGAACAAGTGTTACTGTTTTCTGCACAAAAGCGATTCTGCGAAGCAATGTGAACACTTCTGCTTCCCAGGCACAGAGAAGGTGCTATCAGGGTATTCTCTGCCTGCCTTTCCCCAGTGCTCTGCAAGCTCTCCAGGACAACATAAAATCTGGGGCTCTGTGCTTTCTTTCGTTCTGAACAAGTGTTAGTGTTTTCTGCACAAAAGAGATTCTTGCGAAGCAATGTGAACACTTCTGCTTCCCAGGCACAGAGAAGGTGCTAGCAGGGAATTCTCTGCCTGCCTTTCCCCAGTGCTCTGCAAGCTCTCCAGGACAACATAGAATCTGGGGCTCTGTGCTTTCTTTCCTTCTGAACAAGTGTTACTCTTTTCTGCACAAAAGCGATTCTTGCGAAGCAATGTGAACACTTCTGCTTCCCAGGCACAGAGAAGGTGCTAGCAGGGAATTCTCTGCCTGCCTTTCCCCAGTGCTCTGCAAGCTCTCCAGGACAACATAGAATCTGGGGCTCAGTGCTTTCTTTCGTTCTGAACAAGTGTTACTGTTTTCTGCACAAAAGTGATTCTGCGAAGCAATGTGAACAGGCACAGAGAAGGTGCTAGCAGGGAATTCTCTGCCTGCCTTTCCCCAGTGCTCTGCAAGCTCTCCAGGACAACATAAAATCTGGGGCTCTGTGCTTTCTTTCCTTCTGAACAAGTGTTAGTTTTTTCTGCACAAAAGCGATTCTTGCGAAGCAATGTGAACACTTCTGCTTCCCAGGCACAGAGAAGGCGCTACGAAGGAATTCTCTGCCTGCCTTTCCCCAGTGCTCTGCAAGCTCTCCAGGACAACATAGAATCTGGGGCTCTGTGCTTTCTTTCCTTCTGAACAAGTGTTACTGTTTTCTGCACAAAAGCGATTCTGCGAAACAATGTGAACAGGCACAGAGAAGGTGCTAGCAGGGAATTCTCTGCCTGCCTTTCCCCAGTACTCTGCAAGCTCTCCAGGACAACATAGAATCTGGGGCTCTGTGCTTTCTTTCGTTCTGAACAACTGTTACTGTTTTCTGCACAAAAGCGATTCTTGCGAAGCAATGTGAACACTTCTGCTTCCCAGGCACAGAGAAGGTGCTAGCAGGGAATTCTCTGCCTGCCTTTCCCCAGTGCTCTGCAAGCTCTCCAGGACAACATAGAATCTGGGGCTCTGTGCTTTCTTTCCTTCTGAACAAGTCTTACTGTTTTCTGCACAAAAGCGATTCTTGCGAAGCAATGTGAACAGGCACAGAGAAGGTGCTAGCAGGGAATTCTCTGCCTGCCTTTCCCCAGTGCTCTGCAAGCTCTCCAGGACAACATAAAATCTGGGGCTCTGTGCTTTCTTTCCTTCTGAACAAGTGTTACTGTTTTCTGCACAAAAGAGATTCTGCGAAGCAATGTGAACACTTCTGCTTCCCAGGCACAGAGAAGGTGCTATCAGGGAATTCTCTGCCTGCCTTTCCCCAGTGCTCTGCAAGCTCTCCAGGACAACATAGAATCTGGGGCTCTGTGCTTTCTTTCCTTCTGAACAAGTGTTAGTGTTTTCTGCACAAAAGCGATTCTTGCGAAGCAATGTGAACACTTCTGCTTCGCAGGCACAGAGAAGGTGCTATCAGGGAATTCTCTGCCTGCCTTTCCCCAGTGCTCTGCAAGCTCTCCAGGACAACATAAAATCTGGGGCTCTGTGCTTTCTTTCCTTCTGAACAAGTGTTACTGTTTTCTGCACAAAAGCGATTCTGCAAAGCAATGTGAACACTTCTGCTTCCCAGGCACAGAGAAGGTGCTAGCAAGGAATTCTCTGCCTGCCTTTCCCCAGTGCTCTGCAAGCTCTCCAGGACAACATAAAATCTGGGGCTCTGTGCTTTCTTTCCTTCTGAACAAGTGTTAGTGTTTTCTGCACAAAAGCGATTCTTGCGAAGCAATGTGAACACGTCTGCTTCCCAGGCACAGAGAAGGTGCTAGCAGGGAATTCTCTGCCTGCCTTTCCCCAGTGCTCTGCAAGCTCTCCAGGACAACATAGAATCTGGGGCTCTGTGCTTTCTTTCCTTCTGAACAAGTGTTACTGTTTTCTGCACAAAAGCGATTCTGCGAAGCAATGTGAACACTTCTGCTTCCCAGGCACAGAGAAGGTGCTATCAGGGAATTCTCTGCCTGCCTTTCCCCAGTGCTCTGCAAGCTCTCCAGGACAACATAGAATCTGGGGCTCAGTGCTTTCTTTCGTTCTGAACAAGTGTTACTGTTTTCTGCACAAAAGCGATTCTGCGAAGCAATGTGAACAGGCACAGAGAAGGTGCTATCAGGGAATTCTCTGCCTGCCTTTCCCCAGTGCTCTGCAAGCTCTCCAGGACAACATAAAATCTGGGGCTCTGTGCTTTCTTTCCTTCTGAACAAGTGTTACTGTTTTCTGCACAAAAGCGATTCTGCAAAGCAATGTGAACACTTCTGCTTCCCAGGCACAGAGAAGGTGCTAGCAAGGAATTCTCTGCCTGCCTTTCCCCAGTGCTCTGCAAGCTCTCCAGGACAACAAAAAATCTGGGGCTCTGTGCTTTCTTTCCTTCTGAACAAGTCTTATTGTTTTCTGCACAAAAGCGATTCTTGCGAAGCAATGTGAACACTTCTGCTTCCCAGGCACAGAGAAGGTGCTAGCAGGGAATTCTCTGCCTGCCTTTCCCCAGTGCTCTGCAAGCTCTCCAGGACAACATAGAATCTGGGGCTCTGTGCTTTCTTTCCTTCTGAACAAGTGTTACTGTTTTCTGCACAAAAGCGATTCTTGCGAAGCAATGTGAACACTTCTGCTTCGCAGGCACAGAGAAGGTGCTATCAGGGAATTCTCTGCCTGCCTTTCCCCAGTGCTCTGCAAGCTCTCCAGGACAACATAGAATCTGGGGCTCTGTGCTTTCTTTCCTTCTGAACAAGTGTTACTGTTTTCTGCACAAAAGCGATTCTGCGAAGCAATGTGAACACTTCTGCTTCCCAGGCACAGAGAAGGTGCTAGCAAGGAATTCTCTGCCTGCCTTTCCCCAGTGCTCTGCAAGCTCTCCAGGACAACAGTGAATCTGTGGCTCTGTGCTTTCTTTCCTTCTGAACAAGTGTTAGTGTTTTCTGCACAAAAGCGATTCTTGCGAAGCAATGTGAACACGTCTGCTTCCCAGGCACAGAGAAGGTGCTAGCAGGGAATTCTCTGCCTGCCTTTCCCCAGTGCTCTGCAAGCTCTCCAGGACAACATAGAATCTGGGGCTCTGTGCTTTCTTTCCTTCTGAACAAGTGTTACTGTTTTCTGCACAAAAGCGATTCTGCGAAGCAATGTGAACACTTCTGCTTCGCAGGCACAGAGAAGGTGCTAGCAGGGAATTCTCTGCCTGCCTTTCCCCAGTGCTCTGCAAGCTCTCCAGGACAACATAGAATCTGGGGCTCAGTGCTTTCTTTCGTTCTGAACAAGTGTTACTGTTTTCTGCACAAAAGCGATTCTGCGAAGCAATGTGAACAGGCACAGAGAAGGTGCTATCAGGGAATTCTCTGCCTGCCTTTCCCCAGTGCTCTGCAAGCTCTCCAGGACAACATAAAATCTGGGGCTCTGTGCTGTCTTTCCTTCTGAACAAGTGTTACTGTTTTCTGCACAAAAGCGATTCTGCGAAGCAATGTGAACACTTCTGCTTCCCAGGCACAGAGAAGGTGCTAGCAAGGAATTCTCTGCCTGCCTTTCCCCAGTGCTCTGCAAGCTCTCCAGGACAACATAGAATCTGGGGCTCTGTGCTTTCTTTCCTTCTGAACAAGTGTTATTGTTTTCTGCACAAAAGCGATTCTTGCGAAGCAATGTGAACACTTCTGCTTCCCAGGCACAGAGAAGGTGCTAGCAGGGAATTCTCTGCCTGCCTTTCCCCAGTGCTCTGCAAGCTCTCCAGGACAACATAGAATCTGGGGCTCTGTGCTTTCTTTCGTTCTGAACAAGTGTTACTGTTTTCTGCACAAAAGCGATTCTGCGAAGCAATGTGAACACTTCTGCTTCCCAGGCACAGAGAAGGTGCTATCAGGGTATTCTCTGCCTGCCTTTCCCCAGTGCTCTGCAAGCTCTCCAGGACAACATAAAATCTGGGGCTCTGTGCTTTCTTTCCTTCTGAACAAGTGTTAGTGTTTTCTGCACAAAAGAGATTCTTGCGAAGCAATGTGAACACTTCTGCTTCCCAGGCACAGAGAAGGTGCTAGCAGGGAATTCTCTGCCTGCCTTTCCCCAGTGCTCTGCAAGCTCTCCAGGACAACATAGAATCTGGGGCTCTGTGCTTTCTTTCCTTCTGAACAAGTGTTACTCTTTTCTGCACAAAAGCGATTCTTGCGAAGCAATGTGAACACTTCTGCTTCCCAGGCACAGAGAAGGTGCTAGCAGGGAATTCTCTGCCTGCCTTTCCCCAGTGCTCTGCAAGCTCTCCAGGACAACATAGAATCTGGGGCTCAGTGCTTTCTTTCGTTCTGAACAAGTGTTACTGTTTTCTGCACAAAAGTGATTCTGCGAAGCAATGTGAACAGGCACAGAGAAGGTGCTAGCAGGGAATTCTCTGCCTGCCTTTCCCCAGTGCTCTGCAAGCTCTCCAGGACAACATAAAATCTGGGGCTCTGTGCTTTCTTTCCTTCTGAACAAGTGTTAGTTTTTTCTGCACAAAAGCGATTCTTGCGAAGCAATGTGAACACTTCTGCTTCCCAGGCACAGAGAAGGCGCTACGAAGGAATTCTCTGCCTGCCTTTCCCCAGTGCTCTGCAAGCTCTCCAGGACAACATAGAATCTGGGGCTCTGTGCTTTCTTTCCTTCTGAACAAGTGTTACTGTTTTCTGCACAAAAGCGATTCTGCGAAACAATGTGAACAGGCACAGAGAAGGTGCTAGCAGGGAATTCTCTGCCTGCCTTTCCCCAGTACTCTGCAAGCTCTCCAGGACAACATAGAATCTGGGGCTCTGTGCTTTCTTTCGTTCTGAACAACTGTTACTGTTTTCTGCACAAAAGCGATTCTTGCGAAGCAATGTGAACACTTCTGCTTCCCAGGCACAGAGAAGGTGCTAGCAGGGAATTCTCTGCCTGCCTTTCCCCAGTGCTCTGCAAGCTCTCCAGGACAACATAGAATCTGGGGCTCTGTGCTTTCTTTCCTTCTGAACAAGTGTTACTGTTTTCTGCACAAAAGAGATTCTGCGAAGCAATGTGAACACTTCTGCTTCCCAGGCACAGAGAAGGTGCTATCAGGGAATTCTCTGCCTGCCTTTCCCCAGTGCTCTGCAAGCTCTCCAGGACAACATAGAATCTGGGGCTCTGTGCTTTCTTTCCTTCTGAACAAGTGTTAGTGTTTTCTGCACAAAAGCGATTCTTGCGAAGCAATGTGAACACTTCTGCTTCGCAGGCACAGAGAAGGTGCTATCAGGGAATTCTCTGCCTGCCTTTCCCCAGTGCTCTGCAAGCTCTCCAGGACAACATAAAATCTGGGGCTCTGTGCTTTCTTTCCTTCTGAACAAGTGTTACTGTTTTCTGCACAAAAGCGATTCTGCAAAGCAATGTGAACACTTCTGCTTCCCAGGCACAGAGAAGGTGCTAGCAAGGAATTCTCTGCCTGCCTTTCCCCAGTGCTCTGCAAGCTCTCCAGGACAACATAAAATCTGGGGCTCTGTGCTTTCTTTCCTTCTGAACAAGTGTTAGTGTTTTCTGCACAAAAGCGATTCTTGCGAAGCAATGTGAACACGTCTGCTTCCCAGGCACAGAGAAGGTGCTAGCAGGGAATTCTCTGCCTGCCTTTCCCCAGTGCTCTGCAAGCTCTCCAGGACAACATAGAATCTGGGGCTCTGTGCTTTCTTTCCTTCTGAACAAGTGTTACTGTTTTCTGCACAAAAGCGATTCTGCGAAGCAATGTGAACACTTCTGCTTCCCAGGCACAGAGAAGGTGCTATCAGGGAATTCTCTGCCTGCCTTTCCCCAGTGCTCTGCAAGCTCTCCAGGACAACATAGAATCTGGGGCTCAGTGCTTTCTTTCGTTCTGAACAAGTGTTACTGTTTTCTGCACAAAAGCGATTCTGCGAAGCAATGTGAACAGGCACAGAGAAGGTGCTATCAGGGAATTCTCTGCCTGCCTTTCCCCAGTGCTCTGCAAGCTCTCCAGGACAACATAAAATCTGGGGCTCTGTGCTTTCTTTCCTTCTGAACAAGTGTTACTGTTTTCTGCACAAAAGCGATTCTGCAAAGCAATGTGAACACTTCTGCTTCCCAGGCACAGAGAAGGTGCTAGCAAGGAATTCTCTGCCTGCCTTTCCCCAGTGCTCTGCAAGCTCTCCAGGACAACAAAAAATCTGGGGCTCTGTGCTTTCTTTCCTTCTGAACAAGTCTTATTGTTTTCTGCACAAAAGCGATTCTTGCGAAGCAATGTGAACACTTCTGCTTCCCAGGCACAGAGAAGGTGCTAGCAGGGAATTCTCTGCCTGCCTTTCCCCAGTGCTCTGCAAGCTCTCCAGGACAACATAGAATCTGGGGCTCTGTGCTTTCTTTCGTTCTGAACAAGTGTTACTGTTTTCTGCACAAAAGAGATTCTTGCGAAGCAATGTGAACACTTCTGCTTCCCAGGCACAGAGAAGGTGCTAGCAGGGAATTCTCTGCCTGCCTTTCCCCAGTGCTCTGCAAGCTCTCCAGGACAACATAGAATCTGGGGCTCTGTGCTTTCTTTCCTTCTGAACAAGTGTTACTGTTTTCTGCACAAAAGCGATTCTTGCGAAGCAATGTGAACACTTCTGCTTCCCAGGCACAGAGAAGGTGCTAGCAGGGAATTCTCTGCCTGCCTTTCCCCAGTGCTCTGCAAGCTCTCCAGGACAACATAGAATCTGGGGCTCTGTGCTTTCTTTCCTTCTGAACAAGTGTTAGTGTTTTCTGCACAAAAGCGATTCTGCGAAGCAATGTGAACACTTCTGCTTCCCAGGCACAGAGAAGGTGCTAGCAGGGAATTCTCTGCCTGCCTTTCCCCAGTGCTCTGCAAGCTCTCCAGGACAACATAGAATCTGGGGCTCTGTGCTTTCTTTCCTTCTGAACAAGTGTTACTGTTTTCTGCACAAAAGCGATTCTTGCGAAGCAATGTGAACACTTCTGCTTCCCAGGCACAGAGAAGGTGCTAGCAGGGAATTCTCTGCCTGCCTTTCCCCAGTGCTCTGCAAGCTCTCCAGGACAACAGTGAATCTGGGGTTCTGTGCTTTCTTTCGTTCTGAACAAGTGTTACTGTTTTCTGCACAAAAGCGATTCTGCGAAGCAATGTGAACACTTCTGCTTCCCAGGCACAGAGAAGGTGCTAGCAAGGAATTCTCTGCCTGCCTTTCCCCAGTGCTCTGCAAGCTCTCCAGGACAACATAAAATCTGGGGCTCTGTGCTTTCTTTCCTTCTGAACAAGTGTTAGTGTTTTCTGCACAAAAGCGATTCTTGCGAAGCAATGTGAACACGTCTGCTTCCCAGGCACAGAGAAGGTGCTAGCAGGGAATTCTCTGCCTGCCTTTCCCCAGTGCTCTGCAAGCTCTCCAGGACAACATAGAATCTGGGGCTCTGTGCTTTCTTTCCTTCTGAACAAGTTTTACTGTTTTCTGCACAAAAGCGATTCTGCGAAGCAATGTGAACACTTCTGCTTCGCAGGCACAGAGAAGGTGCTAGCAGGGAATTCTCTGCCTGCCTTTCCCCAGTGCTCTGCAAGCTCTCCAGGACAACATAGAATCTGGGGCTCAGTGCTTTCTTTCGTTCTGAACAAGTGTTACTGTTTTCTGCACAAAAGCGATTCTGCGAAGCAATGTGAACAGGCACAGAGAAGGTGCTATCAGGGAATTCTCTGCCTGCCTTTCCCCAGTGCTCTGCAAGCTCTCCAGGACAACATAAAATCTGGGGCTCTGTGCTTTCTTTCCTTCTGAACAAGTGTTACTGTTTTCTGCACAAAAGCGATTCTGCGAAGCAATGTGAACACTTCTGCTTACCAGGCACAGAGAAGGTGCTATCAGGGAATTCTCTGCCTGCCTTTCCCCAGTGCTCTGCAAGCTCTCCAGGACAACATAGAATCTGGGGCTCTGTGCTTTCTTTCCTTCTGAACAAGTGTTACTGCTTTCTGCACAAAAGCGATTCTTGCGAAGCAATGTGAACACTTCTGCTTCGCAGGCACAGAGAAGGTGCTATCAGGGAATTCTCTGCCTGCCTTTCCCCAGTGCTCTGCAAGCTCTCCAGGACAACATAGAATCTGGGGCTCTGTGCTTTCTTTCCTTCTGAACAAGTGTTACTGTTTTCTGCACAAAAGCGATTCTGCGAAGCAATGTGAACACTTCTGCTTCCCAGGCACAGAGAAGGTGCTAGCAAGGAATTCTCTGCCTGCCTTTCCCCAGTGCTCTGCAAGCTCTCCAGGACAACAGTGAATCTGTGGCTCTGTGCTTTCTTTCCTTCTGAACAAGTGTTAGTGTTTTCTGCACAAAAGCGATTCTTGCGAAGCAATGTGAACACGTCTGCTTCCCAGGCACAGAGAAGGTGCTAGCAGGGAATTCTCTGCCTGCCTTTCCCCAGTGCTCTGCAAGCTCTCCAGGACAACATAGAATCTGGGGCTCTGTGCTTTCTTTCCTTCTGAACAAGTGTTACTGTTTTCTGCACAAAAGCGATTCTGCGAAGCAATGTGAACACTTCTGCTTCGCAGGCACAGAGAAGGTGCTAGCAGGGAATTCTCTGCCTGCCTTTCCCCAGTGCTCTGCAAGCTCTCCAGGACAACATAGAATCTGGGGCTCAGTGCTTTCTTTCGTTCTGAACAAGTGTTACTGTTTTCTGCACAAAAGCGATTCTGCGAAGCAATGTGAACAGGCACAGAGAAGGTGCTATCAGGGAATTCTCTGCCTGCCTTTCCCCAGTGCTCTGCAAGCTCTCCAGGACAACATAAAATCTGGGGCTCTGTGCTGTCTTTCCTTCTGAACAAGTGTTACTGTTTTCTGCACAAAAGCGATTCTGCGAAGCAATGTGAACACTTCTGCTTCCCAGGCACAGAGAAGGTGCTAGCAAGGAATTCTCTGCCTGCCTTTCCCCAGTGCTCTGCAAGCTCTCCAGGACAACATAGAATCTGGGGCTCTGTGCTTTCTTTCCTTCTGAACAAGTGTTATTGTTTTCTGCACAAAAGCGATTCTTGCGAAGCAATGTGAACACTTCTGCTTCCCAGGCACAGAGAAGGTGCTAGCAGGGAATTCTCTGCCTGCCTTTCCCCAGTGCTCTGCAAGCTCTCCAGGACAACATAGAATCTGGGGCTCTGTGCTTTCTTTCGTTCTGAACAAGTGTTACTGTTTTCTGCACAAAAGCGATTCTGCGAAGCAATGTGAACACTTCTGCTTCCCAGGCACAGAGAAGGTGCTATCAGGGTATTCTCTGCCTGCCTTTCCCCAGTGCTCTGCAAGCTCTCCAGGACAACATAAAATCTGGGGCTCTGTGCTTTCTTTCCTTCTGAACAAGTGTTAGTGTTTTCTGCACAAAAGAGATTCTTGCGAAGCAATGTGAACACTTCTGCTTCCCAGGCACAGAGAAGGTGCTAGCAGGGAATTCTCTGCCTGCCTTTCCCCAGTGCTCTGCAAGCTCTCCAGGACAACATAGAATCTGGGGCTCTGTGCTTTCTTTCCTTCTGAACAAGTGTTACTCTTTTCTGCACAAAAGCGATTCTTGCGAAGCAATGTGAACACTTCTGCTTCCCAGGCACAGAGAAGGTGCTAGCAGGGAATTCTCTGCCTGCCTTTCCCCAGTGCTCTGCAAGCTCTCCAGGACAACATAGAATCTGGGGCTCAGTGCTTTCTTTCGTTCTGAACAAGTGTTACTGTTTTCTGCACAAAAGTGATTCTGCGAAGCAATGTGAACAGGCACAGAGAAGGTGCTAGCAGGGAATTCTCTGCCTGCCTTTCCCCAGTGCTCTGCAAGCTCTCCAGGACAACATAAAATCTGGGGCTCTGTGCTTTCTTTCCTTCTGAACAAGTGTTAGTTTTTTCTGCACAAAAGCGATTCTTGCGAAGCAATGTGAACACTTCTGCTTCCCAGGCACAGAGAAGGCGCTACGAAGGAATTCTCTGCCTGCCTTTCCCCAGTGCTCTGCAAGCTCTCCAGGACAACATAGAATCTGGGGCTCTGTGCTTTCTTTCCTTCTGAACAAGTGTTACTGTTTTCTGCACAAAAGCGATTCTGCGAAACAATGTGAACAGGCACAGAGAAGGTGCTAGCAGGGAATTCTCTGCCTGCCTTTCCCCAGTACTCTGCAAGCTCTCCAGGACAACATAGAATCTGGGGCTCTGTGCTTTCTTTCGTTCTGAACAACTGTTACTGTTTTCTGCACAAAAGCGATTCTTGCGAAGCAATGTGAACACTTCTGCTTCCCAGGCACAGAGAAGGTGCTAGCAGGGAATTCTCTGCCTGCCTTTCCCCAGTGCTCTGCAAGCTCTCCAGGACAACATAGAATCTGGGGCTCTGTGCTTTCTTTCCTTCTGAACAAGTCTTACTGTTTTCTGCACAAAAGCGATTCTTGCGAAGCAATGTGAACAGGCACAGAGAAGGTGCTAGCAGGGAATTCTCTGCCTGCCTTTCCCCAGTGCTCTGCAAGCTCTCCAGGACAACATAAAATCTGGGGCTCTGTGCTTTCTTTCCTTCTGAACAAGTGTTACTGTTTTCTGCACAAAAGAGATTCTGCGAAGCAATGTGAACACTTCTGCTTCCCAGGCACAGAGAAGGTGCTATCAGGGAATTCTCTGCCTGCCTTTCCCCAGTGCTCTGCAAGCTCTCCAGGACAACATAGAATCTGGGGCTCTGTGCTTTCTTTCCTTCTGAACAAGTGTTAGTGTTTTCTGCACAAAAGCGATTCTGCGAAACAATGTGAACAGGCACAGAGAAGGTGCTAGCAGGGAATTCTCTGCCTGCCTTTCCCCAGTGCTCTGCAAGCTCTCCAGGACAACATAGAATCTGGGGCTCTGTGCTTTCTTTCGTTCTGAACAACTGTTACTGTTTTCTGCACAAAAGCGATTCTTGCGAAGCAATGTGAACACTTCTGCTTCCCAGGCACAGAGAAGGTGCTAGCAGGGAATTCTCTGCCTGCCTTTCCCCAGTGCTCTGCAAGCTCTCCAGGACAACATAGAATCTGGGGCTCTGTGCTTTCTTTCCTTCTGAACAAGTCTTACTGTTTTCTGCACAAAAGCGATTCTTGCGAAGCAATGTGAACAGGCACAGAGAAGGTGCTAGCAGGGAATTCTCTGCCTGCCTTTCCCCAGTGCTCTGCAAGCTCTCCAGGACAACATAGAATCTGGGGCTCTGTGCTTTCTTTCCTTCTGAACAAGTGTTACTGTTTTCTGCACAAAAGCGATTCTGCGAAGCAATGTGAACACTTCTGCTTACCAGGCACAGAGAAGGTGCTATCAGGGAATTCTCTGCCTGCCTTTCCCCAGTGCTCTGCAAGCTCTCCAGGACAACATAGAATCTGGGGCTCTGTGCTTTCTTTCCTTCTGAACAAGTGTTACTGCTTTCTGCACAAAAGCGATTCTTGCGAAGCAATGTGAACACTTCTGCTTCGCAGGCACAGAGAAGGTGCTATCAGGGAATTCTCTGCCTGCCTTTCCCCAGTGCTCTGCAAGCTCTCCAGGACAACATAAAATCTGGGGCTCTGTGCTTTCTTTCCTTCTGAACAAGTGTTACTGTTTTCTGCACAAAAGCGATTCTGCGAAGCAATGTGAACACTTCTGCTTCCCAGGCACAGAGAAGGTGCTAGCAAGGAATTCTCTGCCTGCCTTTCCCCAGTGCTCTGCAAGCTCTCCAGGACAACATAAAATCTGGGGCTCTGTGCTTTCTTTCCTTCTGAACAAGTGTTAGTGTTTTCTGCACAAAAGCGATTCTTGCGAAGCAATGTGAACACGTCTGCTTCCCAGGCACAGAGAAGGTGCTAGCAGGGAATTCTCTGCCTGCCTTTCCCCAGTGCTCTGCAAGCTCTCCAGGACAACATAGAATCTGGGGCTCTGTGCTTTCTTTCCTTCTGAACAAGTGTTACTGTTTTCTGCACAAAAGCGATTCTGCGAAGCAATGTGAACACTTCTGCTTCGCAGGCACAGAGAAGGTGCTAGCAGGGAATTCTCTGCCTGCCTTTCCCCAGTGCTCTGCAAGCTCTCCAGGACAACATAGAATCTGGGGCTCAGTGCTTTCTTTCGTTCTGAACAAGTGTTACTGTTTTCTGCACAAAAGCGATTCTGCGAAGCAATGTGAACAGGCACAGAGAAGGTGCTATCAGGGAATTCTCTGCCTGCCTTTCCCCAGTGCTCTGCAAGCTCTCCAGGACAACATAAAATCTGGGGCTCTGTGCTTTCTTTCCTTCTGAACAAGTGTTACTGTTTTCTGCACAAAAGCGATTCTGCAAAGCAATGTGAACACTTCTGCTTCCCAGGCACAGAGAAGGTGCTAGCAAGGAATTCTCTGCCTGCCTTTCCCCAGTGCTCTGCAAGCTCTCCAGGACAACAAAAAATCTGGGGCTCTGTGCTTTCTTTCCTTCTGAACAAGTGTTATTGTTTTCTGCACAAAAGCGATTCTTGCGAAGCAATGTGAACACTTCTGCTTCCCAGGCACAGAGAAGGTGCTAGCAGGGAATTCTCTGCCTGCCTTTCCCCAGTGCTCTGCAAGCTCTCCAGGACAACATAGAATCTGGGGCTCTGTGCTTTCTTTCGTTCTGAACAAGTGTTACTGTTTTCTGCACAAAAGCGATTCTGCGAAGCAATGTGAACACTTCTGCTTCCCAGGCACAGAGAAGGTGCTAGCAAGGAATTCTCTGCCTGCCTTTCCCCAGTGCTCTGCAAGCTCTCCAGGACAACATAAAATCTGGGGCTCTGTGCTTTCTTTCCTTCTGAACAAGTGTTAGTGTTTTCTGCACAAAAGAGATTCTTGCGAAGCAATGTGAACACTTCTGCTTCCCAGGCACAGAGAAGGTGCTAGCAGGGAATTCTCTGCCTGCCTTTCCCCAGTGCTCTGCAAGCTCTCCAGGACAACATAGAATCTGGGGCTCTGTGCTTCCTTTCGTTCTGAACAAGTGTTACTGTTTTCTGCACAAAAGCGATTCTGCGAAGCAATGTGAACAGGCACAGAGAAGGTGCTATCAGGGAATTCTCTGCCTGCCTTTCCCCAGTGCTCTGCAAGCTCTCCAGGACAACATAAAATCTGGGGCTCTGTGCTTTCTTTCCTTCTGAACAAGTGTTACTGTTTTCTGCACAAAAGCGATTCTGCGAAACAATGTGAACAGGCACAGAGAAGGTGCTAGCAGGGAAATCTCTGCCTGCCTTTCCCCAGTGCTCTGCAAGCTCTCCAGGACAACATAGAATCTGGGGCTCTGTGCTTTCTTTCGTTCTGAACAAGTGTTACTGTTTTCTGCACAAAAGCGATTCTTGCGAAGCAATGTGAACACTTCTGCTTCCCAGGCACAGAGAAGGTGCTAGCAGGGAATTCTCTGCCTGCCTTTCCCCAGTGCTCTGCAAGCTCTCCAGGACAACATAGAATCTGGGGCTCTGTGCTTTCTTTCCTTCTGAACAAGTGTTACTCTTTTCTGCACAAAAGCGATTCTTGCGAAGCAATGTGAACAGGCACAGAGAAGGTGCTAGCAGGGAATTCTCTGCCTGCCTTTCCCCAGTGCTCTGCAAGCTCTCCAGGACAACATAAAATCTGGGGCTCTGTGCTTTCTTTCCTTCTGAACAAGTGTTACTGTTTTCTGCACAAAAGCGATTCTGCGAAGCAATGTGAACACTTCTGCTTCCCAGGCACAGAGAAGGTGCTATCAGGGAATTCTCTGCCTGCCTTTCCCCAGTGCTCTGCAAGCTCTCCAGGACAACATAGAATCTGGGGCTCTGTGCTTTCTTTCCTTCTGAACAAGTGTTACTGCTTTCTGCACAAAAGCGATTCTTGCGAAGCAATGTGAACACTTCTGCTTCGCAGGCACAGAGAAGGTGCTAGCAGGGAATTCTCTGCCTGCCTTTCCCCAGTGCTCTGCAAGCTCTCCAGGACAACATAAAATCTGGGGCTCTGTGCTTTCTTTCCTTCTGAACAAGTGTTACTGTTTTCTGCACAAAAGCGATTCTGCGAAACAATGTGAACAGGCACAGAGAAGGTGCTAGCAGGGAGTTCTCTGCCTGCCTTTCCCCAGTGCTCTGCAAGCTCTCCAGGACAACATAGAATCTGGGGCTCTGTGCTTTCTTTCCTTCTGAACAAGTGTTACTGTTTTCTGCACAAAAGCGATTCTTGCGAAGCAATGTGAACACTTCTGCTTCCCAGGCACAGAGAAGGTGCTAGCAGGGAATTCTCTGCCTGCCTTTCCCCAGTGCTCTGCAAGCTCTCCAGGACAACATAGAATCTGGGGCTCTGTGCTTTCTTTCCTTCTGAACAAGTGTTACTCTTTTCTGCACAAAAGCGATTCTGCGAAGCAATGTGAACAGGCACAGAGAAGGTGCTATCAGGGAATTCTCTGCCTGCCTTTCCCCAGTGCTCTGCAAGCTCTCCAGGACAACATAAAATCTGGGGCTCTGTGCTTTCTTTCCTTCTGAACAACTGTTACTGTTTTCTGCACAAAAGCGATTCTTGCGAAGCAATGTGAACACTTATGCTTCCCAGGCACAGAGAAGGTGCTAGCAAGGAATTCTCTGCTTGCCTTTCCCCAGTGCTCTGCAAGCTCTCCAGGACAACATAAAATCTGGGGCTCTGTGCTTTCTTTCCTTCTGAACAAGTGTTAGTGTTTTCTGCACAAAAGCGATTCTGCGAAGCAATGTGAACACTTCTGCTTCCCAGGCACAGAGAAGGTGCTATCAGGGAATTCTCTGCCTGCCTTTCCCCAGTGCTCTGCAAGCTCTCCAGGACAACATAGAATCTGGGGCTCAGTGCTTTCTTTCGTTCTGAACAAGTGTTAGTGTTTTCTGCACAAAAGCGATTCTGCGAAGCAATGTGAACACTTCTGCTTCCCAGGCACAGAGAAGGTGCTAGCAGGGAATTCTCTGCCTGCCTTTCCCCAGTGCTCTGCAAGCTCTCCAGGACAACATAGAATCTGGGGCTCTGTGCTTTCTTTCCTTCTGAACAAGTGTTAGTGTTTTCTGCACAAAAGCGATTCTTGCGAAGCAATGTGAACTCTTCTGCTTCCCAGGCACAGAGAAGGTGCTATCAGGGAATTCTCTGCCTGCCTTTCCCCAGTGCTCTGCAAGCTCTCCAGGACAACATAGAATCTGGGGCTCAGTGCTTTCTTTCGTTCTGAACAAGTGTTAGTGTTTTCTGCACAAAAGCGATTCTGCGAAGCAATGTGAACAGGCACAGAGAAGGTGCTAGCAGGGAATTCTCTGCCTGCCTTTCCCCAGTGCTCTGCAAGCTCTCCAGGACAACATAAAATCTGGGGCTCTGTGCTTTCTTTCGTTCTGAACAAGTGTTACTGTTTTCTGCACAAAAGCGATTCTGCGAAGCAATGTGAACACTTCTGCTTCCCAGGCACAGAGAAGGTGCTACGAAGGAATTCTCTGCCTGCCTTTCCCCAGTGCTCTGCAAGCTCTCCAGGACAACATAGAATCTGGGGCTCTGTGCTTTCTTTCCTTCTGAACAAGTGTTACTGTTTTCTGCACAAAAGCGATTCTGCGAAACAATGTGAACAGGCACAGAGAAGGTGCTAGCAGGGAATTCTCTGCCTGCCTTTCCCCAGTGCTCTGCAAGCTCTCCAGGACAACATAGAATCTGGGGCTCTGTGCTTTCTTTCGTTCTGAACAACTGTTACTGTTTTCTGCACAAAAGCGATTCTTGCGAAGCAATGTGAACACTTCTGCTTCCCAGGCACAGAGAAGGTGCTAGCAGGGAATTCTCTGCCTGCTTTCCCCAGTGCTCTGCAAGCTCTCCAGGACAACATAGAATCTGGGGCTCTGTGCTTTCTTTCCTTCTGAACAAGTCTTACTGTTTTCTGCACAAAAGCGATTCTTGCGAAGCAATGTGAACAGGCACAGAGAAGGTGCTAGCAGGGAATTCTCTGCCTGCCTTTCCCCAGTGCTCTGCAAGCTCTCCAGGACAACATAAAATCTGGGGCTCTGTGCTTTCTTTCCTTCTGAACAAGTGTTACTGTTTTCTGCACAAAAGCGATTCTGCGAAGCAATGTGAACACTTCTGCTTACCAGGCACAGAGAAGGTGCTATCAGGGAATTCTCTGCCTGCCTTTCCCCAGTGCTCTGCAAGCTCTCCAGGACAACATAGAATCTGGGGCTCTGTGCTTTCTTTCCTTCTGAACAAGTGTTACTGCTTTCTGCACAAAAGCGATTCTTGCGAAGCAATGTGAACACTTCTGCTTCGCAGGCACAGAGAAGGTGCTATCAGGGAATTCTCTGCCTGCCTTTCCCCAGTGCTCTGCAAGCTCTCCAGGACAACATAGAATCTGGGGCTCTGTGCTTTCTTTCCTTCTGAACAAGTGTTACTGTTTTCTGCACAAAAGCGATTCTGCGAAGCAATGTGAACACTTCTGCTTCCCAGGCACAGAGAAGGTGCTAGCAAGGAATTCTCTGCCTGCCTTTCCCCAGTGCTCTGCAAGCTCTCCAGGACAACAGTGAATCTGTGGCTCTGTGCTTTCTTTCCTTCTGAACAAGTGTTAGTGTTTTCTGCACAAAAGCGATTCTTGCGAAGCAATGTGAACACGTCTGCTTCCCAGGCACAGAGAAGGTGCTAGCAGGGAATTCTCTGCCTGCCTTTCCCCAGTGCTCTGCAAGCTCTCCAGGACAACATAGAATCTGGGGCTCTGTGCTTTCTTTCCTTCTGAACAAGTGTTACTGTTTTCTGCACAAAAGCGATTCTGCGAAGCAATGTGAACACTTCTGCTTCGCAGGCACAGAGAAGGTGCTAGCAGGGAATTCTCTGCCTGCCTTTCCCCAGTGCTCTGCAAGCTCTCCAGGACAACATAGAATCTGGGGCTCAGTGCTTTCTTTCGTTCTGAACAAGTGTTACTGTTTTCTGCACAAAAGCGATTCTGCGAAGCAATGTGAACAGGCACAGAGAAGGTGCTATCAGGGAATTCTCTGCCTGCCTTTCCCCAGTGCTCTGCAAGCTCTCCAGGACAACATAAAATCTGGGGCTCTGTGCTGTCTTTCCTTCTGAACAAGTGTTACTGTTTTCTGCACAAAAGCGATTCTGCGAAGCAATGTGAACACTTCTGCTTCCCAGGCACAGAGAAGGTGCTAGCAAGGAATTCTCTGCCTGCCTTTCCCCAGTGCTCTGCAAGCTCTCCAGGACAACATAGAATCTGGGGCTCTGTGCTTTCTTTCCTTCTGAACAAGTGTTATTGTTTTCTGCACAAAAGCGATTCTTGCGAAGCAATGTGAACACTTCTGCTTCCCAGGCGCAGAGAAGGTGCTAGCAGGGAATTCTCTGCCTGCCTTTCCCCAGTGCTCTGCAAGCTCTCCAGGACAACATAGAATCTGGGGCTCTGTGCTTTCTTTCGTTCTGAACAAGTGTTACTGTTTTCTGCACAAAAGCGATTCTGCGAAGCAATGTGAACACTTCTGCTTCCCAGGCACAGAGAAGGTGCTATCAGGGTATTCTCTGCCTGCCTTTCCCCAGTGCTCTGCAAGCTCTCCAGGACAACATAAAATCTGGGGCTCTGTGCTTTCTTTCGTTCTGAACAAGTGTTAGTGTTTTCTGCACAAAAGAGATTCTTGCGAAGCAATGTGAACACTTCTGCTTCCCAGGCACAGAGAAGGTGCTAGCAGGGAATTCTCTGCCTGCCTTTCCCCAGTGCTCTGCAAGCTCTCCAGGACAACATAGAATCTGGGGCTCTGTGCTTTCTTTCCTTCTGAACAAGTGTTACTCTTTTCTGCACAAAAGCGATTCTTGCGAAGCAATGTGAACACTTCTGCTTCCCAGGCACAGAGAAGGTGCTAGCAGGGAATTCTCTGCCTGCCTTTCCCCAGTGCTCTGCAAGCTCTCCAGGACAACATAGAATCTGGGGCTCAGTGCTTTCTTTCGTTCTGAACAAGTGTTACTGTTTTCTGCACAAAAGTGATTCTGCGAAGCAATGTGAACAGGCACAGAGAAGGTGCTAGCAGGGAATTCTCTGCCTGCCTTTCCCCAGTGCTCTGCAAGCTCTCCAGGACAACATAAAATCTGGGGCTCTGTGCTTTCTTTCCTTCTGAACAAGTGTTAGTTTTTTCTGCACAAAAGCGATTCTTGCGAAGCAATGTGAACACTTCTGCTTCCCAGGCACAGAGAAGGCGCTACGAAGGAATTCTCTGCCTGCCTTTCCCCAGTGCTCTGCAAGCTCTCCAGGACAACATAGAATCTGGGGCTCTGTGCTTTCTTTCCTTCTGAACAAGTGTTACTGTTTTCTGCACAAAAGCGATTCTGCGAAACAATGTGAACAGGCACAGAGAAGGTGCTAGCAGGGAATTCTCTGCCTGCCTTTCCCCAGTACTCTGCAAGCTCTCCAGGACAACATAGAATCTGGGGCTCTGTGCTTTCTTTCGTTCTGAACAACTGTTACTGTTTTCTGCACAAAAGCGATTCTTGCGAAGCAATGTGAACACTTCTGCTTCCCAGGCACAGAGAAGGTGCTAGCAGGGAATTCTCTGCCTGCCTTTCCCCAGTGCTCTGCAAGCTCTCCAGGACAACATAGAATCTGGGGCTCTGTGCTTTCTTTCCTTCTGAACAAGTCTTACTGTTTTCTGCACAAAAGCGATTCTTGCGAAGCAATGTGAACAGGCACAGAGAAGGTGCTAGCAGGGAATTCTCTGCCTGCCTTTCCCCAGTGCTCTGCAAGCTCTCCAGGACAACATAAAATCTGGGGCTCTGTGCTTTCTTTCCTTCTGAACAAGTGTTACTGTTTTCTGCACAAAAGAGATTCTGCGAAGCAATGTGAACACTTCTGCTTCCCAGGCACAGAGAAGGTGCTATCAGGGAATTCTCTGCCTGCCTTTCCCCAGTGCTCTGCAAGCTCTCCAGGACAACATAGAATCTGGGGCTCTGTGCTTTCTTTCCTTCTGAACAAGTGTTAGTGTTTTCTGCACAAAAGCGATTCTTGCGAAGCAATGTGAACACTTCTGCTTCGCAGGCACAGAGAAGGTGCTATCAGGGAATTCTCTGCCTGCCTTTCCCCAGTGCTCTGCAAGCTCTCCAGGACAACATAAAATCTGGGGCTCTGTGCTTTCTTTCCTTCTGAACAAGTGTTACTGTTTTCTGCACAAAAGCGATTCTGCAAAGCAATGTGAACACTTCTGCTTCCCAGGCACAGAGAAGGTGCTAGCAAGGAATTCTCTGCCTGCCTTTCCCCAGTGCTCTGCAAGCTCTCCAGGACAACATAAAATCTGGGGCTCTGTGCTTTCTTTCCTTCTGAACAAGTGTTAGTGTTTTCTGCACAAAAGCGATTCTTGCGAAGCAATGTGAACACGTCTGCTTCCCAGGCACAGAGAAGGTGCTAGCAGGGAATTCTCTGCCTGCCTTTCCCCAGTGCTCTGCAAGCTCTCCAGGACAACATAGAATCTGGGGCTCTGTGCTTTCTTTCCTTCTGAACAAGTGTTACTGTTTTCTGCACAAAAGCGATTCTGCGAAGCAATGTGAACACTTCTGCTTCCCAGGCACAGAGAAGGTGCTATCAGGGAATTCTCTGCCTGCCTTTCCCCAGTGCTCTGCAAGCTCTCCAGGACAACATAGAATCTGGGGCTCAGTGCTTTCTTTCGTTCTGAACAAGTGTTACTGTTTTCTGCACAAAAGCGATTCTGCGAAGCAATGTGAACAGGCACAGAGAAGGTGCTATCAGGGAATTCTCTGCCTGCCTTTCCCCAGTGCTCTGCAAGCTCTCCAGGACAACATAAAATCTGGGGCTCTGTGCTTTCTTTCCTTCTGAACAAGTGTTACTGTTTTCTGCACAAAAGCGATTCTGCAAAGCAATGTGAACACTTCTGCTTCCCAGGCACAGAGAAGGTGCTAGCAAGGAATTCTCTGCCTGCCTTTCCCCAGTGCTCTGCAAGCTCTCCAGGACAACAAAAAATCTGGGGCTCTGTGCTTTCTTTCCTTCTGAACAAGTCTTATTGTTTTCTGCACAAAAGCGATTCTTGCGAAGCAATGTGAACACTTCTGCTTCCCAGGCACAGAGAAGGTGCTAGCAGGGAATTCTCTGCCTGCCTTTCCCCAGTGCTCTGCAAGCTCTCCAGGACAACATAGAATCTGGGGCTCTGTGCTTTCTTTCCTTCTGAACAAGTGTTACTGTTTTCTGCACAAAAGCGATTCTTGCGAAGCAATGTGAACACTTCTGCTTCGCAGGCACAGAGAAGGTGCTATCAGGGAATTCTCTGCCTGCCTTTCCCCAGTGCTCTGCAAGCTCTCCAGGACAACATAGAATCTGGGGCTCTGTGCTTTCTTTCCTTCTGAACAAGTGTTACTGTTTTCTGCACAAAAGCGATTCTGCGAAGCAATGTGAACACTTCTGCTTCCCAGGCACAGAGAAGGTGCTAGCAAGGAATTCTCTGCCTGCCTTTCCCCAGTGCTCTGCAAGCTCTCCAGGACAACAGTGAATCTGTGGCTCTGTGCTTTCTTTCCTTCTGAACAAGTGTTAGTGTTTTCTGCACAAAAGCGATTCTTGCGAAGCAATGTGAACACGTCTGCTTCCCAGGCACAGAGAAGGTGCTAGCAGGGAATTCTCTGCCTGCCTTTCCCCAGTGCTCTGCAAGCTCTCCAGGACAACATAGAATCTGGGGCTCTGTGCTTTCTTTCCTTCTGAACAAGTGTTACTGTTTTCTGCACAAAAGCGATTCTGCGAAGCAATGTGAACACTTCTGCTTCGCAGGCACAGAGAAGGTGCTAGCAGGGAATTCTCTGCCTGCCTTTCCCCAGTGCTCTGCAAGCTCTCCAGGACAACATAGAATCTGGGGCTCAGTGCTTTCTTTCGTTCTGAACAAGTGTTACTGTTTTCTGCACAAAAGCGATTCTGCGAAGCAATGTGAACAGGCACAGAGAAGGTGCTATCAGGGAATTCTCTGCCTGCCTTTCCCCAGTGCTCTGCAAGCTCTCCAGGACAACATAAAATCTGGGGCTCTGTGCTGTCTTTCCTTCTGAACAAGTGTTACTGTTTTCTGCACAAAAGCGATTCTGCGAAGCAATGTGAACACTTCTGCTTCCCAGGCACAGAGAAGGTGCTAGCAAGGAATTCTCTGCCTGCCTTTCCCCAGTGCTCTGCAAGCTCTCCAGGACAACATAGAATCTGGGGCTCTGTGCTTTCTTTCCTTCTGAACAAGTGTTATTGTTTTCTGCACAAAAGCGATTCTTGCGAAGCAATGTGAACACTTCTGCTTCCCAGGCACAGAGAAGGTGCTAGCAGGGAATTCTCTGCCTGCCTTTCCCCAGTGCTCTGCAAGCTCTCCAGGACAACATAGAATCTGGGGCTCTGTGCTTTCTTTCGTTCTGAACAAGTGTTACTGTTTTCTGCACAAAAGCGATTCTGCGAAGCAATGTGAACACTTCTGCTTCCCAGGCACAGAGAAGGTGCTATCAGGGTATTCTCTGCCTGCCTTTCCCCAGTGCTCTGCAAGCTCTCCAGGACAACATAAAATCTGGGGCTCTGTGCTTTCTTTCCTTCTGAACAAGTGTTAGTGTTTTCTGCACAAAAGAGATTCTTGCGAAGCAATGTGAACACTTCTGCTTCCCAGGCACAGAGAAGGTGCTAGCAGGGAATTCTCTGCCTGCCTTTCCCCAGTGCTCTGCAAGCTCTCCAGGACAACATAGAATCTGGGGCTCTGTGCTTTCTTTCCTTCTGAACAAGTGTTACTCTTTTCTGCACAAAAGCGATTCTTGCGAAGCAATGTGAACACTTCTGCTTCCCAGGCACAGAGAAGGTGCTAGCAGGGAATTCTCTGCCTGCCTTTCCCCAGTGCTCTGCAAGCTCTCCAGGACAACATAGAATCTGGGGCTCAGTGCTTTCTTTCGTTCTGAACAAGTGTTACTGTTTTCTGCACAAAAGTGATTCTGCGAAGCAATGTGAACAGGCACAGAGAAGGTGCTAGCAGGGAATTCTCTGCCTGCCTTTCCCCAGTGCTCTGCAAGCTCTCCAGGACAACATAAAATCTGGGGCTCTGTGCTTTCTTTCCTTCTGAACAAGTGTTAGTTTTTTCTGCACAAAAGCGATTCTTGCGAAGCAATGTGAACACTTCTGCTTCCCAGGCACAGAGAAGGCGCTACGAAGGAATTCTCTGCCTGCCTTTCCCCAGTGCTCTGCAAGCTCTCCAGGACAACATAGAATCTGGGGCTCTGTGCTTTCTTTCCTTCTGAACAAGTGTTACTGTTTTCTGCACAAAAGCGATTCTGCGAAACAATGTGAACAGGCACAGAGAAGGTGCTAGCAGGGAATTCTCTGCCTGCCTTTCCCCAGTACTCTGCAAGCTCTCCAGGACAACATAGAATCTGGGGCTCTGTGCTTTCTTTCGTTCTGAACAACTGTTACTGTTTTCTGCACAAAAGCGATTCTTGCGAAGCAATGTGAACACTTCTGCTTCCCAGGCACAGAGAAGGTGCTAGCAGGGAATTCTCTGCCTGCCTTTCCCCAGTGCTCTGCAAGCTCTCCAGGACAACATAGAATCTGGGGCTCTGTGCTTTCTTTCCTTCTGAACAAGTGTTACTGTTTTCTGCACAAAAGAGATTCTGCGAAGCAATGTGAACACTTCTGCTTCCCAGGCACAGAGAAGGTGCTATCAGGGAATTCTCTGCCTGCCTTTCCCCAGTGCTCTGCAAGCTCTCCAGGACAACATAGAATCTGGGGCTCTGTGCTTTCTTTCCTTCTGAACAAGTGTTAGTGTTTTCTGCACAAAAGCGATTCTTGCGAAGCAATGTGAACACTTCTGCTTCGCAGGCACAGAGAAGGTGCTATCAGGGAATTCTCTGCCTGCCTTTCCCCAGTGCTCTGCAAGCTCTCCAGGACAACATAAAATCTGGGGCTCTGTGCTTTCTTTCCTTCTGAACAAGTGTTACTGTTTTCTGCACAAAAGCGATTCTGCAAAGCAATGTGAACACTTCTGCTTCCCAGGCACAGAGAAGGTGCTAGCAAGGAATTCTCTGCCTGCCTTTCCCCAGTGCTCTGCAAGCTCTCCAGGACAACATAAAATCTGGGGCTCTGTGCTTTCTTTCCTTCTGAACAAGTGTTAGTGTTTTCTGCACAAAAGCGATTCTTGCGAAGCAATGTGAACACGTCTGCTTCCCAGGCACAGAGAAGGTGCTAGCAGGGAATTCTCTGCCTGCCTTTCCCCAGTGCTCTGCAAGCTCTCCAGGACAACATAGAATCTGGGGCTCTGTGCTTTCTTTCCTTCTGAACAAGTGTTACTGTTTTCTGCACAAAAGCGATTCTGCGAAGCAATGTGAACACTTCTGCTTCCCAGGCACAGAGAAGGTGCTATCAGGGAATTCTCTGCCTGCCTTTCCCCAGTGCTCTGCAAGCTCTCCAGGACAACATAGAATCTGGGGCTCAGTGCTTTCTTTCGTTCTGAACAAGTGTTACTGTTTTCTGCACAAAAGCGATTCTGCGAAGCAATGTGAACAGGCACAGAGAAGGTGCTATCAGGGAATTCTCTGCCTGCCTTTCCCCAGTGCTCTGCAAGCTCTCCAGGACAACATAAAATCTGGGGCTCTGTGCTTTCTTTCCTTCTGAACAAGTGTTACTGTTTTCTGCACAAAAGCGATTCTGCAAAGCAATGTGAACACTTCTGCTTCCCAGGCACAGAGAAGGTGCTAGCAAGGAATTCTCTGCCTGCCTTTCCCCAGTGCTCTGCAAGCTCTCCAGGACAACAAAAAATCTGGGGCTCTGTGCTTTCTTTCCTTCTGAACAAGTCTTATTGTTTTCTGCACAAAAGCGATTCTTGCGAAGCAATGTGAACACTTCTGCTTCCCAGGCACAGAGAAGGTGCTAGCAGGGAATTCTCTGCCTGCCTTTCCCCAGTGCTCTGCAAGCTCTCCAGGACAACATAGAATCTGGGGCTCTGTGCTTTCTTTCGTTCTGAACAAGTGTTACTGTTTTCTGCACAAAAGAGATTCTTGCGAAGCAATGTGAACACTTCTGCTTCCCAGGCACAGAGAAGGTGCTAGCAGGGAATTCTCTGCCTGCCTTTCCCCAGTGCTCTGCAAGCTCTCCAGGACAACATAGAATCTGGGGCTCTGTGCTTTCTTTCCTTCTGAACAAGTGTTACTGTTTTCTGCACAAAAGCGATTCTTGCGAAGCAATGTGAACACTTCTGCTTCCCAGGCACAGAGAAGGTGCTAGCAGGGAATTCTCTGCCTGCCTTTCCCCAGTGCTCTGCAAGCTCTCCAGGACAACATAGAATCTGGGGCTCTGTGCTTTCTTTCCTTCTGAACAAGTGTTAGTGTTTTCTGCACAAAAGCGATTCTGCGAAGCAATGTGAACACTTCTGCTTCCCAGGCACAGAGAAGGTGCTAGCAGGGAATTCTCTGCCTGCCTTTCCCCAGTGCTCTGCAAGCTCTCCAGGACAACATAGAATCTGGGGCTCTGTGCTTTCTTTCCTTCTGAACAAGTGTTACTGTTTTCTGCACAAAAGCGATTCTTGCGAAGCAATGTGAACACTTCTGCTTCCCAGGCACAGAGAAGGTGCTAGCAGGGAATTCTCTGCCTGCCTTTCCCCAGTGCTCTGCAAGCTCTCCAGGACAACAGTGAATCTGGGGTTCTGTGCTTTCTTTCGTTCTGAACAAGTGTTACTGTTTTCTGCACAAAAGCGATTCTGCGAAGCAATGTGAACACTTCTGCTTCCCAGGCACAGAGAAGGTGCTAGCAAGGAATTCTCTGCCTGCCTTTCCCCAGTGCTCTGCAAGCTCTCCAGGACAACATAAAATCTGGGGCTCTGTGCTTTCTTTCCTTCTGAACAAGTGTTAGTGTTTTCTGCACAAAAGCGATTCTTGCGAAGCAATGTGAACACGTCTGCTTCCCAGGCACAGAGAAGGTGCTAGCAGGGAATTCTCTGCCTGCCTTTCCCCAGTGCTCTGCAAGCTCTCCAGGACAACATAGAATCTGGGGCTCTGTGCTTTCTTTCCTTCTGAACAAGTTTTACTGTTTTCTGCACAAAAGCGATTCTGCGAAGCAATGTGAACACTTCTGCTTCGCAGGCACAGAGAAGGTGCTAGCAGGGAATTCTCTGCCTGCCTTTCCCCAGTGCTCTGCAAGCTCTCCAGGACAACATAGAATCTGGGGCTCAGTGCTTTCTTTCGTTCTGAACAAGTGTTACTGTTTTCTGCACAAAAGCGATTCTGCGAAGCAATGTGAACAGGCACAGAGAAGGTGCTATCAGGGAATTCTCTGCCTGCCTTTCCCCAGTGCTCTGCAAGCTCTCCAGGACAACATAAAATCTGGGGCTCTGTGCTTTCTTTCCTTCTGAACAAGTGTTACTGTTTTCTGCACAAAAGCGATTCTGCGAAGCAATGTGAACACTTCTGCTTACCAGGCACAGAGAAGGTGCTATCAGGGAATTCTCTGCCTGCCTTTCCCCAGTGCTCTGCAAGCTCTCCAGGACAACATAGAATCTGGGGCTCTGTGCTTTCTTTCCTTCTGAACAAGTGTTACTGCTTTCTGCACAAAAGCGATTCTTGCGAAGCAATGTGAACACTTCTGCTTCGCAGGCACAGAGAAGGTGCTATCAGGGAATTCTCTGCCTGCCTTTCCCCAGTGCTCTGCAAGCTCTCCAGGACAACATAGAATCTGGGGCTCTGTGCTTTCTTTCCTTCTGAACAAGTGTTACTGTTTTCTGCACAAAAGCGATTCTGCGAAGCAATGTGAACACTTCTGCTTCCCAGGCACAGAGAAGGTGCTAGCAAGGAATTCTCTGCCTGCCTTTCCCCAGTGCTCTGCAAGCTCTCCAGGACAACAGTGAATCTGTGGCTCTGTGCTTTCTTTCCTTCTGAACAAGTGTTAGTGTTTTCTGCACAAAAGCGATTCTTGCGAAGCAATGTGAACACGTCTGCTTCCCAGGCACAGAGAAGGTGCTAGCAGGGAATTCTCTGCCTGCCTTTCCCCAGTGCTCTGCAAGCTCTCCAGGACAACATAGAATCTGGGGCTCTGTGCTTTCTTTCCTTCTGAACAAGTGTTACTGTTTTCTGCACAAAAGCGATTCTGCGAAGCAATGTGAACACTTCTGCTTCGCAGGCACAGAGAAGGTGCTAGCAGGGAATTCTCTGCCTGCCTTTCCCCAGTGCTCTGCAAGCTCTCCAGGACAACATAGAATCTGGGGCTCAGTGCTTTCTTTCGTTCTGAACAAGTGTTACTGTTTTCTGCACAAAAGCGATTCTGCGAAGCAATGTGAACAGGCACAGAGAAGGTGCTATCAGGGAATTCTCTGCCTGCCTTTCCCCAGTGCTCTGCAAGCTCTCCAGGACAACATAAAATCTGGGGCTCTGTGCTGTCTTTCCTTCTGAACAAGTGTTACTGTTTTCTGCACAAAAGCGATTCTGCGAAGCAATGTGAACACTTCTGCTTCCCAGGCACAGAGAAGGTGCTAGCAAGGAATTCTCTGCCTGCCTTTCCCCAGTGCTCTGCAAGCTCTCCAGGACAACATAGAATCTGGGGCTCTGTGCTTTCTTTCCTTCTGAACAAGTGTTATTGTTTTCTGCACAAAAGCGATTCTTGCGAAGCAATGTGAACACTTCTGCTTCCCAGGCACAGAGAAGGTGCTAGCAGGGAATTCTCTGCCTGCCTTTCCCCAGTGCTCTGCAAGCTCTCCAGGACAACATAGAATCTGGGGCTCTGTGCTTTCTTTCGTTCTGAACAAGTGTTACTGTTTTCTGCACAAAAGCGATTCTGCGAAGCAATGTGAACACTTCTGCTTCCCAGGCACAGAGAAGGTGCTATCAGGGTATTCTCTGCCTGCCTTTCCCCAGTGCTCTGCAAGCTCTCCAGGACAACATAAAATCTGGGGCTCTGTGCTTTCTTTCCTTCTGAACAAGTGTTAGTGTTTTCTGCACAAAAGAGATTCTTGCGAAGCAATGTGAACACTTCTGCTTCCCAGGCACAGAGAAGGTGCTAGCAGGGAATTCTCTGCCTGCCTTTCCCCAGTGCTCTGCAAGCTCTCCAGGACAACATAGAATCTGGGGCTCTGTGCTTTCTTTCCTTCTGAACAAGTGTTACTCTTTTCTGCACAAAAGCGATTCTTGCGAAGCAATGTGAACACTTCTGCTTCCCAGGCACAGAGAAGGTGCTAGCAGGGAATTCTCTGCCTGCCTTTCCCCAGTGCTCTGCAAGCTCTCCAGGACAACATAGAATCTGGGGCTCAGTGCTTTCTTTCGTTCTGAACAAGTGTTACTGTTTTCTGCACAAAAGTGATTCTGCGAAGCAATGTGAACAGGCACAGAGAAGGTGCTAGCAGGGAATTCTCTGCCTGCCTTTCCCCAGTGCTCTGCAAGCTCTCCAGGACAACATAAAATCTGGGGCTCTGTGCTTTCTTTCCTTCTGAACAAGTGTTAGTTTTTTCTGCACAAAAGCGATTCTTGCGAAGCAATGTGAACACTTCTGCTTCCCAGGCACAGAGAAGGCGCTACGAAGGAATTCTCTGCCTGCCTTTCCCCAGTGCTCTGCAAGCTCTCCAGGACAACATAGAATCTGGGGCTCTGTGCTTTCTTTCCTTCTGAACAAGTGTTACTGTTTTCTGCACAAAAGCGATTCTGCGAAACAATGTGAACAGGCACAGAGAAGGTGCTAGCAGGGAATTCTCTGCCTGCCTTTCCCCAGTACTCTGCAAGCTCTCCAGGACAACATAGAATCTGGGGCTCTGTGCTTTCTTTCGTTCTGAACAACTGTTACTGTTTTCTGCACAAAAGCGATTCTTGCGAAGCAATGTGAACACTTCTGCTTCCCAGGCACAGAGAAGGTGCTAGCAGGGAATTCTCTGCCTGCCTTTCCCCAGTGCTCTGCAAGCTCTCCAGGACAACATAGAATCTGGGGCTCTGTGCTTTCTTTCCTTCTGAACAAGTCTTACTGTTTTCTGCACAAAAGCGATTCTTGCGAAGCAATGTGAACAGGCACAGAGAAGGTGCTAGCAGGGAATTCTCTGCCTGCCTTTCCCCAGTGCTCTGCAAGCTCTCCAGGACAACATAAAATCTGGGGCTCTGTGCTTTCTTTCCTTCTGAACAAGTGTTACTGTTTTCTGCACAAAAGAGATTCTGCGAAGCAATGTGAACACTTCTGCTTCCCAGGCACAGAGAAGGTGCTATCAGGGAATTCTCTGCCTGCCTTTCCCCAGTGCTCTGCAAGCTCTCCAGGACAACATAGAATCTGGGGCTCTGTGCTTTCTTTCCTTCTGAACAAGTGTTAGTGTTTTCTGCACAAAAGCGATTCTTGCGAAGCAATGTGAACACTTCTGCTTCGCAGGCACAGAGAAGGTGCTATCAGGGAATTCTCTGCCTGCCTTTCCCCAGTGCTCTGCAAGCTCTCCAGGACAACATAAAATCTGGGGCTCTGTGCTTTCTTTCCTTCTGAACAAGTGTTACTGTTTTCTGCACAAAAGCGATTCTGCAAAGCAATGTGAACACTTCTGCTTCCCAGGCACAGAGAAGGTGCTAGCAAGGAATTCTCTGCCTGCCTTTCCCCAGTGCTCTGCAAGCTCTCCAGGACAACATAAAATCTGGGGCTCTGTGCTTTCTTTCCTTCTGAACAAGTGTTAGTGTTTTCTGCACAAAAGCGATTCTTGCGAAGCAATGTGAACACGTCTGCTTCCCAGGCACAGAGAAGGTGCTAGCAGGGAATTCTCTGCCTGCCTTTCCCCAGTGCTCTGCAAGCTCTCCAGGACAACATAGAATCTGGGGCTCTGTGCTTTCTTTCCTTCTGAACAAGTGTTACTGTTTTCTGCACAAAAGCGATTCTGCGAAGCAATGTGAACACTTCTGCTTCCCAGGCACAGAGAAGGTGCTATCAGGGAATTCTCTGCCTGCCTTTCCCCAGTGCTCTGCAAGCTCTCCAGGACAACATAGAATCTGGGGCTCAGTGCTTTCTTTCGTTCTGAACAAGTGTTACTGTTTTCTGCACAAAAGCGATTCTGCGAAGCAATGTGAACAGGCACAGAGAAGGTGCTATCAGGGAATTCTCTGCCTGCCTTTCCCCAGTGCTCTGCAAGCTCTCCAGGACAACATAAAATCTGGGGCTCTGTGCTTTCTTTCCTTCTGAACAAGTGTTACTGTTTTCTGCACAAAAGCGATTCTGCAAAGCAATGTGAACACTTCTGCTTCCCAGGCACAGAGAAGGTGCTAGCAAGGAATTCTCTGCCTGCCTTTCCCCAGTGCTCTGCAAGCTCTCCAGGACAACAAAAAATCTGGGGCTCTGTGCTTTCTTTCCTTCTGAACAAGTCTTATTGTTTTCTGCACAAAAGCGATTCTTGCGAAGCAATGTGAACACTTCTGCTTCCCAGGCACAGAGAAGGTGCTAGCAGGGAATTCTCTGCCTGCCTTTCCCCAGTGCTCTGCAAGCTCTCCAGGACAACATAGAATCTGGGGCTCTGTGCTTTCTTTCGTTCTGAACAAGTGTTACTGTTTTCTGCACAAAAGAGATTCTTGCGAAGCAATGTGAACACTTCTGCTTCCCAGGCACAGAGAAGGTGCTAGCAGGGAATTCTCTGCCTGCCTTTCCCCAGTGCTCTGCAAGCTCTCCAGGACAACATAGAATCTGGGGCTCTGTGCTTTCTTTCCTTCTGAACAAGTGTTACTGTTTTCTGCACAAAAGCGATTCTTGCGAAGCAATGTGAACACTTCTGCTTCCCAGGCACAGAGAAGGTGCTAGCAGGGAATTCTCTGCCTGCCTTTCCCCAGTGCTCTGCAAGCTCTCCAGGACAACATAGAATCTGGGGCTCTGTGCTTTCTTTCCTTCTGAACAAGTGTTAGTGTTTTCTGCACAAAAGCGATTCTGCGAAGCAATGTGAACACTTCTGCTTCCCAGGCACAGAGAAGGTGCTAGCAGGGAATTCTCTGCCTGCCTTTCCCCAGTGCTCTGCAAGCTCTCCAGGACAACATAGAATCTGGGGCTCTGTGCTTTCTTTCCTTCTGAACAAGTGTTACTGTTTTCTGCACAAAAGCGATTCTTGCGAAGCAATGTGAACACTTCTGCTTCCCAGGCACAGAGAAGGTGCTAGCAGGGAATTCTCTGCCTGCCTTTCCCCAGTGCTCTGCAAGCTCTCCAGGACAACAGTGAATCTGGGGTTCTGTGCTTTCTTTCGTTCTGAACAAGTGTTACTGTTTTCTGCACAAAAGCGATTCTGCGAAGCAATGTGAACACTTCTGCTTCCCAGGCACAGAGAAGGTGCTAGCAAGGAATTCTCTGCCTGCCTTTCCCCAGTGCTCTGCAAGCTCTCCAGGACAACATAAAATCTGGGGCTCTGTGCTTTCTTTCCTTCTGAACAAGTGTTAGTGTTTTCTGCACAAAAGCGATTCTTGCGAAGCAATGTGAACACGTCTGCTTCCCAGGCACAGAGAAGGTGCTAGCAGGGAATTCTCTGCCTGCCTTTCCCCAGTGCTCTGCAAGCTCTCCAGGACAACATAGAATCTGGGGCTCTGTGCTTTCTTTCCTTCTGAACAAGTGTTACTGTTTTCTGCACAAAAGCGATTCTGCGAAGCAATGTGAACACTTCTGCTTCGCAGGCACAGAGAAGGTGCTAGCAGGGAATTCTCTGCCTGCCTTTCCCCAGTGCTCTGCAAGCTCTCCAGGACAACATAGAATCTGGGGCTCAGTGCTTTCTTTCGTTCTGAACAAGTGTTACTGTTTTCTGCACAAAAGCGATTCTGCGAAGCAATGTGAACAGGCACAGAGAAGGTGCTATCAGGGAATTCTCTGCCTGCCTTTCCCCAGTGCTCTGCAAGCTCTCCAGGACAACATAAAATCTGGGGCTCTGTGCTTTCTTTCCTTCTGAACAAGTGTTACTGTTTTCTGCACAAAAGCGATTCTGCAAAGCAATGTGAACACTTCTGCTTCCCAGGCACAGAGAAGGTGCTAGCAGGGAATTCTCTGCCTGCCTTTCCCCAGTGCTCTGCAAGCTCTACAGGACAACATAGAATCTGGGGCTCTGTGCTTTCTTTCCTTCTGAACAAGTGTTACTCTTTTCTGCACAAAAGCGATTCTGCGAAGCAATGTGAACACTTCTGCTTCCCAGGCACAGAGAAGGTGCTAGCAAGGAATTCTCTGCCTGCCTTTCCCCAGTGCTCTGCAAGCTCTCCAGGACAACATAAAATCTGGGGCTCTGTGCTTTCTTTCCTTCTGAACAAGTGTTAGTGTTTTCTGCACAAAAGCGATTCTGCGAAGCAATGTGAACACTTCTGCTTCCCAGGCACAGAGAAGGTGCTAGCAGGGAATTCTCTGCCTGCCTTTCCCCAGTGCTCTGCAAGCTCTCCAGGACAACATAGAATCTGGGGCTCTGTGCTTTCTTTCCTTCTGAACAAGTGTTAGTGTTTTCTGCACAAAAGCGATTCTGCGAAGCAATGTGAACACTTCTGCTTCCCAGGCACAGAGAAGGTGCTAGCAAGGAATTCTCTGCCTGCCTTTCCCCAGTGCTCTGCAAGCTCTCCAGGACAACATAAAATCTGGGGCTCTGTGCTTTCTTTCCTTCTGAACAAGTGTTACTCTTAACTGCACAAAAGCGATTCTGCGAAGCAATGTGAACACTTCTGCTTCCCAGGCACAGAGAAGGTGCTAGCAGGGAATTCTCTGCCTGCCTTTCCCCAGTGCTCTGCAAGCTCTCCAGGACAACATAGAATCTGGGGCTCTGTGCTTTCTTTCCTTCTGAACAACTGTTACTATTTTCTGCACAAAAGCGATTCTTGCGAAGCAATGTGAACACTTCTGCTTCCCAGGCACAGAGAAGGTGCTAGCAGGGAATTCTCTGCCTGCCTTTCCCCAGTGCTCTGCAAGCTCTCCAGGACAACATAAAATCTGGGGCTCTGTGCTTTCTTTCGTTCTGAACAAGTGTTACTGTTTTCTGCACAAAAGCGATTCTTGCGAAGCAATGTGAACACTTCTGCTTCCCAGGCACAGAGAAGGTGCTAGCAGGGAATTCTCTGCCTGCCTTTCCCCAGTGCTCTGCAAGCTCTACAGGACAACAGTGAATCTGGGGTTCTGTGCTTTCTTTCGTTCTGAACAAGTGTTACTGTTTTCTGCACAAAAGCGATTCTGCGAAGCAATGTGAACAGGCACAGAGAAGGTGCTATCAGGGAATTCTCTGCCTGCCTTTCCCCAGTGCTCTGCAAGCTCTCCAGGACAACATAAAATCTGGGGCTCTGTGCTTTCTTTCCTTCTGAACAAGTGTTACTGTTTTCTGCACAAAAGCGATTCTTGCGAAGCAATGTGAACACTTCTGCTTCGCAGGCACAGAGAAGGTGCTAGCAGGGAATTCTCTGCCTGCCTTTCCCCAGTGCTCTGCAAGCTCTCCAGGACAACATAGAATCTGGGGCTCTGTGCTTTCTTTCCTTCTGAACAAGTGTTACTGTTTTCTGCACAAAAGCGATTCTGCGAAGCAATGTGAACACTTCTGCTTCCCAGGCACAGAGAAGGTGCTAGCAGGGAATTCTCTGCCTGCCTTTCCCCAGTGCTCTGCAAGCTCTCCAGGACAACATAGAATCTGGGGCTCAGTGCTTTCTTTCGTTCTGAACAAGTGTTAGTGTTTTCTGCACAAAAGCGATTCTTGCGAAGCAATGTGAACACTTCTGCTTCCCAGGCACAGAGAAGGTGCTAGCAGGGAATTCTCTGCCTGCCTTTCCCCAGTGCTCTGCAAGCTCTCCAGGACAACATAGAATCTGGGGCTCTGTGCTTTCTTTCCTTCTGAACAAGTGTTAGTGTTTTCTGCACAAAAGCGATTCTGCGAAGCAATGTGAACACTTCTGCTTCCCAGGCACAGAGAAGGTGCTAGCAGGGAATTCTCTGCCTGCCTTTCCCCAGAGCTCTGCAAGCTCTCCAGGACAACATAAAATCTGGGGCTCTGTGCTTTCTTTCCTTCTGAACAAGTGTTAGTGTTTTCTGCACAAAAGCGATTCTTGCGAAGCAATGTGAACACTTCTGCTTCCCAGGCACAGAGAAGGTGCTAGCAAGGAATTCTCTGCCTGCCTTTCCCCAGTGCTCTGCAAGCTCTCCAGGACAACATAAAATCTGGGGCTCTGTGCTTTCTTTCCTTCTGAACAAGTGTTACTGTTTTCTGCACAAAAGCGATTCTGCGAAGCAATGTGAACACTTCTGCTTCCCAGGCACAGAGAAGGTGCTAGCAAGGAATTCTCTGCCTGCCTTTCCCCAGTGCTCTGCAAGCTCTCCAGGACAACATAGAATCTGGGGCTCTGTGCTTTCTTTCCTTCTGAACAAGTGTTACTGTTTTCTGCACAAAAGCGATTCTGCGAAGCAATGTGAACACTTCTGCTTCCCAGGCACAGAGAAGGTGCTAGCAAGGAATTCTCTGCCTGCCTTTCCCCAGTGCTCTGCAAGCTCTCCAGGACAACATAGAATCTGGGGCTCTGTGCTTTCTTTCCTTCTGAACAAGTGTTACTCTTTTCTGCACAAAAGCGATTCTGCGAAGCAATGTGAACACTTCTGCTTCCCAGGCACAGAGAAGGTGCTAGCAGGGAATTCTCTGCCTGCCTTTCCCCAGTGCTCTGCAAGCTCTCCAGGACAACATAGAATCTGGGGCTCTGTGCTTTCTTTCCTTCTGAACAACTGTTACTATTTTCTGCACAAAAGCGATTCTTGCGAAGCAATGTGAACACTTCTGCTTCCCAGGCACAGAGAAGGTGCTAGCAGGGAATTCTCTGCCTGCCTTTCCCCAGTGCTCTGCAAGCTCTCCAGGACAACATAAAATCTGGGGCTCTGTGCTTTCTTTCGTTCTGAACAAGTGTTACTGTTTTCTGCACAAAAGCGATTCTTGCGAAGCAATGTGAACACTTCTGCTTCCCAGGCACAGAGAAGGTGCTAGCAGGGAATTCTCTGCCTGCCTTTCCCCAGTGCTCTGCAAGCTCTACAGGACAACAGTGAATCTGGGGTTCTGTGCTTTCTTTCGTTCTGAACAAGTGTTACTGTTTTCTGCACAAAAGCGATTCTGCGAAGCAATGTGTACAGGCACAGAGAAGGTGCTATCAGGGAATTCTCTGCCTGCCTTTCCCCAGTGCTCTGCAAGCTCTCCAGGACAACATAAAATCTGGGGCTCTGTGCTTTCTTTCCTTCTGAACAAGTGTTACTGTTTTCTGCACAAAAGCGATTCTTGCGAAGCAATGTGAACACTTCTGCTTCGCAGGCACAGAGAAGGTGCTAGCAGGGAATTCTCTGCCTGCCTTTCCCCAGTGCTCTGCAAGCTCTCCAGGACAACATAGAATCTGGGGCTCTGTGCTTTCTTTCCTTCTGAACAAGTGTTACTGTTTTCTGCACAAAAGCGATTCTGCGAAGCAATGTGAACACTTCTGCTTCCCAGGCACAGAGAAGGTGCTAGCAGGGAATTCTCTGCCTGCCTTTCCCCAGTGCTCTGCAAGCTCTCCAGGACAACATAGAATCTGGGGCTCAGTGCTTTCTTTCGTTCTGAACAAGTGTTAGTGTTTTCTGCACAAAAGCGATTCTTGCGAAGCAATGTGAACACTTCTGCTTCCCAGGCACAGAGAAGGTGCTAGCAGGGAATTCTCTGCCTGCCTTTCCCCAGTGCTCTGCAAGCTCTCCAGGACAACATAGAATCTGGGGCTCTGTGCTTTCTTTCCTTCTGAACAAGTGTTAGTGTTTTCTGCACAAAAGCGATTCTGGGAAGCAATGTGAACACTTCTGCTTCCCAGGCACAGAGAAGGTGCTAGCAGGGAATTCTCTGCCTGCCTTTCCCCAGAGCTCTGCAAGCTCTCCAGGACAACATAAAATCTGGGGCTCTGTGCTTTCTTTCGTTCTGAACGAGTGTTACTGTTTTCTGCACAAAAGAGATTCTTGCGAAGCAATGTGAACACTTCTGCTTCCCAGGCACAGAGAAGGTGCTAGCAGGGAATTCTCTGCCTGCCTTTCCCCAGTGCTCTGCAAGCTCTCCAGGACAACATAGAATCTGGGGCTCTGTGCTTTCTTTCCTTCTGAACAAGTGTTACTCTTTTCTGCACAAAAGCGATTCTGCGAAGCAATGTGAACACTTCTGCTTCCCAGGCACAGAGAAGGTGCTAGCAAGGAATTCTCTGCCTGCCTTTCCCCAGTGCTCTGCAAGCTCTCCAGGACAACATAAAATCTGGGGCTCTGTGCTTTCTTTCCTTCTGAACAAGTGTTAGTGTTTTCTGCACAAAAGCGATTCTGCGAAGCAATGTGAACACTTCTGCTTCCCAGGCACAGAGAAGGTGCTAGCAGGGAATTCTCTGCCTGCCTTTCCCCAGTGCTCTGCAAGCTCTCCAGGACAACATAGAATCTGGGGCTCTGTGCTTTCTTTCCTTCTGAACAAGTGTTAGTGTTTTCTGCACAAAAGCGATTCTGCGAAGCAATGTGAACACTTCTGCTTCCCAGGCACAGAGAAGGTGCTAGCAAGGAATTCTCTGCCTGCCTTTCCCCAGTGCTCTGCAAGCTCTCCAGGACAACATAAAATCTGGGGCTCTGTGCTTTCTTTCCTTCTGAACAAGTGTTACTCTTAACTGCACAAAAGCGATTCTGCGAAGCAATGTGAACACTTCTGCTTCCCAGGCACAGAGAAGGTGCTAGCAGGGAATTCTCTGCCTGCCTTTCCCCAGTGCTCTGCAAGCTCTCCAGGACAACATAGAATCTGGGGCTCTGTGCTTTCTTTCCTTCTGAACAACTGTTACTATTTTCTGCACAAAAGCGATTCTTGCGAAGCAATGTGAACACTTCTGCTTCCCAGGCACAGAGAAGGTGCTAGCAGGGAATTCTCTGCCTGCCTTTCCCCAGTGCTCTGCAAGCTCTCCAGGACAACATAAAATCTGGGGCTCTGTGCTTTCTTTCGTTCTGAACAAGTGTTAGTGTTTTCTGCACAAAAGCGATTCTTGCGAAGCAATGTGAACACTTCTGCTTCCCAGGCACAGAGAAGGTGCTAGCAGGGAATTCTCTGCCTGCCTTTCCCCAGTGCTCTGCAAGCTCTACAGGACAACAGTGAATCTGGGGTTCTGTGCTTTCTTTCGTTCTGAACAAGTGTTACTGTTTTCTGCACAAAAGCGATTCTGCGAAGCAATGTGAACAGGCACAGAGAAGGTGCTATCAGGGAATTCTCTGCCTGCCTTTCCCCAGTGCTCTGCAAGCTCTCCAGGACAACATAAAATCTGGGGCTCTGTGCTTTCTTTCCTTCTGAACAAGTGTTACTGTTTTCTGCACAAAAGCGATTCTTGCGAAGCAATGTGAACACTTCTGCTTCGCAGGCACAGAGAAGGTGCTAGCAGGGAATTCTCTGCCTGCCTTTCCCCAGTGCTCTGCAAGCTCTCCAGGACAACATAGAATCTGGGGCTCTGTGCTTTCTTTCCTTCTGAACAAGTGTTACTGTTTTCTGCACAAAAGCGATTCTGCGAAGCAATGTGAACACTTCTGCTTCCCAGGCACAGAGAAGGTGCTAGCAGGGAATTCTCTGCCTGCCTTTCCCCAGTGCTCTGCAAGCTCTCCAGGACAACATAGAATCTGGGGCTCAGTGCTTTCTTTCGTTCTGAACAAGTGTTAGTGTTTTCTGCACAAAAGCGATTCTTGCGAAGCAATGTGAACACTTCTGCTTCCCAGGCACAGAGAAGGTGCTAGCAGGGAATTCTCTGCCTGCCTTTCCCCAGTGCTCTGCAAGCTCTCCAGGACAACATAGAATCTGGGGCTCTGTGCTTTCTTTCCTTCTGAACAAGTGTTAGTGTTTTCTGCACAAAAGCGATTCTGCGAAGCAATGTGAACACTTCTGCTTCCCAGGCACAGAGAAGGTGCTAGCAGGGAATTCTCTGCCTGCCTTTCCCCAGAGCTCTGCAAGCTCTCCAGGACAACATAAAATCTGGGGCTCTGTGCTTTCTTTCCTTCTGAACAAGTGTTAGTGTTTTCTGCACAAAAGCGATTCTTGCGAAGCAATGTGAACACTTCTGCTTCCCAGGCACAGAGAAGGTGCTAGCAAGGAATTCTCTGCCTGCCTTTCCCCAGTGCTCTGCAAGCTCTCCAGGACAACATAAAATCTGGGGCTCTGTGCTTTCTTTCCTTCTGAACAAGTGTTACTGTTTTCTGCACAAAAGCGATTCTGCGAAGCAATGTGAACACTTCTGCTTCCCAGGCACAGAGAAGGTGCTAGCAAGGAATTCTCTGCCTGCCTTTCCCCAGTGCTCTGCAAGCTCTCCAGGACAACATAGAATCTGGGGCTCTGTGCTTTCTTTCCTTCTGAACAAGTGTTACTGTTTTCTGCACAAAAGCGATTCTGCGAAGCAATGTGAACACTTCTGCTTCCCAGGCACAGAGAAGGTGCTAGCAAGGAATTCTCTGCCTGCCTTTCCCCAGTGCTCTGCAAGCTCTCCAGGACAACATAGAATCTGGGGCTCTGTGCTTTCTTTCCTTCTGAACAAGTGTTACTCTTTTCTGCACAAAAGCGATTCTGCGAAGCAATGTGAACACTTCTGCTTCCCAGGCACAGAGAAGGTGCTAGCAGGGAATTCTCTGCCTGCCTTTCCCCAGTGCTCTGCAAGCTCTCCAGGACAACATAGAATCTGGGGCTCTGTGCTTTCTTTCCTTCTGAACAAGTGTTACTGTTTTCTGCACAAAAGCGATTCTTGCGAAGCAATGTGAACACTTCTGCTTCCCAGGCACAGAGAAGGTGCTAGCAGGGAATTCTCTGCCTGCCTTTCCCCAGTGCTCTGCAAGCTCTCCAGGACAACATAAAATCTGGGGCTCTGTGCTTTCTTTCGTTCTGAACGAGTGTTACTGTTTTCTGCACAAAAGCGATTCTTGCGAAGCAATGTGAACACTTCTGCTTCCCAGGCACAGAGAAGGTGCTAGCAGGGAATTCTCTGCCTGCCTTTCCCCAGTGCTCTGCAAGCTCTACAGGACAACAGTGAATCTGGGGTTCTGTGCTTTCTTTCGTTCTGAACAAGTGTTACTGTTTTCTGCACAAAAGCGATTCTGCGAAGCAATGTGAACAGGCACAGAGAAGGTGCTAGCAGGGAATTCTCTGCCTGCCTTTCCCCAGTGCTCTGCAAGCTCTCCAGGACAACATAAAATCTGGGGCTCTGTGCTTTCTTTCCTTCTGAACAAGTGTTACTGTTTTCTGCACAAAAGCGATTCTTGCGAAGCAATGTGAACACTTCTGCTTCCCAGGCACAGAGAAGGTGCTATCAGGGAATTCTCTGCCTGCCTTTCCCCAGTGCTCTGCAAGCTCTCCAGGACAACATAGAATCTGGGGCTCTGTGCTTTCTTTCGTTCTGAACAAGTGTTACTGTTTTCTGCACAAAAGCGATTCTGCGAAGCAATGTGAACACTTCTGCTTCCCAGGCACAGAGAAGGTGCTAGCAGGGAATTCTCTGCCTGCCTTTCCCCAGTGCTCTGCAAGCTCTCCAGGACAACATAAAATCTGGGGCTCTGTGCTTTCTTTCCTTCTGAACAAGTGTTAGTGTTTTCTGCACAAAAGCGATTCTTGCGAAGCAATGTGAACACTTCTGCTTCCCAGGCACAGAGAAGGTGCTAGCAAGGAATTCTCTGCCTGCCTTTCCCCAGTGCTCTGCAAGCTCTCCAGGACAACATAAAATCTGGGGCTCTGTGCTTTCTTTCCTTCTGAACAAGTGTTAGTGTTTTCTGCACAAAAGCGATTCTTGCGAAGCAATGTGAACACTTCTGCTTCCCAGGCACAGAGAAGGTGCTAGCAGGGAATTCTCTGCCTGCCTTTCCCCAGTGCTCTGCAAGCTCTCCAGGACAACATAGAATCTGGGGCTCTGTGCTTTCTTTCCTTCTGAACAAGTGTTACTGTTTTCTGCACAAAAGCGATTCTGCGAAGCAATGTGAACACGTCTGCTTCCCAGGCACAGAGAAGGTGCTAGCAAGGAATTCTCTGCCTGCCTTTCCCCAGTGCTCTGCAAGCTCTCCAGGACAACATAAAATCTGGGGCTCTGTGCTTTCTTTCCTTCTGAACAACTGTTACTATTTTCTGCACAAAAGCGATTCTTGCGAAGCAATGTGAACACTTCTGCTTCCCAGGCACAGAGAAGGTGCTATCAGGGAATTCTCTGCCTGCCTTTCCCCAGTGCTCTGCAAGCTCTCCAGGACAACATAGAATCTGGGGCTCTGTGCTTTCTTTCCTTCTGAACAAGTGTTACTGTTTTCTGCACAAAAGCGATTCTGCGAAGCAATGTGAACAGGCACAGAGAAGGTGCTAGCAGGGAATTCTCTGCCTGCCTTTCCCCAGTGCTCTGCAAGCTCTCCAGGACAACATAGAATCTGGGGCTCTGTGCTTTCTTTCGTTCTGAACAACTGTTACTGTTTTCTGCACAAAAGCGATTCTGCGAAGCAATGTGAACACTTCTGCTTCGCAGGCACAGAGAAGGTGCTAGCAGGGAATTCTCTGCCTGCCTTTCCCCAGTGCTCTGCAAGCTCTCCAGGACAACATAGAATCTGGGGCTCAGTGCTTTCTTTCGTTCTGAACAAGTGTTACTGTTTTCTGCACAAAAGCGATTCTGCGAAGCAATGTGAACAGGCACAGAGAAGGTGCTATCAGGGAATTCTCTGCCTGCCTTTCCCCAGTGCTCTGCAAGCTCTCCAGGACAACATAGAATCTGGGGCTCTGTGCTTTCTTTCCTTCTGAACAAGTGTTACTGTTTTCTGCACAAAAGCGATTCTGCGAAGCAATGTGAACACTTCTGCTTCCCAGGCACAGAGAAGGTGCTAGCAAGGAATTCTCTGCCTGCCTTTCCCCAGTGCTCTGCAAGCTCTCCAGGACAACATAGAATCTGGGGCTCTGTGCTTTCTTTCCTTCTGAACAAGTGTTACTGTTTTCTGCACAAAAGCGATTCTGCGAAGCAATGTGAACACTTCTGCTTCCCAGGCACAGAGAAGGTGCTAGCAGGGAATTCTCTGCCTGCCTTTCCCCAGTGCTCTGCAAGCTCTCCAGGACAACATAGAATCTGGGGCTCTGTGCTTTCTTTCCTTCTGAACAAGTGTTAGTTTTTTCTGCACAAAAGCGATTCTTGCGAAGCAATGTGAACACTTCTGCTTCCCAGGCACAGAGAAGGTGCTAGCAGGGAATTCTCTGCCTGCCTTTCCCCAGTGCTCTGCAAGCTCTCCAGGACAACATAGAATCTGGGGCTCTGTGCTTTCTTTCCTTCTGAACAAGTGTTACTGTTTTCTGCACAAAAGCGATTCTGCGAAGCAATGTGAACACTTCTGCTTCCCAGGCACAGAGAAGGTGCTAGCAGGGAATTCTCTGCCTGCCTTTCCCCAGTGCTCTGCAAGCTCTCCAGGACAACATAAAATCTGGGGCTCTGTGCTTTCTTTCCTTCTGAACAAGTGTTAGTGTTTTCTGCACAAAAGCGATTCTTGCGAAGCAATGTGAACACTTCTGCTTCCCAGGCACAGAGAAGGTGCTAGCAAGGAATTCTCTGCCTGCCTTTCCCCAGTGCTCTGCAAGCTCTCCAGGACAACATAAAATCTGGGGCTCTGTGCTTTCTTTCCTTCTGAACAAGTGTTAGTGTTTTCTGCACAAAAGCGATTCTTGCGAAGCAATGTGAACACTTCTGCTTCCCAGGCACAGAGAAGGTGCTAGCAAGGAATTCTCTGCCTGCCTTTCCCCAGTGCTCTGCAAGCTCTCCAGGACAACATAAAATCTGGGGCTCTGTGCTTTCTTTCCTTCTGAACAAGTGTTAGTGTTTTCTGCACAAAAGCGATTCTTGCGAAGCAATGTGAACACTTCTGCTTCCCAGGCACAGAGAAGGTGCTAGCAGGGAATTCTCTGCCTGCCTTTCCCCAGTGCTCTGCAAGCTCTCCAGGACAACATAAAATCTGGGGCTCTGTGCTTTCTTTCGTTCTGAACGAGTGTTACTGTTTTCTGCACAAAAGCGATTCTTGCGAAGCAATGTGAACACTTCTGCTTCCCAGGCACAGAGAAGGTGCTAGCAGGGAATTCTCTGCCTGCCTTTCCCCAGTGCTCTGCAAGCTCTACAGGACAACAGTGAATCTGGGGTTCTGTGCTTTCTTTCGTTCTGAACAAGTGTTACTGTTTTCTGCACAAAAGCGATTCTGCGAAGCAATGTGAACAGGCACAGAGAAGGTGCTAGCAGGGAATTCTCTGCCTGCCTTTCCCCAGTGCTCTGCAAGCTCTCCAGGACAACATAAAATCTGGGGCTCTGTGCTTTCTTTCGTTCTGAACAAGTGTTACTGTTTTCTGCACAAAAGCGATTCTTGCGAAGCAATGTGAACACTTCTGCTTCCCAGGCACAGAGAAGGTGCTAGCAGGGAATTCTCTGCCTGCCTTTCCCCAGTGCTCTGCAAGCTCTCCAGGACAACATAGAATCTGGGGCTCTGTGCTTTCTTTCCTTCTGAACAAGTGTTACTGTTTTCTGCACAAAAGCGATTCTGCGAAGCAATGTGAACACTTCTGCTTCCCAGGCACAGAGAAGGTGCTAGCAGGGAATTCTCTGCCTGCCTTTCCCCAGTGCTCTGCAAGCTCTCCAGGACAACATAAAATCTGGGGCTCTGTGCTTTCTTTCCTTCTGAACAAGTGTTAGTGTTTTCTGCACAAAAGCGATTCTTGCGAAGCAATGTGAACACTTCTGCTTCCCAGGCACAGAGAAGGTGCTAGCAAGTAATTCTCTGCCTGCCTTTCCCCAGTGCTCTGCAAGCTCTCCAGGACAACATAAAATCTGGGGCTCTGTGCTTTCTTTCCTTCTGAACAAGTGTTAGTGTTTTCTGCACAAAAGCGATTCTTGCGAAGCAATGTGAACACTTCTGCTTCCCAGGCACAGAGAAGGTGCTAGCAGGGAATTCTCTGCCTGCCTTTCCCCAGTGCTCTGCAAGCTCTCCAGGACAACATAGAATCTGGGGCTCTGTGCTTTCTTTCCTTCTGAACAAGTGTTACTGTTTTCTGCACAAAAGCGATTCTGCGAAGCAATGTGAACACTTCTGCTTCCCAGGCACAGAGAAGGTGCTATCAGGGAATTCTCTGCCTGCCTTTCCCCAGTGCTCTGCAAGCTCTCCAGGACAACATCAAATCTGGGGCTCTGTGCTTTCTTTCCTTCTGAACAAGTGTTAGTGTTTTCTGCACAAAAGCGATTCTTGCGAAGCAATGTGAACACTTCTGCTTCCCAGGCACAGAGAAGGTGCTAGCAGGGAATTCTCTGCCTGCCTTTCCCCAGTGCTCTGCAAGCTCTCCAGGACAACATAAAATCTGGGGCTCTGTGCTTTCTTTCCTTCTGAACAAGTGTTACTGTTTTCTGCACAAAAGCGATTCTTGCGAAGCAATGTGAACACTTCTGCTTCCCAGGCACAGAGAAGGTGCTAGCAAGGAATTCTCTGCCTGCCTTTCCCCAGTGCTCTGCAAGCTCTCCAGGACAACATAAAATCTGGGGCTCTGTGCTTTCTTTCCTTCTGAACAAGTGTTAGTGTTTTCTGCACAAAAGCGATTCTTGCGAAGCAATGTGAACACTTCTGCTTCCCAGGCACAGAGAAGGTGCTAGCAAGGAATTCTCTGCCTGCCTTTCCCCAGTGCTCTGCAAGCTCTCCAGGACAACATAAAATCTGGGGCTCTGTGCTTTCTTTCCTTCTGAACAAGTGTTAGTGTTTTCTGCACAAAAGCGATTCTTGCGAAGCAATGTGAACACTTCTGCTTCCCAGGCACAGAGAAGGTGCTAGCAGGGAATTCTCTGCCTGCCTTTCCCCAGTGCTCTGCAAGCTCTCCAGGACAACATAAAATCTGGGGCTCTGTGCTTTCTTTCGTTCTGAACGAGTGTTACTGTTTTCTGCACAAAAGCGATTCTTGCGAAGCAATGTGAACACTTCTGCTTCCCAGGCACAGAGAAGGTGCTAGCAGGGAATTCTCTGCCTGCCTTTCCCCAGTGCTCTGCAAGCTCTACAGGACAACAGTGAATCTGGGGTTCTGTGCTTTCTTTCGTTCTGAACAAGTGTTACTGTTTTCTGCACAAAAGCGATTCTGCGAAGCAATGTGAACAGGCACAGGGAAGGTGCTAGCAGGGAATTCTCTGCCTGCCTTTCCCCAGTGCTCTGCAAGCTCTCCAGGACAACATAAAATCTGGGGCTCTGTGCTTTCTTTCGTTCTGAACAAGTGTTACTGTTTTCTGCACAAAAGCGATTCTTGCGAAGCAATGTGAACACTTCTGCTTCCCAGGCACAGAGAAGGTGCTAGCAGGGAATTCTCTGCCTGCCTTTCCCCAGTGCTCTGCAAGCTCTCCAGGACAACATAGAATCTGGGGCTCTGTGCTTTCTTTCCTTCTGAACAAGTGTTACTGTTTTCTGCACAAAAGCGATTCTTGCGAAGCAATGTGAACACTTCTGCTTCCCAGGCACAGAGAAGGTGCTAGCAAGGAATTGTCTGCCTGCCTTTCCCCAGTGCTCTGCAAGCTCTCCAGGACAACATAGAATCTGGGGCTCTGTGCTTTCTTTCCTTCTGAACAAGTGTTAGTGTTTTCTGCACAAAAGCGATTCTTGCGAAGCAATGTGAACACTTCTGCTTCCCAGGCACAGAGAAGGTGCTAGCAGGGAATTCTCTGCCTGCCTTTCCCCAGTGCTCTGCAAGCTCTCCAGGACAACATAGAATCTGGGGCTCTGTGCTTTCTTTCCTTCTGAACAAATGTTACTGTTTTCTGCACAAAAGCGATTCTGCGAAGCAATGTGAACACTTCTGCTTCCCAGGCACAGAGAAGGTGCTATCAGGGAATTCTCTGCCTGCCTTTCCCCAGTGCTCTGCAAGCTCTCCAGGACAACATCAAATCTGGGGCTCTGTGCTTTCTTTCCTTCTGAACAAGTGTTAGTGTTTTCTGCACAAAAGCGATTCTTGCGAAGCAATGTGAACACTTCTGCTTCCCAGGCACAGAGAAGGTGCTAGCAGGGAATTCTCTGCCTGCCTTTCCCCAGTGCTCTGCAAGCTCTCCAGGACAACATAGAATCTGGGGCTCTGTGCTTTCTTTCCTTCTGAACAAGTGTTACTGTTTTCTGCACAAAAGCGATTCTGCGAAGCAATGTGAACACTTCTGCTTCCCAGGCACAGAGAAGGTGCTAGCAAGGAATTCTCTGCCTGCCTTTCCCCAGTGCTCTGCAAGCTCTCCAGGACAACATAAAATGTGGGGCTCTGTGCTTTCTTTCCTTCTGAACAACTGTTACTATTTTCTGCACAAAAGCGATTCTTGCGAAGCAATGTGAACACTTCTGCTTCCCAGGCACAGAGAAGGTGCTATCAGGGAATTCTCTGCCTGCCTTTCCCCAGTGCTCTGCAAGCTCTCCAGGACAACATAGAATCTGGGGCTCTGTGCTTTCTTTCCTTCTGAACAAGTGTTACTGTTTTCTGCACAAAAGCGATTCTGCGAAGCAATGTGAACAGGCACAGAGAAGGTGCTAGCAGGGAATTCTCTGCCTGCCTTTCCCCAGTGCTCTGCAAGCTCTCCAGGACAACATAGAATCTGGGGCTCTGTGCTTTCTTTCGTTCTGAACAACTGTTACTGTTTTCTGCACAAAAGCGATTCTGCGAAGCAATGTGAACACTTCTGCTTCGCAGGCACAGAGAAGGTGCTAGCAGGGAATTCTCTGCCTGCCTTTCCCCAGTGCTCTGCAAGCTCTCCAGGACAACATAGAATCTGGGGCTCTGTGCTTTCTTTCCTTCTGAACAAGTGTTACTGTTTTCTGCACAAAAGCGATTCTGCGAAGCAATGTGAACAGGCACAGAGAAGGTGCTAGCAGGGAATTCTCTGCCTGCCTTTCCCCAGTGCTCTGCAAGCTCTCCAGGACAACATAGAATCTGGGGCTCTGTGCTTTCTTTCGTTCTGAACAACTGTTACTGTTTTCTGCACAAAAGCGATTCTGCGAAGCAATGTGAACACTTCTGCTTCGCAGGCACAGAGAAGGTGCTAGCAGGGAATTCTCTGCCTGCCTTTCCCCAGTGCTCTGCAAGCTCTCCAGGACAACATAGAATCTGGGGCTCTGTGCTTTCTTTCCTTCTGAACAAGTGTTACTGTTTTCTGCACAAAAGCGATTCTGCTAAGCAATGTGAACAGGCACAGAGAAGGTGCTATCAGGGAATTCTCTGCCTGCCTTTCCCCAGTGCTCTGCAAGCTCTCCAGGACAACATAGAATCTGGGGCTCTGTGCTTTCTTTCCTTCTGAACAAGTGTTACTGTTTTCTGCACAAAAGCGATTCTTGCGAAGCAATGTGAACACTTCTGCTTCCCAGGCACAGAGAAGGTGCTAGCAGGGAATTCTCTGCCTGCCTTTCCCCAGTGCTCTGCAAGCTCTCCAGGACAACATAAAATCTGGGGCTCTGTGCTTTCTTTCGTTCTGAACAAGTGTTACTGTTTTCTGCACAAAAGCGATTCTTGCGAAGCAATGTGAACACTTCTGCTTCCCAGGCACAGAGAAGGTGCTAGCAGGGAATTCTCTGCCTGCCTTTCCCCAGTGCTCTGCAAGCTCTACAGGACAACAGTGAATCTGGGGTTCTGTGCTTTCTTTCGTTCTGAACAAGTGTTACTGTTTTCTGCACAAAAGCGATTCTGCGAAGCAATGTGAACAGGCACAGAGAAGGTGCTATCAGGGAATTCTCTGCCTGCCTTTCCCCAGTGCTCTGCAAGCTCTCCAGGACAACATAAAATCTGGGGCTCTGTGCTTTCTTTCCTTCTGAACAAGTGTTACTGTTTTCTGCACAAAAGCGATTCTGCGAAGCAATGTGAACACTTCTGCTTCCCAGGCACAGAGAAGGTGCTATCAGGGAATTCTCTGCCTGCCTTTCCCCAGTGCTCTGCAAGCTCTCCAGGACAACATAAAATCTGGGGCTCTGTGCTTTCTTTCCTTCTGAACAAGTGTTAGTGTTTTCTGCACAAAAGCGATTCTTGCGAAGCAATGTGAACACTTCTGCTTCCCAGGCACAGAGAAGGTGCTAGTAGGGAATTCTCTGCCTGCCTTTCCCCAGTGCTCTGCAAGCTCTCCAGGACAACATAGAATCTGGGGCTCTGTGCTTTCTTTCCTTCTGAACAAGTGTTACTGTTTTCTGCACAAAAGCGATTCTGCGAAGCAATGTGAACACGTCTGCTTCCCAGGCACAGAGAAGGTGCTAGCAGGGAATTCTCTGCCTGCCTTTCCCCAGTGCTCTGCAAGCTCTCCAGGACAACATAGAATCTGGGGCTCTGTGCTTTCTTTCCTTCTGAACAAGTGTTACTGGTTTCTGCACAAAAGCGATTCTTGCGAAGCAATGTGAACACTTCTGCTTCCCAGGCACAGAGAAGGTGCTAGCAGGGAATTCTCTGCCTGCCTTTCCCCAGTGCTCTGCAAGCTCTCCAGGACAACATAGAATCTGGGGCTCTGTGCTTTCTTTCCTTCTGAACAAGTGTTACTGTTTTCTGCACAAAAGCGATTCTGCGAAGCAATGTGAACACTTCTGCTTCGCAGGCACAGAGAAGGTGCTAGCAGGGAATTCTCTGCCTGCCTTTCCCCAGTGCTCTGCAAGCTCTCCAGGACAACATAGAATCTGGGGCTCTGTGCTTTCTTTCCTTCTGAACAAGTGTTACTGTTTTCTGCACAAAAGCGATTCTGCGAAGCAATGTGAACAGGCACAGAGAAGGTGCTAGCAGGGAATTCTCTGCCTGCCTTTCCCCAGTGCTCTGCAAGCTCTCCAGGACAACATAGAATCTGGGGCTCTGTGCTTTCTTTCGTTCTGAACAAGTGTTACTGTTTTCTGCACAAAAGCGATTCTGCGAAGCAATGTGAACAGGCACAGAGAAGGTGCTATCAGGGAATTCTCTGCCTGCCTTTCCCCAGTGCTCTGCAAGCTCTCCAGGACAACAGTGAATCTGGGGCTCAGTGCTTTCTTTCGTTCTGAACAAGTGTTACTGTTTTCTGCACAAAAGCGATTCTGCGAAGCAATGTGAACACTTCTGCTTCCCAGGCACAGAGAAGGTGCTAGCAGGGAATTCTCTGCCTGCCTTTCCCCAGTGCTCTGCAAGCTCTCCAGGACAACATAGAATCTGGGGCTCTGTGCTTTCTTTCCTTCTGAACAAGTGTTAGTGTTTTCTGCACAAAAGCGATTCTTGCGAAGCAATGTGAACACTTCTGCTTCCCAGGCACAGAGAAGGTGCTAGCAGGGAATTCTCTGCCTGCCTTTCCCCAGTGCTCTGCAAGCTCTCCAGGACAACATAAAATCTGGGGCTCTGTGCTTTCTTTCGTTCTGAACAAGTGTTACTGTTTTCTGCACAAAAGCGATTCTTGCGAAGCAATGTGAACACTTCTGCTTCCCAGGCACAGAGAAGGTGCTATCAGGGAATTCTCTGCCTGCCTTTCCCCAGTGCTCTGCAAGCTCTACAGGACAACAGTGAATCTGGGGTTCTGTGCTTTCTTTCGTTCTGAACAAGTGTTACTGTTTTCTGCACAAAAGCGATTCTGCGAAGCAATGTGAACAGGCACAGAGAAGGTGCTATCAGGGAATTCTCTGCCTGCCTTTCCCCAGTGCTCTGCAAGCTCTCCAGGACAACATAAAATCTGGGGCTCTGTGCTTTCTTTCCTTCTGAACAAGTGTTACTGTTTTCTGCACAAAAGCGATTCTTGCGAAGCAATGTGAACACTTCTGCTTCCCAGGCACAGAGAAGGTGCTAGCAGGGAATTCTCTGCCTGCCTTTCCCCAGTGCTCTGCAAGCTCTCCAGGACAACATAGAATCTGGGGCTCTGTGCTTTCTTTCCTTCTGAACAAGTGTTACTGTTTTCTGCACAAAAGCGATTCTGCGAAGCAATGTGAACACTTCTGCTTGCCAGGCACAGAGAAGGTGCTAGCAGGGAATTCTCTGCCTGCCTTTCCCCAGTGCTCTGCAAGCTCTCCAGGACAACATAAAATCTGGGGCTCTGTGCTTTCTTTCCTTCTGAACAAGTGTTAGTGTTTTCTGCACAAAAGCGATTCTTGCGAAGCAATGTGAACACTTCTGCTTCCCAGGCACAGAGAAGGTGCTAGCAGGGAATTCTCTGCCTGCCTTTCCCCAGTGCTCTGCAAGCTCTCCAGGACAACATAGAATCTGGGGCTCTGTGCTTTCTTTCCTTCTGAACAAGTGTTACTGTTTTCTGCACAAAAGCGATTCTGCGAAGCAATGTGAACACGTCTGCTTCCCAGGCACAGAGAAGGTGCTAGCAGGGAATTCTCTGCCTGCCTTTCCCCAGTGCTCTGCAAGCTCTCCAGGACAACATAGAATCTGGGGCTCTGTGCTTTCTTTCCTTCTGAACAAGTGTTACTGGTTTCTGCACAAAAGCGATTCTTGCGAAGCAATGTGAACACTTCTGCTTCCCAGGCACAGAGAAGGTGCTAGCAGGGAATTCTCTGCCTGCCTTTCCCCAGTGCTCTGCAAGCTCTCCAGGACAACATAGAATCTGGGGCTCTGTGCTTTCTTTCGTTCTGAACAAGTGTTACTGTTTTCTGCACAAAAGCGATTCTGCGAAGCAATGTGAACACTTCTGCTTCCCAGGCACAGAGAAGGTGCTAGCAGGGAATTCTCTGCCTGCCTTTCCCCAGTGCTCTGCAAGCTCTCCAGGACAACATAGAATCTGGGGCTCTGTGCTTTCTTTCCTTCTGAACAAGTGTTACTGTTTTCTGCACAAAAGCGATTCTGCGAAGCAATGTGAACAGGCACAGAGAAGGTGCTAGCAGGGAATTCTCTGCCTGCCTTTCCCCAGTGCTCTGCAAGCTCTCCAGGACAACATAGAATCTGGGGCTCTGTGCTTTCTTTCGTTCTGAACAACTGTTACTGTTTTCTGCACAAAAGCGATTCTGCGAAGCAATGTGAACACTTCTGCTTCGCAGGCACAGAGAAGGTGCTAGCAGGGAATTCTCTGCCTGCCTTTCCCCAGTGCTCTGCAAGCTCTCCAGGACAACATAGAATCTGGGGCTCAGTGCTTTCTTTCGTTCTGAACAAGTGTTACTGTTTTCTGCACAAAAGCGATTCTGCGAAGCAATGTGAACAGGCACAGAGAAGGAGCTATCAGGGAATTCTCTGCCAGCCTTTCCCCAGTGCTCTGCAAGCTCTCCAGGACAACATAGAATCTGGGGCTCTGTGCTTTCTTTCCTTCTGAACAAGTGTTACTGTTTTCTGCACAAAAGCGATTCTGCGAAGCAATGTGAACACTTCTGCTTCCCAGGCACAGAGAAGGTGCTAGCAAGGAATTCTCTGCCTGCCTTTCCCCAGTGCTCTGCAAGCTCTCCAGGACAACATAAAATCTGGGGCTCTGTGCTTTCTTTCCTTCTGAACAAGTGTTAGTGTTTTCTGCACAAAAGCGATTCTGCGAAGCAATGTGAACACGTCTGCTTCCCAGGCACAGAGAAGGTGCTAGCAAGGAATTCTCTGCCTGCCTTTCCCCAGTGCTCTGCAAGCTCTCCAGGACAACATAAAATCTGGGGCTCTGTGCTTTCTTTCCTTCTGAACAAGTGTTAGTGTTTTCTGCACAAAAGCGATTCTTGCGAAGCAATGTGAACACTTCTGCTTCCCAGGCACAGAGAAGGTGCTATCAGGGAATTCTCTGCCTGCCTTTCCCCAGTGCTCTGCAAGCTCTCCAGGACAACATAGAATCTGGGGCTCTGTGCTTTCTTTCCTTCTGAACAAGTGTTACTGTTTTCTGCACAAAAGCGATTCTGCGAAGCAATGTGAACAGGCACAGAGAAGGTGCTAGCAGGGAATTCTCTGCCTGCCTTTCCCCAGTGCTCTGCAAGCTCTCCAGGACAACATAGAATCTGGGGCTCTGTGCTTTCTTTCCTTCTGAACAAGTGTTACTGTTTTCTGCACAAAAGCGATTCTGCGAAGCAATGTGAACACTTCTGCTTCGCAGGCACAGAGAAGGTGCTAGCAGGGAACTCTCTGCCTGCCTTTCCCCAGTGCTCTGCAAGCTCTCCAGGACAACATAGAATCTGGGGCTCAGTGCTTTCTTTCGTTCTGAACAAGTGTTACTGTTTTCTGCACAAAAGCGATTCTGCGAAGCAATGTGAACAGGCACAGAGAAGGTGCTAGCAGGGAATTCTCTGCCTGCCTTTCCCCAGTGCTCTGCAAGCTCTCCAGGACAACATAGAATCTGGGGCTCTGTGCTTTCTTTCCTTCTGAACAAGTGTTACTGTTTTCTGCACAAAAGCGATTCTGCGAAGCAATGTGAACACTTCTGCTTCCCAGGCACAGAGAAGGTGCTAGCAAGGAATTCTCTGCCTGCCTTTCCCCAGTGCTCTGCAAGCTCTCCAGGACAACATAAAATCTGGGGCTCTGTGCTTTCTTTCCTTCTGAACAAGTGTTAGTGTTTTCTGCACAAAAGCGATTCTGCGAAGCAATGTGAACACTTCTGCTTCCAAGGCACAGAGAAGGTGCTAGCAGGGAATTCTCTGCCTGCCTTTCCCCAGTGCTCTGCAAGCTCTCCAGGACAACATAGAATCTGGGGCTCTGTGCTTTCTTTCCTTCTGAACAAGTGTTAGTGTTTTCTGCACAAAAGCGATTCTTGCGAAGCAATGTGAACACTTCTGCTTCCCAGGCACAGAGAAGGTGCTAGCAGGGAATTCTCTGCCTGCCTTTCCCCAGTGCTCTGCAAGCTCTCCAGGACAACATAAAATCTGGGGCTCTGTGCTTTCTTTCCTTCTGAACAAGTGTTACTGTTTTCTGCACAAAAGCGATTCTTGCGAAGCAATGTCAACACTTCTGCTTCCCAGGCACAGAGAAGGTGCTAGCAGGGAATTCTCTGCCTGCCTTTCCCCAGTGCTCTGCAAGCTCTACAGGACAACAGTGAATCTGGGGTTCTGTGCTTTCTTTCGTTCTGAACAAGTGTTACTGTTTTCTGCACAAAAGCGATTCTGCGAAGCAATGTGAACAGGCACAGAGAAGGTGCTATCAGGGAATTCTCTGCCTGCCTTTCCCCAGTGCTCTGCAAGCTCTCCAGGACAACATAAAATCTGGGGCTCTGTGCTTTCTTTCCTTCTGAACAAGTGTTAGTGTTTTCTGCACAAAAGCGATTCTTGCGAAGCAATGTGAACACTTCTGCTTCCCAGGCACAGAGAAGGTGCTAGCAGGGAATTCTCTGCCTGCCTTTCCCCAGTGCTCTGCAAGCTCTCCAGGACAACATAGAATCTGGGGATCTGTGCTTTCTTTCCTTCTGAACAAGTGTTACTGTTTTCTGCACAAAAGCGATTCTGCGAAGCAATGTGAACACTTCTGCTTCCCAGGCACAGAGAAGGTGCTATCAGGGAATTCTCTGCCTGCCTTTCCCCAGTGCTCTGCAAGCTCTCCAGGACAACATAAAATCTGGGGCTCTGTGCTTTCTTTCCTTCTGAACAAGTGTTAGTGTTTTCTGCACAAAAGCGATTCTTGCGAAGCAATGTGAACACTTCTGCTTCCCAGGCACAGAGAAGGTGCTAGCAGGGAATTCTCTGCCTGCCTTTCCCCAGTGCTCTGCAAGCTCTCCAGGACAACATAGAATCTGGGGCTCTGTGCTTTCTTTCCTTCTGAACAAGTGTTACTGTTTTCTGCACAAAAGCGATTCTGCGAAGCAATGTGAACACGTCTGCTTCCCAGGCACAGAGAAGGTGCTAGCAAGGAATTCTCTGCCTGCCTTTCCCCAGTGCTCTGCAAGCTCTCCAGGACAACATAAAATCTGGGGCTCTGTGCTTTCTTTCCTTCTGAACAACTGTTACTATTTTCTGCACAAAAGCGATTCTTGCGAAGCAATGTGAACACTTCTGCTTCCCAGGCACAGAGAAGGTGCTATCAGGGAATTCTCTGCCTGCCTTTCCCCAGTGCTCTGCAAGCTCTCCAGGACAACATAGAATCTGGGGCTCTGTGCTTTCTTTGCTTCTGAACAAGTGTTACTGTTTTCTGCACAAAAGCGATTCTGCGAAGCAATATGAACAGGCACAGAGAAGGTGCTAGCAGGGAATTCTCTGCCTGCCTTTCCCCAGTGCTCTGCAAGCTCTCCAGGACAACATAGAATCTGGGGCTCTGTGCTTTCTTTCGTTCTGAACAACTGTTACTGTTTTCTGCACAAAAGCGATTCTGCGAAGCAATGTGAACACTTCTGCTTCGCAGGCACAGAGAAGGTGCTAGCAGGGAATTCTCTGCCTGCCTTTCCCCAGTGCTCTGCAAGCTCTCCAGGACAACATAGAATCTGGGGCTCAGTGCTTTCTTTCGTTCTGAACAAGTGTTACTGTTTTCTGCACAAAAGCGATTCTGCGAAGCAATGTGAACAGGCACAGAGAAGGTGCTATCAGGGAATTCTCTGCCTGCCTTTCCCCAGTGCTCTGCAAGCTCTCCAGGACAACATAAAATCTGGGGCTCTGTGCTTTCTTTCCTTCTGAACAAGTGTTAGTGTTTTCTGCACAAAAGCGATTCTGCGAAGCAATGTGAACACTTCTGCTTCCCAGGCACAGAGAAGGTGCTAGCAGGGAATTCTCTGCCTGCCTTTCCCCAGTGCTCTGCAAGCTCTCCAGGACAACATAAAATCTGGGGCTCTGTGCTTTCTTTCCTTCTGAACAAGTGTTAGTGTTTTCTGCACAAAAGCGATTCTGCGAAGCAATGTGAACACTTCTGCTTCCCAGGCACAGAGAAGGTGCTAGCAGGGAATTCTCTGCCTGCCTTTCCCCAGTGCTCTGCAAGCTCTCCAGGACAACATAGAATCTGGGGCTCTGTGCTTTCTTTCCTTCTGAACAAGTGTTAGTGTTTTCTGCACAAAAGCGATTCTTGTGAAGCAATGTGAACACTTCTGCTTCCCAGGCACAGAGAAGGTGCTAGCAGGGAATTCTCTGCCTGCCTTTCCCCAGTGCTCTGCAAGCTCTCCAGGACAACATAAAATCTGGGGCTCTGTGCTTTCTTTCCTTCTGAACAAGTGTTACTGTTTTCTGCACAAAAGCGATTCTTGCGAAGCAATGTGAACACTTCTGCTTCCCAGGCACAGAGAAGGTGCTAGCAGGGAATTCTCTGCTTGCCTTTCCCCAGTGCTCTGCAAGCTCTCCAGGACAACATAAAATCTGGGGCTCAGTGCTTTCTTTCGTTCTGAACAAGTGTTACTGTTTTCTGCACAAAAGCGATTCTGCGAAGCAATGTGAACAGGCACAGAGAAGGTGCTAGCAGGGAATTCTCTGCCTGCCTTTCCCCAGTGCTCTGCAAGCTCTCCAGGACAACATAGAATCTGGGGCTCTGTGCTTTCTTTCGTTCTGAACAACTGTTACTGTTTTCTGCACAAAAGCGATTCTGCGAAGCAATGTGAACACTTCTGCTTCGCAGGCACAGAGAAGGTGCTAGCAGGGAATTCTCTGCCTGCCTTTCCCCAGTGCTCTGCAAGCTCTCCAGGACAACATAGAATCTGGGGCTCAGTGCTTTCTTTCGTTCTGAACAAGTGTTACTGTTTTCTGCACAAAAGCGATTCTGCGAAGCAATGTGAACAGGCACAGAGAAGGTGCTATCAGGGAATTCTCTGCCTGCCTTTCCCCAGTGCTCTGCAAGCTCTCCAGGACAACATAAAATCTGGGGCTCAGTGCTTTCTTTCGTTCTGAACAAGTGTTACTGTTTTCTGCACAAAAGCGATTCTGCGAAGCAATGTGAACACTTCTGCTTCCCAGGCACAGAGAAGGTGCTAGCAAGGAATTCTCTGCCTGCCTTTCCCCAGTGCTCTGCAAGCTCTCCAGGACAACATAGAATCTGGGGCTCTGTGCTTTCTTTCCTTCTGAACAAGTGTTAGTGTTTTCTGCACAAAAGCGATTCTTGCGAAGCAATGTGAACACTTCTGCTTCCCAGGCACAGAGAAGGTGCTAGCAAGGAATTCTCTGCCTGCCTTTCCCCAGTGCTCTGCAAGCTCTCCAGGACAACATAAAATCTGGGGCTCTGTGCTTTCTTTCCTTCTGAACAAGTGTTAGTGTTTTCTGCACAAAAGCGATTCTTGCGAAGCAATGTGAACACTTCTGCTTCCCAGGCACAGAGAAGGTGCTAGCAGGGAATTCTCTGCCTGCCTTTCCCCAGTGCTCTGCAAGCTCTCCAGGACAACATAGAATCTGGGGCTCTGTGCTTTCTTTCCTTCTGAACAAGTGTTACTGTTTTCTGCACAAAAGCGATTCTGCGAAGCAATGTGAACACGTCTGCTTCCCAGGCACAGAGAAGGTGCTAGCAAGGAATTCTCTGCCTGCCTTTCCCCAGTGCTCTGCAAGCTCTCCAGGACAACATAAAATCTGGGGCTCTGTGCTTTCTTTCCTTCTGAACAACTGTTACTATTTTCTGCACAAAAGCGATTCTTGCGAAGCAATGTGAACACTTCTGCTTCCCAGGCACAGAGAAGGTGCTATCAGGGAATTCTCTGCCTGCCTTTCCCCAGTGCTCTGCAAGCTCTCCAGGACAACATAGAATCTGGGGCTCTGTGCTTTCTTTCCTTCTGAACAAGTGTTACTGTTTTCTGCACAAAAGCGATTCTGCGAAGCAATGTGAACACTTCTGCTTCCCAGGCACAGAGAAGGTGCTAGCAGGGAATTCTCTGCCTGCCTTTCCCCAGTGCTCTGCAAGCTCTCCAGGACAACATAGAATCTGGGGCTCTGTGCTTTCTTTCGTTCTGAAAAAGTGTTACTGTTTTCTGCACAAAAGCGATTCTGCGAAGCAATGTGAACACTTCTGCTTCCCAGGCACAGAGAAGGTGCTAGCAGGGAATTCTCTGCCTGCCTTTCCCCAGTGCTCTGCAAGCTCTCCAGGACAACATAGAATCTGGGGCTCAGTGCTTTCTTTCGTTCTGAACAAGTGTTACTGTTTTCTGCACAAAAGCGATTCTGCGAAGCAATGTGAACAGGCACAGAGAAGGTGCTATCAGGGAATTCTCTGCCTGCCTTTCCCCAGTGCTCTGCAAGCTCTCCAGGACAACATAGAATCTGGGGCTCTGTGCTTTCTTTCCTTCTGAACAAGTGTTACTGTTTTCTGCACAAAAGCGATTCTGCGAAGCAATGTGAACACTTCTGCTTCCCAGGCACAGAGAAGGTGCTAGCAAGGAATTCTCTGCCTGCCTTTCCCCAGTGCTCTGCAAGCTCTCCAGGACAACATAAAATCTGGGGCTCTGTGCTTTCTTTCCTTCTGAACAAGTGTTAGTGTTTTCTGCACAAAAGCGATTCTTGCGAAGCAATGTGAACACTTCTGCTTCCCAGGCACAGAGAAGGTGCTAGCAGGGAATTCTCTGCCTGCCTTTCCCCAGTGCTCTGCAAGCTCTCCAGGACAACATAAAATCTGGGGCTCTGTGCTTTCTTTCCTTCTGAACAAGTGTTACTGTTTTCTGCACAAAAGCGATTCTTGCGAAGCAATGTGAACACTTCTGCTTCCCAGGCACAGAGAAGGTGCTAGCAGGGAATTCTCTGCCTGCCTTTCCCCAGTGCTCTGCAAGCTCTACAGGACAACAGTGAATCTGGGGTTCTGTGCTTTCTTTCGTTCTGAACAAGTGTTACTGTTTTCTGCACAAAAGCGATTCTGCGAAGCAATGTGAACAGGCACAGAGAAGGTGCTATCAGGGAATTCTCTGCCTGCCTTTCCCCAGTGCTCTGCAAGCTCTCCAGGACAACATAAAATCTGGGGCTCTGTGCTTTCTTTCCTTCTGAACAAGTGTTACTGTTTTCTGCACAAAAGCGATTCTGCGAAGCAATGTGAACACTTCTGCTTCCCAGGCACAGAGAAGGTGCTAGCAGGGAATTCTCTGCCTGCCTTTCCCCAGTGCTCTGCAAGCTCTCCAGGACAACATAAAATCTGGGGCTCTGTGCTTTCTTTCCTTCTGAACAAGTGTTAGTGTTTTCTGCACAAAAGCGATTCTTGCGAAACAATGTGAACACTTCTGCTTCCCAGGCACAGAGAAGGTGCTAGCAGGGAATTCTCTGCCTGCCTTTCCCCAGTGCTCTGCAAGCTCTCCAGGACAACATAAAATCTGGGGCTCTGTGCTTTATTTCCTTCTGAACAACTGTTACTATTTTCTGCACAAAAGCGATTCTTGCGAAGCAATGTGAACACTTCTGCTTCCCAGGCACAGAGAAGGTGCTATCAGGGAATTCTCTGCCTGCCTTTCCCCAGTGCTCTGCAAGCTCTCCAGGACAACATAGAATCTGGGGCTCTGTGCTTTCTTTCCTTCTGAACAAGTGTTACTGTTTTCTGCACAAAAGCGATTCTGCGAAGCAATGTGAACAGGCACAGAGAAGGTGCTAGCAGGGAATTCTCTGCCTGCCTTTCCCCAGTGCTCTGCAAGCTCTCCAGGACAACATAGAATCTGGGGCTCTGTGCTTTCTTTCGTTCTGAACAACTGTTACTGTTTTCTGCACAAAAGCGATTCTGCGAAGCAATGTGAACACTTCTGCTTCGCAGGCACAGAGAAGGTGCTAGCAGGGAATTCTCTGCCTGCCTTTCCCCAGTGCTCTGCAAGCTCTCCAGGACAACATAAAATCTGGGGCTCTGTGCTTTCTTTCCTTCTGAACAAGTGTTACTGTTTTCTGCACAAAAGCGATTCTGCGAAGCAATGTGAACAGGCACAGAGAAGGTGCTAGCAGGGAATTCTCTGCCTGCCTTTCCCCAGTGCTCTGCAAGCTCTCCAGGACAACATAGAATCTGGGGCTCTGTGCTTTCTTTCCTTCTGAACAAGTGTTACTGTTTTCTGCACAAAAGCGATTCTGCGAAGCAATGTGAACACTTCTGCTTCCCAGGCACAGAGAAGGTGCTAGCAAGGAATTCTCTGCCTGCCTTTCCCCAGTGCTCTGCAAGCTCTCCAGGACAACATAAAATCTGGGGCTCTGTGCTTTCTTTCCTTCTGAACAAGTGTTACTGTTTTCTGCACAAAAGCGATTCTGCGAAGCAATGTGAACACTTCTGCTTCCCAGGCACAGAGAAGGTGCTAGCAGGGAATTCTCTGCCTGCCTTTCCCCAGTGCTCTGCAAGCTCTCCAGGACAACATAGAATCTGGGGCTCTGTGCTTTCTTTCCTTCTGAACAAGTGTTAGTGTTTTCTGCACAAAAGCGATTCTTGCGAAGCAATGTGAACACTTCTGCTTCCCAGGCACAGAGAAGGTGCTAGCAGGGAATTCTCTGCCTGCCTTTCCCCAGTGCTCTGCAAGCTCTCCAGGACAACATAAAATCTGGGGCTCTGTGCTTTCTTTCCTTCTGAACAAGTGTTACTGTTTTCTGCACAAAAGCGATTCTTGCGAAGCAATGTGAACACTTCTGCTTCCCAGGCACAGAGAAGGTGCTAGCAGGGAATTCTCTGCTTGCCTTTCCCCAGTGCTCTGCAAGCTCTCCAGGACAACATAAAATCTGGGGCTCAGTGCTTTCTTTCGTTCTGAACAAGTGTTACTGTTTTCTGCACAAAAGCGATTCTGCGAAGCAATGTGAACAGGCACAGAGAAGGTGCTAGCTGGGAATTCTCTGCCTGCCTTTCCCCAGTGCTCTGCAAGCTCTCCAGGACAACATAGAATCTGGGGCTCTGTGCTTTCTTTCCTTCTGAACAAGTGTTACTGTTTTCTGCACAAAAGCGATTCTGCGAAGCAATGTGAACACTTCTGCTTCGCAGGCACAGAGAAGGTGCTAGCAGGGAATTCTCTGCCTGCCTTTCCCCAGTGCTCTGCAAGCTCTCCAGGACAACATAGAATCTGGGGCTCAGTGCTTTCTTTCGTTCTGAACAAGTGTTACTGTTTTCTGCACAAAAGCGATTCTGCGAAGCAATGTGAACAGGCACAGAGAAGGTGCTATCAGGGAATTCTCTGCCTGCCTTTCCCCAGTGCTCTGCAAGCTCTCCAGGACAACATAAAATCTGGGGCTCTGTGCTTTCTTTCCTTCTGAACAAGTGTTACTGTTTTCTGCACAAAAGCGATTCTGCGAAGCAATGTGAACACTTCTGCTTCCCAGGCACAGAGAAGGTGCTAGCAAGGAATTCTCTGCCTGCCTTTCCCCAGTGCTCTGCAAGCTCTCCAGGACAACATCAAATCTGGGGCTCTGTGCTTTCTTTCCTTCTGAACAAGTGTTAGCGTTTTCTGCACAAAAGCGATTCTGCGAAGCAATGTGAACACTTCTGCTTCCCAGGCACAGAGAAGGTGCTAGCAGGGAATTCTCTGCCTGCCTTTCCCCAGTGCTCTGCAAGCTCTCCAGGACAACATAGAATCTGGGGCTCTGTGCTTTCTTTCCTTCTGAACAAGTGTTAGTGTTTTCTGCACAAAAGCGATTCTTGCGAAGCAATGTGAACACTTCTGCTTCCCAGGCACAGAGAAGGTGCTAGCAGGGAATTCTCTGCCTGCCTTTCCCCAGTGCTCTGCAAGCTCTCCAGGACAACATAAAATCTGGGGCTCTGTGCTTTCTTTCCTTCTGAACAAGTGTTACTGTTTTCTGCACAAAAGCGATTCTTGCGAAGCAATGTCAACACTTCTGCTTCCCAGGCACAGAGAAGGTGCTAGCAGGGAATTCTCTGCTTGCCTTTCCCCAGTGCTCTGCAAGCTCTCCAGGACAACATAAAATCTGGGGCTCAGTGCTTTCTTTCGTTCTGAACAAGTGTTACTGTTTTCTGCACAAAAGCGATTCTGCGAAGCAATGTGAACACTTCTGCTTCCCAGGCACAGAGAAGGTGCTAGCAGGGAATTCTCTGCCTGCCTTTCCCCAGTGCTCTGCAAGCTCTCCAGGACAACATAAAATCTGGGGATCTGTGCTTTCTTTCCTTCTGAACAAGTGTTAGTGTTTTCTGCACAAAAGCGATTCTTGCGAAGCAATGTGAACACTTCTGCTTCCCAGGCACAGAGAAGGTGCTAGCAGGGAATTCTCTGCCTGCCTTTCCCCAGTGCTCTGCAAGCTCTCCAGGACAACATAGAATCTGGGGCTCTGTGCTTTCTTTCCTTCTGAACAAGTGTTACTGTTTTCTGCACAAAAGCGATTCTGCGAAGCAATGTGAACACTTCTGCTTCCCAGGCACAGAGAAGGTGCTATCAGGGAATTCTCTGCCTGCCTTTCCCCAGTGCTCTGCAAGCTCTCCAGGACAACATAAAATCTGGGGCTCTGTGCTTTCTTTCCTTCTGAACAAGTGTTAGTGTTTTCTGCACAAAAGCGATTCTTGCGAAGCAATGTGAACACTTCTGCTTCCCAGGCACAGAGAAGGTGCTAGCAGGGAATTCTCTGCCTGCCTTTCCCCAGTGCTCTGCAAGCTCTCCAGGACAACATAGAATCTGGGGCTCAGTGCTTTCTTTCGTTCTGAACAATTGTTACTGTTTTCTGCACAAAAGCGATTCTGCGAAGCAATGTGAACAGGCACAGAGAAGGTGCTATCAGGGAATTCTCTGCCTGCCTTTCCCCAGTGCTCTGCAAGCTCTCCAGGACAACATAGAATCTGGGGCTCTGTGCTTTCTTTCCTTCTGAACAAGTGTTACTGTTTTCTGCACAAAAGCGATTCTGCGAAGCAATGTGAACACTTCTGCTTCCCAGGCACAGAGAAGGTGCTATCAGGGAATTCTCTGCCTGCCTTTCCCCAGTGCTCTGCAAGCTCTCCAGGACAACATAAAATCTGGGGCTCTGTGCTTTCTTTCCTTCTGAACAAGTGTTAGTGTTTTCTGCACAAAAGCAATTCTTGCGAAGCAATGTGAACACTTCTGCTTCCCAGGCACAGAGAAGGTGCTAGCAGGGAATTCTCTGCCTGCCTTTCCCCAGTGCTCTGCAAGCTCTCCAGGACAACATAGAATCTGGGGCTCAGTGCTTTCTTTCGTTCTGAACAATTGTTACTGTTTTCTGCACAAAAGCGATTCTGCGAAGCAATGTGAACAGGCACAGAGAAGGTGCTATCAGGGAATTCTCTGCCTGCCTTTCCCCAGTGCTCTGCAAGCTCTCCAGGACAACATAAAATCTGGGGCTCTGTGCTTTCTTTCCTTCTGAACAAGTGTTAGTGTTTTCTGCACAAAAGCGATTCTTGCGAAGCAATGTGAACACTTCTGCTTCCCAGGCACAGAGAAGGTGCTAGCAGGGAATTCTCTGCCTGCCTTTCCCCAGTGCTCTGCAAGCTCTCCAGGACAACATAGAATCTGGGGCTCTGTGCTTTCTTTCCTTCTGAACAAGTGTTAGTGTTTTCTGCACAAAAGCGATTCTTGCGAAGCAATGTGAACACTTCTGCTTCCCAGGCACAGAGAAGGTGCTAGCAGGGAATTCTCTGCCTGCCTTTCCCCAGTGCTCTGCAAGCTCTCCAGGACAACATAAAATCTGGGGCTCTGTGCTTTCTTTCCTTCTGAACAAGTGTTACTGTTTTCTGCACAAAAGCGATTCTGCGAAGCAATGTGAACACTTCTGCTTCCCAGGCACAGAGAAGGTGCTAGCAGGGAATTCTCTGCTTGCCTTTCCCCAGTGCTCTGCAAGCTCTCCAGGACAACATAAAATCTGGGGCTCAGTGCTTTCTTTCGTTCTGAACAAGTGTTACTGTTTTCTGCACAAAAGCGATTCTGCGAAGCAATGTGAACAGGCACAGAGAAGGTGCTAGCAGGGAATTCTCTGCCTGCCTTTCCCCAGTGCTCTGCAAGCTCTCCAGGACAACATAGAATCTGGGGCTCTGTGCTTTCTTTCGTTCTGAACAAGTGTTACTGTTTTCTGCACAAAAGCGATTCTGCGAAGCAATGTGAACACTTCTGCTTCGCAGGCACAGAGAAGGTGCTATCAGGGAATTCTCTGCCTGCCTTTCCCCAGTGCTCTGCAAGCTCTCCAGGACAACATAGAATCTGGGGCTCAGTGCTTTCTTTCGTTCTGAACAAGTGTTACTGTTTTCTGCACAAAAGCGATTCTGCGAAGCAATGTGAACAGGCACAGAGAAGGTGCTATCAGGGAATTCTCTGCCTGCCTTTCCCCAGTGCTCTGCAAGCTCTCCAGGACAACATAGAATCTGGGGCTCTGTGCTTTCTTTCCTTCTGAACAAGTGTTACTGTTTTCTGCACAAAAGCGATTCTGCGAAGCAATGTGAACACTTCTGCTTCCCAGGCACAGAGAAGGTGCTAGCAGGGAATTCTCTGCCTGCCTTTCCCCAGTGCTCTGCAAGCTCTCCAGGACAACATAAAATCTGGGGCTCTGTGCTTTCTTTCCTTCTGAACAAGTGTTAGTGTTTTCTGCACAAAAGCGATTCTTGCGAAGCAATGTGAACACTTCTGCTTCCCAGGCACAGAGAAGGTGCTAGCAGGGAATTCTCTGCCTGCCTTTCCCCAGTGCTCTGCAAGCTCTCCAGGACAACATAAAATCTGGGGCTCTGTGCTTTCTTTCGTTCTGAACAACTGTTACTGTTTTCTGCACAAAAGCGATTCTTGCGAAGCAATGTGAACACTTCTGCTTCCCAGGCACAGAGAAGGTGCTAGCAGGGAATTCTCTGCCTGCCTTTCCCCAGTGCTCTGCAAGCTCTCCAGGACAACATAGAATCTGGGGCTCTGTGCTTTCTTTCGTTCTGAACAAGTGTTACTGTTTTCTGCACAAAAGCGATTCTGCGAAGCAATGTGAACACTTCTGCTTCCCAGGCACAGAGAAGGTGCTAGCAGGGAATTCTCTGCCTGCCTTTCCCCAGTGCTCTGCAAGCTCTCCAGGACAACATAAAATCTGGGGCTCTGTGCTTTCTTTCCTTCTGAACAAGTGTTAGTGTTTTCTGCACAAAAGCGATTCTTGCGAAGCAATGTGAACACTTCTGCTTCGCAGGCACAGAGAAGGTGCTAGCAGGGAATTCTCTGCCTGCCTTTCCCCAGTGCTGTGCAAGCTCTCCAGGACAACATAGAATCTGGGGCTCTGTGCTTTCTTTCCTTCTGAACAAGTGTTACTGTTTTCTGCACAAAAGCGATTCTGCGAAGCAATGTGAACACTTCTGCTTCCCAGGCACAGAGAAGGTGCTATCAGGGAATTCTCTGCCTGCCTTTCCCCAGTGCTCTGCAAGCTCTCCAGGACAACATAGAATCTGGGGCTCTGTGCTTTCTTTCCTTCTGAACAAGTGTTAGTGTTTTCTGCACAAAAGCGATTCTTGCGAAGCAATGTGAACACTTCTGCTTCCCAGGCACAGAGAAGGTGCTAGCAGGGAATTCTCTGCCTGCCTTTCCCCAGTGCTCTGCAAGCTCTCCAGGACAACATAGAATCTGGGGCTCAGTGCTTTCTTTCGTTCTGAACAATTGTTACTGTTTTCTGCACAAAACCGATTCTGCGAAGCAATGTGAACAGGCACAGAGAAGGTGCTATCAGGGAATTCTCTGCCTGCCTTTCCCCAGTGCTCTGCAAGCTCTCCAGGACAACATAGAATCTGGGGCTCAGTGCTTTCTTTCCTTCTGAACAAGTGTTACTGTTTTCTGCACAAAAGCGATTCTGCGAAGCAATGTGAACACTTCTGCTTCCCAGGCACAGAGAAGGTGCTAGCAAGGAATTCTCTGCCTGCCTTTCCCCAGTGCTCTGCAAGCTCTCCAGGACAACATAAAATCTGGGGATCTGTGCTTTCTTTCCTTCTGAACAAGTGTTAGTGTTTTCTGCACAAAAGCGATTCTGCGAAGCAATGTGAACACTTCTGCTTCCCAGGCACAGAGAAGGTGCTAGCAGGGAATTCTCTGCCTGCCTTTCCCCAGTGCTCTGCAAGCTCTCCAGGACAACATAGAATCTGGGGCTCTGTGCTTTCTTTCCTTCTGAACAAGTGTTACTGTTTTCTGCACAAAAGCGATTCTTGCGAAGCAATGTGAACACTTCTGCTTCCCAGGCACAGAGAAGGTGCTAGCAGGGAATTCTCTGCGTGCCTTTCCCCAGTGCTCTGCAAGCTCTCCAGGACAACATAAAATCTGGGGCTCTGTGCTTTCTTTCCTTCTGAACAAGTGTTACTGTTTTCTGCACAAAAGCGATTCTTGCGAAGCAATGTGAACACTTCTGCTTCCCAGGCACAGAGAAGGTGCTAGCAGGGAATTCTCTGCTTGCCTTTCCCCAGTGCTCTGCAAGCTCTCCAGGACAACATAAAATCTGGGGCTCAGTGCTTTCTTTCGTTCTGAACAACTGTTACTGTTTTCTGCACAAAAGCGATTCTGCGAAGCAATGTGAACACTTCTGCTTCGCAGGCACAGAGAAGGTGCTAGCAAGGAATTCTCTGCCTGCCTTTCCCCAGTGCTCTGCAAGCTCTCCAGGACAACATAGAATCTGGGGCTCTGTGCTTTCTTTCCTTCTGAACAAGTGTTAGTGTTTTCTGCACAAAAGCGATTCTGCGAAGCAATGTGAACAGGCACAGAGAAGGTGCTATCAGGGAATTCTCTGCCTGCCTTTCCCCAGTGCTCTGCAAGCTCTCCAGGACAACATAGAATCTGGGGCTCTGTGCTTTCTTTCCTTCTGAACAAGTGTTACTGTTTTCTGCACAAAAGCGATTCTGCGAAGCAATGTGAACACTTCTGCTTCCCAGGCACAGAGAAGGTGCTATCAGGGAATTCTCTGCCTGCCTTTCCCCAGTGCTCTGCAAGCTCTCCAGGACAACATAAAATCTGGGGCTCTGTGCTTTCTTTCCTTCTGAACAAGTGTTAGTGTTTTCTGCACAAAAGCGATTCTGCGAAGCAATGTGAACACTTCTGCTTCCCAGGCACAGAGAAGGTGCTAGCAGGGAATTCTCTGCCTGCCTTTCCCCAGTGCTCTGCAAGCTCTCCAGGACAACATAGAATCTGGGGCTCTGTGCTTTCTTTCCTTCTGAACAAGTGTTACTGTTTTCTGCACAAAAGCAATTCTTGCGAAGCAATGTGAACACTTCTGCTTCCCAGGCACAGAGAAGGTGCTAGCAGGGAATTCTCTGCCTGCCTTTCCCCAGTGCTCTGCAAGCTCTCCAGGACAACATAAAATCTGGGGCTCTGTGCTTTCTTTCCTTCTGAACAAGTGTTAGTGTTTTCTGCACAAAAGCGATTCTGCGAAGCAATGTGAACACTTCTGCTTCCCAGGCACAGAGAAGGTGTTATCAGGGAATTCTCTGCCTGCCTTTCCCCAGTGCTCTGCAAGCTCTCCAGGACAACATAGAATCTGGGGCTCTGTGCTTTCTTTCCTTCTGAACAAGTGTTAGTGTTTTCTGCACAAAAGCGATTCTTGCGAAGCAATGTGAACACTTCTGCTTCCCAGGCACAGAGAAGGTGCTTGCAGGGAATTCTCTGCCTGCCTTTCCCCAGTGCTCTGCAAGCTCTCCAGGACAACATAAAATCTGGGGCTCTGTGCTTTCTTTCCTTCTGAACAAGTGTTACTGTTTTCTGCACAAAAGCGATTCTGCGAAGCAATGTGAACACTTCTGCTTCCCAGACACAGAGAAGGTGCTAGCAGGGAATTCTCTGCTTGCCTTTCCCCAGTGCTCTGCAAGCTCTCCAGGACAACATAAAATCTGGGGCTCAGTGCTTTCTTTCGTTCTGAACAAGTGTTACTGTTTTCTGCACAAAAGCGATTCTGCGAAGCAATGTGAACACTTCTGCTTCCCAGGCACAGAGAAGGTGCTAGCAGGGAATTCTCTGCCTGCCTTTCCCCAGTGCTCTGCAAGCTCTCCAGGACAACATAAAATCTGGGGATCTGTGCTTTCTTTCCTTCTGAACAAGTGTTAGTGTTTTCTGCACAAAAGCGATTCTTGCGAAGCAATGTGAACACTTCTGCTTCCCAGGCACAGAGAAGGTGCTAGCAGGGAATTCTCTGCCTGCCTTTCCCCAGTGCTCTGCAAGCTCTCCAGGACAACATAGAATCTGGGGCTCTGTGCTTTCTTTCGTTCTGAACAAGTGTTACTGTTTTCTGCACAAAAGCGATTCTGCGAAGCAATGTGAACACTTCTGCTTCCCAGGCACAGAGAAGGTGCTATCAGGGAATTCTCTGCCTGCCTTTCCCCAGTGCTCTGCAAGCTCTCCAGGACAACATAAAATCTGGGGCTCTGTGCTTTCTTTCCTTCTGAACAAGTGTTAGTGTTTTCTGCACAAAAGCGATTCTTGCGAAGCAATGTGAACACTTCTGCTTCCCAGGCACAGAGAAGGTGCTAGCAGGGAATTCTCTGCCTGCCTTTCCCCAGTGCTCTGCAAGCTCTCCAGGACAACATAGAATCTGGGGCTCTGTGCTTTCTTTCTTTCTGAACAAGTGTTACTGTTTTCTGCACAAAAGCGATTCTGCGAAGCAATGTGAACACTTCTGCTTCCCAGGCACAGAGAAGGTGCTAGCAAGGAATTCTCTGCCTGCCTTTCCCCAGTGCTCTGCAAGCTCTCCAGGACAACATAGAATCTGGGGCTCTGTGCTTTCTTTCGTTCTGAACAAGTGTTACTGTTTTCTGCACAAAAGCGATTCTGCGAAGCAATGTGAACACTTCTGCTTCGCTGGCACAGAGAAGGTGCTAGCAGGGAATTCTCTGCCTGCCTTTCCCCAGTGCTCTGCAAGCTCTCCAGGACAACATAGAATCTGGGGCTCAGTGCTTTCTTTCGTTCTGAACAAGTGTTACTGTTTTCTGCACAAAAGCGATTCTGTGAAGCAATGTGAACAGGCACAGAGAAGGTGCTAGCAGGGATTTTCTCTGCCTGCCTTTCCCCAGTGCTCTGCAAGCTCTCCAGGACAACATAAAATCTGGGGCTCTGTGCTTTCTTTCCTTCTGAACAAGTGTTACTGTTTTCTGCACAAAAGCGATTCTTGCGAAGCAATGTGAACACTTCTGCTTCCCAGGCACAGAGAAGGTGCTATCAGGGAATTCTCTGCCTGCCTTTCCCCAGTGCTCTGCAAGCTCTCCAGTACAACATAGAATCTGGGGCTCTGTGCTTTCTTTCATTCTGAACAAGTGTTACTGTTTTCTGCACAAAAGCGATTCTGCTAAGCAATGTGAACAGGCACAGAGAAGGTGCTATCAGGGAATTCTCTGCCTGCCTTTCCCCAGTGCTCTGCAAGCTCTCCAGGACAACATAAAATCTGGGGCTCTGTGCTTTCTTTCCTTCTGAACAAGTGTTAGTTTTTTCTGCACAAAAGCGATTCTTGCGAAGCAATGTGAACACTTCTGCTTCCCAGGCACAGAGAAGGTGCTAGCAGGGAATTCTCTGCCTGCCTTTCCCCAGTGCTGTGCAAGCTCTCCAGGACAACATAGAATCTGGGGCTCTGTGCTTTCTTTCCTTCTGAACAAGTGTTACTGTTTTCTGCACAAAAGCGATTCTGCGAAGCAATGTGAACAAGTCTGCTTCCCAGGCACAGAGAAGGTGCTAGCAAGGAATTCTCTGCCTGCCTTTCCCCAGTGCTGTGCAAGCTCTCCAGTACAACATAGAATCTGGGGCTCTGTGCTTTCTTTCCTTCTGAACAAGTGTTACTGTTTTCTGCACAAAAGCGATTCTGCTAAGCAATGTGAACAGGCACAGAGAAGGTGCTATCAGGGAATTCTCTGCCTGCCTTTCCCCAGTGCTCTGCAAGCTCTCCAGGACAACATAGAATCTGGGGCTCTGTGCTTTCTTTCCTTCTGAACAACTGTTACTGTTTTCTGCACAAAAGCGATTCTTGCGAAGCAATGTGAACACTTCTGCTTCCCAGGCACAGAGAAGGTGCTATCAGGGAATTCTCTGCCTGCCTTTCCCCAGTGCTCTGCAAGCTCTCCAGTACAACATAGATTCTGGGGCTCTGTGCTTTCTTTCATTCTGAACAAGTGTTACTGTTTTCTGCACAAAAGCGATTCTGCTAAGCAATGTGAACAGGCACAGAGAAGGTGCTATCAGGGAATTCTCTGCCTGCCTTTCCCCAGTGCTCTGCAAGCTCTCCAGGACAACATAAAATCTGGGGCTCTGTGCTTTCTTTCCTTCTGAACAAGTGTTAGTTTTTTCTGCACAAAAGCGATTCTTGCGAAGCAATGTGAACACTTCTGCTTCCCAGGCACAGAGAAGGTGCTAGCAGGGAATTCTCTGCCTGCCTTTCCCCAGTGCTGTGCAAGCTCTCCAGGACAACATAGAATCTGGGGCTCTGTGCTTTCTTTCCTTCTGAACAAGTGTTACTGTTTTCTGCACAAAAGCGATTCTGCGAAGCAATGTGAACAAGTCTGCTTCCCAGGCACAGAGAAGGTGCTAGCAAGGAATTCTCTGCCTGCCTTTCCCCAGTGCTGTGCAAGCTCTCCAGTACAACATAGAATCTGGGGCTCTGTGCTTTCTTTCCTTCTGAACAAGTGTTACTGTTTTCTGCACAAAAGCGATTCTGCTAAGCAATGTGAACAGGCACAGAGAAGGTGCTATCAGGGAATTCTCTGCCTGCCTTTCCCCAGTGCTCTGCAAGCTCTCCAGGACAACATAGAATCTGGGGCTCTGTGCTTTCTTTCCTTCTGAACAACTGTTACTGTTTTCTGCACAAAAGCGATTCTTGCGAAGCAATGTGAACACTTCTGCTTCCCAGGCACAGAGAAGGTGCTATCAGGGAATTCTCTGCCTGCCTTTCCCCAGTGCTCTGCAAGCTCTCCAGTACAACATAGAATCTGGGGCTCTGTGCTTTCTTTCATTCTGAACAAGTGTTACTGTTTTCTGCACAAAAGCGATTCTGCTAAGCAATGTGAACAGGCACAGAGAAGGTGCTATCAGGGAATTCTCTGCCTGCCTTTCCCCAGTGCTGTGCAAGCTCTCCAGGACAACATAAAATCTGGGGCTCTGTGCTTTCTTTCCTTCTGAACAAGTGTTAGTTTTTTCTGCACAAAAGCGATTCTTGCGAAGCAATGTGAACACTTCTGCTTCCCAGGCACAGAGAAGGTGCTAGCAGGGAATTCTCTGCCTGCCTTTCCCCAGTGCTGTGCAAGCTCTCCAGGACAACATAGAATCTGGGGCTCTGTGCTTTCTTTCCTTCTGAACAAGTGTTACTGTTTTCTGCACAAAAGCGATTCTGCTAAGCAATGTGAACAGGCACAGAGAAGGTGCTATCAGGGAATTCTCTGCCTGCCTTTCCCCAGTGCTCTGCAAGCTCTCCAGGACAACATAGAATCTGGGGCTCTGTGCTTTCTTTCCTTCTGAACAACTGTTACTGTTTTCTGCACAAAAGCGATTCTTGCGAAGCAATGTGAACACTTCTGCTTCCCAGGCACAGAGAAGGTGCTATCAGGGAATTCTCTGCCTGCCTTTCCCCAGTGCTCTGCAAGCTCTCCAGGACAACATAGAATCTGGGGCTCTGTGCTTTCTTTCCTTCTGAACAAGTGTTACTGTTTTCTGCACAAAAGCGATTCTGCGAAGCAATGTGAACAGGCACAGAGAAGGTGCTAGCAGGGAATTCTCTGCCTGCCTTTCCCCAGTGCTCTGCAAGCTCTCCAGGACAACATAGAATCTGGGGCTCTGTGCTTTCTTTCGTTCTGAACAACTGTTACTGTTTTCTGCACAAAAGCGATTCTGCGAAGAAATGTGAACACTTCTGCTTCGCAGGCACAGAGAAGGTGCTAGCAGGGAATTCTCTGCCTGCCTTTCCCCAGTGCTCTGCAAGCTCTCCAGGACAACATAGAATCTGGGGCTCTGTGCTTTCTTTCGTTCTGAACAAGTGTTACTGTTTTCTGCACAAAAACGATTCTGCGAAGCAATGTGAACACTTCTGCTTCCCAGGCACAGAGAAGGTGCTAGCAGGGAATTCTCTGCCCGCCTTTCCCCAGTGCTCTGCAAGCTCTCCAGGACAACAGTGAATCTGGGGCTCTGTGCTTTCTTTCGTTCTGAACAAGTGTTACTGTTTTCTGCACAAAAGCGATTCTGCGAAGCAATGTGAACAGGCACAGAGAAGGTGCTAGCAGGGAATTCTCTGCCTGCCTTTCCCCAGTGCTCTGCAAGCTCTCCAGGACAACATAGAATCTGGGGCTCTGTGCTTTCTTTCCTTCTGAACAAGTGTTAGTGTTTTCTGCAGAAAAGCGATTCTGCGAAGCAATGTGAACAATTCTGCTTCCCAGGCACAGAGAAGGTGCTAGCAAGGAATTCTCTGCTTGCCTTTCCCCAGTGCTCTGCAAGCTCTCCAGGACAACATAAAATCTGGGGCTCTGTGCTTTCTTTCCTTCTGAACAAGTGTTACTGTTTTCTGCACAAAAGCGATTCTGCGAAGCAATGTGAACACTTCTGCTTCCCAGGCACAGAGAAGGTGCTAGCAGGGAATTCTCTGCCTGCCTTTCCCCAGTGCTCTGCAAGCTCTCCAGGACAACATAAAATCTGGGGATCTGTGCTTTCTTTCCTTCTGAACAAGTGTTAGTGTTTTCTGCACAAAAGCGATTCTTGCGAAGCAATGTGAACACTTCTGCTTCCCAGGCACAGAGAAGGTGCTAGCAGGGAATTCTCTGCCTGCTTTTCCCCAGTGCTCTGCAAGCTCTCCAGGACAACATAGAATCTGGGGCTCTGTGCTTTCTTTCCTTCTGAACAAGTGTTACTGTTTTCTGCACAAAAGCGATTCTGCGAAGCAATGTGAACACTTCTGCTTCCCAGGCACAGAGAAGGTGCTATCAGGGAATTCTCTGCCTGCCTTTCCCCAGTGCTCTGCAAGCTCTCCAGGACAACATAAAATCTGGGGCTCTGTGCTTTCTTTCCTTCTGAACAAGTGTTAGTGTTTTCTGCACAAAAGCGATTCTTGCGAAGCAATGTGAACACTTCTGCTTCCCAGGCACAGAGAAGGTGCTAGCAGGGAATTCTCTGCCTGCCTTTCCCCAGTGCTCTGCAAGCTCTCCAGGACAACATAGAATCTGGGGCTCTGTGCTTTCTTTCGTTCTGAACAATTGTTACTGTTTTCTGCACAAAAGCGATTCTGCGAAGCAATGTGAACAGGCACAGAGAAGGTGCTATCAGGGAATTCTCTGCCTGCCTTTCCCCAGTGCTCTGCAAGCTCTCCAGGACAACATAGAATCTGGGGCTCTGTGCTTTCTTTCCTTCTGAACAAGTGTTACTGTTTTCTGCACAAAAGCGATTCTTGCGAAGCAATGTGAACACTTCTGCTTCCCAGGCACAGAGAAGGTGCTAGCAGGGAATTCTCTGCCTGCCTTTCCCCAGTGCTGTGCAAGCTCTCCAGGACAACATAGAATCTGGGGCTCTGTGCTTTCTTTCCTTCTGAACAAGTGTTACTGTTTTCTGCACAAAAGCGATTCTGCGAAGCAATGTGAACACTTCTGCTTCCCAGGCACAGAGAAGGTGCTATCAGGGAATTCTCTGCCTGCCTTTCCCCAGTGCTCTGCAAGCTCTCCAGGACAACATAAAATCTGGGGCTCTGTGCTTTCTTTCCTTCTGAACAAGTGTTACTGTTTTCTGCACAAAAGCGATTCTGCTAAGCAATGTGAACTGGCACAGAGAAGGTGCTATCAGGGAATTCTCTGCCTGCCTTTCCCCAGTGCTGTGCAAGCTCTCCAGGACAACATAAAATCTGGGGCTCTGTGCTTTCTTTCCTTCTGAACAACTGTTACTATTTTCTGCACAAAAGCGATTCTTGCGAAGCAATGTGAACACTTCTGCTTCCCAGGCACAGAGAAGGTGCTAGCAGGGAATTCTCTGCCTGCCTTTCCCCAGTGCTCTGCAAGCTCTCCAGGACAACATAGAATCTGGGGCTCTGTGCTTTCTTTCCTTCTGAACAAGTGTTACTGTTTTCTGCACAAAAGCGATTCTGCGAAGCAATGTGAACAGGCACAGAGAAGGTGCTAGCAGGGAATTCTCTGCCTGCCTTTCCCCAGTGCTCTGCAAGCTCTCCAGGACAACATAGAATCTGGGGCTCTGTGCTTTCTTTCGTTCTGAACAACTGTTACTGTTTTCTGCACAAAAGCGATTCTGCGAAGAAATGTGAACACTTCTGCTTCGCAGGCACAGAGAAGGTGCTAGCAGGGAATTCTCTGCCTGCCTTTCCCCAGTGCTCTGCAAGCTCTCCAGGACAACATAGAATCTGGGGCTCTGTGCTTTCTTTCGTTCTGAACAAGTGTTACTGTTTTCTGCACAAAAACGATTCTGCGAAGCAATGTGAACACTTCTGCTTCCCAGGCACAGAGAAGGTGCTAGCAGGGAATTCTCTGCCCGCCTTTCCCCAGTGCTCTGCAAGCTCTCCAGGACAACAGTGAATCTGGGGCTCTGTGCTTTCTTTCGTTCTGAACAAGTGTTACTGTTTTCTGCACAAAAGCGATTCTGCGAAGCAATGTGAACAGGCACAGAGAAGGTGCTAGCAGGGAATTCTCTGCCTGCCTTTCCCCAGTGCTCTGCAAGCTCTCCAGGACAACATAGAATCTGGGGCTCTGTGCTTTCTTTCCTTCTGAACAAGTGTTAGTGTTTTCTGCAGAAAAGCGATTCTGCGAAGCAATGTGAACAATTCTGCTTCCCAGGCACAGAGAAGGTGCTAGCAAGGAATTCTCTGCTTGCCTTTCCCCAGTGCTCTGCAAGCTCTCCAGGACAACATAAAATCTGGGGCTCTGTGCTTTCTTTCCTTCTGAACAAGTGTTACTGTTTTCTGCACAAAAACGATTCTGCGAAGCAATGTGAACACTTCTGCTTCCCAGGCACAGAGAAGGTGCTATCAGGGAATTCTCTGCCTGCCTTTCCCCAGTGCTCTGCAAGCTCTCCAGGACAACAGTGAAACTGGGGCTCTGTGCTTTCTTTCGTTCTGAACAAGTGTTACTGTTTTCTGCACAAAAGCGATTCTGCGAAGAAATGTGAACAGGCACAGAGAAGGTGCTAGCAGGGAATTCTCTGCCTGCCTTTCCCCAGTGCTCTGCAAGCTCTCCAGGACAACATAGAATCTGGGGCTCTGTGCTTTCTTTCCTTCTGAACAAGTGTTAGTGTTTTCTGCAGAAAAGCGATTCTGCGAAGCAATGTGAACAATTCTGCTTCCCAGGCACAGAGAAGGTGCTAGCAAGGAATTCTCTGCTTGCCTTTCCCCAGTGCTCTGCAAGCTCTCCAGGACAACATAAAATCTGGGGCTCTGTGCTTTCTTTCCTTCTGAACAAGTGTTACTGTTTTCTGCACAAAAGCGATTCTGCGAAGCAATGTGAACACTTCTGCTTCCCAGGCACAGAGAAGGTGCTAGCAGGGAATTCTCTGCCTGACTTTCCCCAGTGCTCTGCAAGCTCTCCAGGACAACATAAAATCTGGGGATCTGTGCTTTCTTTCCTTCTGAACAAGTGTTAGTGTTTTCTGCACAAAAGCGATTCTTGCGAAGCAATGTGAACACTTCTGCTTCCCAGGCACAGAGAAGGTGCTAGCAGGGAATTCTCTGCCTGCCTTTCCCCAGTGCTCTGCAAGCTCTCCAGGACAACATAGAATCTGGGGCTCTGTGCTTTCTTTCCTTCTGAACAAGTGTTACTGTTTTCTGCACAAAAGCGATTCTGCGAAGCAATGTGAACACTTCTGCTTCCCAGGCACAGAGAAGGTGCTATCAGGGAATTCTCTGCCTGCCTTTCCCCAGTGCTCTGCAAGCTCTCCAGGACAACATAAAATCTGGGGCTCTGTGCTTTCTTTCCTTCTGAACAAGTGTTAGTGTTTTCTGCACAAAAGCGATTCTTGCGAAGCAATGTGAACACTTCTGCTTCCCAGGCACAGAGAAGGTGCTATCAGGGAATTCTCTGCCTGCCTTTCCCCAGTGCTCTGCAAGCTCTCCAGGACAACATAGAATCTGGGGCTCTGTGCTTTCTTTCGTTCTGAACAATTGTTACTGTTTTCTGCACAAAAGCGATTCTGCGAAGCAATGTGAACAGGCACAGAGAAGGTGCTATCAGGGAATTCTCTGCCTGCCTTTCCCCAGTGCTCTGCAAGCTCTCCAGGACAACATAGAATCTGGGGCTCTGTGCTTTCTTTCCTTCTGAACAAGTGTTACTGTTTTCTGCACAAAAGCGATTCTTGCGAAGCAATGTGAACACTTCTGCTTCCCAGGCACAGAGAAGGTGCTAGCAGGGAATTCTCTGCCTGCCTTTCCCCAGTGCTGTGCAAGCTCTCCAGGACAACATAGAATCTGGGGCTCTGTGCTTTCTTTCCTTCTGAACAAGTGTTACTGTTTTCTGCACAAAAGCGATTCTGCGAAGCAATGTGAACACTTCTGCTTCCCAGGCACAGAGAAGGTGCTATCAGGGAATTCTCTGCCTGCCTTTCCCCAGTGCTCTGCAAGCTCTCCAGGACAACATAAAATCTGGGGCTCTGTGCTTTCTTTCCTTCTGAACAAGTGTTAGTGTTTTCTGCACAAAAGCGATTCTTGCGAAGCAATGTGAACACTTCTGCTTCCCAGGCACAGAGAAGGTGCTAGCAGGGAATTCTCTGCCTGCCTTTCCCCAGTGCTCTGCAAGCTCTCCAGGACAACATAGAATCTGGGGCTCTGTGCTTTCTTTCGTTCTGAACAATTGTTACTGTTTTCTGCACAAAAGCGATTCTGCGAAGCAATGTGAACAGGCACAGAGAAGGTGCTAGCAGGGAATTCTCTGCCTGCCTTTCCCCAGTGCTCTGCAAGCTCTCCAGGACAACATAGAATCTGGGGCTCTGTGCTTTCTTTCCTTCTGAACAAGTGTTACTGTTTTCTGCACAAAAGCGATTCTTGCGAAGCAATGTGAACACTTCTGCTTCCCAGGCACAGAGAAGGTGCTAGCAGGGAATTCTCTGCCTGCCTTTCCCCAGTGCTGTGCAAGCTCTCCAGGACAACATAGAATCTGGGGCTCTGTGCTTTCTTTCCTTCTGAACAAGTGTTACTGTTTTCTGCACAAAAGCGATTCTGCGAAGCAATGTGAACACTTCTGCTTCCCAGGCACAGAGAAGGTGCTATCAGGGAATTCTCTGCCTGCCTTTCCCCAGTGCTCTGCAAGCTCTCCAGGACAACATAAAATCTGGGGCTCTGTGCTTTCTTTCCTTCTGAACAAGTGTTAGTGTTTTCTGCACAAAAGCGATTCTTGCGAAGCAATGTGAACACTTCTGCTTCCCAGGCACAGAGAAGGTGCTATCAGGGAATTCTCTGCCTGCCTTTCCCCAGTGCTCTGCAAGCTCTCCAGGACAACATAGAATCTGGGGCTCTGTGCTTTCTTTCCTTCTGAACAAGTGTTACTGTTTTCTGCACAAAAGCGATTCTGCGAAGCAATGTGAACACTTCTGCTTCCCAGGCACAGAGAAGGTGCTAGCAGGGAATTCTCTGCCTGCCTTTCCCCAGTGCTCTGCAAGCTCTCCAGGACAACATAAAATCTGGGGCTCTGTGCTTTCTTTCGTTCTGAACAAGTGTTACTGTTTTCTGCACAAAAGCGATTCTGCGAAGCAATGTGAACACTTCTGCTTCGCAGGCACAGAGAAGGTGCTAGCAGGGAATTCTCTGCCTGCCTTTCCCCAGTGCTCTGCAAGCTCTCCAGGACAACATAGAATCTGTGGCTCAGTGCTTTCTTTCGTTCTGAACAAGTGTTACTGTTTTCTGCACAAAAGCGATTCTGCGAAGCAATGTGAACAGGCACAGAGAAGGTGCTAGCAGGGAATTCTCTGCCTGCCTTTCCCCAGTGCTCTGCAAGCTCTCCAGGACAACATAGAATCTGGGGCTCTGTGCTTTCTTTCCTTCTGAACAAGTGTTACTGTTTTCTGCACAAAAGCGATTCTGCGAAGCAATGTGAACACTTCTGCTTCCCAGGCACAGAGAAGGTGCTAGCAAGGAATTCTCTGCCTGCCTTTCCCCAGTGCTCTGCAAGCTCTCCAGGACAACATAAAATCTGGGGCTCTGTGCTTTCTTTCCTTCTGAACAAGTGTTAGTGTTTTCTGCACAAAAGCGATTCTGCGAAGCAATGTGAACACTTCTGCTTCCCAGGCACAGAGAAGGTGCTAGCAGGGAATTCTCTGCCTGCCTTTCCCCAGTGCTCTGCAAGCTCTCCAGGACAAGATAGAATCTGGGGCTCTGTGCTTTCTTTCCTTCTGAACAAGTGTTAGTGTTTTCTGCACAAAAGCGATTCTTGCGAAGCAATGTGAACACTTCTGCTTCCCAGGCACAGAGAAGGTGCTAGCAGGGAATTCTCTGCCTGCCTTTCCCCAGTGCTCTGCAAGCTCTCCAGGACAACATAAAATCTGGGGCTCTGTGCTTTCTTTCGTTCTGAACAAGTGTTACTGTTTTCTGCACAAAAGCGATTCTTGCGAAGCAATGTGAACACTTCTGCTTCCCAGGCACAGAGAAGGTGCTAGCAGGGAATTCTCTGCCTGCCTTTCCCCAGTGCTCTGCGAGCTCTACAGGACAACAGTGAATCTGGGGTTCTGTGCTTTCTTTCGTTCTGAACAAGTGTTACTGTTTTCTGCACAAAAGCGATTCTGCGAAGCAATGTGAACAGGCACAGAGAAGGTGCTAGCAGGGAATTCTCTGCCTGCCTTTCCCCAGTGCTCTGCAAGCTCTCCAGGACAACATAAAATCTGGGGCTCTGTGCTTTCTTTCCTTCTGAACAAGTGTTACTGTTTTCTGCACAAAAGCGATTCTTGCGAAGCAATGTGAACACTTCTGCTTCCCAGGCACAGAGAAGGTGCTAGCAGGGAATTCTCTGCCTGCCTTTCCCCAGTGCTCTGCAAGCTCTCCAGGACAACATAGAATCTGGGGCTCTGTGCTTTCTTTCCTTCTGAACAAGTGTTACTGTTTTCTGCACAAAAGCGATTCTGCGAAGCAATGTGAACACTTCTGCTTCCCAGGCACAGAGAAGGTGCTAGCAGGGAATTCTCTGCCTGCCTTTCCCCAGTGCTCTGCAAGCTCTCCAGGACAACATAGAATCTGGGGCTCTGTGCTTTCTTTCCTTCTGAACAAGTGTTACTGTTTTCTGCACAAAAGCGATTCTGCGAAGCAATGTGAACACTTCTGCTTCCCAGGCACAGAGAAGGTGCTATCAGGGAATTCTCTGCCTGCCTTTCCCCAGTGCTCTGCAAGCTCTCCAGGACAACAGTGAATCTGGGGCTCTGTGCTTTCTTTCCTTCTGAACAAGTGTTAGTGTTTTCTGCACAAAAGCGATTCTTGCGAAACAATGCGAACACTTCTGCTTCGCAGGCACAGAGAAGGTGCTAGCAGGGAATTCTCTGCCTGCCTTTCCCCAGTGCTCTGCAAGCTCTCCAGGACAACATAGAATCTGGGGCTCTGTGCTTTCTTTCCTTCTGAACAACTGTTACTATTTTCTGCACAAAAGCGATTCTTGCGAAGCAATGTGAACACTTCTGCTTCCCAGGCACAGAGAAGGTGCTATCAGGGAATTCTCTGCCTGCCTTTCCCCAGTGCTCTGCAAGCTCTCCAGGACAACATAGAATCTGGGGCTCTGTGCTTTCTTTGCTTCTGAACAAGTGTTACTGTTTTCTGCACAAAAGCGATTCTGCGAAGCAATGTGAACAGGCACAGAGAAGGTGCTAGCAGGGAATTCTCTGCCTGCCTTTCCCCAGTGCTCTGCAAGCTCTCCAGGACAACATAGAATCTGGGGCTCTGTGCTTTCTTTCGTTCTGAACAAGTGTTACTGTTTTCTGCACAAAAGCGATTCTGCGAAGCAATGTGAACACTTCTGCTTCGCAGGCACAGAGAAGGTGCTAGCAGGGAATTCTCTGCCTGCCTTTCCCCAGTGCTCTGCAAGCTCTCCAGGACAACATAAAATCTGGGGCTCTGTGCTTTCTTTCCTTCTGAACAAGTGTTACTGTTTTCTGCACAAAAGCGATTCTGCGAAGCAATGTGAACAGGCACAGAGAAGGTGCTATCAGGGAATTCTCTGCCTGCCTTTCCCCAGTGCTCTGCAAGCTCTCCAGGACAACATAGAATCTGGGGCTCTGTGCTTTCTTTCCTTCTGAACAAGTGTTACTGTTTTCTGCACAAAAGCGATTCTGCGAAGCAATGTGAACACTTCTGCTTCCCAGGCACAGAGAAGGTGCTAGCAAGGAATTCTCTGCCTGCCTTTCCCCAGTGCTCTGCAAGCTCTCCAGGACAACATCAAATCTGGGGCTCTGTGCTTTCTTTCCTTCTGAACAAGTGTTAGTGTTTTCTGCACAAAAGCGATTCTGCGAAGCAATGTGAACACTTCTGCTTCGCAGGCACAGAGAAGGTGCTATCAGGGAATTCTCTGCCTGCCTTTCCCCAGTGCTCTGCAAGCTCTCCAGGACAACATAGAATCTGGGGCTCTGTGCTTTCTTTCGTTCTGAACAAGTGTTACTGTTTTCTGCACAAAAGCGATTCTGCGAAGCAATGTGAACACGTCTGCTTCCCAGGCACAGAGAAGGTGCTAGCAGGGAATTCTCTGCCTGCCTTTCCCCAGTGCTCTGCAAGCTCTCCAGGACAACATAGAATCTGGGGCTCTGTGCTTTCTTTCCTTCTGAACAACTGTTACTATTTTCTGCACAAAAGCGATTCTTGCGAAGCAATGTGAACACTTCTGCTTCCCAGGCACAGAGAAGGTGCTATCAGGGAATTCTCTGCCTGCCTTTCCCCAGTGCTCTGCAAGCTCTCCAGGACAACATAGAATCTGGGGCTCTGTGCTTTCTTTGCTTCTGAACAAGTGTTACTGTTTTCTGCACAAAAGCGATTCTGCGAAGCAATGTGAACAGGCACAGAGAAGGTGCTAGCAGGGAATTCTCTGCCTGCCTTTCCCCAGTGCTCTGCAAGCTCTCCAGGACAACATAGAATCTGGGGCTCTGTGCTTTCTTTCGTTCTGAACAAGTGTTACTGTTTTCTGCACAAAAGCGATTCTGCGAAGCAATGTGAACACTTCTGCTTCGCAGGCACAGAGAAGGTGCTAGCAGGGAATTCTCTGCCTGCCTTTCCCCAGTGCTCTGCAAGCTCTCCAGGACAACATAAAATCTGGGGCTCTGTGCTTTCTTTCCTTCTGAACAAGTGTTACTGTTTTCTGCACAAAAGCGATTCTGCGAAGCAATGTGAACAGGCACAGAGAAGGTGCTATCAGGGAATTCTCTGCCTGCCTTTCCCCAGTGCTCTGCAAGCTCTCCAGGACAACATAGAATCTGGGGCTCTGTGCTTTCTTTCCTTCTGAACAAGTGTTACTGTTTTCTGCACAAAAGCGATTCTGCGAAGCAATGTGAACACTTCTGCTTCCCAGGCACAGAGAAGGTGCTAGCAAGGAATTCTCTGCCTGCCTTTCCCCAGTGCTCTGCAAGCTCTCCAGGACAACATCAAATCTGGGGCTCTGTGCTTTCTTTCCTTCTGAACAAGTGTTAGTGTTTTCTGCACAAAAGCGATTCTGCGAAGCAATGTGAACACTTCTGCTTCCCAGGCACAGAGAAGGTGCTAGCAGGGAATTCTCTGCCTGCCTTTCCCCAGTGCTCTGCAAGCTCTCCAGGACAACATAGAATCTGGGGCTCTGTGCTTTCTTTCCTTCTGAACAAGTGTTAGTGTTTTCTGCACAAAAGCGATTCTTGCGAAGCAATGTGAACACTTCTGCTTCGCAGGCACAGAGAAGGTGCTATCAGGGAATTCTCTGCCTGCCTTTCCCCAGTGCTCTGCAAGCTCTCCAGGACAACATAGAATCTGGGGCTCAGTGCTTTCTTTCGTTCTGAACAAGTGTTACTGTTTTCTGCACAAAAGCGATTCTGCGAAGCAATGTGAACAGGCACAGAGAAGGTGCTATCAGGGAATTCTCTGCCTGCCTTTCCCCAGTGCTCTGCAAGCTCTCCAGGACAACATAGAATCTGGGGCTCTGTGCTTTCTTTCCTTCTGAACAAGTGTTACTGTTTTCTGCACAAAAGCGATTCTGCGAAGCAATGTGAACACTTCTGCTTCCCAGGCACAGAGAAGGTGCTAGCAAGGAATTCTCTGCCTGCCTTTCCCCAGTGCTCTGCAAGCTCTCCAGGACAACATAGAATCTGGGGCTCTGTGCTTTCTTTCCTTCTGAACAAGTGTTAGTGTTTTCTGCACAAAAGCGATTCTGCGAAGCAATGTGAACACTTCTGCTTCGCTGGCACAGAGAAGGTGCTAGCAGGGAATTCTCTGCCTGCCTTTCCCCAGTGCTCTGCAAGCTCTCCAGGACAACATAGAATCTGGGGCTCAGTGCTTTCTTTCGTTCTGAACAAGTGTTACTGTTTTCTGCACAAAAGCGATTCTGCGAAGCAATGTGAACAGGCACAGAGAAGGTGCTAGCAGGGATTTTCTCTGCCTGCCTTTCCCCAGTGCTCTGCAAGCTCTCCAGGACAACATAAAATCTGGGGCTCTGTGCTTTCTTTCCTTCTGAACAAGTGTTACTGTTTTCTGCACAAAAGCGATTCTTGCGAAGCAATGTGAACACTTCTGCTTCCCAGGCACAGAGAAGGTGCTATCAGGGAATTCTCTGCCTGCCTTTCCCCAGTGCTCTGCAAGCTCTCCAGTACAACATAGAATCTGGGGCTCTGTGCTTTCTTTCATTCTGAACAAGTGTTACTGTTTTCTGCACAAAAGCGATTCTGCTAAGCAATGTGAACAGGCACAGAGAAGGTGCTATCAGGGAATTCTCTGCCTGCCTTTCCCCAGTGCTCTGCAAGCTCTCCAGGACAACATAAAATCTGGGGCTCTGTGCTTTCTTTCCTTCTGAACAAGTGTTACTGTTTTCTGCACAAAAGCGATTCTTGCGAAGCAATGTGAACACTTCTGCTTCCCAGGCACAGAGAAGGTGCTAGCAGGGAATTCTCTGCCTGCCTTTCCCCAGTGCTGTGCAAGCTCTCCAGGACAACATAGAATCTGGGGCTCTGTGCTTTCTTTGCTTCTGAACAAGTGTTACTGTTTTCTGCACAAAAGCGATTCTTGCGAAGCAATGTGAACACATCTGCTTCCCAGGCACAGAGAAGGTGCTAGCAGGGAATTCTCTGCCTGCCTTTCCCCAGTGCTGTGCAAGCTCTCCAGGACAACATAGAATCTGGGGCTCTGTGCTTTCTTTCCTTCTGAACAAGTGTTACTGTTTTCTGCACAAAAGCGATTCTGCGAAACAATGTGAACACTTCTGCTTCCCAGGCACAGAGAAGGTGCTATCAGGGAATTCTCTGCCTGCCTTTCCCCAGTGCTCTGCAAGCTCTCCAGGACAACATAAAATCTGGGGCTCTGTGCTTTCTTTCCTTCTGAACAACTGTTACTGTTTTCTGCACAAAAGCGATTCTTGCGAAGCAATGTGAACACTTCTGCTTCCCAGGCACAGAGAAGGTGCTAGCAGGGAATTCTCTGCCTGCCTTTCCCCAGTGCTCTGCAAGCTCTCCAGGACAACATAGAATCTGGGGCTCTGTGCTTTCTTTCGTTCTGAACAATTGTTACTGTTTTCTGCACAAAAGCGATTCTGCGAAGCAATGTGAACAGGCACAGAGAAGGTGCTAGCAGGGAATTCTCTGCCTGCCTTTCCCCAGTGCTCTGCAAGCTCTCCAGGACAACATAAAATCTGGGGCTCTGTGCTTTCTTTCCTTCTGAACAAGTGTTAGTTTTTTCTGCACAAAAGCGATTCTTGCGAAGCAATGTGAACACTTCTGCTTCCCAGGCACAGAGAAGGTGCTAGCAGGGAATTCTCTGCCTGCCTTTCCCCAGTGCTGTGCAAGCTCTCCAGGACAACATAGAATCTGGGGCTCTGTGCTTTCTTTCCTTCTGAACAAGTGTTACTGTTTTCTGCACAAAAGCGATTCTGCGAAGCAATGTGAACAAGTCTGCTTCCCAGGCACAGAGAAGGTGCTAGCAAGGAATTCTCTGCCTGCCTTTCCCCAGTGCTGTGCAAGCTCTCCAGTACAACATAGAATCTGGGGCTCTGTGCTTTCTTTCATTCTGAACAAGTGTTACTGTTTTCTGCACAAAAGCGATTCTGCTAAGCAATGTGAACAGGCACAGAGAAGGTGCTATCAGGGAATTCTCTGCCTGCCTTTCCCCAGTGCTGTGCAAGCTCTCCAGGACAACATAAAATCTGGGGCTCTGTGCTTTCTTTCCTTCTGAACAACTGTTACTATTTTCTGCACAAAAGCGATTCTTGCGAAGCAATGTGAACACTTCTGCTTCCCAGGCACAGAGAAGGTGCTATCAGGGAATTCTCTGCCTGCCTTTCCCCAGTGCTCTGCAAGCTCTCCAGGACAACATAGAATCTGGGGCTCTGTGCTTTCTTTCCTTCTGAACAAGTGTTACTGTTTTCTGCACAAAAGCGATTCTGCGAAGCAATGTGAACAGGCACAGAGAAGGTGCTATCAGGGAATTCTCTGCCTGCCTTTCCCCAGTGCTCTGCAAGCTCTCCAGGACAACATAGAATCTGGGGCTCTGTGCTTTCTTTCCTTCTGAACAAGTGTTACTGTTTTCTGCACAAAAGCGATTCTTGCGAAGCAATGTGAACACTTCTGCTTCCCAGGCACAGAGAAGGTGCTAGCAGGGAATTCTCTGCCTGCCTTTCCCCAGTGCTGTGCAAGCTCTCCAGGACAACATAGAATCTGGGGCTCTGTGCTTTCTTTCCTTCTGAACAAGTGTTACTGTTTTCTGCACAAAAGCGATTCTGCGAAACAATGTGAACACTTCTGCTTCCCAGGCACAGAGAAGGTGCTATCAGGGAATTCTCTGCCTGCCTTTCCCCAGTGCTCTGCAAGCTCTCCAGGACAACATAAAATCTGGGGCTCTGTGCTTTCTTTCCTTCTGAACAAGTGTTAGTGTTTTCTGCACAAAAGCGATTCTTGCGAAGCAATGTGAACACTTCTGCTTCCCAGGCACAGAGAAGGTGCTAGCAGGGAATTCTCTGCCTGCCTTTCCCCAGTGCTCTGCAAGCTCTCCAGGACAACATAGAATCTGGGGCTCTGTGCTTTCTTTCGTTCTGAACAATTGTTACTGTTTTCTGCACAAAAGCGATTCTGCGAAGCAATGTGAACAGGCACAGAGAAGGTGCTATCAGGGAATTCTCTGCCTGCCTTTCCCCAGTGCTCTGCAAGCTCTCCAGGACAACATAAAATCTGGGGCTCTGTGCTTTCTTTCCTTCTGAACAAGTGTTAGTTTTTTCTGCACAAAAGCGATTCTTGCGAAGCAATGTGAACACTTCTGCTTCCCAGGCACAGAGAAGGTGCTAGCAGGGAATTCTCTGCCTGCCTTTCCCCAGTGCTGTGCAAGCTCTCCAGGACAACATAGAATCTGGGGCTCTGTGCTTTCTTTCCTTCTGAACAAGTGTTACTGTTTTCTGCACAAAAGCGATTCTGCGAAGCAATGTGAACAAGTCTGCTTCCCAGGCACAGAGAAGGTGCTAGCAAGGAATTCTCTGCCTGCCTTTCCCCAGTGCTGTGCAAGCTCTCCAGTACAACATAGAATCTGGGGCTCTGTGCTTTCTTTCATTCTGAACAAGTGTTACTGTTTTCTGCACAAAAGCGATTCTGCTAAGCAATGTGAACAGGCACAGAGAAGGTGCTATCAGGGAATTCTCTGCCTGCCTTTCCCCAGTGCTGTGCAAGCTCTCCAGGACAACATAAAATCTGGGGCTCTGTGCTTTCTTTCCTTCTGAACAACTGTTACTATTTTCTGCACAAAAGCGATTCTTGCGAAGCAATGTGAACACTTCTGCTTCCCAGGCACAGAGAAGGTGCTATCAGGGAATTCTCTGCCTGCCTTTCCCCAGTGCTCTGCAAGCTCTCCAGGACAACATAGAATCTGGGGCTCTGTGCTTTCTTTCCTTCTGAACAAGTGTTACTGTTTTCTGCACAAAAGCGATTCTGCGAAGCAATGTGAACAGGCACAGAGAAGGTGCTAGCAGGGAATTCTCTGCCTGCCTTTCCCCAGTGCTCTGCAAGCTCTCCAGGACAACATAGAATCTGGGGCTCTGTGCTTTCTTTCGTTCTGAACAACTGTTACTGTTTTCTGCACAAAAGCGATTCTGCGAAGAAATGTGAACACTTCTGCTTCGCAGGCACAGAGAAGGTGCTAGCAGGGAATTCTCTGCCTGCCTTTCCCCAGTGCTCTGCAAGCTCTCCAGGACAACATAGAATCTGGGGCTCTGTGCTTTCTTTCGTTCTGAACAAGTGTTACTGTTTTCTGCACAAAAACGATTCTGCGAAGCAATGTGAACACTTCTGCTTCCCAGGCACAGAGAAGGTGCTAGCAGGGAATTCTCTGCCCGCCTTTCCCCAGTGCTCTGCAAGCTCTCCAGGACAACAGTGAATCTGGGGCTCTGTGCTTTCTTTCGTTCTGAACAAGTGTTACTGTTTTCTGCACAAAAGCGATTCTGCGAAGCAATGTGAACAGGCACAGAGAAGGTGCTAGCAGGGAATTCTCTGCCTGCCTTTCCCCAGTGCTCTGCAAGCTCTCCAGGACAACATAGAATCTGGGGCTCTGTGCTTTCTTTCCTTCTGAACAAGTGTTAGTGTTTTCTGCAGAAAAGCGATTCTGCGAAGCAATGTGAACAATTCTGCTTCCCAGGCACAGAGAAGGTGCTAGCAAGGAATTCTCTGCTTGCCTTTCCCCAGTGCTCTGCAAGCTCTCCAGGACAACATAAAATCTGGGGCTCTGTGCTTTCTTTCCTTCTGAACAAGTGTTACTGTTTTCTGCACAAAAACGATTCTGCGAAGCAATGTGAACACTTCTGCTTCCCAGGCACAGAGAAGGTGCTATCAGGGAATTCTCTGCCTGCCTTTCCCCAGTGCTCTGCAAGCTCTCCAGGACAACATAGAATCTGGGGCTCTGTGCTTTCTTTCGTTCTGAACAAGTGTTACTGTTTTCTGCACAAAAGCGATTCTGCGAAGCAATGTGAACAGGCACAGAGAAGGTGCTAGCAGGGAATTCTCTGCCTGCCTTTCCCCAGTGCTCTGCAAGCTCTCCAGGACAACATAGAATCTGGGGCTCTGTGCTTTCTTTCCTTCTGAACAAGTGTTAGTGTTTTCTGCAGAAAAGCGATTCTGCGAAGCAATGTGAACAATTCTGCTTCCCAGGCACAGAGAAGGTGCTAGCAAGGAATTCTCTGCTTGCCTTTCCCCAGTGCTCTGCAAGCTCTCCAGGACAACATAAAATCTGGGGCTCTGTGCTTTCTTTCCTTCTGAACAAGTGTTACTGTTTTCTGCACAAAAGCGATTCTGCGAAGCAATGTGAACACTTCTGCTTCCCAGGCACAGAGAAGGTGCTAGCAGGGAATTCTCTGCCTGCCTTTCCCCAGTGCTCTGCAAGCTCTCCAGGACAACATAAAATCTGGGGATCTGTGCTTTCTTTCCTTCTGAACAAGTGTTAGTGTTTTCTGCACAAAAGCGATTCTTGCGAAGCAATGTGAACACTTCTGCTTCCCAGGCACAGAGAAGGTGCTAGCAGGGAATTCTCTGCCTGCCTTTCCCCAGTGCTCTGCAAGCTCTCCAGGACAACATAGAATCTGGGGCTCTGTGCTTTCTTTCGTTCTGAACAAGTGTTACTGTTTTCTGCACAAAAGCGATTCTGCGAAGCAATGTGAACACTTCTGCTTCCCAGGCACAGAGAAGGTGCTATCAGGGAATTCTCTGCCTGCCTTTCCCCAGTGCTCTGCAAGCTCTCCAGGACAACATAAAATCTGGGGCTCTGTGCTTTCTTTCCTTCTGAACAAGTGTTAGTGTTTTCTGCACAAAAGCGATTCTTGCGAAGCAATGTGAACACTTCTACTTCCCAGGCACAGAGAAGTTGCTAGCAGGGAATTCTCTGCCTGCCTTTCCCCAGTGCTCTGCAAGCTCTCCAGGACAACATAGAATCTGGGGCTCTGTGCTTTCTTTCGTTCTGAACAATTGTTACTGTTTTCTGCACAAAAGCGATTCTGCGAAGCAATGTGAACAGGCACAGAGAAGGTGCTATCAGGGAATTCTCTGCCTGCCTTTCCCCAGTGCTCTGCAAGCTCTCCAGGACAACATAGAATCTGGGGCTCTGTGCTTTCTTTCCTTCTGAACAAGTGTTACTGTTTTCTGCACAAAAGCGATTCTTGCGAAGCAATGTGAACACTTCTGCTTCCCAGGCACAGAGAAGGTGCTAGCAGGGAATTCTCTGCCTGCCTTTCCCCAGTGCTGTGCAAGCTCTCCAGGACAACATAGAATCTGGGGCTCTGTGCTTTCTTTCCTTCTGAACAAGTGTTACTGTTTTCTGCACAAAAGCGATTCTGCGAAACAATGTGAACACTTCTGCTTCCCAGGCACAGAGAAGGTGCTATCAGGGAATTCTCTGCCTGCCTTTCCCCAGTGCTCTGCAAGCTCTCCAGGACAACATAAAATCTGGGGCTCTGTGCTTTCTTTCCTTCTGAACAAGTGTTAGTGTTTTCTGCACAAAAGCGATTCTTGCGAAGCAATGTGAACACTTCTGCTTCCCAGGCACAGAGAAGGTGCTAGCAGGGAATTCTCTGCCTGCCTTTCCCCAGTGCTCTGCAAGCTCTCCAGGACAACATAGAATCTGGGGCTCTGTGCTTTCTTTCGTTCTGAACAATTGTTACTGTTTTCTGCACAAAAGCGATTCTGCGAAGCAATGTGAACAGGCACAGAGAAGGTGCTAGCAGGGAATTCTCTGCCTGCCTTTCCCCAGTGCTCTGCAAGCTCTCCAGGACAACATAGAATCTGGGGCTCTGTGCTTTCTTTCCTTCTGAACAAGTGTTACTGTTTTCTGCACAAAAGCGATTCTTGCGAAGCAATGTGAACACTTCTGCTTCCCAGGCACAGAGAAGGTGCTAGCAGGGAATTCTCTGCCTGCCTTTCCCCAGTGCTCTGCAAGCTCTCCAGGACAACATAGAATCTGGGGCTCTGTGCTTTCTTTCCTTCTGAACAAGTGTTACTGTTTTCTGCACAAAAGCGATTCTGCGAAGCAATGTGAACACTTCTGCTTCCCAGGCACAGAGAAGGTGCTATCAGGGAATTCTCTGCCTGCCTTTCCCCAGTGCTCTGCAAGCTCTCCAGGACAACATAAAATCTGGGGCTCTGTGCTTTCTTTCCTTCTGAACAAGTGTTAGTGTTTTCTGCACAAAAGCGATTCTTGCGAAGCAATGTGAACACTTCTGCTTCCCAGGCACAGAGAAGGGGCTATCAGGGAATTCTCTGCCTGCCTTTCCCCAGTGCTCTGCAAGCTCTCCAGGACAACATAGAATCTGGGGCTCTGTGCTTTCTTTCCTTCTGAACAAGTGTTACTGTTTTCTGCACAAAAGCGATTCTGCGAAGCAATGTGAACACTTCTGCTTCCCAGGCACAGAGAAGGTGCTAGCAGGGAATTCTCTGCCTGCCTTTCCCCAGTGCTCTGCAAGCTGTCCAGTACAACATAGAATCTGGGGCTCTGTGCTTTCTTTCGTTCTGAAAAAGTGTTACTGTTTTCTGCACAAAAGCGATTCTGCGAAGCAATGTGAACACTTCTGCTTCGCAGGCACAGAGAAGGTGCTAGCAGGGAATTCTCTGCCTGCCTTTCCCCAGTGCTCTGCAAGCTCTCCAGGACAACATAGAATCTGGGGCTCAGTGCTTTCTTTCGTTCTGAACAAGTGTTACTGTTTTCTGCACAAAAGCGATTCTGCGAAGCAATGTGAACAGGCACAGAGAAGGTGCTATCAGGGAATTCTCTGCCTGCCTTTCCCCAGTGCTCTGCAAGCTCTCCAGGACAACATAGAATCTGGGGCTCTGTGCTTTCTTTCCTTCTGAACAAGTGTTACTGTTTTCTGCACAAAAGCGATTCTGCGAAGCAATGTGAACACTTCTGCTTCCCAGGCACAGAGAAGGTGCTAGCAAGGAATTCTCTGCCTGCCTTTCCCCAGTGCTCTGCAAGCTCTCCAGGACAACATAAAATCTGGGGCTCTGTGCTTTCTTTCCTTCTGAACAAGTGTTAGTGTTTTCTGCACAAAAGCGATTCTGCGAAGCAATGTGAACACTTCTGCTTCCCAGGCACAGAGAAGGTGCTAGCAGGGAATTCTCTGCCTGCCTTTCCCCAGTGCTCTGCAAGCTCTCCAGGACAAGATAGAATCTGGGGCTCTGTGCTTTCTTTCCTTCTGAACAAGTGTTAGTGTTTTCTGCACAAAAGCGATTCTTGCGAAGCAATGTGAACACTTCTGCTTCCCAGGCACAGAGAAGGTGCTAGCAGGGAATTCTCTGCCTGCCTTTCCCCAGTGCTCTGCAAGCTCTCCAGGACAACATAAAATCTGGGGCTCTGTGCTTTCTTTCGTTCTGAACAAGTGTTACTGTTTTCTGCACAAAAGCGATTCTTGCGAAGCAATGTGAACACTTCTGCTTCCCAGGCACAGAGAAGGTGCTAGCAGGGAATTCTCTGCCTGCCTTTCCCCAGTGCTCTGCAAGCTCTACAGGACAACAGTGAATCTGGGGTTCTGTGCTTTCTTTCGTTCTGAACAAGTGTTACTGTTTTCTGCACAAAAGCGATTCTGCGAAGCAATGTGAACAGGCACAGAGAAGGTGCTAGCAGGGAATTCTCTGCCTGCCTTTCCCAGTGCTCTGCAAGCTCTCCAGGACAACATAAAATCTGGGGCTCTGTGCTTTCTTTCCTTCTGAACAAGTGTTACTGTTTTCTGCACAAAAGCGATTCTTGCGAAGCAATGTGAACACTTCTGCTTCCCAGGCACAGAGAAGGTGCTAGCAGGGAATTCTCTGCCTGCCTTTCCCCAGTGCTCTGCAAGCTCTCCAGGACAACATAGAATCTGGGGCTCTGTGCTTTCTTTCCTTCTGAACAAGTGTTACTGTTTTCTGCACAAAAGCGATTCTGCGAAGCAATGTGAACACTTCTGCTTCCCAGGCACAGAGAAGGTGCTAGCAGGGAATTCTCTGCCTGCCTTTCCCCAGTGCTCTGCAAGCTCTCCAGGACAACATAGAATCTGGGGCTCTGTGCTTTCTTTCCTTCTGAACAAGTGTTACTGTTTTCTGCACAAAAGCGATTCTGCGAAGCAATGTGAACACTTCTGCTTCCCAGGCACAGAGAAGGTGCTATCAGGGAATTCTCTGCCTGCCTTTCCCCAGTGCTCTGCAAGCTCTCCAGGACAACAGTGAATCTGGGGCTCTGTGCTTTCTTTCCTTCTGAACAAGTGTTAGTGTTTTCTGCACAAAAGCGATTCTTGCGAAACAATGTGAACACTTCTGCTTCGCAGGCACAGAGAAGGTGCTAGCAGGGAATTCTCTGCCTGCCTTTCCCCAGTGCTCTGCAAGCTCTCCAGGACAACATAGAATCTGGGGCTCTGTGCTTTCTTTCGTTCTGAACAAGTGTTACTGTTTTCTGCACAAAAGCGATTCTGCGAAGCAATGTGAACACGTCTGCTTCCCAGGCACAGAGAAGGTGCTAGCAGGGAATTCTCTGCCTGCCTTTCCCCAGTGCTCTGCAAGCTCTCCAGGACAACATAGAATCTGGGGCTCTGTGCTTTCTTTCTTTCTGAACAAGTGTTACTGTTTTCTGCACAAAAGCGATTCTGCGAAGCAATGTGAACACTTCTGCTTCCCAGGCACAGAGAAGGTGCTAGCAGGGAATTCTCTGCCTGCCTTTCCCCAGTGATCTGCAAGCTCTCCAGGACAAGATAGAATCTGGGGCTCTGTGCTTTCTTTCCTTCTGAACAAGTGTTAGTGTTTTCTGCACAAAAGCGATTCTTGCGAAGCAATGTGAACACTTCTGCTTCCCAGGCACAGAGAAGGTGCTAGCAGGGAATTCTCTGCCTGCCTTTCCCCAGTGCTCTGCAAGCTCTCCAGGACAACATAAAATCTGGGGCTCTGTGCTTTCTTTCGTTCTGAACAAGTGTTACTGTTTTCTGCACAAAAGCGATTCTTGCGAAGCAATGTGAACACTTCTGCTTCCCAGGCACAGAGAAGGTGCTAGCAGGGAATTCTCTGCCTGCCTTTCCCCAGTGCTCTGCAAGCTCTACAGGACAACAGTGAATCTGGGGTTCTGTGCTTTCTTTTGTTCTGAACAAGTGTTACTGTTTTCTGCACAAAAGCGATTCTGCGAAGCAATGTGAACAGGCACAGAGAAGGTGCTAGCAGGGAATTCTCTGCCTGCCTTTCCCCAGTGCTCTGCAAGCTCTCCAGGACAACATAAAATCTGGGGCTCTGTGCTTTCTTTCCTTCTGAACAAGTGTTACTGTTTTCTGCACAAAAGCGATTCTTGCGAAGCAATGTGAACACTTCTGCTTCCCAGGCACAGAGAAGGTGCTAGCAGGGAATTCTCTGCCTGCCTTTCCCCAGTGCTCTGCAAGCTCTCCAGGACAACATAGAATCTGGGGCTCTGTGCTTTCTTTCCTTCTGAACAAGTGTTACTGTTTTCTGCACAAAAGCGATTCTGCGAAGCAATGTGAACACTTCTGCTTCCCAGGCACAGAGAAGGTGCTATCAGGGAATTCTCTGCCTGCCTTTCCCCAGTGCTCTGCAAGCTCTCCAGGACAACAGTGAATCTGGGGCTCTGTGCTTTCTTTCCTTCTGAACAAGTGTTAGTGTTTTCTGCACAAAAGCGATTCTTGCGAAACAATGTGAACACTTCTGCTTCGCAGGCACAGAGAAGGTGCTAGCAGGGAATTCTCTGCCTGCCTTTCCCCAGTGCTCTGCAAGCTCTCCAGGACAACATAGAATCTGGGGCTCTGTGCTTTCTTTCGTTCTGAACAAGTGTTACTGTTTTCTGCACAAAAGCGATTCTGCGAAGCAATGTGAACACGTCTGCTTCCCAGGCACAGAGAAGGTGCTAGCAGGGAATTCTCTGCCTGCCTTTCCCCAGTGCTCTGCAAGCTCTCCAGGACAACATAAAATCTGGGGCTCTGTGCTTTCTTTCCTTCTGAACAACTGTTACTATTTTCTGCACAAAAGCGATTCTTGCGAAGCAATGTGAACACTTCTGCTTCCCAGGCACAGAGAAGGTGCTATCAGGGAATTCTCTGCCTGCCTTTCCCCAGTGCTCTGCAAGCTCTCCAGGACAACATAGAATCTGGGGCTCTGTGCTTTCTTTGCTTCTGAACAAGTGTTACTGTTTTCTGCACAAAAGCGATTCTGCTAAGCAATGTGAACAGGCACAGAGAAGGTGCTAGCAGGGAATTCTCTGCCTGCCTTTCCCCAGTGCTCTGCAAGCTCTCCAGGACAACATAGAATCTGGGGCTCTGTGCTTTCTTTCGTTCTGAACAAGTGTTACTGTTTTCTGCACAAAAGCGATTCTGCGAAGCAATGTGAACACTTCTGCTTCGCAGGCACAGAGAAGGTGCTAGCAGGGAATTCTCTGCCTGCCTTTCCCCAGTGCTCTGCAAGCTCTCCAGGACAACATAAAATCTGGGGCTCTGTGCTTTCTTTCCTTCTGAACAAGTGTTACTGTTTTCTGCACAAAAGCGATTCTGCGAAGCAATGTGAACAGGCACAGAGAAGGTGCTATCAGGGAATTCTCTGCCTGCCTTTCCCCAGTGCTCTGCAAGCTCTCCAGGACAACATAGAATCTGGGGCTCTGTGCTTTCTTTCCTTCTGAACAAGTGTTACTGTTTTCTGCACAAAAGCGATTCTGCGAAGCAATGTGAACACTTCTGCTTCCCAGGCACAGAGAAGGTGCTAGCAAGGAATTCTCTGCCTGCCTTTCCCCAGTGCTCTGCAAGCTCTCCAGGACAACATCAAATCTGGGGCTCTGTGCTTTCTTTCCTTCTGAACAAGTGTTAGTGTTTTCTGCACAAAAGCGATTCTGCGAAGCAATGTGAACACTTCTGCTTCCCAGGCACAGAGAAGGTGCTAGCAGGGAATTCTCTGCCTGCCTTTCCCCAGTGCTCTGCAAGCTCTCCAGGACAACATAGAATCTGGGGCTCTGTGCTTTCTTTCCTTCTGAACAAGTGTTAGTGTTTTCTGCACAAAAGCGATTCTTGCGAAGCAATGTGAACACTTCTGCTTCGCAGGCACAGAGAAGGTGCTATCAGGGAATTCTCTGCCTGCCTTTCCCCAGTGCTCTGCAAGCTCTCCAGGACAACATAGAATCTGGGGCTCAGTGCTTTCTTTCGTTCTGAACAAGTGTTAGCGTTTTCTGCACAAAAGCGATTCTGCGAAGCAATGTGAACAGGCACAGAGAAGGTGCTATCAGGGAATTCTCTGCCTGCCTTTCCCCAGTGCTCTGCAAGCTCTCCAGGACAACATAGAATCTGGGGCTCTGTGCTTTCTTTCCTTCTGAACAAGTGTTACTGTTTTCTGCACAAAAGCGATTCTGCGAAGCAATGTGAACACTTCTGCTTCCCAGGCACAGAGAAGGTGCTAGCAAGGAATTCTCTGCCTGCCTTTCCCCAGTGCTCTGCAAGCTCTCCTGGACAACATCAAATCTGGGGCTCTGTGCTTTCTTTCCTTCTGAACAAGTGTTAGCGTTTTCTGCACAAAAGCGATTCTGCGAAGCAATGTGAACACTTCTGCTTCCCAGGCACAGAGAAGGTGCTAGCAGGGAATTCTCTGCCTGCCTTTCCCCAGTGCTCTGCAAGCTCTCCAGGACAACATAAAATCTGGGGCTCTGTGCTTTCTTTCCTTCTGAACAAGTGTTAGTGTTTTCTGCACAAAAGTGATTCTTGCGAAGCAATGTGAACACTTCTGCTTCCCAGGCACAGAGAAGGTGCTAGCAGGGAATTCTCTGCCTGCCTTTCCCCAGTGCTCTGCAAGCTCTCCAGGACAACATAAAATCTGGGGCTCTGTGCTTTCTTTCGTTCTGAACAACTGTTACTGTTTTCTGCACAAAAGCGATTCTTGCGAAGCAATGTGAACACTTCTGCTTCCCAGGCACAGAGAAGGTGCTAGCAGGGAATTCTCTGCCTGCCTTTCCCCAGTGCTCTGCAAGCTCTCCAGGACAACATAGAATCTGGGGCTCTGTGCTTTCTTTCGTTCTGAACAAGTGTTACTGTTTTCTGCACAAAAGCGATTCTGCGAAGCAATGTGAACACTTCTGCTTCCCAGGCACAGAGAAGGTGCTAGCAGGGAATTCTCTGCCTGCCTTTCCCCAGTGCTCTGCAAGCTCTCCAGGACAACATAAAATCTGGGGCTCTGTGCTTTCTTTCCTTCTGAACAAGTGTTAGTGTTTTCTGCACAAAAGCGATTCTTGCGAAGCAATGTGAACACTTCTGCTTCGCAGGCACAGAGAAGGTGCTAGCAGGGAATTCTCTGCCTGCCTTTCCCCAGTGCTGTGCAAGCTCTCCAGGACAACATAGAATCTGGGGCTCTGTGCTTTCTTTCCTTCTGAACAAGTGTTACTGTTTTCTGCACAAAAGCGATTCTGCGAAGCAATGTGAACACTTCTGCTTCCCAGGCACAGAGAAGGTGCTATCAGGGAATTCTCTGCCTGCCTTTCCCCAGTGCTCTGCAAGCTCTCCAGGACAACATAGAATCTGGGGCTCTGTGCTTTCTTTCCTTCTGAACAAGTGTTAGTGTTTTCTGCACAAAAGCGATTCTTGCGAAGCAATGTGAACACTTCTGCTTCCCAGGCACAGAGAAGGTGCTAGCAGGGAATTCTCTGCCTGCCTTTCCCCAGTGCTCTGCAAGCTCTCCAGGACAACATAGAATCTGGGGCTCAGTGCTTTCTTTCGTTCTGAACAAGTGTTACTGTTTTCTGCACAAAAGCGATTCTGCGAAGCAATGTGAACAGGCACAGAGAAGGTGCTATCAGGGAATTCTCTGCCTGCCTTTCCCCAGTGCTCTGCAAGCTCTCCAGGACAACATAGAATCTGGGGCTCAGTGCTTTCTTTCCTTCTGAACAAGTGTTACTGTTTTCTGCACAAAAGCGATTCTGCGAAGCAATGTGAACACTTCTGCTTCCCAGGCACAGAGAAGGTGCTAGCAAGGAATTCTCTGCCTGCCTTTCCCCAGTGCTCTGCAAGCTCTCCAGGACAACATAAAATCTGGGGCTCTGTGCTTTCTTTCCTTCTGAACAAGTGTTAGTGTTTTCTGCACAAAAGCGATTCTGCGAAGCAATGTGAACACTTCTGCTTCCCAGGCACAGAGAAGGTGCTAGCAGGGAATTCTCTGCCTGCCTTTCCCCAGTGCTCTGCAAGCTCTCCAGGACAACATAGAATCTGGGGCTCTGTGCTTTCTTTCCTTCTGAACAAGTGTTACTGTTTTCTGCACAAAAGCGATTCTTGCGAAGCAATGTGAACACTTCTGCTTCCCAGGCACAGAGAAGGTGCTAGCAGGGAATTCTCTGCGTGCCTTTCCCCAGTGCTCTGCAAGCTCTCCAGGACAACATAAAATCTGGGGCTCTGTGCTTTCTTTCCTTCTGAACAAGTGTTACTGTTTTCTGCACAAAAGCGATTCTTGCGAAGCAATGTGAACACTTCTGCTTCCCAGACACAGAGAAGGTGCTAGCAGGGAATTCTCTGCTTGCCTTTCCCCAGTGCTCTGCAAGCTCTCCAGGACAACATAAAATCTGGGGCTCAGTGCTTTCTTTCGTTCTGAACAAGTGTTACTGTTTTCTGCACAAAAGCGATTCTGCGAAGCAATGTGAACAGGCACAGAGAAGGTGCTAGCAGGGAATTCTCTGCCTGCCTTTCCCCAGTGCTCTGCAAGCTCTCCAGGACAACATAGAATCTGGGGCTCTGTGCTTTCTTTCGTTCTGAACAACTGTTACTGTTTTCTGCACAAAAGCGATTCTGCGAAGCAATGTGAACACTTCTGCTTCGCAGGCACAGAGAAGGTGCTAGCAAGGAATTCTCTGCCTGCCTTTCCCCAGTGCTCTGCAAGCTCTCCAGGACAACATAGAATCTGGGGCTCTGTGCTTTCTTTCCTTCTGAACAAGTGTTAGTGTTTTCTGCACAAAAGCGATTCTGCGAAGCAATGTGAACAGGCACAGAGAAGGTGCTATCAGGGAATTCTCTGCCTGCCTTTCCCCAGTGCTCTGCAAGCTCTCCAGGACAACATAGAATCTGGGGCTCTGTGCTTTCTTTCCTTCTGAACAAGTGTTACTGTTTTCTGCACAAAAGCGATTCTGCGAAGCAATGTGAACACTTCTGCTTCCCAGGCACAGAGAAGGTGCTAGCAAGGAATTCTCTGCCTGCCTTTCCCCAGTGCTCTGCAAGCTCTCCAGGACAACATAAAATCTGGGGCTCTGTGCTTTCTTTCCTTCTGAACAAGTGTTAGTGTTTTCTGCACAAAAGCGATTCTGCGAAGCAATGTGAACACTTCTGCTTCCCAGGCACAGAGAAGGTGCTAGCAGGGAATTCTCTGCCTGCCTTTCCCCAGTGCTCTGCAAGCTCTCCAGGACAACATAGAATCTGGGGCTCTGTGCTTTCTTTCCTTCTGAACAAGTGTTAGTGTTTTCTGCACAAAAGCGATTCTTGCGAAGCAATGTGAACACTTCTGCTTCCCAGGCACAGAGAAGGTGCTAGCAGGGAATTCTCTGCCTGCCTTTCCCCAGTGCTCTGCAAGCTCTCCAGGACAACATAAAATCTGGGGCTCTGTGCTTTCTTTCCTTCTGAACAAGTGTTAGTGTTTTCTGCACAAAAGCGATTCTGCGAAGCAATGTGAACACTTCTGCTTCCCAGGCACAGAGAAGGTGTTATCAGGGAATTCTCTGCCTGCCTTTCCCCAGTGCTCTGCAAGCTCTCCAGGACAACATAGAATCTGGGGCTCTGTGCTTTCTTTCCTTCTGAACAAGTGTTAGTGTTTTCTGCACAAAAGCGATTCTTGCGAAGCAATGTGAACACTTCTGCTTCCCAGGCACAGAGAAGGTGCTTGCAGGGAATTCTCTGCCTGCCTTTCCCCAGTGCTCTGCAAGCTCTCCAGGACAACATAAAATCTGGGGCTCTGTGCTTTCTTTCCTTCTGAACAAGTGTTACTGTTTTCTGCACAAAAGCGATTCTTGCGAAGCAATGTGAACACTTCTGCTTCCCAGACACAGAGAAGGTGCTAGCAGGGAATTCTCTGCTTGCCTTTCCCCAGTGCTCTGCAAGCTCTCCAGGACAACATAAAATCTGGGGCTCAGTGCTTTCTTTCGTTCTGAACAAGTGTTACTGTTTTCTGCACAAAAGCGATTCTGCGAAGCAATGTGAACACTTCTGCTTCCCAGGCACAGAGAAGGTGCTAGCAGGGAATTCTCTGCCTGCCTTTCCCCAGTGCTCTGCAAGCTCTCCAGGACAACATAAAATCTGGGGATCTGTGCTTTCTTTCCTTCTGAACAAGTGTTAGTGTTTTCTGCACAAAAGCGATTCTTGCGAAGCAATGTGAACACTTCTGCTTCCCAGGCACAGAGAAGGTGCTAGCAGGGAATTCTCTGCCTGCCTTTCCCCAGTGCTCTGCAAGCTCTCCAGGACAACATAGAATCTGGGGCTCTGTGCTTTCTTTCGTTCTGAACAAGTGTTACTGTTTTCTGCACAAAAGCGATTCTGCGAAGCAATGTGAACACTTCTGCTTCCCAGGCACAGAGAAGGTGCTATCAGGGAATTCTCTGCCTGCCTTTCCCCAGTGCTCTGCAAGCTCTCCAGGACAACATAAAATCTGGGGCTCTGTGCTTTCTTTCCTTCTGAACAAGTGTTAGTGTTTTCTGCACAAAAGCGATTCTTGCGAAGCAATGTGAACACTTCTGCTTCCCAGGCACAGAGAAGGTGCTAGCAGGGAATTCTCTGCCTGCCTTTCCCCAGTGCTCTGCAAGCTCTCCAGGACAACATAGAATCTGGGGCTCTGTGCTTTCTTTCTTTCTGAACAAGTGTTACTGTTTTCTGCACAAAAGCGATTCTGCGAAGCAATGTGAACACTTCTGCTTCCCAGGCACAGAGAAGGTGCTAGCAAGGAATTCTCTGCCTGCCTTTCCCCAGTGCTCTGCAAGCTCTCCAGGACAACATAGAATCTGGGGCTCTGTGCTTTCTTTCGTTCTGAACAAGTGTTACTGTTTTCTGCACAAAAGCGATTCTGCGAAGCAATGTGAACACTTCTGCTTCGCTGGCACAGAGAAGGTGCTAGCAGGGAATTCTCTGCCTGCCTTTCCCCAGTGCTCTGCAAGCTCTCCAGGACAACATAGAATCTGGGGCTCAGTGCTTTCTTTCGTTCTGAACAAGTGTTACTGTTTTCTGCACAAAAGCGATTCTGCGAAGCAATGTGAACAGGCACAGAGAAGGTGCTAGCAGGGATTTTCTCTGCCTGCCTTTCCCCAGTGCTCTGCAAGCTCTCCAGGACAACATAAAATCTGGGGCTCTGTGCTTTCTTTCCTTCTGAACAAGTGTTACTGTTTTCTGCACAAAAGCGATTCTTGCGAAGCAATGTGAACACTTCTGCTTCCCAGGCACAGAGAAGGTGCTATCAGGGAATTCTCTGCCTGCCTTTCCCCAGTGCTCTGCAAGCTCTCCAGTACAACATAGAATCTGGGGCTCTGTGCTTTCTTTCATTCTGAACAAGTGTTACTGTTTTCTGCACAAAAGCGATTCTGCTAAGCAATGTGAACAGGCACAGAGAAGGTGCTATCAGGGAATTCTCTGCCTGCCTTTCCCCAGTGCTCTGCAAGCTCTCCAGGACAACATAAAATCTGGGGCTCTGTGCTTTCTTTCCTTCTGAACAAGTGTTAGTTTTTTCTGCACAAAAGCGATTCTTGCGAAGCAATGTGAACACTTCTGCTTCCCAGGCACAGAGAAGGTGCTAGCAGGGAATTCTCTGCCTGCCTTTCCCCAGTGCTGTGCAAGCTCTCCAGGACAACATAGAATCTGGGGCTCTGTGCTTTCTTTCCTTCTGAACAAGTGTTACTGTTTTCTGCACAAAAGCGATTCTGCGAAGCAATGTGAACAAGTCTGCTTCCCAGGCACAGAGAAGGTGCTAGCAAGGAATTCTCTGCCTGCCTTTCCCCAGTGCTGTGCAAGCTCTCCAGTACAACATAGAATCTGGGGCTCTGTGCTTTCTTTCCTTCTGAACAAGTGTTACTGTTTTCTGCACAAAAGCGATTCTGCTAAGCAATGTGAACAGGCACAGAGAAGGTGCTATCAGGGAATTCTCTGCCTGCCTTTCCCCAGTGCTCTGCAAGCTCTCCAGGACAACGTAGAATCTGGGGCTCTGTGCTTTCTTTCCTTCTGAACAAGTGTTAGTTTTTTCTGCACAAAAGCGATTCTTGCGAAGCAATGTGAACACTTCTGCTTCCCAGGCACAGAGAAGGTGCTAGCAGGGAATTCTCTGCCTGCCTTTCCCCAGTGCTGTGCAAGCTCTCCAGGACAACATAGAATCTGGGGCTCTGTGCTTTCTTTCCTTCTGAACAAGTGTTACTGTTTTCTGCACAAAAGCGATTCTGCTAAGCAATGTGAACAGGCACAGAGAAGGTGCTATCAGGGAATTCTCTGCCTGCCTTTCCCCAGTGCTCTGCAAGCTCTCCAGGACAACATAGAATCTGGGGCTCTGTGCTTTCTTTCCTTCTGAACAACTGTTACTGTTTTCTGCACAAAAGCGATTCTTGCGAAGCAATGTGAACACTTCTGCTTCCCAGGCACAGAGAAGGTGCTATCAGGGAATTCTCTGCCTGCCTTTCCCCAGTGCTCTGCAAGCTCTCCAGTACAACATAGAATCTGGGGCTCTGTGCTTTCTTTCATTCTGAACAAGTGTTACTGTTTTCTGCACAAAAGCGATTCTGCTAAGCAATGTGAACAGGCACAGAGAAGGTGCTATCAGGGAATTCTCTGCCTGCCTTTCCCCAGTGCTCTGCAAGCTCTCCAGGACAACATAAAATCTGGGGCTCTGTGCTTTCTTTCCTTCTGAACAAGTGTTAGTGTTTTCTGCACAAAAGCGATTCTTGCGAAGCAATGTGAACACTTCTGCTTCCCAGGCACAGAGAAGGTGCTAGCAGGGAATTCTCTGCCTGCCTTTCCCCAGTGCTCTGCAAGCTCTCCAGGACAACATAGAATCTGGGGCTCTGTGCTTTCTTTCTTTCTGAACAAGTGTTACTGTTTTCTGCACAAAAGCGATTCTGCAAAGCAATGTGAACACTTCTGCTTCCCAGGCACAGAGAAGGTGCTAGCAAGGAATTCTCTGCCTGCCTTTCCCCAGTGCTCTGCAAGCTCTCCAGGACAACATAGAATCTGGGGCTCTGTGCTTTCTTTCGTTCTGAACAAGTGTTACTGTTTTCTGCACAAAAGCGATTCTGCGAAGCAATGTGAACACTTCTGCTTCGCTGGCACAGAGAAGGTGCTAGCAGGGAATTCTCTGCCTGCCTTTCCCCAGTGCTCTGCAAGCTCTCCAGGACAACATAGAATCTGGGGCTCAGTGCTTTCTTTCGTTCTGAACAAGTGTTACTGTTTTCTGCACAAAAGCGATTCTGCGAAGCAATGTGAACAGGCACAGAGAAGGTGCTAGCAGGGATTTTCTCTGCCTGCCTTTCCCCAGTGCTCTGCAAGCTCTCCAGGACAACATAAAATCTGGGGCTCTGTGCTTTCTTTCCTTCTGAACAAGTGTTACTGTTTTCTGCACAAAAGCGATTCTTGCGAAGCAATGTGAACACTTCTGCTTCCCAGGCACAGAGAAGGTGCTATCAGGGAATTCTCTGCCTGCCTTTCCCCAGTGCTCTGCAAGCTCTCCAGTACAACATAGAATCTGGGGCTCTGTGCTTTCTTTCATTCTGAACAAGTGTTACTGTTTTCTGCACAAAAGCGATTCTGCTAAGCAATGTGAACAGGCACAGAGAAGGTGCTATCAGGGAATTCTCTGCCTGCCTTTCCCCAGTGCTCTGCAAGCTCTCCAGGACAACATAAAATCTGGGGCTCTGTGCTTTCTTTCCTTCTGAACAAGTGTTAGTTTTTTCTGCACAAAAGCGATTCTTGCGAAGCAATGTGAACACTTCTGCTTCCCAGGCACAGAGAAGGTGCTATCAGGGAATTCTCTGCCTGCCTTTCCCCAGTGCTGTGCAAGCTCTCCAGGACAACATAGAATCTGGGGCTCTGTGCTTTCTTTCCTTCTGAACAAGTGTTACTGTTTTCTGCACAAAAGCGATTCTGCGAAGCAATGTGAACAAGTCTGCTTCCCAGGCACAGAGAAGGTGCTAGCAAGGAATTCTCTGCCTGCCTTTCCCCAGTGCTCTGCAAGCTCTCCAGTACAACATAGAATCTGGGGCTCTGTGCTTTCTTTCGTTCTGAACAAGTGTTACTGTTTTCTGCACAAAAGCGATTCTGCTAAGCAATGTGAACAGGCACAGAGAAGGTGCTATCAGGGAATTCTCTGCCTGCCTTTCCCCAGTGCTCTGCAAGCTCTCCAGGACAACGTAGAATCTGGGGCTCTGTGCTTTCTTTCCTTCTGAACAAGTGTTAGTTTTTTCTGCACAAAAGCGATTCTTGCGAAGCAATGTGAACACTTCTGCTTCCCAGGCACAGAGAAGGTGCTAGCAGGGAATTCTCTGCCTGCCTTTCCCCAGTGCTGTGCAAGCTCTCCAGGACAACATAGAATCTGGGGCTCTGTGCTTTCTTTCCTTCTGAACAAGTGTTACTGTTTTCTGCACAAAAGCGATTCTGCTAAGCAATGTGAACAGGCACAGAGAAGGTGCTATCAGGGAATTCTCTGCCTGCCTTTCCCCAGTGCTCTGCAAGCTCTCCAGGACAACAGTGAATCTGGGGCTCTGTGCTTTCTTTCCTTCTGAACAACTGTTACTGTTTTCTGCACAAAAGCGATTCTTGCGAAGCAATGTGAACACTTCTGCTTCCCAGGCACAGAGAAGGTGCTATCAGGGAATTCTCTGCCTGCCTTTCCCCAGTGCTCTGCAAGCTCTCCAGTACAACATAGAATCTGGGGCTCTGTGCTTTCTTTCATTCTGAACAAGTGTTACTGTTTTCTGCACAAAAGCGATTCTGCTAAGCAATGTGAACAGGCACAGAGAAGGTGCTATCAGGGAATTCTCTGCCTGCCTTTCCCCAGTGCTCTGCAAGCTCTCCAGGACAACATAAAATCTGGGGCTCTGTGCTTTCTTTCCTTCTGAACAAGTGTTAGTTTTTTCTGCACAAAAGCGATTCTTGCGAAGCAATGTGAACACTTCTGCTTCCCAGGCACAGAGAAGGTGCTAGCAGGGAATTCTCTGCCTGCCTTTCCCCAGTGCTGTGCAAGCTCTCCAGGACAACATAGAATCTGGGGCTCTGTGCTTTCTTTCCTTCTGAACAAGTGTTACTGTTTTCTGCACAAAAGCGATTCTGCGAAGCAATGTGAACAAGTCTGCTTCCCAGGCACAGAGAAGGTGCTAGCAGGGAATTCTCTGCCTGCCTTTCCCCAGTGCTCTGCAAGCTCTCCAGGACAACATAGAATCTGGGGCTCTGTGCTTTCTTTCATTCTGAACAAGTGTTACTGTTTTCTGCACAAAAGCGATTCTGCTAAGCAATGTGAACAGGCACAGAGAAGGTGCTATCAGGGAATTCTCTGCCTGCCTTTCCCCAGTGCTGTGCAAGCTCTCCAGGACAACATAAAATCTGGGGCTCTGTGCTTTCTTTCCTTCTGAACAACTGTTACTATTTTCTGCACAAAAGCGATTCTTGCGAAGCAATGTGAACACTTCTGCTTCCCAGGCACAGAGAAGGTGCTATCAGGGAATTCTCTGCCTGCCTTTCCCCAGTGCTCTGCAAGCTCTCCAGGACAACATAGAATCTGGGGCTCTGTGCTTTCTTTCCTTCTGAACAAGTGTTACTGTTTTCTGCACAAAAGCGATTCTGCGAAGCAATGTGAACAGGCACAGAGAAGGTGCTAGCAGGGAATTCTCTGCCTGCCTTTCCCCAGTGCTCTGCAAGCTCTCCAGGACAACATAGAATCTGGGGCTCTGTGCTTTCTTTCGTTCTGAACAACTGTTACTGTTTTCTGCACAAAAGCGATTCTGCGAAGAAATGTGAACACTTCTGCTTCGCAGGCACAGAGAAGGTGCTAGCAGGGAATTCTCTGCCTGCCTTTCCCCAGTGCTCTGCAAGCTCTCCAGGACAACATAGAATCTGGGGCTCTGTGCTTTCTTTCCTTCTGAACAAGTGTTACTGTTTTCTGCACAAAAGCGATTCTGCGAAGCAATGTGAACACTTCTGCTTCCCAGGCACAGAGAAGGTGCTATCAGGGAATTCTCTGCCTGCCTTTCCCCAGTGCTCTGCAAGCTCTCCAGGACAAGATAAAATCTGGGGCTCTGTGCTTTCTTTCCTTCTGAACAAGTGTTAGTGTTTTCTGCACAAAAGCGATTCTTGCGAAGCAATGTGAACACTTCTGCTTCCCAGGCACAGAGAAGTTGCTAGCAGGGAATTCTCTGCCTGCCTTTCCCCAGTGCTCTGCAAGCTCTCCAGGACAACATAGAATCTGGGGCTCTGTGCTTTCTTTCGTTCTGAACAATTGTTACTGTTTTCTGCACAAAAGCGATTCTGCGAAGCAATGTGAACAGGCACAGAGAAGGTGCTATCAGGGAATTCTCTGCCTGCCTTTCCCCAGTGCTCTGCAAGCTCTCCAGGACAACATAGAATCTGGGGCTCTGTGCTTTCTTTCCTTCTGAACAAGTGTTAGTGTTTTCTGCACAAAAGCGATTCTTGCGAAGCAATGTGAACACTTCTGCTTCCCAGGCACAGAGAAGGTGCTAGCAGGGAATTCTCTGCCTGCCTTTCCCCAGTGCTGTGCAAGCTCTCCAGGACAACATAGAATCTGGGGCTCTGTGCTTTCTTTCCTTCTGAACAAGTGTTACTGTTTTCTGCACAAAAGCGATTCTGCGAAGCAATGTGAACACTTCTGCTTCCCAGGCACAGAGAAGGTGCTATCAGGGAATTCTCTGCCTGCCTTTCCCCAGTGCTCTGCAAGCTCTCCAGGACAACATAAAATCTGGGGCTCTGTGCTTTCTTTCCTTCTGAACAAGTGTTAGTGTTTTCTGCACAAAAGCGATTCTTGCGAAGCAATGTGAACACTTCTGCTTCCCAGGCACAGAGAAGGTGCTAGCAGGGAATTCTCTGCCTGCCTTTCCCCAGTGCTCTGCAAGCTCTCCAGGACAACATAGAATCTGGGGCTCTGTGCTTTCTTTCGTTCTGAACAAGTGTTACTGTTTTCTGCACAAAAGCGATTCTGCGAAGCAATGTGAACAGGCACAGAGAAGGTGCTAGCAGGGAATTCTCTGCCTGCCTTTCCCCAGTGCTCTGCAAGCTCTCCAGGACAACATAGAATCTGGGGCTCTGTGCTTTCTTTCCTTCTGAACAAGTGTTACTGTTTTCTGCACAAAAGCGATTCTTGCGAAGCAATGTGAACACTTCTGCTTCCCAGGCACAGAGAAGGTGCTAGCAGGGAATTCTCTGCCTGCCTTTCCCCAGTGCTGTGCAAGCTCTCCAGGACAACATAGAATCTGGGGCTCTGTGCTTTCTTTCCTTCTGAACAAGTGTTACTGTTTTCTGCACAAAAGCGATTCTGCGAAGCAATGTGAACACTTCTGCTTCCCAGGCACAGAGAAGGTGCTATCAGGGAATTCTCTGCCTGCCTTTCCCCAGTGCTCTGCAAGCTCTCCAGGACAACATAAAATCTGGGGCTCTGTGCTTTCTTTCCTTCTGAACAAGTGTTAGTGTTTTCTGCACAAAAGCGATTCTTGCGAAGCAATGTGAACACTTCTGCTTCCCAGGCACAGAGAAGGTGCTATCAGGGAATTCTCTGCCTGCCTTTCCCCAGTGCTCTGCAAGCTCTCCAGGACAACATAGAATCTGGGGCTCTGTGCTTTCTTTCCTTCTGAACAAGTGTTACTGTTTTCTGCACAAAAGCGATTCTGCGAAGCAATGTGAACACTTCTGCTTCCCAGGCACAGAGAAGGTGCTAGCAGGGAATTCTCTGCCTGCCTTTCCCCAGTGCTCTGCAAGCTGTCCAGTACAACATAGAATCTGGGGCTCTGTGCTTTCTTTCGTTCTGAAAAAGTGTTACTGTTTTCTGCACAAAAGCGATTCTGCGAAGCAATGTGAACACTTCTGCTTCGCAGGCACAGAGAAGGTGCTAGCAGGGAATTCTCTGCCTGCCTTTCCCCAGTGCTCTGCAAGCTCTCCAGGACAACATAGAATCTGGGGCTCAGTGCTTTCTTTCGTTCTGAACAAGTGTTACTGTTTTCTGCACAAAAGCGATTCTGCGAAGCAATGTGAACAGGCACAGAGAAGGTGCTATCAGGGAATTCTCTGCCTGCCTTTCCCCAGTGCTCTGCAAGCTCTCCAGGACAACATAGAATCTGGGGCTCAGTGCTTTCTTTCCTTCTGAACAAGTGTTACTGTTTTCTGCACAAAAGCGATTCTGCGAAGCAATGTGAACACTTCTGCTTCCCAGGCACAGAGAAGGTGCTAGCAAGGAATTCTCTGCCTGCCTTTCCCCAGTGCTCTGCAAGCTCTCCAGGACAACATAAAATCTGGGGCTCTGTGCTTTCTTTCCTTCTGAACAAGTGTTACTGTTTTCTGCACAAAAGCGATTCTGCGAAGCAATGTGAACACTTCTGCTTCCCAGGCACAGAGAAGGTGCTATCAGGGAATTCTCTGCCTGCCTTTCCCCAGTGCTCTGCAAGCTCTCCAGGACAAGATAAAATCTGGGGCTCTGTGCTTTCTTTCCTTCTGAACAAGTGTTAGTGTTTTCTGCACAAAAGCGATTCTTGCGAAGCAATGTGAACACTTCTGCTTCCCAGGCACAGAGAAGTTGCTAGCAGGGAATTCTCTGCCTGCCTTTCCCCAGTGCTCTGCAAGCTCTCCAGGACAACATAGAATCTGGGGCTCTGTGCTTTCTTTCGTTCTGAACAATTGTTACTGTTTTCTGCACAAAAGCGATTCTGCGAAGCAATGTGAACAGGCACAGAGAAGGTGCTATCAGGGAATTCTCTGCCTGCCTTTCCCCAGTGCTCTGCAAGCTCTCCAGGACAACATAGAATCTGGGGCTCTGTGCTTTCTTTCCTTCTGAACAAGTGTTAGTGTTTTCTGCACAAAAGCGATTCTTGCGAAGCAATGTGAACACTTCTGCTTCCCAGGCACAGAGAAGGTGCTAGCAGGGAATTCTCTGCCTGCCTTTCCCCAGTGCTGTGCAAGCTCTCCAGGACAACATAGAATCTGGGGCTCTGTGCTTTCTTTCCTTCTGAACAAGTGTTACTGTTTTCTGCACAAAAGCGATTCTGCGAAGCAATGTGAACACTTCTGCTTCCCAGGCACAGAGAAGGTGCTATCAGGGAATTCTCTGCCTGCCTTTCCCCAGTGCTCTGCAAGCTCTCCAGGACAACATAAAATCTGGGGCTCTGTGCTTTCTTTCCTTCTGAACAAGTGTTAGTGTTTTCTGCACAAAAGCGATTCTTGCGAAGCAATGTGAACACTTCTGCTTCCCAGGCACAGAGAAGGTGCTAGCAGGGAATTCTCTGCCTGCCTTTCCCCAGTGCTCTGCAAGCTCTCCAGGACAACATAGAATCTGGGGCTCTGTGCTTTCTTTCGTTCTGAACAAGTGTTACTGTTTTCTGCACAAAAGCGATTCTGCGAAGCAATGTGAACAGGCACAGAGAAGGTGCTAGCAGGGAATTCTCTGCCTGCCTTTCCCCAGTGCTCTGCAAGCTCTCCAGGACAACATAGAATCTGGGGCTCTGTGCTTTCTTTCCTTCTGAACAAGTGTTACTGTTTTCTGCACAAAAGCGATTCTTGCGAAGCAATGTGAACACTTCTGCTTCCCAGGCACAGAGAAGGTGCTAGCAGGGAATTCTCTGCCTGCCTTTCCCCAGTGCTGTGCAAGCTCTCCAGGACAACATAGAATCTGGGGCTCTGTGCTTTCTTTCCTTCTGAACAAGTGTTACTGTTTTCTGCACAAAAGCGATTCTGCGAAGCAATGTGAACACTTCTGCTTCCCAGGCACAGAGAAGGTGCTATCAGGGAATTCTCTGCCTGCCTTTCCCCAGTGCTCTGCAAGCTCTCCAGGACAACATCAAATCTGGGGCTCTGTGCTTTCTTTCCTTCTGAACAAGTGTTAGTGTTTTCTGCACAAAAGCGATTCTTGCGAAGCAATGTGAACACTTCTGCTTCCCAGGCACAGAGAAGGTGCTATCAGGGAATTCTCTGCCTGCCTTTCCCCAGTGCTCTGCAAGCTCTCCAGGACAACATAGAATCTGGGGCTCTGTGCTTTCTTTCCTTCTGAACAAGTGTTACTGTTTTCTGCACAAAAGCGATTCTGCGAAGCAATGTGAACACTTCTGCTTCCCAGGCACAGAGAAGGTGCTAGCAGGGAATTCTCTGCCTGCCTTTCCCCAGTGCTCTGCAAGCTGTCCAGTACAACATAGAATCTGGGGCTCTGTGCTTTCTTTCGTTCTGAAAAAGTGTTACTGTTTTCTGCACAAAAGCGATTCTGCGAAGCAATGTGAACACTTCTGCTTCGCAGGCACAGAGAAGGTGCTAGCAGGGAATTCTCTGCCTGCCTTTCCCCAGTGCTCTGCAAGCTCTCCAGGACAACATAGAATCTGGGGCTCAGTGCTTTCTTTCGTTCTGAACAAGTGTTACTGTTTTCTGCACAAAAGCGATTCTGCGAAGCAATGTGAACAGGCACAGAGAAGGTGCTATCAGGGAATTCTCTGCCTGCCTTTCCCCAGTGCTCTGCAAGCTCTCCAGGACAACATAGAATCTGGGGCTCAGTGCTTTCTTTCCTTCTGAACAAGTGTTACTGTTTTCTGCACAAAAGCGATTCTGCGAAGCAATGTGAACACTTCTGCTTCCCAGGCACAGAGAAGGTGCTAGCAAGGAATTCTCTGCCTGCCTTTCCCCAGTGCTCTGCAAGCTCTCCAGGACAACATAAAATCTGGGGCTCTGTGCTTTCTTTCCTTCTGAACAAGTGTTACTGTTTTCTGCACAAAAGCGATTCTGCGAAGCAATGTGAACACTTCTGCTTCCCAGGCACAGAGAAGGTGCTAGCAGGGAATTCTCTGCCTGCCTTTCCCCAGTGCTCTGCAAGCTCTCCAGGACAACATAAAATCTGGGGCTCTGTGCTTTCTTTCGTTCTGAACAAGTGTTACTGTTTTCTGCACAAAAGCGATTCTTGCGAAGCAATGTGAACACTTCTGCTTCCCAGGCACAGAGAAGGTGCTAGCAGGGAATTCTCTGCCTGCCTTTCCCCAGTGCTCTGCAAGCTCTACAGGACAACAGTGAATCTGGGGTTCTGTGCTTTCTTTCGTTCTGAACAAGTGTTACTGTTTTCTGCACAAAAGCGATTCTGCGAAGCAATGTGAACAGGCACAGAGAAGGTGCTAGCAGGGAATTCTCTGCCTGCCTTTCCCCAGTGCTCTGCAAGCTCTCCAGGACAACATAAAATCTGGGGCTCTGTGCTTTCTTTCCTTCTGAACAAGTGTTACTGTTTTCTGCACAAAAGCGATTCTTGCGAAGCAATGTGAACACTTCTGCTTCCCAGGCACAGAGAAGGTGCTAGCAGGGAATTCTCTGCCTGCCTTTCCCCAGTGCTCTGCAAGCTCTCCAGGACAACATAGAATCTGGGGCTCTGTGCTTTCTTTCCTTCTGAACAAGTGTTACTGTTTTCTGCACAAAAGCGATTCTGCGAAGCAATGTGAACACTTCTGCTTCCCAGGCACAGAGAAGGTGCTAGCAGGGAATTCTCTGCCTGCCTTTCCCCAGTGCTCTGCAAGCTCTCCAGGACAACATAGAATCTGGGGCTCTGTGCTTTCTTTCCTTCTGAACAAGTGTTACTGTTTTCTGCACAAAAGCGATTCTGCGAAGCAATGTGAACACTTCTGCTTCCCAGGCACAGAGAAGGTGCTATCAGGGAATTCTCTGCCTGCCTTTCCCCAGTGCTCTGCAAGCTCTCCAGGACAACAGTGAATCTGGGGCTCTGTGCTTTCTTTCCTTCTGAACAAGTGTTAGTGTTTTCTGCACAAAAGCGATTCTTGCGAAACAATGTGAACACTTCTGCTTCGCAGGCACAGAGAAGGTGCTAGCAGGGAATTCTCTGCCTGCCTTTCCCCAGTGCTCTGCAAGCTCTCCAGGACAACATAGAATCTGGGGCTCTGTGCTTTCTTTCGTTCTGAACAAGTGTTACTGTTTTCTGCACAAAAGCGATTCTGCGAAGCAATGTGAACACGTCTGCTTCCCAGGCACAGAGAAGGTGCTAGCAGGGAATTCTCTGCCTGCCTTTCCCCAGTGCTCTGCAAGCTCTCCAGGACAACATAAAATCTGGGGCTCTGTGCTTTCTTTCCTTCTGAACAACTGTTACTATTTTCTGCACAAAAGCGATTCTTGCGAAGCAATGTGAACACTTCTGCTTCCCAGGCACAGAGAAGGTGCTATCAGGGAATTCTCTGCCTGCCTTTCCCCAGTGCTCTGCAAGCTCTCCAGGACAACATAGAATCTGGGGCTCTGTGCTTTCTTTGCTTCTGAACAAGTGTTACTGTTTTCTGCACAAAAGCGATTCTGCGAAGCAATGTGAACAGGCACAGAGAAGGTGCTAGCAGGGAATTCTCTGCCTGCCTTTCCCCAGTGCTCTGCAAGCTCTCCAGGACAACATAGAATCTGGGGCTCTGTGCTTTCTTTCGTTCTGAACAAGTGTTACTGTTTTCTGCACAAAAGCGATTCTGCGAAGCAATGTGAACACTTCTGCTTCGCAGGCACAGAGAAGGTGCTAGCAGGGAATTCTCTGCCTGCCTTTCCCCAGTGCTCTGCAAGCTCTCCAGGACAACATAAAATCTGGGGCTCTGTGCTTTCTTTCCTTCTGAACAAGTGTTACTGTTTTCTGCACAAAAGCGATTCTGCGAAGCAATGTGAACAGGCACAGAGAAGGTGCTATCAGGGAATTCTCTGCCTGCCTTTCCCCAGTGCTCTGCAAGCTCTCCAGGACAACATAGAATCTGGGGCTCTGTGCTTTCTTTCCTTCTGAACAAGTGTTACTGTTTTCTGCACAAAAGCGATTCTGCGAAGCAATGTGAACACTTCTGCTTCCCAGGCACAGAGAAGGTGCTAGCAAGGAATTCTCTGCCTGCCTTTCCCCAGTGCTCTGCAAGCTCTCCAGGACAACATCAAATCTGGGGCTCTGTGCTTTCTTTCCTTCTGAACAAGTGTTAGTGTTTTCTGCACAAAAGCGATTCTGCGAAGCAATGTGAACACTTCTGCTTCCCAGGCACAGAGAAGGTGCTAGCAGGGAATTCTCTGCCTGCCTTTCCCCAGTGCTCTGCAAGCTCTCCAGGACAACATAGAATCTGGGGCTCTGTGCTTTCTTTCCTTCTGAACAAGTGTTAGTGTTTTCTGCACAAAAGCGATTCTTGCGAAGCAATGTGAACACTTCTGCTTCCCAGGCACAGAGAAGGTGCTAGCAGGGAATTCTCTGCCTGCCTTTCCCCAGTGCTCTGCAAGCTCTCCAGGACAACATAAAATCTGGGGCTCTGTGCTTTCTTTCCTTCTGAACAAGTGTTACTGTTTTCTGCACAAAAGCGATTCTTGCGAAGCAATGTGAACACTTCTGCTTCCCAGGCACAGAGAAGGAGCTAGCAGGGAATTCTCTGCTTGCCTTTCCCCAGTGCTCTGCAAGCTCTCCAGGACAACATAAAATCTGGGGCTCAGTGCTTTCTTTCGTTCTGAACAAGTGTTACTGTTTTCTGCACAAAAGCGATTCTGCGAAGCAATGTGAACAGGCACAGAGAAGGTGCTAGCAGGGAATTCTCTGCCTGCCTTTCCCCAGTGCTCTGCAAGCTCTCCAGGACAACATAGAATCTGGGGCTCTGTGCTTTCTTTCCTTCTGAACAAGTGTTACTGTTTTCTGCACAAAAGCGATTCTGCGAAGCAATGTGAACACTTCTGCTTCGCAGGCACAGAGAAGGTGCTAGCAGGGAATTCTCTGCCTGCCTTTCCCCAGTGCTCTGCAAGCTCTCCAGGACAACATAGAATCTGGGGCTCAGTGCTTTCTTTCGTTCTGAACAAGTGTTACTGTTTTCTGCACAAAAGCGATTCTGCGAAGCAATGTGAACAGGCACAGAGAAGGTGCTAGCAGGGAATTCTCTGCCTGCCTTTCCCCAGTGCTCTGCAAGCTCTCCAGGACAACATAGAATCTGGGGCTCTGTGCTTTCTTTCCTTATGAACAAGTGTTACTGTTTTCTGCACAAAAGCGATTCTGCGAAGCAATGTGAACACTTCTGCTTCCCAGGCACAGAGAAGGTGCTAGCAGGGAATTCTCTGCTTGCCTTTCCCCAGTGCTCTGCAAGCTCTCCAGGACAACATAAAATCTGGGGCTCAGTGCTTTCTTTCGTTCTGAACAAGTGTTACTGTTTTCTGCACAAAAGCGATTCTGCGAAGCAATGTGAACACTTCTGCTTCCCAGGCACAGAGAAGGTGCTAGCAGGGAATTCTCTGCCTGCCTTTCCCCAGTGCTCTGCAAGCTCTCCAGGACAACATAAAATCTGGGGCTCTGTGCTTTCTTTCCTTCTGAACAAGTGTTAGTGTTTTCTGCACAAAAGCGATTCTTGCGAAGCAATGTGAACACTTCTGCTTCCCAGGCACAGAGAAGGTGCTAGCAGGGAATTCTCTGCCTGCCTTTCCCCAGTGCTCTGCAAGCTCTCCAGGACAACATAGAATCTGGGGCTCAGTGCTTTCTTTCGTTCTGAACAATTGTTACTGTTTTCTGCACAAAAGCGATTCTGCGAAGCAATGTGAACAGGCACAGAGAAGGTGCTATCAGGGAATTCTCTGCCTGCCTTTCCCCAGTGCTCTGCAAGCTCTCCAGGACAACATAGAATCTGGGGCTCTGTGCTTTCTTTCCTTCTGAACAAGTGTTACTGTTTTCTGCACAAAAGCGATTCTTGCGAAGCAATGTGAACACTTCTGCTTCCCAGGCACAGAGAAGGTGCTAGCAGGGAATTCTCTGCCTGCCTTTCCCCAGTGCTCTGCAAGCTCTCCAGGACAACATAGAATCTGGGGCTCTGTGCTTTCTTTCCTTCTGAACAAGTGTTACTGTTTTCTGCACAAAAGCGATTCTGCGAAGCAATGTGAACACTTCTGCTTCCCAGGCACAGAGAAGGTGCTATCAGGGAATTCTCTGCCTGCCTTTCCCCAGTGCTCTGCAAGCTCTCCAGGACAACATAAAATCTGGGGCTCTGTGCTTTCTTTCGTTCTGAACAAGTGTTAGTGTTTTCTGCACAAAAGCGATTCTTGCGAAGCAATGTGAACAGGCACAGAGAAGGTGCTATCAGGGAATTCTCTGCCTGCCTTTCCCCAGTGCTCTGCAAGCTCTCCAGGACAACATAGAATCTGGGGCTCTGTGCTTTCTTTCCTTCTGAACAAGTGTTACTGTTTTCTGCACAAAAGCGATTCTGCGAAGCAATGTGAACACTTCTGCTTCCCAGGCACAGAGAAGGTGCTAGCAAGGAATTCTCTGCCTGCCTTTCCCCAGTGCTCTGCAAGCTCTCCAGGACAACATCAAATCTGGGGCTCTGTGCTTTCTTTCCTTCTGAAGAAGTGTTAGCGTTTTCTGCACAAAAGCGATTCTGCGAAGCAATGTGAACACTTCTGCTTCCCAGGCACAGAGAAGGTGCTAGCAGGGAATTCTCTGCCTGCCTTTCCCCAGTGCTCTGCAAGCTCTCCAGGACAACATAGAATCTGGGGCTCTGTGCTTTCTTTCCTTCTGAACAAGTGTTAGTGTTTTCTGCACAAAAGCGATTCTTGCGAAGCAATGTGAACACTTCTGCTTCCCAGGCACAGAGAAGGTGCTAGCAGGGAATTCTCTGCCTGCCTTTCCCCAGTGCTCTGCAAGCTCTCCAGGACAACATAAAATCTGGGGCTCTGTGCTTTCTTTCCTTCTGAACAAGTGTTACTGTTTTCTGCACAAAAGCGATTCTTGCGAAGCAATGTGAACACTTCTGCTTCCCAGGCACAGAGAAGGTGCTAGCAGGGAATTCTCTGCTTGCCTTTCCCCAGTGCTCTGCAAGCTCTCCAGGACAACATAAAATCTGGGGCTCAGTGCTTTCTTTCGTTCTGAACAAGTGTTACTGTTTTCTGCACAAAAGCGATTCTGCGAAGCAATGTGAACACTTCTGCTTCCCAGGCACAGAGAAGGTGCTAGCAGGGAATTCTCTGCCTGCCTTTCCCCAGTGCTCTGCAAGCTCTCCAGGACAACATAAAATCTGGGGATCTGTGCTTTCTTTCCTTCTGAACAAGTGTTAGTGTTTTCTGCACAAAAGCGATTCTTGCGAAGCAATGTGAACACTTCTGCTTCCCAGGCACAGAGAAGGTGCTAGCAGGGAATTCTCTGCCTGCCTTTCCCCAGTGCTCTGCAAGCTCTCCAGGACAACATAGAATCTGGGGCTCAGTGCTTTCTTTCCTTCTGAACAAGTGTTACTGTTTTCTGCACAAAAGCGATTCTGCGAAGCAATGTGAACACTTCTGCTTCCCAGGCACAGAGAAGGTGCTATCAGGGAATTCTCTGCCTGCCTTTCCCCAGTGCTCTGCAAGCTCTCCAGGACAACATAAAATCTGGGGCTCTGTGCTTTCTTTCCTTCTGAACAAGTGTTAGTGTTTTCTGCACAAAAGCGATTCTTGCGAAGCAATGTGAACACGTCTGCTTCCCAGGCACAGAGAAGGTGCTAGCAGGGAATTCTCTGCCTGCCTTTCCCCAGTGCTCTGCAAGCTCTCCAGGACAACATAGAATCTGGGGCTCTGTGCTTTCTTTCGTTCTGAACAATTGTTACTGTTTTCTGCACAAAAGCGATTCTGCGAAGCAATGTGAACAGGCACAGAGAAGGTGCTATCAGGGAATTCTCTGCCTGCCTTTCCCCAGTGCTCTGCAAGCTCTCCAGGACAACATAGAATCTGGGGCTCTGTGCTTTCTTTCCTTCTGAACAAGTGTTAGTGTTTTCTGCACAAAAGCGATTCTTGCGAAGCAATGTGAACACTTCTGCTTCCCAGGCACAGAGAAGGTGCTAGCAGGGAATTCTCTGCCTGCCTTTCCCCAGTGCTGTGCAAGCTCTCCAGGACAACATAGAATCTGGGGCTCTGTGCTTTCTTTCCTTCTGAACAAGTGTTACTGTTTTCTGCACAAAAGCGATTCTGCGAAGCAATGTGAACACTTCTGCTTCCCAGGCACAGAGAAGGTGCTATCAGGGAATTCTCTGCCTGCCTTTCCCCAGTGCTCTGCAAGCTCTCCAGGACAACATAAAATCTGGGGCTCTGTGCTTTCTTTCCTTCTGAACAAGTGTTAGTGTTTTCTGCACAAAAGCGATTCTTGCGAAGCAATGTGAACACTTCTGCTTCCCAGGCACAGAGAAGGTGCTAGCAGGGAATTCTCTGCCTGCCTTTCCCCAGTGCTCTGCAAGCTCTCCAGGACAACATAGAATCTGGGGCTCAGTGCTTTCTTTCGTTCTGAACAATTGTTACTGTTTTCTGCACAAAAGCGATTCTGCGAAGCAATGTGAACAGGCACAGAGAAGGTGCTATGAGGGAATTCTCTGCCTGCCTTTCCCCAGTGCTCTGCAAGCTCTCCAGGACAACATAGAATCTGGGGCTCTGTGCTTTCTTTCCTTCTGAACAAGTGTTACTGTTTTCTGCACAAAAGCGATTCTGCGAAGCAATGTGAACACTTCTGCTTCCCAGGCACAGAGAAGGTGCTAGCAAGGAATTCTCTGCCTGCCTTTCCCCAGTGCTCTGCAAGCTCTCCAGGACAACATCAAATCTGGGGCTCTGTGCTTTCTTTCCTTCTGAACAAGTGTTAGTGTTTTCTGCACAAAAGCGATTCTGCGAAGCAATGTGAACACTTCTGCTTCCCAGGCACAGAGAAGGTGCTAGCAGGGAATTCTCTGCCTGCCTTTCCCCAGTGCTCTGCAAGCTCTCCAGGACAACATAGAATCTGGGGCTCTGTGCTTTCTTTCCTTCTGAACAAGTGTTAGTGTTTTCTGCACAAAAGCGATTCTTGCGAAGCAATGTGAACACTTCTGCTTCCCAGGCACAGAGAAGGTGCTAGCAGGGAATTCTCTGCCTGCCTTTCCCCAGTGCTCTGCAAGCTCTCCAGGACAACATAAAATCTGGGGCTCTGTGCTTTCTTTCCTTCTGAACAAGTGTTACTGTTTTCTGCACAAAAGCGATTCTTGCGAAGCAATGTGAACAGGCACAGAGAAGGTGCTAGCAGGGAATTCTCTGCCTGCCTTTCCCCAGTGCTCTGCAAGCTCTCCAGGACAACATAGAATCTGGGGCTCTGTGCTTTCTTTCCTTCTGAACAAGTGTTACTGTTTTCTGCACAAAAGCGATTCTGCGAAGCAATGTGAACACTTCTGCTTCGCAGGCACAGAGAAGGTGCTAGCAGGGAATTCTCTGCCTGCCTTTCCCCAGTGCTCTGCAAGCTCTCCAGGACAACATAGAATCTGGGGCTCAGTGCTTTCTTTCGTTCTGAACAAGTGTTACTGTTTTCTGCACAAAAGCGATTCTGCGAAGCAATGTGAACAGGCACAGAGAAGGTGCTAGCAGGGAATTCTCTGCCTGCCTTTCCCCAGTGCTCTGCAAGCTCTCCAGGACAACATAGAATCTGGGGCTCTGTGCTTTCTTTCCTTATGAACAAGTGTTACTGTTTTCTGCACAAAAGCGATTCTGCGAAGCAATGTGAACACTTCTGCTTCCCAGGCACAGAGAAGGTGCTAGCAGGGAATTCTCTGCTTGCCTTTCCCCAGTGCTCTGCAAGCTCTCCAGGACAACATAAAATCTGGGGCTCAGTGCTTTCTTTCGTTCTGAACAAGTGTTACTGTTTTCTGCACAAAAGCGATTCTGCGAAGCAATGTGAACACTTCTGCTTCCCAGGCACAGAGAAGGTGCTATCAGGGAATTCTCTGCCTGCCTTTCCCCAGTGCTCTGCAAGCTCTCCAGGACAACATAAAATCTGGGGCTCTGTGCTTTCTTTCGTTCTGAACAAGTGTTAGTGTTTTCTGCACAAAAGCGATTCTTGCGAAGCAATGTGAACACTTCTGCTTCCCAGGCACAGAGAAGGTGCTAGCAGGGAATTCTCTGCCTGCCTTTCCCCAGTGCTCTGCAAGCTCTCCAGGACAACATAGAATCTGGGGCTCTGTGCTTTCTTTCCTTCTGAACAAGTGTTACTGTTTTCTGCACAAAAGCGATTCTGCGAAGCAATGTGAACACTTCTGCTTCCCAGGCACAGAGAAGGTGCTATCAGGGAATTCTCTGCCTGCCTTTCCCCAGTGCTCTGCAAGCTCTCCAGGACAACATAAAATCTGGGGCTCTGTGCTTTCTTTCCTTCTGAACAAGTGTTAGTGTTTTCTGCACAAAAGCGATTCTTGCGAAGCAATGTGAACACTTCTGCTTCCCAGGCACAGAGAAGGTGCTAGCAGGGAATTCCCTGCCTGCCTTTCCCCAGTGCTCTGCAAGCTCTACAGGACAACATAGAATCTGGGGCTCAGTGCTTTCTTTCGTTCTGAACAATTGTTACTGTTTTCTGCACAAAAGCGATTCTGCGAAGCAATGTGAACAGGCACAGAGAAGGTGCTATCAGGGAATTCTCTGCCTGCCTTTCCCCAGTGCTCTGCAAGCTCTCCAGGACAACATAGAATCTGGGGCTCTGTGCTTTCTTTCCTTCTGAACAAGTGTTAGTGTTTTCTGCACAAAAGCGATTCTTGCGAAGCAATGTGAACACTTCTGCTTCCCAGGCACAGAGAAGGTGCTAGCAGGGAATTCTCTGCCTGCCTTTCCCCAGTGCTCTGCAAGCTCTCCAGGACAACATAGAATCTGGGGCTCTGTGCTTTCTTTCCTTCTGAACAAGTGTTACTGTTTTCTGCACAAAAGCGATTCTGCGAAGCAATGTGAACACTTCTGCTTCCCAGGCACAGAGAAGGTGCTATCAGGGAATTCTCTGCCTGCCTTTCCCCAGTGCTCTGCAAGCTCTCCAGGACAACATAAAATCTGGGGCTCTGTGCTTTCTTTCGTTCTGAACAAGTGTTACTGTTTTCTGCACAAAAGCGATTCTGCGAAGCAATGTGAACAGGCACAGAGAAGGTGCTATCAGGGAATTCTCTGCCTGCCTTTCCCCAGTGCTCTGCAAGCTCTCCAGGACAACATAGAATCTGGGGCTCTGTGCTTTCTTTCCTTCTGAACAAGTGTTACTGTTTTCTGCACAAAAGCGATTCTGCGAAGCAATGTGAACACTTCTGCTTCCCAGGCACAGAGAAGGTGCTAGCAAGGAATTCTCTGCCTGCCTTTCCCCAGTGCTCTGCAAGCTCTCCAGGACAACATCAAATCTGGGGCTCTGTGCTTTCTTTCCTTCTGAACAAATGTTAGCGTTTTCTGCACAAAAGCGATTCTGCGAAGCAATGTGAACACTTCTGCTTCCCAGGCACAGAGAAGGTGCTATCAGGGAATTCTCTGCCTGCCTTTCCCCAGTGCTCTGCAAGCTCTCCAGGACAACATAAAATCTGGGGCTCTGTGCTTTCTTTCCTTCTGAACAAGTGTTAGTGTTTTCTGCACAAAAGCGATTCTTGCGAAGCAATGTGAACACTTCTGCTTCCCAGGCACAGAGAAGGTGCTAGCAGGGAATTCTCTGCCTGCCTTTCCCCAGTGCTCTGCAAGCTCTCCAGGACAACATAGAATCTGGGGCTCTGTGCTTTCTTTCGTTCTGAACAAGTGTTACTGTTTTCTGCACAAAAGCGATTCTGCGAAGCAATGTGAACAGGCACAGAGAAGGTGCTAGCAGGGAATTCTCTGCCTGCCTTTCCCCAGTGCTCTGCAAGCTCTCCAGGACAACATAGAATCTGGGGCTCTGTGCTTTCTTTCCTTCTGAACAAGTGTTACTGTTTTCTGCACAAAAGCGATTCTTGCGAAGCAATGTGAACACTTCTGCTTCCCAGGCACAGAGAAGGTGCTAGCAGGGAATTCTCTGCCTGCCTTTCCCCAGTGCTGTGCAAGCTCTCCAGGACAACATAGAATCTGGGGCTCTGTGCTTTCTTTCCTTCTGAACAAGTGTTACTGTTTTCTGCACAAAAGCGATTCTGCGAAGCAATGTGAACACTTCTGCTTCCCAGGCACAGAGAAGGTGCTATCAGGGAATTCTCTGCCTGCCTTTCCCCAGTGCTCTGCAAGCTCTCCAGGACAACATAAAATCTGGGGCTCTGTGCTTTCTTTCCTTCTGAACAAGTGTTAGTGTTTTCTGCACAAAAGCGATTCTTGCGAAGCAATGTGAACACTTCTGCTTCCCAGGCACAGAGAAGGTGCTATCAGGGAATTCTCTGCCTGCCTTTCCCCAGTGCTCTGCAAGCTCTCCAGGACAACATAGAATCTGGGGCTCTGTGCTTTCTTTCCTTCTGAACAAGTGTTACTGTTTTCTGCACAAAAGCGATTCTGCGAAGCAATGTGAACACTTCTGCTTCCCAGGCACAGAGAAGGTGCTAGCAGGGAATTCTCTGCCTGCCTTTCCCCAGTGCTCTGCAAGCTGTCCAGTACAACATAGAATCTGGGGCTCTGTGCTTTCTTTCGTTCTGAAAAAGTGTTACTGTTTTCTGCACAAAAGCGATTCTGCGAAGCAATGTGAACACTTCTGCTTCGCAGGCACAGAGAAGGTGCTAGCAGGGAATTCTCTGCCTGCCTTTCCCCAGTGCTCTGCAAGCTCTCCAGGACAACATAGAATCTGGGGCTCAGTGCTTTCTTTCGTTCTGAACAAGTGTTACTGTTTTCTGCACAAAAGCGATTCTGCGAAGCAATGTGAACAGGCACAGAGAAGGTGCTATCAGGGAATTCTCTGCCTGCCTTTCCCCAGTGCTCTGCAAGCTCTCCAGGACAACATAGAATCTGGGGCTCAGTGCTTTCTTTCCTTCTGAACAAGTGTTACTGTTTTCTGCACAAAAGCGATTCTGCGAAGCAATGTGAACACTTCTGCTTCCCAGGCACAGAGAAGGTGCTAGCAAGGAATTCTCTGCCTGCCTTTCCCCAGTGCTCTGCAAGCTCTCCAGGACAACATAAAATCTGGGGCTCTGTGCTTTCTTTCCTTCTGAACAAGTGTTACTGTTTTCTGCACAAAAGCGATTCTGCGAAGCAATGTGAACACTTCTGCTTCCCAGGCACAGAGAAGGTGCTAGCAGGGAATTCTCTGCCTGCCTTTCCCCAGTGCTCTGCAAGCTCTCCAGGACAACATAAAATCTGGGGCTCTGTGCTTTCTTTCGTTCTGAACAAGTGTTACTGTTTTCTGCACAAAAGCGATTCTGCGAAGCAATGTGAACAGGCACAGAGAAGGTGCTAGCAGGGAATTCTCTGCCTGCCTTTCCCCAGTGCTCTGCAAGCTCTCCAGGACAACATAAAATCTGGGGCTCTGTGCTTTCTTTCCTTCTGAACAAGTGTTACTGTTTTCTGCACAAAAGCGATTCTTGCGAAGCAATGTGAACACTTCTGCTTCCCAGGCACAGAGAAGGTGCTAGCAGGGAATTCTCTGCCTGCCTTTCCCCAGTGCTCTGCAAGCTCTCCAGGACAACATAGAATCTGGGGCTCTGTGCTTTCTTTCCTTCTGAACAAGTGTTACTGTTTTCTGCACAAAAGCGATTCTGCGAAGCAATGTGAACACTTCTGCTTCCCAGGCACAGAGAAGGTGCTAGCAGGGAATTCTCTGCCTGCCTTTCCCCAGTGCTCTGCAAGCTCTCCAGGACAACATAGAATCTGGGGCTCTGTGCTTTCTTTCCTTCTGAACAAGTGTTACTGTTTTCTGCACAAAAGCGATTCTGCGAAGCAATGTGAACACTTCTGCTTCCCAGGCACAGAGAAGGTGCTATCAGGGAATTCTCTGCCTGCCTTTCCCCAGTGCTCTGCAAGCTCTCCAGGACAACAGTGAATCTGGGGCTCTGTGCTTTCTTTCCTTCTGAACAAGTGTTAGTGTTTTCTGCACAAAAGCGATTCTTGCGAAACAATGTGAACACTTCTGCTTCGCAGGCACAGAGAAGGTGCTAGCAGGGAATTCTCTGCCTGCCTTTCCCCAGTGCTCTGCAAGCTCTCCAGGACAACATAGAATCTGGGGCTCTGTGCTTTCTTTCGTTCTGAACAAGTGTTACTGTTTTCTGCACAAAAGCGATTCTGCGAAGCAATGTGAACACGTCTGCTTCCCAGGCACAGAGAAGGTGCTAGCAGGGAATTCTCTGCCTGCCTTTCCCCAGTGCTCTGCAAGCTCTCCAGGACAACATAAAATCTGGGGCTCTGTGCTTTCTTTCCTTCTGAACAACTGTTACTATTTTCTGCACAAAAGCGATTCTTGCGAAGCAATGTGAACACTTCTGCTTCCCAGGCACAGAGAAGGTGCTATCAGGGAATTCTCTGCCTGCCTTTCCCCAGTGCTCTGCAAGCTCTCCAGGACAACATAGAATCTGGGGCTCTGTGCTTTCTTTGCTTCTGAACAAGTGTTACTGTTTTCTGCACAAAAGCGATTCTGCGAAGCAATGTGAACAGGCACAGAGAAGGTGCTAGCAGGGAATTCTCTGCCTGCCTTTCCCCAGTGCTCTGCAAGCTCTCCAGGACAACATAGAATCTGGGGCTCTGTGCTTTCTTTCGTTCTGAACAAGTGTTACTGTTTTCTGCACAAAAGCGATTCTGCGAAGCAATGTGAACACTTCTGCTTCGCAGGCACAGAGAAGGTGCTAGCAGGGAATTCTCTGCCTGCCTTTCCCCAGTGCTCTGCAAGCTCTCCAGGACAACATAAAATCTGGGGCTCTGTGCTTTCTTTCCTTCTGAACAAGTGTTACTGTTTTCTGCACAAAAGCGATTCTGCGAAGCAATGTGAACAGGCACAGAGAAGGTGCTATCAGGGAATTCTCTGCCTGCCTTTCCCCAGTGCTCTGCAAGCTCTCCAGGACAACATAGAATCTGGGGCTCTGTGCTTTCTTTCCTTCTGAACAAGTGTTACTGTTTTCTGCACAAAAGCGATTCTGCGAAGCAATGTGAACACTTCTGCTTCCCAGGCACAGAGAAGGTGCTAGCAAGGAATTCTCTGCCTGCCTTTCCCCAGTGCTCTGCAAGCTCTCCAGGACAACATCAAATCTGGGGCTCTGTGCTTTCTTTCCTTCTGAACAAGTGTTAGTGTTTTCTGCACAAAAGCGATTCTGCGAAGCAATGTGAACACTTCTGCTTCCCAGGCACAGAGAAGGTGCTAGCAGGGAATTCTCTGCCTGCCTTTCCCCAGTGCTCTGCAAGCTCTCCAGGACAACATAGAATCTGGGGCTCTGTGCTTTCTTTCCTTCTGAACAAGTGTTAGTGTTTTCTGCACAAAAGCGATTCTTGCGAAGCAATGTGAACACTTCTGCTTCCCAGGCACAGAGAAGGTGCTAGCAGGGAATTCTCTGCCTGCCTTTCCCCAGTGCTCTGCAAGCTCTCCAGGACAACATAAAATCTGGGGCTCTGTGCTTTCTTTCCTTCTGAACAACTGTTACTATTTTCTGCACAAAAGCGATTCTTGCGAAGCAATGTGAACACTTCTGCTTCCCAGGCACAGAGAAGGTGCTATCAGGGAATTCTCTGCCTGCCTTTCCCCAGTGCTCTGCAAGCTCTCCAGGACAACATAGAATCTGGGGCTCTGTGCTTTCTTTGCTTCTGAACAAGTGTTACTGTTTTCTGCACAAAAGCGATTCTGCGAAGCAATGTGAACAGGCACAGAGAAGGTGCTAGCAGGGAATTCTCTGCCTGCCTTTCCCCAGTGCTCTGCAAGCTCTCCAGGACAACATAGAATCTGGGGCTCTGTGCTTTCTTTCGTTCTGAACAAGTGTTACTGTTTTCTGCACAAAAGCGATTCTGCGAAGCAATGTGAACACTTCTGCTTCGCAGGCACAGAGAAGGTGCTAGCAGGGAATTCTCTGCCTGCCTTTCCCCAGTGCTCTGCAAGCTCTCCAGGACAACATAAAATCTGGGGCTCTGTGCTTTCTTTCCTTCTGAACAAGTGTTACTGTTTTCTGCACAAAAGCGATTCTGCGAAGCAATGTGAACAGGCACAGAGAAGGTGCTATCAGGGAATTCTCTGCCTGCCTTTCCCCAGTGCTCTGCAAGCTCTCCAGGACAACATAGAATCTGGGGCTCTGTGCTTTCTTTCCTTCTGAACAAGTGTTACTGTTTTCTGCACAAAAGCGATTCTGCGAAGCAATGTGAACACTTCTGCTTCCCAGGCACAGAGAAGGTGCTAGCAAGGAATTCTCTGCCTGCCTTTCCCCAGTGCTCTGCAAGCTCTCCAGGACAACATCAAATCTGGGGCTCTGTGCTTTCTTTCCTTCTGAACAAGTGTTAGTGTTTTCTGCACAAAAGCGATTCTGCGAAGCAATGTGAACACTTCTGCTTCCCAGGCACAGAGAAGGTGCTAGCAGGGAATTCTCTGCCTGCCTTTCCCCAGTGCTCTGCAAGCTCTCCAGGACAACATAGAATCTGGGGCTCTGTGCTTTCTTTCCTTCTGAACAAGTGTTAGTGTTTTCTGCACAAAAGCGATTCTTGCGAAGCAATGTGAACACTTCTGCTTCCCAGGCACAGAGAAGGTGCTAGCAGGGAATTCTCTGCCTGCCTTTCCCCAGTGCTCTGCAAGCTCTCCAGGACAACATAAAATCTGGGGCTCTGTGCTTTCTTTCCTTCTGAACAAGTGTTACTGTTTTCTGCACAAAAGCGATTCTTGCGAAGCAATGTGAACACTTCTGCTTCCCAGGCACAGAGAAGGAGCTAGCAGGGAATTCTCTGCTTGCCTTTCCCCAGTGCTCTGCAAGCTCTCCAGGACAACATAAAATCTGGGGCTCAGTGCTTTCTTTCGTTCTGAACAAGTGTTACTGTTTTCTGCACAAAAGCGATTCTGCGAAGCAATGTGAACAGGCACAGAGAAGGTGCTAGCAGGGAATTCTCTGCCTGCCTTTCCCCAGTGCTCTGCAAGCTCTCCAGGACAACATAGAATCTGGGGCTCTGTGCTTTCTTTCCTTCTGAACAAGTGTTACTGTTTTCTGCACAAAAGCGATTCTGCGAAGCAATGTGAACACTTCTGCTTCGCAGGCACAGAGAAGGTGCTAGCAGGGAATTCTCTGCCTGCCTTTCCCCAGTGCTCTGCAAGCTCTCCAGGACAACATAGAATCTGGGGCTCAGTGCTTTCTTTCGTTCTGAACAAGTGTTACTGTTTTCTGCACAAAAGCGATTCTGCGAAGCAATGTGAACAGGCACAGAGAAGGTGCTAGCAGGGAATTCTCTGCCTGCCTTTCCCCAGTGCTCTGCAAGCTCTCCAGGACAACATAGAATCTGGGGCTCTGTGCTTTCTTTCCTTATGAACAAGTGTTACTGTTTTCTGCACAAAAGCGATTCTGCGAAGCAATGTGAACACTTCTGCTTCCCAGGCACAGAGAAGGTGCTAGCAGGGAATTCTCTGCTTGCCTTTCCCCAGTGCTCTGCAAGCTCTCCAGGACAACATAAAATCTGGGGCTCAGTGCTTTCTTTCGTTCTGAACAAGTGTTACTGTTTTCTGCACAAAAGCGATTCTGCGAAGCAATGTGAACACTTCTGCTTCCCAGGCACAGAGAAGGTGCTAGCAGGGAATTCTCTGCCTGCCTTTCCCCAGTGCTCTGCAAGCTCTCCAGGACAACATAAAATCTGGGGCTCTGTGCTTTCTTTCCTTCTGAACAAGTGTTAGTGTTTTCTGCACAAAAGCGATTCTTGCGAAGCAATGTGAACACTTCTGCTTCCCAGGCACAGAGAAGGTGCTAGCAGGGAATTCTCTGCCTGCCTTTCCCCAGTGCTCTGCAAGCTCTCCAGGACAACATAGAATCTGGGGCTCAGTGCTTTCTTTCGTTCTGAACAATTGTTACTGTTTTCTGCACAAAAGCGATTCTGCGAAGCAATGTGAACAGGCACAGAGAAGGTGCTATCAGGGAATTCTCTGCCTGCCTTTCCCCAGTGCTCTGCAAGCTCTCCAGGACAACATAGAATCTGGGGCTCTGTGCTTTCTTTCCTTCTGAACAAGTGTTACTGTTTTCTGCACAAAAGCGATTCTTGCGAAGCAATGTGAACACTTCTGCTTCCCAGGCACAGAGAAGGTGCTAGCAGGGAATTCTCTGCCTGCCTTTCCCCAGTGCTCTGCAAGCTCTCCAGGACAACATAGAATCTGGGGCTCTGTGCTTTCTTTCCTTCTGAACAAGTGTTACTGTTTTCTGCACAAAAGCGATTCTGCGAAGCAATGTGAACACTTCTGCTTCCCAGGCACAGAGAAGGTGCTATCAGGGAATTCTCTGCCTGCCTTTCCCCAGTGCTCTGCAAGCTCTCCAGGACAACATAAAATCTGGGGCTCTGTGCTTTCTTTCGTTCTGAACAAGTGTTACTGTTTTCTGCACAAAAGCGATTCTGCGAAGCAATGTGAACAGGCACAGAGAAGGTGCTATCAGGGAATTCTCTGCCTGCCTTTCCCCAGTGCTCTGCAAGCTCTCCAGGACAACATAGAATCTGGGGCTCTGTGCTTTCTTTCCTTCTGAACAAGTGTTACTGTTTTCTGCACAAAAGCGATTCTGCGAAGCAATGTGAACACTTCTGCTTCCCAGGCACAGAGAAGGTGCTAGCAAGGAATTCTCTGCCTGCCTTTCCCCAGTGCTCTGCAAGCTCTCCAGGACAACATCAAATCTGGGGCTCTGTGCTTTCTTTCCTTCTGAAGAAGTGTTAGCGTTTTCTGCACAAAAGCGATTCTGCGAAGCAATGTGAACACTTCTGCTTCCCAGGCACAGAGAAGGTGCTAGCAGGGAATTCTCTGCCTGCCTTTCCCCAGTGCTCTGCAAGCTCTCCAGGACAACATAGAATCTGGGGCTCTGTGCTTTCTTTCCTTCTGAACAAGTGTTAGTGTTTTCTGCACAAAAGCGATTCTTGCGAAGCAATGTGAACACTTCTGCTTCCCAGGCACAGAGAAGGTGCTAGCAGGGAATTCTCTGCCTGCCTTTCCCCAGTGCTCTGCAAGCTCTCCAGGACAACATAAAATCTGGGGCTCTGTGCTTTCTTTCCTTCTGAACAAGTGTTACTGTTTTCTGCACAAAAGCGATTCTTGCGAAGCAATGTGAACACTTCTGCTTCCCAGGCACAGAGAAGGTGCTAGCAGGGAATTCTCTGCTTGCCTTTCCCCAGTGCTCTGCAAGCTCTCCAGGACAACATAAAATCTGGGGCTCAGTGCTTTCTTTCGTTCTGAACAAGTGTTACTGTTTTCTGCACAAAAGCGATTCTGCGAAGCAATGTGAACACTTCTGCTTCCCAGGCACAGAGAAGGTGCTAGCAGGGAATTCTCTGCCTGCCTTTCCCCAGTGCTCTGCAAGCTCTCCAGGACAACATAAAATCTGGGGATCTGTGCTTTCTTTCCTTCTGAACAAGTGTTAGTGTTTTCTGCACAAAAGCGATTCTTGCGAAGCAATGTGAACACTTCTGCTTCCCAGGCACAGAGAAGGTGCTAGCAGGGAATTCTCTGCCTGCCTTTCCCCAGTGCTCTGCAAGCTCTCCAGGACAACATAGAATCTGGGGCTCAGTGCTTTCTTTCCTTCTGAACAAGTGTTACTGTTTTCTGCACAAAAGCGATTCTGCGAAGCAATGTGAACACTTCTGCTTCCCAGGCACAGAGAAGGTGCTATCAGGGAATTCTCTGCCTGCCTTTCCCCAGTGCTCTGCAAGCTCTCCAGGACAACATAAAATCTGGGGCTCTGTGCTTTCTTTCCTTCTGAACAAGTGTTAGTGTTTTCTGCACAAAAGCGATTCTTGCGAAGCAATGTGAACACGTCTGCTTCCCAGGCACAGAGAAGGTGCTAGCAGGGAATTCTCTGCCTGCCTTTCCCCAGTGCTCTGCAAGCTCTCCAGGACAACATAGAATCTGGGGCTCTGTGCTTTCTTTCGTTCTGAACAATTGTTACTGTTTTCTGCACAAAAGCGATTCTGCGAAGCAATGTGAACAGGCACAGAGAAGGTGCTATCAGGGAATTCTCTGCCTGCCTTTCCCCAGTGCTCTGCAAGCTCTCCAGGACAACATAGAATCTGGGGCTCTGTGCTTTCTTTCCTTCTGAACAAGTGTTAGTGTTTTCTGCACAAAAGCGATTCTTGCGAAGCAATGTGAACACTTCTGCTTCCCAGGCACAGAGAAGGTGCTAGCAGGGAATTCTCTGCCTGCCTTTCCCCAGTGCTGTGCAAGCTCTCCAGGACAACATAGAATCTGGGGCTCTGTGCTTTCTTTCCTTCTGAACAAGTGTTACTGTTTTCTGCACAAAAGCGATTCTGCGAAGCAATGTGAACACTTCTGCTTCCCAGGCACAGAGAAGGTGCTATCAGGGAATTCTCTGCCTGCCTTTCCCCAGTGCTCTGCAAGCTCTCCAGGACAACATAAAATCTGGGGCTCTGTGCTTTCTTTCCTTCTGAACAAGTGTTAGTGTTTTCTGCACAAAAGCGATTCTTGCGAAGCAATGTGAACACTTCTGCTTCCCAGGCACAGAGAAGGTGCTAGCAGGGAATTCTCTGCCTGCCTTTCCCCAGTGCTCTGCAAGCTCTCCAGGACAACATAGAATCTGGGGCTCAGTGCTTTCTTTCGTTCTGAACAAGTGTTACTGTTTTCTGCACAAAAGCGATTCTGCGAAGCAATGTGAACAGGCACAGAGAAGGTGCTATGAGGGAATTCTCTGCCTGCCTTTCCCCAGTGCTCTGCAAGCTCTCCAGGACAACATAGAATCTGGGGCTCTGTGCTTTCTTTCCTTCTGAACAAGTGTTACTGTTTTCTGCACAAAAGCGATTCTGCGAAGCAATGTGAACACTTCTGCTTCCCAGGCACAGAGAAGGTGCTAGCAAGGAATTCTCTGCCTGCCTTTCCCCAGTGCTCTGCAAGCTCTCCAGGACAACATCAAATCTGGGGCTCTGTGCTTTCTTTCCTTCTGAACAAGTGTTAGTGTTTTCTGCACAAAAGCGATTCTGCGAAGCAATGTGAACACTTCTGCTTCCCAGGCACAGAGAAGGTGCTAGCAGGGAATTCTCTGCCTGCCTTTCCCCAGTGCTCTGCAAGCTCTCCAGGACAACATAGAATCTGGGGCTCTGTGCTTTCTTTCCTTCTGAACAAGTGTTAGTGTTTTCTGCACAAAAGCGATTCTTGCGAAGCAATGTGAACACTTCTGCTTCCCAGGCACAGAGAAGGTGCTAGCAGGGAATTCTCTGCCTGCCTTTCCCCAGTGCTCTGCAAGCTCTCCAGGACAACATAAAATCTGGGGCTCTGTGCTTTCTTTCCTTCTGAACAAGTGTTACTGTTTTCTGCACAAAAGCGATTCTTGCGAAGCAATGTGAACAGGCACAGAGAAGGTGCTAGCAGGGAATTCTCTGCCTGCCTTTCCCCAGTGCTCTGCAAGCTCTCCAGGACAACATAGAATCTGGGGCTCTGTGCTTTCTTTCCTTCTGAACAAGTGTTACTGTTTTCTGCACAAAAGCGATTCTGCGAAGCAATGTGAACACTTCTGCTTCGCAGGCACAGAGAAGGTGCTAGCAGGGAATTCTCTGCCTGCCTTTCCCCAGTGCTCTGCAAGCTCTCCAGGACAACATAGAATCTGGGGCTCAGTGCTTTCTTTCGTTCTGAACAAGTGTTACTGTTTTCTGCACAAAAGCGATTCTGCGAAGCAATGTGAACAGGCACAGAGAAGGTGCTAGCAGGGAATTCTCTGCCTGCCTTTCCCCAGTGCTCTGCAAGCTCTCCAGGACAACATAGAATCTGGGGCTCTGTGCTTTCTTTCCTTATGAACAAGTGTTACTGTTTTCTGCACAAAAGCGATTCTGCGAAGCAATGTGAACACTTCTGCTTCCCAGGCACAGAGAAGGTGCTAGCAGGGAATTCTCTGCTTGCCTTTCCCCAGTGCTCTGCAAGCTCTCCAGGACAACATAAAATCTGGGGCTCAGTGCTTTCTTTCGTTCTGAACAAGTGTTACTGTTTTCTGCACAAAAGCGATTCTGCGAAGCAATGTGAACACTTCTGCTTCCCAGGCACAGAGAAGGTGCTAGCAGGGAATTCTCTGCCTGCCTTTCCCCAGTGCTCTGCAAGCTCTCCAGGACAACATAAAATCTGGGGATCTGTGCTTTCTTTCCTTCTGAACAAGTGTTAGTGTTTTCTGCACAAAAGCGATTCTTGCGAAGCAATGTGAACACTTCTGCTTCCCAGGCACAGAGAAGGTGCTAGCAGGGAATTCTCTGCCTGCCTTTCCCCAGTGCTCTGCAAGCTCTCCAGGACAACATAGAATCTGGGGCTCTGTGCTTTCTTTCCTTCTGAACAAGTGTTACTGTTTTCTGCACAAAAGCGATTCTGCGAAGCAATGTGAACACTTCTGCTTCCCAGGCACAGAGAAGGTGCTATCAGGGAATTCTCTGCCTGCCTTTCCCCAGTGCTCTGCAAGCTCTCCAGGACAACATAAAATCTGGGGCTCTGTGCTTTCTTTCCTTCTGAACAAGTGTTAGTGTTTTCTGCACAAAAGCGATTCTTGCGAAGCAATGTGAACACTTCTGCTTCCCAGGCACAGAGAAGGTGCTAGCAGGGAATTCCCTGCCTGCCTTTCCCCAGTGCTCTGCAAGCTCTACAGGACAACATAGAATCTGGGGCTCAGTGCTTTCTTTCGTTCTGAACAATTGTTACTGTTTTCTGCACAAAAGCGATTCTGCGAAGCAATGTGAACAGGCACAGAGAAGGTGCTATCAGGGAATTCTCTGCCTGCCTTTCCCCAGTGCTCTGCAAGCTCTCCAGGACAACATAGAATCTGGGGCTCTGTGCTTTCTTTCCTTCTGAACAAGTGTTAGTGTTTTCTGCACAAAAGCGATTCTTGCGAAGCAATGTGAACACTTCTGCTTCCCAGGCACAGAGAAGGTGCTAGCAGGGAATTCTCTGCCTGCCTTTCCCCAGTGCTCTGCAAGCTCTCCAGGACAACATAGAATCTGGGGCTCTGTGCTTTCTTTCCTTCTGAACAAGTGTTACTGTTTTCTGCACAAAAGCGATTCTGCGAAGCAATGTGAACACTTCTGCTTCCCAGGCACAGAGAAGGTGCTATCAGGGAATTCTCTGCCTGCCTTTCCCCAGTGCTCTGCAAGCTCTCCAGGACAACATAAAATCTGGGGCTCTGTGCTTTCTTTCGTTCTGAACAAGTGTTACTGTTTTCTGCACAAAAGCGATTCTGCGAAGCAATGTGAACAGGCACAGAGAAGGTGCTATCAGGGAATTCTCTGCCTGCCTTTCCCCAGTGCTCTGCAAGCTCTCCAGGACAACATAGAATCTGGGGCTCTGTGCTTTCTTTCCTTCTGAACAAGTGTTACTGTTTTCTGCACAAAAGCGATTCTGCGAAGCAATGTGAACACTTCTGCTTCCCAGGCACAGAGAAGGTGCTAGCAAGGAATTCTCTGCCTGCCTTTCCCCAGTGCTCTGCAAGCTCTCCAGGACAACATCAAATCTGGGGCTCTGTGCTTTCTTTCCTTCTGAACAAATGTTAGCGTTTTCTGCACAAAAGCGATTCTGCGAAGCAATGTGAACACTTCTGCTTCCCAGGCACAGAGAAGGTGCTAGCAGGGAATTCTCTGCCTGCCTTTCCCCAGTGCTCTGCAAGCTCTCCAGGACAACATAGAATCTGGGGCTCTGTGCTTTCTTTCCTTCTGAACAAGTGTTAGTGTTTTCTGCACAAAAGCGATTCTTGCGAAGCAATGTGAACACTTCTGCTTCCCAGGCACAGAGAAGGTGCTAGCAGGGAATTCTCTGCCTGCCTTTCCCCAGTGCTCTGCAAGCTCTCCAGGACAACATAAAATCTGGGGCTCTGTGCTTTCTTTCCTTCTGAACAAGTGTTACTGTTTTCTGCACAAAAGCGATTCTTGCGAAGCAATGTGAACACTTCTGCTTCCCAGGCACAGAGAAGGTGCTAGCAGGGAATTCTCTGCTTGCCTTTCCCCAGTGCTCTGCAAGCTCTCCAGGACAACAGTGAATCTGGGGCTCAGTGCTTTCTTTCGTTCTGAACAAGTGTTACTGTTTTCTGCACAAAAGCGATTCTGCGAAGCAATGTGAACACTTCTGCTTCCCAGGCACAGAGAAGGTGCTAGCAGGGAATTCTCTGCCTGCCTTTCCCCAGTGCTCTGCAAGCTCTCCAGGACAACATAAAATCTGGGGCTCTGTGCTTTCTTTCCTTCTGAACAAGTGTTAGTGTTTTCTGCACAAAAGCGATTCTTGCGAAGCAATGTGAACACTTCTGCTTCCCAGGCACAGAGAAGGTGCTAGCAGGGAATTCTCTGCCTGCCTTTCCCCAGTGCTCTGCAAGCTCTCCAGGACAACATAGAATCTGGGGCTCAGTGCTTTCTTTCCTTCTGAACAAGTGTTACTGTTTTCTGCACAAAAGCGATTCTGCGAAGCAATGTGAACACTTCTGCTTCCCAGGCACAGAGAAGGTGCTAGCAGGGAATTCTCTGCCTGCCTTTCCCCAGTGCTCTGCAAGCTCTCCAGGACAACATAAAATCTGGGGCTCTGTGCTTTCTTTCCTTCTGAACAAGTATTAGTGTTTTCTGCACAAAAGCGATTCTTGCGAAGCAATGTGAACACTTCTGCTTCCCAGGCACAGAGAAGGTGCTAGCAGGGAATTCTCTGCCTGCCTTTCCCCAGTGCTCTGCAAGCTCTCCAGGACAACATAGAATCTGGGGCTCTGTGCTTTCTTTCGTTCTGAACAATTGTTACTGTTTTCTGCACAAAAGCGATTCTGCGAAGCAATGTGAACAGGCACAGAGAAGGTGCTATCAGGGAATTCTCTGCCTGCCTTTCCCCAGTGCTCTGCAAGCTCTCCAGGACAACATAGAATCTGGGGCTCTGTGCTTTCTTTCCTTCTGAACAAGTGTTACTGTTTTCTGCACAAAAGCGATTCTTGCGAAGCAATGTGAACACTTCTGCTTCCCAGGCACAGAGAAGGTGCTATCAGGGAATTCTCTGCCTGCCTTTCCCCAGTGCTGTGCAAGCTCTCCAGGACAACATAGAATCTGGGGCTCTGTGCTTTCTTTCCTTCTGAACAAGTGTTACTGTTTTCTGCACAAAAGCGATTCTGCGAAGCAATGTGAACACTTCTGCTTCCCAGGCACAGAGAAGGTGCTATCAGGGAATTCTCTGCCTGCCTTTCCCCAGTGCTCTGCAAGCTCTCCAGGACAACATAAAATCTGGGGCTCTGTGCTTTCTTTCCTTCTGAACAAGTGTTAGTGTTTTCTGCACAAAAGCGATTCTTGCGAAGCAATGTGAACACTTCTGCTTCCCAGGCACAGAGAAGGTGCTAGCAGGGAATTCTCTGCCTGCCTTTCCCCAGTGCTCTGCAAGCTCTCCAGGACAACATAGAATCTGGGGCTCAGTGCTTTCTTTCGTTCTGAACAATTGTTACTGTTTTCTGCACAAAAGCGATTCTGCGAAGCAATGTGAACAGGCACAGAGAAGGTGCTATCAGGGAATTCTCTGCCTGCCTTTCCCCAGTGCTCTGCAAGCTCTCCAGGACAACATAGAATCTGGGGCTCTGTGCTTTCTTTCCTTCTGAACAAGTGTTACTGTTTTCTGCACAAAAGCGATTCTGCGAAGCAATGTGAACACTTCTGCTTCCCAGGCACAGAGAAGGTGCTAGCAAGGAATTCTCTGCCTGCCTTTCCCCAGTGCTCTGCAAGCTCTCCAGGACAACATCAAATCTGGGGCTCTGTGCTTTCTTTCCTTCTGAACAAGTGTTAGTGTTTTCTGCACAAAAGCGATTCTGCGAAGCAATGTGAACACTTCTGCTTCCCAGGCACAGAGAAGGTGCTAGCAGGGAATTCTCTGCCTGCCTTTCCCCAGTGCTCTGCAAGCTCTCCAGGACAACATAGAATCTGGGGCTCTGTGCTTTCTTTCCTTCTGAACAAGTGTTAGTGTTTTCTGCACAAAAGCGATTCTTGCGAAGCAATGTGAACACTTCTGCTTCCCAGGCACAGAGAAGGTGCTAGCAGGGAATTCTCTGCCTGCCTTTCCCCAGTGCTCTGCAAGCTCTCCAGGATAACATAAAATCTGGGGCTCTGTGCTTTCTTTCCTTCTGAACAAGTGTTACTGTTTTCTGCACAAAAGCGATTCTTGCGAAGCAATGTGAACACTTCTGCTTCCCAGGCACAGAGAAGGTGCTAGCAGGGAATTCTCTGCTTGCCTTTCCCCAGTGCTCTGCAAGCTCTCCAGGACAACATAAAATCTGGGGCTCAGTGCTTTCTTTCGTTCTGAACAAGTGTTACTGTTTTCTGCACAAAAGCGATTCTGCGAAGCAATGTGAACAGGCACAGAGAAGGTGCTAGCAGGGAATTCTCTGCCTGCCTTTCCCCAGTGCTCTGCAAGCTCTCCAGGACAACATAGAATCTGGGGCTCTGTGCTTTCTTTCGTTCTGAACAAGTGTTACTGTTTTCTGCACAAAAGCGATTCTGCGAAGCAATGTGAACACTTCTGCTTCGCAGGCACAGAGAAGGTGCTAGCAGGGAATTCTCTGCCTGCCTTTCCCCAGTGCTCTGCAAGCTCTCCAGGACAACATAGAATCTGGGGCTCAGTGCTTTCTTTCGTTCTGAACAAGTGTTACTGTTTTCTGCACAAAAGCGATTCTGCGAAGCAATGTGAACAGGCACAGAGAAGGTGCTATCAGGGAATTCTCTGCCTGCCTTTCCCCAGTGCTCTGCAAGCTCTCCAGGACAACATAGAATCTGGGGCTCTGTGCTTTCTTTCGTTCTGAACAAGTGTTACTGTTTTCTGCACAAAAGCGATTCTGCGAAGCAATGTGAACACTTCTGCTTCCCAGGCACAGAGAAGGTGCTATCAGGGAATTCTCTGCCTGCCTTTCCCCAGTGCTCTGCAAGCTCTCCAGGGCAACATAAAATCTGGGGCTCTGTGCTTTCTTTCCTTCTGAACAAGTGTTAGTGTTTTCTGCACAAAAGCGATTCTTGCGAAGCAATGTGAACACTTCTGCTTCCCAGGCACAGAGAAGGTGCTAGCAGGGAATTCTCTGCCTGCCTTTCCCCAGTGCTCTGCAAGCTCTCCAGGACAACATAGAATCTGGGGCTCTGTGCTTTCTTTCCTTCTGAACAAGTGTTACTGTTTTCTGCACAAAAGCGATTCTGCGAAGCAATGTGAACACTTCTGCTTCCCAGGCACAGAGAAGGTGCTAGCAGGGAATTCTCTGCCTGCCTTTCCCCAGTGCTCTGCAAGCTCTCCAGGACAACATAGAATCTGGAACTCTGTGCTTTCTTTCGTTCTGAACAAGTGTTAGTGTTTTCTGCACAAAAGCGATTCTTGCGAAGCAATGTGAACACTTCTGCTTCCCAGGCACAGAGAAGGTGCTAGCAGGGAATTCTCTGCCTGCCTTTCCCCAGTGCTCTGCAAGCTCTCCAGGACAACATAAAATCTGGGGCTCTGTGCTTTCTTTCCTTCTGAACAAGTGTTAGTGTTTTCTGCACAAAAGCGATTCTTGCGAAGCAATGTGAACACTTCTGCTTCCCAGGCACAGAGAAGGTGCTATCAGGGAATTCTCTGCCTGCCTTTCCCCAGTGCTCTGCAAGCTCTCCAGGACAACATAAAATCTGGGGCTCTGTGCTTTCTTTCCTTCTGAACAAGTGTTAGTGTTTTCTGCACAAAAGCGATTCTTGCGAAGCAATGTGAACACTTCTGCTTCCCAGGCACAGAGAAGGTGCTAGCAGGGAATTCTCTGCCTGCCTTTCCCCAGTGCTCTGCAAGCTCTACAGGACAACATAGAATCTGGGGCTCAGTGCTTTCTTTCGTTCTGAACAATTGTTACTGTTTTCTGCACAAAAGCGATTCTGCGAAGCAATGTGAACAGGCACAGAGAAGGTGCTATCAGGGAATTCTCTGCCTGCCTTTCCCCAGTGCTCTGCAAGCTCTCCAGGACAACATAGAATCTGGGGCTCTGTGCTTTCTTTCCTTCTGAACAAGTGTTAGTGTTTTCTGCACAAAAGCGATTCTTGCGAAGCAATGTGAACACTTCTGCTTCCCAGGCACAGAGAAGGTGCTAGCAGGGAATTCTCTGCCTGCCTTTCCCCAGTGCTCTGCAAGCTCTCCAGGACAACATAGAATCTGGGGCTCTGTGCTTTCTTTCCTTCTGAACAAGTGTTACTGTTTTCTGCACAAAAGCGATTCTGCGAAGCAATGTGAACACTTCTGCTTCCCAGGCACAGAGAAGGTGCTATCAGGGAATTCTCTGCCTGCCTTTCCCCAGTGCTCTGCAAGCTCTCCAGGACAACATAAAATCTGGGGCTCTGTGCTTTCTTTCGTTCTGAACAAGTGTTACTGTTTTCTGCACAAAAGCGATTCTGCGAAGCAATGTGAACAGGCACAGAGAAGGTGCTATCAGGGAATTCTCTGCCTGCCTTTCCCCAGTGCTCTGCAAGCTCTCCAGGACAACATAGAATCTGGGGCTCTGTGCTTTCTTTCCTTCTGAACAAGTGTTACTGTTTTCTGCACAAAAGCGATTCTGCGAAGCAATGTGAACACTTCTGCTTCCCAGGCACAGAGAAGGTGCTAGCAAGGAATTCTCTGCCTGCCTTTCCCCAGTGCTCTGCAAGCTCTCCAGGACAACATCAAATCTGGGGCTCTGTGCTTTCTTTCCTTCTGAACAAATGTTAGCGTTTTCTGCACAAAAGCGATTCTGCGAAGCAATGTGAACACTTCTGCTTCCCAGGGACAGAGAAGGTGCTAGCAGGGAATTCTCTGCCTGCCTTTCCCCAGTGCTCTGCAAGCTCTCCAGGACAACATAGAATCTGGGGCTCTGTGCTTTCTTTCCTTCTGAACAAGTGTTAGTGTTTTCTGCACAAAAGCGATTCTTGCGAAGCAATGTGAACACTTCTGCTTCCCAGGCACAGAGAAGGTGCTAGCAGGGAATTCTCTGCCTGCCTTTCCCCAGTGCTCTGCAAGCTCTCCAGGACAACATAAAATCTGGGGCTCTGTGCTTTCTTTCCTTCTGAACAAGTGTTACTGTTTTCTGCACAAAAGCGATTCTTGCGAAGCAATGTGAACACTTCTGCTTCCCAGGCACAGAGAAGGTGCTAGCAGGGAATTCTCTGCTTGCCTTTCCCCAGTGCTCTGCAAGCTCTCCAGGACAACAGTGAATCTGGGGCTCAGTGCTTTCTTTCGTTCTGAACAAGTGTTACTGTTTTCTGCACAAAAGCGATTCTGCGAAGCAATGTGAACACTTCTGCTTCCCAGGCACAGAGAAGGTGCTAGCAGGGAATTCTCTGCCTGCCTTTCCCCAGTGCTCTGCAAGCTCTCCAGGACAACATAAAATCTGGGGCTCTGTGCTTTCTTTCCTTCTGAACAAGTGTTACTGTTTTCTGCACAAAAGCGATTCTTGCGAAGCAATGTGAACACTTCTGCTTCCCAGGCACAGAGAAGGTGCTAGCAGGGAATTCTCTGCCTGCCTTTCCCCAGTGCTCTGCAAGCTCTCCAGGACAACATAGAATCTGGGGCTCAGTGCTTTCTTTCCTTCTGAACAAGTGTTACTGTTTTCTGCACAAAAGCGATTCTGCGAAGCAATGTGAACAGGCACAGAGAAGGTGCTATCAGGGAATTCTCTGCCTGCCTTTCCCCAGTGCTCTGCAAGCTCTCCAGGACAACATAGAATCTGGGGCTCTGTGCTTTCTTTCCTTCTGAACAAGTGTTACTGTTTTCTGCACAAAAGCGATTCTTGCGAAGCAATGTGAACACTTCTGCTTCCCAGGCACAGAGAAGGTGCTAGCAGGGAATTCTCTGCCTGCCTTTCCCCAGTGCTGTGCAAGCTCTCCAGGACAACATAGAATCTGGGGCTCTGTGCTTTCTTTCCTTCTGAACAAGTGTTACTGTTTTCTGCACAAAAGCGATTCTGCGAAGCAATGTGAACACTTCTGCTTCCCAGGCACAGAGAAGGTGCTATCAGGGAATTCTCTGCCTGCCTTTCCCCAGTGCTCTGCAAGCTCTCCAGGACAACATAAAATCTGGGGCTCTGTGCTTTCTTTCCTTCTGAACAAGTGTTAGTGTTTTCTGCACAAAAGCGATTCTTGCGAAGCAATGTGAACACTTCTGCTTCCCAGGCACAGAGAAGGTGCTAGCAGGGAATTCTCTGCCTGCCTTTCCCCAGTGCTCTGCAAGCTCTCCAGGACAACATAGAATCTGGGGCTCAGTGCTTTCTTTCGTTCTGAACAATTGTTACTGTTTTCTGCACAAAAGCGATTCTGCGAAGCAATGTGAACAGGCACAGAGAAGGTGCTATCAGGGAATTCTCTGCCTGCCTTTCCCCAGTGCTCTGCAAGCTCTCCAGGACAACATAGAATCTGGGGCTCTGTGCTTTCTTTCCTTCTGAACAAGTGTTACTGTTTTCTGCACAAAAGCGATTCTGCGAAGCAATGTGAACACTTCTGCTTCCCAGGCACAGAGAAGGTGCTAGCAAGGAATTCTCTGCCTGCCTTTCCCCAGTGCTCTGCAAGCTCTCCAGGACAACATCAAATCTGGGGCTCTGTGCTTTCTTTCCTTCTGAACAAGTGTTAGTGTTTTCTGCACAAAAGCGATTCTGCGAAGCAATGTGAACACTTCTGCTTCCCAGGCACAGAGAAGGTGCTAGCAGGGAATTCTCTGCCTGCCTTTCCCCAGTGCTCTGCAAGCTCTCCAGGACAACATAGAATCTGGGGCTCTGTGCTTTCTTTCCTTCTGAACAAGTGTTAGTGTTTTCTGCACAAAAGCGATTCTTGCGAAGCAATGTGAACACTTCTGCTTCCCAGGCACAGAGAAGGTGCTAGCAGGGAATTCTCTGCCTGCCTTTCCCCAGTGCTCTGCAAGCTCTCCAGGATAACATAAAATCTGGGGCTCTGTGCTTTCTTTCCTTCTGAACAAGTGTTACTGTTTTCTGCACAAAAGCGATTCTTGCGAAGCAAAGTGAACACTTCTGCTTCCCAGGCACAGAGAAGGTGCTAGCAGGGAATTCTCTGCTTGCCTTTCCCCAGTGCTCTGCAAGCTCTCCAGGACAACATAAAATCTGGGGCTCAGTGCTTTCTTTCGTTCTGAACAAGTGTTACTGTTTTCTGCACAAAAGCGATTCTGCGAAGCAATGTGAACAGGCACAGAGAAGGTGCTAGCAGGGAATTCTCTGCCTGCCTTTCCCCAGTGCTCTGCAAGCTCTCCAGGACAACATAGAATCTGGGGCTCTGTGCTTTCTTTCGTTCTGAACAAGTGTTACTGTTTTCTGCACAAAAGCGATTCTGCGAAGCAATGTGAACACTTCTGCTTCGCAGGCACAGAGAAGGTGCTAGCAGGGAATTCTCTGCCTGCCTTTCCCCAGTGCTCTGCAAGCTCTCCAGGACAACATAGAATCTGGGGCTCAGTGCTTTCTTTCGTTCTGAACAAGTGTTACTGTTTTCTGCACAAAAGCGATTCTGCGAAGCAATGTGAACAGGCACAGAGAAGGTGCTATCAGGGAATTCTCTGCCTGCCTTTCCCCAGTGCTCTGCAAGCTCTCCAGGACAACATAGAATCTGGGGCTCTGTGCTTTCTTTCGTTCTGAACAAGTGTTACTGTTTTCTGCACAAAAGCGATTCTGCGAAGCAATGTGAACACTTCTGCTTCCCAGGCACAGAGAAGGTGCTAGCAAGGAATTCTCTGCCTGCCTTTCCCCAGTGCTCTGCAAGCTCTCCAGGACAACATCAAATCTGGGGCTCTGTGCTTTCTTTCCTTCTGAACAAGTGTTAGCGTTTTCTGCACAAAAGCGATTCTGCGAAGCAATGTGAACACTTCTGCTTCCCAGGCACAGAGAAGGTGCTATCAGGGAATTCTCTGCCTGCCTTTCCCCAGTGCTCTGCAAGCTCTCCAGGGCAACATAAAATCTGGGGCTCTGTGCTTTCTTTCCTTCTGAACAAGTGTTAGTGTTTTCTGCAAAAAAGCGATTCTTGCGAAGCAATGTGAACACTTCTGCTTCCCAGGCACAGAGAAGGTGCTAGCAGGGAATTCTCTGCCTGCCTTTCCCCAGTGCTCTGCAAGCTCTCCAGGACAACATAGAATCTGGGGCTCTGTGCTTTCTTTCCTTCTGAACAAGTGTTACTGTTTTCTGCACAAAAGCGATTCTGCGAAGCAATGTGAACACTTCTGCTTCCCAGGCACAGAGAAGGTGCTAGGAAGGAATTCTCTGCCTGCCTTTCCCCAGTGCTCTGCAAGCTCTCCAGGACAACAAAAAATCTGGGGCTCTGTGCTTTCTTTCCTTCTGAACAAGTGTTAGTGTTTTCTGCACAAAAGCGATTCTTGCGAAGCAATGTGAACACTTCTGCTTCCCAGGCACAGAGAAGGTGCTAGCAGGGAATTCTCTGCCTGCCTTTCCCCAGTGCTCTGCAAGCTCTCCAGGACAACATAGAATCTGGAACTCTGTGCTTTCTTTCGTTCTGAACAAGTGTTAGTGTTTTCTGCACAAAAGCGATTCTTGCGAAGCAATGTGAACACTTCTGCTTCCCAGGCACAGAGAAGGTGCTAGCAGGGAATTCTCTGCCTGCCTTTCCCCAGTGCTCTGCAAGCTCTCCAGGACAACATAAAATCTGGGGCTCTGTGCTTTCTTTCCTTCTGAACAAGTGTTACTGTTTTCTGCACAAAAGCGATTCTTGCGAAGCAATGTGAACACTTCTGCTTCCCAGGCACAGAGAAGGTGCTAGCAGGGAATTCTCTGCCTGCCTTTCCCCAGTGCTCTGCAAGCTCTCCAGGACAACATAGAATCTGGGGCTCTGTGCTTTCTTTCCTTCTGAACAAGTGTTAGTGTTTTCTGCACAAAAGCGATTCTTGCGAAGCAATGTGAACACTTCTGCTTCCCAGGCACAGAGAAGGTGCTAGCAGGGAATTCTCTGCCTGCCTTTCCCCAGTGCTCTGCAAGCTCTCCAGGACAACATAGAATCTGGGGCTCTGTGCTTTCTTTCCTTCTGAACAAGTGTTACTGTTTTCTGCACAAAAGCGATTCTGCGAAGCAATGTGAACACGTCTGCTTCCCAGGCACAGAGAAGGTGCTAGCAGGGAATTCTCTGCCTGCCTTTCCCCAGTGCTCTGCAAGCTCTCCAGGACAACATAGAATCTGGGGCTCTGTGCTTTCTTTCGTTCTGAACAAGTGTTACTGTTTTCTGCACAAAAGCGATTCTGCGAAGCAATGTGAACAGGCACAGAGAAAGTGCTAGCAGGGAATTCTCTGCCTGCCTTTCCCCAGTGCTCTGCAAGCTCTCCAGGACTACATAAAATCTGGGGCTCTGTGCTTTCTTTCCTTCTGAACAAGTGTTACTGTTTTCTGCACAAAAGCGATTCTTGCGAAGCAATGTGAACACTTCTGCTTCCCAGGCACAGAGAAGGTGCTAGCAAGGAATTCTCTGCCTGCCTTTCCCCAGTGCTCTGCAAGCTCTCCAGGACAACATAGAATCTGGGGCTCTGTGCTTTCTTTCGTTCTGAACAAGTGTTACTGTTTTCTGCACAAAAGCGATTCTGCGAAGCAATGTGAACACTTCTGCTTCCCAGGCACAGAGAAGGTGCTAGCAGGGAATTCTCTGCCTGCCTTTCCCCAGTGCTCTGCAAGCTCTCCAGGACAACATAAAATCTGGGGCTCTGTGCTTTCTTTCGTTCTGAACAAGTGTTACTGTTTTCTGCACAAAAGCGATTCTGCGAAGCAATGTGAACACTTCTGCTTCCCAGGCACAGAGAAGGTGCTAGCAAGGAATTCTCTGCCTGCCTTTCCCCAGTGCTCTGCAAGCTCTCCAGGACAACATAGAATCTGGGGCTCTGTGCTTTCTTTCGTTCTGAAGAAGTGTTACTGTTTTCTGCACAAAAGCGATTCTGCGAAGCAATGTGAACACTTCTGCTTCCCAGGCACAGAGAAGGTGCTATCAGGGTATTCTCTGCCTGCCTTTCCCCAGTGCTCTGCAAGCTCTCCAGGACAACATAGAATCTGGGGCTCTGTGCTTTCTTTCGTTCTGAACAAGTGTTACTGTTTTCTGCACAAAAGCGATTCTGCGAAGCAATGTGAACACTTCTGCTTCCCAGGCACAGAGAAGGTGCTATCAGGGAATTCTCTGCCTGCCTTTCCCCAGTGCTCTGCAAGCTCTCCAGGGCAACATAAAATCTGGGGCTCTGTGCTTTCTTTCCTTCTGAACAAGTGTTAGTGTTTTCTGCACAAAAGCGATTCTTGCGAAGCAATGTGAACACTTCTGCTTCCCAGGCACAGAGAAGGTGCTAGCAGGGAATTCTCTGCCTGCCTTTCCCCAGTGCTCTGCAAGCTCTCCAGGACAACATAGAATCTGGGGCTCTGTGCTTTCTTTCCTTCTGAACAAGTGTTACTGTTTTCTGCACAAAAGCGATTCTGCGAAGCAATGTGAACATGTCTGCTTCCCAGGCACAGAGAAGGTGCTAGCAAGGAATTCTCTGCCTGCCTTTCCCCAGTGCTCTGCAAGCTCTCCAGGACAACATAGAATCTGGGGCTCTGTGCTTTCTTTCGTTCTGAACAAGTGTTAGTGTTTTCTGCACAAAAGCGATTCTTGCGAAGCAATGTGAACACTTCTGCTTCCCAGGCACAGAGAAGGTGCTAGCAGGGAATTCTCTGCCTGCCTTTCCCCAGTGCTCTGCAAGCTCTCCAGGACAACATAGAATCTGGGGCTCTGTGCTTTCTTTCCTTCTGAACAAGTGTTACTGTTTTCTGCACAAAAGCGATTCTGCGAAGCAATGTGAACACTTCTGCTTCCCAGGCACAGAGAAGGTGCTATCAGGGTATTCTCTGCCTGCCTTTCCCCAGTGCTCTGCAAGCTCTCCAGGACAACATAAAATCTGGGGCTCTGTGCTTTCTTTCCTTCTGAACAAGTGTTAGTGTTTTCTGCACAAAAGCGATTCTTGCGAAGCAATGTGAACACTTCTGCTTCCCAGGCACAGAGAAGGTGCTATCAGGGAATTCTCTGCCTGCCTTTCCCCAGTGCTTTGCAAGCTCTCCAGGACAACATAGAATCTGGGGCTCTGTGCTTTCTTTCCTTCTGAACAAGTGTTAGTGTTTTCTGCACAAAAGCGATTCTTGCGAAGCAATGTGAACACTTCTGCTTCCCAGGCACAGAGAAGGTGCTATCAGGGAATTCTCTGCCTGCCTTTCCCCAGTGCTCTGCAAGCTCTCCAGGACAACATAGAATCTGGGGCTCTGTGCTTTCTTTCCTTCTGAACAAGTGTTACTGTTTTCTGCACAAAAGCGATTCTGCGAAGCAATGTGAACAGGCACAGAGAAAGTGCTAGCAGGGAATTCTCTGCCTGCCTTTCCCCAGTGCTCTGCAAGCTCTCCAGGACAACATAGAATCTGGGGCTCTGTGCTTTCTTTCGTTCTGAACAAGTGTTACTGTTTTCTGCACAAAAGCGATTCTGCGAAGCAATGTGAACACTTCTGCTTCCCAGGCACAGAGAAGGTGCTAGCAAGGAATTCTCTGCCTGCCTTTCCCCAGTGCTCTGCAAGCTCTCCAGGACAACAAAAAATCTGGGGCTCTGTGCTTTCTTTCCTTCTGAACAAGTGTTAGTGTTTTCTGCACAAAAGCGATTCTTGCGAAGCAATGTGAACACGTCTGCTTCCCAGGCACAGAGAAGGTGCTAGCAGGGAATTCTCTGCCTGCCTTTCCCCAGTGCTCTGCAAGCTCTCCAGGACAACATAGAATCTGGGGCTCAGTGCTTTCTTTCGTTCTGAACAAGTGTTAGTGTTTTCTGCACAAAAGCGATTCTTGCGAAGCAATGTGAACACTTCTGCTTCCCAGGCACAGAGAAGGTGCTAGCAGGGAATTCTCTGCCTGCCTTTCCCCAGTGCTCTGCAAGCTCTCCAGGACAACATAAAATCTGGGGCTCTGTGCTTTCTTTCCTTCTGAACAAGTGTTAGTGTTTTCTGCACAAAAGCGATTCTTGCGAAGCAATGTGAACACTTCTGCTTCCCAGGCACAGAGAAGGTGCTATCAGGGAATTCTCTGCCTGCCTTTCCCCAGTGCTTTGCAAGCTCTCCAGGACAACATAGAATCTGGGGCTCTGTGCTTTCTTTCCTTCTGAACAAGTGTTAGTGTTTTCTGCACAAAAGCGATTCTTGCGAAGCAATGTGAACACTTCTGCTTCCCAGGCACAGAGAAGGTGCTAGCAGGGAATTCTCTGCCTGCCTTTCCCCAGTGCTCTGCAAGCTCTCCAGGACAACATAGAATCTGGGGCTCTGTGCTTTCTTTCCTTCTGAACAAGTGTTACTGTTTTCTGCACAAAAGCGATTCTGCGAAGCAATGTGAACAGGCACAGAGAAGGTGCTATCAGGGAATTCTCTGCCTGCCTTTCCCCAGTGCTCTGCAAGCTCTCCAGGACAACATAAAATCTGGGGCTCTGTGCTTTCTTTCCTTCTGAACAAGTGTTACTGTTTTCTGCACAAAAGCGATTCTGCGAAGCAATGTGAACACTTCTGCTTCCCAGGCACAGAGAAGGTGCTAGCAAGGAATTCTCTGCCTGCCTTTCCCCAGTGCTCTGCAAGCTCTCCAGGACAACAAAAAATCTGGGGCTCTGTGCTTTCTTTCCTTCTGAACAAGTGTTAGTGTTTTCTGCACAAAAGCGATTCTTGCGAAGCAATGTGAACACTTCTGCTTCCCAGGCACAGAGAAGGTGCTAGCAGGGAATTCTCTGCCTGCCTTTCCCCAGTGCTCTGCAAGCTCTCCAGGACAACATAAAATCTGGGGCTCTGTGCTTTCTTTCCTTCTGAACAAGTGTTACTGTTTTCTGCACAAAAGCGATTCTTGCGAAGCAATGTGAACACTTCTGCTTCCCAGGCACAGAGAAGGTGCTAGCAGGGAATTCTCTGCCTGCCTTTCCCCAGTGCTCTGCAAGCTCTCCAGGACAACATAGAATCTGGGGCTCTGTGCTTTCTTTCCTTCTGAACAAGTGTTAGTGTTTTCTGCACAAAAGCGATTCTTGCGAAGCAATGTGAACACTTCTGCTTCCCAGGCACAGAGAAGGTGCTAGCAGGGAATTCTCTGCCTGCCTTTCCCCAGTGCTCTGCAAGCTCTCCAGGACAACATAGAATCTGGGGCTCTGTGCTTTCTTTCCTTCTGAACAAGTGTTACTGTTTTCTGCACAAAAGCGATTCTGCGAAGCAATGTGAACACGTCTGCTTCCCAGGCACAGAGAAGGTGCTAGCAGGGAATTCTCTGCCTGCCTTTCCCCAGTGCTCTGCAAGCTCTCCAGGACAACATAGAATCTGGGGCTCTGTGCTTTCTTTCGTTCTGAACAAGTGTTACTGTTTTCTGCACAAAAGCGATTCTGCGAAGCAATGTGAACAGGCACAGAGAAAGTGCTATCAGGGAATTCTCTGCCTGCCTTTCCCCAGTGCTCTGCAAGCTCTCCAGGACAACATAAAATCTGGGGATCTGTGCTTTCTTTCCTTCTGAACAAGTGTTAGTGTTTTCTGCAAAAAAGCGATTCTTGCGAATCAATGTGAACACTTCTGCTTCCCAGGCACAGAGAAGGTGCTATCAGGGTATTCTCTGCCTGCCTTTCCCCAGTGCTCTGCAAGCTCTCCAGGACAACATAGAATCTGGGGCTCTGTGCTTTCTTTCGTTCTGAACAAGTGTTACTGTTTTCTGCACAAAAGCGATTCTGCGAAGCAATGTGAACACTTCTGCTTCCCAGGCACAGAGAAGGTGCTATCAGGGAATTCTCTGCCTGCCTTTCCCCAGTGCTCTGCAAGCTCTCCAGGACAACATAAAATCTGGGGCTCTGTGCTTTCTTTCCTTCTGAACAAGTGTTAGTGTTTTCTGCACAAAAGCGATTCTTGCGAAGCAATGTGAACACTTCTGCTTCCCAGGCACAGAGAAGGTGCTAGCAGGGAATTCTCTGCCTGCCTTTCCCCAGTGCTCTGCAAGCTCTCCAGGACAACATAGAATCTGGGGCTCTGTGCTTTCTTTCCTTCTGAACAAGTGTTACTGTTTTCTGCACAAAAGCGATTCTGCGAAGCAATGTGAACACTTCTGCTTCCCAGGCACAGAGAAGGTGCTAGCAAGGAATTCTCTGCCTGCCTTTCCCCAGTGCTCTGCAAGCTCTCCAGGACAACATAGAATCTGGGGCTCTGTGCTTTCTTTCCTTCTGAACAAGTGTTACTGTTTTCTGCACAAAAGCGATTCTGCGAAGCAATGTGAACACGTCTGCTTCCCAGGCACAGAGAAGGTGCTAGCAGGGAATTCTCTGCCTGCCTTTCCCCAGTGCTCTGCAAGCTCTCCAGGACAACATAGAATCTGGGGCTCTGTGCTTTCTTTCGTTCTGAGCAAGTGTTACTGTTTTCTGCACAAAAGCGATTCTTGCGAAGCAATGTGAACACTTCTGCTTCCCAGGCACAGAGAAGGTGCTAGCAAGGAATTCTCTGCCTGCCTTTCCCCAGTGCTCTGCAAGCTCTCCAGGACAACATAGAATCTGGGGCTCTGTGCTTTCTTTCGTTCTGAACAAGTGTTACTGTTTTCTGCACAAAAGCGATTCTGCGAAGCAATGTGAACACTTCTGCTTCCCAGGCACAGAGAAGGTGCTATCAGGGTATTCTCTGCCTGCCTTTCCCCAGTGCTCTGCAAGCTCTCCAGGACAACATAAAATCTGGGGCTCTGTGCTTTCTTTCGTTCTGAACAAGTGTTACTGTTTTCTGCACAAAAGCGATTCTGCGAAGCAATGTGAACACTTGTGCTTCCCAGGCACAGAGAAGGTGCTAGCAAGGAATTCTCTGCCTGCCTTTCCCCAGTGCTCTGCAAGCTCTCCAGGACAACATAGAATCTGGGGCTCTGTGCTTTCTTTCGTTCTGAACAAGTGTTACTGTTTTCTGCACAAAAGCGATTCTGCGAAGCAATGTGAACACTTCTGCTTCCCAGGCACAGAGAAGGTGCAATCAGGGTATTCTCTGCCTGCCTTTCCCCAGTGCTCTGCAAGCTCTCCAGGACAACATAGAATCTGGGGCTCTGTGCTTTCTTTCGTTCTGAACAAGTGTTACTGTTTTCTGCACAAAAGCGATTCTGCGAAGCAATGTGAACACTTCTGCTTCCCAGGCACAGAGAAGGTGCTATCAGGGAATTCTCTGCCTGCCTTTCCCCAGTGCTCTGCAAGCTCTCCAGGGCAACATAAAATCTGGGGCTCTGTGCTTTCTTTCCTTCTGAACAAGTGTTAGTGTTTTCTGCACAAAAGCGATTCTTGCGAAGCAATGTGAACACTTCTGCTTCCCAGGCACAGAGAAGGTGCTAGCAGGGAATTCTCTGCCTGCCTTTCCCCAGTGCTCTGCAAGCTCTCCAGGACAACATAGAATCTGGGGCTCTGTGCTTTCTTTCCTTCTGAACAAGTGTTACTGTTTTCTGCACAAAAGCGATTCTGCGAAGCAATGTGAACATGTCTGCTTCCCAGGCACAGAGAAGGTGCTAGCAAGGAATTCTCTGCCTGCCTTTCCCCAGTGCTCTGCAAGCTCTCCAGGACAACATAGAATCTGGGGCTCTGTGCTTTCTTTCGTTCTGAACAAGTGTTAGTGTTTTCTGCACAAAAGCGATTCTTGCGAAGCAATGTGAACACTTCTGCTTCCCAGGCACAGAGAAGGTGCTAGCAGGGAATTCTCTGCCTGCCTTTCCCCAGTGCTCTGCAAGCTCTCCAGGACAACATAGAATCTGGGGCTCTGTGCTTTCTTTCCTTCTGAACAAGTGTTACTGTTTTCTGCACAAAAGCGATTCTGCGAAGCAATGTGAACACTTCTGCTTCCCAGGCACAGAGAAGGTGCTATCAGGGTATTCTCTGCCTGCCTTTCCCCAGTGCTCTGCAAGCTCTCCAGGACAACATAAAATCTGGGGCTCTGTGCTTTCTTTCCTTCTGAACAAGTGTTAGTGTTTTCTGCACAAAAGCGATTCTTGCGAAGCAATGTGAACACTTCTGCTTCCCAGGCACAGAGAAGGTGCTATCAGGGAATTCTCTGCCTGCCTTTCCCCAGTGCTTTGCAAGCTCTCCAGGACAACATAGAATCTGGGGCTCTGTGCTTTCTTTCCTTCTGAACAAGTGTTAGTGTTTTCTGCACAAAAGCGATTCTTGCGAAGCAAAGTGAACACTTCTGCTTCCCAGGCACAGAGAAGGTGCTAGCAGGGAATTCTCTGCCTGCCTTTCCCCAGTGCTCTGCAAGCTCTCCAGGACAACATAGAATCTGGGGCTCTGTGCTTTCTTTCCTTCTGAACAAGTGTTACTGTTTTCTGCACAAAAGCGATTCTGCGAAGCAATGTGAACAGGCACAGAGAAAGTGCTAGCAGGGAATTCTCTGCCTGCCTTTCCCCAGTGCTCTGCAAGCTCTCCAGGACAACATAGAATCTGGGGCTCTGTGCTTTCTTTCGTTCTGAACAAGTGTTACTGTTTTCTGCACAAAAGCGATTCTGCGAAGCAATGTGAACAGGCACAGAGAAGGTGCTATCAGGGAATTCTCTGCCTGCCTTTCCCCAGTGCTCTGCAAGCTCTCCAGGACAACATAAAATCTGGGGCTCTGTGCTTTCTTTCCTTCTGAACAAGTGTTACTGTTTTCTGCACAAAAGCGATTCTGCGAAGCAATGTGAACACTTCTGCTTCCCAGGCACAGAGAAGGTGCTAGCAAGGAATTCTCTGCCTGCCTTTCCCCAGTGCTCTGCAAGCTCTCCAGGACAACAAAAAATCTGGGGCTCTGTGCTTTCTTTCCTTCTGAACAAGTGTTAGTGTTTTCTGCACAAAAGCGATTCTTGCGAAGCAATGTGAACACTTCTGCTTCCCAGGCACAGAGAAGGTGCTAGCAGGGAATTCTCTGCCTGCCTTTCCCCAGTGCTCTGCAAGCTCTCCAGGACAACATAGAATCTGGGGCTCAGTGCTTTCTTTCGTTCTGAACAAGTGTTAGTGTTTTCTGCACAAAAGCGATTCTTGCGAAGCAATGTGAACACTTCTGCTTCCCAGGCACAGAGAAGGTGCTAGCAGGGAATTCTCTGCCTGCCTTTCCCCAGTGCTCTGCAAGCTCTCCAGGACAACATAAAATCTGGGGCTCTGTGCTTTCTTTCCTTCTGAACAAGTGTTAGTGTTTTCTGCACAAAAGCGATTCTTGCGAAGCAATGTGAACACTTCTGCTTCCCAGGCACAGAGAAGGTGCTATCAGGGAATTCTCTGCCTGCCTTTCCCCAGTGCTTTGCAAGCTCTCCAGGACAACATAGAATCTGGGGCTCTGTGCTTTCTTTCCTTCTGAACAAGTGTTAGTGTTTTCTGCACAAAAGCGATTCTTGCGAAGCAATGTGAACACTTCTGCTTCCCAGGCACAGAGAAGGTGCTAGCAGGGAATTCTCTGCCTGCCTTTCCCCAGTGCTCTGCAAGCTCTCCAGGACAACATAGAATCTGGGGCTCTGTGCTTTCTTTCCTTCTGAACAAGTGTTACTGTTTTCTGCACAAAAGCGATTCTGCGAAGCAATGTGAACAGGCACAGAGAAAGTGCTAGCAGGGAATTCTCTGCCTGCCTTTCCCCAGTGCTCTGCAAGCTCTCCAGGACAACATAGAATCTCGGGCTCTGTGCTTTCTTTCGTTCTGAACAAGTGTTACTGTTTTCTGCACAAAAGCGATTCTTGCGAAGCAATGTGAACACTTCTGCTTCCCAGGCACAGAGAAGGTGCTAGCAGGGAATTCTCTGCCTGCCTTTCCCCAGTGCTCTGCAAGCTCTCCAGGACAACATAAAATCTGGGGCTCTGTGCTTTCTTTCCTTCTGAACAAGTGTTACTGTTTTCTGCACAAAAGCGATTCTGCGAAGCAATGTGAACACTTCTGCTTCCCAGGCACAGAGAAGGTGCTAGCAAGGAATTCTCTGCCTGCCTTTCCCCAGTGCTCTGCAAGCTCTCCAGGACAACAAAAAATCTGGGGCTCTGTGCTTTCTTTCCTTCTGAACAAGTGTTAGTGTTTTCTGCACAAAAGCGATTCTTGCGAAGCAATGTGAACACTTCTGCTTCCCAGGCACAGAGAAGGTGCTAGCAGGGAATTCTCTGCCTGCCTTTCCCCAGTGCTCTGCAAGCTCTCCAGGACAACATAGAATCTGGGGCTCAGTGCTTTCTTTCCTTCTGAACAAGTGTTAGTGTTTTCTGCACAAAAGCGATTCTTGCGAAGCAATGTGAACACTTCTGCTTCCCAGGCACAGAGAAGGTGCTAGCAGGGAATTCTCTGCCTGCCTTTCCCCAGTGCTCTGCAAGCTCTCCAGGACAACATAAAATCTGGGGCTCTGTGCTTTCTTTCCTTCTGAACAAGTGTTAGTGTTTTCTGCACAAAAGCGATTCTTGCGAAGCAATGTGAACACTTCTGCTTCCCAGGCACAGAGAAGGTGCTATCAGGGAATTCTCTGCCTGCCTTTCCCCAGTGCTTTGCAAGCTCTCCAGGACAACATAGAATCTGGGGCTCTGTGCTTTCTTTCCTTCTGAACAAGTGTTAGTGTTTTCTGCACAAAAGCGATTCTTGCGAAGCAATGTGAACACTTCTGCTTCCCAGGCACAGAGAAGGTGCTAGCAGGGAATTCTCTGCCTGCCTTTCCCCAGTGCTCTGCAAGCTCTCCAGGACAACATAGAATCTGGGGCTCTGTGCTTTTTTTCCTTCTGAACAAGTGTTACTGTTTTCTGCACAAAAGCGATTCTGCGAAGCAATGTGAACAGGCACAGAGAAAGTGCTAGCAGGGAATTCTCTGCCTGCCTTTCCCCAGTGCTCTGCAAGCTCTCCAGGACAACATAGAATCTGGGGCTCTGTGCTTTCTTTCGTTCTGAACAAGTGTTACTGTTTTCTGCACAAAAGCGATTCTTGCGAAGCAATGTGAACACTTCTGCTTCCCAGGCACAGAGAAGGTGCTAGCAGGGAATTCTCTGCCTGCCTTTCCCCAGTGCTCTGCAAGCTCTCCAGGACAACATAAAATCTGGGGCTCTGTGCTTTCTTTCGTTCTGAACAAGTGTTACTGTTTTCTGCACAAAAGCGATTCTGCGAAGCAATGTGAACACTTCTGCTTCCCAGGCACAGAGAAGGTGCTAGCAAGGAATTCTCTGCCTGCCTTTCCCCAGTGCTCTGCAAGCTCTCCAGGACAACAAAAAATCTGGGGCTCTGTGCTTTCTTTCCTTCTGAACAAGTGTTAGTGTTTTCTGCACAAAAGCGATTCTTGCGAAGCAATGTGAACACTTCTGCTTCCCAGGCACAGAGAAGGTGCTAGCAGGGAATTCTCTGCCTGCCTTTCCCCAGTGCTCTGCAAGCTCTCCAGGACAACATAAAATCTGGGGCTCTGTGCTTTCTTTCCTTCTGAACAAGTGTTACTGTTTTCTGCACAAAAGCGATTCTTGCGAAGCAATGTGAACACTTCTGCTTCCCAGGCACAGAGAAGGTGCTAGCAGGGAATTCTCTGCCTGCCTTTCCCCAGTGCTCTGCAAGCTCTCCAGGACAACATAGAATCTGGGGCTCTGTGCTTTCTTTCCTTCTGAACAAGTGTTACTGTTTTCTGCACAAAAGCGATTCTTGCGAAGCAATGTGAACACTTCTGCTTCCCAGGCACAGAGAAGGTGCTAGCAGGGAATTCTCTGCCTGCCTTTCCCCAGTGCTCTGCAAGCTCTCCAGGACAACATAGAATCTGGGGCTCTGTGCTTTCTTTCCTTCTGAACAAGTGTTACTGTTTTCTGCACAAAAGCGATTCTGCGAAGCAATGTGAACACGTCTGCTTCCCAGGCACAGAGAAGGTGCTAGCAGGGAATTCTCTGCCTGCCTTTCCCCAGTGCTCTGCAAGCTCTCCAGGACAACATAGAATCTGGGGCTCTGTGCTTTCTTTCGTTCTGAACAAGTGTTACTGTTTTCTGCACAAAAGCGATTCTGCGAAGCAATGTGAACAGGCACAGAGAAAGTGCTATCAGGGAATTCTCTGCCTGCCTTTCCCCAGTGCTCTGCAAGCTCTCCAGGACAACATAAAATCTGGGGATCTGTGCTTTCTTTCCTTCTGAACAAGTGTTAGTGTTTTCTGCAAAAAAGCGATTCTTGCGAATCAATGTGAACACTTCTGCTTCCCAGGCACAGAGAAGGTGCTATCAGGGTATTCTCTGCCTGCCTTTCCCCAGTGCTCTGCAAGCTCTCCAGGACAACATAGAATCTGGGGCTCTGTGCTTTCTTTCGTTCTGAACAAGTGTTACTGTTTTCTGCACAAAAGCGATTCTGCGAAGCAATGTGAACACTTCTGCTTCCCAGGCACAGAGAAGGTGCTATCAGGGAATTCTCTGCCTGCCTTTCCCCAGTGCTCTGCAAGCTCTCCAGGACAACATAAAATCTGGGGCTCTGTGCTTTCTTTCCTTCTGAACAAGTGTTAGTGTTTTCTGCACAAAAGCGATTCTTGCGAAGCAATGTGAACACTTCTGCTTCCCAGGCACAGAGAAGGTGCTAGCAGGGAATTCTCTGCCTGCCTTTCCCCAGTGCTCTGCAAGCTCTCCAGGACAACATAGAATCTGGGGCTCTGTGCTTTCTTTCCTTCTGAACAAGTGTTACTGTTTTCTGCACAAAAGCGATTCTGCGAAGCAATGTGAACACTTCTGCTTCCCAGGCACAGAGAAGGTGCTAGCAAGGAATTCTCTGCCTGCCTTTCCCCAGTGCTCTGCAAGCTCTCCAGGACAACATAAAATCTGGGGCTCTGTGCTTTCTTTCCTTCTGAACAGCTGTTACTATTTTCTGCACAAAAGCGATTCTTGCGAAGCAATGTGAACAATTCTGCTTCCCAGGCACAGAGAAGGTGCTAGCAGGGAATTCTCTGCCTGCCTTTCCCCAGTGCTGTGCAAGCTCTCCAGGACAACATAGAATCTGGGGCTCTGTGCTTTCTTTCCTTCTGAACAAGTGTTACTGTTTTCTGCACAAAAGCGATTCTGCGAAGCAATGTGAACAGGCACAGAGAAGGTGCTATCAGGGAATTCTCTGCCTGCCTTTCCCCAGTGCTCTGCAAGCTCTCCAGGACAACATAAAATCTGGGGCTCTGTGCTTTCTTTCCTTCTGAACAAGTGTTACTGTTTTCAGCACAAAAGCGATTCTGCGAAGCAATGTGAACACTTCTGCTTCCCAGGCACAGAGAAGGTGCTAGCAAGGAATTCTCTGCCTGCCTTTCCCCAGTGCTCTGCAAGCTCTCCAGGACAACAAAAAATCTGGGGCTCTGTGCTTTCTTTCCTTCTGAACAAGTGTTAGTGTTTTCTGCACAAAAGCGATTCTGCGAAGCAATGTGAACACTTCTGCTTCCCAGGCACAGAGAAGGTGCTAGCAAGGAATTCTCTGCCTGCCTTTCCCCAGTGCTCTGCAAGCTCTCCAGGACAACATAAAATCTGGGGCTCTGTGCTTTCTTTCCTTCTGAACAACTGTTAATATTTTCTGCACAAAAGCGATTCTTGCGAAGCAATGTGAACACTTCTGCTTCCCAGGCACAGAGAAGGTGCTAGCAGGGAATTCTCTGCCTGCCTTTCCCCAGTGCTCTGCAAGCTCTCCAGGACAACATAGAATCTGGGGCTCTGTGCTTTCTTTCGTTCTGAACAAGTGTTACTGTTTTCTGCACAAAAGCGATTCTGCGAAGCAATGTGAACAGGCACAGAGAAGGTGCCATCAGGGAATTCTCTGCCTGCCTTTCCCCAGTGCTCTGCAAGCTCTCCAGGACAACATAGAATCTGGGGCTCTGTGCTTTCTTTCCTTCTGAACAAGTGTTACTGTTTTCTGCACAAAAGCGATTCTGCGAAGCAATGTGAACACTTGTGCTTCCCAGGCACAGAGAAGGTGCTAGCAAGGAATTCTCTGCCTGCCTTTCCCCAGTGCTCTGCAAGCTCTCCAGGACAACATAGAATCTGGGGCTCTGTGCTTTCTTTCGTTCTGAACAAGTGTTACTGTTTTCTGCACAAAAGCGATTCTGCGAAGCAATGTGAACACTTCTGCTTCCCAGGCACAGAGAAGGTGCTATCAGGGTATTCTCTGCCTGCCTTTCCCCAGTGCTCTGCAAGCTCTCCAGGACAACATAAAATCTGGGGCTCTGTGCTTTCTTTCGTTCTGAACAAGTGTTACTGTTTTCTGCACAAAAGCGATTCTGCGAAGCAATGTGAACACTTCTGCTTCCCAGGCACAGAGAAGGTGCTAGCAGGGAATTCTCTGCCTGCCTTTCCCCAGTGCTCTGCAAGCTCTCCAGGACAACATAGAATCTGGGGCTCTGTGCTTTCTTTCCTTCTGAACAAGTGTTACTGTTTTCTGCACAAAAGCGATTCTGCGAAGCAATGTGAACACTTCTGCTTCCCAGGCACAGAGAAAGTGCTAGCAGGGAATTCTCTGCCTGCCTTTCCCCAGTGCTCTGCAAGCTCTCCAGGACAACATAGAATCTGGGGCTCTGTGCTTTCTTTCCTTCTGAACAAGTGTTACTGTTTTCTGCACAAAAGCGATTCTTGCGAATCAATGTGAACACTTCTGCTTCCCAGGCACAGAGAAGGTGCTAGCAGGGAATTCTCTGCCTGCCTTTCCCCAGTGCTCTGCAAGCTCTCCAGGACAACATAGAATCTGGGGCTCTGTGCTTTCTTTCGTTCTGAACAAGTGTTACTGTTTTCTGCACAAAAGCGATTCTGCGAAGCAATGTGAACACTTCTGCTTCCCAGGCACAGAGAAGGTGCTATCAGGGTATTCTCTGCCTGCCTTTCCCCAGTGCTCTGCAAGCTCTCCAGGACAACATAAAATCTGGGGCTCTGTGCTTTCTTTCCTTCTGAACAAGTGTTAGTGTTTTCTGCACAAAAGAGATTCTTGCGAAGCAATGTGAACACTTCTGCTTCCCAGGCACAGAGAAGGTGCTAGCAGGGAATTCTCTGCCTGCCTTTCCCCAGTGCTCTGCAAGCTCTCCAGGACAACATAGAATCTGGGGCTCTGTGCTTTCTTTCGTTCTGAACAAGTGTTACTGTTTTCTGCACAAAAGCGATTCTGCGAAGCAATGTGAACAGGCACAGAGAAGGTGCCATCAGGGAATTCTCTGCCTGCCTTTACCCAGTGCTCTGCAAGCTCTCCAGGACTACATAAAATCTGGGGCTCTGTGCTTTCTTTCCTTCTGAACAAGTGTTACTGTTTTCTGCACAAAAGCGATTCTGCGAAGCAATGTGAACACTTCTGCTTCCCAGGCACAGAGAAGGTGCTATCAGGGAATTCTCTGCCTGCCTTTCCCCAGTGCTCTGCAAGCTCTCCAGGGCAACATAAAATCTGGGGCTCTGTGCTTTCTTTCCTTCTGAACAAGTGTTAGTGTTTTCTGCAAAAAAGCGATTCTTGCGAAGCAATGTGAACACTTCTGCTTCCCAGGCACAGAGAAGGTGCTAGCAGGGAATTCTCTGCCTGCCTTTCCCCAGTGCTCTGCAAGCTCTCCAGGACAACATAGAATCTGGGGCTCTGTGCTTTCTTTCCTTCTGAACAAGTGTTACTGTTTTCTGCACAAAAGCGATTCTGCGAAGCAATGTGAACACTTCTGCTTCCCAGGCACAGAGAAGGTGCTAGGAAGGAATTCTCTGCCTGCCTTTCCCCAGTGCTCTGCAAGCTCTCCAGGACAACAAAAAATCTGGGGCTCTGTGCTTTCTTTCCTTCTGAACAAGTGTTAGTGTTTTCTGCACAAAAGCGATTCTTGCGAAGCAATGTGAACACTTCTGCTTCCCAGGCACAGAGAAGGTGCTAGCAGGGAATTCTCTGCCTGCCTTTCCCCAGTGCTCTGCAAGCTCTCCAGGACAACATAGAATCTGGAACTCTGTGCTTTCTTTCGTTCTGAACAAGTGTTAGTGTTTTCTGCACAAAAGCGATTCTTGCGAAGCAATGTGAACACTTCTGCTTCCCAGGCACAGAGAAGGTGCTAGCAGGGAATTCTCTGCCTGCCTTTCCCCAGTGCTCTGCAAGCTCTCCAGGACAACATAAAATCTGGGGCTCTGTGCTTTCTTTCCTTCTGAACAAGTGTTACTGTTTTCTGCACAAAAGCGATTCTTGCGAAGCAATGTGAACACTTCTGCTTCCCAGGCACAGAGAAGGTGCTAGCAGGGAATTCTCTGCCTGCCTTTCCCCAGTGCTCTGCAAGCTCTCCAGGACAACATAGAATCTGGGGCTCTGTGCTTTCTTTCCTTCTGAACAAGTGTTAGTGTTTTCTGCACAAAAGCGATTCTTGCGAAGCAATGTGAACACTTCTGCTTCCCAGGCACAGAGAAGGTGCTAGCAGGGAATTCTCTGCCTGCCTTTCCCCAGTGCTCTGCAAGCTCTCCAGGACAACATAGAATCTGGGGCTCTGTGCTTTCTTTCCTTCTGAACAAGTGTTACTGTTTTCTGCACAAAAGCGATTCTGCGAAGCAATGTGAACACGTCTGCTTCCCAGGCACAGAGAAGGTGCTAGCAGGGAATTCTCTGCCTGCCTTTCCCCAGTGCTCTGCAAGCTCTCCAGGACAACATAGAATCTGGGGCTCTGTGCTTTCTTTCGTTCTGAACAAGTGTTACTGTTTTCTGCACAAAAGCGATTCTGCGAAGCAATGTGAACAGGCACAGAGAAAGTGCTAGCAGGGAATTCTCTGCCTGCCTTTCCCCAGTGCTCTGCAAGCTCTCCAGGACTACATAAAATCTGGGGCTCTGTGCTTTCTTTCCTTCTGAACAAGTGTTACTGTTTTCTGCACAAAAGCGATTCTTGCGAAGCAATGTGAACACTTCTGCTTCCCAGGCACAGAGAAGGTGCTAGCAAGGAATTCTCTGCCTGCCTTTCCCCAGTGCTCTGCAAGCTCTCCAGGACAACATAGAATCTGGGGCTCTGTGCTTTCTTTCGTTCTGAACAAGTGTTACTGTTTTCTGCACAAAAGCGATTCTGCGAAGCAATGTGAACACTTCTGCTTCCCAGGCACAGAGAAGGTGCTAGCAGGGAATTCTCTGCCTGCCTTTCCCCAGTGCTCTGCAAGCTCTCCAGGACAACATAAAATCTGGGGCTCTGTGCTTTCTTTCGTTCTGAACAAGTGTTACTGTTTTCTGCACAAAAGCGATTCTGCGAAGCAATGTGAACACTTCTGCTTCCCAGGCACAGAGAAGGTGCTAGCAAGGAATTCTCTGCCTGCCTTTCCCCAGTGCTCTGCAAGCTCTCCAGGACAACATAGAATCTGGGGCTCTGTGCTTTCTTTCGTTCTGAAGAAGTGTTACTGTTTTCTGCACAAAAGCGATTCTGCGAAGCAATGTGAACACTTCTGCTTCCCAGGCACAGAGAAGGTGCTATCAGGGTATTCTCTGCCTGCCTTTCCCCAGTGCTCTGCAAGCTCTCCAGGACAACATAGAATCTGGGGCTCTGTGCTTTCTTTCGTTCTGAACAAGTGTTACTGTTTTCTGCACAAAAGCGATTCTGCGAAGCAATGTGAACACTTCTGCTTCCCAGGCACAGAGAAGGTGCTATCAGGGAATTCTCTGCCTGCCTTTCCCCAGTGCTCTGCAAGCTCTCCAGGGCAACATAAAATCTGGGGCTCTGTGCTTTCTTTCCTTCTGAACAAGTGTTAGTGTTTTCTGCACAAAAGCGATTCTTGCGAAGCAATGTGAACACTTCTGCTTCCCAGGCACAGAGAAGGTGCTAGCAGGGAATTCTCTGCCTGCCTTTCCCCAGTGCTCTGCAAGCTCTCCAGGACAACATAGAATCTGGGGCTCTGTGCTTTCTTTCCTTCTGAACAAGTGTTACTGTTTTCTGCACAAAAGCGATTCTGCGAAGCAATGTGAACATGTCTGCTTCCCAGGCACAGAGAAGGTGCTAGCAAGGAATTCTCTGCCTGCCTTTCCCCAGTGCTCTGCAAGCTCTCCAGGACAACATAGAATCTGGGGCTCTGTGCTTTCTTTCGTTCTGAACAAGTGTTAGTGTTTTCTGCACAAAAGCGATTCTTGCGAAGCAATGTGAACACTTCTGCTTCCCAGGCACAGAGAAGGTGCTAGCAGGGAATTCTCTGCCTGCCTTTCCCCAGTGCTCTGCAAGCTCTCCAGGACAACATAGAATCTGGGGCTCTGTGCTTTCTTTCCTTCTGAACAAGTGTTACTGTTTTCTGCACAAAAGCGATTCTGCGAAGCAATGTGAACACTTCTGCTTCCCAGGCACAGAGAAGGTGCTATCAGGGTATTCTCTGCCTGCCTTTCCCCAGTGCTCTGCAAGCTCTCCAGGACAACATAAAATCTGGGGCTCTGTGCTTTCTTTCCTTCTGAACAAGTGTTAGTGTTTTCTGCACAAAAGCGATTCTTGCGAAGCAATGTGAACACTTCTGCTTCCCAGGCACAGAGAAGGTGCTATCAGGGAATTCTCTGCCTGCCTTTCCCCAGTGCTTTGCAAGCTCTCCAGGACAACATAGAATCTGGGGCTCTGTGCTTTCTTTCCTTCTGAACAAGTGTTAGTGTTTTCTGCACAAAAGCGATTCTTGCGAAGCAATGTGAACACTTCTGCTTCCCAGGCACAGAGAAGGTGCTATCAGGGAATTCTCTGCCTGCCTTTCCCCAGTGCTCTGCAAGCTCTCCAGGACAACATAGAATCTGGGGCTCTGTGCTTTCTTTCCTTCTGAACAAGTGTTACTGTTTTCTGCACAAAAGCGATTCTGCGAAGCAATGTGAACAGGCACAGAGAAAGTGCTAGCAGGGAATTCTCTGCCTGCCTTTCCCCAGTGCTCTGCAAGCTCTCCAGGACAACATAGAATCTGGGGCTCTGTGCTTTCTTTCGTTCTGAACAAGTGTTACTGTTTTCTGCACAAAAGCGATTCTGCGAAGCAATGTGAACACTTCTGCTTCCCAGGCACAGAGAAGGTGCTAGCAAGGAATTCTCTGCCTGCCTTTCCCCAGTGCTCTGCAAGCTCTCCAGGACAACAAAAAATCTGGGGCTCTGTGCTTTCTTTCCTTCTGAACAAGTGTTAGTGTTTTCTGCACAAAAGCGATTCTTGCGAAGCAATGTGAACACGTCTGCTTCCCAGGCACAGAGAAGGTGCTAGCAGGGAATTCTCTGCCTGCCTTTCCCCAGTGCTCTGCAAGCTCTCCAGGACAACATAGAATCTGGGGCTCAGTGCTTTCTTTCGTTCTGAACAAGTGTTAGTGTTTTCTGCACAAAAGCGATTCTTGCGAAGCAATGTGAACACTTCTGCTTCCCAGGCACAGAGAAGGTGCTAGCAGGGAATTCTCTGCCTGCCTTTCCCCAGTGCTCTGCAAGCTCTCCAGGACAACATAAAATCTGGGGCTCTGTGCTTTCTTTCCTTCTGAACAAGTGTTAGTGTTTTCTGCACAAAAGCGATTCTTGCGAAGCAATGTGAACACTTCTGCTTCCCAGGCACAGAGAAGGTGCTATCAGGGAATTCTCTGCCTGCCTTTCCCCAGTGCTTTGCAAGCTCTCCAGGACAACATAGAATCTGGGGCTCTGTGCTTTCTTTCCTTCTGAACAAGTGTTAGTGTTTTCTGCACAAAAGCGATTCTTGCGAAGCAATGTGAACACTTCTGCTTCCCAGGCACAGAGAAGGTGCTAGCAGGGAATTCTCTGCCTGCCTTTCCCCAGTGCTCTGCAAGCTCTCCAGGACAACATAGAATCTGGGGCTCTGTGCTTTCTTTCCTTCTGAACAAGTGTTACTGTTTTCTGCACAAAAGCGATTCTGCGAAGCAATGTGAACAGGCACAGAGAAGGTGCTATCAGGGAATTCTCTGCCTGCCTTTCCCCAGTGCTCTGCAAGCTCTCCAGGACAACATAAAATCTGGGGCTCTGTGCTTTCTTTCCTTCTGAACAAGTGTTACTGTTTTCTGCACAAAAGCGATTCTGCGAAGCAATGTGAACACTTCTGCTTCCCAGGCACAGAGAAGGTGCTAGCAAGGAATTCTCTGCCTGCCTTTCCCCAGTGCTCTGCAAGCTCTCCAGGACAACAAAAAATCTGGGGCTCTGTGCTTTCTTTCCTTCTGAACAAGTGTTAGTGTTTTCTGCACAAAAGCGATTCTTGCGAAGCAATGTGAACACTTCTGCTTCCCAGGCACAGAGAAGGTGCTAGCAGGGAATTCTCTGCCTGCCTTTCCCCAGTGCTCTGCAAGCTCTCCAGGACAACATAAAATCTGGGGCTCTGTGCTTTCTTTCCTTCTGAACAAGTGTTACTGTTTTCTGCACAAAAGCGATTCTTGCGAAGCAATGTGAACACTTCTGCTTCCCAGGCACAGAGAAGGTGCTAGCAGGGAATTCTCTGCCTGCCTTTCCCCAGTGCTCTGCAAGCTCTCCAGGACAACATAGAATCTGGGGCTCTGTGCTTTCTTTCCTTCTGAACAAGTGTTAGTGTTTTCTGCACAAAAGCGATTCTTGCGAAGCAATGTGAACACTTCTGCTTCCCAGGCACAGAGAAGGTGCTAGCAGGGAATTCTCTGCCTGCCTTTCCCCAGTGCTCTGCAAGCTCTCCAGGACAACATAGAATCTGGGGCTCTGTGCTTTCTTTCCTTCTGAACAAGTGTTACTGTTTTCTGCACAAAAGCGATTCTGCGAAGCAATGTGAACACGTCTGCTTCCCAGGCACAGAGAAGGTGCTAGCAGGGAATTCTCTGCCTGCCTTTCCCCAGTGCTCTGCAAGCTCTCCAGGACAACATAGAATCTGGGGCTCTGTGCTTTCTTTCGTTCTGAACAAGTGTTACTGTTTTCTGCACAAAAGCGATTCTGCGAAGCAATGTGAACAGGCACAGAGAAAGTGCTATCAGGGAATTCTCTGCCTGCCTTTCCCCAGTGCTCTGCAAGCTCTCCAGGACAACATAAAATCTGGGGATCTGTGCTTTCTTTCCTTCTGAACAAGTGTTAGTGTTTTCTGCAAAAAAGCGATTCTTGCGAATCAATGTGAACACTTCTGCTTCCCAGGCACAGAGAAGGTGCTATCAGGGTATTCTCTGCCTGCCTTTCCCCAGTGCTCTGCAAGCTCTCCAGGACAACATAGAATCTGGGGCTCTGTGCTTTCTTTCGTTCTGAACAAGTGTTACTGTTTTCTGCACAAAAGCGATTCTGCGAAGCAATGTGAACACTTCTGCTTCCCAGGCACAGAGAAGGTGCTATCAGGGAATTCTCTGCCTGCCTTTCCCCAGTGCTCTGCAAGCTCTCCAGGACAACATAAAATCTGGGGCTCTGTGCTTTCTTTCCTTCTGAACAAGTGTTAGTGTTTTCTGCACAAAAGCGATTCTTGCGAAGCAATGTGAACACTTCTGCTTCCCAGGCACAGAGAAGGTGCTAGCAGGGAATTCTCTGCCTGCCTTTCCCCAGTGCTCTGCAAGCTCTCCAGGACAACATAGAATCTGGGGCTCTGTGCTTTCTTTCCTTCTGAACAAGTGTTACTGTTTTCTGCACAAAAGCGATTCTGCGAAGCAATGTGAACACTTCTGCTTCCCAGGCACAGAGAAGGTGCTAGCAAGGAATTCTCTGCCTGCCTTTCCCCAGTGCTCTGCAAGCTCTCCAGGACAACATAGAATCTGGGGCTCTGTGCTTTCTTTCCTTCTGAACAAGTGTTACTGTTTTCTGCACAAAAGCGATTCTGCGAAGCAATGTGAACACGTCTGCTTCCCAGGCACAGAGAAGGTGCTAGCAGGGAATTCTCTGCCTGCCTTTCCCCAGTGCTCTGCAAGCTCTCCAGGACAACATAGAATCTGGGGCTCTGTGCTTTCTTTCGTTCTGAGCAAGTGTTACTGTTTTCTGCACAAAAGCGATTCTTGCGAAGCAATGTGAACACTTCTGCTTCCCAGGCACAGAGAAGGTGCTAGCAAGGAATTCTCTGCCTGCCTTTCCCCAGTGCTCTGCAAGCTCTCCAGGACAACATAGAATCTGGGGCTCTGTGCTTTCTTTCGTTCTGAACAAGTGTTACTGTTTTCTGCACAAAAGCGATTCTGCGAAGCAATGTGAACACTTCTGCTTCCCAGGCACAGAGAAGGTGCTATCAGGGTATTCTCTGCCTGCCTTTCCCCAGTGCTCTGCAAGCTCTCCAGGACAACATAAAATCTGGGGCTCTGTGCTTTCTTTCGTTCTGAACAAGTGTTACTGTTTTCTGCACAAAAGCGATTCTGCGAAGCAATGTGAACACTTGTGCTTCCCAGGCACAGAGAAGGTGCTAGCAAGGAATTCTCTGCCTGCCTTTCCCCAGTGCTCTGCAAGCTCTCCAGGACAACATAGAATCTGGGGCTCTGTGCTTTCTTTCGTTCTGAACAAGTGTTACTGTTTTCTGCACAAAAGCGATTCTGCGAAGCAATGTGAACACTTCTGCTTCCCAGGCACAGAGAAGGTGCAATCAGGGTATTCTCTGCCTGCCTTTCCCCAGTGCTCTGCAAGCTCTCCAGGACAACATAGAATCTGGGGCTCTGTGCTTTCTTTCGTTCTGAACAAGTGTTACTGTTTTCTGCACAAAAGCGATTCTGCGAAGCAATGTGAACACTTCTGCTTCCCAGGCACAGAGAAGGTGCTATCAGGGAATTCTCTGCCTGCCTTTCCCCAGTGCTCTGCAAGCTCTCCAGGACAACATAAAATCTGGGGCTCTGTGCTTTCTTTCCTTCTGAACAAGTGTTAGTGTTTTCTGCACAAAAGCGATTCTTGCGAAGCAATGTGAACACTTCTGCTTCCCAGGCACAGAGAAGGTGCTAGCAGGGAATTCTCTGCCTGCCTTTCCCCAGTGCTCTGCAAGCTCTCCAGGACAACATAGAATCTGGGGCTCTGTGCTTTCTTTCCTTCTGAACAAGTGTTACTGTTTTCTGCACAAAAGCGATTCTGCGAAGCAATGTGAACATGTCTGCTTCCCAGGCACAGAGAAGGTGCTAGCAAGGAATTCTCTGCCTGCCTTTCCCCAGTGCTCTGCAAGCTCTCCAGGACAACATAGAATCTGGGGCTCTGTGCTTTCTTTCGTTCTGAACAAGTGTTAGTGTTTTCTGCACAAAAGCGATTCTTGCGAAGCAATGTGAACACTTCTGCTTCCCAGGCACAGAGAAGGTGCTAGCAGGGAATTCTCTGCCTGCCTTTCCCCAGTGCTCTGCAAGCTCTCCAGGACAACATAGAATCTGGGGCTCTGTGCTTTCTTTCCTTCTGAACAAGTGTTACTGTTTTCTGCACAAAAGCGATTCTGCGAAGCAATGTGAACACTTCTGCTTCCCAGGCACAGAGAAGGTGCTATCAGGGTATTCTCTGCCTGCCTTTCCCCAGTGCTCTGCAAGCTCTCCAGGACAACATAAAATCTGGGGCTCTGTGCTTTCTTTCCTTCTGAACAAGTGTTAGTGTTTTCTGCACAAAAGCGATTCTTGCGAAGCAATGTGAACACTTCTGCTTCCCAGGCACAGAGAAGGTGCTATCAGGGAATTCTCTGCCTGCCTTTCCCCAGTGCTTTGCAAGCTCTCCAGGACAACATAGAATCTGGGGCTCTGTGCTTTCTTTCCTTCTGAACAAGTGTTAGTGTTTTCTGCACAAAAGCGATTCTTGCGAAGCAAAGTGAACACTTCTGCTTCCCAGGCACAGAGAAGGTGCTAGCAGGGAATTCTCTGCCTGCCTTTCCCCAGTGCTCTGCAAGCTCTCCAGGACAACATAGAATCTGGGGCTCTGTGCTTTCTTTCCTTCTGAACAAGTGTTACTGTTTTCTGCACAAAAGCGATTCTGCGAAGCAATGTGAACAGGCACAGAGAAAGTGCTAGCAGGGAATTCTCTGCCTGCCTTTCCCCAGTGCTCTGCAAGCTCTCCAGGACAACATAGAATCTGGGGCTCTGTGCTTTCTTTCGTTCTGAACAAGTGTTACTGTTTTCTGCACAAAAGCGATTCTGCGAAGCAATGTGAACAGGCACAGAGAAGGTGCTATCAGGGAATTCTCTGCCTGCCTTTCCCCAGTGCTCTGCAAGCTCTCCAGGACAACATAAAATCTGGGGCTCTGTGCTTTCTTTCCTTCTGAACAAGTGTTACTGTTTTCTGCACAAAAGCGATTCTGCGAAGCAATGTGAACACTTCTGCTTCCCAGGCACAGAGAAGGTGCTAGCAAGGAATTCTCTGCCTGCCTTTCCCCAGTGCTCTGCAAGCTCTCCAGGACAACAAAAAATCTGGGGCTCTGTGCTTTCTTTCCTTCTGAACAAGTGTTAGTGTTTTCTGCACAAAAGCGATTCTTGCGAAGCAATGTGAACACTTCTGCTTCCCAGGCACAGAGAAGGTGCTAGCAGGGAATTCTCTGCCTGCCTTTCCCCAGTGCTCTGCAAGCTCTCCAGGACAACATAGAATCTGGGGCTCAGTGCTTTCTTTCGTTCTGAACAAGTGTTAGTGTTTTCTGCACAAAAGCGATTCTTGCGAAGCAATGTGAACACTTCTGCTTCCCAGGCACAGAGAAGGTGCTAGCAGGGAATTCTCTGCCTGCCTTTCCCCAGTGCTCTGCAAGCTCTCCAGGACAACATAAAATCTGGGGCTCTGTGCTTTCTTTCCTTCTGAACAAGTGTTAGTGTTTTCTGCACAAAAGCGATTCTTGCGAAGCAATGTGAACACTTCTGCTTCCCAGGCACAGAGAAGGTGCTATCAGGGAATTCTCTGCCTGCCTTTCCCCAGTGCTTTGCAAGCTCTCCAGGACAACATAGAATCTGGGGCTCTGTGCTTTCTTTCCTTCTGAACAAGTGTTAGTGTTTTCTGCACAAAAGCGATTCTTGCGAAGCAATGTGAACACTTCTGCTTCCCAGGCACAGAGAAGGTGCTAGCAGGGAATTCTCTGCCTGCCTTTCCCCAGTGCTCTGCAAGCTCTCCAGGACAACATAGAATCTGGGGCTCTGTGCTTTCTTTCCTTCTGAACAAGTGTTACTGTTTTCTGCACAAAAGCGATTCTGCGAAGCAATGTGAACAGGCACAGAGAAAGTGCTAGCAGGGAATTCTCTGCCTGCCTTTCCCCAGTGCTCTGCAAGCTCTCCAGGACAACATAGAATCTCGGGCTCTGTGCTTTCTTTCGTTCTGAACAAGTGTTACTGTTTTCTGCACAAAAGCGATTCTTGCGAAGCAATGTGAACACTTCTGCTTCCCAGGCACAGAGAAGGTGCTAGCAGGGAATTCTCTGCCTGCCTTTCCCCAGTGCTCTGCAAGCTCTCCAGGACAACATAAAATCTGGGGCTCTGTGCTTTCTTTCCTTCTGAACAAGTGTTACTGTTTTCTGCACAAAAGCGATTCTGCGAAGCAATGTGAACACTTCTGCTTCCCAGGCACAGAGAAGGTGCTAGCAAGGAATTCTCTGCCTGCCTTTCCCCAGTGCTCTGCAAGCTCTCCAGGACAACAAAAAATCTGGGGCTCTGTGCTTTCTTTCCTTCTGAACAAGTGTTAGTGTTTTCTGCACAAAAGCGATTCTTGCGAAGCAATGTGAACACTTCTGCTTCCCAGGCACAGAGAAGGTGCTAGCAGGGAATTCTCTGCCTGCCTTTCCCCAGTGCTCTGCAAGCTCTCCAGGACAACATAGAATCTGGGGCTCAGTGCTTTCTTTCCTTCTGAACAAGTGTTAGTGTTTTCTGCACAAAAGCGATTCTTGCGAAGCAATGTGAACACTTCTGCTTCCCAGGCACAGAGAAGGTGCTAGCAGGGAATTCTCTGCCTGCCTTTCCCCAGTGCTCTGCAAGCTCTCCAGGACAACATAAAATCTGGGGCTCTGTGCTTTCTTTCCTTCTGAACAAGTGTTAGTGTTTTCTGCACAAAAGCGATTCTTGCGAAGCAATGTGAACACTTCTGCTTCCCAGGCACAGAGAAGGTGCTATCAGGGAATTCTCTGCCTGCCTTTCCCCAGTGCTTTGCAAGCTCTCCAGGACAACATAGAATCTGGGGCTCTGTGCTTTCTTTCCTTCTGAACAAGTGTTAGTGTTTTCTGCACAAAAGCGATTCTTGCGAAGCAATGTGAACACTTCTGCTTCCCAGGCACAGAGAAGGTGCTAGCAGGGAATTCTCTGCCTGCCTTTCCCCAGTGCTCTGCAAGCTCTCCAGGACAACATAGAATCTGGGGCTCTGTGCTTTTTTTCCTTCTGAACAAGTGTTACTGTTTTCTGCACAAAAGCGATTCTGCGAAGCAATGTGAACAGGCACAGAGAAAGTGCTAGCAGGGAATTCTCTGCCTGCCTTTCCCCAGTGCTCTGCAAGCTCTCCAGGACAACATAGAATCTGGGGCTCTGTGCTTTCTTTCGTTCTGAACAAGTGTTACTGTTTTCTGCACAAAAGCGATTCTTGCGAAGCAATGTGAACACTTCTGCTTCCCAGGCACAGAGAAGGTGCTAGCAGGGAATTCTCTGCCTGCCTTTCCCCAGTGCTCTGCAAGCTCTCCAGGACAACATAAAATCTGGGGCTCTGTGCTTTCTTTCGTTCTGAACAAGTGTTACTGTTTTCTGCACAAAAGCGATTCTGCGAAGCAATGTGAACACTTCTGCTTCCCAGGCACAGAGAAGGTGCTAGCAAGGAATTCTCTGCCTGCCTTTCCCCAGTGCTCTGCAAGCTCTCCAGGACAACAAAAAATCTGGGGCTCTGTGCTTTCTTTCCTTCTGAACAAGTGTTAGTGTTTTCTGCACAAAAGCGATTCTTGCGAAGCAATGTGAACACTTCTGCTTCCCAGGCACAGAGAAGGTGCTAGCAGGGAATTCTCTGCCTGCCTTTCCCCAGTGCTCTGCAAGCTCTCCAGGACAACATAAAATCTGGGGCTCTGTGCTTTCTTTCCTTCTGAACAAGTGTTACTGTTTTCTGCACAAAAGCGATTCTTGCGAAGCAATGTGAACACTTCTGCTTCCCAGGCACAGAGAAGGTGCTAGCAGGGAATTCTCTGCCTGCCTTTCCCCAGTGCTCTGCAAGCTCTCCAGGACAACATAGAATCTGGGGCTCTGTGCTTTCTTTCCTTCTGAACAAGTGTTACTGTTTTCTGCACAAAAGCGATTCTTGCGAAGCAATGTGAACACTTCTGCTTCCCAGGCACAGAGAAGGTGCTAGCAGGGAATTCTCTGCCTGCCTTTCCCCAGTGCTCTGCAAGCTCTCCAGGACAACATAGAATCTGGGGCTCTGTGCTTTCTTTCCTTCTGAACAAGTGTTACTGTTTTCTGCACAAAAGCGATTCTGCGAAGCAATGTGAACACGTCTGCTTCCCAGGCACAGAGAAGGTGCTAGCAGGGAATTCTCTGCCTGCCTTTCCCCAGTGCTCTGCAAGCTCTCCAGGACAACATAGAATCTGGGGCTCTGTGCTTTCTTTCGTTCTGAACAAGTGTTACTGTTTTCTGCACAAAAGCGATTCTGCGAAGCAATGTGAACAGGCACAGAGAAAGTGCTATCAGGGAATTCTCTGCCTGCCTTTCCCCAGTGCTCTGCAAGCTCTCCAGGACAACATAAAATCTGGGGATCTGTGCTTTCTTTCCTTCTGAACAAGTGTTAGTGTTTTCTGCAAAAAAGCGATTCTTGCGAATCAATGTGAACACTTCTGCTTCCCAGGCACAGAGAAGGTGCTATCAGGGTATTCTCTGCCTGCCTTTCCCCAGTGCTCTGCAAGCTCTCCAGGACAACATAGAATCTGGGGCTCTGTGCTTTCTTTCGTTCTGAACAAGTGTTACTGTTTTCTGCACAAAAGCGATTCTGCGAAGCAATGTGAACACTTCTGCTTCCCAGGCACAGAGAAGGTGCTATCAGGGAATTCTCTGCCTGCCTTTCCCCAGTGCTCTGCAAGCTCTCCAGGACAACATAAAATCTGGGGCTCTGTGCTTTCTTTCCTTCTGAACAAGTGTTAGTGTTTTCTGCACAAAAGCGATTCTTGCGAAGCAATGTGAACACTTCTGCTTCCCAGGCACAGAGAAGGTGCTAGCAGGGAATTCTCTGCCTGCCTTTCCCCAGTGCTCTGCAAGCTCTCCAGGACAACATAGAATCTGGGGCTCTGTGCTTTCTTTCCTTCTGAACAAGTGTTACTGTTTTCTGCACAAAAGCGATTCTGCGAAGCAATGTGAACACTTCTGCTTCCCAGGCACAGAGAAGGTGCTAGCAAGGAATTCTCTGCCTGCCTTTCCCCAGTGCTCTGCAAGCTCTCCAGGACAACATAAAATCTGGGGCTCTGTGCTTTCTTTCCTTCTGAACAGCTGTTACTATTTTCTGCACAAAAGCGATTCTTGCGAAGCAATGTGAACAATTCTGCTTCCCAGGCACAGAGAAGGTGCTAGCAGGGAATTCTCTGCCTGCCTTTCCCCAGTGCTGTGCAAGCTCTCCAGGACAACATAGAATCTGGGGCTCTGTGCTTTCTTTCCTTCTGAACAAGTGTTACTGTTTTCTGCACAAAAGCGATTCTGCGAAGCAATGTGAACAGGCACAGAGAAGGTGCTATCAGGGAATTCTCTGCCTGCCTTTCCCCAGTGCTCTGCAAGCTCTCCAGGACAACATAAAATCTGGGGCTCTGTGCTTTCTTTCCTTCTGAACAAGTGTTACTGTTTTCAGCACAAAAGCGATTCTGCGAAGCAATGTGAACACTTCTGCTTCCCAGGCACAGAGAAGGTGCTAGCAAGGAATTCTCTGCCTGCCTTTCCCCAGTGCTCTGCAAGCTCTCCAGGACAACAAAAAATCTGGGGCTCTGTGCTTTCTTTCCTTCTGAACAAGTGTTAGTGTTTTCTGCACAAAAGCGATTCTGCGAAGCAATGTGAACACTTCTGCTTCCCAGGCACAGAGAAGGTGCTAGCAAGGAATTCTCTGCCTGCCTTTCCCCAGTGCTCTGCAAGCTCTCCAGGACAACATAAAATCTGGGGCTCTGTGCTTTCTTTCCTTCTGAACAACTGTTAATATTTTCTGCACAAAAGCGATTCTTGCGAAGCAATGTGAACACTTCTGCTTCCCAGGCACAGAGAAGGTGCTAGCAGGGAATTCTCTGCCTGCCTTTCCCCAGTGCTCTGCAAGCTCTCCAGGACAACATAGAATCTGGGGCTCTGTGCTTTCTTTCGTTCTGAACAAGTGTTACTGTTTTCTGCACAAAAGCGATTCTGCGAAGCAATGTGAACAGGCACAGAGAAGGTGCCATCAGGGAATTCTCTGCCTGCCTTTCCCCAGTGCTCTGCAAGCTCTCCAGGACAACATAGAATCTGGGGCTCTGTGCTTTCTTTCCTTCTGAACAAGTGTTACTGTTTTCTGCACAAAAGCGATTCTGCGAAGCAATGTGAACACTTGTGCTTCCCAGGCACAGAGAAGGTGCTAGCAAGGAATTCTCTGCCTGCCTTTCCCCAGTGCTCTGCAAGCTCTCCAGGACAACATAGAATCTGGGGCTCTGTGCTTTCTTTCGTTCTGAACAAGTGTTACTGTTTTCTGCACAAAAGCGATTCTGCGAAGCAATGTGAACACTTCTGCTTCCCAGGCACAGAGAAGGTGCTATCAGGGTATTCTCTGCCTGCCTTTCCCCAGTGCTCTGCAAGCTCTCCAGGACAACATAAAATCTGGGGCTCTGTGCTTTCTTTCGTTCTGAACAAGTGTTACTGTTTTCTGCACAAAAGCGATTCTGCGAAGCAATGTGAACACTTCTGCTTCCCAGGCACAGAGAAGGTGCTAGCAGGGAATTCTCTGCCTGCCTTTCCCCAGTGCTCTGCAAGCTCTCCAGGACAACATAGAATCTGGGGCTCTGTGCTTTCTTTCCTTCTGAACAAGTGTTACTGTTTTCTGCACAAAAGCGATTCTGCGAAGCAATGTGAACACTTCTGCTTCCCAGGCACAGAGAAAGTGCTAGCAGGGAATTCTCTGCCTGCCTTTCCCCAGTGCTCTGCAAGCTCTCCAGGACAACATAGAATCTGGGGCTCTGTGCTTTCTTTCCTTCTGAACAAGTGTTACTGTTTTCTGCACAAAAGCGATTCTTGCGAATCAATGTGAACACTTCTGCTTCCCAGGCACAGAGAAGGTGCTAGCAGGGAATTCTCTGCCTGCCTTTCCCCAGTGCTCTGCAAGCTCTCCAGGACAACATAGAATCTGGGGCTCTGTGCTTTCTTTCGTTCTGAACAAGTGTTACTGTTTTCTGCACAAAAGCGATTCTGCGAAGCAATGTGAACACTTCTGCTTCCCAGGCACAGAGAAGGTGCTATCAGGGTATTCTCTGCCTGCCTTTCCCCAGTGCTCTGCAAGCTCTCCAGGACAACATAAAATCTGGGGCTCTGTGCTTTCTTTCCTTCTGAACAAGTGTTAGTGTTTTCTGCACAAAAGAGATTCTTGCGAAGCAATGTGAACACTTCTGCTTCCCAGGCACAGAGAAGGTGCTAGCAGGGAATTCTCTGCCTGCCTTTCCCCAGTGCTCTGCAAGCTCTCCAGGACAACATAGAATCTGGGGCTCTGTGCTTTCTTTCGTTCTGAACAAGTGTTACTGTTTTCTGCACAAAAGCGATTCTGCGAAGCAATGTGAACAGGCACAGAGAAGGTGCCATCAGGGAATTCTCTGCCTGCCTTTACCCAGTGCTCTGCAAGCTCTCCAGGACTACATAAAATCTGGGGCTCTGTGCTTTCTTTCCTTCTGAACAAGTGTTACTGTTTTCTGCACAAAAGCGATTCTGCGAAGCAATGTGAACACTTCTGCTTCCCAGGCACAGAGAAGGTGCTAGCAAGGAATTCTCTGCCTGCCTTTCCCCAGTGCTCTGCAAGCTCTCCAGGACAACATAGAATCTGGGGCTCTGTGCTTTCTTTCGTTCTGAACAAGTGTTACTGTTTTCTGCACAAAAGCGATTCTGCGAAGCAATGTGAACACTTCTGCTTCCCAGGCACAGAGAAGGTGCTATCAGGGTATTCTCTGCCTGCCTTTCCCCAGTGCTCTGCAAGCTCTCCAGGACAACATAAAATCTGGGGCTCTGTGCTTTCTTTCGTTCTGAACAAGTGTTACTGTTTTCTGCACAAAAGCGATTCTGCGAAGCAATGTGAACACTTCTGCTTCCCAGGCACAGAGAAGGTGCTAGCAGGGAATTCTCTGCCTGCCTTTCCCCAGTGCTCTGCAAGCTCTCCAGGACAACATAGAATCTGGGGCTCTGTGCTTTCTTTCCTTCTGAACAAGTGTTACTGTTTTCTGCACAAAAGCGATTCTGCGAAGCAATGTGAACACTTCTGCTTCCCAGGCACAGAGAAGGTGCTAGCAGGGAATTCTCTGCCTGCCTTTCCCCAGTGCTCTGCAAGCTCTCCAGGACAACATAGAATCTGGGGCTCTGTGCTTTCTTTCCTTCTGAACAAGTGTTACTGTTTTCTGCACAAAAGCGATTCTGCGAAGCAATGTGAACACTTCTGCTTCCCAGGCACAGAGAAGGTGCTAGCAGGGAATTCTCTGCCTGCCTTTCCCCAGTGCTCTGCAAGCTCTCCAGGACAACATAAAATCTGGGGCTCTGTGCTTTCTTTCCTTCTGAACAAGTGTTAGTGTTTTCTGCACAAAAGCGATTCTTGCGAAACAATGTGAACACTTCTGCTTCCCAGGCACAGAGAAGGTGCTAGCAGGGAATTCTCTGCCTGCCTTTCCCCAGTGCTCTGCAAGCTCTCCAGGACAACATAGAATCTGGGGCTCTGTGCTTTCTTTCCTTCTGAACAAGTGTTACTGTTTTCTGCACAAAAGCGATTCTGCGAAGCAATGTGAACACGTCTGCTTCCCAGGCACAGAGAAGGTGCTAGCAAGGAATTCTCTGCCTGCCTTTCCCCAGTGCTCTGCAAGCTCTCCAGGACAACATAAAATCTGGGGCTCTGTGCTTTCTTTCCTTCTGAACAACTGTTACTATTTTCTGCACAAAAGCGATTCTTGCGAAGCAATGTGAACACTTCTGCTTCCCAGGCACAGAGAAGGTGCTAGCAGGGAATTCTCTGCCTGCCTTTCCCCAGTGCTGTGCAAGCTCTCCAGGACAACATAGAATCTGGGGCTCTGTGCTTTCTTTCCTTCTGAACAAGTGTTACTGTTTTCTGCACAAAAGCGATTCTGCGAAGCAATGTGAACAGGCACAGAGAAAGTGCTAGCAGGGAATTCTCTGCCTGCCTTTCCCCAGTGCTCTGCAAGCTCTCCAGGACAACATAGAATCTGGGGCTCTGTGCTTTCTTTCGTTCTGAACAAGTGTTACTGTTTTCTGCACAAAAGCGATTCTGCGAAGCAATGTGAACAGGCACAGAGAAGGTGCTATCAGGGAATTCTCTGCCTGCCTTTCCCCAGTGCTCTGCAAGCTCTCCAGGACAACATAGAATCTGGGGCTCTGTGCTTTCTTTCCTTCTGAACAAGTGTTACTGTTTTCTGCACAAAAGCGATTCTGCGAAGCAATGTGAACACTTCTGCTTCCCAGGCACAGAGAAGGTGCTAGCAAGGAATTCTCTGCCTGCCTTTCCCCAGTGCTCTGCAAGCTCTCCAGGACAACAAAAAATCTGGGGCTCTGTGCTTTCTTTCCTTCTGAACAAGTGTTAGTGTTTTCTGCACAAAAGCGATTCTTGCGAAGCAATGTGAACACTTCTGCTTCCCAGGCACAGAGAAGGTGCTAGCAGGGAATTCTCTGCCTGCCTTTCCCCAGTGCTCTGCAAGCTCTCCAGGACAACATAGAATCTGGGGCTCAGTGCTTTCTTTCCTTCTGAACAAGTGTTACTGTTTTCTGCACAAAAGCGATTCTTGCGAAGCAATGTGAACACTTCTGCTTCCCAGGCACAGAGAAGGTGCTAGCAGGGAATTCTCTGCCTGCCTTTCCCCAGTGCTGTGCAAGCTCTCCAGGACAACATAGAATCTGGGGCTCTGTGCTTTCTTTCCTTCTGAACAAGTGTTACTGTTTTCTGCACAAAAGCGATTCTTGCGAAGCAATGTGAACACTTCTGCTTCCCAGGCACAGAGAAGGTGCTAGCAGGGAATTCTCTGCCTGCCTTTCCCCAGTGCTCTGCAAGCTCTCCAGGACAACATAGAATCTGGGGCTCTGTGCTTTCTTTCCTTCTGAACAAGTGTTACTGTTTTCTGCACAAAAGCGATTCTGCGAAGCAATGTGAACAGGCACAGAGAAGGTGCCATCAGGGAATTCTCTGCCTGCCTTTCCCCAGTGCTCTGCAAGCTCTCCAGGACTACATAAAATCTGGGGCTCTGTGCTTTCTTTCCTTCTGAACAAGTGTTACTGTTTTCTGCACAAAAGCGATTCTTGCGAAGCAATGTGAACACTTCTGCTTCCCAGGCACAGAGAAGGTGCTAGCAGGGAATTCTCTGCCTGCCTTTCCCCAGTGCTCTGCAAGCTCTCCAGGACAACATAGAATCTGGGGCTCTGTGCTTTCTTTCCTTCTGAACAAGTGTTACTGTTTTCTGCACAAAAGCGATTCTGCGAAGCAATGTGAACACGTCTGCTTCCCAGGCACAGAGAAGGTGCTAGCAGGGAATTCTCTGCCTGCCTTTCCCCAGTGCTCTGCAAGCTCTCCAGGACAACATAAAATCTGGGGCTCTGTGCTTTCTTTCCTTCTGAACAGCTGTTACTATTTTCTGCACAAAAGCGATTCTTGCGAAGCAATGTGAACACTTCTGCTTCCCAGGCACAGAGAAGGTGCTATCAGGGAATTCTCTGCCTGCCTTTCCCCAGTGCTCTGCAAGCTCTCCAGGACAACATAGAATCTGGGGCTCTGTGCTTTCTTTCCTTCTGAACAAGTGTTACTGTTTTCTGCACAAAAGCGATTCTGCGAAGCAATGTGAACACGTCTGCTTCCCAGGCACAGAGAAGGTGCTAGCAGGGAATTCTCTGCCTGCCTTTCCCCAGTGCTCTGCAAGCTCTCCAGGACAACATAAAATCTGGGGCTCTGTGCTTTCTTTCCTTCTGAACAAGTGTTAGTGTTTTCTGCACAAAAGCGATTCTTGCGAAGCAATGTGAACACTTCTGCTTCCCAGGCACAGAGAAGGTGCTAGCAGGGAATTCTCTGCCTGCCTTTCCCCAGTGCTCTGCAAGCTCTCCAGGACAACATAGAATCTGGGGCTCTGTGCTTTCTTTCCTTCTGAACAAGTGTTACTGTTTTCTGCACAAAAGCGATTCTGCGAAGCAATGTGAACACGTCTGCTTCCCAGGCACAGAGAAGGTGCTAGCAAGGAATTCTCTGCCTGCCTTTCCCCAGTGCTCTGCAAGCTCTCCAGGACAACATAAAATCTGGGGCTCTGTGCTTTCTTTCCTTCTGAACAACTGTTACTATTTTCTGCACAAAAGCGATTCTTGCGAAGCAATGTGAACACTTCTGCTTCCCAGGCACAGAGAAGGTGCTAGCAGGGAATTCTCTGCCTGCCTTTCCCCAGTGCTGTGCAAGCTCTCCAGGACAACATAGAATCTGGGGCTCTGTGCTTTCTTTCCTTCTGAACAAGTGTTACTGTTTTCTGCACAAAAGCGATTCTGCGAAGCAATGTGAACAGGCACAGAGAAAGTGCTAGCAGGGAATTCTCTGCCTGCCTTTCCCCAGTGCTCTGCAAGCTCTCCAGGACAACATAGAATCTGGGGCTCTGTGCTTTCTTTCGTTCTGAACAAGTGTTACTGTTTTCTGCACAAAAGCGATTCTGCGAAGCAATGTGAACAGGCACAGAGAAGGTGCTATCAGGGAATTCTCTGCCTGCCTTTCCCCAGTGCTCTGCAAGCTCTCCAGGACAACATAGAATCTGGGGCTCTGTGCTTTCTTTCCTTCTGAACAAGTGTTACTGTTTTCTGCACAAAAGCGATTCTGCGAAGCAATGTGAACACTTCTGCTTCCCAGGCACAGAGAAGGTGCTAGCAAGGAATTCTCTGCCTGCCTTTCCCCAGTGCTCTGCAAGCTCTCCAGGACAACAAAAAATCTGGGGCTCTGTGCTTTCTTTCCTTCTGAACAAGTGTTAGTGTTTTCTGCACAAAAGCGATTCTTGCGAAGCAATGTGAACACTTCTGCTTCCCAGGCACAGAGAAGGTGCTAGCAGGGAATTCTCTGCCTGCCTTTCCCCAGTGCTCTGCAAGCTCTCCAGGACAACATAGAATCTGGGGCTCTGTGCTTTCTTTCCTTCTGAACAAGTGTTACTGTTTTCTGCACAAAAGCGATTCTTGCGAAGCAATGTGAACACTTCTGCTTCCCAGGCACAGAGAAGGTGCTAGCAGGGAATTCTCTGCCTGCCTTTCCCCAGTGCTGTGCAAGCTCTCCAGGACAACATAGAATCTGGGGCTCTGTGCTTTCTTTCCTTCTGAACAAGTGTAACTGTTTTCTGCACAAAAGCGATTCTTGCGAAGCAATGTGAACACTTCTGCTTCCCAGGCACAGAGAAGGTGCTAGCAGGGAATTCTCTGCCTGCCTTTCCCCAGTGCTCTGCAAGCTCTCCAGGACAACATAGAATCTGGGGCTCTGTGCTTTCTTTCGTTCTGAACAAGTGTTACTGTTTTCTGCACAAAAGCGATTCTGCGAAGCAATGTGAACAGGCACAGAGAAGGTGCCATCAGGGAATTCTCTGCCTGCCTTTCCCCAGTGCTCTGCAAGCTCTCCAGGACTACATAAAATCTGGGGCTCTGTGCTTTCTTTCCTTCTGAACAAGTGTTACTGTTTTCTGCACAAAAGCGATTCTTGCGAAGCAATGTGAACACTTCTGCTTCCCAGGCACAGAGAAGGTGCTAGCAGGGAATTCTCTGCCTGCCTTTCCCCAGTGCTCTGCAAGCTCTCCAGGACAACATAGAATCTGGGGCTCTGTGCTTTCTTTCCTTCTGAACAAGTGTTACTGTTTTCTGCACAAAAGCGATTCTGCGAAGCAATGTGAACACGTCTGCTTCCCAGGCACAGAGAAGGTGCTAGCAGGGAATTCTCTGCCTGCCTTTCCCCAGTGCTCTGCAAGCTCTCCAGGACAACATAAAATCTGGGGCTCTGTGCTTTCTTTCCTTCTGAACAGCTGTTACTATTTTCTGCACAAAAGCGATTCTTGCGAAGCAATGTGAACACTTCTGCTTCCCAGGCACAGAGAAGGTGCTATCAGGGAATTCTCTGCCTGCCTTTCCCCAGTGCTCTGCAAGCTCTCCAGGACAACATAGAATCTGGGGCTCTGTGCTTTCTTTCCTTCTGAACAAGTGTTACTGTTTTCTGCACAAAAGCGATTCTGCGAAGCAATGTGAACACGTCTGCTTCCCAGGCACAGAGAAGGTGCTAGCAAGGAATTCTCTGCCTGCCTTTCCCCAGTGCTCTGCAAGCTCTCCAGGACAACATAGAATCTGGGGCTCTGTGCTTTCTTTCCTTCTGAACAAGTGTTACTGTTTTCTGCACAAAAGCGATTCTGCGAAGCAATGTGAACACGTCTGCTTCCCAGGCACAGAGAAGGTGCTAGCAGGGAATTCTCTGCCTGCCTTTCCCCAGTGCTCTGCAAGCTCTCCAGGACAACATAGAATCTGGGGCTCAGTGCTTTCTTTCGTTCTGAACAAGTGTTACTGTTTTCTGCACAAAAGCGATTCTGCGAAGCAATGTGAACAGGCACAGAGAAAGTGCTAGCAGGGAATTCTCTGCCTGCCTTTCCCCAGTGCTCTGCAAGCTCTCCAGGACTACATAAAATCTGGGGCTCTGTGCTTTCTTTCCTTCTGAACAAGTGTTACCGTTTTCTGCACAAAAGCGATTCTGCGAAGCAATGTGAACACTTCTGCTTCCCAGGCACAGAGAAAGTGCTAGCAAGGAATTCTCTGCCTGCCTTTCCCCAGTGCTCTGCAAGCTCTCCAGGACAACATAAAATCTGGGGCTCTGTGCTTTCTTTCGTTCTGAACAAGTGTTACTGTTTTCTGCACAAAAGCGATTCTGCGAAGCAATGTGAACACTTCTGCTTCCCAGGCACAGAGAAGGTGCTAGCAAGGAATTCTCTGCCTGCCTTTCCCCAGTGCTCTGCAAGCTCTCCAGGACAACATAGAATCTGGGGCTCTGTGCTTTCTTTCGTTCTGAACAAGTGTTACTGTTTTCTGCACAAAAGCGATTCTGCGAAGCAATGTGAACACTTCTGCTTCCCAGGCACAGAGAAGGTGCTATCAGGGAATTCTCTGCCTGCCTTTCCCCAGTGCTCTGCAAGCTCTCCAGGACAACATAAAATCTGGGGATCTGTGCTTTCTTTCCTTCTGAACAAGTGTTAGTGTTTTCTGCAAAAAAGCGATTCTTGCGAAGCAATGTGAACACTTCTGCTTCCCAGGCACAGAGAAGGTGCTATCAGGGTATTCTCTGCCTGCCTTTCCCCAGTGCTCTGCAAGCTCTCCAGGACAACATAGAATCTGGGGCTCTGTGCTTTCTTTCGTTCTGAACAAGTGTTACTGTTTTCTGCACAAAAGCGATTCTGCAAAGCAATGTGAACACTTCTGCTTCCCAGGCACAGAGAAGGTGCTATCAGGGAATTCTCTGCCTGCCTTTCCCCAGTGCTCTGCAAGCTCTCCAGGACAACATAAAATCTGGGGCTCTGTGCTTTCTTTCCTTCTGAACAAGTGTTAGTGTTTTCTGCACAAAAGCGATTCTTGCGAAGCAATGTGAACACTTCTGCTTCCCAGGCACAGAGAAGGTGCTATCAGGGAATTCTCTGCCTGCCTTTCCCCAGTGCTCTGCAAGCTCTCCAGGACAACATAGAATCTGGGGCTCTGTGCTTTCTTTCCTTCTGAACAAGTGTTACTGTTTTCTGCACAAAAGCGATTCTGCGAAGCAATGTGAACAGGCACAGAGAAAGTGCTAGCAGGGAATTCTCTGCCTGCCTTTCCCCAGTGCTCTGCAAGCTCTCCAGGACAACATAGAATCTGGGGCTCTGTGCTTTCTTTCCTTCTGAACAAGTGTTACTGTTTTCTGCACAAAAGCGATTCTGCGAAGCAATGTGAACACGTCTGCTTCCCAGGCACAGAGAAGGTGCTAGCAGGGAATTCTCTGCCTGCCTTTCCCCAGTGCTCTGCAAGCTCTCCAGGACAACATAGAATTTGGGGCTCTGTGCTTTCTTTCGTTCTGAACAAGTGTTACTGTTTTCTGCACAAAAGCGATTCTGCGAAGCAATGTGAACAGGCACAGAGAAAGTGCTAGCAGGGAATTCTCTGCCTGCCTTTCCCCAGTGCTCTGCAAGCTCTCCAGGACTACATAAAATCTGGGGCTCTGTGCTTTCTTTCCTTCTGAACAAGTGTTACTGTTTTCTGCACAAAAGCGATTCTGCGAAGCAATGTGAACACTTCTGCTTCCCAGGCACAGAGAAGGTGCTATCAGGGTATTCTCTGCCTGCCTTTCCCCAGTGCTCTGCAAGCTCTCCAGGACAACATAGAATCTGGGGCTCTGTGCTTTCTTTCGTTCTGAACAAGTGTTACTGTTTTCTGCACAAAAGCGATTCTGCGAAGCAATGTGAACACTTCTGCTTCCCAGGCACAGAGAAGGTGCTATCAGGGAATTCTCTGCCTGCCTTTCCCCAGTGCTCTGCAAGCTCTCCAGGACAACATAAAATCTGGGGCTCTGTGCTTTCTTTCGTTCTGAACAAGTGTTACTGTTTTCTGCACAAAAGCGATTCTGCGAAGCAATGTGAACACTTCTGCTTCCCAGGCACAGAGAAGGTGCTAGCAAGGAATTCTCTGCCTGCCTTTCCCCAGTGCTCTGCAAGCTCTCCAGGACAACATAGAATCTGGGGCTCTGTGCTTTCTTTCGTTCTGAACAAGTGTTACTGTTTTCTGCACAAAAGCGATTCTGCGAAGCAATGTGAACACTTCTGCTTCCCAGGCACAGAGAAGGTGCTATCAGGGAATTCTCTGCCTGCCTTTCCCCAGTGCTCTGCAAGCTCTCCAGGACAACATAAAATCTGGGGATCTGTGCTTTCTTTCCTTCTGAACAAGTGTTAGTGTTTTCTGCACAAAAGCGATTCTTGCGAAGCAATGTGAACACTTCTGCTTCCCAGGCACAGAGAAGGTGCTAGCAGGGAATTCTCTGCCTGCCTTTCCCCAGTGCTGTGCAAGCTCTCCAGGACAACATAGAATCTGGGGCTCTGTGCTTTCTTTCGTTCTGAACAAGTGTTACTGTTTTCTGCACAAAAGCGATTCTGCGAAGCAATGTGAACACTTCTGCTTCCCAGGCACAGAGAAGGTGCTATCAGGGAATTCTCTGCCTGCCTTTCCCCAGTGCTCTGCAAGCTCTCCAGGGCAACATAAAATCTGGGGCTCTGTGCTTTCTTTCCTTCTGAACAAGTGTTAGTGTTTTCTGCACAAAAGCGATTCTTGCGAAGCAATGTGAACACTTCTGCTTCCCAGGCACAGAGAAGGTGCTAGCAGGGAATTCTCTGCCTGCCTTTCCCCAGTGCTCTGCAAGCTCTCCAGGACAACATAGAATCTGGGGCTCTGTGCTTTCTTTCCTTCTGAACAAGTGTTACTGTTTTCTGCACAAAAGCGATTCTGCGAAGCAATGTGAACATGTCTGCTTCCCAGGCACAGAGAAGGTGCTAGCAAGGAATTCTCTGCCTGCCTTTCCCCAGTGCTCTGCAAGCTCTCCAGGACAACATAAAATCTGGGGCTCTGTGCTTTCTTTCCTTCTGAACAGCTGTTACTATTTTCTGCACAAAAGCGATTCTTGCGAAGCAATGTGAACACTTCTGCTTCCCAGGCACAGAGAAGGTGCTAGCAGGGAATTCTCTGCCTGCCTTTCCCCAGTGCTGTGCAAGCTCTCCAGGACAACATAGAATCTGGGGCTCTGTGCTTTCTTTCCTTCTGAACAAGTGTTACTGTTTTCTGCACAAAAGTGATTCTGCGAAGCAATGTGAACACGTCTGCTTCCCAGGCACAGAGAAGGTGCTAGCAGGGAATTCTCTGCCTGCCTTTCCCCAGTGCTCTGCAAGCTCTCCAGGACAACATAGAATCTGGGGCTCTGTGCTTTCTTTCGTTCTGAACAAGTGTTACTGTTTTCTGCACAAAAGCGATTCTGCGAAGCAATGTGAACAGGCACAGAGAAAGTGCTAGCAGGGAATTCTCTTCCTGCCTTTCCCCAGTGCTCTGCAAGCTCTCCAGGACTACATAAAATCTGGGGCTCTGTGCTTTCTTTCCTTCTGAACAAGTGTTACCGTTTTCTGCACAAAAGCGATTCTGCGAAGCAATGTGAACACTTCTGCTTCCCAGGCACAGAGAAGGTGCTAGCAAGGAATTCTCTGCCTGCCTTTCCCCAGTGCTCTGCAAGCTCTCCAGGACAACATAGAATCTGGGGCTCTGTGCTTTCTTTCGTTCTGAACAAGTGTTACTGTTTTCTGCACAAAAGCGATTCTGCGAAGCAATGTGAACACTTCTGCTTCCCAGGCACAGAGAAGGTGCTATCAGGGTATTCTCTGCCTGCCTTTCCCCAGTGCTCTGCAAGCTCTCCAGGACAACATAAAATCTGGGGCTCTGTGCTTTCTTTCGTTCTGAACAAGTGTTACTGTTTTCTGCACAAAAGCGATTCTGCGAAGCAATGTGAACACTTCTGCTTCCCAGGCACAGAGAAGGTGCTATCAGGGAATTCTCTGCCTGCCTTTCCCCAGTGCTCTGCAAGCTCTCCAGGACAACATAGAATCTGGGGCTCTGTGCTTTCTTTCGTTCTGAACAAGTGTTACTGTTTTCTGCACAAAAGCGATTCTGCGAAGCAATGTGAACAGGCACAGAGAAAGTGCTAGCAGGGAATTCTCTGCCTGCCTTTCCCCAGTGCTCTGCAAGCTCTCCAGGACTACATAAAATCTGGGGCTCTGTGCTTTCTTTCCTTCTGAACAAGTGTTACTGTTTTCTGCACAAAAGCGATTCTGCGAAGCAATGTGAACACGTCTGCTTCCCAGGCACAGAGAAGGTGCTAGCAAGGAATTCTCTGCCTGCCTTTCCCCAGTGCTCTGCAAGCTCTCCAGGACAACATAAAATTGGGGCTCTGTGCTTTCTTTCCTTCTGAACAACTGTTACTATTTTCTGCACAAAAGCGATTCTTGCGAAGCAATGTGAACACTTCTGCTTCCCAGGCACAGAGAAGGTGCTAGCAGGGAATTCTCTGCCTGCCTTTCCCCAGTGCTGTGCAAGCTCTCCAGGACAACATAGAATCTGGGGCTCTGTGCTTTCTTTCCTTCTGAACAAGTGTTACTGTTTTCTGCACAAAAGCGATTCTGCGAAGCAATGTGAACAGGCACAGAGAAAGTGCTAGCAGGGAATTCTCTGCCTGCCTTTCCCCAGTGCTCTGCAAGCTCTCCAGGACAACATAGAATCTGGGGCTCTGTGCTTTCTTTCCTTCTGAACAAGTGTTACTGTTTTCTGCACAAAAGCGATTCTGCGAAGCAATGTGAACACGTCTGCTTCCCAGGCACAGAGAAGGTGCTAGCAGGGAATTCTCTGCCTGCCTTTCCCCAGTGCTCTGCAAGCTCTCCAGGACAACATAGAATTTGGGGCTCTGTGCTTTCTTTCGTTCTGAACAAGTGTTACTGTTTTCTGCACAAAAGCGATTCTGCGAAGCAATGTGAACAGGCACAGAGAAAGTGCTAGCAGGGAATTCTCTGCCTGCCTTTCCCCAGTGCTCTGCAAGCTCTCCAGGACTACATAAAATCTGGGGCTCTGTGCTTTCTTTCCTTCTGAACAAGTGTTACTGTTTTCTGCACAAAAGCGATTCTGCGAAGCAATGTGAACACTTCTGCTTCCCAGGCACAGAGAAGGTGCTATCAGGGTATTCTCTGCCTGCCTTTCCCCAGTGCTCTGCAAGCTCTCCAGGACAACATAGAATCTGGGGCTCTGTGCTTTCTTTCGTTCTGAACAAGTGTTACTGTTTTCTGCACAAAAGCGATTCTGCGAAGCAATGTGAACACTTCTGCTTCCCAGGCACAGAGAAGGTGCTATCAGGGAATTCTCTGCCTGCCTTTCCCCAGTGCTCTGCAAGCTCTCCAGGACAACATAAAATCTGGGGCTCTGTGCTTTCTTTCGTTCTGAACAAGTGTTACTGTTTTCTGCACAAAAGCGATTCTGCGAAGCAATGTGAACACTTCTGCTTCCCAGGCACAGAGAAGGTGCTAGCAAGGAATTCTCTGCCTGCCTTTCCCCAGTGCTCTGCAAGCTCTCCAGGACAACATAGAATCTGGGGCTCTGTGCTTTCTTTCGTTCTGAACAAGTGTTACTGTTTTCTGCACAAAAGCGATTCTGCGAAGCAATGTGAACACTTCTGCTTCCCAGGCACAGAGAAGGTGCTATCAGGGAATTCTCTGCCTGCCTTTCCCCAGTGCTCTGCAAGCTCTCCAGGACAACATAAAATCTGGGGCTCTGTGCTTTCTTTCCTTCTGAACAAGTGTTAGTGTTTTCTGCAAAAAAGCGATTCTTGCGAATCAATGTGAACACTTCTGCTTCCCAGGCACAGAGAAGGTGCTATCAGGGTATTCTCTGCCTGCCTTTCCCCAGTGCTCTGCAAGCTCTCCAGGACAACATAGAATCTGGGGCTCTGTGCTTTCTTTCGTTCTGAACAAGTGTTACTGTTTTCTGCACAAAAGCGATTCTGCGAAGCAATGTGAACACTTCTGCTTCCCAGGCACAGAGAAGGTGCTATCAGGGAATTCTCTGCCTGCCTTTCCCCAGTGCTCTGCAAGCTCTCCAGGGCAACATAAAATCTGGGGCTCTGTGCTTTCTTTCCTTCTGAACAAGTGTTAGTGTTTTCTGCACAAAAGCGATTCTTGCGAAGCAATGTGAACACTTCTGCTTCCCAGGCACAGAGAAGGTGCTAGCAGGGAATTCTCTGCCTGCCTTTCCCCAGTGCTCTGCAAGCTCTCCAGGACAACATAGAATCTGGGGCTCTGTGCTTTCTTTCCTTCTGAACAAGTGTTACTGTTTTCTGCACAAAAGCGATTCTGCGAAGCAATGTGAACATGTCTGCTTCCCAGGCACAGAGAAGGTGCTAGCAAGGAATTCTCTGCCTGCCTTTCCCCAGTGCTCTGCAAGCTCTCCAGGACAACATAAAATCTGGGGCTCTGTGCTTTCTTTCCTTCTGAACAGCTGTTACTATTTTCTGCACAAAAGCGATTCTTGCGAAGCAATGTGAACACTTCTGCTTCCCAGGCACAGAGAAGGTGCTAGCAGGGAATTCTCTGCCTGCCTTTCCCCAGTGCTGTGCAAGCTCTCCAGGACAACATAGAATCTGGGGCTCTGTGCTTTCTTTCGTTCTGAACAAGTGTTACTGTTTTCTGCACAAAAGCGATTCTGCGAAGCAATGTGAACACTTCTGCTTCCCAGGCACAGAGAAGGTGCTATCAGGGAATTCTCTGCCTGCCTTTCCCCAGTGCTCTGCAAGCTCTCCAGGGCAACATAAAATCTGGGGCTCTGTGCTTTCTTTCCTTCTGAACAAGTGTTAGTGTTTTCTGCAAAAAAGCGATTCTTGCGAATCAATGTGAACACTTCTGCTTCCCAGGCACAGAGAAGGTGCTATCAGGGTATTCTCTGCCTGCCTTTCCCCAGTGCTCTGCAAGCTCTCCAGGACAACATAGAATCTGGGGCTCTGTGCTTTCTTTCGTTCTGAACAAGTGTTACTGTTTTCTGCACAAAAGCGATTCTGCGAAGCAATGTGAACACTTCTGCTTCCCAGGCACAGAGAAGGTGCTATCAGGGAATTCTCTGCCTGCCTTTCCCCAGTGCTCTGCAAGCTCTCCAGGACAACATAAAATCTGGGGCTCTGTGCTTTCTTTCCTTCTGAACAAGTGTTAGTGTTTTCTGCACAAAAGCGATTCTTGCGAAGCAATGTGAACACTTCTGCTTCCCAGGCACAGAGAAGGTGCTAGCAGGGAATTCTCTGCCTGCCTTTCCCCAGTGCTCTGCAAGCTCTCCAGGACAACATAGAATCTGGGGCTCTGTGCTTTCTTTCCTTCTGAACAAGTGTTACTGTTTTCTGCACAAAAGCGATTCTGCGAAGCAATGTGAACACTTCTGCTTCCCAGGCACAGAGAAGGTGCTAGCAAGGAATTCTCTGCCTGCCTTTCCCCAGTGCTCTGCAAGCTCTCCAGGACAACATAGAATCTGGGGCTCTGTGCTTTCTTTCCTTCTGAACAAGTGTTACTGTTTTCTGCACAAAAGCGATTCTGCGAAGCAATGTGAACACGTCTGCTTCCCAGGCACAGAGAAGGTGCTAGCAGGGAATTCTCTGCCTGCCTTTCCCCAGTGCTCTGCAAGCTCTCCAGGACAACATAGAATCTGGGGCTCTGTGCTTTCTTTCGTTCTGAGCAAGTGTTACTGTTTTCTGCACAAAAGCGATTCTTGCGAAGCAATGTGAACACTTCTGCTTCCCAGGCACAGAGAAGGTGCTAGCAAGGAATTCTCTGCCTGCCTTTCCCCAGTGCTCTGCAAGCTCTCCAGGACAACATAGAATCTGGGGCTCTGTGCTTTCTTTCGTTCTGAACAAGTGTTACTGTTTTCTGCACAAAAGCGATTCTGCGAAGCAATGTGAACACTTCTGCTTCCCAGGCACAGAGAAGGTGCTATCAGGGTATTCTCTGCCTGCCTTTCCCCAGTGCTCTGCAAGCTCTCCAGGACAACATAAAATCTGGGGCTCTGTGCTTTCTTTCGTTCTGAACAAGTGTTACTGTTTTCTGCACAAAAGCGATTCTGCGAAGCAATGTGAACACTTCTGCTTCCCAGGCACAGAGAAGGTGCTAGCAAGGAATTCTCTGCCTGCCTTTCCCCAGTGCTCTGCAAGCTCTCCAGGACAACATAGAATCTGGGGCTCTGTGCTTTCTTTCGTTCTGAACAAGTGTTACTGTTTTCTGCACAAAAGCGATTCTGCGAAGCAATGTGAACACTTCTGCTTCCCAGGCACAGAGAAGGTGCAATCAGGGTATTCTCTGCCTGCCTTTCCCCAGTGCTCTGCAAGCTCTCCAGGACAACATAGAATCTGGGGCTCTGTGCTTTCTTTCGTTCTGAACAAGTGTTACTGTTTTCTGCACAAAAGCGATTCTGCGAAGCAATGTGAACACTTCTGCTTCCCAGGCACAGAGAAGGTGCTATCAGGGAATTCTCTGCCTGCCTTTCCCCAGTGCTCTGCAAGCTCTCCAGGGCAACATAAAATCTGGGGCTCTGTGCTTTCTTTCCTTCTGAACAAGTGTTAGTGTTTTCTGCACAAAAGCGATTCTTGCGAAGCAATGTGAACACTTCTGCTTCCCAGGCACAGAGAAGGTGCTAGCAGGGAATTCTCTGCCTGCCTTTCCCCAGTGCTCTGCAAGCTCTCCAGGACAACATAGAATCTGGGGCTCTGTGCTTTCTTTCCTTCTGAACAAGTGTTACTGTTTTCTGCACAAAAGCGATTCTGCGAAGCAATGTGAACATGTCTGCTTCCCAGGCACAGAGAAGGTGCTAGCAAGGAATTCTCTGCCTGCCTTTCCCCAGTGCTCTGCAAGCTCTCCAGGACAACATAGAATCTGGGGCTCTGTGCTTTCTTTCGTTCTGAACAAGTGTTAGTGTTTTCTGCACAAAAGCGATTCTTGCGAAGCAATGTGAACACTTCTGCTTCCCAGGCACAGAGAAGGTGCTAGCAGGGAATTCTCTGCCTGCCTTTCCCCAGTGCTCTGCAAGCTCTCCAGGACAACATAGAATCTGGGGCTCTGTGCTTTCTTTCCTTCTGAACAAGTGTTACTGTTTTCTGCACAAAAGCGATTCTGCGAAGCAATGTGAACACTTCTGCTTCCCAGGCACAGAGAAGGTGCTATCAGGGTATTCTCTGCCTGCCTTTCCCCAGTGCTCTGCAAGCTCTCCAGGACAACATAAAATCTGGGGCTCTGTGCTTTCTTTCCTTCTGAACAAGTGTTAGTGTTTTCTGCACAAAAGCGATTCTTGCGAAGCAATGTGAACACTTCTGCTTCCCAGGCACAGAGAAGGTGCTATCAGGGAATTCTCTGCCTGCCTTTCCCCAGTGCTTTGCAAGCTCTCCAGGACAACATAGAATCTGGGGCTCTGTGCTTTCTTTCCTTCTGAACAAGTGTTAGTGTTTTCTGCACAAAAGCGATTCTTGCGAAGCAAAGTGAACACTTCTGCTTCCCAGGCACAGAGAAGGTGCTAGCAGGGAATTCTCTGCCTGCCTTTCCCCAGTGCTCTGCAAGCTCTCCAGGACAACATAGAATCTGGGGCTCTGTGCTTTCTTTCCTTCTGAACAAGTGTTACTGTTTTCTGCACAAAAGCGATTCTGCGAAGCAATGTGAACAGGCACAGAGAAAGTGCTAGCAGGGAATTCTCTGCCTGCCTTTCCCCAGTGCTCTGCAAGCTCTCCAGGACAACATAGAATCTGGGGCTCTGTGCTTTCTTTCGTTCTGAACAAGTGTTACTGTTTTCTGCACAAAAGCGATTCTGCGAAGCAATGTGAACACTTCTGCTTCCCAGGCACAGAGAAGGTGCTAGCAAGGAATTCTCTGCCTGCCTTTCCCCAGTGCTCTGCAAGCTCTCCAGGACAACAAAAAATCTGGGGCTCTGTGCTTTCTTTCCTTCTGAACAAGTGTTAGTGTTTTCTGCACAAAAGCGATTCTTGCGAAGCAATGTGAACACTTCTGCTTCCCAGGCACAGAGAAGGTGCTAGCAGGGAATTCTCTGCCTGCCTTTCCCCAGTGCTCTGCAAGCTCTCCAGGACAACATAGAATCTGGGGCTCAGTGCTTTCTTTCGTTCTGAACAAGTGTTAGTGTTTTCTGCACAAAAGCGATTCTTGCGAAGCAATGTGAACACTTCTGCTTCCCAGGCACAGAGAAGGTGCTAGCAGGGAATTCTCTGCCTGCCTTTCCCCAGTGCTCTGCAAGCTCTCCAGGACAACATAAAATCTGGGGCTCTGTGCTTTCTTTCCTTCTGAACAAGTGTTAGTGTTTTCTGCACAAAAGCGATTCTTGCGAAGCAATGTGAACACTTCTGCTTCCCAGGCACAGAGAAGGTGCTATCAGGGAATTCTCTGCCTGCCTTTCCCCAGTGCTTTGCAAGCTCTCCAGGACAACATAGAATCTGGGGCTCTGTGCTTTCTTTCCTTCTGAACAAGTGTTAGTGTTTTCTGCACAAAAGCGATTCTTGCGAAGCAATGTGAACACTTCTGCTTCCCAGGCACAGAGAAGGTGCTAGCAGGGAATTCTCTGCCTGCCTTTCCCCAGTGCTCTGCAAGCTCTCCAGGACAACATAGAATCTGGGGCTCTGTGCTTTCTTTCCTTCTGAACAAGTGTTACTGTTTTCTGCACAAAAGCGATTCTGCGAAGCAATGTGAACAGGCACAGAGAAAGTGCTAGCAGGGAATTCTCTGCCTGCCTTTCCCCAGTGCTCTGCAAGCTCTCCAGGACAACATAGAATCTCGGGCTCTGTGCTTTCTTTCGTTCTGAACAAGTGTTACTGTTTTCTGCACAAAAGCGATTCTTGCGAAGCAATGTGAACACTTCTGCTTCCCAGGCACAGAGAAGGTGCTAGCAGGGAATTCTCTGCCTGCCTTTCCCCAGTGCTCTGCAAGCTCTCCAGGACAACATAAAATCTGGGGCTCTGTGCTTTCTTTCCTTCTGAACAAGTGTTACTGTTTTCTGCACAAAAGCGATTCTGCGAAGCAATGTGAACACTTCTGCTTCCCAGGCACAGAGAAGGTGCTAGCAAGGAATTCTCTGCCTGCCTTTCCCCAGTGCTCTGCAAGCTCTCCAGGACAACAAAAAATCTGGGGCTCTGTGCTTTCTTTCCTTCTGAACAAGTGTTAGTGTTTTCTGCACAAAAGCGATTCTTGCGAAGCAATGTGAACACTTCTGCTTCCCAGGCACAGAGAAGGTGCTAGCAGGGAATTCTCTGCCTGCCTTTCCCCAGTGCTCTGCAAGCTCTCCAGGACAACATAGAATCTGGGGCTCAGTGCTTTCTTTCCTTCTGAACAAGTGTTAGTGTTTTCTGCACAAAAGCGATTCTTGCGAAGCAATGTGAACACTTCTGCTTCCCAGGCACAGAGAAGGTGCTAGCAGGGAATTCTCTGCCTGCCTTTCCCCAGTGCTCTGCAAGCTCTCCAGGACAACATAAAATCTGGGGCTCTGTGCTTTCTTTCCTTCTGAACAAGTGTTAGTGTTTTCTGCACAAAAGCGATTCTTGCGAAGCAATGTGAACACTTCTGCTTCCCAGGCACAGAGAAGGTGCTATCAGGGAATTCTCTGCCTGCCTTTCCCCAGTGCTTTGCAAGCTCTCCAGGACAACATAGAATCTGGGGCTCTGTGCTTTCTTTCCTTCTGAACAAGTGTTAGTGTTTTCTGCACAAAAGCGATTCTTGCGAAGCAATGTGAACACTTCTGCTTCCCAGGCACAGAGAAGGTGCTAGCAGGGAATTCTCTGCCTGCCTTTCCCCAGTGCTCTGCAAGCTCTCCAGGACAACATAGAATCTGGGGCTCTGTGCTTTCTTTCGTTCTGAACAAGTGTTACTGTTTTCTGCACAAAAGCGATTCTGCGAAGCAATGTGAACAGGCACAGAGAAAGTGCTAGCAGGGAATTCTCTGCCTGCCTTTCCCCAGTGCTCTGCAAGCTCTCCAGGACAACATAGAATCTGGGGCTCTGTGCTTTCTTTCGTTCTGAACAAGTGTTACTGTTTTCTGCACAAAAGCGATTCTTGCGAAGCAATGTGAACACTTCTGCTTCCCAGGCACAGAGAAGGTGCTAGCAGGGAATTCTCCGCCTGCCTTTCCCCAGTGCTCTGCAAGCTCTCCAGGACAACATAAAATCTGGGGCTCTGTGCTTTCTTTCGTTCTGAACAAGTGTTACTGTTTTCTGCACAAAAGCGATTCTGCGAAGCAATGTGAACACTTCTGCTTCCCAGGCACAGAGAAGGTGCTAGCAAGGAATTCTCTGCCTGCCTTTCCCCAGTGCTCTGCAAGCTCTCCAGGACAACATAGAATCTGGGGCTCTGTGCTTTCTTTCCTTCTGAACAAGTGTTAGTGTTTTCTGCACAAAAGCGATTCTTGCGAAGCAATGTGAACACTTCTGCTTCCCAGGCACAGAGAAGGTGCTAGCAGGGAATTCTCTGCCTGCCTTTCCCCAGTGCTCTGCAAGCTCTCCAGGACAACATAAAATCTGGGGCTCTGTGCTTTCTTTCCTTCTGAACAAGTGTTACTGTTTTCTGCACAAAAGCGATTCTTGCGAAGCAATGTGAACACTTCTGCTTCCCAGGCACAGAGAAGGTGCTAGCAGGGAATTCTCTGCCTGCCTTTCCCCAGTGCTCTGCAAGCTCTCCAGGACAACATAGAATCTGGGGCTCTGTGCTTTCTTTCCTTCTGAACAAGTGTTAGTGTTTTCTGCACAAAAGCGATTCTTGCGAAGCAATGTGAACACTTCTGCTTCCCAGGCACAGAGAAGGTGCTAGCAGGGAATTCTCTGCCTGCCTTTCCCCAGTGCTCTGCAAGCTCTCCAGGACAACATAGAATCTGGGGCTCTGTGCTTTCTTTCCTTCTGAACAAGTGTTACTGTTTTCTGCACAAAAGCGATTCTGCGAAGCAATGTGAACACGTCTGCTTCCCAGGCACAGAGAAGGTGCTAGCAGGGAATTCTCTGCCTGCCTTTCCCCAGTGCTCTGCAAGCTCTCCAGGACAACATAAAATCTGGGGATCTGTGCTTTCTTTCCTTCTGAACAAGTGTTAGTGTTTTCTGCAAAAAAGCGATTCTTGCGAATCAATGTGAACACTTCTGCTTCCCAGGCACAGAGAAGGTGCTATCAGGGTATTCTCTGCCTGCCTTTCCCCAGTGCTCTGCAAGCTCTCCAGGACAACATAGAATCTGGGGCTCTGTGCTTTCTTTCGTTCTGAACAAGTGTTACTGTTTTCTGCACAAAAGCGATTCTGCGAAGCAATGTGAACACTTCTGCTTCCCAGGCACAGAGAAGGTGCTAGCAGGGAATTCTCTGCCTGCCTTTCCCCAGTGCTCTGCAAGCTCTCCAGGACAACATAAAATCTGGGGCTCTGTGCTTTCTTTCCTTCTGAACAAGTGTTAGTGTTTTCTGCACAAAAGCGATTCTTGCGAAGCAATGTGAACACTTCTGCTTCCCAGGCACAGAGAAGGTGCTAGCAGGGAATTCTCTGCCTGCCTTTCCCCAGTGCTCTGCAAGCTCTCCAGGACAACATAGAATCTGGGGCTCTGTGCTTTCTTTCCTTCTGAACAAGTGTTACTGTTTTCTGCACAAAAGCGATTCTGCGAAGCAATGTGAACACTTCTGCTTCCCAGGCACAGAGAAGGTGCTAGCAAGGAATTCTCTGCCTGCCTTTCCCCAGTGCTCTGCAAGCTCTCCAGGACAACATAAAATCTGGGGCTCTGTGCTTTCTTTCCTTCTGAACAGCTGTTACTATTTTCTGCACAAAAGCGATTCTTGCGAAGCAATGTGAACAATTCTGCTTCCCAGGCACAGAGAAGGTGCTAGCAGGGAATTCTCTGCCTGCCTTTCCCCAGTGCTGTGCAAGCTCTCCAGGACAACATAGAATCTGGGGCTCTGTGCTTTCTTTCGTTCTGAACAAGTGTTACTGTTTTCTGCACAAAAGCGATTCTGCGAAGCAATGTGAACAGGCACAGAGAAGGTGCTATCAGGGAATTCTCTGCCTGCCTTTCCCCAGTGCTCTGCAAGCTCTCCAGGACAACATAAAATCTGGGGCTCTGTGCTTTCTTTCCTTCTGAACAAGTGTTACTGTTTTCAGCACAAAAGCGATTCTGCGAAGCAATGTGAACACTTCTGCTTCCCAGGCACAGAGAAGGTGCTAGCAAGGAATTCTCTGCCTGCCTTTCCCCAGTGCTCTGCAAGCTCTCCAGGACAACAAAAAATCTGGGGCTCTGTGCTTTCTTTCCTTCTGAACAAGTGTTAGTGTTTTCTGCACAAAAGCGATTCTGCGAAGCAATGTGAACACTTCTGCTTCCCAGGCACAGAGAAGGTGCTAGCAAGGAATTCTCTGCCTGCCTTTCCCCAGTGCTCTGCAAGCTCTCCAGGACAACATAAAATCTGGGGCTCTGTGCTTTCTTTCCTTCTGAACAACTGTTAATATTTTCTGCACAAAAGCGATTCTTGCGAAGCAATGTGAACACTTCTGCTTCCCAGGCACAGAGAAGGTGCTAGCAGGGAATTCTCTGCCTGCCTTTCCCCAGTGCTCTGCAAGCTCTCCAGGACAACATAGAATCTGGGGCTCTGTGCTTTCTTTCGTTCTGAACAAGTGTTACTGTTTTCTGCACAAAAGCGATTCTGCGAAGCAATGTGAACACTTCTGCTTCCCAGGCACAGAGAAGGTGCTATCAGGGTATTCTCTGCCTGCCTTTCCCCAGTGCTCTGCAAGCTCTCCAGGACAACATAAAATCTGGGGCTCTGTGCTTTCTTTCGTTCTGAACAAGTGTTACTGTTTTCTGCACAAAAGCGATTCTGCGAAGCAATGTGAACACTTCTGCTTCCCAGGCACAGAGAAGGTGCTAGCAGGGAATTCTCTGCCTGCCTTTCCCCAGTGCTCTGCAAGCTCTCCAGGACAACATAGAATCTGGGGCTCTGTGCTTTCTTTCCTTCTGAACAAGTGTTACTGTTTTCTGCACAAAAGCGATTTTGCGAAGCAATGTGAACACTTCTGCTTCCCAGGCACAGAGAAAGTGCTAGCAGGGAATTCTCTGCCTGCCTTTCCCCAGTGCTCTGCAAGCTCTCCAGGACAACATAGAATCTGGGGCTCTGTGCTTTCTTTCCTTCTGAACAAGTGTTACTGTTTTCTGCACAAAAGCGATTCTTGCGAAGCAATGTGAACACTTCTGCTTCCCAGGCACAGAGAAGGTGCTAGCAGGGAATTCTCTGCCTGCCTTTCCCCAGTGCTCTGCAAGCTCTCCAGGACAACATAGAATCTGGGGCTCTGTGCTTTCTTTCGTTCTGAACAAGTGTTACTGTTTTCTGCACAAAAGCGATTCTGCGAAGCAATGTGAACACTTCTGCTTCCCAGGCACAGAGAAGGTGCTATCAGGGTATTCTCTGCCTGCCTTTCCCCAGTGCTCTGCAAGCTCTCCAGGACAACATAGAATCTGGGGCTCTGTGCTTTCTTTCCTTCTGAACAAGTGTTACTGTTTTCTGCACAAAAGCGATTCTGCGAAGCAATGTGAACAGGCACAGAGAAAGTGCTAGCAGGGAATTCTCTGCCTGCCTTTCCCCAGTGCTCTGCAAGCTCTCCAGGACAACATAGAATCTGGGGCTCTGTGCTTTCTTTCCTTCTGAACAAGTGTTACTGTTTTCTGCACAAAAGCGATTCTGCGAAGCAATGTGAACACGTCTGCTTCCCAGGCACAGAGAAGGTGCTAGCAGGGAATTCTCTGCCTGCCTTTCCCCAGTGCTCTGCAAGCTCTCCAGGACAACATAGAATTTGGGGCTCTGTGCTTTCTTTCGTTCTGAACAAGTGTTACTGTTTTCTGCACAAAAGCGATTCTGCGAAGCAATGTGAACAGGCACAGAGAAAGTGCTAGCAGGGAATTCTCTGCCTGCCTTTCCCCAGTGCTCTGCAAGCTCTCCAGGACTACATAAAATCTGGGGCTCTGTGCTTTCTTTCCTTCTGAACAAGTGTTACTGTTTTCTGCACAAAAGCGATTCTGCGAAGCAATGTGAACACTTCTGCTTCCCAGGCACAGAGAAGGTGCTATCAGGGTATTCTCTGCCTGCCTTTCCCCAGTGCTCTGCAAGCTCTCCAGGACAACATAGAATCTGGGGCTCTGTGCTTTCTTTCGTTCTGAACAAGTGTTACTGTTTTCTGCACAAAAGCGATTCTGCGAAGCAATGTGAACACTTCTGCTTCCCAGGCACAGAGAAGGTGCTATCAGGGAATTCTCTGCCTGCCTTTCCCCAGTGCTCTGCAAGCTCTCCAGGACAACATAAAATCTGGGGCTCTGTGCTTTCTTTCGTTCTGAACAAGTGTTACTGTTTTCTGCACAAAAGCGATTCTGCGAAGCAATGTGAACACTTCTGCTTCCCAGGCACAGAGAAGGTGCTAGCAAGGAATTCTCTGCCTGCCTTTCCCCAGTGCTCTGCAAGCTCTCCAGGACAACATAGAATCTGGGGCTCTGTGCTTTCTTTCGTTCTGAACAAGTGTTACTGTTTTCTGCACAAAAGCGATTCTGCGAAGCAATGTGAACACTTCTGCTTCCCAGGCACAGAGAAGGTGCTATCAGGGAATTCTCTGCCTGCCTTTCCCCAGTGCTCTGCAAGCTCTCCAGGACAACATAAAATCTGGGGCTCTGTGCTTTCTTTCCTTCTGAACAAGTGTTAGTGTTTTCTGCACAAAAGCGATTCTTGCGAAGCAATGTGAACACTTCTGCTTCCCAGGCACAGAGAAGGTGCTATCAGGGTATTCTCTGCCTGCCTTTCCCCAGTGCTCTGCAAGCTCTCCAGGACAACATAGAATCTGGGGCTCTGTGCTTTCTTTCGTTCTGAACAAGTGTTACTGTTTTCTGCACAAAAGCGATTCTGCGAAGCAATGTGAACACTTCTGCTTCCCAGGCACAGAGAAGGTGCTATCAGGGAATTCTCTGCCTGCCTTTCCCCAGTGCTCTGCAAGCTCTCCAGGGCAACATAAAATCTGGGGCTCTGTGCTTTCTTTCCTTCTGAACAAGTGTTAGTGTTTTCTGCACAAAAGCGATTCTTGCGAAGCAATGTGAACACTTCTGCTTCCCAGGCACAGAGAAGGTGCTAGCAGGGAATTCTCTGCCTGCCTTTCCCCAGTGCTCTGCAAGCTCTCCAGGACAACATAGAATCTGGGGCTCTGTGCTTTCTTTCCTTCTGAACAAGTGTTACTGTTTTCTGCACAAAAGCGATTCTGCGAAGCAATGTGAACATGTCTGCTTCCCAGGCACAGAGAAGGTGCTAGCAAGGAATTCTCTGCCTGCCTTTCCCCAGTGCTCTGCAAGCTCTCCAGGACAACATAAAATCTGGGGCTCTGTGCTTTCTTTCCTTCTGAACAGCTGTTACTATTTTCTGCACAAAAGCGATTCTTGCGAAGCAATGTGAACACTTCTGCTTCCCAGGCACAGAGAAGGTGCTAGCAGGGAATTCTCTGCCTGCCTTTCCCCAGTGCTGTGCAAGCTCTCCAGGACAACATAGAATCTGGGGCTCTGTGCTTTCTTTCGTTCTGAACAAGTGTTACTGTTTTCTGCACAAAAGCGATTCTGCGAAGCAATGTGAACACTTCTGCTTCCCAGGCACAGAGAAGGTGCTATCAGGGAATTCTCTGCCTGCCTTTCCCCAGTGCTCTGCAAGCTCTCCAGGGCAACATAAAATCTGGGGCTCTGTGCTTTCTTTCCTTCTGAACAAGTGTTAGTGTTTTCTGCAAAAAAGCGATTCTTGCGAATCAATGTGAACACTTCTGCTTCCCAGGCACAGAGAAGGTGCTATCAGGGTATTCTCTGCCTGCCTTTCCCCAGTGCTCTGCAAGCTCTCCAGGACAACATAGAATCTGGGGCTCTGTGCTTTCTTTCGTTCTGAACAAGTGTTACTGTTTTCTGCACAAAAGCGATTCTGCGAAGCAATGTGAACACTTCTGCTTCCCAGGCACAGAGAAGGTGCTATCAGGGAATTCTCTGCCTGCCTTTCCCCAGTGCTCTGCAAGCTCTCCAGGACAACATAAAATCTGGGGCTCTGTGCTTTCTTTCCTTCTGAACAAGTGTTAGTGTTTTCTGCACAAAAGCGATTCTTGCGAAGCAATGTGAACACTTCTGCTTCCCAGGCACAGAGAAGGTGCTAGCAGGGAATTCTCTGCCTGCCTTTCCCCAGTGCTCTGCAAGCTCTCCAGGACAACATAGAATCTGGGGCTCTGTGCTTTCTTTCCTTCTGAACAAGTGTTACTGTTTTCTGCACAAAAGCGATTCTGCGAAGCAATGTGAACACTTCTGCTTCCCAGGCACAGAGAAGGTGCTAGCAAGGAATTCTCTGCCTGCCTTTCCCCAGTGCTCTGCAAGCTCTCCAGGACAACATAGAATCTGGGGCTCTGTGCTTTCTTTCCTTCTGAACAAGTGTTACTGTTTTCTGCACAAAAGCGATTCTGCGAAGCAATGTGAACACGTCTGCTTCCCAGGCACAGAGAAGGTGCTAGCAGGGAATTCTCTGCCTGCCTTTCCCCAGTGCTCTGCAAGCTCTCCAGGACAACATAGAATCTGGGGCTCTGTGCTTTCTTTCGTTCTGAGCAAGTGTTACTGTTTTCTGCACAAAAGCGATTCTTGCGAAGCAATGTGAACACTTCTGCTTCCCAGGCACAGAGAAGGTGCTAGCAAGGAATTCTCTGCCTGCCTTTCCCCAGTGCTCTGCAAGCTCTCCAGGACAACATAGAATCTGGGGCTCTGTGCTTTCTTTCGTTCTGAACAAGTGTTACTGTTTTCTGCACAAAAGCGATTCTGCGAAGCAATGTGAACACTTCTGCTTCCCAGGCACAGAGAAGGTGCTATCAGGGTATTCTCTGCCTGCCTTTCCCCAGTGCTCTGCAAGCTCTCCAGGACAACATAAAATCTGGGGCTCTGTGCTTTCTTTCGTTCTGAACAAGTGTTACTGTTTTCTGCACAAAAGCGATTCTGCGAAGCAATGTGAACACTTCTGCTTCCCAGGCACAGAGAAGGTGCTAGCAAGGAATTCTCTGCCTGCCTTTCCCCAGTGCTCTGCAAGCTCTCCAGGACAACATAGAATCTGGGGCTCTGTGCTTTCTTTCGTTCTGAACAAGTGTTACTGTTTTCTGCACAAAAGCGATTCTGCGAAGCAATGTGAACACTTCTGCTTCCCAGGCACAGAGAAGGTGCAATCAGGGTATTCTCTGCCTGCCTTTCCCCAGTGCTCTGCAAGCTCTCCAGGACAACATAGAATCTGGGGCTCTGTGCTTTCTTTCGTTCTGAACAAGTGTTACTGTTTTCTGCACAAAAGCGATTCTGCGAAGCAATGTGAACACTTCTGCTTCCCAGGCACAGAGAAGGTGCTATCAGGGAATTCTCTGCCTGCCTTTCCCCAGTGCTCTGCAAGCTCTCCAGGGCAACATAAAATCTGGGGCTCTGTGCTTTCTTTCCTTCTGAACAAGTGTTAGTGTTTTCTGCACAAAAGCGATTCTTGCGAAGCAATGTGAACACTTCTGCTTCCCAGGCACAGAGAAGGTGCTAGCAGGGAATTCTCTGCCTGCCTTTCCCCAGTGCTCTGCAAGCTCTCCAGGACAACATAGAATCTGGGGCTCTGTGCTTTCTTTCCTTCTGAACAAGTGTTACTGTTTTCTGCACAAAAGCGATTCTGCGAAGCAATGTGAACATGTCTGCTTCCCAGGCACAGAGAAGGTGCTAGCAAGGAATTCTCTGCCTGCCTTTCCCCAGTGCTCTGCAAGCTCTCCAGGACAACATAGAATCTGGGGCTCTGTGCTTTCTTTCGTTCTGAACAAGTGTTAGTGTTTTCTGCACAAAAGCGATTCTTGCGAAGCAATGTGAACACTTCTGCTTCCCAGGCACAGAGAAGGTGCTAGCAGGGAATTCTCTGCCTGCCTTTCCCCAGTGCTCTGCAAGCTCTCCAGGACAACATAGAATCTGGGGCTCTGTGCTTTCTTTCCTTCTGAACAAGTGTTACTGTTTTCTGCACAAAAGCGATTCTGCGAAGCAATGTGAACACTTCTGCTTCCCAGGCACAGAGAAGGTGCTATCAGGGTATTCTCTGCCTGCCTTTCCCCAGTGCTCTGCAAGCTCTCCAGGACAACATAAAATCTGGGGCTCTGTGCTTTCTTTCCTTCTGAACAAGTGTTAGTGTTTTCTGCACAAAAGCGATTCTTGCGAAGCAATGTGAACACTTCTGCTTCCCAGGCACAGAGAAGGTGCTATCAGGGAATTCTCTGCCTGCCTTTCCCCAGTGCTTTGCAAGCTCTCCAGGACAACATAGAATCTGGGGCTCTGTGCTTTCTTTCCTTCTGAACAAGTGTTAGTGTTTTCTGCACAAAAGCGATTCTTGCGAAGCAAAGTGAACACTTCTGCTTCCCAGGCACAGAGAAGGTGCTAGCAGGGAATTCTCTGCCTGCCTTTCCCCAGTGCTCTGCAAGCTCTCCAGGACAACATAGAATCTGGGGCTCTGTGCTTTCTTTCCTTCTGAACAAGTGTTACTGTTTTCTGCACAAAAGCGATTCTGCGAAGCAATGTGAACAGGCACAGAGAAAGTGCTAGCAGGGAATTCTCTGCCTGCCTTTCCCCAGTGCTCTGCAAGCTCTCCAGGACAACATAGAATCTGGGGCTCTGTGCTTTCTTTCGTTCTGAACAAGTGTTACTGTTTTCTGCACAAAAGCGATTCTGCGAAGCAATGTGAACACTTCTGCTTCCCAGGCACAGAGAAGGTGCTAGCAAGGAATTCTCTGCCTGCCTTTCCCCAGTGCTCTGCAAGCTCTCCAGGACAACAAAAAATCTGGGGCTCTGTGCTTTCTTTCCTTCTGAACAAGTGTTAGTGTTTTCTGCACAAAAGCGATTCTTGCGAAGCAATGTGAACACTTCTGCTTCCCAGGCACAGAGAAGGTGCTAGCAGGGAATTCTCTGCCTGCCTTTCCCCAGTGCTCTGCAAGCTCTCCAGGACAACATAGAATCTGGGGCTCAGTGCTTTCTTTCGTTCTGAACAAGTGTTAGTGTTTTCTGCACAAAAGCGATTCTTGCGAAGCAATGTGAACACTTCTGCTTCCCAGGCACAGAGAAGGTGCTAGCAGGGAATTCTCTGCCTGCCTTTCCCCAGTGCTCTGCAAGCTCTCCAGGACAACATAAAATCTGGGGCTCTGTGCTTTCTTTCCTTCTGAACAAGTGTTAGTGTTTTCTGCACAAAAGCGATTCTTGCGAAGCAATGTGAACACTTCTGCTTCCCAGGCACAGAGAAGGTGCTATCAGGGAATTCTCTGCCTGCCTTTCCCCAGTGCTTTGCAAGCTCTCCAGGACAACATAGAATCTGGGGCTCTGTGCTTTCTTTCCTTCTGAACAAGTGTTAGTGTTTTCTGCACAAAAGCGATTCTTGCGAAGCAATGTGAACACTTCTGCTTCCCAGGCACAGAGAAGGTGCTAGCAGGGAATTCTCTGCCTGCCTTTCCCCAGTGCTCTGCAAGCTCTCCAGGACAACATAGAATCTGGGGCTCTGTGCTTTCTTTCCTTCTGAACAAGTGTTACTGTTTTCTGCACAAAAGCGATTCTGCGAAGCAATGTGAACAGGCACAGAGAAAGTGCTAGCAGGGAATTCTCTGCCTGCCTTTCCCCAGTGCTCTGCAAGCTCTCCAGGACAACATAGAATCTCGGGCTCTGTGCTTTCTTTCGTTCTGAACAAGTGTTACTGTTTTCTGCACAAAAGCGATTCTTGCGAAGCAATGTGAACACTTCTGCTTCCCAGGCACAGAGAAGGTGCTAGCAGGGAATTCTCTGCCTGCCTTTCCCCAGTGCTCTGCAAGCTCTCCAGGACAACATAAAATCTGGGGCTCTGTGCTTTCTTTCCTTCTGAACAAGTGTTACTGTTTTCTGCACAAAAGCGATTCTGCGAAGCAATGTGAACACTTCTGCTTCCCAGGCACAGAGAAGGTGCTAGCAAGGAATTCTCTGCCTGCCTTTCCCCAGTGCTCTGCAAGCTCTCCAGGACAACAAAAAATCTGGGGCTCTGTGCTTTCTTTCCTTCTGAACAAGTGTTAGTGTTTTCTGCACAAAAGCGATTCTTGCGAAGCAATGTGAACACTTCTGCTTCCCAGGCACAGAGAAGGTGCTAGCAGGGAATTCTCTGCCTGCCTTTCCCCAGTGCTCTGCAAGCTCTCCAGGACAACATAGAATCTGGGGCTCAGTGCTTTCTTTCCTTCTGAACAAGTGTTAGTGTTTTCTGCACAAAAGCGATTCTTGCGAAGCAATGTGAACACTTCTGCTTCCCAGGCACAGAGAAGGTGCTAGCAGGGAATTCTCTGCCTGCCTTTCCCCAGTGCTCTGCAAGCTCTCCAGGACAACATAAAATCTGGGGCTCTGTGCTTTCTTTCCTTCTGAACAAGTGTTAGTGTTTTCTGCACAAAAGCGATTCTTGCGAAGCAATGTGAACACTTCTGCTTCCCAGGCACAGAGAAGGTGCTATCAGGGAATTCTCTGCCTGCCTTTCCCCAGTGCTTTGCAAGCTCTCCAGGACAACATAGAATCTGGGGCTCTGTGCTTTCTTTCCTTCTGAACAAGTGTTAGTGTTTTCTGCACAAAAGCGATTCTTGCGAAGCAATGTGAACACTTCTGCTTCCCAGGCACAGAGAAGGTGCTAGCAGGGAATTCTCTGCCTGCCTTTCCCCAGTGCTCTGCAAGCTCTCCAGGACAACATAGAATCTGGGGCTCTGTGCTTTCTTTCGTTCTGAACAAGTGTTACTGTTTTCTGCACAAAAGCGATTCTGCGAAGCAATGTGAACAGGCACAGAGAAAGTGCTAGCAGGGAATTCTCTGCCTGCCTTTCCCCAGTGCTCTGCAAGCTCTCCAGGACAACATAGAATCTGGGGCTCTGTGCTTTCTTTCGTTCTGAACAAGTGTTACTGTTTTCTGCACAAAAGCGATTCTTGCGAAGCAATGTGAACACTTCTGCTTCCCAGGCACAGAGAAGGTGCTAGCAGGGAATTCTCCGCCTGCCTTTCCCCAGTGCTCTGCAAGCTCTCCAGGACAACATAAAATCTGGGGCTCTGTGCTTTCTTTCGTTCTGAACAAGTGTTACTGTTTTCTGCACAAAAGCGATTCTGCGAAGCAATGTGAACACTTCTGCTTCCCAGGCACAGAGAAGGTGCTAGCAAGGAATTCTCTGCCTGCCTTTCCCCAGTGCTCTGCAAGCTCTCCAGGACAACATAGAATCTGGGGCTCTGTGCTTTCTTTCCTTCTGAACAAGTGTTAGTGTTTTCTGCACAAAAGCGATTCTTGCGAAGCAATGTGAACACTTCTGCTTCCCAGGCACAGAGAAGGTGCTAGCAGGGAATTCTCTGCCTGCCTTTCCCCAGTGCTCTGCAAGCTCTCCAGGACAACATAAAATCTGGGGCTCTGTGCTTTCTTTCCTTCTGAACAAGTGTTACTGTTTTCTGCACAAAAGCGATTCTTGCGAAGCAATGTGAACACTTCTGCTTCCCAGGCACAGAGAAGGTGCTAGCAGGGAATTCTCTGCCTGCCTTTCCCCAGTGCTCTGCAAGCTCTCCAGGACAACATAGAATCTGGGGCTCTGTGCTTTCTTTCCTTCTGAACAAGTGTTAGTGTTTTCTGCACAAAAGCGATTCTTGCGAAGCAATGTGAACACTTCTGCTTCCCAGGCACAGAGAAGGTGCTAGCAGGGAATTCTCTGCCTGCCTTTCCCCAGTGCTCTGCAAGCTCTCCAGGACAACATAGAATCTGGGGCTCTGTGCTTTCTTTCCTTCTGAACAAGTGTTACTGTTTTCTGCACAAAAGCGATTCTGCGAAGCAATGTGAACACGTCTGCTTCCCAGGCACAGAGAAGGTGCTAGCAGGGAATTCTCTGCCTGCCTTTCCCCAGTGCTCTGCAAGCTCTCCAGGACAACATAAAATCTGGGGATCTGTGCTTTCTTTCCTTCTGAACAAGTGTTAGTGTTTTCTGCAAAAAAGCGATTCTTGCGAATCAATGTGAACACTTCTGCTTCCCAGGCACAGAGAAGGTGCTATCAGGGTATTCTCTGCCTGCCTTTCCCCAGTGCTCTGCAAGCTCTCCAGGACAACATAGAATCTGGGGCTCTGTGCTTTCTTTCCTTCTGAACAAGTGTTACTGTTTTCTGCACAAAAGCGATTCTGCGAAGCAATGTGAACACTTCTGCTTCCCAGGCACAGAGAAGGTGCTAGCAGGGAATTCTCTGCCTGCCTTTCCCCAGTGCTCTGCAAGCTCTCCAGGACAACATAAAATCTGGGGCTCTGTGCTTTCTTTCCTTCTGAACAAGTGTTAGTGTTTTCTGCACAAAAGCGATTCTTGCGAAGCAATGTGAACACTTCTGCTTCCCAGGCACAGAGAAGGTGCTAGCAGGGAATTCTCTGCCTGCCTTTCCCCAGTGCTCTGCAAGCTCTCCAGGACAACATAGAATCTGGGGCTCTGTGCTTTCTTTCCTTCTGAACAAGTGTTACTGTTTTCTGCACAAAAGCGATTCTGCGAAGCAATGTGAACACTTCTGCTTCCCAGGCACAGAGAAGGTGCTAGCAAGGAATTCTCTGCCTGCCTTTCCCCAGTGCTCTGCAAGCTCTCCAGGACAACATAAAATCTGGGGCTCTGTGCTTTCTTTCCTTCTGAACAGCTGTTACTATTTTCTGCACAAAAGCGATTCTTGCGAAGCAATGTGAACAATTCTGCTTCCCAGGCACAGAGAAGGTGCTAGCAGGGAATTCTCTGCCTGCCTTTCCCCAGTGCTGTGCAAGCTCTCCAGGACAACATAGAATCTGGGGCTCTGTGCTTTCTTTCGTTCTGAACAAGTGTTACTGTTTTCTGCACAAAAGCGATTCTGCGAAGCAATGTGAACAGGCACAGAGAAGGTGCTATCAGGGAATTCTCTGCCTGCCTTTCCCCAGTGCTCTGCAAGCTCTCCAGGACAACATAAAATCTGGGGCTCTGTGCTTTCTTTCCTTCTGAACAAGTGTTACTGTTTTCAGCACAAAAGCGATTCTGCGAAGCAATGTGAACACTTCTGCTTCCCAGGCACAGAGAAGGTGCTAGCAAGGAATTCTCTGCCTGCCTTTCCCCAGTGCTCTGCAAGCTCTCCAGGACAACAAAAAATCTGGGGCTCTGTGCTTTCTTTCCTTCTGAACAAGTGTTAGTGTTTTCTGCACAAAAGCGATTCTGCGAAGCAATGTGAACACTTCTGCTTCCCAGGCACAGAGAAGGTGCTAGCAAGGAATTCTCTGCCTGCCTTTCCCCAGTGCTCTGCAAGCTCTCCAGGACAACATAAAATCTGGGGCTCTGTGCTTTCTTTCCTTCTGAACAACTGTTAATATTTTCTGCACAAAAGCGATTCTTGCGAAGCAATGTGAACACTTCTGCTTCCCAGGCACAGAGAAGGTGCTAGCAGGGAATTCTCTGCCTGCCTTTCCCCAGTGCTCTGCAAGCTCTCCAGGACAACATAGAATCTGGGGCTCTGTGCTTTCTTTCGTTCTGAACAAGTGTTACTGTTTTCTGCACAAAAGCGATTCTGCGAAGCAATGTGAACACTTCTGCTTCCCAGGCACAGAGAAGGTGCTATCAGGGTATTCTCTGCCTGCCTTTCCCCAGTGCTCTGCAAGCTCTCCAGGACAACATAAAATCTGGGGCTCTGTGCTTTCTTTCGTTCTGAACAAGTGTTACTGTTTTCTGCACAAAAGCGATTCTGCGAAGCAATGTGAACACTTCTGCTTCCCAGGCACAGAGAAGGTGCTAGCAGGGAATTCTCTGCCTGCCTTTCCCCAGTGCTCTGCAAGCTCTCCAGGACAACATAGAATCTGGGGCTCTGTGCTTTCTTTCCTTCTGAACAAGTGTTACTGTTTTCTGCACAAAAGCGATTTTGCGAAGCAATGTGAACACTTCTGCTTCCCAGGCACAGAGAAAGTGCTAGCAGGGAATTCTCTGCCTGCCTTTCCCCAGTGCTCTGCAAGCTCTCCAGGACAACATAGAATCTGGGGCTCTGTGCTTTCTTTCCTTCTGAACAAGTGTTACTGTTTTCTGCACAAAAGCGATTCTTGCGAAGCAATGTGAACACTTCTGCTTCCCAGGCACAGAGAAGGTGCTAGCAGGGAATTCTCTGCCTGCCTTTCCCCAGTGCTCTGCAAGCTCTCCAGGACAACATAGAATCTGGGGCTCTGTGCTTTCTTTCGTTCTGAACAAGTGTTACTGTTTTCTGCACAAAAGCGATTCTGCGAAGCAATGTGAACACTTCTGCTTCCCAGGCACAGAGAAGGTGCTATCAGGGTATTCTCTGCCTGCCTTTCCCCAGTGCTCTGCAAGCTCTCCAGGACAACATAGAATCTGGGGCTCTGTGCTTTCTTTCCTTCTGAACAAGTGTTACTGTTTTCTGCACAAAAGAGATTCTTGCGAAGCAATGTGAACACTTCTGCTTCCCAGGCACAGAGAAGGTGCTAGCAGGGAATTCTCTGCCTGCCTTTCCCCAGTGCTCTGCAAGCTCTCCAGGACAACATAGAATCTGGGGCTCTGTGCTTTCTTTCGTTCTGAACAAGTGTTACTGTTTTCTGCACAAAAGCGATTCTGCGAAGCAATGTGAACAGGCACAGAGAAGGTGCCATCAGGGAATTCTCTGCCTGCCTTTCCCCAGTGCTCTGCAAGCTCTCCAGGACTACATAAAATCTGGGGCTCTGTGCTTTCTTTCCTTCTGAACAAGTGTTACTGTTTTCTGCACAAAAGCGATTCTGCGAAGCAATGTGAACACTTCTGCTTCCCAGGCACAGAGAAGGTGCTAGCAAGGAATTCTCTGCCTGCCTTTCCCCAGTGCTCTGCAAGCTCTCCAGGACAACATAGAATCTGGGGCTCTGTGCTTTCTTTCGTTCTGAACAAGTGTTACTGTTTTCTGCACAAAAGCGATTCTGCGAAGCAATGTGAACACTTCTGCTTCCCAGGCACAGAGAAGGTGCTATCAGGGTATTCTCTGCCTGCCTTTCCCCAGTGCTCTGCAAGCTCTCCAGGACAACATAAAATCTGGGGCTCTGTGCTTTCTTTCGTTCTGAACAAGTGTTACTGTTTTCTGCACAAAAGCGATTCTGCGAAGCAATGTGAACACTTCTGCTTCCCAGGCACAGAGAAGGTGCTAGCAGGGAATTCTCTGCCTGCCTTTCCCCAGTGCTCTGCAAGCTCTCCAGGACAACATAGAATCTGGGGCTCTGTGCTTTCTTTCCTTCTGAACAAGTGTTACTGTTTTCTGCACAAAAGCGATTCTGCGAAGCAATGTGAACACTTCTGCTTCCCAGGCACAGAGAAGGTGCTAGCAGGGAATTCTCTGCCTGCCTTTCCCCAGTGCTCTGCAAGCTCTCCAGGACAACATAGAATCTGGGGCTCTGTGCTTTCTTTCCTTCTGAACAAGTGTTACTGTTTTCTGCACAAAAGCATTTCTGCGAAGCAATGTGAACACTTCTGCTTCCCAGGCACAGAGAAGGTGCTAGCAGGGAATTCTCTGCCTGCCTTTCCCCAGTGCTCTGCAAGCTCTCCAGGACAACATAGAATCTGGGGCTCTGTGCTTTCTTTCCTTCTGAACAAGTGTTACTGTTTTCTGCACAAAAGCGATTCTGCGAAGCAATGTGAACACGTCTGCTTCCCAGGCACAGAGAAGGTGCTAGCAAGGAATTCTCTGCCTGCCTTTCCCCAGTGCTCTGCAAGCTCTCCAGGACAACATAAAATCTGGGGCTCTGTGCTTTCTTTCCTTCTGAACAACTGTTACTATTTTCTGCACAAAAGCGATTCTTGCGAAGCAATGTGAACACTTCTGCTTCCCAGGCACAGAGAAGGTGCTAGCAGGGAATTCTCTGCCTGCCTTTCCCCAGTGCTGTGCAAGCTCTCCAGGACAACATAGAATCTGGGGCTCTGTGCTTTCTTTCCTTCAGAACAAGTGTTACTGTTTTCTGCACAAAAGCGATTCTGCGAAGCAATGTGAACAGGCACAGAGAAAGTGCTAGCAGGGAATTCTCTGCCTGCCTTTCCCCAGTGCTCTGCAAGCTCTCCAGGACAACATAGAATCTGGGGCTCTGTGCTTTCTTTCGTTCTGAACAAGTGTTACTGTTTTCTGCACAAAAGCGATTCTGCGAAGCAATGTGAACAGGCACAGAGAAGGTGCTATCAGGGAATTCTCTGCCTGCCTTTCCCCAGTGCTCTGCAAGCTCTCCAGGACAACATAGAATCTGGGGCTCTGTGCTTTCTTTCCTTCTGAACAAGTGTTACTGTTTTCTGCACAAAAGCGATTCTGCGAAGCAATGTGAACACTTCTGCTTCCCAGGCACAGAGAAGGTGCTAGCAAGGAATTCTCTGCCTGCCTTTCCCCAGTGCTCTGCAAGCTCTCCAGGACAACAAAAAATCTGGGGCTCTGTGCTTTCTTTCCTTCTGAACAAGTGTTAGTGTTTTCTGCACAAAAGCGATTCTTGCGAAGCAATGTGAACACTTCTGCTTCCCAGGCACAGAGAAGGTGCTAGCAGGGAATTCTCTGCCTGCCTTTCCCCAGTGCTCTGCAAGCTCTCCAGGACAACATAGAATCTGGGGCTCAGTGCTTTCTTTCCTTCTGAACAAGTGTTACTGTTTTCTGCACAAAAGCGATTCTTGCGAAGCAATGTGAACACTTCTGCTTCCCAGGCACAGAGAAGGTGCTAGCAGGGAATTCTCTGCCTGCCTTTCCCCAGTGCTGTGCAAGCTCTCCAGGACAACATAGAATCTGGGGCTCTGTGCTTTCTTTCCTTCTGAACAAGTGTTACTGTTTTCTGCACAAAAGCGATTCTTGCGAAGCAATGTGAACACTTCTGCTTCCCAGGCACAGAGAAGGTGCTAGCAGGGAATTCTCTGCCTGCCTTTCCCCAGTGCTCTGCAAGCTCTCCAGGACAACATAGAATCTGGGGCTCTGTGCTTTCTTTCGTTCTGAACAAGTGTTACTGTTTTCTGCACAAAAGCGATTCTGCGAAGCAATGTGAACAGGCACAGAGAAGGTGCCATCAGGGAATTCTCTGCCTGCCTTTCCCCAGTGCTCTGCAAGCTCTCCAGGACTACATAAAATCTGGGGCTCTGTGCTTTCTTTCCTTCTGAACAAGTGTTACTGTTTTCTGCACAAAAGCGATTCTTGCGAAGCAATGTGAACACTTCTGCTTCCCAGGCACAGAGAAGGTGCTAGCAGGGAATTCTCTGCCTGCCTTTCCCCAGTGCTCTGCAAGCTCTCCAGGACAACATAGAATCTGGGGCTCTGTGCTTTCTTTCCTTCTGAACAAGTGTTACTGTTTTCTGCACAAAAGCGATTCTGCGAAGCAATGTGAACACGTCTGCTTCCCAGGCACAGAGAAGGTGCTAGCAGGGAATTCTCTGCCTGCCTTTCCCCAGTGCTCTGCAAGCTCTCCAGGACAACATAAAATCTGGGGCTCTGTGCTTTCTTTCCTTCTGAACAGCTGTTACTATTTTCTGCACAAAAGCGATTCTTGCGAAGCAATGTGAACACTTCTGCTTCCCAGGCACAGAGAAGGTGCTATCAGGGAATTCTCTGCCTGCCTTTCCCCAGTGCTCTGCAAGCTCTCCAGGACAACATAGAATCTGGGGCTCTGTGCTTTCTTTCCTTCTGAACAAGTGTTACTGTTTTCTGCACAAAAGCGATTCTGCGAAGCAATGTGAACACGTCTGCTTCCCAGGCACAGAGAAGGTGCTAGCAGGGAATTCTCTGCCTGCCTTTCCCCAGTGCTCTGCAAGCTCTCCAGGACAACATAAAATCTGGGGCTCTGTGCTTTCTTTCCTTCTGAACAAGTGTTAGTGTTTTCTGCACAAAAGCGATTCTTGCGAAGCAATGTGAACACTTCTGCTTCCCAGGCACAGAGAAGGTGCTAGCAGGGAATTCTCTGCCTGCCTTTCCCCAGTGCTCTGCAAGCTCTCCAGGACAACATAGAATCTGGGGCTCTGTGCTTTCTTTCCTTCTGAACAAGTGTTACTGTTTTCTGCACAAAAGCGATTCTGCGAAGCAATGTGAACACGTCTGCTTCCCAGGCACAGAGAAGGTGCTAGCAAGGAATTCTCTGCCTGCCTTTCCCCAGTGCTCTGCAAGCTCTCCAGGACAACATAAAATCTGGGGCTCTGTGCTTTCTTTCCTTCTGAACAACTGTTACTATTTTCTGCACAAAAGCGATTCTTGCGAAGCAATGTGAACACTTCTGCTTCCCAGGCACAGAGAAGGTGCTAGCAGGGAATTCTCTGCCTGCCTTTCCCCAGTGCTGTGCAAGCTCTCCAGGACAACATAGAATCTGGGGCTCTGTGCTTTCTTTCCTTCTGAACAAGTGTTACTGTTTTCTGCACAAAAGCGATTCTGCGAAGCAATGTGAACAGGCACAGAGAAAGTGCTAGCAGGGAATTCTCTGCCTGCCTTTCCCCAGTGCTCTGCAAGCTCTCCAGGACAACATAGAATCTGGGGCTCTGTGCTTTCTTTCGTTCTGAACAAGTGTTACTGTTTTCTGCACAAAAGCGATTCTGCGAAGCAATGTGAACAGGCACAGAGAAGGTGCTATCAGGGAATTCTCTGCCTGCCTTTCCCCAGTGCTCTGCAAGCTCTCCAGGACAACATAGAATCTGGGGCTCTGTGCTTTCTTTCCTTCTGAACAAGTGTTACTGTTTTCTGCACAAAAGCGATTCTGCGAAGCAATGTGAACACTTCTGCTTCCCAGGCACAGAGAAGGTGCTAGCAAGGAATTCTCTGCCTGCCTTTCCCCAGTGCTCTGCAAGCTCTCCAGGACAACAAAAAATCTGGGGCTCTGTGCTTTCTTTCCTTCTGAACAAGTGTTAGTGTTTTCTGCACAAAAGCGATTCTTGCGAAGCAATGTGAACACTTCTGCTTCCCAGGCACAGAGAAGGTGCTAGCAGGGAATTCTCTGCCTGCCTTTCCCCAGTGCTCTGCAAGCTCTCCAGGACAACATAGAATCTGGGGCTCAGTGCTTTCTTTCCTTCTGAACAAGTGTTACTGTTTTCTGCACAAAAGCGATTCTTGCGAAGCAATGTGAACACTTCTGCTTCCCAGGCACAGAGAAGGTGCTAGCAGGGAATTCTCTGCCTGCCTTTCCCCAGTGCTGTGCAAGCTCTCCAGGACAACATAGAATCTGGGGCTCTGTGCTTTCTTTCCTTCTGAACAAGTGTTACTGTTTTCTGCACAAAAGCGATTCTTGCGAAGCAATGTGAACACTTCTGCTTCCCAGGCACAGAGAAGGTGCTAGCAGGGAATTCTCTGCCTGCCTTTCCCCAGTGCTCTGCAAGCTCTCCAGGACAACATAGAATCTGGGGCTCTGTGCTTTCTTTCGTTCTGAACAAGTGTTACTGTTTTCTGCACAAAAGCGATTCTGCGAAGCAATGTGAACAGGCACAGAGAAGGTGCCATCAGGGAATTCTCTGCCTGCCTTTCCCCAGTGCTCTGCAAGCTCTCCAGGACAACATAAAATCTGGGGCTCTGTGCTTTCTTTCCTTCTGAACAAGTGTTACTATTTTCTGCACAAAAGCGATTCTTGCGAAGCAATGTGAACACTTCTGCTTCCCAGGCACAGAGAAGGTGCTATCAGGGAATTCTCTGCCTGCCTTTCCCCAGTGCTCTGCAAGCTCTCCAGGACAACATAGAATCTGGGGCTCTGTGCTTTCTTTCCTTCTGAACAAGTGTTACTGTTTTCTGCACAAAAGCGATTCTGCGAAGCAATGTGAACACGTCTGCTTCCCAGGCACAGAGAAGGTGCTAGCAAGGAATTCTCTGCCTGCCTTTCCCCAGTGCTCTGCAAGCTCTCCAGGACAACATAGAATCTGGGGCTCTGTGCTTTCTTTCCTTCTGAACAAGTGTTACTGTTTTCTGCACAAAAGCGATTCTGCGAAGCAATGTGAACACGTCTGCTTCCCAGGCACAGAGAAGGTGCTAGCAGGGAATTCTCTGCCTGCCTTTCCCCAGTGCTCTGCAAGCTCTCCAGGACAACATAGAATCTGGGGCTCTGTGCTTTCTTTCGTTCTGAACAAGTGTTACTGTTTTCTGCACAAAAGCGATTCTGCGAAGCAATGTGAACAGGCACAGAGAAAGTGCTAGCAGGGAATTCTCTGCCTGCCTTTCCCCAGTGCTCTGCAAGCTCTCCAGGACTACATAAAATCTGGGGCTCTGTGCTTTCTTTCCTTCTGAACAAGTGTTACCGTTTTCTGCACAAAAGCGATTCTGCGAAGCAATGTGAACACTTCTGCTTCCCAGGCACAGAGAAGGTGCTAGCAAGGAATTCTCTGCCTGCCTTTCCCCAGTGCTCTGCAAGCTCTCCAGGACAACATAGAATCTGGGGCTCTGTGCTTTCTTTCGTTCTGAACAAGTGTTACTGTTTTCTGCACAAAAGCGATTCTGCGAAGCAATGTGAACACTTCTGCTTCCCAGGCACAGAGAAGGTGCTATCAGGGTATTCTCTGCCTGCCTTTCCCCAGTGCTCTGCAAGCTCTCCAGGACAACATAAAATCTGGGGCTCTGTGCTTTCTTTCGTTCTGAACAAGTGTTACTGTTTTCTGCACAAAAGCGATTCTGCGAAGCAATGTGAACACTTCTGCTTCCCAGGCACAGAGAAGGTGCTAGCAAGGAATTCTCTGCCTGCCTTTCCCCAGTGCTCTGCAAGCTCTCCAGGACAACATAGAATCTGGGGCTCTGTGCTTTCTTTCGTTCTGAACAAGTGTTACTGTTTTCTGCACAAAAGCGATTCTGCGAAGCAATGTGAACACTTCTGCTTCCCAGGCACAGAGAAGGTGCTATCAGGGAATTCTCTGCCTGCCTTTCCCCAGTGCTCTGCAAGCTCTCCAGGACAACATAAAATCTGGGGATCTGTGCTTTCTTTCCTTCTGAACAAGTGTTAGTGTTTTCTGCAAAAAAGCGATTCTTGCGAAGCAATGTGAACACTTCTGCTTCCCAGGCACAGAGAAGGTGCTATCAGGGTATTCTCTGCCTGCCTTTCCCCAGTGCTCTGCAAGCTCTCCAGGACAACATAGAATCTGGGGCTCTGTGCTTTCTTTCGTTCTGAACAAGTGTTACTGTTTTCTGCACAAAAGCGATTCTGCAAAGCAATGTGAACACTTCTGCTTCCCAGGCACAGAGAAGGTGCTATCAGGGAATTCTCTGCCTGCCTTTCCCCAGTGCTCTGCAAGCTCTCCAGGACAACATAAAATCTGGGGCTCTGTGCTTTCTTTCCTTCTGAACAAGTGTTAGTGTTTTCTGCACAAAAGCGATTCTTGCGAAGCAATGTGAACACTTCTGCTTCCCAGGCACAGAGAAGGTGCTATCAGGGAATTCTCTGCCTGCCTTTCCCCAGTGCTCTGCAAGCTCTCCAGGACAACATAGAATCTGGGGCTCTGTGCTTTCTTTCCTTCTGAACAAGTGTTACTGTTTTCTGCACAAAAGCGATTCTGCGAAGCAATGTGAACACGTCTGCTTCCCAGGCACAGAGAAGGTGCTAGCAAGGAATTCTCTGCCTGCCTTTCCCCAGTGCTCTGCAAGCTCTCCAGGACAACATAAAATCTGGGGCTCTGTGCTTTCTTTCCTTCTGAACAACTGTTACTATTTTCTGCACAAAAGCGATTCTTGCGAAGCAATGTGAACACTTCTGCTTCCCAGGCACAGAGAAGGTGCTAGCAGGGAATTCTCTGCCTGCCTTTCCCCAGTGCTGTGCAAGCTCTCCAGGACAACATAGAATCTGGGGCTCTGTGCTTTCTTTCCTTCTGAACAAGTGTTACTGTTTTCTGCACAAAAGCGATTCTGCGAAGCAATGTGAACAGGCACAGAGAAAGTGCTAGCAGGGAATTCTCTGCCTGCCTTTCCCCAGTGCTCTGCAAGCTCTCCAGGACAACATAGAATCTGGGGCTCTGTGCTTTCTTTCCTTCTGAACAAGTGTTACTGTTTTCTGCACAAAAGCGATTCTGCGAAGCAATGTGAACACGTCTGCTTCCCAGGCACAGAGAAGGTGCTAGCAGGGAATTCTCTGCCTGCCTTTCCCCAGTGCTCTGCAAGCTCTCCAGGACAACATAGAATTTGGGGCTCTGTGCTTTCTTTCGTTCTGAACAAGTGTTACTGTTTTCTGCACAAAAGCGATTCTGCGAAGCAATGTGAACAGGCACAGAGAAAGTGCTAGCAGGGAATTCTCTGCCTGCCTTTCCCCAGTGCTCTGCAAGCTCTCCAGGACTACATAAAATCTGGGGCTCTGTGCTTACTTTCCTTCTGAACAAGTGTTACTGTTTTCTGCACAAAAGCGATTCTGCGAAGCAATGTGAACACTTCTGCTTCCCAGGCACAGAGAAGGTGCTAGCAGGGTATTCTCTGCCTGCCTTTCCCCAGTGCTCTGCAAGCTCTCCAGGACAACATAGAATCTGGGGCTCTGTGCTTTCTTTCGTTCTGAACAAGTGTTACTGTTTTCTGCACAAAAGCGATTCTGCGAAGCAATGTGAACACTTCTGCTTCCCAGGCACAGAGAAGGTGCTATCAGGGAATTCTCTGCCTGCCTTTCCCCAGTGCTCTGCAAGCTCTCCAGGACAACATAAAATCTGGGGCTCTGTGCTTTCTTTCGTTCTGAACAAGTGTTACTGTTTTCTGCACAAAAGCGATTCTGCAAAGCAATGTGAACACTTCTGCTTCCCAGGCACAGAGAAGGTGCTATCAGGGAATTCTCTGCCTGCCTTTCCCCAGTGCTCTGCAAGCTCTCCAGGACAACATAAAATCTGGGGCTCTGTGCTTTCTTTCCTTCTGAACAAGTGTTAGTGTTTTCTGCACAAAAGCGATTCTTGCGAAGCAATGTGAACACTTCTGCTTCCCAGGCACAGAGAAGGTGCTATCAGGGAATTCTCTGCCTGCCTTTCCCCAGTGCTCTGCAAGCTCTCCAGGACAACATAGAATCTGGGGCTCTGTGCTTTCTTTCCTTCTGAACAAGTGTTACTGTTTTCTGCACAAAAGCGATTCTGCGAAGCAATGTGAACACGTCTGCTTCCCAGGCACAGAGAAGGTGCTAGCAAGGAATTCTCTGCCTGCCTTTCCCCAGTGCTCTGCAAGCTCTCCAGGACAACATAAAATCTGGGGCTCTGTGCTTTCTTTCCTTCTGAACAACTGTTACTATTTTCTGCACAAAAGCGATTCTTGCGAAGCAATGTGAACACTTCTGCTTCCCAGGCACAGAGAAGGTGCTAGCAGGGAATTCTCTGCCTGCCTTTCCCCAGTGCTGTGCAAGCTCTCCAGGACAACATAGAATCTGGGGCTCTGTGCTTTCTTTCCTTCTGAACAAGTGTTACTGTTTTCTGCACAAAAGCGATTCTGCGAAGCAATGTGAACAGGCACAGAGAAAGTGCTAGCAGGGAATTCTCTGCCTGCCTTTCCCCAGTGCTCTGCAAGCTCTCCAGGACAACATAGAATCTGGGGCTCTGTGCTTTCTTTCCTTCTGAACAAGTGTTACTGTTTTCTGCACAAAAGCGATTCTGCGAAGCAATGTGAACACGTCTGCTTCCCAGGCACAGAGAAGGTGCTAGCAGGGAATTCTCTGCCTGCCTTTCCCCAGTGCTCTGCAAGCTCTCCAGGACAACATAGAATTTGGGGCTCTGTGCTTTCTTTCGTTCTGAACAAGTGTTACTGTTTTCTGCACAAAAGCGATTCTGCGAAGCAATGTGAACAGGCACAGAGAAAGTGCTAGCAGGGAATTCTCTGCCTGCCTTTCCCCAGTGCTCTGCAAGCTCTCCAGGACTACATAAAATCTGGGGCTCTGTGCTTTCTTTCCTTCTGAACAAGTGTTACTGTTTTCTGCACAAAAGCGATTCTGCGAAGCAATGTGAACACTTCTGCTTCCCAGGCACAGAGAAGGTGCTATCAGGGTATTCTCTGCCTGCCTTTCCCCAGTGCTCTGCAAGCTCTCCAGGACAACATAGAATCTGGGGCTCTGTGCTTTCTTTCGTTCTGAACAAGTGTTACTGTTTTCTGCACAAAAGCGATTCTGCGAAGCAATGTGAACACTTCTGCTTCCCAGGCACAGAGAAGGTGCTATCAGGGAATTCTCTGCCTGCCTTTCCCCAGTGCTCTGCAAGCTCTCCAGGACAACATAAAATCTGGGGCTCTGTGCTTTCTTTCGTTCTGAACAAGTGTTACTGTTTTCTGCACAAAAGCGATTCTGCGAAGCAATGTGAACACTTCTGCTTCCCAGGCACAGAGAAGGTGCTAGCAAGGAATTCTCTGCCTGCCTTTCCCCAGTGCTCTGCAAGCTCTCCAGGACAACATAGAATCTGGGGCTCTGTGCTTTCTTTCGTTCTGAACAAGTGTTACTGTTTTCTGCACAAAAGCGATTCTGCGAAGCAATGTGAACACTTCTGCTTCCCAGGCACAGAGAAGGTGCTATCAGGGAATTCTCTGCCTGCCTTTCCCCAGTGCTCTGCAAGCTCTCCAGGACAACATAAAATCTGGGGATCTGTGCTTTCTTTCCTTCTGAACAAGTGTTAGTGTTTTCTGCACAAAAGCGATTCTTGCGAAGCAATGTGAACACTTCTGCTTCCCAGGCACAGAGAAGGTGCTAGCAGGGAATTCTCTGCCTGCCTTTCCCCAGTGCTCTGCAAGCTCTCCAGGACAACATAGAATCTGGGACTCTGTGCTTTCTTTCGTTCTGAACAAGTGTTACTGTTTTCTGCACAAAAGCGATTCTGCGAATCAATGTGAACACTTCTGCTTCCCAGGCACAGAGAAGGTGCTATCAGGGAATTCTCTGCCTGCCTTTCCCCAGTGCTCTGCAAGCTCTCCAGGGCAACATAAAATCTGGGGCTCTGTGCTTTCTTTCCTTCTGAACAAGTGTTAGTGTTTTCTGCACAAAAGCGATTCTTGCGAAGCAATGTGAACACTTCTGCTTCCCAGGCACAGAGAAGGTGCTAGCAGGGAATTCTCTGCCTGCCTTTCCCCAGTGCTCTGCAAGCTCTCCAGGACAACATAGAATCTGGGGCTCTGTGCTTTCTTTCCTTCTGAACAAGTGTTACTGTTTTCTGCACAAAAGCGATTCTGCGAAGCAATGTGAACATGTCTGCTTCCCAGGCACAGAGAAGGTGCTAGCAAGGAATTCTCTGCCTGCCTTTCCCCAGTGCTCTGCAAGCTCTCCAGGACAACATAAAATCTGGGGCTCTGTGCTTTCTTTCCTTCTGAACAGCTGTTACTATTTTCTGCACAAAAGCGATTCTTGCGAAGCAATGTGAACACTTCTGCTTCCCAGGCACAGAGAAGGTGCTAGCAGGGAATTCTCTGCCTGCCTTTCCCCAGTGCTGTGCAAGCTCTCCAGGACAACATAGAATCTGTGGCTCTGTGCTTTCTTTCCTTCTGAACAAGTGTTACTGTTTTCTGCACAAAAGCGATTCTGCGAAGCAATGTGAACACGTCTGCTTCCCAGGCACAGAGAAGGTGCTAGCAGGGAATTCTCTGCCTGCCTTTCCCCAGTGCTCTGCAAGCTCTCCAGGACAACATAGAATCTGGGGCTCTGTGCTTTCTTTCGTTCTGAACAAGTGTTACTGATTTCTGCACAAAAGCGATTCTGCGAAGCAATGTGAACAGGCACAGAGAAAGTGCTAGCAGGGAATTCTCTTCCTGCCTTTCCCCAGTGCTCTGCAAGCTCTCCAGGACTACATAAAATCTGGGGCTCTGTGCTTTCTTTCCTTCTGAACAAGTGTTACCGTTTTCTGCACAAAAGCGATTCTGCGAAGCAATGTGAACACTTCTGCTTCCCAGGCACAGAGAAGGTGCTAGCAAGGAATTCTCTGCCTGCCTTTCCCCAGTGCTCTGCAAGCTCTCCAGGACAACATAAAATCTGGGGCTCTGTGCTTTCTTTCGTTCTGAACAAGTGTTACTGTTTTCTGCACAAAAGCGATTCTGCGAAGCAATGTGAACACTTCTGCTTCCCAGGCACAGAGAAGGTGCTATCAGGGTATTCTCTGCCTGCCTTTCCCCAGTGCTCTGCAAGCTCTCCAGGACAACATAAAATCTGGGGCTCTGTGCTTTCTTTCGTTCTGAACAAGTGTTACTGTTTTCTGCACAAAAGCGATTCTGCGAAGCAATGTGAACACTTCTGCTTCCCAGGCACAGAGAAGGTGCTATCAGGGAATTCTCTGCCTGCCTTTCCCCAGTGCTCTGCAAGCTCTCCAGGACAACATAGAATCTGGGGCTCTGTGCTTTCTTTCGTTCTGAACAAGTGTTACTGTTTTCTGCACAAAAGCGATTCTGCGAAGCAATGTGAACACTTCTGCTTCCCAGGCACAGAGAAGGTGCTATCAGGGAATTCTCTGCCTGCCTTTCCCCAGTGCTCTGCAAGCTCTCCAGGACTACATAAAATCTGGGGCTCTGTGCTTTCTTTCCTTCTGAACAAGTGTTACTGTTTTCTGCACAAAAGCGATTCTGCGAAGCAATGTGAACACTTCTGCTTCCCAGGCACAGAGAAGGTGCTATCAGGGAATTCTCTGCCTGCCTTTCCCCAGTGCTCTGCAAGCTCTCCAGGACAACATAGAATCTGGGGCTCTGTGCTTTCTTTCGTTCTGAACAAGTGTTACTGTTTTCTGCACAAAAGCGATTCTGCGAAGCAATGTGAACACTTCTGCTTCCCAGGCACAGAGAAGGTGCTATCAGGGAATTCTCTGCCTGCCTTTCCCCAGTGCTCTGCAAGCTCTCCAGGACAACATAAAATCTGGGGCTCTGTGCTTTCTTTCCTTCTGAACAAGTGTTAGTGTTTTCTGCACAAAAGCGATTCTTGCGAAGCAATGTGAACACTTCTGCTTCCCAGGCACAGAGAAGGTGCTAGCAGGGAATTCTCTGCCTGCCTTTCCCCAGTGCTCTGCAAGCTCTCCAGGACAACATAGAATCTGGGGCTCTGTGCTTTCTTTCCTTCTGAACAAGTGTTACTGTTTTCTGCACAAAAGCGATTCTGCGAAGCAATGTGAACACGTCTGCTTCCCAGGCACAGAGAAGGTGCTAGCAGGGAATTCTCTGCCTGCCTTTCCCCAGTGCTCTGCAAGCTCTCCAGGACAACATAAAATCTGGGGCTCTGTGCTTTCTTTCCTTCTGAACAACTGTTACTATTTTCTGCACAAAAGCGATTCTTGCGAAGCAATGTGAACACTTCTGCTTCCCAGGCACAGAGAAGGTGCTAGCAGGGAATTCTCTGCCTGCCTTTCCCCAGTGCTGTGCAAGCTCTCCAGGACAACATAGAATCTGGGGCTCTGTGCTTTCTTTCCTTCTGAACAAGTGTTACTGTTTTCTGCACAAAAGCGATTCTGCGAAGCAATGTGAACAGGCACAGAGAAAGTGCTAGCAGGGAATTCTCTGCCTGCCTTTCCCCAGTGCTCTGCAAACTCTCCAGGACAACATAGAATCTGGGGCTCTGTGCTTTCTTTCGTTCTGAACAAGTGTTACTGTTTTCTGCACAAAAGCGATTCTGCGAAGCAATGTGAACAGGCACAGAGAAGGTGCTATCAGGGAATTCTCTGCCTGCCTTTCCCCAGTGCTCTGCAAGCTCTCCAGGACAACATAAAATCTGGGGCTCTGTGCTTTCTTTCCTTCTGAACAAGTGTTACTGTTTTCTGCACAAAAGCGATTCTGCGAAGCAATGTGAACACTTCTGCTTCCCAGGCACAGAGAAGGTGCTAGCAAGGAATTCTCTGCCTGCCTTTCCCCAGTGCTCTGCAAGCTCTCCAGGACAACAAAAAATCTGGGGCTCTGTGCTTTCTTTCCTTCTGAACAAGTGTTAGTGTTTTCTGCACAAAAGCGATTCTGCGAAGCAATGTGAACACGTCTGCTTCCCAGGCACAGAGAAGGTGCTAGCAAGGAATTCTCTGCCTGCCTTTCCCCAGTGCTCTGCAAGCTCTCCAGGACAACATAAAATCTGGGGCTCTGTGCTTTCTTTCCTTCTGAACAAGTGTTAGTGTTTTCTGCACAAAAGCGATTCTTGCGAAGCAATGTGAACACTTCTGCTTCCCAGGCACAGAGAAGGTGCTAGCAGGGAATTCTCTGCCTGCCTTTCCCCAGTGCTCTGCAAGCTCTCCAGGACAACATAGAATCTGGGGCTCTGTGCTTTCTTTCGTTCTGAACAAGTGTTACTGTTTTCTGCACAAAAGCGATTCTGCGAAGCAATGTGAACAGGCACAGAGAAGGTGCCATCAGGGAATTCTCTGCCTGCCTTTCCCCAGTGCTCTGCAAGCTCTCCAGGACAACATAAAATCTGGGGCTCTGTGCTTTCTTTCCTTCTGAACAGCTGTTACTATTTTCTGCACAAAAGCGATTCTTGCGAAGCAATGTGAACACTTCTGCTTCCCAGGCACAGAGAAGGTGCTAGCAGGGAATTCTCTGCCTGCCTTTCCCCAGTGCTCTGCAAGCTCTCCAGGACAACATAGAATCTGGGGCTCTGTGCTTTCTTTCCTTCTGAACAAGTGTTACTGTTTTCTGCACAAAAGCGATTCTGCGAAGCAATGTGAACATGTCTGCTTCCCAGGCACAGAGAAGGTGCTAGCAAGGAATTCTCTGCCTGCCTTTCCCCAGTGCTCTGCAAGCTCTCCAGGACAACATAAAATCTGGGGCTCTGTGCTTTCTTTCCTTCTGAACAACTGTTACTATTTTCTGCACAAAAGCGATTCTTGCGAAGCAATGTGAACACTTCTGCTTCCCAGGCACAGAGAAGGTGCTAGCAGGGAATTCTCTGCCTGCCTTTCCCCAGTGCTGTGCAAGCTCTCCAGGACAACATAGAATCTGGGGCTCTGTGCTTTCTTTCCTTCTGAACAAGTGTTACTGTTTTCTGCACAAAAGCGATTCTGCGAAGCAATGTGAACACGTCTGCTTCCCAGGCACAGAGAAGGTGCTAGCAGGGAATTCTCTGCCTGCCTTTCCCCAGTGCTCTGCAAGCTCTCCAGGACAACATAGAATCTGGGGCTCTGTGCTTTCTTTCGTTCTGAACAAGTGTTACTGTTTTCTGCACAAAAGCGATTCTGCGAAGCAATGTGAACAGGCACAGAGAAAGTGCTAGCAGGGAATTCTCTGCCTGCCTTTCCCCAGTGCTCTGCAAGCTCTCCAGGACTACATAAAATCTGGGGCTCTGTGCTTTCTTTCCTTCTGAACAAGTGTTACCGTTTTCTGCACAAAAGCGATTCTGCGAAGCAATGTGAACACGTCTGCTTCCCAGGCACAGAGAAGGTGCTAGCAGGGAATTCTCTGCCTGCCTTTCCCCAGTGCTCTGCAAGCTCTCCAGGACAACATAGAATTTGGGGCTCTGTGCTTTCTTTCGTTCTGAACAAGTGTTACTGTTTTCTGCACAAAAGCGATTCTGCGAAGCAATGTGAACAGGCACAGAGAAAGTGCTAGCAGGGAATTCTCTGCCTGCCTTTCCCCAGTGCTCTGCAAGCTCTCCAGGACTACATAAAATCTGGGGCTCTGTGCTTTCTTTCCTTCTGAACAAGTGTTACTGTTTTCTGCACAAAAGCGATTCTGCGAAGCAATGTGAACACTTCTGCTTCCCAGGCACAGAGAAGGTGCTATCAGGGTATTCTCTGCCTGCCTTTCCCCAGTGCTCTGCAAGCTCTCCAGGACAACATAGAATCTGGGGCTCTGTGCTTTCTTTCGTTCTGAACAAGTGTTACTGTTTTCTGCACAAAAGCGATTCTGCGAAGCAATGTGAACACTTCTGCTTCCCAGGCACAGAGAAGGTGCTATCAGGGAATTCTCTGCCTGCCTTTCCCCAGTGCTCTGCAAGCTCTCCAGGACAACATAAAATCTGGGGCTCTGTGCTTTCTTTCGTTCTGAACAAGTGTTACTGTTTTCTGCACAAAAGCGATTCTGCGAAGCAATGTGAACACTTCTGCTTCCCAGGCACAGAGAAGGTGCTAGCAAGGAATTCTCTGCCTGCCTTTCCCCAGTGCTCTGCAAGCTCTCCAGGACAACATAGAATCTGGGGCTCTGTGCTTTCTTTCGTTCTGAACAAGTGTTACTGTTTTCTGCACAAAAGCGATTCTGCGAAGCAATGTGAACACTTCTGCTTCCCAGGCACAGAGAAGGTGCTATCAGGGAATTCTCTGCCTGCCTTTCCCCAGTGCTCTGCAAGCTCTCCAGGACAACATAAAATCTGGGGCTCTGTGCTTTCTTTCCTTCTGAACAAGTGTTAGTGTTTTCTGCAAAAAAGCGATTCTTGCGAATCAATGTGAACACTTCTGCTTCCCAGGCACAGAGAAGGTGCTATCAGGGTATTCTCTGCCTGCCTTTCCCCAGTGCTCTGCAAGCTCTCCAGGACAACATAGAATCTGGGGCTCTGTGCTTTCTTTCGTTCTGAACAAGTGTTACTGTTTTCTGCACAAAAGCGATTCTGCGAAGCAATGTGAACACTTCTGCTTCCCAGGCACAGAGAAGGTGCTATCAGGGAATTCTCTGCCTGCCTTTCCCCAGTGCTCTGCAAGCTCTCCAGGGCAACATAAAATCTGGGGCTCTGTGCTTTCTTTCCTTCTGAACAAGTGTTAGTGTTTTCTGCACAAAAGCGATTCTTGCGAAGCAATGTGAACACTTCTGCTTCCCAGGCACAGAGAAGGTGCTAGCAGGGAATTCTCTGCCTGCCTTTCCCCAGTGCTCTGCAAGCTCTCCAGGACAACATAGAATCTGGGGCTCTGTGCTTTCTTTCCTTCTGAACAAGTGTTACTGTTTTCTGCACAAAAGCGATTCTGCGAAGCAATGTGAACACTTCTGCTTCCCAGGCACAGAGAAGGTGCTAGCAAGGAATTCTCTGCCTGCCTTTCCCCAGTGCTCTGCAAGCTCTCCAGGACAACATAAAATCTGGGGCTCTGTGCTTTCTTTCCTTCTGAACAGCTGTTACTATTTTCTGCACAAAAGCGATTCTTGCGAAGCAATGTGAACACTTCTGCTTCCCAGGCACAGAGAAGGTGCTAGCAGGGAATTCTCTGCCTGCCTTTCCCCAGTGCTCTGCAAGCTCTCCAGGACAACATAGAATCTGGGGCTCTGTGCTTTCTTTCCTTCTGAACAAGTGTTACTGTTTTCTGCACAAAAGCGATTCTGCGAAGCAATGTGAACACGTCTGCTTCCCAGGCACAGAGAAGGTGCTAGCAGGGAATTCTCTGCCTGCCTTTCCCCAGTGCTCTGCAAGCTCTCCAGGACAACATAGAATCTGGGGCTCTGTGCTTTCTTTCGTTCTGAACAAGTGTTACTGTTTTCTGCACAAAAGCGATTCTGCGAAGCAATGTGAACAGGGACAGAGAAAGTGCTAGCAGGGAATTCTCTTCCTGCCTTTCCCCAGTGCTCTGCAAGCTCTCCAGGACTACATAAAATCTGGGGCTCTGTGCTTTCTTTCCTTCTGAACAAGTGTTACCGTTTTCTGCACAAAAGCGATTCTGCGAAGCAATGTGAACACTTCTGCTTCCCAGGCACAGAGAAGGTGCTAGCAAGGAATTCTCTGCCTGCCTTTCCCCAGTGCTCTGCAAGCTCTCCAGGACAACATAGAATCTGGGGCTCTGTGCTTTCTTTCGTTCTGAACAAGTGTTACTGTTTTCTGCACAAAAGCGATTCTGCGAAGCAATGTGAACACTTCTGCTTCCCAGGCACAGAGAAGGTGCTATCAGGGTATTCTCTGCCTGCCTTTCCCCAGTGCTCTGCAAGCTCTCCAGGACAACATAAAATCTGGGGCTCTGTGCTTTCTTTCGTTCTGAACAAGTGTTACTGTTTTCTGCACAAAAGCGATTCTGCGAAGCAATGTGAACACTTCTGCTTCCCAGGCACAGAGAAGGTGCTAGCAAGGAATTCTCTGCCTGCCTTTCCCCAGTGCTCTGCAAGCTCTCCAGGACAACATAGAATCTGGGGCTCTGTGCTTTCTTTCGTTCTGAACAAGTGTTACTGTTTTCTGCACAAAAGCGATTCTGCGAAGCAATGTGAACACTTCTGCTTCCCAGGCACAGAGAAGGTGCTATCAGGGAATTCTCTGCCTGCCTTTCCCCAGTGCTCTGCAAGCTCTCCAGGACAACATAAAATCTGGGGCTCTGTGCTTTCTTTCCTTCTGAACAAGTGTTAGTGTTTTCTGCAAAAAAGCGATTCTGCAAAGCAATGTGAACACTTCTGCTTCCCAGGCACAGAGAAGGTGCTATCAGGGTATTCTCTGCCTGCCTTTCCCCAGTGCTCTGCAAGCTCTCCAGGACAACATAGAATCTGGGGCTCTGTGCTTTCTTTCGTTCTGAACAAGTGTTACTGTTTTCTGCACAAAAGCGATTCTGCGAAGCAATGTGAACACTTCTGCTTCCCAGGCACAGAGAAGGTGCTATCAGGGAATTCTCTGCCTGCCTTTCCCCAGTGCTCTGCAAGCTCTCCAGGACAACATAAAATCTGGGGCTCTGTGCTTTCTTTCCTTCTGAACAAGTGTTAGTGTTTTCTGCACAAAAGCGATTCTTGCGAAGCAATGTGAACACTTCTGCTTCCCAGGCACAGAGAAGGTGCTAGCAGGGAATTCTCTGCCTGCCTTTCCCCAGTGCTCTGCAAGCTCTCCAGGACAACATAGAATCTGGGGCTCTGTGCTTTCTTTCCTTCTGAACAAGTGTTACTGTTTTCTGCACAAAAGCGATTCTGCGAAGCAATGTGAACACGTCTGCTTCCCAGGCACAGAGAAGGTGCTAGCAGGGAATTCTCTGCCTGCCTTTCCCCAGTGCTCTGCAAGCTCTCCAGGACAACATAAAATCTGGGGCTCTGTGCTTTCTTTCCTTCTGAACAACTGTTACTATTTTCTGCACAAAAGCGATTCTTGCGAAGCAATGTGAACACTTCTGCTTCCCAGGCACAGAGAAGGTGCTAGCAGGGAATTCTCTGCCTGCCTTTCCCCAGTGCTGTGCAAGCTCTCCAGGACAACATAGAATCTGGGGCTCTGTGCTTTCTTTCCTTCTGAACAAGTGTTACTGTTTTCTGCACAAAAGCGATTCTGCGAAGCAATGTGAACAGGCACAGAGAAAGTGCTAGCAGGGAATTCTCTGCCTGCCTTTCCCCAGTGCTCTGCAAACTCTCCAGGACAACATAGAATCTGGGGCTCTGTGCTTTCTTTCGTTCTGAACAAGTGTTACTGTTTTCTGCACAAAAGCGATTCTGCGAAGCAATGTGAACAGGCACAGAGAAGGTGCTATCAGGGAATTCTCTGCCTGCCTTTCCCCAGTGCTCTGCAAGCTCTCCAGGACAACATAAAATCTGGGGCTCTGTGCTTTCTTTCCTTCTGAACAAGTGTTACTGTTTTCTGCACAAAAGCGATTCTGCGAAGCAATGTGAACACTTCTGCTTCCCAGGCACAGAGAAGGTGCTAGCAAGGAATTCTCTGCCTGCCTTTCCCCAGTGCTCTGCAAGCTCTCCAGGACAACAAAAAATCTGGGGCTCTGTGCTTTCTTTCCTTCTGAACAAGTGTTAGTGTTTTCTGCACAAAAGCGATTCTGCGAAGCAATGTGAACACGTCTGCTTCCCAGGCACAGAGAAGGTGCTAGCAAGGAATTCTCTGCCTGCCTTTCCCCAGTGCTCTGCAAGCTCTCCAGGACAACATAAAATCTGGGGCTCTGTGCTTTCTTTCCTTCTGAACAAGTGTTAGTGTTTTCTGCACAAAAGCGATTCTTGCGAAGCAATGTGAACACTTCTGCTTCCCAGGCACAGAGAAGGTGCTAGCAGGGAATTCTCTGCCTGCCTTTCCCCAGTGCTCTGCAAGCTCTCCAGGACAACATAGAATCTGGGGCTCTGTGCTTTCTTTCGTTCTGAACAAGTGTTACTGTTTTCTGCACAAAAGCGATTCTGCGAAGCAATGTGAACAGGCACAGAGAAGGTGCCATCAGGGAATTCTCTGCCTGCCTTTCCCCAGTGCTCTGCAAGCTCTCCAGGACAACATAAAATCTGGGGCTCTGTGCTTTCTTTCCTTCTGAACAGCTGTTACTATTTTCTGCACAAAAGCGATTCTTGCGAAGCAATGTGAACACTTCTGCTTCCCAGGCACAGAGAAGGTGCTAGCAGGGAATTCTCTGCCTGCCTTTCCCCAGTGCTCTGCAAGCTCTCCAGGACAACATAGAATCTGGGGCTCTGTGCTTTCTTTCCTTCTGAACAAGTGTTACTGTTTTCTGCACAAAAGCGATTCTGCGAAGCAATGTGAACATGTCTGCTTCCCAGGCACAGAGAAGGTGCTAGCAAGGAATTCTCTGCCTGCCTTTCCCCAGTGCTCTGCAAGCTCTCCAGGACAACATAAAATCTGGGGCTCTGTGCTTTCTTTCCTTCTGAACAACTGTTACTATTTTCTGCACAAAAGCGATTCTTGCGAAGCAATGTGAACACTTCTGCTTCCCAGGCACAGAGAAGGTGCTAGCAGGGAATTCTCTGCCTGCCTTTCCCCAGTGCTGTGCAAGCTCTCCAGGACAACATAGAATCTGGGGCTCTGTGCTTTCTTTCCTTCTGAACAAGTGTTACTGTTTTCTGCACAAAAGCGATTCTGCGAAGCAATGTGAACACGTCTGCTTCCCAGGCACAGAGAAGGTGCTAGCAGGGAATTCTCTGCCTGCCTTTCCCCAGTGCTCTGCAAGCTCTCCAGGACAACATAGAATCTGGGGCTCTGTGCTTTCTTTCGTTCTGAACAAGTGTTACTGTTTTCTGCACAAAAGCGATTCTGCGAAGCAATGTGAACAGGCACAGAGAAAGTGCTAGCAGGGAATTCTCTGCCTGCCTTTCCCCAGTGCTCTGCAAGCTCTCCAGGACTACATAAAATCTGGGGCTCTGTGCTTTCTTTCCTTCTGAACAAGTGTTACCGTTTTCTGCACAAAAGCGATTCTGCGAAGCAATGTGAACACTTCTGCTTCCCAGGCACAGAGAAGGTGCTATCAGGGTATTCTCTGCCTGCCTTTCCCCAGTGCTCTGCAAGCTCTCCAGGACAACATAGAATCTGGGGCTCTGTGCTTTCTTTCGTTCTGAACAAGTGTTACTGTTTTCTGCACAAAAGCGATTCTGCGAAGCAATGTGAACACTTCTGCTTCCCAGGCACAGAGAAGGTGCTATCAGGGAATTCTCTGCCTGCCTTTCCCCAGTGCTCTGCAAGCTCTCCAGGACAACATAAAATCTGGGGCTCTGTGCTTTCTTTCGTTCTGAACAAGTGTTACTGTTTTCTGCACAAAAGCGATTCTGCGAAGCAATGTGAACACTTCTGCTTCCCAGGCACAGAGAAGGTGCTAGCAAGGAATTCTCTGCCTGCCTTTCCCCAGTGCTCTGCAAGCTCTCCAGGACAACATAGAATCTGGGGCTCTGTGCTTTCTTTCGTTCTGAACAAGTGTTACTGTTTTCTGCACAAAAGCGATTCTGCGAAGCAATGTGAACACTTCTGCTTCCCAGGCACAGAGAAGGTGCTATCAGGGAATTCTCTGCCTGCCTTTCCCCAGTGCTCTGCAAGCTCTCCAGGACAACATAAAATCTGGGGCTCTGTGCTTTCTTTCCTTCTGAACAAGTGTTAGTGTTTTCTGCAAAAAAGCGATTCTTGCGAATCAATGTGAACACTTCTGCTTCCCAGGCACAGAGAAGGTGCTATCAGGGTATTCTCTGCCTGCCTTTCCCCAGTGCTCTGCAAGCTCTCCAGGACAACATAGAATCTGGGGCTCTGTGCTTTCTTTCGTTCTGAACAAGTGTTACTGTTTTCTGCACAAAAGCGATTCTGCGAAGCAATGTGAACACTTCTGCTTCCCAGGCACAGAGAAGGTGCTATCAGGGAATTCTCTGCCTGCCTTTCCCCAGTGCTCTGCAAGCTCTCCAGGGCAACATAAAATCTGGGGCTCTGTGCTTTCTTTCCTTCTGAACAAGTGTTAGTGTTTTCTGCACAAAAGCGATTCTTGCGAAGCAATGTGAACACTTCTGCTTCCCAGGCACAGAGAAGGTGCTAGCAGGGAATTCTCTGCCTGCCTTTCCCCAGTGCTCTGCAAGCTCTCCAGGACAACATAGAATCTGGGGCTCTGTGCTTTCTTTCCTTCTGAACAAGTGTTACTGTTTTCTGCACAAAAGCGATTCTGCGAAGCAATGTGAACATGTCTGCTTCCCAGGCACAGAGAAGGTGCTAGCAAGGAATTCTCTGCCTGCCTTTCCCCAGTGCTCTGCAAGCTCTCCAGGACAACATAAAATCTGGGGCTCTGTGCTTTCTTTCCTTCTGAACAGCTGTTACTATTTTCTGCACAAAAGCGATTCTTGCGAAGCAATGTGAACACTTCTGCTTCCCAGGCACAGAGAAGGTGCTAGCAGGGAATTCTCTGCCTGCCTTTCCCCAGTGCTCTGCAAGCTCTCCAGGACAACATAGAATCTGGGGCTCTGTGCTTTCTTTCCTTCTGAACAAGTGTTACTGTTTTCTGCACAAAAGCGATTCTGCGAAGCAATGTGAACACGTCTGCTTCCCAGGCACAGAGAAGGTGCTAGCAGGGAATTCTCTGCCTGCCTTTCCCCAGTGCTCTGCAAGCTCTCCAGGACAACATAGAATCTGGGGCTCTGTGCTTTCTTTCGTTCTGAACAAGTGTTACTGTTTTCTGCACAAAAGCGATTCTGCGAAGCAATGTGAACAGGGACAGAGAAAGTGCTAGCAGGGAATTCTCTTCCTGCCTTTCCCCAGTGCTCTGCAAGCTCTCCAGGACTACATAAAATCTGGGGCTCTGTGCTTTCTTTCCTTCTGAACAAGTGTTACCGTTTTCTGCACAAAAGCGATTCTGCGAAGCAATGTGAACACTTCTGCTTCCCAGGCACAGAGAAGGTGCTAGCAAGGAATTCTCTGCCTGCCTTTCCCCAGTGCTCTGCAAGCTCTCCAGGACAACATAGAATCTGGGGCTCTGTGCTTTCTTTCGTTCTGAACAAGTGTTACTGTTTTCTGCACAAAAGCGATTCTGCGAAGCAATGTGAACACTTCTGCTTCCCAGGCACAGAGAAGGTGCTATCAGGGTATTCTCTGCCTGCCTTTCCCCAGTGCTCTGCAAGCTCTCCAGGACAACATAAAATCTGGGGCTCTGTGCTTTCTTTCGTTCTGAACAAGTGTTACTGTTTTCTGCACAAAAGCGATTCTGCGAAGCAATGTGAACACTTCTGCTTCCCAGGCACAGAGAAGGTGCTAGCAAGGAATTCTCTGCCTGCCTTTCCCCAGTGCTCTGCAAGCTCTCCAGGACAACATAGAATCTGGGGCTCTGTGCTTTCTTTCGTTCTGAACAAGTGTTACTGTTTTCTGCACAAAAGCGATTCTGCGAAGCAATGTGAACACTTCTGCTTCCCAGGCACAGAGAAGGTGCTATCAGGGAATTCTCTGCCTGCCTTTCCCCAGTGCTCTGCAAGCTCTCCAGGACAACATAAAATCTGGGGCTCTGTGCTTTCTTTCCTTCTGAACAAGTGTTAGTGTTTTCTGCAAAAAAGCGATTCTGCAAAGCAATGTGAACACTTCTGCTTCCCAGGCACAGAGAAGGTGCTATCAGGGTATTCTCTGCCTGCCTTTCCCCAGTGCTCTGCAAGCTCTCCAGGACAACATAGAATCTGGGGCTCTGTGCTTTCTTTCGTTCTGAACAAGTGTTACTGTTTTCTGCACAAAAGCGATTCTGCGAAGCAATGTGAACACTTCTGCTTCCCAGGCACAGAGAAGGTGCTATCAGGGAATTCTCTGCCTGCCTTTCCCCAGTGCTCTGCAAGCTCTCCAGGACAACATAAAATCTGGGGCTCTGTGCTTTCTTTCCTTCTGAACAAGTGTTAGTGTTTTCTGCACAAAAGCGATTCTTGCGAAGCAATGTGAACACTTCTGCTTCCCAGGCACAGAGAAGGTGCTAGCAGGGAATTCTCTGCCTGCCTTTCCCCAGTGCTCTGCAAGCTCTCCAGGACAACATAGAATCTGGGGCTCTGTGCTTTCTTTCCTTCTGAACAAGTGTTACTGTTTTCTGCACAAAAGCGATTCTGCGAAGCAATGTGAACACGTCTGCTTCCCAGGCACAGAGAAGGTGCTAGCAGGGAATTCTCTGCCTGCCTTTCCCCAGTGCTCTGCAAGCTCTCCAGGACAACATAAAATCTGGGGCTCTGTGCTTTCTTTCCTTCTGAACAACTGTTACTATTTTCTGCACAAAAGCGATTCTTGCGAAGCAATGTGAACACTTCTGCTTCCCAGGCACAGAGAAGGTGCTAGCAGGGAATTCTCTGCCTGCCTTTCCCCAGTGCTCTGCAAGCTCTCCAGGACAACATAGAATCTGGGGCTCTGTGCTTTCTTTCCTTCTGAACAAGTGTTACTGTTTTCTGCACAAAAGCGATTCTGCGAAGCAATGTGAACAGGCACAGAGAAAGTGCTAGCAGGGAATTCTCTGCCTGCCTTTCCCCAGTGCTCTGCAAACTCTCCAGGACAACATAGAATCTGGGGCTCTGTGCTTTCTTTCGTTCTGAACAAGTGTTACTGTTTTCTGCACAAAAGCGATTCTGCGAAGCAATGTGAACAGGCACAGAGAAGGTGCTATCAGGGAATTCTCTGCCTGCCTTTCCCCAGTGCTCTGCAAGCTCTCCAGGACAACATAAAATCTGGGGCTCTGTGCTTTCTTTCCTTCTGAACAAGTGTTACTGTTTTCTGCACAAAAGCGATTCTGCGAAGCAATGTGAACACTTCTGCTTCCCAGGCACAGAGAAGGTGCTAGCAAGGAATTCTCTGCCTGCCTTTCCCCAGTGCTCTGCAAGCTCTCCAGGACAACAAAAAATCTGGGGCTCTGTGCTTTCTTTCCTTCTGAACAAGTGTTAGTGTTTTCTGCACAAAAGCGATTCTGCGAAGCAATGTGAACACGTCTGCTTCCCAGGCACAGAGAAGGTGCTAGCAAGGAATTCTCTGCCTGCCTTTCCCCAGTGCTCTGCAAGCTCTCCAGGACAACATAAAATCTGGGGCTCTGTGCTTTCTTTCCTTCTGAACAAGTGTTAGTGTTTTCTGCACAAAAGCGATTCTTGCGAAGCAATGTGAACACTTCTGCTTCCCAGGCACAGAGAAGGTGCTAGCAGGGAATTCTCTGCCTGCCTTTCCCCAGTGCTCTGCAAGCTCTCCAGGACAACATAGAATCTGGGGCTCTGTGCTTTCTTTCGTTCTGAACAAGTGTTACTGTTTTCTGCACAAAAGCGATTCTGCGAAGCAATGTGAACAGGCACAGAGAAGGTGCCATCAGGGAATTCTCTGCCTGCCTTTCCCCAGTGCTCTGCAAGCTCTCCAGGACAACATAAAATCTGGGGCTCTGTGCTTTCTTTCCTTCTGAACAGCTGTTACTATTTTCTGCACAAAAGCGATTCTTGCGAAGCAATGTGAACACTTCTGCTTCCCAGGCACAGAGAAGGTGCTAGCAGGGAATTCTCTGCCTGCCTTTCCCCAGTGCTCTGCAAGCTCTCCAGGACAACATAGAATCTGGGGCTCTGTGCTTTCTTTCCTTCTGAACAAGTGTTACTGTTTTCTGCACAAAAGCGATTCTGCGAAGCAATGTGAACATGTCTGCTTCCCAGGCACAGAGAAGGTGCTAGCAAGGAATTCTCTGCCTGCCTTTCCCCAGTGCTCTGCAAGCTCTCCAGGACAACATAAAATCTGGGGCTCTGTGCTTTCTTTCCTTCTGAACAACTGTTACTATTTTCTGCACAAAAGCGATTCTTGCGAAGCAATGTGAACACTTCTGCTTCCCAGGCACAGAGAAGGTGCTAGCAGGGAATTCTCTGCCTGCCTTTCCCCAGTGCTGTGCAAGCTCTCCAGGACAACATAGAATCTGGGGCTCTGTGCTTTCTTTCCTTCTGAACAAGTGTTACTGTTTTCTGCACAAAAGCGATTCTGCGAAGCAATGTGAACACGTCTGCTTCCCAGGCACAGAGAAGGTGCTAGCAGGGAATTCTCTGCCTGCCTTTCCCCAGTGCTCTGCAAGCTCTCCAGGACAACATAGAATCTGGGGCTCTGTGCTTTCTTTCGTTCTGAACAAGTGTTACTGTTTTCTGCACAAAAGCGATTCTGCGAAGCAATGTGAACAGGCACAGAGAAAGTGCTAGCAGGGAATTCTCTGCCTGCCTTTCCCCAGTGCTCTGCAAGCTCTCCAGGACTACATAAAATCTGGGGCTCTGTGCTTTCTTTCCTTCTGAACAAGTGTTACCGTTTTCTGCACAAAAGCGATTCTGCGAAGCAATGTGAACACTTCTGCTTCCCAGGCACAGAGAAGGTGCTAGCAAGGAATTCTCTGCCTGCCTTTCCCCAGTGCTCTGCAAGCTCTCCAGGACAACAAAAAATCTGGGGCTCTGTGCTTTCTTTCCTTCTGAACAAGTGTTAGTGTTTTCTGCACAAAAGCGATTCTTGCGAAGCAATGTGAACACTTCTGCTTCCCAGGCACAGAGAAGGTGCTAGCAGGGAATTCTCTGCCTGCCTTTCCCCAGTGCTCTGCAAGCTCTCCAGGACAACATAGAATCTGGGGCTCAGTGCTTTCTTTCCTTCTGAACAAGTGTTACTGTTTTCTGCACAAAAGCGATTCTTGCGAAGCAATGTGAACACTTCTGCTTCCCAGGCACAGAGAAGGTGCTAGCAGGGAATTCTCTGCCTGCCTTTCCCCAGTGCTGTGCAAGCTCTCCAGGACAACATAGAATCTGGGGCTCTGTGCTTTCTTTCCTTCTGAACAAGTGTTACTGTTTTCTGCACAAAAGCGATTCTTGCGAAGCAATGTGAACACTTCTGCTTCCCAGGCACAGAGAAGGTGCTAGCAGGGAATTCTCTGCCTGCCTTTCCCCAGTGCTCTGCAAGCTCTCCAGGACAACATAGAATCTGGGGCTCTGTGCTTTCTTTCGTTCTGAACAAGTGTTACTGTTTTCTGCACAAAAGCGATTCTGCGAAGCAATGTGAACAGGCACAGAGAAGGTGCCATCAGGGAATTCTCTGCCTGCCTTTCCCCAGTGCTCTGCAAGCTCTCCAGGACTACATAAAATCTGGGGCTCTGTGCTTTCTTTCCTTCTGAACAAGTGTTACTGTTTTCTGCACAAAAGCGATTCTTGCGAAGCAATGTGAACACTTCTGCTTCCCAGGCACAGAGAAGGTGCTAGCAGGGAATTCTCTGCCTGCCTTTCCCCAGTGCTCTGCAAGCTCTCCAGGACAACATAAAATCTGGGGCTCTGTGCTTTCTTTCCTTCTGAACAGCTGTTACTATTTTCTGCACAAAAGCGATTCTTGCGAAGCAATGTGAACACTTCTGCTTCCCAGGCACAGAGAAGGTGCTAGCAGGGAATTCTCTGCCTGCCTTTCCCCAGTGCTCTGCAAGCTCTCCAGGACAACATAGAATCTGGGGCTCTGTGCTTTCTTTCCTTCTGAACAAGTGTTACTGTTTTCTGCACAAAAGCGATTCTGCGAAGCAATGTGAACATGTCTGCTTCCCAGGCACAGAGAAGGTGCTAGCAAGGAATTCTCTGCCTGCCTTTCCCCAGTGCTCTGCAAGCTCTCCAGGACAACATAAAATCTGGGGCTCTGTGCTTTCTTTCCTTCTGAACAACTGTTACTATTTTCTGCACAAAAGCGATTCTTGCGAAGCAATGTGAACACTTCTGCTTCCCAGGCACAGAGAAGGTACTAGCAGGGAATTCCCTGCCTGCCTTTCCCCAGTGCTGTGCAAGCTCTCCAGGACAACATAGAATCTGGGGCTCTGTGCTTTCTTTCCTTCTGAACAAGTGTTACTGTTTTCTGCACAAAAGCGATTCTGCGAAGCAATGTGAACACGTCTGCTTCCCAGGCACAGAGAAGGTGCTAGCAGGGAATTCTCTGCCTGCCTTTCCCCAGTGCTCTGCAAGCTCTCCAGGACAACATAGAATCTGGGGCTCTGTGCTTTCTTTCGTTCTGAACAAGTGTTACTGTTTTCTGCACAAAAGCGATTCTGCGAAGCAATGTGAACAGGCACAGAGAAAGTGCTAGCAGGGAATTCTCTGCCTGCCTTTCCCCAGTGCTCTGCAAGCTCTCCAGGACAACATAAAATCTGGGGCTCTGTGCTTTCTTTCCTTCTGAACAAGTGTTACCGTTTTCTGCACAAAATCGATTCTGCGAAGCAACGTGAACACTTCTGCTTCCCAGGCACAGAGAAGGTGCTAGCAAGGAATTCTCTGCCTGCCTTTCCCCAGTGCTCTGCAAGCTCTCCAGGACAACATAGAATCTGGGGCTCTGTGCTTTCTTTCGTTCTGAACAAGTGTTACTGTTTTCTGCACAAAAGCGATTCTGCGAAGCAATGTGAACACTTCTGCTTCCCAGGCACAGAGAAGGTGCTATCAGGGTATTCTCTGCCTGCCTTTCCCCAGTGCTCTGCAAGCTCTCCAGGACAACATAAAATCTGGGGCTCTGTGCTTTCTTTCGTTCTGAACAAGTGTTACTGTTTTCTGCACAAAAGCGATTCTGCGAAGCAATGTGAACACTTCTGCTTCCCAGGCACAGAGAAGGTGCTAGCAAGGAATTCTCTGCCTGCCTTTCCCCAGTGCTCTGCAAGCTCTCCAGGACAACATAGAATCTGGGGCTCTGTGCTTTCTTTCCTTCTGAACAAGTGTTAGTGTTTTCTGCACAAAAGCGATTCTGCGAAGCAATGTGAACACTTCTGCTTCCCAGGCACAGAGAAGGTGCTATCAGGGAATTCTCTGCCTGCCTTTCCCCAGTGCTCTGCAAGCTCTCCAGGACAACATAAAATCTGGGGATCTGTGCTTTCTTTCCTTCTGAACAAGTGTTAGTGTTTTCTGCAAAAAAGCGATTCTTGCGAAGCAATGTGAACACTTCTGCTTCCCAGGCACAGAGAAGGTGCTATCAGGGTATTCTCTGCCTGCCTTTCCCCAGTGCTCTGCAAGCTCTCCAGGACAACATAGAATCTGGGGCTCTGTGCTTTCTTTCGTTCTGAACAAGTGTTACTGTTTTCTGCACAAAAGCGATTCTGCGAAGCAATGTGAACACTTCTGCTTCCCAGGCACAGAGAAGGTGCTATCAGGGAATTCTCTGCCTGCCTTTCCCCAGTGCTCTGCAAGCTCTCCAGGACAACATAAAATCTGGGGCTCTGTGCTTTCTTTCCTTCTGAACAAGTGTTAGTGTTTTCTGCACAAAAGCGATTCTTGCGAAGCAATGTGAACACTTCTGCTTCCCAGGCACAGAGAAGGTGCTATCAGGGAATTCTCTGCCTGCCTTTCCCCAGTGCTCTGCAAGCTCTCCAGGACAACATAGAATCTGGGGCTCTGTGCTTTCTTTCCTTCTGAACAAGTGTTACTGTTTTCTGCACAAAAGCGATTCTGCGAAGCAATGTGAACACGTCTGCTTCCCAGGCACAGAGAAGGTGCTAGCAAGGAATTCTCTGCCTGCCTTTCCCCAGTGCTCTGCAAGCTCTCCAGGACAACATAAAATCTGGGGCTCTGTGCTTTCTTTCCTTCTGAACAACTGTTACTATTTTCTGCACAAAAGCGATTCTTGCGAAGCAATGTGAACACTTCTGCTTCCCAGGCACAGAGAAGGTGCTAGCAGGGAATTCTCTGCCTGCCTTTCCCCAGTGCTGTGCAAGCTCTCCAGGACAACATAGAATCTGGGGCTCTGTGCTTTCTTTCCTTCTGAACAAGTGTTACTGTTTTCTGCACAAAAGCGATTCTGCGAAGCAATGTGAACAGGCACAGAGAAAGTGCTAGCAGGGAATTCTCTGCCTGCCTTTCCCCAGTGCTCTGCAAGCTCTCCAGGACAACATAGAATCTGGGGCTCTGTGCTTTCTTTCGTTCTGAACAAGTGTTACTGTTTTCTGCACAAAAGCGATTCTGCGAAGCAATGTGAACACGTCTGCTTCCCAGGCACAGAGAAGGTGCTAGCAGGGAATTCTCTGCCTGCCTTTCCCCAGTGCTCTGCAAGCTCTCCAGGACAACATAGAATTTGGGGCTCTGTGCTTTCTTTCGTTCTGAACAAGTGTTACTGTTTTCTGCACAAAAGCGATTCTGCGAAGCAATGTGAACAGGCACAGAGAAAGTTCTAGCAGGGAATTCTCTGCCTGCCTTTCCCCAGTGCTCTGCAAGCTCTCCAGGACTACATAAAATCTGGGGCTCTGTGCTTTCTTTCCTTCTGAACAAGTGTTACTGTTTTCTGCACAAAAGCGATTCTGCGAAGCAATGTGAACACTTCTGCTTCCCAGGCACAGAGAAGGTGCTAGCAAGGAATTCTCTGCCTGCCTTTCCCCAGTGCTCTGCAAGCTCTCCAGGACAACATAGAATCTGGGGCTCTGTGCTTTCTTTCGTTCTGAACAAGTGTTACTGTTTTCTGCACAAAAGCGATTCTGCGAAGCAATGTGAACACTTCTGCTTCCCAGGCACAGAGAAGGTGCTATCAGGGAATTCTCTGCCTGCCTTTCCCCAGTGCTCTGCAAGCTCTCCAGGACAACATAAAATCTGGGGCTCTGTGCTTTCTTTCGTTCTGAACAAGTGTTACTGTTTTCTGCACAAAAGCGATTCTGCGAAGCAATGTGAACACTTCTGCTTCCCAGGCACAGAGAAGGTGCTAGCAAGGAATTCTCTGCCTGCCTTTCCCCAGTGCTCTGCAAGCTCTCCAGGACAACATAGAATCTGGGGCTCTGTGCTTTCTTTCGTTCTGAACAAGTGTTACTGTTTTCTGCACAAAAGCGATTCTGCGAAGCAATGTGAACACTTCTGCTTCCCAGGCACAGAGAAGGTGCTATCAGGGAATTCTCTGCCTGCCTCTCCCCAGTGCTCTGCAAGCTCTCCAGGACAACATAAAATCTGGGGATCTGTGCTTTCTTTCCTTCTGAACAAGTGTTAGTGTTTTCTGCAAAAAAGCGATTCTTGCGAATCAATGTGAACACTTCTGCTTCCCAGGCACAGAGAAGGTGCTATCAGGGTATTCTCTGCCTGCCTTTCCCCAGTGCTCTGCAAGCTCTCCAGGACAACATAGAATCTGGGGCTCTGTGCTTTCTTTCGTTCTGAACAAGTGTTACTGTTTTCTGCACAAAAGCGATTCTGCGAAGCAATGTGAACACTTCTGCTTCCCAGGCACAGAGAAGGTGCTATCAGGGAATTCTCTGCCTGCCTTTCCCCAGTGCTGTGCAAGCTCTCCAGGGCAACATAAAATCTGGGGCTCTGTGCTTTCTTTCCTTCTGAACAAGTGTTAGTGTTTTCTGCACAAAAGCGATTCTTGCGAAGCAATGTGAACACTTCTGCTTCCCAGGCACAGAGAAGGTGCTAGCAGGGAATTCTCTGCCTGCCTTTCCCCAGTGCTCTGCAAGCTCTCCAGGACAACATAGAATCTGGGGCTCTGTGCTTTCTTTCCTTCTGAACAAGTGTTACTGTTTTCTGCACAAAAGCGATTCTGCGAAGCAATGTGAACATGTCTGCTTCCCAGGCACAGAGAAGGTGCTAGCAAGGAATTCTCTGCCTGCCTTTCCCCAGTGCTCTGCAAGCTCTCCAGGACAACATAAAATCTGGGGCTCTGTGCTTTCTTTCCTTCTGAACAGCTGTTACTATTTTCTGCACAAAAGCGATTCTTGCGAAGCAATGTGAACACTTCTGCTTCCCAGGCACAGAGAAGGTGCTAGCAGGGAATTCTCTGCCTGCCTTTCCCCAGTGCTGTGCAAGCTCTCCAGGACAACATAGAATCTGGGGCTCTGTGCTTTCTTTCCTTCTGAACAAGTGTTACTGTTTTCTGCACAAAAGCGATTCTGCGAAGCAATGTGAACACGTCTGCTTCCCAGGCACAGAGAAGGTGCTAGCAGGGAATTCTCTGCCTGCCTTTCCCCAGTGCTCTGCAAGCTCTCCAGGACAACATAGAATCTGGGGCTCTGTGCTTTCTTTCGTTCTGAACAAGTGTTACTGTTTTCTGCACAAAAGCGATTCTGCGAAGCAATGTGAACAGGCACAGAGAAAGTGCTAGCAGGGAATTCTCTGCCTGCCTTTCCCCAGTGCTCTGCAAGCTCTCCAGGACTACATAAAATCTGGGGCTCTGTGCTTTCTTTCCTTCTGAACAAGTGTTACCGTTTTCTGCACAAAAGCGATTCTGCGAAGCAATGTGAACACTTCTGCTTCCCAGGCACAGAGAAGGTGCTAGCAAGGAATTCTCTGCCTGCCTTTCCCCAGTGCTCTGCAAGCTCTCCAGGACAACATAGAATCTGGGGCTCTGTGCTTTCTTTCGTTCTGAACAAGTGTTACTGTTTTCTGCACAAAAGCGATTCTGCGAAGCAATGTGAACACTTCTGCTTCCCAGGCACAGAGAAGGTGCTATCAGGGTATTCTCTGCCTGCCTTTCCCCAGTGCTCTGCAAGCTCTCCAGGACAACATAAAATCTGGGGCTCTGTGCTTTCTTTCGTTCTGAACAAGTGTTACTGTTTTCTGCACAAAAGCGATTCTGCGAAGCAATGTGAACACTTCTGCTTCCCAGGCACAGAGAAGGTGCTAGCAAGGAATTCTCTGCCTGCCTTTCCCCAGTGCTCTGCAAGCTCTCCAGGACAACATAGAATCTGGGGCTCTGTGCTTTCTTTCCTTCTGAACAAGTGTTACTGTTTTCTGCACAAAAGCGATTCTGCGAAGCAATGTGAACACTTCTGCTTCCCAGGCACAGAGAAGGTGCTATCAGGGAATTCTCTGCCTGCCTTTCCCCAGTGCTCTGCAAGCTCTCCAGGACAACATAAAATCTGGGGCTCTGTGCTTTCTTTCCTTCTGAACAAGTGTTAGTGTTTTCTGCAAAAAAGCGATTCTTGCGAAGCAATGTGAACACTTCTGCTTCCCAGGCACAGAGAAGGTGCTATCAGGGTATTCTCTGCCTGCCTTTCCCCAGTGCTCTGCAAGCTCTCCAGGACAACATAGAATCTGGGGCTCTGTGCTTTCTTTCGTTCTGAACAAGTGTTACTGTTTTCTGCACAAAAGCGATTCTGCGAAGCAATGTGAACACTTCTGCTTCCCAGGCACAGAGAAGGTGCTATCAGGGAATTCTCTGCCTGCCTTTCCCCAGTGCTCTGCAAGCTCTCCAGGACAACATAAAATCTGGGGCTCTGTGCTTTCTTTCCTTCTGAACAAGTGTTAGTGTTTTCTGCACAAAAGCGATTCTTGCGAAGCAATGTGAACACTTCTGCTTCCCAGGCACAGAGAAGGTGCTAGCAGGGAATTCTCTGCCTGCCTTTCCCCAGTGCTGTGCAAGCTCTCCAGGACAACATAGAATCTGGGGCTCTGTGCTTTCTTTCCTTCTGAACAAGTGTTACTGTTTTCTGCACAAAAGCGATTCTGCGAAGCAATGTGAACAGGCACAGAGAAAGTGCTAGCAGGGAATTCTCTGCCTGCCTTTCCCCAGTGCTCTGCAAACTCTCCAGGACAACATAGAATCTGGGGCTCTGTGCTTTCTTTCGTTCTGAACAAGTGTTACTGTTTTCTGCACAAAAGCGATTCTGCGAAGCAATGTGAACAGGCACAGAGAAGGTGCTATCAGGGAATTCTCTGCCTGCCTTTCCCCAGTGCTCTGCAAGCTCTCCAGGACAACATAAAATCTGGGGCTCTGTGCTTTCTTTCCTTCTGAACAAGTGTTACCGTTTTCTGCACAAAAGCGATTCTGCGAAGCAATGTGAACACTTCTGCTTCCCAGGCACAGAGAAGGTGCTATCAGGGTATTCTCTGCCTGCCTTTCCCCAGTGCTCTGCAAGCTCTCCAGGACAACATAAAATCTGGGGCTCTGTGCTTTCTTTCGTTCTGAACAAGTGTTACTGTTTTCTGCACAAAAGCGATTCTGCGAAGCAATGTGAACACTTCTGCTTCCCAGGCACAGAGAAGGTGCTAGCAAGGAATTCTCTGCCTGCCTTTCCCCAGTGCTCTGCAAGCTCTCCAGGACAACATAGAATCTGGGGCTCTGTGCTTTCTTTCGTTCTGAACAAGTGTTACTGTTTTCTGCACAAAAGCGATTCTGCGAAGCAATGTGAACACTTCTGCTTCCCAGGCACAGAGAAGGTGCTATCAGGGAATTCTCTGCCTGCCTTTCCCCAGTGCTCTGCAAGCTCTCCAGGACAACATAAAATCTGGGGATCTGTGCTTTCTTTCCTTCTGAACAAGTGTTAGTGTTTTCTGCAAAAAAGCGATTCTTGCGAAGCAATGTGAACACTTCTGCTTCCCAGGCACAGAGAAGGTGCTATCAGGGTATTCTCTGCCTGCCTTTCCCCAGTGCTCTGCAAGCTCTCCAGGACAACATAGAATCTGGGGCTCTGTGCTTTCTTTCGTTCTGAACAAGTGTTACTGTTTTCTGCACAAAAGCGATTCTGCGAAGCAATGTGAACACTTCTGCTTCCCAGGCACAGAGAAGGTGCTATCAGGGAATTCTCTGCCTGCCTTTCCCCAGTGCTCTGCAAGCTCTCCAGGACAACATAAAATCTGGGGATCTGTGCTTTCTTTCCTTCTGAACAAGTGTTAGTGTTTTCTGCAAAAAAGCGATTCTTGCGAATCAATGTGAACACTTCTGCTTCCCAGGCACAGAGAAGGTGCTATCAGGGTATTCTCTGCCTGCCTTTCCCCAGTGCTCTGCAAGCTCTCCAGGACAACATAGAATCTGGGGCTCTGTGCTTTCTTTCGTTCTGAACAAGTGTTACTGTTTTCTGCACAAAAGCGATTCTGCGAAGCAATGTGAACACTTCTGCTTCCCAGGCACAGAGAAGGTGCTATCAGGGAATTCTCTGCCTGCCTTTCCCCAGTGCTCTGCAAGCTCTCCAGGGCAACATAAAATCTGGGGCTCTGTGCTTTCTTTCCTTCTGAACAAGTGTTAGTGTTTTCTGCACCAAAGCGATTCTTGCGAAGCAATGTGAACACTTCTGCTTCCCAGGCACAGAGAAGGTGCTAGCAGGGAATTCTCTGCCTGCCTTTCCCCAGTGCTCTGCAAGCTCTCCAGGACAACATAGAATCTGGGGCTCTGTGCTTTCTTTCCTTCTGAACAAGTGTTACTGTTTTCTGCACAAAAGCGATTCTGCGAAGCAATGTGAACATGTCTGCTTCCCAGGCACAGAGAAGGTGCTAGCAAGGAATTCTCTGCCTGCCTTTCCCCAGTGCTCTGCAAGCTCTCCAGGACAACATAAAATCTGGGGCTCTGTGCTTTCTTTCCTTCTGAACAGCTGTTACTATTTTCTGCACAAAAGAGATTCTTGCGAAGCAATGTGAACACTTCTGCTTCCCAGGCACAGAGAAGGTGCTAGCAGGGAATTCTCTGCCTGCCTTTCCCCAGTGCTCTGCAAGCTCTCCAGGACAACATAGAATCTGGGGCTCTGTGCTTTCTTTCCTTCTGAACAAGTGTTACTGTTTTCTGCACAAAAGCGATTCTGCGAAGCAATGTGAACACGTCTGCTTCCCAGGCACAGAGAAGGTGCTAGCAGGGAATTCTCTGCCTGCCTTTCCCCAGTGCTCTGCAAGCTCTCCAGGACAACATAGAATCTGGGGCTCTGTGCTTTCTTTCGTTCTGAACAAGTGTTACTGTTTTCTGCACAAAAGCGATTCTGCGAAGCAATGTGAACAGGCACAGAGAAAGTGCTAGCAGGGAATTCTCTGCCTGCCTTTCCCCAGTGCTCTGCAAGCTCTCCAGGACTACATAAAATCTGGGGCTCTGTGCTTTCTTTCCTTCTGAACAAGTGTTACCGTTTTCTGCACAAAAGCGATTCTGCGAAGCAATGTGAACACTTCTGCTTCCCAGGCACAGAGAAGGTGCTAGCAAGGAATTCTCTGCCTGCCTTTCCCCAGTGCTCTGCAAGCTCTCCAGGACAACATAGAATCTGGGGCTCTGTGCTTTCTTTCGTTCTGAACAAGTGTTACTGTTTTCTGCACAAAAGCGATTCTGCGAAGCAATGTGAACACTTCTGCTTCCCAGGCACAGAGAAGGTGCTATCAGGGTATTCTCTGCCTGCCTTTCCCCAGTGCTCTGCAAGCTCTCCAGGACAACATAAAATCTGGGGCTCTGTGCTTTCTTTCGTTCTGAACAAGTGTTACTGTTTTCTGCACAAAAGCGATTCTGCGAAGCAATGTGAACACTTCTGCTTCCCAGGCACAGAGAAGGTGCTAGCAGGGAATTCTCTGCCTGCCTTTCCCCAGTGCTCTGCAAGCTCTCCAGGACAACATAAAATCTGGGGCTCTGTGCTTTCTTTCCTTCTGAACAAGTGTTAGTGTTTTCTGCAAAAAAGCGATTCTTGCGAAGCAATGTGAACACTTCTGCTTCCCAGGCACAGAGAAGGTGCTATCAGGGTATTCTCTGCCTGCCTTTCCCCAGTGCTCTGCAAGCTCTCCAGGACAACATAGAATCTGGGGCTCTGTGCTTTCTTTCGTTCTGAACAAGTGTTACTGTTTTCTGCACAAAAGCGATTCTGCGAAGCAATGTGAACACTTCTGCTTCCCAGGCACAGAGAAGGTGCTATCAGGGAATTCTCTGCCTGCCTTTCCCCAGTGCTCTGCAAGCTCTCCAGGACAACATAAAATCTGGGGATCTGTGCTTTCTTTCCTTCTGAACAAGTGTTAGTGTTTTCTGCAAAAAAGCGATTCTTGCGAATCAATGTGAACACTTCTGCTTCCCAGGCACAGAGAAGGTGCTATCAGGGTATTCTCTGCCTGCCTTTCCCCAGTGCTCTGCAAGCTCTCCAGGACAACATAGAATCTGGGGCTCTGTGCTTTCTTTCGTTCTGAACAAGTGTTACTGTTTTCTGCACAAAAGCGATTCTGCGAAGCAATGTGAACACTTCTGCTTCCCAGGCACAGAGAAGGTGCTATCAGGGAATTCTCTGCCTGCCTTTCCCCAGTGCTCTGCAAGCTCTCCAGGGCAACATAAAATCTGGGGCTCTGTGCTTTCTTTCCTTCTGAACAAGTGTTAGTGTTTTCTGCACAAAAGCGATTCTTGCGAAGCAATGTGAACACTTCTGCTTCCCAGGCACAGAGAAGGTGCTATCAGGGTATTCTCTGCCTGCCTTTCCCCAGTGCTCTGCAAGCTCTCCAGGACAACATAGAATCTGGGGCTCTGTGCTTTCTTTCCTTCTGAACAAGTGTTACTGTTTTCTGCACAAAAGCGATTCTGCGAAGCAATGTGAACATGTCTGCTTCCCAGGCACAGAAAAGGTGCTAGCAAGGAATTCTCTGCCTGCCTTTCCCCAGTGCTCTGCAAGCTCTCCAGGACAACATAAAATCTGGGGCTCTGTGCTTTCTTTCCTTCTGAACAGCTGTTACTATTTTCTGCACAAAAGAGATTCTTGCGAAGCAATGTGAACACTTCTGCTTCCCAGGCACAGAGAAGGTGCTAGCAGGGAATTCTCTGCCTGCCTTTCCCCAGTGCTCTGCAAGCTCTCCAGGACAACATAGAATCTGGGGCTCTGTGCTTTCTTTCCTTCTGAACAAGTGTTACTGTTTTCTGCACAAAAGCGATTCTGCGAAGCAATGTGAACACGTCTGCTTCCCAGGCACAGAGAAGGTGCTAGCAGGGAATTCTCTGCCTGCCTTTCCCCAGTGCTCTGCAAGCTCTCCAGGACAACATAGAATCTGGGGCTCTGTGCTTTCTTTCGTTCTGAACAAGTGTTACTGTTTTCTGCACAAAAGCGATTCTGCGAAGCAATGTGAACAGGCACAGAGAAAGTGCTAGCAGGGAATTCTCTGCCTGCCTTTCCCCAGTGCTCTGCAAGCTCTCCAGGACTACATAAAATCTGGGGCTCTGTGCTTTCTTTCCTTCTGAACAAGTGTTACCGTTTTCTGCACAAAAGCGATTCTGCGAAGCAATGTGAACACTTCTGCTTCCCAGGCACAGAGAAGGTGCTAGCAAGGAATTCTCTGCCTGCCTTTCCCCAGTGCTCTGCAAGCTCTCCAGGACAACATAGAATCTGGGGCTCTGTGCTTTCTTTCGTTCTGAACAAGTGTTACTGTTTTCTGCACAAAAGCGATTCTGCGAAGCAATGTGAACACTTCTGCTTCCCAGGCACAGAGAAGGTGCTATCAGGGTATTCTCTGCCTGCCTTTCCCCAGTGCTCTGCAAGCTCTCCAGGACTACATAAAATCTGGGGCTCTGTGCTTTCTTTCCTTCTGAACAAGTGTTACTGTTTTCTGCACAAAAGCGATTCTGCGAAGCAATGTGAACACTTCTGCTTCCCAGGCACAGAGAAGGTGCTAGCAAGGAATTCTCTGCCTGCCTTTCCCCAGTGCTCTGCAAGCTCTCCAGGACAACATAAAATCTGGGGCTCTGTGCTTTCTTGCCTTCTGAACAGCTGTTACTATTTTCTGCACAAAAGCGATTCTTGCGAAGCAATGTGAACACTTCTGCTTCCCAGGCACAGAGAAGGTGCTAGCAGGGAATTCTCTGCCTGCCTTTCCCCAGTGCTGTGCAAGCTCTCCAGGACAACATAGAATCTGGGGCTCTGTGCTTTCTTTCCTTCTGAACAAGTGTTACTGTTTTCTGCACAAAAGCGATTCTGCGAAGCAATGTGAACACTTCTGCTTCCCAGGCACAGAGAAGGTGCTAGCAGGGAATTCTCTGCCTGCCTTTCCCCAGTGCTCTGCAAGCTCTCCAGGACAACATAGAATCTGGGGCTCTGTGCTTTCTTTCGTTCTGAACAAGTGTTACTGTTTTCTGCACAAAAGCGATTCTGCGAAGCAATGTGAACAGGCACAGAGAAAGTGCTAGCAGGGAATTCTCTGCCTGCCTTTCCCCAGTGCTCTGCAAGCTCTCCAGGACTACATAAAATCTGGGGCTCTGTGCTTTCTTTCCTTCTGAACAAGTGTTACCGTTTTCTGCACAAAAGCGATTCTGCGAAGCAATGTGAACACTTCTGCTTCCCAGGCACAGAGAAGGTGCTAGCAAGGAATTCTCTGCCTGCCTTTCCCCAGTGCTCTGCAAGCTCTCCAGGACAACATAGAATCTGGGGCTCTGTGCTTTCTTTCGTTCTGAACAAGTGTTACTGTTTTCTGCACAAAAGCGATTCTGCGAAGCAATGTGAACACTTCTGCTTCCCAGGCACAGAGAAGGTGCTATCAGGGTATTCTCTGCCTGCCTTTCCCCAGTGCTCTGCAAGCTCTCCAGGACAACATAAAATCTGGGGCTCTGTGCTTTCTTTCGTTCTGAACAAGTGTTACTGTTTTCTGCACAAAAGCGATTCTGCGAAGCAATGTGAACACTTCTGCTTCCCAGGCACAGAGAAGGTGCTAGCAAGGAATTCTCTGACTGCCTTTCCCCAGTGCTCTGCAAGCTCTCCAGGACAACATAGAATCTGGGGCTCTGTGCTTTCTTTCCTTCTGAACAAGTGTTACTGTTTTCTGCACAAAAGCGATTCTGCGAAGCAATGTGAACACTTCTGCTTCCCAGGCACAGAGAAGGTGCTATCAGGGAATTCTCTGCCTGCCTTTCCCCAGTGCTCTGCAAGCTCTCCAGGACAACATAAAATCTGGGGCTCTGTGCTTTCTTTCCTTCTGAACAAGTGTTAGTGTTTTCTGCACAAAAGCGATTCTGCGAAGCAATGTGAACACTTCTGCTTCCCAGGCACAGAGAAGGTGCTATCAGGGAATTCTCTGCCTGCCTTTCCCCAGTGCTCTGCAAGCTCTCCAGGACAACATAAAATCTGGGGCTCTGTGCTTTCTTTCCTTCTGAACAAGTGTTAGTGTTTTCTGCACAAAAGCGATTCTTGCGAAGCAATGTGAACACTTCTGCTTCCCAGGCACAGAGAAGGTGCTAGCAGGGAATTCTCTGCCTGCCTTTCCCCAGTGCTGTGCAAGCTCTCCAGGACAACATAGAATCTGGGGCTCTGTGCTTTCTTTCCTTCTGAACAAGTGTTACTGTTTTCTGCACAAAAGCGATTCTGCGAAGCAATGTGAACAGGCACAGAGAAAGTGCTAGCAGGGAATTCTCTGCCTGCCTTTCCCCAGTGCTCTGCAAACTCTCCAGGACAACATAGAATCTGGGGCTCTGTGCTTTCTTTCGTTCTGAACAAGTGTTACTGTTTTCTGCACAAAAGCGATTCTGCGAAGCAATGTGAACAGGCACAGAGAAGGTGCTATCAGGGAATTCTCTGCCTGCCTTTCCCCAGTGCTCTGCAAGCTCTCCAGGACAACATAAAATCTGGGGCTCTGTGCTTTCTTTCCTTCTGAACAAGTGTTACTGTTTTCTGCACAAAAGCGATTCTGCGAAGCAATGTGAACACTTCTGCTTCCCAGGCACAGAGAAGGTGCTAGCAAGGAATTCTCTGCCTGCCTTTCCCCAGTGCTCTGCAAGCTCTCCAGGACAACAAAAAATCTGGGGCTCTGTGCTTTCTTTCCTTCTGAACAAGTGTTAGTGTTTTCTGCACAAAAGCGATTCTGCGAAGCAATGTGAACACGTCTGCTTCCCAGGCACAGAGAAGGTGCTAGCAAGGAATTCTCTGCCTGCCTTTCCCCAGTGCTCTGCAAGCTCTCCAGGACAACATAAAATCTGGGGCTCTGTGCTTTCTTTCCTTCTGAACAAGTGTTAGTGTTTTCTGCACAAAAGCGATTCTTGCGAAGCAATGTGAACACTTCTGCTTCCCAGGCACAGAGAAGGTGCTAGCAGGGAATTCTCTGCCTGCCTTTCCCCAGTGCTCTGCAAGCTCTCCAGGACAACATAGAATCTGGGGCTCTGTGCTTTCTTTCCTTCTGAACAAGTGTTACTGTTATCTGCACAAAAGCGATTCCGCGAAGCAATGTGAACATGTCTGCTTCCCAGGCACAGAGAAGGTGCTAACAAGGAATTCTCTGCCTGCCTTTCCCCAGTGCTCTGCAAGCTCTCCAGGACAACATAAAATCTGGGGCTCTGTGCTTTCTTTCCTTCTGAACAACTGTTACTATTTTCTGCACAAAAGCGATTCTTGCGAAGCAATGTGAACACTTCTGCTTCCCAGGCACAGAGAAGGTGCTAGCAGGGAATTCTCTGCCTGCCTTTCCCCAGTGCTGTGCAAGCTCTCCAGGACAACATAGAATCTGGGGCTCTGTGCTTTCTTTCCTTCTGAACAAGTGTTACTGTTTTCTGCACAAAAGCGATTCTGCGAAGCAATGTGAACACGTCTGCTTCCCAGGCACAGAGAAGGTGCTAGCAGGGAATTCTCTGCCTGCCTTTCCCCAGTGCTCTGCAAGCTCTCCAGGACAACATAGAATCTGGGGCTCTGTGCTTTCTTTCGTTCTGAACAAGTGTTACTGTTTTCTGCACAAAAGCGATTCTGCGAAGCAATGTGAACAGGCACAGAGAAAGTGCTAGCAGGGAATTCTCTGCCTGCCTTTCCCCAGTGCTCTGCAAGCTCTCCAGGACTACATAAAATCTGGGGCTCTGTGCTTTCTTTCCTTCTGAACAAGTGTTACCGTTTTCTGCACAAAAGCGATTCTGCGAAGCAATGTGAACACTTCTGCTTCCCAGGCACAGAGAAGGTGCTAGCAAGGAATTCTCTGCCTGCCTTTCCCCAGTGCTCTGCAAGCTCTCCAGGACAACATAGAATCTGGGGCTCTGTGCTTTCTTTCGTTCTGAACAAGTGTTACTGTTTTCTGCACAAAAGCGATTCTGCGAAGCAATGTGAACACTTCTGCTTCCCAGGCACAGAGAAGGTGCTATCAGGGTATTCTCTGCCTGCCTTTCCCCAGTGCTCTGCAAGCTCTCCAGGACAACATAAAATCTGGGGCTCTGTGCTTTCTTTCGTTCTGAACAAGTGTTACTGTTTTCTGCACAAAAGCGATTCTGCGAAGCAATGTGAACACTTCTGCTTCCCAGGCACAGAGAAGGTGCTAGCAAGGAATTCTCTGCCTGCCTTTCCCCAGTGCTCTGCAAGCTCTCCAGGACAACATAGAATCTGGGGCTCTGTGCTTTCTTTCGTTCTGAACAAGTGTTACTGTTTTCTGCACAAAAGCGATTCTGCGAAGCAATGTGAACACTTCTGCTTCCCAGGCACAGAGAAGGTGCTATCAGGGAATTCTCTGCCTGCCTTTCCCCAGTGCTCTGCAAGCTCTCCAGGACAACATAAAATCTGGGGATCTGTGCTTTCTTTCCTTCTGAACAAGTGTTAGTGTTTTCTGCAAAAAAGCGATTCTTGCGAAGCAATGTGAACACTTCTGCTTCCCAGGCACAGAGAAGGTGCTATCAGGGTATTCTCTGCCTGCCTTTCCCCAGTGCTCTGCAAGCTCTCCAGGACAACATAGAATCTGGGGCTCTGTGCTTTCTTTCGTTCTGAACAAGTGTTACTGTTTTCTGCACAAAAGCGATTCTGCGAAGCAATGTGAACACTTCTGCTTCCCAGGCACAGAGAAGGTGCTATCAGGGAATTCTCTGCCTGCCTTTCCCCAGTGCTCTGCAAGCTCTCCAGGACAACATAAAATCTGGGGATCTGTGCTTTCTTTCCTTCTGAACAAGTGTTAGTGTTTTCTGCAAAAAAGCGATTCTTGCGAATCAATGTGAACACTTCTGCTTCCCAGGCACAGAGAAGGTGCTATCAGGGTATTCTCTGCCTGCCTTTCCCCAGTGCTCTGCAAGCTCTCCAGGACAACATAGAATCTGGGGCTCTGTGCTTTCTTTCGTTCTGAACAAGTGTTACTGTTTTCTGCACAAAAGCGATTCTGCGAAGCAATGTGAACACTTCTGCTTCCCAGGCACAGAGAAGGTGCTAGCAGGGAATTCTCTGCCTGCCTTTCCCCAGTGCTCTGCAAGCTCTCCAGGACAACATAGAATCTGGGGCTCTGTGCTTTCTTTCCTTCTGAACAAGTGTTACTGTTTTCTGCACAAAAGCGATTCTGCGAAGCAATGTGAACATGTCTGCTTCCCAGGCACAGAGAAGGTGCTAGCAAGGAATTCTCTGCCTGCCTTTCCCCAGTGCTCTGCAAGCTCTCCAGGACAACATAAAATCTGGGGCTCTGTGCTTTCTTTCCTTCTGAACAGCTGTTACTATTTTCTGCACAAAAGAGATTCTTGCGAAGCAATGTGAACACTTCTGCTTCCCAGGCACAGAGAAGGTGCTAGCAGGGAATTCTCTGCCTGCCTTTCCCCAGTGCTCTGCAAGCTCTCCAGGACAACATAGAATCTGGGGCTCTGTGCTTTCTTTCCTTCTGAACAAGTGTTACTGTTTTCTGCACAAAAGCGATTCTGCGAAGCAATGTGAACACGTCTGCTTCCCAGGCACAGAGAAGGTGCTAGCAGGGAATTCTCTGCCTGCCTTTCCCCAGTGCTCTGCAAGCTCTCCAGGACAACATAGAATCTGGGGCTCTGTGCTTTCTTTCGTTCTGAACAAGTGTTACTGTTTTCTGCACAAAAGCGATTCTGCGAAGCAATGTGAACAGGCACAGAGAAAGTGCTAGCAGGGAATTCTCTGCCTGCCTTTCCCCAGTGCTCTGCAAGCTCTCCAGGACTACATAAAATCTGGGGCTCTGTGCTTTCTTTCCTTCTGAACAAGTGTTACTGTTTTCTGCACAAAAGCGATTCTGCGAAGCAATGTGAACACTTCTGCTTCCCAGGCACAGAGAAGGTGCTAGCAAGGAATCCTCTGACTGCCTTTCCCCAGTGCTCTGCAAGCTCTCCAGGACAACATAGAATCTGGGGCTCTGTGCTTTCTTTCCTTCTGAACAAGTGTTACTGTTTTCTGCACAAAAGCGATTCTGCGAAGCAATGTGAACACTTCTGCTTCCCAGGCACAGAGAAGGTGCTATCAGGGAATTCTCTGCCTGCCTTTCCCCAGTGCTCTGCAAGCTCTCCAGGACAACATAAAATCTGGGGCTCTGTGCTTTCTTTCCTTCTGAACAAGTGTTAGTGTTTTCTGCACAAAAGCGATTCTGCGAAGCAATGTGAACACTTCTGCTTCCCAGGCACAGAGAAGGTGCTATCAGGGAATTCTCTGCCTGCCTTTCCCCAGTGCTCTGCAAGCTCTCCAGGACAACATAAAATCTGGGGCTCTGTGCTTTCTTTCCTTCTGAACAAGTGTTAGTGTTTTCTGCACAAAAGCGATTCTTGCGAAGCAATGTGAACACTTCTGCTTCCCAGGCACAGAGAAGGTGCTAGCAGGGAATTCTCTGCCTGCCTTTCCCCAGTGCTGTGCAAGCTCTCCAGGACAACATAGAATCTGGGGCTCTGTGCTTTCTTTCCTTCTGAACAAGTGTTACTGTTTTCTGCACAAAAGCGATTCTGCGAAGCAATGTGAACAGGCACAGAGAAAGTGCTAGCAGGGAATTCTCTGCCTGCCTTTCCCCAGTGCTCTGCAAACTCTCCAGGACAACATAGAATCTGGGGCTCTGTGCTTTCTTTCGTTCTGAACAAGTGTTACTGTTTTCTGCACAAAAGCGATTCTGCGAAGCAATGTGAACAGGCACAGAGAAGGTGCTATCAGGGAATTCTCTGCCTGCCTTTCCCCAGTGCTCTGCAAGCTCTCCAGGACAACATAAAATCTGGGGCTCTGTGCTTTCTTTCCTTCTGAACAAGTGTTACTGTTTTCTGCACAAAAGCGATTCTGCGAAGCAATGTGAACACTTCTGCTTCCCAGGCACAGAGAAGGTGCTAGCAAGGAATTCTCTGCCTGCCTTTCCCCAGTGCTCTGCAAGCTCTCCAGGACAACAAAAAATCTGGGGCTCTGTGCTTTCTTTCCTTCTGAACAAGTGTTAGTGTTTTCTGCACAAAAGCGATTCTGCGAAGCAATGTGAACACGTCTGCTTCCCAGGCACAGAGAAGGTGCTAGCAAGGAATTCTCTGCCTGCCTTTCCCCAGTGCTCTGCAAGCTCTCCAGGACAACATAAAATCTGGGGCTCTGTGCTTTCTTTCCTTCTGAACAAGTGTTAGTGTTTTCTGCACAAAAGCGATTCTTGCGAAGCAATGTGAACACTTCTGCTTCCCAGGCACAGAGAAGGTGCTAGCAGGGAATTCTCTGCCTGCCTTTCCCCAGTGCTCTGCAAGCTCTCCAGGACAACATAGAATCTGGGGCTCTGTGCTTTCTTTCCTTCTGAACAAGTGTTACTGTTATCTGCACAAAAGCGATTCCGCGAAGCAATGTGAACATGTCTGCTTCCCAGGCACAGAGAAGGTGCTAACAAGGAATTCTCTGCCTGCCTTTCCCCAGTGCTCTGCAAGCTCTCCAGGACAACATAAAATCTGGGGCTCTGTGCTTTCTTTCCTTCTGAACAACTGTTACTATTTTCTGCACAAAAGCGATTCTTGCGAAGCAATGTGAACACTTCTGCTTCCCAGGCACAGAGAAGGTGCTAGCAGGGAATTCTCTGCCTGCCTTTCCCCAGTGCTGTGCAAGCTCTCCAGGACAACATAGAATCTGGGGCTCTGTGCTTTCTTTCCTTCTGAACAAGTGTTACTGTTTTCTGCACAAAAGCGATTCTGCGAAGCAATGTGAACACGTCTGCTTCCCAGGCACAGAGAAGGTGCTAGCAGGGAATTCTCTGCCTGCCTTTCCCCAGTGCTCTGCAAGCTCTCCAGGACAACATAGAATCTGGGGCTCTGTGCTTTCTTTCGTTCTGAACAAGTGTTACTGTTTTCTGCACAAAAGCGATTCTGCGAAGCAATGTGAACAGGCACAGAGAAAGTGCTAGCAGGGAATTCTCTGCCTGCCTTTCCCCAGTGCTCTGCAAGCTCTCCAGGACTACATAAAATCTGGGGCTCTGTGCTTTCTTTCCTTCTGAACAAGTGTTACCGTTTTCTGCACAAAAGCGATTCTGCGAAGCAATGTGAACACTTCTGCTTCCCAGGCACAGAGAAGGTGCTAGCAAGGAATTCTCTGCCTGCCTTTCCCCAGTGCTCTGCAAGCTCTCCAGGACAACATAGAATCTGGGGCTCTGTGCTTTCTTTCGTTCTGAACAAGTGTTACTGTTTTCTGCACAAAAGCGATTCTGCGAAGCAATGTGAACACTTCTGCTTCCCAGGCACAGAGAAGGTGCTATCAGGGTATTCTCTGCCTGCCTTTCCCCAGTGCTCTGCAAGCTCTCCAGGACAACATAAAATCTGGGGCTCTGTGCTTTCTTTCGTTCTGAACAAGTGTTACTGTTTTCTGCACAAAAGCGATTCTGCGAAGCAATGTGAACACTTCTGCTTCCCAGGCACAGAGAAGGTGCTAGCAAGGAATTCTCTGCCTGCCTTTCCCCAGTGCTCTGCAAGCTCTCCAGGACAACATAGAATCTGGGGCTCTGTGCTTTCTTTCGTTCTGAACAAGTGTTACTGTTTTCTGCACAAAAGCGATTCTGCGAAGCAATGTGAACACTTCTGCTTCCCAGGCACAGAGAAGGTGCTATCAGGGAATTCTCTGCCTGCCTTTCCCCAGTGCTCTGCAAGCTCTCCAGGACAACATAAAATCTGGGGATCTGTGCTTTCTTTCCTTCTGAACAAGTGTTAGTGTTTTCTGCAAAAAAGCGATTCTTGCGAAGCAATGTGAACACTTCTGCTTCCCAGGCACAGAGAAGGTGCTATCAGGGTATTCTCTGCCTGCCTTTCCCCAGTGCTCTGCAAGCTCTCCAGGACAACATAGAATCTGGGGCTCTGTGCTTTCTTTCGTTCTGAACAAGTGTTACTGTTTTCTGCACAAAAGCGATTCTGCGAAGCAATGTGAACACTTCTGCTTCCCAGGCACAGAGAAGGTGCTATCAGGGAATTCTCTGCCTGCCTTTCCCCAGTGCTCTGCAAGCTCTCCAGGACAACATAAAATCTGGGGATCTGTGCTTTCTTTCCTTCTGAACAAGTGTTAGTGTTTTCTGCAAAAAAGCGATTCTTGCGAATCAATGTGAACACTTCTGCTTCCCAGGCACAGAGAAGGTGCTATCAGGGTATTCTCTGCCTGCCTTTCCCCAGTGCTCTGCAAGCTCTCCAGGACAACATAGAATCTGGGGCTCTGTGCTTTCTTTCGTTCTGAACAAGTGTTACTGTTTTCTGCACAAAAGCGATTCTGCGAAGCAATGTGAACACTTCTGCTTCCCAGGCACAGAGAAGGTGCTAGCAGGGAATTCTCTGCCTGCCTTTCCCCAGTGCTCTGCAAGCTCTCCAGGACAACATAGAATCTGGGGCTCTGTGCTTTCTTTCCTTCTGAACAAGTGTTACTGTTTTCTGCACAAAAGCGATTCTGCGAAGCAATGTGAACATGTCTGCTTCCCAGGCACAGAGAAGGTGCTAGCAAGGAATTCTCTGCCTGCCTTTCCCCAGTGCTCTGCAAGCTCTCCAGGACAACATAAAATCTGGGGCTCTGTGCTTTCTTTCCTTCTGAACAGCTGTTACTATTTTCTGCACAAAAGAGATTCTTGCGAAGCAATGTGAACACTTCTGCTTCCCAGGCACAGAGAAGGTGCTAGCAGGGAATTCTCTGCCTGCCTTTCCCCAGTGCTCTGCAAGCTCTCCAGGACAACATAGAATCTGGGGCTCTGTGCTTTCTTTCCTTCTGAACAAGTGTTACTGTTTTCTGCACAAAAGCGATTCTGCGAAGCAATGTGAACACGTCTGCTTCCCAGGCACAGAGAAGGTGCTAGCAGGGAATTCTCTGCCTGCCTTTCCCCAGTGCTCTGCAAGCTCTCCAGGACAACATAGAATCTGGGGCTCTGTGCTTTCTTTCGTTCTGAACAAGTGTTACTGTTTTCTGCACAAAAGCGATTCTGCGAAGCAATGTGAACAGGCACAGAGAAAGTGCTAGCAGGGAATTCTCTGCCTGCCTTTCCCCAGTGCTCTGCAAGCTCTCCAGGACTACATAAAATCTGGGGCTCTGTGCTTTCTTTCCTTCTGAACAAGTGTTACCGTTTTCTGCACAAAAGCGATTCTGCGAAGCAATGTGAACACTTCTGCTTCCCAGGCACAGAGAAGGTGCTAGCAAGGAATTCTCTGCCTGCCTTTCCCCAGTGCTCTGCAAGCTCTCCAGGACAACATAGAATCTGGGGCTCTGTGCTTTCTTTCGTTCTGAACAAGTGTTACTGTTTTCTGCACAAAAGCGATTCTGCGAAGCAATGTGAACACTTCTGCTTCCCAGGCACAGAGAAGGTGCTATCAGGGTATTCTCTGCCTGCCTTTCCCCAGTGCTCTGCAAGCTCTCCAGGACAACATAAAATCTGGGGCTCTGTGCTTTCTTTCGTTCTGAACAAGTGTTACTGTTTTCTGCACAAAAGCGATTCTGCGAAGCAATGTGAACACTTCTGCTTCCCAGGCACAGAGAAGGTGCTAGCAGGGAATTCTCTGCCTGCCTTTCCCCAGTGCTCTGCAAGCTCTCCAGGACAACATAGAATCTGGGGCTCTGTGCTTTCTTTCGTTCTGAACAAGTGTTACTGTTTTCTGCACAAAAGCGATTCTTGCGAAGCAATGTGAACACTTCTGCTTCCCAGGCACAGAGAAGGTGCTATCAGGGAATTCTCTGCCTGCCTTTCCCCAGTGCTCTGCAAGCTCTCCAGGACAACATAAAATCTGGGGCTCTGTGCTTTCTTTCGTTCTGAACAAGTGTTAGTGTTTTCTGCACAAAAGCGATTCTTGCGAAGCAATGTGAACACTTCTGCTTCCCAGGCACAGAGAAGGTGCTATCAGGGAATTCTCTGCCTGCCTTTCCCCAGTGCTCTGCAAGCTCTCCAGGACAACATAAAATCTGGGGCTCTGTGCTTTCTTTCGTTCTGAACAAGTGTTAGTGTTTTCTGCACAAAAGCGATTCTTGCGAAGCAATGTGAACACTTCTGCTTCCCAGGCACAGAGAAGGTGCTATCAGGGTATTCTCTGCCTGCCTTTCCCCAGTGCTCTGCAAGCTCTCCAGGACAACATAGAATCTGGGGCTCTGTGCTTTCTTTCGTTCTGAACAAGTGTTACTGTTTTCTGCACAAAAGCGATTCTGCGAAGCAATGTGAACACTTCTGCTTCCCAGGCACAGAGAAGGTGCTATCAGGGAATTCTCTGCCTGCCTTTCCCCAGTGCTCTGCAAGCTCTCCAGGACAACATAAAATCTGGGGATCTGTGCTTTCTTTCCTTCTGAACAAGTGTTAGTGTTTTCTGCAAAAAAGCGATTCTTGCGAATCAATGTGAACACTTCTGCTTCCCAGGCACAGAGAAGGTGCTATCAGGGTATTCTCTGCCTGCCTTTCCCCAGTGCTCTGCAAGCTCTCCAGGACAACATAGAATCTGGGGCTCTGTGCTTTCTTTCGTTCTGAACAAGTGTTACTGTTTTCTGCACAAAAGCGATTCTGCGAAGCAATGTGAACACTTCTGCTTCCCAGGCACAGAGAAGGTGCTATCAGGGAATTCTCTGCCTGCCTTTCCCCAGTGCTCTGCAAGCTCTCCAGGGCAACATAAAATCTGGGGCTCTGTGCTTTCTTTCCTTCTGAACAAGTGTTAGTGTTTTCTGCACAAAAGCGATTCTTGCGAAGCAATGTGAACACTTCTGCTTCCCAGGCACAGAGAAGGTGCTAGCAGGGAATTCTCTGCCTGCCTTTCCCCAGTGCTCTGCAAGCTCTCCAGGACAACATAGAATCTGGGGCTCTGTGCTTTCTTTCCTTCTGAACAAGTGTTACTGTTTTCTGCACAAAAGCGATTCTGCGAAGCAATGTGAACATGTCTGCTTCCCAGGCACAGAGAAGGTGCTAGCAAGGAATTCTCTGCCTGCCTTTCCCCAGTGCTCTGCAAGCTCTCCAGGACAACATAAAATCTGGGGCTCTGTGCTTTCTTTCCTTCTGAACAGCTGTTACTATTTTCTGCACAAAAGAGATTCTTGCGAAGCAATGTGAACACTTCTGCTTCCCAGGCACAGAGAAGGTGCTAGCAGGGAATTCTCTGCCTGCCTTTCCCCAGTGCTCTGCAAGCTCTCCAGGACAACATAGAATCTGGGGCTCTGTGCTTTCTTTCCTTCTGAACAAGTGTTACTGTTTTCTGCACAAAAGCGATTCTGCGAAGCAATGTGAACACGTCTGCTTCCCAGGCACAGAGAAGGTGCTAGCAGGGAATTCTCTGCCTGCCTTTCCCCAGTGCTCTGCAAGCTCTCCAGGACAACATAGAATCTGGGGCTCTGTGCTTTCTTTCGTTCTGAACAAGTGTTACTGTTTTCTGCACAAAAGCGATTCTGCGAAGCAATGTGAACAGGCACAGAGAAAGTGCTATCAGGGAATTCTCTGCCTGCCTTTCCCCAGTGCTCTGCAAGCTCTCCAGGACTACATAAAATCTGGGGCTCTGTGCTTTCTTTCCTTCTGAACAAGTGTTACCGTTTTCTGCACAAAAGCGATTCTGCGAAGCAATGTGAACACTTCTGCTTCCCAGGCACAGAGAAGGTGCTAGCAAGGAATTCTCTGCCTGCCTTTCCCCAGTGCTCTGCAAGCTCTCCAGGACAACATAGAATCTGGGGCTCTGTGCTTTCTTTCGTTCTGAACAAGTGTTACTGTTTTCTGCACAAAAGCGATTCTGCGAAGCAATGTGAACACTTCTGCTTCCCAGGCACAGAGAAGGTGCTATCAGGGTATTCTCTGCCTGCCTTTCCCCAGTGCTCTGCAAGCTCTCCAGGACAACATAAAATCTGGGGCTCTGTGCTTTCTTTCGTTCTGAACAAGTGTTACTGTTTTCTGCACAAAAGCGATTCTGCGAAGCAATGTGAACACTTCTGCTTCCCAGGCACAGAGAAGGTGCTAGCAAGGAATTCTCTGCCTGCCTTTCCCCAGTGCTCTGCAAGCTCTCCAGGACAACATAGAATCTGGGGCTCTGTGCTTTCTTTCGTTCTGAACAAGTGTTACTGTTTTCTGCACAAAAGCGATTCTGCGAAGCAATGTGAACACTTCTGCTTCCCAGGCACAGAGAAGGTGCTATCAGGGAATTCTCTGCCTGCCTTTCCCCAGTGCTCTGCAAGCTCTCCAGGACAACATAAAATCTGGGGCTCTGTGCTTTCTTTCCTTCTGAACAAGTGTTAGTGTTTTCTGCAAAAAAGCGATTCTTGCGAAGCAATGTGAACACTTCTGCTTCCCAGGCACAGAGAAGGTGCTATCAGGGTATTCTCTGCCTGCCTTTCCCCAGTGCTCTGCAAGCTCTCCAGGACAACATAGAATCTGGGGCTCTGTGCTTTCTTTCGTTCTGAACAAGTGTTACTGTTTTCTGCACAAAAGCGATTCTGCGAAGCAATGTGAACACTTCTGCTTCCCAGGCACAGAGAAGGTGCTATCAGGGAATTCTCTGCCTGCCTTTCCCCAGTGCTCTGCAAGCTCTCCAGGACAACATAAAATCTGGGGCTCTGTGCTTTCTTTCCTTCTGAACAAGTGTTAGTGTTTTCTGCACAAAAGCGATTCTTGCGAAGCAATGTGAACACTTCTGCTTCCCAGGCACAGAGAAGGTGCTAGCAGGGAATTCTCTGCCTGCCTTTCCCCAGTGCTCTGCAAGCTCTCCAGGACAACATAGAATCTGGGGCTCTGTGCTTTCTTTCCTTCTGAACAAGTGTTACTGTTTTCTGCACAAAAGCGATTCTGCGAAGCAATGTGAACACGTCTGCTTCCCAGGCACAGAGAAGGTGCTAGCAAGGAATTCTCTGCCTGCCTTTCCCCAGTGCTCTGCAAGCTCTCCAGGACAACATAAAATCTGGGGCTCTGTGCTTTCTTTCCTTCTGAACAACTGTTACTATTTTCTGCACAAAAGCGATTCTTGCGAAGCAATGTGAACACTTCTGCTTCCCAGGCACAGAGAAGGTGCTAGCAGGGAATTCTCTGCCTGCCTTTCCCCAGTGCTGTGCAAGCTCTCCAGGACAACATAGAATCTGGGGCTCTGTGCTTTCTTTCCTTCTGAACAAGTGTTACTGTTTTCTGCACAAAAGCGATTCTGCGAAGCAATGTGAACAGGCACAGAGAAAGTGCTAGCAGGGAATTCTCTGCCTGCCTTTCCCCAGTGCTCTGCAAACTCTCCAGGACAACATAGAATCTGGGGCTCTGTGCTTTCTTTCGTTCTGAACAAGTGTTACTGTTTTCTGCACAAAAGCGATTCTGCGAAGCAATGTGAACAGGCACAGAGAAGGTGCTATCAGGGAATTCTCTGCCTGCCTTTCCCCAGTGCTCTGCAAGCTCTCCAGGACAACATAAAATCTGGGGCTCTGTGCTTTCTTTCCTTCTGAACAAGTGTTAGTGTTTTCTGCACAAAAGCGATTCTTGCGAAGCAATGTGAACACTTCTGCTTCCCAGGCACAGAGAAGGTGCTAGCAGGGAATTCTCTGCCTGCCTTTCCCCAGTGCTCTGCAAGCTCTCCAGGACAACATAGAATCTGGGGCTCTGTGCTTTCTTTCCTTCTGAACAAGTGTTACTGTTATCTGCACAAAAGCGATTCCGCGAAGCAATGTGAACATGTCTGCTTCCCAGGCACAGAGAAGGTGCTAGCAAGGAATTCTCTGCCTGCCTTTCCCCAGTGCTCTGCAAGCTCTCCAGGACAACATAAAATCTGGGGCTCTGTGCTTTCTTTCCTTCTGAACAACTGTTACTATTTTCTGCACAAAAGCGATTCTTGCGAAGCAATGTGAACACTTCTGCTTCCCAGGCACAGAGAAGGTGCTAGCAGGGAATTCTCTGCCTGCCTTTCCCCAGTGCTGTGCAAGCTCTCCAGGACAACATAGAATCTGGGGCTCTGTGCTTTCTTTCCTTCTGAACAAGTGTTACTGTTTTCTGCACAAAAGCGATTCTGCGAAGCAATGTGAACACGTCTGCTTCCCAGGCACAGAGAAGGTGCTAGCAGGGAATTCTCTGCCTGCCTTTCCCCAGTGCTCTGCAAGCTCTCCAGGACAACATAGAATCTGGGGCTCTGTGCTTTCTTTCGTTCTGAACAAGTGTTACTGTTTTCTGCACAAAAGCGATTCTGCGAAGCAATGTGAACAGGCACAGAGAAAGTGCTAGCAGGGAATTCTCTGCCTGCCTTTCCCCAGTGCTCTGCAAGCTCTCCAGGACTACATAAAATCTGGGGCTCTGTGCTTTCTTTCCTTCTGAACAAGTGTTACCGTTTTCTGCACAAAAGCGATTCTGCGAAGCAATGTGAACACTTCTGCTTCCCAGGCACAGAGAAGGTGCTAGCAAGGAATTCTCTGCCTGCCTTTCCCCAGTGCTCTGCAAGCTCTCCAGGACAACATAGAATCTGGGGCTCTGTGCTTTCTTTCGTTCTGAACAAGTGTTACTGTTTTCTGCACAAAAGCGATTCTGCGAAGCAATGTGAACACTTCTGCTTCCCAGGCACAGAGAAGGTGCTATCAGGGTATTCTCTGCCTGCCTTTCCCCAGTGCTCTGCAAGCTCTCCAGGACAACATAAAATCTGGGGCTCTGTGCTTTCTTTCGTTCTGAACAAGTGTTACTGTTTTCTGCACAAAAGCGATTCTGCGAAGCAATGTGAACACTTCTGCTTCCCAGGCACAGAGAAGGTGCTAGCAAGGAATTCTCTGCCTGCCTTTCCCCAGTGCTCTGCAAGCTCTCCAGGACAACATAGAATCTGGGGCTCTGTGCTTTCTTTCGTTCTGAACAAGTGTTACTGTTTTCTGCACAAAAGCGATTCTGCGAAGCAATGTGAACACTTCTGCTTCCCAGGCACAGAGAAGGTGCTATCAGGGAATTCTCTGCCTGCCTTTCCCCAGTGCTCTGCAAGCTCTCCAGGACAACATAAAATCTGGGGATCTGTGCTTTCTTTCCTTCTGAACAAGTGTTAGTGTTTTCTGCAAAAAAGCGATTCTTGCGAAGCAATGTGAACACTTCTGCTTCCCAGGCACAGAGAAGGTGCTATCAGGGTATTCTCTGCCTGCCTTTCCCCAGTGCTCTGCAAGCTCTCCAGGACAACATAGAATCTGGGGCTCTGTGCTTTCTTTCGTTCTGAACAAGTGTTACTGTTTTCTGCACAAAAGCGATTCTGCGAAGCAATGTGAACACTTCTGCTTCCCAGGCACAGAGAAGGTGCTATCAGGGAATTCTCTGCCTGCCTTTCCCCAGTGCTCTGCAAGCTCTCCAGGACAACATAAAATCTGGGGATCTGTGCTTTCTTTCCTTCTGAACAAGTGTTAGTGTTTTCTGCAAAAAAGCGATTCTTGCGAATCAATGTGAACACTTCTGCTTCCCAGGCACAGAGAAGGTGCTATCAGGGTATTCTCTGCCTGCCTTTCCCCAGTGCTCTGCAAGCTCTCCAGGACAACATAGAATCTGGGGCTCTGTGCTTTCTTTCGTTCTGAACAAGTGTTACTGTTTTCTGCACAAAAGCGATTCTGCGAAGCAATGTGAACACTTCTGCTTCCCAGGCACAGAGAAGGTGCTAGCAGGGAATTCTCTGCCTGCCTTTCCCCAGTGCTCTGCAAGCTCTCCAGGACAACATAGAATCTGGGGCTCTGTGCTTTCTTTCCTTCTGAACAAGTGTTACTGTTTTCTGCACAAAAGCGATTCTGCGAAGCAATGTGAACATGTCTGCTTCCCAGGCACAGAGAAGGTGCTAGCAAGGAATTCTCTGCCTGCCTTTCCCCAGTGCTCTGCAAGCTCTCCAGGACAACATAAAATCTGGGGCTCTGTGCTTTCTTTCCTTCTGAACAGCTGTTACTATTTTCTGCACAAAAGAGATTCTTGCGAAGCAATGTGAACACTTCTGCTTCCCAGGCACAGAGAAGGTGCTAGCAGGGAATTCTCTGCCTGCCTTTCCCCAGTGCTCTGCAAGCTCTCCAGGACAACATAGAATCTGGGGCTCTGTGCTTTCTTTCCTTCTGAACAAGTGTTACTGTTTTCTGCACAAAAGCGATTCTGCGAAGCAATGTGAACACGTCTGCTTCCCAGGCACAGAGAAGGTGCTAGCAGGGAATTCTCTGCCTGCCTTTCCCCAGTGCTCTGCAAGCTCTCCAGGACAACATAGAATCTGGGGCTCTGTGCTTTCTTTCGTTCTGAACAAGTGTTACTGTTTTCTGCACAAAAGCGATTCTGCGAAGCAATGTGAACAGGCACAGAGAAAGTGCTAGCAGGGAATTCTCTGCCTGCCTTTCCCCAGTGCTCTGCAAGCTCTCCAGGACTACATAAAATCTGGGGCTCTGTGCTTTCTTTCCTTCTGAACAAGTGTTACCGTTTTCTGCACAAAAGCGATTCTGCGAAGCAATGTGAACACTTCTGCTTCCCAGGCACAGAGAAGGTGCTAGCAAGGAATTCTCTGCCTGCCTTTCCCCAGTGCTCTGCAAGCTCTCCAGGACAACATAGAATCTGGGGCTCTGTGCTTTCTTTCGTTCTGAACAAGTGTTACTGTTTTCTGCACAAAAGCGATTCTGCGAAGCAATGTGAACACTTCTGCTTCCCAGGCACAGAGAAGGTGCTATCAGGGTATTCTCTGCCTGCCTTTCCCCAGTGCTCTGCAAGCTCTCCAGGACAACATAAAATCTGGGGCTCTGTGCTTTCTTTCGTTCTGAACAAGTGTTACTGTTTTCTGCACAAAAGCGATTCTGCGAAGCAATGTGAACACTTCTGCTTCCCAGGCACAGAGAAGGTGCTAGCAGGGAATTCTCTGCCTGCCTTTCCCCAGTGCTCTGCAAGCTCTCCAGGACAACATAGAATCTGGGGCTCTGTGCTTTCTTTCGTTCTGAACAAGTGTTACTGTTTTCTGCACAAAAGCGATTCTTGCGAAGCAATGTGAACACTTCTGCTTCCCAGGCACAGAGAAGGTGCTATCAGGGAATTCTCTGCCTGCCTTTCCCCAGTGCTCTGCAAGCTCTCCAGGACAACATAAAATCTGGGGCTCTGTGCTTTCTTTCGTTCTGAACAAGTGTTAGTGTTTTCTGCACAAAAGCGATTCTTGCGAAGCAATGTGAACACTTCTGCTTCCCAGGCACAGAGAAGGTGCTATCAGGGAATTCTCTGCCTGCCTTTCCCCAGTGCTCTGCAAGCTCTCCAGGACAACATAAAATCTGGGGCTCTGTGCTTTCTTTCGTTCTGAACAAGTGTTAGTGTTTTCTGCACAAAAGCGATTCTTGCGAAGCAATGTGAACACTTCTGCTTCCCAGGCACAGAGAAGGTGCTATCAGGGTATTCTCTGCCTGCCTTTCCCCAGTGCTCTGCAAGCTCTCCAGGACAACATAGAATCTGGGGCTCTGTGCTTTCTTTCGTTCTGAACAAGTGTTACTGTTTTCTGCACAAAAGCGATTCTGCGAAGCAATGTGAACACTTCTGCTTCCCAGGCACAGAGAAGGTGCTATCAGGGAATTCTCTGCCTGCCTTTCCCCAGTGCTCTGCAAGCTCTCCAGGACAACATAAAATCTGGGGATCTGTGCTTTCTTTCCTTCTGAACAAGTGTTAGTGTTTTCTGCAAAAAAGCGATTCTTGCGAATCAATGTGAACACTTCTGCTTCCCAGGCACAGAGAAGGTGCTATCAGGGTATTCTCTGCCTGCCTTTCCCCAGTGCTCTGCAAGCTCTCCAGGACAACATAGAATCTGGGGCTCTGTGCTTTCTTTCGTTCTGAACAAGTGTTACTGTTTTCTGCACAAAAGCGATTCTGCGAAGCAATGTGAACACTTCTGCTTCCCAGGCACAGAGAAGGTGCTATCAGGGAATTCTCTGCCTGCCTTTCCCCAGTGCTCTGCAAGCTCTCCAGGGCAACATAAAATCTGGGGCTCTGTGCTTTCTTTCCTTCTGAACAAGTGTTAGTGTTTTCTGCACAAAAGCGATTCTTGCGAAGCAATGTGAACACTTCTGCTTCCCAGGCACAGAGAAGGTGCTAGCAGGGAATTCTCTGCCTGCCTTTCCCCAGTGCTCTGCAAGCTCTCCAGGACAACATAGAATCTGGGGCTCTGTGCTTTCTTTCCTTCTGAACAAGTGTTACTGTTTTCTGCACAAAAGCGATTCTGCGAAGCAATGTGAACATGTCTGCTTCCCAGGCACAGAGAAGGTGCTAGCAAGGAATTCTCTGCCTGCCTTTCCCCAGTGCTCTGCAAGCTCTCCAGGACAACATAAAATCTGGGGCTCTGTGCTTTCTTTCCTTCTGAACAGCTGTTACTATTTTCTGCACAAAAGAGATTCTTGCGAAGCAATGTGAACACTTCTGCTTCCCAGGCACAGAGAAGGTGCTAGCAGGGAATTCTCTGCCTGCCTTTCCCCAGTGCTCTGCAAGCTCTCCAGGACAACATAGAATCTGGGGCTCTGTGCTTTCTTTCCTTCTGAACAAGTGTTACTGTTTTCTGCACAAAAGCGATTCTGCGAAGCAATGTGAACACGTCTGCTTCCCAGGCACAGAGAAGGTGCTAGCAGGGAATTCTCTGCCTGCCTTTCCCCAGTGCTCTGCAAGCTCTCCAGGACAACATAGAATCTGGGGCTCTGTGCTTTCTTTCGTTCTGAACAAGTGTTACTGTTTTCTGCACAAAAGCGATTCTGCGAAGCAATGTGAACAGGCACAGAGAAAGTGCTATCAGGGAATTCTCTGCCTGCCTTTCCCCAGTGCTCTGCAAGCTCTCCAGGACTACATAAAATCTGGGGCTCTGTGCTTTCTTTCCTTCTGAACAAGTGTTACCGTTTTCTGCACAAAAGCGATTCTGCGAAGCAATGTGAACACTTCTGCTTCCCAGGCACAGAGAAGGTGCTAGCAAGGAATTCTCTGCCTGCCTTTCCCCAGTGCTCTGCAAGCTCTCCAGGACAACATAGAATCTGGGGCTCTGTGCTTTCTTTCGTTCTGAACAAGTGTTACTGTTTTCTGCACAAAAGCGATTCTGCGAAGCAATGTGAACACTTCTGCTTCCCAGGCACAGAGAAGGTGCTATCAGGGTATTCTCTGCCTGCCTTTCCCCAGTGCTCTGCAAGCTCTCCAGGACAACATAAAATCTGGGGCTCTGTGCTTTCTTTCGTTCTGAACAAGTGTTACTGTTTTCTGCACAAAAGCGATTCTGCGAAGCAATGTGAACACTTCTGCTTCCCAGGCACAGAGAAGGTGCTAGCAAGGAATTCTCTGCCTGCCTTTCCCCAGTGCTCTGCAAGCTCTCCAGGACAACATAGAATCTGGGGCTCTGTGCTTTCTTTCGTTCTGAACAAGTGTTACTGTTTTCTGCACAAAAGCGATTCTGCGAAGCAATGTGAACACTTCTGCTTCCCAGGCACAGAGAAGGTGCTATCAGGGAATTCTCTGCCTGCCTTTCCCCAGTGCTCTGCAAGCTCTCCAGGACAACATAAAATCTGGGGCTCTGTGCTTTCTTTCCTTCTGAACAAGTGTTAGTGTTTTCTGCAAAAAAGCGATTCTTGCGAAGCAATGTGAACACTTCTGCTTCCCAGGCACAGAGAAGGTGCTATCAGGGTATTCTCTGCCTGCCTTTCCCCAGTGCTCTGCAAGCTCTCCAGGACAACATAGAATCTGGGGCTCTGTGCTTTCTTTCGTTCTGAACAAGTGTTACTGTTTTCTGCACAAAAGCGATTCTGCGAAGCAATGTGAACACTTCTGCTTCCCAGGCACAGAGAAGGTGCTATCAGGGAATTCTCTGCCTGCCTTTCCCCAGTGCTCTGCAAGCTCTCCAGGACAACATAAAATCTGGGGCTCTGTGCTTTCTTTCCTTCTGAACAAGTGTTAGTGTTTTCTGCACAAAAGCGATTCTTGCGAAGCAATGTGAACACTTCTGCTTCCCAGGCACAGAGAAGGTGCTAGCAGGGAATTCTCTGCCTGCCTTTCCCCAGTGCTCTGCAAGCTCTCCAGGACAACATAGAATCTGGGGCTCTGTGCTTTCTTTCCTTCTGAACAAGTGTTACTGTTTTCTGCACAAAAGCGATTCTGCGAAGCAATGTGAACACGTCTGCTTCCCAGGCACAGAGAAGGTGCTAGCAAGGAATTCTCTGCCTGCCTTTCCCCAGTGCTCTGCAAGCTCTCCAGGACAACATAAAATCTGGGGCTCTGTGCTTTCTTTCCTTCTGAACAACTGTTACTATTTTCTGCACAAAAGCGATTCTTGCGAAGCAATGTGAACACTTCTGCTTCCCAGGCACAGAGAAGGTGCTAGCAGGGAATTCTCTGCCTGCCTTTCCCCAGTGCTGTGCAAGCTCTCCAGGACAACATAGAATCTGGGGCTCTGTGCTTTCTTTCCTTCTGAACAAGTGTTACTGTTTTCTGCACAAAAGCGATTCTGCGAAGCAATGTGAACAGGCACAGAGAAAGTGCTAGCAGGGAATTCTCTGCCTGCCTTTCCCCAGTGCTCTGCAAACTCTCCAGGACAACATAGAATCTGGGGCTCTGTGCTTTCTTTCGTTCTGAACAAGTGTTACTGTTTTCTGCACAAAAGCGATTCTGCGAAGCAATGTGAACAGGCACAGAGAAGGTGCTATCAGGGAATTCTCTGCCTGCCTTTCCCCAGTGCTCTGCAAGCTCTCCAGGACAACATAAAATCTGGGGCTCTGTGCTTTCTTTCCTTCTGAACAAGTGTTACTGTTTTCTGCACAAAAGCGATTCTGCGAAGCAATGTGAACACTTCTGCTTCCCAGGCACAGAGAAGGTGCTAGCAAGGAATTCTCTGCCTGCCTTTCCCCAGTGCTCTGCAAGCTCTCCAGGACAACAAAAAATCTGGGGCTCTGTGCTTTCTTTCCTTCTGAACAAGTGTTAGTGTTTTCTGCACAAAAGAGATTCTGCGAAGCAATGTGAACACGTCTGCTTCCCAGGCACAGAGAAGGTGCTAGCAAGGAATTCTCTGCCTGCCTTTCCCCAGTGCTCTGCAAGCTCTCCAGGACAACATAAAATCTGGGGCTCTGTGCTTTCTTTCCTTCTGAACAACTGTTACTATTTTCTGCACAAAAGCGATTCTTGCGAAGCAATGTGAACACTTCTGCTTCCCAGGCACAGAGAAGGTGCTAGCAGGGAATTCTCTGCCTGCCTTTCCCCAGTGCTCTGCAAGCTCTCCAGGACAACATAGAATCTGGGGCTCTGTGCTTTCTTTCGTTCTGAACAAGTGTTACTGTTTTCTGCACAAAAGCGATTCTGCGAAGCAATGTGAACAGGCACAGAGAAGGTGCCATCAGGGAATTCTCTGCCTGCCTTTCCCCAGTGCTCTGCAAGCTCTCCAGGACTACATAAAATCTGGGGCTCTGTGCTTTCTTTCCTTCTGAACAAGTGTTACTGTTTTCTGCACAAAAGCGATTCTGCGAAGCAATGTGAACACTTCTGCTTCCCAGGCACAGAGAAGGTGCTAGCAAGGAATTCTCTGCCTGCCTTTCCCCAGTGCTCTGCAAGCTCTCCAGGACAACATAGAATCTGGGGCTCTGTGCTTTCTTTCGTTCTGAACAAGTGTTACTGTTTTCTGCACAAAAGCGATTCTGCGAAGCAATGTGAACACTTCTGCTTCCCAGGCACAGAGAAGGTGCTATCAGGGTATTCTCTGCCTGCCTTTCCCCAGTGCTCTGCAAGCTCTCCAGGACAACATAAAATCTGGGGCTCTGTGCTTTCTTTCGTTCTGAACAAGTGTTACTGTTTTCTGCACAAAAGCGATTCTGCGAAGCAATGTGAACACTTCTGCTTCCCAGGCACAGAGAAGGTGCTAGCAGGGAATTCTCTGCCTGCCTTTCCCCAGTGCTCTGCAAGCTCTCCAGGACAACATAGAATCTGGGGCTCTGTGCTTTCTTTCGTTCTGAACAAGTGTTACTGTTTTCTGCACAAAAGCGATTCTGCGAAGCAATGTGAACACTTCTGCTTCCCAGGCACAGAGAAGGTGCTAGCAGGGAATTCTCTGCCTGCCTTTCCCCAGTGCTCTGCAAGCTCTCCAGGACAACATAGAATCTGGGGCTCTGTGCTTTCTTTCGTTCTGAACAAGTGTTACTGTTTTCTGCACAAAAGCGATTCTGCGAAGCAATGTGAACACTTCTGCTTCCCAGGCACAGAGAAGGTGCTATCAGGGAATTCTCTGCCTGCCTTTCCCCAGTGCTCTGCAAGCTCTCCAGGACAACATAAAATCTGGGGCTCTGTGCTTTCTTTCCTTCTGAACAAGTGTTAGTGTTTTCTGCACAAAAGCGATTCTTGCGAAGCAATGTGAACACTTCTGCTTCCCAGGCACAGAGAAGGTGCTATCAGGGAATTCTCTGCCTGCTTTTCCCCAGTGCTCTGCAAGCTCTCCAGGACAACATAGAATCTGGGGCTCTGTGCTTTCTTTCCTTCTGAACAAGTGTTACTGTTTTCTGCACAAAAGCGATTCTGCGAAGCAATGTGAACACGTCTGCTTCCCAGGCACAGAGAAGGTGCTAGCAAGGAATTCTCTGCCTGCCTTTCCCCAGTGCTCTGCAAGCTCTCCAGGACAACATAGAATCTGGGGCTCTGTGCTTTCTTTCCTTCTGAACAAGTGTTACTGTTTTCTGCACAAAAGCGATTCTGCAAAGCAATGTGAACACTTCTGCTTCCCAGGCACAGAGAAGGTGCTAGCAGGGAATTCTCTGCCTGCCTTTCCCCAGTGCTGTGCAAGCTCTCCAGGACAACATAGAATCTGGGGCTCTGTGCTTTCTTTCCTTCTGAACAAGTGTTACTGTTTTCTGCACAAAAGCGATTCTGCGAAGCAATGTGAACAGGCACAGAGAAAGTGCTAGCAGGGAATTCTCTGCCTGCCTTTCCCCAGTGCTCTGCAAGCTCTCCAGGACAACATAGAATCTGGGGCTCTGTGCTTTCTTTCCTTCTGAACAAGTGTTACTGTTTTCTGCACAAAAGCGATTCTGCGAAGCAATGTGAACACGTCTGCTTCCCAGGCACAGAGAAGGTGCTAGCAGGGAATTCTCTGCCTGCCTTTCCCCAGTGCTCTGCAAGCTCTCCAGGACAACATAGAATCTGGGGCTCTGTGCTTTCTTTCGTTCTGAACAAGTGTTACTGTTTTCTGCACAAAAGCGATTCTGCGAAGCAATGTGAACACTTCTGCTTCCCAGGCACAGAGAAGGTGCTATCAGGGTATTCTCTGCCTGCCTTTCCCCAGTGCTCTGCAAGCTCTCCAGGACAACATAAAATCTGGGGCTCTGTGCTTTCTTTCGTTCTGAACAAGTGTTACTGTTTTCTGCACAAAAGCGATTCTGCGAAGCAATGTGAACACTTCTGCTTCCCAGGCACAGAGAAGGTGCTAGCAAGGAATTCTCTGCCTGCCTTTCCCCAGTGCTCTGCAAGCTCTCCAGGACAACATAGAATCTGGGGCTCTGTGCTTTCTTTCGTTCTGAACAAGTGTTACTGTTTTCTGCACAAAAGCGATTCTGCGAAGCAATGTGAACACTTCTGCTTCCCAGGCACAGAGAAGGTGCTAGCAGGGAATTCTCTGCCTGCCTTTCCCCAGTGCTCTGCAAGCTCTCCAGGACAACATAAAATCTGGGGCTCTGTGCTTTCTTTCCTTCTGAACAAGTGTTAGTGTTTTCTGCAAAAAAGCGATTCTTGCGAAGCAATGTGAACACTTCTGCTTCCCAGGCACAGAGAAGGTGCTATGAGGGTATTCTCTGCCTGCCTTTCCCCAGTGCTCTGCAAGCTCTCCAGGACAACATAGAATCTGGGGCTCTGTGCTTTCTTTCGTTCTGAACAAGTGTTACTGTTTTCTGCACAAAAGCGATTCTGCGAAGCAATGTGAACACTTCTGCTTCCCAGGCACAGAGAAGGTGCTATCAGGGAATTCTCTGCCTGCCTTTCCCCAGTGCTCTGCAAGCTCTCCAGGGCAACATAAAATCTGGGGCTCTGTGCTTTCTTTCCTTCTGAACAAGTGTTACTGTTTTCTGCACAAAAGCGATTCTTGCGAAGCAATGTGAACACTTCTGCTTCCCAGGCACAGAGAAGGTGCTAGCAGGGAATTCTCTGCCTGCCTTTCCCCAGTGCTCTGCAAGCTCTCCAGGACAACATAGAATCTGGGGCTCTGTGCTTTCTTTCCTTCTGAACAAGTGTTACTGTTTTCTGCACAAAAGCGATTCTGCGAAGCAATGTGAACATGTCTGCTTCCCAGGCACAGAGAAGGTGCTAGCAAGGAATTCTCTGCCTGCCTTTCCCCAGTGCTCTGCAAGCTCTCCAGGACAACATAAAATCTGGGGTTCTGTGCTTTCTTTCCTTCTGAACAGCTGTTACTATTTTCTGCACAAAAGCGATTCTTGCGAAGCAATGTGAACACTTCTGCTTCCCAGGCACAGAGAAGGTGCTAGCAGGGAATTCTCTGCCTGCCTTTCCCCAGTGCTGTGCAAGCTCTCCAGGACAACATAGAATCTGGGGCTCTGTGCTTTCTTTCCTTCTGAACAAGTGTTACTGTTTTCTGCACAAAAGCGATTCTGCGAAACAATGTAAACAGGCACAGAGAAAGTGCTAGCAGCGAATTCTCTGCCTGCCTTTCCCCAGTGCTCTGCAAACTCTCCAGGACAACATAGAATCTGGGGCTCTGTGCTTTCTTTCGTTCTGAACAAGTGTTACTGTTTTCTGCACAAAAGCGATTCTGCGAAGCAATGTGAACAGGCACAGAGAAGGTGCTATCAGGGAATTCTCTGCCTGCCTTTCCCCAGTGCTCTGCAAGCTCTCCAGGACAACATAAAATCTGGGGCTCTGTGCTTTCTTTCCTTCTGAACAAGTGTTACTGTTTTCAGCACAAAAGCGATTCTGCGAAGCAATGTGAACACTTCTGCTTCCCAGGCACAGAGAAGGTGCTAGCAAGGAATTCTCTGCCTGCCTTTCCCCAGTGCTCTGCAAGCTCTCCAGGACAACAAAAAATCTGGGGCTCTGTGCTTTCTTTCCTTCTGAACAAGTGTTAGTGTTTTCTGCACAAAAGCGATTCTGCGAAGCAATGTGAACACGTCTGCTTCCCAGGCACAGAGAAGGTGCTAGCAAGGAATTCTCTGCCTGCCTTTCCCCAGTGCTCTGCAAGCTCTCCAGGACAACATAAAATCTGGGGCTCTGTGCTTTCTTTCCTTCTGAACAACTGTTAATATTTTCTGCACAAAAGCGATTCTTGCGAAGCAATGTGAACACTTCTGCTTCCCAGGCACAGAGAAGGTGCTATCAGGGAATTCTCTGCCTGCCTTTCCCCAGTGCTCTGCAAGCTCTCCAGGACAACATAGAATCTGGGGCTCTGTGCTTTCTTTCGTTCTGAACAAGTGTTACTGTTTTCTGCACAAAAGCGATTCTGCGAAGCAATGTGAACAGGCACAGAGAAGGTGCCATCAGGGAATTCTCTGCCTGCCTTTCCCCAGTGCTCTGCAAGCTCTCCAGGACTACATAAAATCTGGGGCTCTGTGCTTTCTTTCCTTCTGAACAAGTGTTACTGTTTTCTGCACAAAAGCGATTCTGCGAAGCAATGTGAACACTTCTGCTTCCCAGGCACAGAGAAGGTGCTAGCAAGGAATTCTCTGCCTGCCTTTCCCCAGTGCTCTGCAAGCTCTCCAGGACAACATAGAATCTGGGGCTCTGTGCTTTCTTTCCTTCTGAACAAGTGTTAGTGTTTTCTGCACAAAAGCGATTCTGCGAAGCAATGTGAACACTTCTGCTTCCCAGGCACAGAGAAGGTGCTATCAGGGTATTCTCTGCCTGCCTTTCCCCAGTGCTCTGCAAGCTCTCCAGGACAACATAAAATCTGGGGCTCTGTGCTTTCTTTCGTTCTGAACAAGTGTTACTGTTTTCTGCACAAAAGCGATTCTGCGAAGCAATGTGAACACTTCTGCTTCCCAGGCACAGAGAAGGTGCTAGCAGGGAATTCTCTGCCTGCCTTTCCCCAGTGCTCTGCAAGCTCTCCAGGACAACATAGAATCTGGGGCTCTGTGCTTTCTTTCCTTCTGAACAAGTGTTAGTGTTTTCTGCACAAAAGCGATTCTGCGAAGCAATGTGAACACTTCTGCTTCCCAGGCACAGAGAAGGTGCTATCAGGGAATTCTCTGCCTGCCTTTCCCCAGTGCTCTGCAAGCTCTCCAGGACAACATAGAATCTGGGGCTCTGTGCTTTCTTTCCTTCTGAACAAGTGTTACTGTTTTCTGCACAAAAGCGATTCTGCGAAGCAATGTGAACACTTCTGCTTCCCAGGCACAGAGAAGGTGCTATCAGGGAATTCTCTGCCTGCCTTTCCCCAGTGCTCTGCAAGCTCTCCAGGACAACATAAAATCTGGGGCTCTGTGCTTTCTTTCCTTCTGAACAAGTGTTAGTGTTTTCTGCACAAAAGCGATTATTGCGAAGCAATGTGAACACTTCTGCTTCCCAGGCACAGAGAAGGTGCTAGCAGGGAATTCTCTGCCTGCCTTTCCCCAGTGCTCTGCAAGCTCTCCAGGACAACATAGAATCTGGGGCTCTGTGCTTTCTTTCCTTCTGAACAAGTGTTACTGTTTTCTGCACAAAAGCGATTCTGCGAAGCAATGTGAACACGTCTGCTTCCCAGGCACAGAGAAGGTGCTAGCAAGGAATTCTCTGCCTGCCTTTCCCCAGTGCTCTGCAAGCTCTCCAGGACAACATAAAATCTGGGGCTCTGTGCTTTCTTTCCTTCTGAACAACTGTTACTATTTTCTGCACAAAAGCGATTCTTGCGAAGCAATGTGAACACTTCTGCTTCCCAGGCACAGAGAAGGTGCTAGCAGGGAATTCTCTGCCTGCCTTTCCCCAGTGCTCTGCAAGCTCTCCAGGACAACATAGAATCTGGGGCTCTGTGCTTTCTTTCGTTCTGAACAAGTGTTACTGTTTTCTGCACAAAAGCGATTCTGCGAAGCAATGTGAACAGGCACAGAGAAGGTGCTATCAGGGAATTCTCTGCCTGCCTTTCCCCAGTGCTCTGCAAGCTCTCCAGGACAACATAGAATCTGGGGCTCTGTGCTTTCTTTCCTTCTGAACAAGTGTTACTGTTTTCTGCACAAAAGCGATTCTGCGAAGCAATGTGAACACTTCTGCTTCCCAGGCACAGAGAAGGTGCTAGCAAGGAATTCTCTGCCTGCCTTTCCCCAGTGCTCTGCAAGCTCTCCAGGACAACAAAAAATCTGGGGCTCTGTGCTTTCTTTCCTTCTGAACAAGTGTTAGTGTTTTCTGCACAAAAGCGATTCTTGCGAAGCAATGTGAACACTTCTGCTTCCCAGGCACAGAGAAGGTGCTAGCAGGGAATTCTCTGCCTGCCTTTCCCCAGTGCTCTGCAAGCTCTCCAGGACAACATAGAATCTGGGGCTCAGTGCTTTCTTTCCTTCTGAACAAGTGTTACTGTTTTCTGCACAAAAGCGATTCTTGCGAAGCAATGTGAACACTTCTGCTTCCCAGGCACAGAGAAGGTGCTAGCAGGGAATTCTCTGCCTGCCTTTCCCCAGTGCTCTGCAAGCTCTCCAGGACAACATAGAATCTGGGGCTCTGTGCTTTCTTTCCTTCTGAACAAGTGTTACTGTTTTCTGCACAAAAGCGATTCTTGCGAAGCAATGTGAACACTTCTGCTTCCCAGGCACAGAGAAGGTGCTAGCAGGGAATTCTCTGCCTGCCTTTCCCCAGTGCTCTGCAAGCTCTCCAGGACAACATAGAATCTGGGGCTCTGTGCTTTCTTTCGTTCTGAACAAGTGTTACTGTTTTCTGCACAAAAGCGATTCTGCGAAGCAATGTGAACAGGCACAGAGAAGGTGCCATCAGGGAATTCTCTGCCTGCCTTTCCCCAGTGCTCTGCAAGCTCTCCAGGACTACATAAAATCTGGGGCTCTGTGCTTTCTTTCCTTCTGAACAAGTGTTACTGTTTTCTGCACAAAAGCGATTCTTGCGAAGCAATGTGAACACTTCTGCTTCCCAGGCACAGAGAAGGTGCTAGCAGGGAATTCTCTGCCTGCCTTTCCCCAGTGCTCTGCAAGCTCTCCAGGACAACATAGAATCTGGGGCTCTGTGCTTTCTTTCCTTCTGAACAAGTGTTAGTGTTTTCTGCACAAAAGCGATTCTTGCGAAGCAATGTGAACACTTCTGCTTCCCAGGCACAGAGAAGGTGCTAGCAGGGAATTCTCTGCCTGCCTTTCCCCAGTGCTCTGCAAGCTCTCCAGGACAACAGTGAATCTGGGGCTCAGTGCTTTCTTTCGTTCTGAACAAGTGTTACTGTTTTCTGCACAAAAGCGATTCTGCGAAGCAATGTGAACACGTCTGCTTCCCAGGCACAGAGAAGGTGCTAGCAGGGAATTCTCTGCCTGCCTTTCCCCAGTGCTCTGCAAGCTCTCCAGGACAACATAGAATCTGGGGCTCTGTGCTTTCTTTCCTTCTGAACAAGTGTTACCGTTTTCTGCACAAAAGCGATTCTGCGAAGCAATGTGAACACTTCTGCTTCCCAGGCACAGAGAAGGTGCTAGCAAGGAATTCTCTGCCTGCCTTTCCCCAGTGCTCTGCAAGCTCTCCAGGACAACATAGAATCTGGGGCTCTGTGCTTTCTTTCGTTCTGAACAAGTGTTACTGTTTTCTGCACAAAAGCGATTCTGTGAAGCAATGTGAACACTTCTGCTTCCCAGGCACAGAGAAGGTGCTAGCAGGGAATTCTCTGCCTGCCTTTCCCCAGTGCTCTGCAAGCTCTCCAGGACAACATAGAATCTGGGGCTCTGTGCTTTCTTTCGTTCTGAACAAGTGTTACTGTTTTCTGCACAAAAGCGATTCTGCGAAGCAATGTGAACACTTCTGCTTCCCAGGCACAGAGAAGGTGCTATCAGGGAATTCTCTGCCTGCCTTTCCCCAGTGCTCTGCAAGCTCTCCAGGACAACATAAAATCTGGGGATCTGTGCTTTCTTTCCTTCTGAACAAGTGTTAGTGTTTTCTGCAAAAAAGCGATTCTTGCGAAGCAATGTGAACACTTCTGCTTCCCAGGCACAGAGAAGGTGCTATCAGGGTATTCTCTGCCTGCCTTTCCCCAGTGCTCTGCAAGCTCTCCAGGACAACATAGAATCTGGGGCTCTGTGCTTTCTTTCGTTCTGAACAAGTGTTACTGTTTTCTGCACAAAAGCGATTCTGCGAAGCAATGTGAACACTTCTGCTTCCCAGGCACAGAGAAGGTGCTATCAGGGAATTCTCTGCCTGCCTTTCCCCAGTGCTCTGCAAGCTCTCCAGGGCAACATAAAATCTGGGGCTCTGTGCTTTCTTTCCTTCTGAACAAGTGTTAGTGTTTTCTGCACAAAAGCGATTCTTGCGAAGCAATGTGAACACTTCTGCTTCCCAGGCACAGAGAAGGTGCTAGCAGGGAATTCTCTGCCTGCCTTTCCCCAGTGCTCTGCAAGCTCTCCAGGACAACATAGAATCTGGGGCTCTGTGCTTTCTTTCCTTCTCAACAAGTGTTACTGTTTTCTGCACAAAAGCAATTCTGCGAAGCAATGTGAACACGTCTGCTTCCCAGGCACAGAGAAGGTGCTAGCAAGGAATTCTCTGCCTGCCTTTCCCCAGTGCTCTGCAAGCTCTCCAGGACAACATAAAATCTGGGGCTCTGTGCTTTCTTTCCTTCTGAACAACTGTTACTATTTTCTGCACAAAAGCGATTCTTGCGAAGCAATGTGAACACTTCTGCTTCCCAGGCACAGAGAAGGTGCTAGCAGGGAATTCTCTGCCTGCCTTTCCCCAGTGCTCTGCAAACTCTCCAGGACAACATAGAATCTGGGGCTCTGTGCTTTCTTTCGTTCTGAACAAGTGTTACTGTTTTCTGCACAAAAGCGATTCTGCGAAGCAATGTGAACAGGCACAGAGAAGGTGCTATCAGGGAATTCTCTGCCTGCCTTTCCCCAGTGCTCTGCAAGCTCTCCAGGACAACATAAAATCTGGGGCTCTGTGCTTTCTTTCCTTCTGAACAAGTGTTACTGTTTTCTGCACAAAAGCGATTCTGCGAAGCAATGTGAACACTTCTGCTTCCCAGGCACAGAGAAGGTGCTAGCAAGGAATTCTCTGCCTGCCTTTCCCCAGTGCTCTGCAAGCTCTCCAGGACAACAAAAAATCTGGGGCTCTGTGCTTTCTTTCCTTCTGAACAAGTGTTAGTGTTTTCTGCACAAAAGCGATTCTGCGAAGCAATGTGAACACGTCTGCTTCCCAGGCACAGAGAAGGTGCTAGCAAGGAATTCTCTGCCTGCCTTTCCCCAGTGCTCTGCAAGCTCTCCAGGACAACATAAAATCTGGGGCTCTGTGCTTTCTTTCCTTCTGAACAACTGTTAATATTTTCTGCACAAAAGCGATTCTTGCGAAGCAATGTGAACACTTCTGCTTCCCAGGCACAGAGAAGGTGCTAGCAGGGAATTCTCTGCCTGCCTTTCCCCAGTGCTCTGCAAGCTCTCCAGGACAACATAGAATCTGGGGCTCTGTGCTTTCTTTCGTTCTGAACAAGTGTTACTGTTTTCTGCACAAAAGCGATTCTGCGAAGCAATGTGAACAGGCACAGAGAAGGTGCCATCAGGGAATTCTCTGCCTGCCTTTCCCCAGTGCTCTGCAAGCTCTCCAGGACTACATAAAATCTGGGGCTCTGTGCTTTCTTTCCTTCTGAACAAGTGTTACTGTTTTCTGCACAAAAGCGATTCTGCGAAGCAATGTGAACACTTCTGCTTCCCAGGCACAGAGAAGGTGCTAGCAAGGAATTCTCTGCCTGCCTTTCCCCAGTGCTCTGCAAGCTCTCCAGGACAACATAGAATCTGGGGCTCTGTGCTTTCTTTCGTTCTGAACAAGTGTTACTGTTTTCTGCACAAAAGCGATTCTGCGAAGCAATGTGAACACTTCTGCTTCCCAGGCACAGAGAAGGTGCTATCAGGGTGTTCTCTGCCTGCCTTTCCCCAGTGCTCTGCAAGCTCTCCAGGACAACATAAAATCTGGGGCTCTGTGCTTTCTTTCGTTCTGAACAAGTGTTACTGTTTTCTGCACAAAAGCGATTCTGCGAAGCAATGTGAACACTTCTGCTTCCCAGGCACAGAGAAGGTGCTATCAGGGAATTCTCTGCCTGCCTTTCCCCAGTGCTCTGCAAGCTCTCCAGGACAACATAGAATCTGGGGCTCTGTGCTTTCTTTCCTTCTGAACAAGTGTTAGTGTTTTCTGCACAAAAGCGATTCTGCGAAGCAATGTGAACACTTCTGCTTCCCAGGCACAGAGAAGGTGCTAGCAGGGAATTCTCTGCCTGCCTTTCCCCAGTGCTCTGCAAGCTCTCCAGGACAACATAGAATCTGGGGCTCTGTGCTTTCTTTCGTTCTGAACAAGTGTTACTGTTTTCTGCACAAAAGCGATTCTGCGAAGCAATGTGAACACTTCTGCTTCCCAGGCACAGAGAAGGTGCTATCAGGGAATTCTCTGCCTGCCTTTCCCCAGTGCTCTGCAAGCTCTCCAGGACAACATAAAATCTGGGGCTCTGTGCTTTCTTTCCTTCTGAACAAGTGTTACTGTTTTCTGCACAAAAGCGATTCTGCGAAGCAATGTGAACACGTCTGCTTCCCAGGCACAGAGAAGGTGCTAGCAAGGAATTCTCTGCCTGCCTTTCCCCAGTGCTCTGCAAGCTCTCCAGGACAACATAAAATCTGGGGCTCTGTGCTTTCTTTCCTTCTGAACAACTGTTACTATTTTCTGCACAAAAGCGATTCTTGCGAAGCAATGTGAACACTTCTGCTTCCCAGGCACAGAGAAGGTGCTAGCAGGGAATTCTCTGCCTGCCTTTCCCCAGTGCTGTGCAAGCTCTCCAGGACAACATAGAATCTGGGGCTCTGTGCTTTCTTTCCTTCTGAACAAGTGTTACTGTTTTCTGCACAAAAGCGATTCTGCGAAGCAATGTGAACATGTCTGCTTCCCAGGCACAGAGAAGGTGCTAGCAAGGAATTCTCTGCCTGCCTTTCCCCAGTGCTCTGCAAGCTCTCCAGGACAACATAAAATCTGGGGCTCTGTGCTTTCTTTCCTTCTGAACAGCTGTTACTATTTTCTGCACAAAAGCGATTCTTGCGAAGCAATGTGAACACTTCTGCTTCCCAGGCACAGAGAAGGTGCTAGCAGGGAATTCTCTGCCTGCCTTTCCCCAGTGCTGTGCAAGCTCTCCAGGACAACATAGAATCTGGGGCTCTGTGCTTTCTTTCCTTCTGAACAAGTGTTACTGTTTTCTGCACAAAAGCGATTCTGCGAAACAATGTAAACAGGCACAGAGAAAGTGCTAGCAGCGAATTCTCTGCCTGCCTTTCCCCAGTGCTCTGCAAACTCTCCAGGACAACATAGAATCTGGGGCTCTGTGCTTTCTTTCGTTCTGAACAAGTGTTACTGTTTTCTGCACAAAAGCGATTCTGCGAAGCAATGTGAACAGGCACAGAGAAGGTGCTATCAGGGAATTCTCTGCCTGCCTTTCCCCAGTGCTCTGCAAGCTCTCCAGGACAACATAAAATCTGGGGCTCTGTGCTTTCTTTCCTTCTGAACAAGTGTTACTGTTTTCAGCACAAAAGCGATTCTGCGAAGCAATGTGAACACTTCTGCTTCCCAGGCACAGAGAAGGTGCTAGCAAGGAATTCTCTGCCTGCCTTTCCCCAGTGCTCTGCAAGCTCTCCAGGACAACAAAAAATCTGGGGCTCTGTGCTTTCTTTCCTTCTGAACAAGTGTTAGTGTTTTCTGCACAAAAGCGATTCTGCGAAGCAATGTGAACACGTCTGCTTCCCAGGCACAGAGAAGGTGCTAGCAAGGAATTCTCTGCCTGCCTTTCCCCAGTGCTCTGCAAGCTCTCCAGGACAACATAAAATCTGGGGCTCTGTGCTTTCTTTCCTTCTGAACAACTGTTAATATTTTCTGCACAAAAGCGATTCTTGCGAAGCAATGTGAACACTTCTGCTTCCCAGGCACAGAGAAGGTGCTAGCAGGGAATTCTCTGCCTGCCTTTCCCCAGTGCTCTGCAAGCTCTCCAGGACAACATAGAATCTGGGGCTCTGTGCTTTCTTTCGTTCTGAACAAGTGTTACTGTTTTCTGCACAAAAGCGATTCTGCGAAGCAATGTGAACAGGCACAGAGAAGGTGCCATCAGGGAATTCTCTGCCTGCCTTTCCCCAGTGCTCTGCAAGCTCTCCAGGACTACATAAAATCTGGGGCTCTGTGCTCTCTTTCCTTCTGAACAAGTGTTACTGTTTTCTGCACAAAAGCGATTCTGCGAAGCAATGTGAACACTTCTGCTTCCCAGGCACAGAGAAGGTGCTAGCAAGGAATTCTCTGCCTGCCTTTCCCCAGTGCTCTGCAAGCTCTCCAGGACAACATAGAATCTGGGGCTCTGTGCTTTCTTTCCTTCTGAACAAGTGTTAGTGTTTTCTGCACAAAAGCGATTCTGCGAAGCAATGTGAACACTTCTGCTTCCCAGGCACAGAGAAGGTGCTATCAGGGTATTCTCTGCCTGCCTTTCCCCAGTGCTCTGCAAGCTCTCCAGGACAACATAAAATCTGGGGCTCTGTGCTTTCTTTCGTTCTGAACAAGTGTTACTGTTTTCTGCACAAAAGCGATTCTGCGAAGCAATGTGAACACTTCTGCTTCCCAGGCACAGAGAAGGTGCTAGCAGGGAATTCTCTGCCTGCCTTTCCCCAGTGCTCTGCAAGCTCTCCAGGACAACATAGAATCTGGGGCTCTGTGCTTTCTTTCCTTCTGAACAAGTGTTAGTGTTTTCTGCACAAAAGCGATTCTGCGAAGCAATGTGAACACTTCTGCTTCCCAGGCACAGAGAAGGTGCTATCAGGGAATTCTCTGCCTGCCTTTCCCCAGTGCTCTGCAAGCTCTCCAGGACAACATAGAATCTGGGGCTCTGTGCTTTCTTTCCTTCTGAACAAGTGTTACTGTTTTCTGCACAAAAGCGATTCTGCGAAGCAATGTGAACACTTCTGCTTCCCAGGCACAGAGAAGGTGCTATCAGGGAATTCTCTGCCTGCCTTTCCCCAGTGCTCTGCAAGCTCTCCAGGACAACATAAAATCTGGGGCTCTGTGCTTTCTTTCCTTCTGAACAAGTGTTAGTGTTTTCTGCACAAAAGCGATTATTGCGAAGCAATGTGAACACTTCTGCTTCCCAGGCACAGAGAAGGTGCTAGCAGGGAATTCTCTGCCTGCCTTTCCCCAGTGCTCTGCAAGCTCTCCAGGACAACATAGAATCTGGGGCTCTGTGCTTTCTTTCCTTCTGAACAAGTGTTACTGTTTTCTGCACAAAAGCGATTCTGCGAAGCAATGTGAACACGTCTGCTTCCCAGGCACAGAGAAGGTGCTAGCAAGGAATTCTCTGCCTGCCTTTCCCCAGTGCTCTGCAAGCTCTCCAGGACAACATAAAATCTGGGGCTCTGTGCTTTCTTTCCTTCTGAACAACTGTTACTATTTTCTGCACAAAAGCGATTCTTGCGAAGCAATGTGAACACTTCTGCTTCCCAGGCACAGAGAAGGTGCTAGCAGGGAATTCTCTGCCTGCCTTTCCCCAGTGCTCTGCAAGCTCTCCAGGACAACATAGAATCTGGGGCTCTGTGCTTTCTTTCGTTCTGAACAAGTGTTACTGTTTTCTGCACAAAAGCGATTCTGCGAAGCAATGTGAACAGGCACAGAGAAGGTGCTATCAGGGAATTCTCTGCCTGCCTTTCCCCAGTGCTCTGCAAGCTCTCCAGGACAACATAGAATCTGGGGCTCTGTGCTTTCTTTCCTTCTGAACAAGTGTTACTGTTTTCTGCACAAAAGCGATTCTGCGAAGCAATGTGAACACTTCTGCTTCCCAGGCACAGAGAAGGTGCTAGCAAGGAATTCTCTGCCTGCCTTTCCCCAGTGCTCTGCAAGCTCTCCAGGACAACAAAAAATCTGGGGCTCTGTGCTTTCTTTCCTTCTGAACAAGTGTTAGTGTTTTCTGCACAAAAGCGATTCTTGCGAAGCAATGTGAACACTTCTGCTTCCCAGGCACAGAGAAGGTGCTAGCAGGGAATTCTCTGCCTGCCTTTCCCCAGTGCTCTGCAAGCTCTCCAGGACAACATAGAATCTGGGGCTCAGTGCTTTCTTTCCTTCTGAACAAGTGTTACTGTTTTCTGCACAAAAGCGATTCTTGCGAAGCAATGTGAACACTTCTGCTTCCCAGGCACAGAGAAGGTGCTAGCAGGGAATTCTCTGCCTGCCTTTCCCCAGTGCTCTGCAAGCTCTCCAGGACAACATAGAATCTGGGGCTCTGTGCTTTCTTTCCTTCTGAACAAGTGTTAGTGTTTTCTGCACAAAAGCGATTCTTGCGAAGCAATGTGAACACTTCTGCTTCCCAGGCACAGAGAAGGTGCTAGCAGGGAATTCTCTGCCTGCCTTTCCCCAGTGCTCTGCAAGCTCTCCAGGACAACATAGAATCTGGGGCTCTGTGCTTTCTTTCGTTCTGAACAAGTGTTACTGTTTTCTGCACAAAAGCGATTCTGCGAAGCAATGTGAACAGGCACAGAGAAGGTGCCATCAGGGAATTCTCTGCCTGCCTTTCCCCAGTGCTCTGCAAGCTCTCCAGGACTACATAAAATCTGGGGCTCTGTGCTTTCTTTCCTTCTGAACAAGTGTTACTGTTTTCTGCACAAAAGCGATTCTTGCGAAGCAATGTGAACACTTCTGCTTCCCAGGCACAGAGAAGGTGCTAGCAGGGAATTCTCTGCCTGCCTTTCCCCAGTGCTCTGCAAGCTCTCCAGGACAACATAGAATCTGGGGCTCTGTGCTTTCTTTCCTTCTGAACAAGTGTTAGTGTTTTCTGCACAAAAGCGATTCTTGCGAAGCAATGTGAACACTTCTGCTTCCCAGGCACAGAGAAGGTGCTAGCAGGGAATTCTCTGCCTGCCTTTCCCCAGTGCTCTGCAAGCTCTCCAGGACAACAGTGAATCTGGGGCTCAGTGCTTTCTTTCGTTCTGAACAAGTGTTACTGTTTTCTGCACAAAAGCGATTCTGCGAAGCAATGTGAACACGTCTGCTTCCCAGGCACAGAGAAGGTGCTAGCAGGGAATTCTCTGCCTGCCTTTCCCCAGTGCTCTGCAAGCTCTCCAGGACAACATAGAATCTGGGGCTCTGTGCTTTCTTTCCTTCTGAACAAGTGTTACCGTTTTCTGCACAAAAGCGATTCTGCGAAGCAATGTGAACACTTCTGCTTCCCAGGCACAGAGAAGGTGCTAGCAAGGAATTCTCTGCCTGCCTTTCCCCAGTGCTCTGCAAGCTCTCCAGGACAACATAGAATCTGGGGCTCTGTGCTTTCTTTCGTTCTGAACAAGTGTTACTGTTTTCTGCACAAAAGCGATTCTGTGAAGCAATGTGAACACTTCTGCTTCCCAGGCACAGAGAAGGTGCTAGCAGGGAATTCTCTGCCTGCCTTTCCCCAGTGCTCTGCAAGCTCTCCAGGACAACATAGAATCTGGGGCTCTGTGCTTTCTTTCGTTCTGAACAAGTGTTACTGTTTTCTGCACAAAAGCGATTCTGCGAAGCAATGTGAACACTTCTGCTTCCCAGGCACAGAGAAGGTGCTATCAGGGAATTCTCTGCCTGCCTTTCCCCAGTGCTCTGCAAGCTCTCCAGGACAACATAAAATCTGGGGATCTGTGCTTTCTTTCCTTCTGAACAAGTGTTAGTGTTTTCTGCAAAAAAGCGATTCTTGCGAAGCAATGTGAACACTTCTGCTTCCCAGGCACAGAGAAGGTGCTATCAGGGTATTCTCTGCCTGCCTTTCCCCAGTGCTCTGCAAGCTCTCCAGGACAACATAGAATCTGGGGCTCTGTGCTTTCTTTCGTTCTGAACAAGTGTTACTGTTTTCTGCACAAAAGCGATTCTGCGAAGCAATGTGAACACTTCTGCTTCCCAGGCACAGAGAAGGTGCTATCAGGGAATTCTCTGCCTGCCTTTCCCCAGTGCTCTGCAAGCTCTCCAGGGCAACATAAAATCTGGGGCTCTGTGCTTTCTTTCCTTCTGAACAAGTGTTAGTGTTTTCTGCACAAAAGCGATTCTTGCGAAGCAATGTGAACACTTCTGCTTCCCAGGCACAGAGAAGGTGCTAGCAGGGAATTCTCTGCCTGCCTTTCCCCAGTGCTCTGCAAGCTCTCCAGGACAACATAGAATCTGGGGCTCTGTGCTTTCTTTCCTTCTGAACAAGTGTTACTGTTTTCTGCACAAAAGCAATTCTGCGAAGCAATGTGAACACGTCTGCTTCCCAGGCACAGAGAAGGTGCTAGCAAGGAATTCTCTGCCTGCCTTTCCCCAGTGCTCTGCAAGCTCTCCAGGACAACATAAAATCTGGGGCTCTGTGCTTTCTTTCCTTCTGAACAACTGTTACTATTTTCTGCACAAAAGCGATTCTTGCGAAGCAATGTGAACACTTCTGCTTCCCAGGCACAGAGAAGGTGCTAGCAGGGAATTCTCTGCCTGCCTTTCCCCAGTGCTCTGCAAACTCTCCAGGACAACATAGAATCTGGGGCTCTGTGCTTTCTTTCGTTCTGAACAAGTGTTACTGTTTTCTGCACAAAAGCGATTCTGCGAAGCAATGTGAACAGGCACAGAGAAGGTGCTATCAGGGAATTCTCTGCCTGCCTTTCCCCAGTGCTCTGCAAGCTCTCCAGGACAACATAAAATCTGGGGCTCTGTGCTTTCTTTCCTTCTGAACAAGTGTTACTGTTTTCTGCACAAAAGCGATTCTGCGAAGCAATGTGAACACTTCTGCTTCCCAGGCACAGAGAAGGTGCTAGCAAGGAATTCTCTGCCTGCCTTTCCCCAGTGCTCTGCAAGCTCTCCAGGACAACAAAAAATCTGGGGCTCTGTGCTTTCTTTCCTTCTGAACAAGTGTTAGTGTTTTCTGCACAAAAGCGATTCTGCGAAGCAATGTGAACACGTCTGCTTCCCAGGCACAGAGAAGGTGCTAGCAAGGAATTCTCTGCCTGCCTTTCCCCAGTGCTCTGCAAGCTCTCCAGGACAACATAAAATCTGGGGCTCTGTGCTTTCTTTCCTTCTGAACAACTGTTAATATTTTCTGCACAAAAGCGATTCTTGCGAAGCAATGTGAACACTTCTGCTTCCCAGGCACAGAGAAGGTGCTAGCAGGGAATTCTCTGCCTGCCTTTCCCCAGTGCTCTGCAAGCTCTCCAGGACAACATAGAATCTGGGGCTCTGTGCTTTCTTTCGTTCTGAACAAGTGTTACTGTTTTCTGCACAAAAGCGATTCTGCGAAGCAATGTGAACAGGCACAGAGAAGGTGCCATCAGGGAATTCTCTGCCTGCCTTTCCCCAGTGCTCTGCAAGCTCTCCAGGACTACATAAAATCTGGGGCTCTGTGCTTTCTTTCCTTCTGAACAAGTGTTACTGTTTTCTGCACAAAAGCGATTCTGCGAAGCAATGTGAACACTTCTGCTTCCCAGGCACAGAGAAGGTGCTAGCAAGGAATTCTCTGCCTGCCTTTCCCCAGTGCTCTGCAAGCTCTCCAGGACAACATAGAATCTGGGGCTCTGTGCTTTCTTTCGTTCTGAACAAGTGTTACTGTTTTCTGCACAAAAGCGATTCTGCGAAGCAATGTGAACACTTCTGCTTCCCAGGCACAGAGAAGGTGCTATCAGGGTGTTCTCTGCCTGCCTTTCCCCAGTGCTCTGCAAGCTCTCCAGGACAACATAAAATCTGGGGCTCTGTGCTTTCTTTCGTTCTGAACAAGTGTTACTGTTTTCTGCACAAAAGCGATTCTGCGAAGCAATGTGAACACTTCTGCTTCCCAGGCACAGAGAAGGTGCTATCAGGGAATTCTCTGCCTGCCTTTCCCCAGTGCTCTGCAAGCTCTCCAGGACAACATAGAATCTGGGGCTCTGTGCTTTCTTTCCTTCTGAACAAGTGTTAGTGTTTTCTGCACAAAAGCGATTCTGCGAAGCAATGTGAACACTTCTGCTTCCCAGGCACAGAGAAGGTGCTAGCAGGGAATTCTCTGCCTGCCTTTCCCCAGTGCTCTGCAAGCTCTCCAGGACAACATAGAATCTGGGGCTCTGTGCTTTCTTTCGTTCTGAACAAGTGTTACTGTTTTCTGCACAAAAGCGATTCTGCGAAGCAATGTGAACACTTCTGCTTCCCAGGCACAGAGAAGGTGCTATCAGGGAATTCTCTGCCTGCCTTTCCCCAGTGCTCTGCAAGCTCTCCAGGACAACATAAAATCTGGGGCTCTGTGCTTTCTTTCCTTCTGAACAAGTGTTACTGTTTTCTGCACAAAAGCGATTCTGCGAAGCAATGTGAACACGTCTGCTTCCCAGGCACAGAGAAGGTGCTAGCAAGGAATTCTCTGCCTGCCTTTCCCCAGTGCTCTGCAAGCTCTCCAGGACAACATAAAATCTGGGGCTCTGTGCTTTCTTTCCTTCTGAACAACTGTTACTATTTTCTGCACAAAAGCGATTCTTGCGAAGCAATGTGAACACTTCTGCTTCCCAGGCACAGAGAAGGTGCTAGCAGGGAATTCTCTGCCTGCCTTTCCCCAGTGCTGTGCAAGCTCTCCAGGACAACATAGAATCTGGGGCTCTGTGCTTTCTTTCCTTCTGAACAAGTGTTACTGTTTTCTGCACAAAAGCGATTCTGCGAAGCAATGTGAACAGGCACAGAGAAAGTGCTAGCAGGGAATTCTCTGCCTGCCTTTCCCCAGTGCTCTGCAAGCTCTCCAGGACAACATAGAATCTGGGGCTCTGTGCTTTCTTTCGTTCTGAACAAGTGTTACTGTTTTCTGCACAAAAGCGATTCTGCGAAGCAATGTGAACAGGCACAGAGAAGGTGCTATCAGGGAATTCTCTGCCTGCCTTTCCCCAGTGCTCTGCAAGCTCTCCAGGACAACATAAAATCTGGGGCTCTGTGCTTTCTTTCCTTCTGAACAAGTGTTACTGTTTTCTGCACAAAAGCGATTCTGCGAAGCAATGTGAACACTTCTGCTTCCCAGGCACAGAGAAGGTGCTAGCAAGGAATTCTCTGCCTGCCTTTCCCCAGTGCTCTGCAAGCTCTCCAGGACAACAAAAAATCTGGGGCTCTGTGCTTTCTTTCCTTCTGAACAAGTGTTAGTGTTTTCTGCACAAAAGCGATTCTGCGAAGCAATGTGAACACGTCTGCTTCCCAGGCACAGAGAAGGTGCTAGCAAGGAATTCTCTGCCTGCCTTTCCCCAGTGCTCTGCAAGCTCTCCAGGACAACATAAAATCTGGGGCTCTGTGCTTTCTTTCCTTCTGAACAAGTGTTAATATTTTCTGCACAAAAGCGATTCTTGCGAAGCAATGTGAACACTTCTGCTTCCCAGGCACAGAGAAGGTGCTAGCAGGGAATTCTCTGCCTGCCTTTCCCCAGTGCTCTGCAAGCTCTCCAGGACAACATAGAATCTGGGGCTCTGTGCTTTCTTTCGTTCTGAACAAGTGTTACTGTTTTCTGCACAAAAGCGATTCTGCGAAGCAATGTGAACAGGCACAGAGAAGGTGCCATCAGGGAATTCTCTGCCTGCCTTTCCCCAGTGCTCTGCAAGCTCTCCAGGACTACATAAAATCTGGGGCTCTGTGCTTTCTTTCCTTCTGAACAAGTGTTACTGTTTTCTGCACAAAAGCGATTCTGCGAAGCAATGTGAACACTTCTGCTTCCCAGGCACAGAGAAGGTGCTAGCAAGGAATTCTCTGCCTGCCTTTCCCCAGTGCTCTGCAAGCTCTCCAGGACAACATAGAATCTGGGGCTCTGTGCTTTCTTTCGTTCTGAACAAGTGTTACTGTTTTCTGCACAAAAGCGATTCTGCGAAGCAATGTGAATACTTCTGCTTCCCAGGCACAGAGAAGGTGCTATCAGGGTATTCTCTGCCTGCCTTTCCCCAGTGCTCTGCAAGCTCTCCAGGACAACATAAAATCTGGGGCTCTGTGCTTTCTTTCGTTCTGAACAAGTGTTACTGTTTTCTGCACAAAAGCGATTCTGCGAAGCAATGTGAACAGGCACAGAGAAGGTGCTATCAGGGAATTCTCTGCCTGCCTTTCCCCAGTGCTCTGCAAGCTCTCCAGGACAACATAGAATCTGGGGCTCTGTGCTTTCTTTCCTTCTGAACAAGTGTTAGTGTTTTCTGCACAAAAGCGATTCTGCGAAGCAATGTGAACACTTCTGCTTCCCAGGCACAGAGAAGGTGCTAGCAAGGAATTCTCTGCCTGCCTTTCCCCAGTGCTCTGCAAGCTCTCCAGGACAACAAAAAATCTGGGGCTCTGTGCTTTCTTTCCTTCTGAACAAGTGTTAGTGTTTTCTGCACAAAAGCGATTCTTGCGAAGCAATGTGAACACTTCTGCTTCCCAGGCACAGAGAAGGTGCTAGCAGGGAATTCTCTGCCTGCCTTTCCCCAGTGCTCTGCAAGCTCTCCAGGACAACATAGAATCTGGGGCTCTGTGCTTTCTTTCCTTCTGAACAAGTGTTAGTGTTTTCTGCACAAAAGCGATTCTTGCGAAGCAATGTGAACACGTCTGCTTCCCAGGCACAGAGAAGGTGCTAGCAAGGAATTCTCTGCCTGCCTTTCCCCAGTGCTCTGCAAGCTCTCCAGGACAACATAGAATCTGGGGCTCTGTGCTTTCTTTCCTTCTGAACAAGTGTTACTGTTTTCTGCACAAAAGCGATTCTGCAAAGCAATGTGAACACTTCTGCTTCCCAGGCACAGAGAAGGTGCTAGCAGGGAATTCTCTGCCTGCCTTTCCCCAGTGCTGTGCAAGCTCTCCAGGACAACATAGAATCTGGGGCTCTGTGCTTTCTTTCCTTCTGAACAAGTGTTACTGTTTTCTGCACAAAAGCGATTCTGCGAAGCAATGTGAACAGGCACAGAGAAGGTGCTATCAGGGAATTCTCTGCCTGCCTTTCCCCAGTGCTCTGCAAGCTCTCCAGGACAACATAAAATCTGGGGCTCTGTGCTTTCTTTCCTTCTGAACAAGTGTTACTGTTTTCTGCACAAAAGCGATTCTGCGAAGCAATGTGAACACTTCTGCTTCCCAGGCACAGAGAAGGTGATAGCAAGGAATTCTCTGCCTGCCTTTCCCCAGTGCTCTGCAAGCTCTCCAGGACAACAAAAAATCTGGGGCTCTGTGCTTTCTTTCCTTCTGAACAAGTGTTAGTGTTTTCTGCACAAAAGCGATTCTTGCGAAGCAACGTGAACACTTCTGCTTCCCAGGCACAGAGAAGGTGCTAGCAGGGAATTCTCTGCCTGCCTTTCCCCAGTGCTCTGCAAGCTCTCCAGGACAACATAGAATCTGGGGCTCAGTGCTTTCTTTCGTTCTGAACAAGTGTTAGTGTTTTCTGCACAAAAGCGATTCTTGCGAAGCAATGTGAACAGTTCTGCTTCCCAGGCACAGAGAAGGTGCTAGCAGGGAATTCTCTGCCTGCCTTTCCCCAGTGCTCTGCAAGCTCTCCAGGACAACATAGAATCTGGGGCTCTGTGCTTTCTTTCCTTCTGAACAAGTGTTACTGTTTTCTGCACAAAAGCGATTCTGCAAAGCAATGTGAACATGTCTGCTTCCCAGGCACAGAGAAGGTGCTAGCAGGGAATTCTCTGCCTGCCTTTCCCCAGTGCTGTGCAAGCTCTCCAGGACAACATAGAATCTGGGGCTCTGTGCTTTCTTTCCTTCTGAACAAGTGTTACTGTTTTCTGCACAAAAGCGATTCTGCGAAGCAATGTGAACAGGCACAGAGAAGGTGCTATCAGGGAATTCTCTGCCTGCCTTTCCCCAGTGCTCTGCAAGCTCTCCAGGACTACATAAAATCTGGGGCTCTGTGCTTTCTTTCCTTCTGAACAAGTGTTACTGTTTTCTGCACAAAAGCGATTCTGCGAAGCAATGTGAACACTTCTGCTTCCCAGGCACAGAGAAGGTGATAGCAAGGAATTCTCTGCCTGCCTTTCCCCAGTGCTCTGCAAGCTCTCCAGGACAACAAAAAATCTGGGGCTCTGTGCTTTCTTTCCTTCTGAACAAGTGTTAGTGTTTTCTGCACAAAAGCGATTCTTGCGAAGCAATGTGAACACTTCTGCTTCCCAGGCACAGAGAAGGTGCTAGCAGGGAATTCTCTGCCTGCCTTTCCCCAGTGCTCTGCAAGCTCTCCAGGACAACATAGAATCTGGGGCTCAGTGCTTTCTTTCGTTCTGAACAAGTGTTAGTGTTTTCTGCACAAAAGCGATTCTTGCGAAGCAATGTGAACACTTCTGCTTCCCAGGCACAGAGAAGGTGCTAGCAGGGAATTCTCTGCCTGCCTTTCCCCAGTGCTCTGCAAGCTCTCCAGGACAACATAGAATCTGGGGCTCTGTGCTTTCTTTCGTTCTGAACAAGTGTTACTGTTTTCTGCACAAAAGCGATTCTGCGAAGCAATGTGAACAGGCACAGAGAAGGTGCCATCAGGGAATTCTCTGCCTGCCTTTCCCCAGTGCTCTGCAAGCTCTCCAGGACTACATAAAATCTGGGGCTCTGTGCTTTCTTTCCTTCTGAACAAGTGTTACTGTTTTCTGCACAAAAGCGATTCTGCGAAGCAATGTGAACACTTCTGCTTCCCAGGCACAGAGAAGGTGCTAGCAAGGAATTCTCTGCCTGCCTTTCCCCAGTGCTCTGCAAGCTCTCCAGGACAACATAGAATCTGGGGCTCTGTGCTTTCTTTCGTTCTGAACAAGTGTTACTGTTTTCTGCACAAAAGCGATTCTGCGAAGCAATGTGAATACTTCTGCTTCCCAGGCACAGAGAAGGTGCTATCAGGGTATTCTCTGCCTGCCTTTCCCCAGTGCTCTGCAAGCTCTCCAGGACAACATAAAATCTGGGGCTCTGTGCTTTCTTTCGTTCTGAACAAGTGTTACTGTTTTCTGCACAAAAGCGATTCTGCGAAGCAATGTGAACAGGCACAGAGAAGGTGCTATCAGGGAATTCTCTGCCTGCCTTTCCCCAGTGCTCTGCAAGCTCTCCAGGACAACATAGAATCTGGGGCTCTGTGCTTTCTTTCCTTCTGAACAAGTGTTAGTGTTTTCTGCACAAAAGCGATTCTGCGAAGCAATGTGAACACTTCTGCTTCCCAGGCACAGAGAAGGTGCTAGCAAGGAATTCTCTGCCTGCCTTTCCCCAGTGCTCTGCAAGCTCTCCAGGACAACAAAAAATCTGGGGCTCTGTGCTTTCTTTCCTTCTGAACAAGTGTTAGTGTTTTCTGCACAAAAGCGATTCTTGCGAAGCAATGTGAACACTTCTGCTTCCCAGGCACAGAGAAGGTACTAGCAGGGAATTCTCTGCCTGCCTTTCCCCAGTGCTCTGCAAGCTCTCCAGGACAACATAGAATCTGGGGCTCTGTGCTTTCTTTCCTTCTGAACAAGTGTTAGTGTTTTCTGCACAAAAGCGATTCTTGCGAAGCAATGTGAACACGTCTGCTTCCCAGGCACAGAGAAGGTGCTAGCAAGGAATTCTCTGCCTGCCTTTCCCCAGTGCTCTGCAAGCTCTCCAGGACAACATAGAATCTGGGGCTCTGTGCTTTCTTTCCTTCTGAACAAGTGTTACTGTTTTCTGCACAAAAGCGATTCTGCAAAGCAATGTGAACACTTCTGCTTCCCAGGCACAGAGAAGGTGCTAGCAGGGAATTCTCTGCCTGCCTTTCCCCAGTGCTGTGCAAGCTCTCCAGGACAACATAGAATCTGGGGCTCTGTGCTTTCTTTCCTTCTGAACAAGTGTTACTGTTTTCTGCACAAAAGCGATTCTGCGAAGCAATGTGAACAGGCACAGAGAAGGTGCTATCAGGGAATTCTCTGCCTGCCTTTCCCCAGTGCTCTGCAAGCTCTCCAGGACAACATAAAATCTGGGGCTCTGTGCTTTCTTTCCTTCTGAACAAGTGTTACTGTTTTCTGCACAAAAGCGATTCTGCGAAGCAATGTGAACACTTCTGCTTCCCAGGCACAGAGAAGGTGATAGCAAGGAATTCTCTGCCTGCCTTTCCCCAGTGCTCTGCAAGCTCTCCAGGACAACAAAAAATCTGGGGCTCTGTGCTTTCTTTCCTTCTGAACAAGTGTTAGTGTTTTCTGCACAAAAGCGATTCTTGCGAAGCAACGTGAACACTTCTGCTTCCCAGGCACAGAGAAGGTGCTAGCAGGGAATTCTCTGCCTGCCTTTCCCCAGTGCTCTGCAAGCTCTCCAGGACAACATAGAATCTGGGGCTCAGTGCTTTCTTTCGTTCTGAACAAGTGTTAGTGTTTTCTGCACAAAAGCGATTCTTGCGAAGCAATGTGAACAGTTCTGCTTCCCAGGCACAGAGAAGGTGCTAGCAGGGAATTCTCTGCCTGCCTTTCCCCAGTGCTCTGCAAGCTCTCCAGGACAACATAGAATCTGGGGCTCTGTGCTTTCTTTCCTTCTGAACAAGTGTTACTGTTTTCTGCACAAAAGCGATTCTGCAAAGCAATGTGAACACTTCTGCTTCCCAGGCACAGAGAAGGTGCTAGCAGGGAATTCTCTGCCTGCCTTTCCCCAGTGCTGTGCAAGCTCTCCAGGACAACATAGAATCTGGGGCTCTGTGCTTTCTTTCCTTCTGAACAAGTGTTACTGTTTTCTGCACAAAAGCGATTCTGCGAAGCAATGTGAACAGGCACAGAGAAGGTGCTATCAGGGAATTCTCTGCCTGCCTTTCCCCAGTGCTCTGAAAGCTCTCCAGGACTACATAAAATCTGGGGCTCTGTGCTTTCTTTCCTTCTGAACAAGTGTTACTGTTTTCTGCACAAAAGCGATTCTGCGAAGCAATGTGAACACTTCTGCTTCCCAGGCACAGAGAAGGTGATAGCAAGGAATTCTCTGCCTGCCTTTCCCCAGTGCTCTGCAAGCTCTCCAGGACAACATAGAATCTGGGGCTCAGTGCTTTCTTTCGTTCTGAACAAGTGTTAGTGTTTTCTGCACAAAAGCGATTCTTGCGAAGCAATGTGAACACTTCTGCTTCCCAGGCACAGAGAAGGTGCTAGCAGGGAATTCTCTGCCTGCCTTTCCCCAGTGCTCTGCAAGCTCTCCAGGACAACATAGAATCTGGGGCTCTGTGCTTTCTTTCCTTCTGAACAACTGTTAGTGTTTTCTGCACAAAAGCGATTCTGCGAAGCAATGTGAACACTTCTGCTTCCCAGGCACAGAGAAGGTGCTATCAGGGTATTCTCTGCCTGCCTTTCCCCAGTGCTCTGCAAGCTCTCCAGGACAACAGCAAATCTGGGGCTCTGTGCTTTCTTTCGTTCTGAACAAGTGTTAGTGTTTTCTGCACAAAAGCGATTCTTGCGAAGCAATGTGAACACGTCTGCTTCCCAGGCACAGAGAAGGTGCTAGCAGGGAATTCTCTGCCTGCCTTTCCCCAGTGCTCTGCAAGCTCTCCAGGACAACATAGAATCTGGGGCTCTGTGCTTTCTTTCCTTCTGAACAAGTGTTAGTGTTTTCTGCACAAAAGCGATTCTTGCGAAGCAATGTGAAGACTTCTGCTTCCCAGGCACAGAGAAGGTGCTAGCAGGGAATTCTCTGCCTGCCTTTCCCCAGTGCTCTGCAAGCTCTCCAGGACAACATAGAATCTGGGGCTCTGTGCTTTCTTTCCTTCTGAACAAGTGTTACTGTTTTCTGCACAAAAGCGATTCTGCGAAGCAATGTGAACACGTCTGCTTCCCAGGCACAGAGAAGGTGCTAGCAAGGAATTCTCTGCCTGCCTTTCCCCAGTGCTCTGCAAGCTCTCCAGGACAACATAGAATCTGGGGCTCTGTGCTTTCTTTCCTTCTGAACAAGTGTTACTGTTTTCTGCACAAAAGCGATTCTTGCGAAGCAATGTGAACACTTCTGCTTCCCAGGCACAGAGAAGGTGCTAGCAGGGAATTCTCTGCCTGCCTTTCCCCAGTGCTGTGCAAGCTCTCCAGGACAACATAGAATCTGGGGCTCTGTGCTTTCTTTCCTTCTGAACAAGTGTTACTGTTTTCTGCACAAAAGCGATTCTGCGAAGCAATGTGAACAGGCACAGAGAAAGTGCTATCAGGGAATTCTCTGCCTGCCTTTCCCCAGTGCTCTGCAAGCTCTCTAGGACAACATAGAATCTGGGGCTCTGTGCTTTCTTTCGTTCTGAACAAGTGTTACTGTTTTCTGCACAAAAGCGATTCTGCGAAGCAATGTGAACAGGCACAGAGAAGGTGATAGCAGGGAATTCTCTGCCTGCCTTTCCCCAGTGCTCCGCAAGCTCTCCAGGACAACATAGAATCTGGGGCTCTGTGCTTTCTTTCCTTCTGAACAAGTGTTAGTGTTTTCTGCACAAAAGCGATTCTTGCGAAGCAATGTGAACACTTCTGCTTCCCAGGCACAGAGAAGGTGCTAGCAGGGAATTCTCTGCCTGCCTTTCCCCAGTGCTCTGCAAGCTCTCCAGGACAACATAGAATCTGGGGCTCTGTGCTTTCTTTCGTTCTGAACAAGTGTTACTGTTTTCTGCACAAAAGCGATTCTGCGAAGCAATGTGAACAGGCACAGAGAAGGTGCCATCAGGGAATTCTCTGCCTGCCTTTCCCCAGTGCTCTGCAAGCTCTCCAGGACTACATAAAATCTGGGGCTCTGTGCTTTCTTTCCTTCTGAACAAGTGTTACTGTTTTCTGCACAAAAGCGATTCTGCGAAGCAATGTGAACACTTCTGCTTCCCAGGCACAGAGAAGGTGCTAGCAAGGAATTCTCTGCCTGCCTTTCCCCAGTGCTCTGCAAGCTCTCCAGGACAACATAGAATCTGGGGCTCTGTGCTTTCTTTCGTTCTGAACAAGTGTTACTGTTTTCTGCACAAAAGCGATTCTGCGAAGCAATGTGAATACTTCTGCTTCCCAGGCACAGAGAAGGTGCTATCAGGGTATTCTCTGCCTGCCTTTCCCCAGTGCTCTGCAAGCTCTCCAGGACAACATAAAATCTGGGGCTCTGTGCTTTCTTTCGTTCTGAACAAGTGTTACTGTTTTCTGCACAAAAGCGATTCTGCGAAGCAATGTGAACAGGCACAGAGAAGGTGCTATCAGGGAATTCTCTGCCTGCCTTTCCCCAGTGCTCTGCAAGCTCTCCAGGACAACATAGAATCTGGGGCTCTGTGCTTTCTTTCCTTCTGAACAAGTGTTAGTGTTTTCTGCACAAAAGCGATTCTGCGAAGCAATGTGAACACTTCTGCTTCCCAGGCACAGAGAAGGTGCTAGCAAGGAATTCTCTGCCTGCCTTTCCCCAGTGCTCTGCAAGCTCTCCAGGACAACAAAAAATCTGGGGCTCTGTGCTTTCTTTCCTTCTGAACAAGTGTTAGTGTTTTCTGCACAAAAGCGATTCTTGCGAAGCAATGTGAACACTTCTGCTTCCCAGGCACAGAGAAGGTGCTAGCAGGGAATTCTCTGCCTGCCTTTCCCCAGTGCTCTGCAAGCTCTCCAGGACAACATAGAATCTGGGGCTCTGTGCTTTCTTTCCTTCTGAACAAGTGTTAGTGTTTTCTGCACAAAAGCGATTCTTGCGAAGCAATGTGAACACGTCTGCTTCCCAGGCACAGAGAAGGTGCTAGCAAGGAATTCTCTGCCTGCCTTTCCCCAGTGCTCTGCAAGCTCTCCAGGACAACATAGAATCTGGGGCTCTGTGCTTTCTTTCCTTCTGAACAAGTGTTACTGTTTTCTGCACAAAAGCGATTCTGCAAAGCAATGTGAACACTTCTGCTTCCCAGGCACAGAGAAGGTGCTAGCAGGGAATTCTCTGCCTGCCTTTCCCCAGTGCTGTGCAAGCTCTCCAGGACAACATAGAATCTGGGGCTCTGTGCTTTCTTTCCTTCTGAACAAGTGTTACTGTTTTCTGCACAAAAGCGATTCTGCGAAGCAATGTGAACAGGCACAGAGAAGGTGCTATCAGGGAATTCTCTGCCTGCCTTTCCCCAGTGCTCTGCAAGCTCTCCAGGACAACATAAAATCTGGGGCTCTGTGCTTTCTTTCCTTCTGAACAAGTGTTACTGTTTTCTGCACAAAAGCGATTCTGCGAAGCAATGTGAACACTTCTGCTTCCCAGGCACAGAGAAGGTGATAGCAAGGAATTCTCTGCCTGCCTTTCCCCAGTGCTCTGCAAGCTCTCCAGGACAACAAAAAATCTGGGGCTCTGTGCTTTCTTTCCTTCTGAACAAGTGTTAGTGTTTTCTGCACAAAAGCGATTCTTGCGAAGCAACGTGAACACTTCTGCTTCCCAGGCACAGAGAAGGTGCTAGCAGGGAATTCTCTGCCTGCCTTTCCCCAGTGCTCTGCAAGCTCTCCAGGACAACATAGAATCTGGGGCTCAGTGCTTTCTTTCGTTCTGAACAAGTGTTAGTGTTTTCTGCACAAAAGCGATTCTTGCGAAGCAATGTGAACAGTTCTGCTTCCCAGGCACAGAGAAGGTGCTAGCAGGGAATTCTCTGCCTGCCTTTCCCCAGTGCTCTGCAAGCTCTCCAGGACAACATAGAATCTGGGGCTCTGTGCTTTCTTTCCTTCTGAACAAGTGTTACTGTTTTCTGCACAAAAGCGATTCTGCAAAGCAATGTGAACACTTCTGCTTCCCAGGCACAGAGAAGGTGCTAGCAGGGAATTCTCTGCCTGCCTTTCCCCAGTGCTGTGCAAGCTCTCCAGGACAACATAGAATCTGGGGCTCTGTGCTTTCTTTCCTTCTGAACAAGTGTTACTGTTTTCTGCACAAAAGCGATTCTGCGAAGCAATGTGAACAGGCACAGAGAAGGTGCTATCAGGGAATTCTCTGCCTGCCTTTCCCCAGTGCTCTGCAAGCTCTCCAGGACTACATAAAATCTGGGGCTCTGTGCTTTCTTTCCTTCTGAACAAGTGTTACTGTTTTCTGCACAAAAGCGATTCTGCGAAGCAATGTGAACACTTCTGCTTCCCAGGCACAGAGAAGGTGATAGCAAGGAATTCTCTGCCTGCCTTTCCCCAGTGCTCTGCAAGCTCTCCAGGACAACAAAAAATCTGGGGCTCTGTGCTTTCTTTCCTTCTGAACAAGTGTTAGTGTTTTCTGCACAAAAGCGATTCTTGCGAAGCAATGTGAACACTTCTGCTTCCCAGGCACAGAGAAGGTGCTAGCAGGGAATTCTCTGCCTGCCTTTCCCCAGTGCTCTGCAAGCTCTCCAGGACAACATAGAATCTGGGGCTCAGTGCTTTCTTTCGTTCTGAACAAGTGTTAGTGTTTTCTGCACAAAAGCGATTCTTGCGAAGCAATGTGAACACTTCTGCTTCCCAGGCACAGAGAAGGTGCTAGCAGGGAATTCTCTGCCTGCCTTTCCCCAGTGCTCTGCAAGCTCTCCAGGACAACATAGAATCTGGGGCTCTGTGCTTTCTTTCGTTCTGAACAAGTGTTACTGTTTTCTGCACAAAAGCGATTCTGCGAAGCAATGTGAACAGGCACAGAGAAGGTGCCATCAGGGAATTCTCTGCCTGCCTTTCCCCAGTGCTCTGCAAGCTCTCCAGGACTACATAAAATCTGGGGCTCTGTGCTTTCTTTCCTTCTGAACAAGTGTTACTGTTTTCTGCACAAAAGCGATTCTGCGAAGCAATGTGAACACTTCTGCTTCCCAGGCACAGAGAAGGTGCTAGCAAGGAATTCTCTGCCTGCCTTTCCCCAGTGCTCTGCAAGCTCTCCAGGACAACATAGAATCTGGGGCTCTGTGCTTTCTTTCGTTCTGAACAAGTGTTACTGTTTTCTGCACAAAAGCGATTCTGCGAAGCAATGTGAATACTTCTGCTTCCCAGGCACAGAGAAGGTGCTATCAGGGTATTCTCTGCCTGCCTTTCCCCAGTGCTCTGCAAGCTCTCCAGGACAACATAAAATCTGGGGCTCTGTGCTTTCTTTCGTTCTGAACAAGTGTTACTGTTTTCTGCACAAAAGCGATTCTGCGAAGCAATGTGAACAGGCACAGAGAAGGTGCTATCAGGGAATTCTCTGCCTGCCTTTCCCCAGTGCTCTGCAAGCTCTCCAGGACAACATAGAATCTGGGGCTCTGTGCTTTCTTTCCTTCTGAACAAGTGTTAGTGTTTTCTGCACAAAAGCGATTCTGCGAAGCAATGTGAACACTTCTGCTTCCCAGGCACAGAGAAGGTGCTAGCAAGGAATTCTCTGCCTGACTTTCCCCAGTGCTCTGCAAGCTCTCCAGGACAACAAAAAATCTGGGGCTCTGTGCTTTCTTTCCTTCTGAACAAGTGTTAGTGTTTTCTGCACAAAAGCGATTCTTGCGAAGCAATGTGAACACTTCTGCTTCCCAGGCACAGAGAAGGTACTAGCAGGGAATTCTCTGCCTGCCTTTCCCCAGTGCTCTGCAAGCTCTCCAGGACAACATAGAATCTGGGGCTCTGTGCTTTCTTTCCTTCTGAACAAGTGTTAGTGTTTTCTGCACAAAAGCGATTCTTGCGAAGCAATGTGAACACGTCTGCTTCCCAGGCACAGAGAAGGTGCTAGCAAGGAATTCTCTGCCTGCCTTTCCCCAGTGCTCTGCAAGCTCTCCAGGACAACATAGAATCTGGGGCTCTGTGCTTTCTTTCCTTCTGAACAAGTGTTACTGTTTTCTGCACAAAAGCGATTCTGCAAAGCAATGTGAACACTTCTGCTTCCCAGGCACAGAGAAGGTGCTAGCAGGGAATTCTCTGCCTGCCTTTCCCCAGTGCTGTGCAAGCTCTCCAGGACAACATAGAATCTGGGGCTCTGTGCTTTCTTTCCTTCTGAACAAGTGTTACTGTTTTCTGCACAAAAGCGATTCTGCGAAGCAATGTGAACAGGCACAGAGAAGGTGCTATCAGGGAATTCTCTGCCTGCCTTTCCCCAGTGCTCTGCAAGCTCTCCAGGACAACATAAAATCTGGGGCTCTGTGCTTTCTTTCCTTCTGAACAAGTGTTACTGTTTTCTGCACAAAAGCGATTCTGCGAAGCAATGTGAACACTTCTGCTTCCCAGGCACAGAGAAGGTGATAGCAAGGAATTCTCTGCCTGCCTTTCCCCAGTGCTCTGCAAGCTCTCCAGGACAACAAAAAATCTGGGGCTCTGTGCTTTCTTTCCTTCTGAACAAGTGTTAGTGTTTTCTGCACAAAAGCGATTCTTGCGAAGCAACGTGAACACTTCTGCTTCCCAGGCACAGAGAAGGTGCTAGCAGGGAATTCTCTGCCTGCCTTTCCCCAGTGCTCTGCAAGCTCTCCAGGACAACATAGAATCTGGGGCTCAGTGCTTTCTTTCGTTCTGAACAAGTGTTAGTGTTTTCTGCACAAAAGCGATTCTTGCGAAGCAATGTGAACAGTTCTGCTTCCCAGGCACAGAGAAGGTGCTAGCAGGGAATTCTCTGCCTGCCTTTCCCCAGTGCTCTGCAAGCTCTCCAGGACAACATAGAATCTGGGGCTCTGTGCTTTCTTTCCTTCTGAACAAGTGTTACTGTTTTCTGCACAAAAGCGATTCTGCAAAGCAATGTGAACACTTCTGCTTCCCAGGCACAGAGAAGGTGCTAGCAGGGAATTCTCTGCCTGCCTTTCCCCAGTGCTGTGCAAGCTCTCCAGGACAACATAGAATCTGGGGCTCTGTGCTTTCTTTCCTTCTGAACAAGTGTTACTGTTTTCTGCACAAAAGCGATTCTGCGAAGCAATGTGAACAGGCACAGAGAAGGTGCTATCAGGGAATTCTCTGCCTGCCTTTCCCCAGTGCTCTGCAAGCTCTCCAGGACTACATAAAATCTGGGGCTCTGTGCTTTCTTTCCTTCTGAACAAGTGTTACTGTTTTCTGCACAAAAGCGATTCTGCGAAGCAATGTGAACACTTCTGCTTCCCAGGCACAGAGAAGGTGATAGCAAGGAATTCTCTGCCTGCCTTTCCCCAGTGCTCTGCAAGCTCTCCAGGACAACAAAAAATCTGGGGCTCTGTGCTTTCTTTCCTTCTGAACAAGTGTTAGTGTTTTCTGCACAAAAGCGATTCTTGCGAAGCAATGTGAACACTTCTGCTTCCCAGGCACAGAGAAGGTGCTAGCAGGGAATTCTCTGCCTGCCTTTCCCCAGTGCTCTGCAAGCTCTCCAGGACAACATAGAATCTGGGGCTCAGTGCTTTCTTTCGTTCTGAACAAGTGTTAGTGTTTTCTGCACAAAAGCGATTCTTGCGAAGCAATGTGAACACTTCTGCTTCCCAGGCACAGAGAAGGTGCTAGCAGGGAATTCTCTGCCTGCCTTTCCCCAGTGCTCTGCAAGCTCTCCAGGACAACATAGAATCTGGGGCTCTGTGCTTTCTTTCCTTCTGAACAACTGTTAGTGTTTTCTGCACAAAAGCGATTCTGCGAAGCAATGTGAACACTTCTGCTTCCCAGGCACAGAGAAGGTGCTATCAGGGTATTCTCTGCCTGCCTTTCCCCAGTGCTCTGCAAGCTCTCCAGGACAACAGCAAATCTGGGGCTCTGTGCTTTCTTTCGTTCTGAACAAGTGTTAGTGTTTTCTGCACAAAAGCGATTCTTGCGAAGCAATGTGAACACGTCTGCTTCCCAGGCACAGAGAAGGTGCTAGCAGGGAATTCTCTGCCTGCCTTTCCCCAGTGCTCTGCAAGCTCTCCAGGACAACATAGAATCTGGGGCTCTGTGCTTTCTTTCCTTCTGAACAAGTGTTAGTGTTTTCTGCACAAAAGCGATTCTTGCGAAGCAATGTGAAGACTTCTGCTTCCCAGGCACAGAGAAGGTGCTAGCAGGGAATTCTCTGCCTGCCTTTCCCCAGTGCTCTGCAAGCTCTCCAGGACAACATAGAATCTGGGGCTCTGTGCTTTCTTTCCTTCTGAACAAGTGTTACTGTTTTCTGCACAAAAGCGATTCTGCGAAGCAATGTGAACACGTCTGCTTCCCAGGCACAGAGAAGGTGCTAGCAAGGAATTCTCTGCCTGCCTTTCCCCAGTGCTCTGCAAGCTCTCCAGGACAACATAGAATCTGGGGCTCTGTGCTTTCTTTCCTTCTGAACAAGTGTTACTGTTTTCTGCACAAAAGCGATTCTTGCGAAGCAATGTGAACACTTCTGCTTCCCAGGCACAGAGAAGGTGCTAGCAGGGAATTCTCTGCCTGCCTTTCCCCAGTGCTGTGCAAGCTCTCCAGGACAACATAGAATCTGGGGCTCTGTGCTTTCTTTCCTTCTGAACAAGTGTTACTGTTTTCTGCACAAAAGCGATTCTGCGAAGCAATGTGAACAGGCACAGAGAAAGTGCTATCAGGGAATTCTCTGCCTGCCTTTCCCCAGTGCTCTGCAAGCTCTCTAGGACAACATAGAATCTGGGGCTCTGTGCTTTCTTTCGTTCTGAACAAGTGTTACTGTTTTCTGCACAAAAGCGATTCTGCGAAGCAATGTGAACAGGCACAGAGAAGGTGATAGCAGGGAATTCTCTGCCTGCCTTTCCCCAGTGCTCCGCAAGCTCTCCAGGACAACAAAAAATCTGGGGCTCTGTGCTTTCTTTCCTTCTGAACAAGTGTTAGTGTTTTCTGCACAAAAGCGATTCTTGCGAAGCAATGTGAACACTTCTGCTTCCCAGGCACAGAGAAGGTGCTAGCAGGGAATTCTCTGCCTGCCTTTCCCCAGTGCTCTGCAAGCTCTCCAGGACAACATAGAATCTGGGGCTCTGTGCTTTCTTTCCTTCTGAACAAGTGTTACTGTTTTCTGCACAAAAGCGATTCTGCGAAGCAATGTGAACACGTCTGCTTCCCAGGCACAGAGAAGGTGCTAGCAAGGAATTCTCTGCCTGCCTTTCCCCAGTGCTCTGCAAGCTCTCCAGGACAACATAAAATCTGGGGCTCTGTGCTTTCTTTCCTTCTGAACAACTGTTACTATTTTCTGCACAAAAGCGATTCTTGCGAAGCAATGTGAACACTTCTGCTTCCCAGGCACAGAGGAGGTGCTAGCAGGGAATTCTCTGCCTGCCTTTCCCCAGTGCTCTGCAAGCTCTCCAGGACAACATAGAATCTGGGGCTCTGTGCTTTCTTTCCTTCTGAACAAGTGTTACTGTTTTCTGCACAAAAGCGATTCTGCGAAGCAATGTGAACAGGCACAGAGAAAGTGCTAGCAGGGAATTCTCTGCCTGCCTTTCCCCAGTGCTCTGCAAGCTCTCCAGGACAACATAGAATCTGGGGCTCTGTGCTTTCTTTCGTTCTGAACAAGTGTTAATGTTTTCTGCACAAAAGCGATTCTGCGAAGCAATGTGAACAGGCACAGAGAAGGTGCTATCAGGGAATTCTCTGCCTGCCTTTCCCCAGTGCTCTGCAAGCTCTCCAGGACAACATAAAATCTGGGGCTCTGTGCTTTCTTTCCTTCTGAACAAGTGTTAGTGTTTTCTGCACAAAAGCGATTCTGCGAAGCAATGTGAACAGGCACAGAGAAAGTGCTAGCAGGGAATTCTCTGCCTGCCTTTCCCCAGTGCTCTGCAAGCTCTCCAGGACAACATAGAATCTGGGGCTCTGTGCTTTCTTTCCTTCTGAACAAGTGTTACTGTTTTCTGCACAAAAGCGATTCTGCAAAGCAATGTGAACACTTCTGCTTCCCAGGCACAGAGAAGGTGCTAGCAGGGAATTCTCTGCCTGCCTTTCCCCAGTGCTGTGCAAGCTCTCCAGGACAACATAGAATCTGGGGCTCTGTGCTTTCTTTCCTTCTGAACAAGTGTTACTGTTTTCTGCACAAAAGCGATTCTGCGAAGCAATGTGAACAGGCACAGAGAAGGTGCTATCAGGGAATTCTCTGCCTGCCTTTCCCCAGTGCTCTGCAAGCTCTCCAGGACTACATAAAATCTGGGGCTCTGTGCTTTCTTTCCTTCTGAACAAGTGTTACTGTTTTCTGCACAAAAGCGATTCTGCGAAGCAATGTGAACACTTCTGCTTCCCAGGCACAGAGAAGGTGATAGCAAGGAATTCTCTGCCTGCCTTTCCCCAGTGCTCTGCAAGCTCTCCAGGACAACAAAAAATCTGGGGCTCTGTGCTTTCTTTCCTTCTGAACAAGTGTTAGTGTTTTCTGCACAAAAGCGATTCTTGCGAAGCAATGTGAACACTTCTGCTTCCCAGGCACAGAGAAGGTGCTAGCAGGGAATTCTCTGCCTGCCTTTCCCCAGTGCTCTGCAAGCTCTCCAGGACAACATAGAATCTGGGGCTCTGTGCTTTCTTTCCTTCTGAACAACTGTTAGTGTTTTCTGCACAAAAGCGATTCTGCGAAGCAATGTGAACACTTCTGCTTCCCAGGCACAGAGAAGGTGCTATCAGGGTATTCTCTGCCTGCCTTTCCCCAGTGCTCTGCAAGCTCTCCAGGACAACAGCAAATCTGGGGCTCTGTGCTTTCTTTCGTTCTGAACAAGTGTTAGTGTTTTCTGCACAAAAGCGATTCTTGCGAAGCAATGTGAACACGTCTGCTTCCCAGGCACAGAGAAGGTGCTAGCAGGGAATTCTCTGCCTGCCTTTCCCCAGTGCTCTGCAAGCTCTCCAGGACAACATAGAATCTGGGGCTCTGTGCTTTCTTTCCTTCTGAACAAGTGTTAGTGTTTTCTGCACAAAAGCGATTCTTGCGAAGCAATGTGAAGACTTCTGCTTCCCAGGCACAGAGAAGGTGCTAGCAGGGAATTCTCTGCCTGCCTTTCCCCAGTGCTCTGCAAGCTCTCCAGGACAACATAGAATCTGGGGCTCTGTGCTTTCTTTCCTTCTGAACAAGTGTTACTGTTTTCTGCACAAAAGCGATTCTGCGAAGCAATGTGAACACGTCTGCTTCCCAGGCACAGAGAAGGTGCTAGCAAGGAATTCTCTGCCTGCCTTTCCCCAGTGCTCTGCAAGCTCTCCAGGACAACATAGAATCTGGGGCTCTGTGCTTTCTTTCCTTCTGAACAAGTGTTACTGTTTTCTGCACAAAAGCGATTCTGCAAAGCAATGTGAACACTTCTGCTTCCCAGGCACAGAGAAGGTGCTAGCAGGGAATTCTCTGCCTGCCTTTCCCCAGTGCTGTGCAAGCTCTCCAGGACAACATAGAATCTGGGGCTCTGTGCTTTCTTTCCTTCTGAACAAGTGTTACTGTTTTCTGCACAAAAGCGATTCTGCGAAGCAATGTGAACAGGCACAGAGAAAGTGCTAGCAGGGAATTCTCTGCCTGCCTTTCCCCAGTGCTCTGCAAGCTCTCTAGGACAACATAGAATCTGGGGCTCTGTGCTTTCTTTCGTTCTGAACAAGTGTTACTGTTTTCTGCACAAAAGCGATTCTGCGAAGCAATGTGAACAGGCACAGAGAAGGTGCTAGCAGGGAATTCTCTGCCTGCCTTTCCCCAGTGCTCTGCAAGCTCTCCAGGACAACAAAAAATCTGGGGCTCTGTGCTTTCTTTCCTTCTGAACAAGTGTTAGTGTTTTCTGCACAAAAGCGATTCTTGCGAAGCAATGTGAACACTTCTGCTTCCCAGGCACAGAGAAGGTGCTAGCAGGGAATTCTCTGCCTGCCTTTCCCCAGTGCTGTGCAAGCTCTCCAGGACAACATAGAATCTGGGCCTCTGTGCTTTCTTTCCTTCTGAACAAGTGTTAGTGTTTTCTGCACAAAAGCGATTCTTGCGAAGCAATGTGAACACTTCTGCTTCCCAGGCACAGAGAAGGTGCTAGCAGGGAATTCTCTGCCTGCCTTTCCCCAGTGCTCTGCAAGCTCTCCAGGACAACATAGAATCTGGGGCTCTGTGCTTTCTTTCCTTCTGAACAAGTGTTACTGTTTTCTGCACAAAAGCGATTCTGCGAAGCAATGTGAACACGTCTGCTTCCCAGGCACAGAGAAGGTGCTAGCAAGGAATTCTCTGCCTGCCTTTCCCCAGTGCTCTGCAAGCTCTCCAGGACAACATAAAATCTGGGGCTCTGTGCTTTCTTTCCTTCTGAACAAGTGTTAGTGTTTTCTGCACAAAAGCGATTCTTGCGAAGCAATGTGAACACTTCTGCTTCCCAGGCACAGAGAAGGTGCTAGCAGGGAATTCTCTGCCTGCCTTTCCCCAGTGCTCTGCAAGCTCTCCAGGACAACATAGAATCTGGGGCTCTGTGCTTTCTTTCCTTCTGAACAAGTGTTAATGTTTTCTGCACAAAAGCGATTCTGCGAAGCAATGTGAACAGGCACAGAGAAGGTGCTATCAGGGAATTCTCTGCCTGCCTTTCCCCAGTGCTCTGCAAGCTCTCCAGGACAACATAAAATCTGGGGCTCTGTGCTTTCTTTCCTTCTGAACAAGTGTTACTGTTTTCTGCACAAAAGCGATTCTGCGAAGCAATGTGAACAGGCACAGAGAAAGTGCTAGCAGGGAATTCTCTGCCTGCCTTTCCCCAGTGCTCTGCAAGCTCTCCAGGACAACATAGAATCTGGGGCTCTGTGCTTTCTTTCGTTCTGAACAAGTGTTAATGTTTTCTGCACAAAAGCGATTCTGCGAAGCAATGTGAACAGGCACAGAGAAGGTGCTATCAGGGAATTCTCTGCCTGCCTTTCCCCAGTGCTCTGCAAGCTCTCCAGGACAACATAAAATCTGGGGCTCTGTGCTTTCTTTCCTTCTGAACAAGTGTTAGTGTTTTCTGCACAAAAGCGATTCTGCGAAGCAATGTGAACAGGCACAGAGAAAGTGCTAGCAGGGAATTCTCTGCCTGCCTTTCCCCAGTGCTCTGCAAGCTCTCCAGGACAACATAGAATCTGGGGCTCTGTGCTTTCTTTCCTTCTGAACAAGTGTTACTGTTTTCTGCACAAAAGCGATTCTGCAAAGCAATGTGAACACTTCTGCTTCCCAGGCACAGAGAAGGTGCTAGCAGGGAATTCTCTGCCTGCCTTTCCCCAGTGCTCTGCAAGCTCTCCAGGACAACATAGAATCTGGGGCTCTGTGCTTTCTTTCCTTCTGAACAAGTGTTACTGTTTTCTGCACAAAAGCGATTCTGCGAAGCAATGTGAACAGGCACAGAGAAGGTGCTATCAGGGAATTCTCTGCCTGCCTTTCCCCAGTGCTCTGCAAGCTCTCCAGGACTACATAAAATCTGGGGCTCTGTGCTTTCTTTCCTTCTGAACAAGTGTTACTGTTTTCTGCACAAAAGCGATTCTGCGAAGCAATGTGAACACTTCTGCTTCCCAGGCACAGAGAAGGTGATAGCAAGGAATTCTCTGCCTGCCTTTCCCCAGTGCTCTGCAAGCTCTCCAGGACAACAAAAAATCTGGGGCTCTGTGCTTTCTTTCCTTCTGAACAAGTGTTACTGTTTTCTGCACAAAAGCGATTCTTGCGAAGCAATGTGAACACTTCTGCTTCCCAGGCACAGAGAAGGTGCTATCAGGGAATTCTCTGCCTGCCTTTCCCCAGTGCTCTGCAAGCTCTCCAGGACAACATAGAATCTGGGGCTCAGTGCTTTCTTTCGTTCTGAACAAGTGTTAGTGTTTTCTGCACAAAAGCGATTCTTGCGAAGCAATGTGAACAGTTCTGCTTCCCAGGCACAGAGAAGGGGCTAGCAGGGAATTCTCTGCCTGCCTTTCCCCAGTGCTCTGCAAGCTCTCCAGGACAACATAGAATCTGGGGCTCTGTGCTTTCTTTCCTTCTGAACAACTGTTAGTGTTTTCTGCACAAAAGCGATTCTGCGAAGCAATGTGAACACTTCTGCTTCCCAGGCACAGAGAAGGTGCTATCAGGGTATTCTCTGCCTGCCTTTCCCCAGTGCTCTGCAAGCTCTCCAGGACAACAGCAAATCTGGGGCTCTGTGCTTTCTTTCGTTCTGAACAAGTGTTAGTGTTTTCTGCACAAAAGCGATTCTTGCGAAGCAATGTGAACACGTCTGCTTCCCAGGCACAGAGAAGGTGCTAGCAGGGAATTCTCTGCCTGCCTTTCCCCAGTGCTCTGCAAGCTCTCCAGGACAACATAGAATCTGGGGCTCTGTGCTTTCTTTCCTTCTGAACAAGTGTTAGTGTTTTCTGCACAAAAGCGATTCTTGCGAAGCAATGTGAAGACTTCTGCTTCCCAGGCACAGAGAAGGTGCTAGCAGGGAATTCTCTGCCTGCCTTTCCCCAGTGCTCTGCAAGCTCTCCAGGACAACATAGAATCTGGGGCTCTGTGCTTTCTTTCCTTCTGAACAAGTGTTACTGTTTTCTGCACAAAAGCGATTCTGCGAAGCATTGTGAACACGTCTGCTTCCCAGGCACAGAGAAGGTGCTAGCAAGGAATTCTCTGCCTGCCTTTCCCCAGTGCTCTGCAAGCTCTCCAGGACAACATAGAATCTGGGGCTCTGTGCTTTCTTTCCTTCTGAACAAGTGTTACTGTTTTCTGCACAAAAGCGATTCTGCAAAGCAATGTGAACACTTCTGCTTCCCAGGCACAGAGAAGGTGCTAGCAGGGAATTCTCTGCCTGCCTTTCCCCAGTGCTGTGCAAGCTCTCCAGGACAACATAGAATCTGGGGCTCTGTGCTTTCTTTCCTTCTGAACAAGTGTTACTGTTTTCTGCACAAAAGCGATTCTGCGAAGCAATGTGAACAGGCACAGAGAAAGTGCTAGCAGGGAATTCTCTGCCTGCCTTTCCCCAGTGCTCTGCAAGCTCTCTAGGACAACATAGAATCTGGGGCTCTGTGCTTTCTTTCGTTCTGAACAAGTGTTACTGTTTTCTGCACAAAAGCGATTCTGCGAAGCAATGTGAACAGGCACAGAGTAGGTGCTAGCAGGGAATTCTCTGCCTGCCTTTCCCCAGTGCTCTGCAAGCTCTCCAGGACAACAAAAAATCTGGGGCTCTGTGCTTTCTTTCCTTCTGAACAAGTGTTAGTGTTTTCTGCACAAAAGCGATTCTTGCGAAGCAATGTGAACACTTCTGCTTCCCAGGCACAGAGAAGGTGCTAGCAGGGAATTCTCTGCCTGCCTTTCCCCAGTGCTCTGCAAGCTCTCCAGGACAACATAGAATCTGGGGCTCTGTGCTTTCTTTCCTTCTGAACAACTGTTACTGTTTTCTGCACAAAAGCGATTCTTGCGAAGCAATGTGAACACTTCTGCTTCCCAGGCACAGAGAAGGTGCTAGCAGGGAATTCTCTGCCTGCCTTTCCCCAGTGCTCTGCAAGCTCTCCAGGACAACATAGAATCTGGGGCTCTGTGCTTTCTTTCCTTCTGAACAAGTGTTACTGTTTTCTGCACAAAAGCGATTCTGCGAAGCAATGTGAACACGTCTGCTTCCCAGGCACAGAGAAGGTGCTAGCAAGGAATTCTCTGCCTGCCTTTCCCCAGTGCTCTGCAAGCTCTCCAGGACAACATAAAATCTGGGGCTCTGTGCTTTCTTTCCTTCTGAACAAGTGTTAGTGTTTTCTGCACAAAAGCGATTCTTGCGAAGCAATGTGAACACTTCTGCTTCCCAGGCACAGAGAAGGTGCTAGCAGGGAATTCTCTGCCTGCCTTTCCCCAGTGCTCTGCAAGCTCTCCAGGACAACATAGAATCTGGGGCTCTGTGCTTTCTTTCCTTCTGAACAAGTGTTAATGTTTTCTGCACAAAAGCGATTCTGCGAAGCAATGTGAACAGGCACAGAGAAGGTGCTATCAGGGAATTCTCTGCCTGCCTTTCCCCAGTGCTCTGCAAGCTCTCCAGGACAACATAAAATCTGGGGCTCTGTGCTTTCTTTCCTTCTGAACAAGTGTTACTGTTTTCTGCACAAAAGCGATTCTGCGAAGCAATGTGAACAGGCACAGAGAAAGTGCTAGCAGGGAATTCTCTGCCTGCCTTTCCCCAGTGCTCTGCAAGCTCTCTAGGACAACATAGAATCTGGGGCTCTGTGCTTTCTTTCGTTCTGAACAAGTGTTACTGTTTTCTGCACAAAAGCGATTCTGCGAAGCAATGTGAACAGGCACAGAGAAGGTGCTAGCAGGGAATTCTCTGCCTGCCTTTCCCCAGTGCTCTGCAAGCTCTCCAGGACAACAAAAAATCTGGGGCTCTGTGCTTTCTTTCCTTCTGAACAAGTGTTAGTGTTTTCTGCACAAAAGCGATTCTTGCGAAGCAATGTGAACACTTCTGCTTCCCAGGCACAGAGAAGGTGCTAGCAGGGAATTCTCTGCCTGCCTTTCCCCAGTGCTCTGCAAGCTCTCCAGGACAACATAGAATCTGGGGCTCTGTGCTTTCTTTCCTTCTGAACAAGTGTTACTGTTTTCTGCACAAAAGCGATTCTTGCGAAGCAATGTGAACACTTCTGCTTCCCAGGCACAGAGAAGGTGCTAGCAGGGAATTCTCTGCCTGCCTTTCCCCAGTGCTCTGCAAGCTCTCCAGGACAACATAGAATCTGGGGCTCTGTGCTTTCTTTCCTTCTGAACAAGTGTTACTGTTTTCTGCACAAAAGCGATTCTGCGAAGCAATGTGAACAGGCACAGAGAAAGTGCTAGCAGGGAATTCTCTGCCTGCCTTTCCCCAGTGCTCTGCAAGCTCTCCAGGACAACATAGAATCTGGGGCTCTGTGCTTTCTTTCGTTCTGAACAAGTGTTAATGTTTTCTGCACAAAAGCGATTCTGCGAAGCAATGTGAACAGGCACAGAGAAGGTGCTATCAGGGAATTCTCTGCCTGCCTTTCCCCAGTGCTCTGCAAGCTCTCCAGGACAACATAAAATCTGGGGCTCTGTGCTTTCTTTCCTTCTGAACAAGTGTTACTGTTTTCTGCACAAAAGCGATTCTGCGAAGCAATGTGAACACTTCTGCTTCCCAGGCACAGAGAAGGTGCTAGCAGGGAATTCTCTGCCTGCCTTTCCCCAGTGCTCTGCAAGCTCTCCAGGACAACAAAAAATCTGGGGCTCTGTGCTTTCTTTCCTTCTGAACAAGTGTTACTGTTTTCTGCACAAAAGCGATTCTTGCGAAGCAATGTGAACACTTCTGCTTCCCAGGCACAGAGAAGGTGCTAGCAGGGAATTCTCTGCCTGCCTTTCCCCAGTGCTCTGCAAGCTCTCCAGGACAACATAGAATCTGGGGATCAGTGCTTTCTTTCGTTCTGAACAAGTGTTACTGTTTTCTGCACAAAAGCGATTCTGCGAAGCAATGTGAACACTTCTGCTTCCCAGGCACAGAGAAGGTGCTATCAGGGTATTCTCTGCCTGCCTTTCCCCAGTGCTCTGCAAGCTCTCCAGGACAACATAGAATCTGGGGCTCTGTGCTTTCTTTCCTTCTGAACAAGTGTTAGTGTTTTCTGCACAAAAGCGATTCTTGCGAAGCAATGTGAACACTTCTGCTTCCCAGGCACAGAGAAGGTGCTAGCAGGGAATTCTCTGCCTGCCTTTCCCCAGTGCTCTGCAAGCTCTCCAGGACAACATAGAATCTGGGGCTCTGTGCTTTCTTTCCTTCTGAACAAGTGTTACTGTTTTCTGCACAAAAGCGATTCTGCGAAGCAATGTGAACACGTCTGCTTCCCAGGCACAGAGAAGGTGCTAGCAAGGAATTCTCTGCCTGCCTTTCCCCAGTGCTCTGCAAGCTCTCCAGGACAACATAAAATCTGGGGCTCTGTGCTTTCTTTCCTTCTGAACAACTGTTACTATTTTCTGCACAAAAGCGATTCTTGCGAAGCAATGTGAACACTTCTGCTTCCCAGGCACAGAGAAGGTGCTAGCAGGGAATTCTCTGCCTGCCTTTCCCCAGTGCTCTGCAAGCTCTCCAGGACAACATAGAATCTGGGGCTCTGTGCTTTCTTTCCTTCTGAACAAGTGTTACTGTTTTCTGCACAAAAGCGATTCTGCGAAGCAATGTGAACAGGCACAGAGAAAGTGCTAGCAGGGAATTCTCTGCCTGCCTTTCCCCAGTGCTCTGCAAGCTCTCCAGGACAACATAGAATCTGGGGCTCTGTGCTTTCTTTCCTTCTGAACAAGTGTTAATGTTTTCTGCACAAAAGCGATTCTGCGAAGCAATGTGAACAGGCACAGAGAAGGTGCTATCAGGGAATTCTCTGCCTGCCTTTCCCCAGTGCTCTGCAAGCTCTCCAGGACAACATAAAATCTGGGGCTCTGTGCTTTCTTTCCTTCTGAACAAGTGTTAGTGTTTTCTGCACAAAAGCGATTCTTGCGAAGCAATGTGAACACTTCTGCTTCCCAGGCACAGAGAAGGTGCTATCAGGGAATTCTCTGCCTGCCTTTCCCCAGTGCTCTGCAAGCTCTCCAGGACAACATAGAATCTGGGGCTCTGTGCTTTCTTTCCTTCTGAACAAGTGTTACTGTTTTCTGCACAAAAGCGATTCTGCGAAGCAATGTGAACACTTCTGCTTCCCAGGCACAGAGAAGGTGCTATCAGGGTATTCTCTGCCTGCCTTTCCCCAGTGCTCTGCAAGCTCTCCAGGACAACATAGAATCTGGGGCTCTGTGCTTTCTTTCCTTCTGAACAAGTGTTACTGTTTTCTGCACAAAAGCGATTCTGCGAAGCAATGTGAACACGTCTGCTTCCCAGGCACAGAGAAGGTGCTAGCAAGGAATTCTCTGCCTGCCTTTCCCCAGTGCTCTGCAAGCTCTCCAGGACAACATAAAATCTGGGGCTCTGTGCTTTCTTTCCTTCTGAACAAGTGTTAGTGTTTTCTGCACAAAAGCGATTCTTGCGAAGCAATGTGAACACTTCTGCTTCCCAGGCACAGAGAAGGTGCTAGCAGGGAATTCTCTGCCTGCCTTTCCCCAGTGCTCTGCAAGCTCTCCAGGACAACATAAAATCTGGGGCTCTGTGCTTTCTTTCCTTCTGAACAAGTGTTACTGTTTTCTGCACAAAAGCGATTCTGCGAAGCAATGTGAACAGGCACAGAGAAAGTGCTAGCAGGGAATTCTCTGCCTGCCTTTCCCCAGTGCTCTGCAAGCTCTCCAGGACAACATAGAATCTGGGGCTCTGTGCTTTCTTTCGTTCTGAACAAGTGTTAATGTTTTCTGCACAAAAGCGATTCTGCGAAGCAATGTGAACAGGCACAGAGAAGGTGCTATCAGGGAATTCTCTGCCTGCCTTTCCCCAGTGCTCTGCAAGCTCTCCAGGACAACATAAAATCTGGGGCTCTGTGCTTTCTTTCCTTCTGAACAAGTGTTACTGTTTTCTGCACAAAAGCGATTCTGCGAAGCAATGTGAACAGGCACAGAGAAAGTGCTAGCAGGGAATTCTCTGCCTGCCTTTCCCCAGTGCTCTGCAAGCTCTCCAGGACAACATAGAATCTGGGGCTCTGTGCTTTCTTTCCTTCTGAACAAGTGTTACTGTTTTCTGCACAAAAGCGATTCTGCAAAGCAATGTGAACACTTCTGCTTCCCAGGCACAGAGAAGGTGCTAGCAGGGAATTCTCTGCCTGCCTTTCCCCAGTGCTGTGCAAGCTCTCCAGGACAACATAGAATCTGGGGCTCTGTGCTTTCTTTCCTTCTGAACAAGTGTTACTGTTTTCTGCACAAAAGCGATTCTGCGAAGCAATGTGAACAGGCACAGAGAAGGTGCTATCAGGGAATTCTCTGCCTGCCTTTCCCCAGTGCTCTGCAAGCTCTCCAGGACTACATAAAATCTGGGGCTCTGTGCTTTCTTTCCTTCTGAACAAGTGTTACTGTTTTCTGCACAAAAGCGATTCTGCGAAGCAATGTGAACACTTCTGCTTCCCAGGCACAGAGAAGGTGATAGCAAGGAATTCTCTGCCTGCCTTTCCCCAGTGCTCTGCAAGCTCTCCAGGACAACAAAAAATCTGGGGCTCTGTGCTTTCTTTCCTTCTGAACAAGTGTTAGTGTTTTCTGCACAAAAGCGATTCTTGCGAAGCAATGTGAACACTTCTGCTTCCCAGGCACAGAGAAGGTGCTATCAGGGAATTCTCTGCCTGCCTTTCCCCAGTGCTCTGCAAGCTCTCCAGGACAACATAGAATCTGGGGCTCAGTGCTTTCTTTCGTTCTGAACAAGTGTTAGTGTTTTCTGCACAAAAGCGATTCTTGCGAAGCAATGTGAACAGTTCTGCTTCCCAGGCACAGAGAAGGGGCTAGCAGGGAATTCTCTGCCTGCCTTTCCCCAGTGCTCTGCAAGCTCTCCAGGACAACATAGAATCTGGGGCTCTGTGCTTTCTTTCCTTCTGAACAACTGTTAGTGTTTTCTGCACAAAAGCGATTCTGCGAAGCAATGTGAACACTTCTGCTTCCCAGGCACAGAGAAGGTGCTATCAGGGTATTCTCTGCCTGCCTTTCCCCAGTGCTCTGCAAGCTCTCCAGGACAACAGCAAATCTGGGGCTCTGTGCTTTCTTTCGTTCTGAACAAGTGTTAGTGTTTTCTGCACAAAAGCGATTCTTGCGAAGCAATGTGAACACGTCTGCTTCCCAGGCACAGAGAAGGTGCTAGCAGGGAATTCTCTGCCTGCCTTTCCCCAGTGCTCTGCAAGCTCTCCAGGACAACATAGAATCTGGGGCTCTGTGCTTTCTTTCCTTCTGAACAAGTGTTAGTGTTTTCTGCACAAAAGCGATTCTTGCGAAGCAATGTGAAGACTTCTGCTTCCCAGGCACAGAGAAGGTGCTAGCAGGGAATTCTCTGCCTGCCTTTCCCCAGTGCTCTGCAAGCTCTCCAGGACAACATAGAATCTGGGGCTCTGTGCTTTCTTTCCTTCTGAACAAGTGTTACTGTTTTCTGCACAAAAGCGATTCTGCGAAGCAATGTGAACACGTCTGCTTCCCAGGCACAGAGAAGGTGCTAGCAAGGAATTCTCTGCCTGCCTTTCCCCAGTGCTCTGCAAGCTCTCCAGGACAACATAGAATCTGGGGCTCTGTGCTTTCTTTCCTTCTGAACAAGTGTTACTGTTTTCTGCACAAAAGCGATTCTGCAAAGCAATGTGAACACTTCTGCTTCCCAGGCACAGAGAAGGTGCTAGCAGGGAATTCTCTGCCTGCCTTTCCCCAGTGCTGTGCAAGCTCTCCAGGACAACATAGAATCTGGGGCTCTGTGCTTTCTTTCCTTCTGAACAAGTGTTACTGTTTTCTGCACAAAAGCGATTCTGCGAAGCAATGTGAACAGGCACAGAGAAAGTGCTAGCAGGGAATTCTCTGCCTGCCTTTCCCCAGTGCTCTGCAAGCTCTCTAGGACAACATAGAATCTGGGGCTCTGTGCTTTCTTTCGTTCTGAACAAGTGTTACTGTTTTCTGCACAAAAGCGATTCTGCGAAGCAATGTGAACAGGCACAGAGAAGGTGCTAGCAGGGAATTCTCTGCCTGCCTTTCCCCAGTGCTCTGCAAGCTCTCCAGGACAACAAAAAATCTGGGGCTCTGTGCTTTCTTTCCTTCTGAACAAGTGTTAGTGTTTTCTGCACAAAAGCGATTCTTGCGAAGCAATGTGAACACTTCTGCTTCCCAGGCACAGAGAAGGTGCTAGCAGGGAATTCTCTGCCTGCCTTTCCCCAGTGCTCTGCAAGCTCTCCAGGACAACATAGAATCTGGGGCTCTGTGCTTTCTTTCCTTCTGAACAAGTGTTAGTGTTTTCTGCACAAAAGCGATTCTTGCGAAGCAATGTGAACACTTCTGCTTCCCAGGCACAGAGAAGGTGCTAGCAGGGAATTCTCTGCCTGCCTTTCCCCAGTGCTCTGCAAGCTCTCCAGGACAACATAGAATCTGGGGCTCTGTGCTTTCTTTCCTTCTGAACAAGTGTTACTGTTTTCTGCACAAAAGCGATTCTGCGAAGCAATGTGAACACGTCTGCTTCCCAGGCACAGAGAAGGTGCTAGCAAGGAATTCTCTGCCTGCCTTTCCCCAGTGCTCTGCAAGCTCTCCAGGACAACATAAAATCTGGGGCTCTGTGCTTTCTTTCCTTCTGAACAAGTGTTAGTGTTTTCTGCACAAAAGCGATTCTTGCGAAGCAATGTGAACACTTCTGCTTCCCAGGCACAGAGAAGGTGCTAGCAGGGAATTCTCTGCCTGCCTTTCCCCAGTGCTCTGCAAGCTCTCCAGGACAACATAGAATCTGGGGCTCTGTGCTTTCTTTCCTTCTGAACAAGTGTTAATGTTTTCTGCACAAAAGCGATTCTGCGAAGCAATGTGAACAGGCACAGAGAAGGTGCTATCAGGGAATTCTCTGCCTGCCTTTCCCCAGTGCTCTGCAAGCTCTCCAGGACAACATAAAATCTGGGGCTCTGTGCTTTCTTTCCTTCTGAACAAGTGTTACTGTTTTCTGCACAAAAGCGATTCTGCGAAGCAATGTGAACAGGCACAGAGAAAGTGCTAGCAGGGAATTCTCTGCCTGCCTTTCCCCAGTGCTCTGCAAGCTCTCTAGGACAACATAGAATCTGGGGCTCTGTGCTTTCTTTCGTTCTGAACAAGTGTTACTGTTTTCTGCACAAAAGCGATTCTGCGAAGCAATGTGAACAGGCACAGAGAAGGTGCTAGCAGGGAATTCTCTGCCTGCCTTTCCCCAGTGCTCTGCAAGCTCTCCAGGACAACAAAAAATCTGGGGCTCTGTGCTTTCTTTCCTTCTGAACAAGTGTTAGTGTTTTCTGCACAAAAGCGATTCTTGCGAAGCAATGTGAACACTTCTGCTTCCCAGGCACAGAGAAGGTGCTAGCAGGGAATTCTCTGCCTGCCTTTCCCCAGTGCTCTGCAAGCTCTCCAGGACAACATAGAATCTGGGGCTCTGTGCTTTCTTTCCTTCTGAACAAGTGTTACTGTTTTCTGCACAAAAGCGATTCTTGCGAAGCAATGTGAACACTTCTGCTTCCCAGGCACAGAGAAGGTGCTAGCAGGGAATTCTCTGCCTGTCTTTCCCCAGTGCTCTGCAAGCTCTCCAGGACAACATAGAATCTGGGGCTCTGTGCTTTCTTTCCTTCTGAACAAGTGTTACTGTTTTCTGCACAAAAGCGATTCTGCGAAGCAATGTGAACAGGCACAGAGAAAGTGCTAGCAGGGAATTCTCTGCCTGCCTTTCCCCAGTGCTCTGCAAGCTCTCCAGGACAACATAGAATCTGGGGCTCTGTGCTTTCTTTCGTTCTGAACAAGTGTTAATGTTTTCTGCACAAAAGCGATTCTGCGAAGCAATGTGAACAGGCACAGAGAAGGTGCTATCAGGGAATTCTCTGCCTGCCTTTCCCCAGTGCTCTGCAAGCTCTCCAGGACAACATAAAATCTGGGGCTCTGTGCTTTCTTTCCTTCTGAACAAGTGTTACTGTTTTCTGCACAAAAGCGATTCTGCGAAGCAATGTGAACACTTCTGCTTCCCAGGCACAGAGAAGGTGCTAGCAGGGAATTCTCTGCCTGCCTTTCCCCAGTGCTCTGCAAGCTCTCCAGGACAACAAAAAATCTGGGGCTCTGTGCTTTCTTTCCTTCTGAACAAGTGTTAGTGTTTTCTGCACAAAAGCGATTCTTGCGAAGCAATGTGAACACTTCTGCTTCCCAGGCACAGAGAAGGTGCTAGCAGGGAATTCTCTGCCTGCCTTTCCCCAGTGCTCTGCAAGCTCTCCAGGACAACATAGAATCTGGGGATCAGTGCTTTCTTTCGTTCTGAACAAGTGTTAGTGTTTTCTGCACAAAAGCGATTCTTGCGAAGCAATGTGAACACTTCTGCTTCCCAGGCACAGAGAAGGTGCTATCAGGGAATTCTCTGCCTGCCTTTCCCCAGTGCTCTGCAAGCTCTCCAGGACAACATAGAATCTGGGGCTCTGTGCTTTCTTTCCTTCTGAACAAGTGTTACTGTTTTCTGCACAAAAGCGATTCTGCGAAGCAATGTGAACACTTCTGCTTCCCAGGCACAGAGAAGGTGCTATCAGGGTATTCTCTGCCTGCCTTTCCCCAGTGCTCTGCAAGCTCTCCAGGACAACATAGAATCTGGGGCTCTGTGCTTTCTTTCCTTCTGAACAAGTGTTAGTGTTTTCTGCACAAAAGCGATTCTTGCGAAGCAATGTGAACACTTCTGCTTCCCAGGCACAGAGAAGGTGCTAGCAGGGAATTCTCTGCCTGCCTTTCCCCAGTGCTCTGCAAGCTCTCCAGGACAACATAGAATCTGGGGCTCTGTGCTTTCTTTCCTTCTGAACAAGTGTTACTGTTTTCTGCACAAAAGCGATTCTGCGAAGCAATGTGAACACGTCTGCTTCCCAGGCACAGAGAAGGTGCTAGCAAGGAATTCTCTGCCTGCCTTTCCCCAGTGCTCTGCAAGCTCTCCAGGACAACATAAAATCTGGGGCTCTGTGCTTTCTTTCCTTCTGAACAACTGTTACTATTTTCTGCACAAAAGCGATTCTTGCGAAGCAATGTGAACACTTCTGCTTCCCAGGCACAGAGAAGGTGCTAGCAGGGAATTCTCTGCCTGCCTTTCCCCAGTGCTCTGCAAGCTCTCCAGGACAACATAGAATCTGGGGCTCTGTGCTTTCTTTCCTTCTGAACAAGTGTTACTGTTTTCTGCACAAAAGCGATTCTGCGAAGCAATGTGAACAGGCACAGAGAAAGTGCTAGCAGGGAATTCTCTGCCTGCCTTTCCCCAGTGCTCTGCAAGCTCTCCAGGACAACATAGAATCTGGGGCTCTGTGCTTTCTTTCGTTCTGAACAAGTGTTAATGTTTTCTGCACAAAAGCGATTCTGCGAAGCAATGTGAACAGGCACAGAGAAGGTGCTATCAGGGAATTCTCTGCCTGCCTTTCCCCAGTGCTCTGCAAGCTCTCCAGGACAACATAAAATCTGGGGCTCTGTGCTTTCTTTCCTTCTGAACAAGTGTTACTGTTTTCTGCACAAAAGCGATTCTGCGAAGCAATGTGAACACTTCTGCTTCCCAGGCACAGAGAAGGTGCTAGCAGGGAATTCTCTGCCTGCCTTTCCCCAGTGCTCTGCAAGCTCTCCAGGACAACAAAAAATCTGGGGCTCTGTGCTTTCTTTCCTTCTGAACAAGTGTTAGTGTTTTCTGCACAAAAGCGATTCTTGCGAAGCAATGTGAACACTTCTGCTTCCCAGGCACAGAGAAGGTGCTAGCAGGGAATTCTCTGCCTGCCTTTCCCCAGTGCTCTGCAAGCTCTCCAGGACAACATAGAATCTGGGGATCAGTGCTTTCTTTCCTTCTGAACAAGTGTTAGTGTTTTCTGCACAAAAGCGATTCTTGCGAAGCAATATGAACACTTCTGCTTGCCAGGCACAGAGAAGGTGCTAGCAGGGAATTCTCTGCCTGCCTTTCCCCAGTGCTCTGCAAGCTCTCCAGGACAACATAGAATCTGGGGCTCTGTGCTTTCTTTCCTTCTGAACAAGTGTTACTGTTTTCTGCACAAAAGCGATTCTGCGAAGCAATGTGAACACTTCTGCTTCCCAGGCACAGAGAAGGTGCTATCAGGGAATTCTCTGCCTGCCTTTCCCCAGTGCTCTGCAAGCTCTCCAGGACAACATAAAATCTGGGGCTCTGTGCTTTCTTTCCTTCTGAACAAGTGTTAGTGTTTTCTGCACAAAAGCGATTCTTGCGAAGCAATGTGAACACTTCTGCTTCCCAGGCACAGAGAAGGTGCTATCAGGGAATTCTCTGCCTGCCTTTCCCCAGTGCTCTGCAAGCTCTCCAGGACAACATAGAATCTGGGGCTCTGTGCTTTCTTTCCTTCTGAACAAGTGTTACTGTTTTCTGCACAAAAGCGATTCTGCGAAGCAATGTGAACACTTCTGCTTCCCAGGCACAGAGAAGGTGCTAGCAAGGAATTCTCTGCCTGCCTTTCCCCAGTGCTCTGCAAGCTCTCCAGGACAACATAGAATCTGGGGCTCTGTGCTTTCTTTCCTTCTGAACAAGTGTTACTGTTTTCTGCACAAAAGCGATTCTGCGAAGCAATGTGAACACTTCTGCTTCCCAGGCACAGAGAAGGTGCTATCAGGGAATTCTCTGCCTGCCTTTCCCCAGTGCTCTGCAAGCTCTCCAGGACAACATAAAATCTGGGGCTCTGTGCTTTCTTTCCTTCTGAACAAGTGTTAGTGTTTTCTGCACAAAAGCGATTCTTGCGAAGCAATGTGAACACTTCTGCTTCCCAGGCACAGAGAAGGTGCTAGCAGGGAATTCTCTGCCTGCCTTTCCCCAGTGCTCTGCAAGCTCTCCAGGACAACATAGAATCTGGGGCTCTGTGCTTTCTTTCCTTCTGAACAAGTGTTACTGTTTTCTGCACAAAAGCGATTCTGCGAAGCAATGTGAACAGGCACAGAGAAAGTGCTAGCAGGGAATTCTCTGCCTGCCTTTCCCCAGTGCTCTGCAAGCTCTCCAGGACAACATAGAATCTGGGGCTCTGTGCTTTCTTTCCTTCTGAACAAGTGTTACTGTTTTCTGCACAAAAGCGATTCTGCGAAGCAATGTGAACACTTCTGCTTCCCAGGCACAGAGAAGGTGCTATCAGGGTATTCTCTGCCTGCCTTTCCCCAGTGCTCTGCAAGCTCTCCAGGACAACATAAAATCTGGGGCTCTGTGCTTTCTTTCCTTCTGAACAAGTGTTAGTGTTTTCTGCACAAAAGCGATTCTTGCGAAGCAATGTGAACACTTCTGCTTCCCAGGCACAGAGAAGGTGCTAGCAGGGAATTCTCTGCCTGCCTTTCCCCAGTGCTCTGCAAGCTCTCCAGGACAACATAGAATCTGGGGCTCTGTGCATTCTTTCCTTCTGAACAAGTGTTACTGTTTTCTGCACAAAAGCGATTCTGCGAAGCAATGTGAACACTTCTGCTTCCCAGGCACAGAGAAGGTGCTAGCAAGGAATTCTCTGCCTGCCTTTCCCCAGTGCTCTGCAAGCTCTCCAGGACAACATAGAATCTGGGGCTCTGTGCTTTCTTTCCTTCTGAACAAGTGTTACTGTTTTCTGCACAAAAGCGATTCTGCGAAGCAATGTGAACACTTCTGCTTCCCAGGCACAGAGAAGGTGCTATCAGGGTATTCTCTGCCTGCCTTTCCCCAGTGCTCTGCAAGCTCTCCAGGACAACATAAAATCTGGGGCTCTGTGCTTTCTTTCGTTCTGAACAAGTGTTAGTGCTTTCTGCACAAAAGCGATTCTGCGAAGCAATGTGAACACTTCTGCTTCCCAGGCACAGAGAAGGTGCTATCAGGGAATTCTCTGCCTGCCTTTCCCCAGTGCTCTGCAAGCTCTCCAGGACAACATAGAATCTGGGGCTCTGTGCTTTCTTTCCTTCTGAACAAGTGTTACTGTTTTCTGCACAAAAGCGATTCTGCGAAGCAATGTGAACACTTCTGCTTCCCAGGCACAGAGAAGGTGCTATCAGGGAATTCTCTGCCTGCCTTTCCCCAGTGCTCTGCAAGCTCTCCAGGACAACATAAAATCTGGGGCTCTGTGCTTTCTTTCCTTCTGAACAAGTGTTAGTGTTTTCTGCACAAAAGCGATTCTTGCGAAGCAATGTGAACACTTCTGCTTCCCAGGCACAGAGAAGGTGCTAGCAGGGAATTCTCTGCCTGCCTTTCCCCAGTGCTCTGCAAGCTCTCCAGGACAACATAGAATCTGGGGCTCTGTGCTTTCTTTCCTTCTGAACAAGTGTTACTGTTTTCTGCACAAAAGCGATTCTGCGAAGCAATGTGAACACTTCTGCTTCCCAGGCACAGAGAAGGTGCTAGCAAGGAATTCTCTGCCTGCCTTTCCCCAGTGCTCTGCAAGCTCTCCAGGACAACATAAAATCTGGGGCTCTGTGCTTTCTTTCCTTCTGAACAACTGTTACTATTTTCTGCACAAAAGCGATTCTTGCGAAGCAATGTGAACACTTCTGCTTCCCAGGCACAGAGAAGGTGCTAGCAGGGAATTCTCTGCCTGCCTTTCCCCAGTGCTCTGCAAGCTCTCCAGGACAACATAGAATCTGGGGCTCTGTGCTTTCTTTCCTTCTGAACAAGTGTTACTGTTTTCTGCACAAAAGCGATTCTGCGAAGCAATGTGAAGAGGCACAGAGAAAGTGCTAGCAGGGAATTCTCTGCCTGCCTTTCCCCAGTGCTCTGCAAGCTCTCCAGGACAACATAGAATCTGGGGCTCTGTGCTTTCTTTCGTTCTGAACAAGTGTTACTGTTTTCTGCACAAAAGCGATTCTGCGAAGCAATGTGAACAGGCACAGAGAAGGTGCTATCAGGGAATTCTCTGCCTGCCTTTCCCCAGTGCTCTGCAAGCTCTCCAGGACAACATAAAATCTGGGGCTCTGTGCTTTCTTTCCTTCTGAACAAGTGTTACTGTTTTCTGCACAAAAGCGATTCTGCGAAGCAATGTGAACACGTCTGCTTCCCAGGCACAGAGAAGGTGCTAGCAAGGAATTCTCTGCCTGCCTTTCCCCAGTGCTCTGCAAGCTCTCCAGGACAACATAGAATCTGGGGCTCTGTGCTTTCTTTCCTTCTGAACAAGTGTTACTGTTTTCTGCACAAAAGCGATTCTGCAAAGCAATGTGAACACTTCTGCTTCCCAGGCACAGAGAAGGTGCTAGCAGGGAATTCTCTGCCTGCCTTTCCCCAGTGCTGTGCAAGCTCTCCAGGACAACATAGAATCTGGGGCTCTGTGCTTTCTTTCCTTCTGAACAAGTGTTACTGTTTTCTGCACAAAAGCGATTCTGCGAAGCAATGTGAACAGGCACAGAGAAAGTGCTAGCAGGGAATTCTCTGCCTGCCTTTCCCCAGTGCTCTGCAAGCTCTCTAGGACAACATAGAATCTGGGGCTCTGTGCTTTCTTTCGTTCTGAACAAGTGTTACTGTTTTCTGCACAAAAGCGATTCTGCGAAGCAATGTGAACAGGCACAGAGAAGGTGCTAGCAGGGAATTCTCTGCCTGCCTTTCCCCAGTGCTCTGCAAGCTCTCCAGGACAACAAAAAATCTGGGGCTCTGTGCTTTCTTTCCTTCTGAACAAGTGTTAGTGTTTTCTGCACAAAAGCGATTCTTGCGAAGCAATGTGAACACTTCTGCTTCCCAGGCACAGAGAAGGTGCTAGCAGGGAATTCTCTGCCTGCCTTTCCCCAGTGCTCTGCAAGCTCTCCAGGACAACATAGAATCTGGGGCTCTGTGCTTTCTTTCCTTCTGAACAAGTGTTAGTGTTTTCTGCACAAAAGCGATTCTTGCGAAGCAATGTGAACACTTCTGCTTCCCAGGCACAGAGAAGGTGCTAGCAGGGAATTCTCTGCCTGCCTTTCCCCAGTGCTCTGCAAGCTCTCCAGGACAACATAGAATCTGGGGCTCTGTGCTTTCTTTCCTTCTGAACAAGTGTTACTGTTTTCTGCACAAAAGCGATTCTGCGAAGCAATGTGAACACGTCTGCTTCCCAGGCACAGAGAAGGTGCTAGCAAGGAATTCTCTGCCTGCCTTTCCCCAGTGCTCTGCAAGCTCTCCAGGACAACATAAAATCTGGGGCTCTGTGCTTTCTTTCCTTCTGAACAAGTGTTAGTGTTTTCTGCACAAAAGCGATTCTTGCGAAGCAATGTGAACACTTCTGCTTCCCAGGCACAGAGAAGGTGCTAGCAGGGAATTCTCTGCCTGCCTTTCCCCAGTGCTCTGCAAGCTCTCCAGGACAACATAGAATCTGGGGCTCTGTGCTTTCTTTCCTTCTGAACAAGTGTTAATGTTTTCTGCACAAAAGCGATTCTGCGAAGCAATGTGAACAGGCACAGAGAAGGTGCTATCAGGGAATTCTCTGCCTGCCTTTCCCCAGTGCTCTGCAAGCTCTCCAGGACAACATAAAATCTGGGGCTCTGTGCTTTCTTTCGTTCTGAACAAGTGTTACTGTTTTCTGCACAAAAGCGATTCTGCGAAGCAATGTGAACAGGCACAGAGAAAGTGCTAGCAGGGAATTCTCTGCCTGCCTTTCCCCAGTGCTCTGCAAGCTCTCTAGGACAACATAGAATCTGGGGCTCTGTGCTTTCTTTCGTTCTGAACAAGTGTTACTGTTTTCTGCACAAAAGCGATTCTGCGAAGCAATGTGAACAGGCACAGAGAAGGTGCTAGCAGGGAATTCTCTGCCTGCCTTTCCCCAGTGCTCTGCAAGCTCTCCAGGACAACAAAAAATCTGGGGCTCTGTGCTTTCTTTCCTTCTGAACAAGTGTTAGTGTTTTCTGCACAAAAGCGATTCTTGCGAAGCAATGTGAACACTTCTGCTTCCCAGGCACAGAGAAGGTGCTAGCAGGGAATTCTCTGCCTGCCTTTCCCCAGTGCTCTGCAAGCTCTCCAGGACAACATAGAATCTGGGGCTCTGTGCTTTCTTTCCTTCTGAACAAGTGTTACTGTTTTCTGCACAAAAGCGATTCTTGCGAAGCAATGTGAACACTTCTGCTTCCCAGGCACAGAGAAGGTGCTAGCAGGGAATTCTCTGCCTGCCTTTCCCCAGTGCTCTGCAAGCTCTCCAGGACAACATAGAATCTGGGGCTCTGTGCTTTCTTTCCTTCTGAACAAGTGTTACTGTTTTCTGCACAAAAGCGATTCTGCGAAGCAATGTGAACAGGCACAGAGAAAGTGCTAGCAGGGAATTCTCTGCCTGCCTTTCCCCAGTGCTCTGCAAGCTCTCCAGGACAACATAGAATCTGGGGCTCTGTGCTTTCTTTCCTTCTGAACAAGTGTTAATGTTTTCTGCACAAAAGCGATTCTGCGAAGCAATGTGAACAGGCACAGAGAAGGTGCTATCAGGGAATTCTCTGCCTGCCTTTCCCCAGTGCTCTGCAAGCTCTCCAGGACAACATAAAATCTGGGGCTCTGTGCTTTCTTTCCTTCTGAACAAGTGTTACTGTTTTCTGCACAAAAGCGATTCTGCGAAGCAATGTGAACACTTCTGCTTCCCAGGCACAGAGAAGGTGCTAGCAGGGAATTCTCTGCCTGCCTTTCCCCAGTGCTCTGCAAGCTCTCCAGGACAACAAAAAATCTGGGGCTCTGTGCTTTCTTTCCTTCTGAACAAGTGTTAGTGTTTTCTGCACAAAAGCGATTCTTGCGAAGCAATGTGAACACTTCTGCTTCCCAGGCACAGAGAAGGTGCTAGCAGGGAATTCTCTGCCTGCCTTTCCCCAGTGCTCTGCAAGCTCTCCAGGACAACATAGAATCTGGGGATCAGTGCTTTCTTTCGTTCTGAACAAGTGTTAGTGTTTTCTGCACAAAAGCGATTCTTGCGAAGCAATGTGAACACTTCTGCTTCCCAGGCACAGAGAAGGTGCTATCAGGGAATTCTCTGCCTGCCTTTCCCCAGTGCTCTGCAAGCTCTCCAGGACAACATAGAATCTGGGGCTCTGTGCTTTCTTTCCTTCTGAACAAGTGTTACTGTTTTCTGCACAAAAGCGATTCTGCGAAGCAATGTGAACACTTCTGCTTCCCAGGCACAGAGAAGGTGCTATCAGGGTATTCTCTGCCTGCCTTTCCCCAGTGCTCTGCAAGCTCTCCAGGACAACATAGAATCTGGGGCTCTGTGCTTTCTTTCCTTCTGAACAAGTGTTAGTGTTTTCTGCACAAAAGCGATTCTTGCGAAGCAATGTGAACACTTCTGCTTCCCAGGCACAGAGAAGGTGCTAGCAGGGAATTCTCTGCCTGCCTTTCCCCAGTGCTCTGCAAGCTCTCCAGGACAACATAGAATCTGGGGCTCTGTGCTTTCTTTCCTTCTGAACAAGTGTTACTGTTTTCTGCACAAAAGCGATTCTGCGAAGCAATGTGAACACTTCTGCTTCCCAGGCACAGAGAAGGTGCTAGCAAGGAATTCTCTGCCTGCCTTTCCCCAGTGCTCTGCAAGCTCTCCAGGACAACATAAAATCTGGGGCTCTGTGCTTTCTTTCCTTCTGAACAACTGTTACTATTTTCTGCACAAAAGCGATTCTTGCGAAGCAATGTGAACACTTCTGCTTCCCAGGCACAGAGAAGGTGCTAGCAGGGAATTCTCTGCCTGCCTTTCCCCAGTGCTCTGCAAGCTCTCCAGGACAACATAGAATCTGGGGCTCTGTGCTTTCTTTCCTTCTGAACAAGTGTTACTGTTTTCTGCACAAAAGCGATTCTGCGAAGCAATGTGAACAGGCACAGAGAAAGTGCTAGCAGGGAATTCTCTGCCTGCCTTTCCCCAGTGCTCTGCAAGCTCTCCAGGACAACATAGAATCTGGGGCTCTGTGCTTTCTTTCCTTCTGAACAAGTGTTAATGTTTTCTGCACAAAAGCGATTCTGCGAAGCAATGTGAACAGGCACAGAGAAGGTGCTATCAGGGAATTCTCTGCCTGCCTTTCCCCAGTGCTCTGCAAGCTCTCCAGGACAACATAAAATCTGGGGCTCTGTGCTTTCTTTCCTTCTGAACAAGTGTTACTGTTTTCTGCACAAAAGCGATTCTGCGAAGCAATGTGAACACTTCTGCTTCCCAGGCACAGAGAAGGTGCTAGCAAGGAATTCTCTGCCTGCCTTTCCCCAGTGCTCTGCAAGCTCTCCAGGACAACAAAAAATCTGGGGCTCTGTGCTTTCTTTCCTTCTGAACAAGTGTTAGTGTTTTCTGCACAAAAGCGATTCTTGCGAAGCAATGTGAACACTTCTGCTTCCCAGGCACAGAGAAGGTGCTAGCAGGGAATTCTCTGCCTGCCTTTCCCCAGTGCTCTGCAAGCTCTCCAGGACAACATAGAATCTGGGGATCAGTGCTTTCTTTCGTTCTGAACAAGTGTTAGTGTTTTCTGCACAAAAGCGATTCTTGCGAAGCAATGTGAACACTTCTGCTTCCCAGGCACAGAGAAGGTGCTAGCAGGGAATTCTCTGCCTGCCTTTCCCCAGTGCTCTGCAAGCTCTCCAGGACAACATAGAATCTGGGGCTCTGTGCTTTCTTTCCTTCTGAACAAGTGTTACTGTTTTCTGCACAAAAGCGATTCTGCGAAGCAATGTGAACACTTCTGCTTCCCAGGCACAGAGAAGGTGCTATCAGGGTATTCTCTGCCTGCCTTTCCCCAGTGCTCTGCAAGCTCTCCAGGACAACATAAAATCTGGGGCTCTGTGCTTTCTTTCCTTCTGAACAAGTGTTAGTGTTTTCTGCACAAAAGCGATTCTTGCGAAGCAATGTGAACACTTCTGCTTCCCAGGCACAGAGAAGGTGCTATCAGGGAATTCTCTGCCTGCCTTTCCCCAGTGCTCTGCAAGCTCTCCAGGACAACATAGAATCTGGGGCTCTGTGCTTTCTTTCCTTCTGAACAAGTGTTACTGTTTTCTGCACAAAAGCGATTCTTGCGAAGCAATGTGAACACTTCTGCTTCCCAGGCACAGAGAAGGTGCTAGCAAGGAATTCTCTGCCTGCCTTTCCCCAGTGCTCTGCAAGCTCTCCAGGACAACATAGAATCTGGGGCTCTGTGCTTTCTTTCCTTCTGAACAAGTGTTACTGTTTTCTGCACAAAAGCGATTCTGCGAAGCAATGTGAACACTTCTGCTTCCCAGGCACAGAGAAGGTGCTATCAGGGTATTCTCTGCCTGCCTTTCCCCAGTGCTCTGCAAGCTCTCCAGGACAACATAAAATCTGGGGCTCTGTGCTTTCTTTCGTTCTGAACAAGTGTTAGTGCTTTCTGCACAAAAGCGATTCTGCGAAGCAATGTGAACACTTCTGCTTCCCAGGCACAGAGAAGGTGCTATCAGGGAATTCTCTGCCTGCCTTTCCCCAGTGCTCTGCAAGCTCTCCAGGACAACATAGAATCTGGGGCTCTGTGCTTTCTTTCCTTCTGAACAAGTGTTACTGTTTTCTGCACAAAAGCGATTCTGCGAAGCAATGTGAACACTTCTGCTTCCCAGGCACAGAGAAGGTGCTATCAGGGAATTCTCTGCCTGCCTTTCCCCAGTGCTCTGCAAGCTCTCCAGGACAACATAAAATCTGGGGCTCTGTGCTTTCTTTCCTTCTGAACAAGTGTTAGTGTTTTCTGCACAAAAGCGATTCTTGCGAAGCAATGTGAACACTTCTGCTTCCCAGGCACAGAGAAGGTGCTAGCAGGGAATTCTCTGCCTGCCTTTCCCCAGTGCTCTGCAAGCTCTCCAGGACAACATAGAATCTGGGGCTCTGTGCTTTCTTTCCTTCTGAACAAGTGTTACTGTTTTCTGCACAAAAGCGATTCTGCGAAGCAATGTGAACACTTCTGCTTCCCAGGCACAGAGAAGGTGCTAGCAAGGAATTCTCTGCCTGCCTTTCCCCAGTGCTCTACAAGCTCTCCAGGACAACATAAAATCTGGGGCTCTGTGCTTTCTTTCCTTCTGAACAACTGTTACTATTTTCTGCACAAAAGCGATTCTTGCGAAGCAATGTGAACACTTCTGCTTCCCAGGCACAGAGAAGGTGCTAGCAGGGAATTCTCTGCCTGCCTTTCCCCAGTGCTGTGCAAGCTCTCCAGGACAACATAGAATCTGGGGCTCTGTGCTTTCTTTCCTTCTGAACAAGTGTTACTGTTTTCTGCACAAAAGCGATTCTGCGAAGCAATGTGAACAGGCACAGAGAAAGTGCTAGCAGGGAATTCTCTGCCTGCCTTTCCCCAGTGCTCTGCAAGCTCTCCAGGACAACATAGAATCTGGGGCTCTGTGCTTTCTTTCCTTCTGAACAAGTGTTACTGTTTTCTGCACAAAAGCGATTCTGCGAAGCAATGTGAACACTTCTGCTTCCCAGGCACAGAGAAGGTGCTATCAGGGTATTCTCTGCCTGCCTTTCCCCAGTGCTCTGCAAGCTCTCCAGGACAACATAAAATCTGGGGCTCTGTGCTTTCTTTCCTTCTGAACAAGTGTTAGTGTTTTCTGCACAAAAGCGATTCTTGCGAAGCAATGTGAACACTTCTGCTTCCCAGGCACAGAGAAGGTGCTAGCAGGGAATTCTCTGCCTGCCTTTCCCCAGTGCTCTGCAAGCTCTCCAGGACAACATAGAATCTGGGGCTCTGTGCTTTCTTTCCTTCTGAACAAGTGTTACTGTTTTCTGCACAAAAGCGATTCTGCGAAGCAATGTGAACACTTCTGCTTCCCAGGCACAGAGAAGGTGCTAGCAAGGAATTCTCTGCCTGCCTTTCCCCAGTGCTCTGCAAGCTCTCCAGGACAACATAGAATCTGGGGCTCTGTGCTTTCTTTCCTTCTGAACAAGTGTTACTGTTTTCTGCACAAAAGCGATTCTGCGAAGCAATGTGAACACTTCTGCTTCCCAGGCACAGAGAAGGTGCTATCAGGGTATTCTCTGCCTGCCTTTCCCCAGTGCTCTGCAAGCTCTCCAGGACAACATAAAATCTGGGGCTCTGTGCTTTCTTTCGTTCTGAACAAGTGTTAGTGCTTTCTGCACAAAAGCGATTCTGCGAAGCAATGTGAACACTTCTGCTTCCCAGGCACAGAGAAGGTGCTATCAGGGAATTCTCTGCCTGCCTTTCCCCAGTGCTCTGCAAGCTCTCCAGGACAACATAGAATCTGGGGCTCTGTGCTTTCTTTCCTTCTGAACAAGTGTTACTGTTTTCTGCACAAAAGCGATTCTGCGAAGCAATGTGAACACTTCTGCTTCCCAGGCACAGAGAAGGTGCTATCAGGGAATTCTCTGCCTGCCTTTCCCCAGTGCTCTGCAAGCTCTCCAGGACAACATAAAATCTGGGGCTCTGTGCTTTCTTTCCTTCTGAACAAGTGTTAGTGTTTTCTGCACAAAAGCGATTCTTGCGAAGCAATGTGAACACTTCTGCTTCCCAGGCACAGAGAAGGTGCTAGCAGGGAATTCTCTGCCTGCCTTTCCCCAGTGCTCTGCAAGCTCTCCAGGACAACATAGAATCTGGGGCTCTGTGCTTTCTTTCCTTCTGAACAAGTGTTACTGTTTTCTGCACAAAAGCGATTCTGCGAAGCAATGTGAACACTTCTGCTTCCCAGGCACAGAGAAGGTGCTAGCAAGGAATTCTCTGCCTGCCTTTCCCCAGTGCTCTGCAAGCTCTCCAGGACAACATAAAATCTGGGGCTCTGTGCTTTCTTTCCTTCTGAACAACTGTTACTATTTTCTGCACAAAAGCGATTCTTGCGAAGCAATGTGAACACTTCTGCTTCCCAGGCACAGAGAAGGTGCTAGCAGGGAATTCTCTGCCTGCCTTTCCCCAGTGCTGTGCAAGCTCTCCAGGACAACATAGAATCTGGGGCTCTGTGCTTTCTTTCCTTCTGAACAAGTGTTACTGTTTTCTGCACAAAAGCGATTCTGCGAAGCAATGTGAAGAGGCACAGAGAAAGTGCTAGCAGGGAATTCTCTGCCTGCCTTTCCCCAGTGCTCTGCAAGCTCTCCAGGACAACATAGAATCTGGGGCTCTGTGCTTTCTTTCGTTCTGAACAAGTGTTACTGTTTTCTGCACAAAAGCGATTCTGCGAAGCAATGTGAACAGGCACAGAGAAGGTGCTATCAGGGAATTCTCTGCCTGCCTTTCCCCAGTGCTCTGCAAGCTCTCCAGGACAACATAAAATCTGGGGCTCTGTGCTTTCTTTCCTTCTGAACAAGTGTTACTGTTTTCTGCACAAAAGCGATTCTGCGAAGCAATGTGAACACTTCTGCTTCCCAGGCACAGAGAAGGTGCTAGCAAGGAATTCTCTGCCTGCCTTTCCCCAGTGCTCTGCAAGCTCTCCAGGACAACAAAAAATCTGGGGCTCTGTGCTTTCTTTCCTTCTGAACAAGTGTTAGTGTTTTCTGCACAAAAGCGATTCTTGCGAAGCAATGTGAACACTTCTGCTTCCCAGGCACAGAGAAGGTGCTAGCAGGGAATTCTCTGCCTGCCTTTCCCCAGTGCTCTGCAAGCTCTCCAGGACAACATAGAATCTGGGGCTCAGTGCTTTCTTTCGTTCTGAACAAGTGTTAGTGTTTTCTGCACAAAAGCGATTCTTGCGAAGCAATGTGAACACTTCTGCTTCCCAGGCACAGAGAAGGTGCTAGCAGGGAATTCTCTGCCTGCCTTTCCCCAGTGCTGTGCAAGCTCTCCAGGACAACATAGAATCTGGGGCTCTGTGCTTTCTTTCCTTCTGAACAAGTGTTACTGTTTTCTGCACAAAAGCGATTCTGCGAAGCAATGTGAACACTTCTGCTTCCCAGGCACAGAGAAGGTGCTAGCAGGGAATTCTCTGCCTGCCTTTCCCCAGTGCTCTGCAAGCTCTCCAGGACAACATAGAATCTGGGGCTCTGTGCTTTCTTTCCTTCTGAACAAGTGTTAGTGTTTTCTGCACAAAAGCGATTCTTGCGAAGCAATGTGAACACTTCTGCTTCCCAGGCACAGAGAAGGTGCTAGCAGGGAATTCTCTGCCTGCCTTTCCCCAGTGCTCTGCAAGCTCTCCAGGACAACATAGAATCTGGGGCTCTGTGCTTTCTTTCCTTCTGAACAAGTGTTACTGTTTTCTGCACAAAAGCGATTCTGCAAAGCAATGTGAACACGTCTGCTTCCCAGGCACAGAGAAGGTGCTAGCAAGGAATTCTCTGCCTGCCTTTCCCCAGTGCTCTGCAAGCTCTCCAGGACAACATAGAATCTGGGGCTCTGTGCTTTCTTTCCTTCTGAACAAGTGTTACTGTTTTCTGCACAAAAGCGATTCTGCAAAGCAATGTGAACACTTCTGCTTCCCAGGCACAGAGAAGGTGCTAGCAGGGAATTCTCTGCCTGCCTTTCCCCAGTGCTGTGCAAGCTCTCCAGGACAACATAGAATCTGGGGCTCTGTGCTTTCTTTCCTTCTGAACAAGTGTTACTGTTTTCTGCACAAAAGCGATTCTGCGAAGCAATGTGAACAGGCACAGAGAAAGTGCTAGCAGGGAATTCTCTGCCTGCCTTTCCCCAGTGCTCTGCAAGCTCTCTAGGACAACATAGAATCTGGGGCTCTGTGCTTTCTTTCCTTCTGAACAAGTGTTACTGTTTTCTGCACAAAAGCGATTCTGCGAAGCAATGTGAACAGGCACAGAGAAGGTGCTATCAGGGAATTCTCTGCCTGCCTTTCCCCAGTGCTCTGCAAGCTCTCCAGGACAACATAAAATCTGGGGCTCTGTGCTTTCTTTCGTTCTGAACAAGTGTTAGTGTTTTCTGCACAAAAGCGATTCTGCGAAGCAATGTGAACAGGCACAGAGAAAGTGCTAGCAGGGAATTCTCTGCCTGCCTTTCCCCAGTGCTCTGCAAGCTCTCCAGGACAACATAGAATCTGGGGCTCTGTGCTTTCTTTCGTTCTGAACAAGTGTTACTGTTTTCTGCACAAAAGCGATTCTGCGAAGCAATGTGAACAGGCACAGAGAAGGTGCTATCAGGGAATTCTCTGCCTGCCTTTCCCCAGTGCTCTGCAAGCTCTCCAGGACAACATAAAATCTGGGGCTCTGTGCTTTCTTTCCTTCTGAACAAGTGTTACTGTTTTCTGCACAAAAGCGATTCTGCGAAGCAATGTGAACACTTCTGCTTCCCAGGCACAGAGAAGGTGCTAGCAAGGAATTCTCTGCCTGCCTTTCCCCAGTGCTCTGCAAGCTCTCCAGGACAACAAAAAATCTGGGGCTCTGTGCTTTCTTTCCTTCTGAACAAGTGTTAGTGTTTTCTGCACAAAAGCGATTCTTGCGAAGCAATGTGAACACTTCTGCTTCCCAGGCACAGAGAAGGTGCTAGCAGGGAATTCTCTGCCTGCCTTTCCCCAGTGCTCTGCAAGCTCTCCAGGACAACATAGAATCTGGGGCTCTGTGCTTTCTTTCCTTCTGAACAAGTGTTACTGTTTTCTGCACAAAAGCGATTCTGCGAAGCAATGTGAACACGTCTGCTTCCCAGGCACAGAGAAGGTGCTAGCAAGGAATTCTCTGCCTGCCTTTCCCCAGTGCTCTGCAAGCTCTCCAGGACAACATAAAATCTGGGGCTCTGTGCTTTCTTTCCTTCTGAACAACTGTTACTATTTTCTGCACAAAAGCGATTCTTGCGAAGCAATGTGAACACTTCTGCTTCCCAGGCACAGAGAAGGTGCTAGCAGGGAATTCTCTGCCTGCCTTTCCCCAGTGCTCTGCAAGCTCTCCAGGACAACATAGAATCTGGGGCTCTGTGCTTTCTTTCCTTCTGAACAAGTGTTACTGTTTTCTGCACAAAAGCGATTCTGCGAAGCAATGTGAACAGGCACAGAGAAAGTGCTAGCAGGGAATTCTCTGCCTGCCTTTCCCCAGTGCTCTGCAAGCTCTCCAGGACAACATAGAATCTGGGGCTCTGTGCTTTCTTTCGTTCTGAACAAGTGTTACTGTTTTCTGCACAAAAGCGATTCTGCGAAGCAATGTGAACAGGCACAGAGAAGGTGCTATCAGGGAATTCTCTGCCTGCCTTTCCCCAGTGCTCTGCAAGCTCTCCAGGACAACATAAAATCTGGGGCTCTGTGCTTTCTTTCCTTCTGAACAAGTGTTACTGTTTTCTGCACAAAAGCGATTCTGCGAAGCAATGTGAACACTTCTGCTTCCCAGGCACAGAGAAGGTGCTAGCAAGGAATTCTCTGCCTGCCTTTCCCCAGTGCTCTGCAAGCTCTCCAGGACAACAAAAAATCTGGGGCTCTGTGCTTTCTTTCCTTCTGAACAAGTGTTAGTGTTTTCTGCACAAAAGCGATTCTTGCGAAGCAATGTGAACACTTCTGCTTCCCAGGCACAGAGAAGGTGCTAGCAGGGAATTCTCTGCCTGCCTTTCCCCAGTGCTCTGCAAGCTCTCCAGGACAACATAGAATCTGGGGCTCTGTGCTTTCTTTCCTTCTGAACAAGTGTTAGTGTTTTCTGCACAAAAGCGATTCTTGCGAAGCAATGTGAACACTTCTGCTTCCCAGGCACAGAGAAGGTGCTAGCAGGGAATTCTCTGCCTGCCTTTCCCCAGTGCTCTGCAAGCTCTCCAGGACAACATAGAATCTGGGGCTCTGTGCTTTCTTTCCTTCTGAACAAGTGTTAGTGTTTTCTGCACAAAAGCGATTCTTGCGAAGCAATGTGAACACTTCTGCTTCCCAGGCACAGAGAAGGTGCTAGCAGGGAATTCTCTGCCTGCCTTTCCCCAGTGCTCTGCAAGCTCTCCAGGACAACATAGAATCTGGGGCTCTGTGCTTTCTTTCCTTCTGAACAAGTGTTAGTGTTTTCTGCACAAAAGCGATTCTGCAAAGCAATGTGAACACGTCTGCTTCCCAGGCACAGAGAAGGTGCTAGCAAGGAATTCTCTGCCTGCCTTTCCCCAGTGCTCTGCAAGCTCTCCAGGACAACATAGAATCTGGGGCTCTGTGCTTTCTTTCCTTCTGAACAAGTGTTACTGTTTTCTGCACAAAAGCGATTCTGCAAAGCAATGTGAACACTTCGTCTTCCCAGGCACAGAGAAGGTGCTAGCAGGGAATTCTCTGCCTGCCTTTCCCCAGTGCTGTGCAAGCTCTCCAGGACAACATAGAATCTGGGGCTCTGTGCTTTCTTTCCTTCTGAACAAGTGTTACTGTTTTCTGCACAAAAGCGATTCTGCGAAGCAATGTGAACAGGCACAGAGAAAGTGCTAGCAGGGAATTCTCTGCCTGCCTTTCCCCAGTGCTCTGCAAGCTCTCTAGGACAACATAGAATCTGGGGCTCTGTGCTTTCTTTCCTTCTGAACAAGTGTTACTGTTTTCTGCACAAAAGCGATTCTGCGAAGCAATGTGAACAGGCACAGAGAAGGTGCTATCAGGGAATTCTCTGCCTGCCTTTCCCCAGTGCTCTGCAAGCTCTCCAGGACAACATAAAATCTGGGGCTCTGTGCTTTCTTTCCTTCTGAACAAGTGTTACTGTTTTCTGCACAAAAGCGATTCTTGCGAAGCAATGTGAACACTTCTGCTTCCCAGGCACAGAGAAGGTGCTAGCAGGGAATTCTCTGCCTGCCTTTCCCCAGTGCTCTGCAAGCTCTCCAGGACAACATAGAATCTGGGGCTCTGTGCTTTCTTTCCTTCTGAACAAGTGTTACTGTTTTCTGCACAAAAGCGATTCTGCGAAGCAATGTGAACACGTCTGCTTCCCAGGCACAGAGAAGGTGCTAGCAAGGAATTCTCTGCCTGCCTTTCCCCAGTGCTCTGCAAGCTCTCCAGGACAACATAAAATCTGGGGCTCTGTGCTTTCTTTCCTTCTGAACAAGTGTTAATATTTTCTGCACAAAAGCGATTCTTGCGAAGCAATGTGAACACTTCTGCTTCCCAGGCACAGAGAAGGTGCTAGCAGGGAATTCTCTGCCTGCCTTTCCCCAGTGCTCTGCAAGCTCTCCAGGACAACATAGAATCTGGGGCTCTGTGCTTTCTTTCCTTCTGAACAAGTGTTACTGTTTTCTGCACAAAAGCGATTCTGCGAAGCAATGTGAACAGGCACAGAGAAAGTGCTAGCAGGGAATTCTCTGCCTGCCTTTCCCCAGTGCTCTGCAAGCTCTCCAGGACAACATAGAATCTGGGGCTCTGTGCTTTCTTTCGTTCTGAACAAGTGTTACTGTTTTCTGCACAAAAGCGATTCTGCGAAGCAATGTGAACAGGCACAGAGAAGGTGCTATCAGGGAATTCTCTGCCTGCCTTTCCCCAGTGCTCTGCAAGCTCTCCAGGACAACATAAAATCTGGGGCTCTGTGCTTTCTTTCCTTCTGAACAAGTGTTACTGTTTTCTGCACAAAAGCGATTCTGCGAAGCAATGTGAACACTTCTGCTTCCCAGGCACAGAGAAGGTGCTAGCAAGGAATTCTCTGCCTGCCTTTCCCCAGTGCTCTGCAAGCTCTCCAGGACAACAAAAAATCTGGGGCTCTGTGCTTTCTTTCCTTCTGAACAAGTGTTAGTGTTTTCTGCACAAAAGCGATTCTTGCGAAGCAATGTGAACACTTCTGCTTCCCAGGCACAGAGAAGGTGCTAGCAGGGAATTCTCTGCCTGCCTTTCCCCAGTGCTCTGCAAGCTCTCCAGGACAACATAGAATCTGGGGCTCTGTGCTTTCTTTCCTTCTGAACAAGTGTTACTGTTTTCTGCACAAAAGCGATTCTGCGAAGCAATGTGAACACTTCTGCTTCCCAGGCACAGAGAAGGTGCTAGCAAGGAATTCTCTGCCTGCCTTTCCCCAGTGCTCTGCAAGCTCTCCAGGACAACATAGAATCTGGGGCTCTGTGCTTTCTTTCCTTCTGAACAAGTGTTACTGTTTTCTGCACAAAAGCGATTCTGCGAAGCAATGTGAACACTTCTGCTTCCCAGGCACAGAGAAGGTGCTATCAGGGTATTCTCTGCCTGCCTTTCCCCAGTGCTCTGCAAGCTCTCCAGGACAACATAAAATCTGGGGCTCTGTGCTTTCTTTCGTTCTGAACAAGTGTTAGTGCTTTCTGCACAAAAGCGATTCTGCGAAGCAATGTGAACACTTCTGCTTCCCAGGCACAGAGAAGGTGCTATCAGGGAATTCTCTGCCTGCCTTTCCCCAGTGCTCTGCAAGCTCTCCAGGACAACATAGAATCTGGGGCTCTGTGCTTTCTTTCCTTCTGAACAAGTGTTACTGTTTTCTGCACAAAAGCGATTCTGCGAAGCAATGGGAACACTTCTGCTTCCCAGGCACAGAGAAGGTGCTATCAGGGAATTCTCTGCCTGCCTTTCCCCAGTGCTCTGCAAGCTCTCCAGGACAACATAAAATCTGGGGCTCTGTGCTTTCTTTCCTTCTGAACATGTGTTAGTGTTTTCTGCACAAAAGCGATTCTTGCGAAGCAATGTGAACACTTCTGCTTCCCAGGCACAGAGAAGGTGCTAGCAGGGAATTCTCTGCCTGCCTTTCCCCAGTGCTCTGCAAGCTCTCCAGGACAACATAGAATCTGGGGCTCTGTGCTTTCTTTCCTTCTGAACAAGTGTTACTGTTTTCTGCACAAAAGCGATTCTGCGAAGCAATGTGAACACTTCTGCTTCCCAGGCACAGAGAAGGTGCTAGCAAGGAATTCTCTGCCTGCCTTTCCCCAGTGCTCTGCAAGCTCTCCAGGACAACATAAAATCTGGGGCTCTGTGCTTTCTTTCCTTCTGAACAACTGTTACTATTTTCTGCACAAAAGCAATTCTTGCGAAGCAATGTGAACACTTCTGCTTCCCAGGCACAGAGAAGGTGCTAGCAGGGAATTCTCTGCCTGCCTTTCCCCAGTGCTGTGCAAGCTCTCCAGGACAACATAGAATCTGGGGCTCTGTGCTTTCTTTCCTTCTGAACAAGTGTTACTGTTTTCTGCACAAAAGCGATTCTGCGAAGCAATGTGAACAGGCACAGAGAAAGTGCTAGCAGGGAATTCTCTGCCTGCCTTTCCCCAGTGCTCTGCAAGCTCTCCAGGACAACATAGAATCTGGGGCTCTGTGCTTTCTTTCGTTCTGAACAAGTGTTACTGTTTTCTGCACAAAAGCGATTCTGCGAAGCAATGTGAACAGGCACAGAGAAGGTGCTATCAGGGAATTCTCTGCCTGCCTTTCCCCAGTGCTCTGCAAGCTCTCCAGGACAACATAAAATCTGGGGCTCTGTGCTTTCTTTCCTTCTGAACAAGTGTTACTGTTTTCTGCACAAAAGCGATTCTGCGAAGCAATGTGAACACTTCTGCTTCCCAGGCACAGAGAAGGTGCTAGCAAGGAATTCTCTGCCTGCCTTTCCCCAGTGCTCTGCAAGCTCTCCAGGACAACAAAAAATCTGGGGCTCTGTGCTTTCTTTCCTTCTGAACAAGTGTTAGTGTTTTCTGCACAAAAGCGATTCTTGCGAAGCAATGTGAACACTTCTGCTTCCCAGGCACAGAGAAGGTGCTAGCAGGGAATTCTCTGCCTGCCTTTCCCCAGTGCTCTGCAAGCTCTCCAGGACAACATAGAATCTGGGGCTCAGTGCTTTCTTTCGTTCTGAACAAGTGTTACTGTTTTCTGCACAAAAGCGATTCTTGCGAAGCAATGTGAACACTTCTGCTTCCCAGGCACAGAGAAGGTGCTAGCAGGGAATTCTCTGCCTGCCTTTCCCCAGTGCTGTGCAAGCTCTCCAGGACAACATAGAATCTGGGGCTCTGTGCTTTCTTTCCTTCTGAACAAGTGTTACTGTTTTCTGCACAAAAGCGATTCTGCGAAGCAATGTGAACACTTCTGCTTCCCAGGCACAGAGAAGGTGCTATCAGGGAATTCTCTGCCTGCCTTTCCCCAGTGCTCTGCAAGCTCTCCAGGACAACATAGAATCTGGGGCTCTGTGCTTTCTTTCCTTCTGAACAAGTGTTAGTGTTTTCTGCACAAAAGCGATTCTTGCGAAGCAATGTGAACACTTCTGCTTCCCAGGCACAGAGAAGGTGCTAGCAGGGAATTCTCTGCCTGCCTTTCCCCAGTGCTCTGCAAGCTCTCCAGGACAACATAGAATCTGGGGCTCTGTGCTTTCTTTCCTTCTGAACAAGTGTTAGTGTTTTCTGCACAAAAGCGATTCTTGCGAAGCAATGTGAACACTTCTGCTTCCCAGGCACAGAGAAGGTGCTAGCAGGGAATTCTCTGCCTGCCTTTCCCCAGTGCTCTGCAAGCTCTCCAGGACAACATAGAATCTGGGGCTCTGTGCTTTCTTTCCTTCTGAACAAGTGTTACTGTTTTCTGCACAAAAGCGATTCTGCAAAGCAATGTGAACACGTCTGCTTCCCAGGCACAGAGAAGGTGCTAGCAAGGAATTCTCTGCCTGCCTTTCCCCAGTGCTCTGCAAGCTCTCCAGGACAACATAGAATCTGGGGCTCTGTGCTTTCTTTCCTTCTGAACAAGTGTTACTGTTTTCTGCACAAAAGCGATTCTGCAAAGCAATGTGAACACTTCTGCTTCCCAGGCACAGAGAAGGTGCTAGCAGGGAATTCTCTGCCTGCCTTTCCCCAGTGCTGTGCAAGCTCTCCAGGACAACATAGAATCTGGGGCTCTGTGCTTTCTTTCGTTCTGAACAAGTGTTACTGTTTTCTGCACAAAAGCGATTCTGCGAAGCAATGTGAACAGGCACAGAGAAAGTGCTAGCAGGGAATTCTCTGCCTGCCTTTCCCCAGTGCTCTGCAAGCTCTCTAGGACAACATAGAATCTGGGGCTCTGTGCTTTCTTTCCTTCTGAACAAGTGTTACTGTTTTCTGCACAAAAGCGATTCTGCGAAGCAATGTGAACAGGCACAGAGAAGGTGCTATCAGGGAATTCTCTGCCTGCCTTTCCCCAGTGCTCTGCAAGCTCTCCAGGACAACATAAAATCTGGGGCTCTGTGCTTTCTTTCCTTCTGAACAAGTGTTACTGTTTTCTGCACAAAAGCGATTCTGCGAAGCAATGTGAACAGGCACAGAGAAAGTGCTAGCAGGGAATTCTCTGCCTGCCTTTCCCCAGTGCTCTGCAAGCTCTCCAGGACAACATAGAATCTGGGGCTCTGTGCTTTCTTTCGTTCTGAACAAGTGTTACTGTTTTCTGCACAAAAGCGATTCTGCGAAGCAATGTGAACAGGCACAGAGAAGGTGCTATCAGGGAATTCTCTGCCTGCCTTTCCCCAGTGCTCTGCAAGCTCTCCAGGACAACATAAAATCTGGGGCTCTGTGCTTTCTTTCCTTCTGAACAAGTGTTACTGTTTTCTGCACAAAAGCGATTCTGCGAAGCAATGTGAACACTTCTGCTTCCCAGGCACAGAGAAGGTGCTAGCAAGGAATTCTCTGCCTGCCTTTCCCCAGTGCTCTGCAAGCTCTCCAGGACAACAAAAAATCTGGGGCTCTGTGCTTTCTTTCCTTCTGAACAAGTGTTAGTGTTTTCTGCACAAAAGCGATTCTTGCGAAGCAATGTGAACACTTCTGCTTCCCAGGCACAGAGAAGGTGCTAGCAGGGAATTCTCTGCCTGCCTTTCCCCAGTGCTCTGCAAGCTCTCCAGGACAACATAGAATCTGGGGCTCTGTGCTTTCTTTCCTTCTGAACAAGTGTTAGTGTTTTCTGCACAAAAGCGATTCTTGCGAAGCAATGTGAACACTTCTGCTTCCCAGGCACAGAGAAGGTGCTAGCAGGGAATTCTCTGCCTGCCTTTCCCCAGTGCTCTGCAAGCTCTCCAGGACAACATAGAATCTGGGGCTCTGTGCTTTCTTTCCTTCTGAACAAGTGTTACTGTTTTCTGCACAAAAGCGATTCTGCGAAGCAATGTGAACACGTCTGCTTCCCAGGCACAGAGAAGGTGCTAGCAAGGAATTCTCTGCCTGCCTTTCCCCAGTGCTCTGCAAGCTCTCCAGGACAACAAAAAATCTGGGGCTCTGTGCTTTCTTTCCTTCTGAACAAGTGTTAGTGTTTTCTGCACAAAAGCGATTCTTGCGAAGCAATGTGAACACTTCTGCTTCCCAGGCACAGAGAAGGTGCTAGCAGGGAATTCTCTGCCTGCCTTTCCCCAGTGCTCTGCAAGCTCTCCAGGACAACATAGAATCTGGGGCTCTGTGCTTTCTTTCCTTCTGAACAAGTGTTACTGTTTTCTGCACAAAAGCGATTCTGCGAAGCAATGTGAACAGGCACAGAGAAAGTGCTAGCAGGGAATTCTCTGCCTGCCTTTCCCCAGTGCTCTGCAAGCTCTCCAGGACAACATAGAATCTGGGGCTCTGTGCTTTCTTTCGTTCTGAACAAGTGTTACTGTTTTCTGCACAAAAGCGATTCTGCGAAGCAATGTGAACAGGCACAGAGAAGGTGCTATCAGGGAATTCTCTGCCTGCCTTTCCCCAGTGCTCTGCAAGCTCTCCAGGACAACATAAAATCTGGGGCTCTGTGCTTTCTTTCCTTCTGAACAAGTGTTACTGTTTTCTGCACAAAAGCGATTCTGCGAAGCAATGTGAACACTTCTGCTTCCCAGGCACAGAGAAGGTGCTAGCAAGGAATTCTCTGCCTGCCTTTCCCCAGTGCTCTGCAAGCTCTCCAGGACAACAAAAAATCTGGGGCTCTGTGCTTTCTTTCCTTCTGAACAAGTGTTAGTGTTTTCTGCACAAAAGCGATTCTTGCGAAGCAATGTGAACACTTCTGCTTCCCAGGCACAGAGAAGGTGCTAGCAGGGAATTCTCTGCCTGCCTTTCCCCAGTGCTCTGCAAGCTCTCCAGGACAACATAGAATCTGGGGCTCTGTGCTTTCTTTCCTTCTGAACAAGTGTTAGTGTTTTCTGCACAAAAGCGATTCTTGCGAAGCAATGTGAACACTTCTGCTTCCCAGGCACAGAGAAGGTGCTAGCAGGGAATTCTCTGCCTGCCTTTCCCCAGTGCTCTGCAAGCTCTCCAGGACAACATAGAATCTGGGGCTCTGTGCTTTCTTTCCTTCTGAACAAGTGTTAGTGTTTTCTGCACAAAAGCGATTCTTGCGAAGCAATGTGAACACTTCTGCTTCCCAGGCACAGAGAAGGTGCTAGCAGGGAATTCTCTGCCTGCCTTTCCCCAGTGCTCTGCAAGCTCTCCAGGACAACATAGAATCTGGGGCTCAGTGCTTTCTTTCCTTCTGAACAAGTGTTAGTGTTTTCTGCACAAAAGCGATTCTGCAAAGCAATGTGAACACGTCTGCTTCCCAGGCACAGAGAAGGTGCTAGCAAGGAATTCTCTGCCTGCCTTTCCCCAGTGCTCTGCAAGCTCTCCAGGACAACATAGAATCTGGGGCTCTGTGCTTTCTTTCCTTCTGAACAAGTGTTACTGTTTTCTGCACAAAAGCGATTCTGCAAAGCAATGTGAACACTTCTGCTTCCCAGGCACAGAGAAGGTGCTAGCAGGGAATTCTCTGCCTGCCTTTCCCCAGTGCTGTGCAAGCTCTCCAGGACAACATAGAATCTGGGGCTCTGTGCTTTCTTTCCTTCTGAACAAGTGTTACTGTTTTCTGCACAAAAGCGATTCTGCGAAGCAATGTGAACAGGCACAGAGAAAGTGCTAGCAGGGAATTCTCTGCCTGCCTTTCCCCAGTGCTCTGCAAGCTCTCTAGGACAACATAGAATCTGGGGCTCTGTGCTTTCTTTCCTTCTGAACAAGTGTTACTGTTTTCTGCACAAAAGCGATTCTGCGAAGCAATGTGAACAGGCACAGAGAAGGTGCTATCAGGGAATTCTCTGCCTGCCTTTCCCCAGTGCTCTGCAAGCTCTCCAGGACAACATAAAATCTGGGGCTCTGTGCTTTCTTTCCTTCTGAACAAGTGTTACTGTTTTCTGCACAAAAGCGATTCTTGCGAAGCAATGTGAACACTTCTGCTTCCCAGGCACAGAGAAGGTGCTAGCAAGGAATTCTCTGCCTGCCTTTCCCCAGTGCTCTGCAAGCTCTCCAGGACAACAAAAAATCTGGGGCTCTGTCCTTTCTTTCCTTCTGAACAAGTGTTAGTGTTTTCTGCACAAAAGCGATTCTTGCGAAGCAATGTGAACACTTCTGCTTCCCAGGCACAGAGAAGGTGCTAGCAGGGAATTCTCTGCCTGCCTTTCCCCAGTGCTCTGCAAGCTCTCCAGGACAACATAGAATCTGGGGCTCTGTGCTTTCTTTCCTTCTGAACAAGTGTTACTGTTTTCTGCACAAAAGCGATTCTGCGAAGCAATGTGAACACGTCTGCTTCCCAGGCACAGAGAAGGTGCTAGCAGGGAATTCTCTGCCTGCCTTTCCCCAGTGCTCTGCAAGCTCTCCAGGACAACATAAAATCTGGGGCTCTGTGCTTTCTTTCCTTCTGAACAACTGTTACTATTTTCTGCACAAAAGCGATTCTTGCGAAGCAATGTGAACACTTCTGCTTCCCAGGCACAGAGAAGGTGCTAGCAGGGAATTCTCTGCCTGCCTTTCCCCAGTGCTGTGCAAGCTCTCCAGGACAACATAGAATCTGGGGCTCTGTGCTTTCTTTCCTTCTGAACAAGTGTTACTGTTTTCTGCACAAAAGCGATTCTGCGAAGCAATGTGAACAGGCACAGAGAAAGTGCTAGCAGGGAATTCTCTGCCTGCCTTTCCCCAGTGCTCTGCAAGCTCTCCAGGACAACATAGAATCTGGGGCTCTGTGCTTTCTTTCGTTCTGAACAAGTGTTACTGTTTTCTGCACAAAAGCGATTCTGCGAAGCAATGTGAACAGGCACAGAGAAGGTGCTATCAGGGAATTCTCTGCCTGCCTTTCCCCAGTGCTCTGCAAGCTCTCCAGGACAACATAAAATCTGGGGCTCTGTGCTTTCTTTCCTTCTGAACAAGTGTTACTGTTTTCTGCACAAAAGCGATTCTGCGAAGCAATGTGAACACTTCTGCTTCCCAGGCACAGAGAAGGTGCTAGCAAGGAATTCTCTGCCTGCCTTTCCCCAGTGCTCTGCAAGCTCTCCAGGACAACAAAAAATCTGGGGCTCTGTGCTTTCTTTCCTTCTGAACAAGTGTTAGTGTTTTCTGCACAAAAGCGATTCTTGCGAAGCAATGTGAACACTTCTGCTTCCCAGGCACAGAGAAGGTGCTAGCAGGGAATTCTCTGCCTGCCTTTCCCCAGTGCTCTGCAAGCTCTCCAGGACAACATAGAATCTGGGGCTCTGTGCTTTCTTTCCTTCTGAACAAGTGTTACTGTTTTCTGCACAAAAGCGATTCTGCGAAGCAATGTGAACACTTCTGCTTCCCAGGCACAGAGAAGGTGCTAGCAAGGAATTCTCTGCCTGCCTTTCCCCAGTGCTCTGCAAGCTCTCCAGGACAACATAGAATCTGGGGCTCTGTGCTTTCTTTCCTTCTGAACAAGTGTTACTGTTTTCTGCACAAAAGCGATTCTGCGAAGCAATGTGAACACTTCTGCTTCCCAGGCACAGAGAAGGTGCTATCAGGGTATTCTCTGCCTGCCTTTCCCCAGTGCTCTGCAAGCTCTCCAGGACAACATAAAATCTGGGGCTCTGTGCTTTCTTTCGTTCTGAACAAGTGTTAGTGCTTTCTGCACAAAAGCGATTCTGCGAAGCAATGTGAACACTTCTGCTTCCCAGGCACAGAGAAGGTGCTATCAGGGAATTCTCTGCCTGCCTTTCCCCAGTGCTCTGCAAGCTCTCCAGGACAACATAGAATCTGGGGCTCTGTGCTTTCTTTCCTTCTGAACAAGTGTTACTGTTTTCTGCACAAAAGCGATTCTGCGAAGCAATGGGAACACTTCTGCTTCCCAGGCACAGAGAAGGTGCTATCAGGGAATTCTCTGCCTGCCTTTCCCCAGTGCTCTGCAAGCTCTCCAGGACAACATAAAATCTGGGGCTCTGTGCTTTCTTTCCTTCTGAACAAGTGTTAGTGTTTTCTGCACAAAAGCGATTCTTGCGAAGCAATGTGAACACTTCTGCTTCCCAGGCACAGAGAAGGTGCTAGCAGGGAATTCTCTGCCTGCCTTTCCCCAGTGCTCTGCAAGCTCTCCAGGACAACATAGAATCTGGGGCTCTGTGCTTTCTTTCCTTCTGAACAAGTGTTACTGTTTTCTGCACAAAAGCGATTCTTGCGAAGCAATGTGAACACTTCTGCTTCCCAGGCACAGAGAAGGTGCTAGCAAGGAATTCTCTGCCTGCCTTTCCCCAGTGCTCTGCAAGCTCTCCAGGACAACATAAAATCTGGGGCTCTGTGCTTTCTTTCCTTCTGAACAACTGTTACTATTTTCTGCACAAAAGCGATTCTTGCGAAGCAATGTGAACACTTCTGCTTCCCAGGCACAGAGAAGGTGCTAGCAAGGAATTCTCTGCCTGCCTTTCCCCAGTGCTGTGCAAGCTCTCCAGGACAACATAGAATCTGGGGCTCTGTGCTTTCTTTCCTTCTGAACAAGTGTTACTGTTTTCTGCACAAAAGCGATTCTGCGAAGCAATGTGAACAGGCACAGAGAAGGTGCTATCAGGGAATTCTCTGCCTGCCTTTCCCCAGTGCTCTGCAAGCTCTCCAGGACAACATAGAATCTGGGGCTCTGTGCTTTCTTTCGTTCTGAACAAGTGTTACTGTTTTCTGCACAAAAGCGATTCTGCGAAGCAATGTGAACAGGCACAGAGAAGGTGCTATCAGGGAATTCTCTGCCTGCCTTTCCCCAGTGCTCTGCAAGCTCTCCAGGACAACATAAAATCTGGGGCTCTGTGCTTTCTTTCCTTCTGAACAAGTGTTACTGTTTTCTGCACAAAAGCGATTCTGCGAAGCAATGTGAACACTTCTGCTTCCCAGGCACAGAGAAGGTGCTAGCAAGGAATTCTCTGCCTGCCTTTCCCCAGTGCTCTGCAAGCTCTCCAGGACAACAAAAAATCTGGGGCTCTGTGCTTTCTTTCCTTCTGAACAAGTGTTACTGTTTTCTGCACAAAAGCGATTCTTGCGAAGCAATGTGAACACTTCTGCTTCCCAGGCACAGAGAAGGTGCTAGCAGGGAATTCTCTGCCTGCCTTTCCCCAGTGCTCTGCAAGCTCTCCAGGACAACATAGAATCTGGGGCTCAGTGCTTTCTTTCGTTCTGAACAAGTGTTAGTGTTTTCTGCACAAAAGCGATTCTTGCGAAGCAATGTGAACACTTCTGCTTCCCAGGCACAGAGAAGGTGCTAGCAGGGAATTCTCTGCCTGCCTTTCCCCAGTGCTCTGCAAGCTCTCCAGGACAACATAGAATCTGGGGCTCTGTGCTTTCTTTCCTTCTGAACAAGTGTTACTGTTTTCTGCACAAAAGCGATTCTGCGAAGCAATGTGAACACTTCTGCTTCCCAGGCACAGAGAAGGTGCTATCAGGGAATTCTCTGCCTGCCTTTCCCCAGTGCTCTGCAAGCTCTCCAGGACAACATAGAATCTGGGGCTTTGTGCTTTCTTTCCTTCTGAACAAGTGTTAGTGTTTTCTGCACAAAAGCGATTCTTGCGAAGCAATGTGAACACTTCTGCTTCCCAGGCACAGAGAAGGAGCTAGCAGGGAATTCTCTGCCTGCCTTTCCCCAGTGCTCTGCAAGCTCTCCAGGACAACATAGAATCTGGGGCTCTGTGCTTTCTTTCCTTCTGAACAAGTGTTAGTGTTTTCTGCACAAAAGCGATTCTTGCGAAGCAATGTGAACACTTCTGCTTCCCAGGCACAGAGAAGGTGCTAGCAGGGAATTCTCTGCCTGCCTTTCCCCAGTGCTCTGCAAGCTCTCCAGGACAACATAGAATCTGGGGCTCTGTGCTTTCTTTCCTTCTGAACAAGTGTTACTGTTTTCTGCACAAAAGCGATTCTGCAAAGCAATGTGAACACGTCTGCTTCCCAGGCACAGAGAAGGTGCTAGCAAGGAATTCTCTGCCTGCCTTTCCCCAGTGCTCTGCAAGCTCTCCAGGACAACATAGAATCTGGGGCTCTGTGCTTTCTTTCCTTCTGAACAAGTGTTACTGTTTTCTGCACAAAAGCGATTCTGCAAAGCAATGTGAACACTTCTGCTTCCCAGGCACAGAGAAGGTGCTAGCAGGGAATTCTCTGCCTGCCTTTCCCCAGTGCTGTGCAAGCTCTCCAGGACAACATAGAATCTGGGGCTCTGTGCTTTCTTTCGTTCTGAACAAGTGTTACTGTTTTCTGCACAAAAGCGATTCTGCGAAGCAATGTGAACAGGCACAGAGAAAGTGCTAGCAGGGAATTCTCTGCCTGCCTTTCCCCAGTGCTCTGCAAGCTCTCTAGGACAACATAGAATCTGGGGCTCTGTGCTTTCTTTCCTTCTGAACAAGTGTTACTGTTTTCTGCACAAAAGCGATTCTGCGAAGCAATGTGAACAGGCACAGAGAAGGTGCTATCAGGGAATTCTCTGCCTGCCTTTCCCCAGTGCTCTGCAAGCTCTCCAGGACAACATAAAATCTGGGGCTCTGTGCTTTCTTTCCTTCTGAACAAGTGTTACTGTTTTCTGCACAAAAGCGATTCTGCGAAGCAATGTGAACAGGCACAGAGAAAGTGCTAGCAGGGAATTCTCTGCCTGCCTTTCCCCAGTGCTCTGCAAGCTCTCCAGGACAACATAGAATCTGGGGCTCTGTGCTTTCTTTCGTTCTGAACAAGTGTTACTGTTTTCTGCACAAAAGCGATTCTGCGAAGCAATGTGAACAGGCACAGAGAAGGTGCTATCAGGGAATTCTCTGCCTGCCTTTCCCCAGTGCTCTGCAAGCTCTCCAGGACAACATAAAATCTGGGGCTCTGTGCTTTCTTTCCTTCTGAACAAGTGTTACTGTTTTCTGCACAAAAGCGATTCTGCGAAGCAATGTGAACACTTCTGCTTCCCAGGCACAGAGAAGGTGCTAGCAAGGAATTCTCTGCCTGCCTTTCCCCAGTGCTCTGCAAGCTCTCCAGGACAACAAAAAATCTGGGGCTCTGTGCTTTCTTTCCTTCTGAACAAGTGTTAGTGTTTTCTGCACAAAAGCGATTCTTGCGAAGCAATGTGAACACTTCTGCTTCCCAGGCACAGAGAAGGTGCTAGCAAGGAATTCTCTGCCTGCCTTTCCCCAGTGCTCTGCAAGCTCTCCAGGACAACATAGAATCTGGGGCTCTGTGCTTTCTTTCCTTCTGAACAAGTGTTAGTGTTTTCTGCACAAAAGCGATTCTTGCGAAGCAATGTGAACACTTCTGCTTCCCAGGCACAGAGAAGGTGCTAGCAGGGAATTCTCTGCCTGCCTTTCCCCAGTGCTCTGCAAGCTCTCCAGGACAACATAGAATCTGGGGCTCTGTGCTTTCTTTCCTTCTGAACAAGTGTTACTGTTTTCTGCACAAAAGCGATTCTGCGAAGCAATGTGAACACGTCTGCTTCCCAGGCACAGAGAAGGTGCTAGCAAGGAATTCTCTGCCTGCCTTTCCCCAGTGCTCTGCAAGCTCTCCAGGACAACATAAAATCTGGGGCTCTGTGCTTTCTTTCCTTCTGAACAACTGTTACTATTTTCTGCACAAAAGCGATTCTTGCGAAGCAATGTGAACACTTCTGCTTCCCAGGCACAGAGAAGGTGCTAGCAGGGAATTCTCTGCCTGCCTTTCCCCAGTGCTCTGCAAGCTCTCCAGGACAACATAGAATCTGGGGCTCTGTGCTTTCTTTCCTTCTGAACAAGTGTTACTGTTTTCTGCACAAAAGCGATTCTGCGAAGCAATGTGAACAGGCACAGAGAAAGTGCTAGCAGGGAATTCTCTGCCTGCCTTTCCCCAGTGCTCTGCAAGCTCTCCAGGACAACATAGAATCTGGGGCTCTGTGCTTTCTTTCCTTCTGAACAAGTGTTACTGTTTTCTGCACAAAAGCGATTCTGCGAAGCAATGTGAACAGGCACAGAGAAAGTGCTAGCAGGGAATTCTCTGCCTGCCTTTCCCCAGTGCTCTGCAAGCTCTCCAGGACAACATAGAATCTGGGGCTCTGTGCTTTCTTTCCTTCTGAACAAGTGTTAGTGTTTTCTGCACAAAAGCGATTCTGCAAAGCAATGTGAACACGTCTGCTTCCCAGGCACAGAGAAGGTGCTAGCAAGGAATTCTCTGCCTGCCTTTCCCCAGTGCTCTGCAAGCTCTCCAGGACAACATAGAATCTGGGGCTCTGTGCTTTCTTTCCTTCTGAACAAGTGTTACTGTTTTCTGCACAAAAGCGATTCTTGCGAAGCAATGTGAACACTTCTGCTTCCCAGGCACAGAGAAGGTGCTAGCAGGGAATTCTCTGCCTGCCTTTCCCCAGTGCTGTGCAAGCTCTCCAGGACAACATAGAATCTGGGGCTCTGTGCTTTCTTTCCTTCTGAACAAGTGTTACAGTTTTCTGCACAAAAGCGATTCTGCGAAGCAATGTGAACAGGCACAGAGAAAGTGCTAGCAGGGAATTCTCTGCCTGCCTTTCCCCAGTGCTCTGCAAGCTCTCTAGGACAACATAAAATCTGGGGCTCTGTGCTTTCTTTCCTTCTGAACAAGTGTTACTGTTTTCTGCACAAAAGCGATTCTGCGAAGCAATGTGAACAGGCACAGAGAAGGTGCTATCAGGGAATTCTCTGCCTGCCTTTCCCCAGTGCTCTGCAAGCTCTCCAGGACAACATAAAATCTGGGGCTCTGTGCTTTCTTTCCTTCTGAACAAGTGTTAGTGTTTTCTGCACAAAAGCGATTCTTGCGAAGCAATGTGAACACTTCTGCTTCCCAGGCACAGAGAAGGTGCTAGCAAGGAATTCTCTGCCTGCCTTTCCCCAGTGCTCTGCAAGCTCTCCAGGACAACAAAAAATCTGGGGCTCTGTGCTTTCTTTCCTTCTGAACAAGTGTTAGTGTTTTCTGCACAAAAGCGATTCTTGCGAAGCAATGTGAACACTTCTGCTTCCCAGGCACAGAGAAGGTGCTAGCAGGGAATTCTCTGCCTGCCTTTCCCCAGTGCTCTGCAAGCTCTCCAGGACAACATAGAATCTGGGGCTCTGTGCTTTCTTTCCTTCTGAACAAGTGTTACTGTTTTCTGCACAAAAGCGATTCTGCGAAGCAATGTGAACACGTCTGCTTCCCAGGCACAGAGAAGGTGCTAGCAAGGAATTCTCTGCCTGCCTTTCCCCAGTGCTCTGCAAGCTCTCCAGGACAACATAAAATCTGGGGCTCTGTGCTTTCTTTCCTTCTGAACAACTGTTACTATTTTCTGCACAAAAGCGATTCTTGCGAAGCAATGTGAACACTTCTGCTTCCCAGGCACAGAGAAGGTGCTAGCAGGGAATTCTCTGCCTGCCTTTCCCCAGTGCTCTGCAAGCTCTCCAGGACAACATAGAATCTGGGGCTCTGTGCTTTCTTTCCTTCTGAACAAGTGTTACTGTTTTCTGCACAAAAGCGATTCTGCGAAGCAATGTGAACAGGCACAGAGAAAGTGCTAGCAGGGAATTCTCTGCCTGCCTTTCCCCAGTGCTCTGCAAGCTCTCCAGGACAACATAGAATCTGGGGCTCTGTGCTTTCTTTCGTTCTGAACAAGTGTTACTGTTTTCTGCACAAAAGCGATTCTGCGAAGCAATGTGAACAGGCACAGAGAAGGTGCTATCAGGGAATTCTCTGCCTGCCTTTCCCCAGTGCTCTGCAAGCTCTCCAGGACAACATAAAATCTGGGGCTCTGTGCTTTCTTTCCTTCTGAACAAGTGTTACTGTTTTCTGCACAAAAGCGATTCTGCGAAGCAATGTGAACACTTCTGCTTCCCAGGCACAGAGAAGGTACTAGCAAGGAATTCTCTGCCTGCCTTTCCCCAGTGCTCTGCAAGCTCTCCAGGACAACAAAAAATCTGGGGCTCTGTGCTTTCTTTCCTTCTGAACAAGTGTTAGTGTTTTCTGCACAAAAGCGATTCTTGCGAAGCAATGTGAACACTTCTGCTTCCCAGGCACAGAGAAGGTGCTAGCAGGGAATTCTCTGCCTGCCTTTCCCCAGTGCTCTGCAAGCTCTCCAGGACAACATAGAATCTGGGGCTCTGTGCTTTCTTTCCTTCTGAACAAGTGTTAGTGTTTTCTGCACAAAAGCGATTCTTGCGAAGCAATGTGAACACTTCTGCTTCCCAGGCACAGAGAAGGTGCTAGCAGGGAATTCTCTGCCTGCCTTTCCCCAGTGCTCTACAAGCTCTCCAGGACAACATAGAATCTGGGGCTCTGTGCTTTCTTTCCTTCTGAACAAGTGTTACTGTTTTCTGCACAAAAGCGATTCTTGCGAAGCAATGTGAACACTTCTGCTTCCCAGGCACAGAGAAGGTGCTAGCAGGGAATTCTCTGCCTGCCTTTCCCCAGTGCTCTGCAAGCTCTCCAGGACAACATAGAATCTGGGGCTCTGTGCTTTCTTTCCTTCTGAACAAGTGTTAGTGTTTTCTGCACAAAAGCGATTCTGCAAAGCAATGTGAACACGTCTGCTTCCCAGGCACAGAGAAGGTGCTAGCAAGGAATTCTCTGCCTGCCTTTCCCCAGTGCTCTGCAAGCTCTCCAGGACAACATAGAATCTGGGGCTCTGTGCTTTCTTTCCTTCTGAACAAGTGTTACTGTTTTCTGCACAAAAGCGATTCTGCAAAGCAATGTGAACACTTCTGCTTCCCAGGCACAGAGAAGGTGCTAGCAGGGAATTCTCTGCCTGCCTTTCCCCAGTGCTGTGCAAGCTCTCCAGGACAACATAGAATCTGGGGCTCTGTGCTTTCTTTCCTTCTGAACAAGTGTTACTGTTTTCTGCACAAAAGCGATTCTGCGAAGCAATGTGAACAGGCACAGAGAAAGTGCTAGCAGGGAATTCTCTGCCTGCCTTTCCCCAGTGCTCTGCAAGCTCTCTAGGACAACATAGAATCTGGGGCTCTGTGCTTTCTTTCCTTCTGAACAAGTGTTACTGTTTTCTGCACAAAAGCGATTCTGCGAAGCAATGTGAACAGGCACAGAGAAGGTGCTATCAGGGAATTCTCTGCCTGCCTTTCCCCAGTGCTCTGCAAGCTCTCCAGGACAACATAAAATCTGGGGCTCTGTGCTTTCTTTCCTTCTGAACAAGTGTTACTGTTTTCTGCACAAAAGCGATTCTGCGAAGCAATGTGAACACTTCTGCTTCCCAGGCACAAAGAAGGTGCTAGCAAGGAATTCTCTGCCTGCCTTTCCCCAGTGCTCTGCAAGCTCTCCAGGACAACAAAAAATCTGGGACTCTGTGCTTTCTTTCCTTCTGAACAAGTGTTAGTGTTTTCTGCACAAAAGCGATTCTTGCGAAGCAATGTGAACACTTCTGCTTCCCAGGCACAGAGAAGGTGCTAGCAGGGAATTCTCTGCCTGCCTTTCCCCAGTGCTCTGCAAGCTCTCTAGGACAACATAGAATCTGGGGCTCTGTGCTTTCTTTCGTTCTGAACAAGTGTTACTGTTTTCTGCACAAAAGCGATTCTGCGAAGCAATGTGAACAGGCACAGAGAAGGTGCTATCAGGGAATTCTCTGCCTGCCTTTCCCCAGTGCTCTGCAAGCTCTCCAGGACAACATAAAATCTGGGGCTCTGTGCTTTCTTTCCTTCTGAACAAGTGTTACTGTTTTCTGCACAAAAGCGATTCTGCGAAGCAATGTGAACAGGCACAGAGAAAGTGCTAGCAGGGAATTCTCTGCCTGCCTTTCCCCAGTGCTCTGCAAGCTCTCCAGGACAACATAGAATCTGGGGCTCTGTGCTTTCTTTCGTTCTGAACAAGTGTTACTATTTTCTGCACAAAAGCGATTCTGCGAAGCAATGTGAACAGGCACAGAGAAGGTGCTATCAGGGAATTCTCTGCCTGCCTTTCCCCAGTGCTCTGCAAGCTCTCCAGGACAACATAAAATCTGGGGCTCTGTGCTTTCTTTCCTTCTGAACAAGTGTTACTGTTTTCTGCACAAAAGCGATTCTGCGAAGCAATGTGAACACTTCTGCTTCCCAGGCACAGAGAAGGTGCTAGCAAGGAATTCTCTGCCTGCCTTTCCCCAGTGCTCTGCAAGCTCTCCAGGACAACAAAAAATCTGGGGCTCTGTGCTTTCTTTCCTTCTGAACAAGTGTTAGTGTTTTCTGCACAAAAGCGATTCTTGCGAAGCAATGTGAACACTTCTGCTTCCCAGGCACAGAGAAGGTGCTAGCAAGGAATTCTCTGCCTGCCTTTCCCCAGTGCTCTGCAAGCTCTCCAGGACAACATAGAATCTGGGGCTCTGTGCTTTCTTTCCTTCTGAACAAGTGTTAGTGTTTTCTGCACAAAAGCGATTCTTGCGAAGCAATGTGAACACTTCTGCTTCCCAGGCACAGAGAAGGTGCTAGCAGGGAATTCTCTGCCTGCCTTTCCCCAGTGCTCTGCAAGCTCTCCAGGACAACATAGAATCTGGGGCTCTGTGCTTTCTTTCCTTCTGAACAAGTGTTACTGTTTTCTGCACAAAAGCGATTCTGCGAAGCAATGTGAACACGTCTGCTTCCCAGGCACAGAGAAGGTGCTAGCAAGGAATTCTCTGCCTGCCTTTCCCCAGTGCTCTGCAAGCTCTCCAGGACAACATAAAATCTGGGGCTCTGTGCTTTCTTTCCTTCTGAACAACTGTTACTATTTTCTGCACAAAAGCGATTCTTGCGAAGCAATGTGAACACTTCTGCTTCCCAGGCACAGAGAAGGTGCTAGCAGGGAATTCTCTGCCTGCCTTTCCCCAGTGCTCTGCAAGCTCTCCAGGACAACATAGAATCTGGGGCTCTGTGCTTTCTTTCCTTCTGAACAAGTGTTACTGTTTTCTGCACAAAAGCGATTCTGCGAAGCAATGTGAACAGGCACAGAGAAAGTGCTAGCAGGGAATTCTCTGCCTGCCTTTCCCCAGTGCTCTGCAAGCTCTCCAGGACAACATAGAATCTGGGGCTCTGTGCTTTCTTTCCTTCTGAACAAGTGTTACTGTTTTCTGCACAAAAGCGATTCTGCGAAGCAATGTGAACAGGCACAGAGAAAGTGCTAGCAGGGAATTCTCTGCCTGCCTTTCCCCAGTGCTCTGCAAGCTCTCCAGGACAACATAGAATCTGGGGCTCTGTGCTTTCTTTCCTTCTGAACAAGTGTTAGTGTTTTCTGCACAAAAGCGATTCTGCAAAGCAATGTGAACACGTCTGCTTCCCAGGCACAGAGAAGGTGCTAGCAAGGAATTCTCTGCCTGCCTTTCCCCAGTGCTCTGCAAGCTCTCCAGGACAACATAGAATCTGGGGCTCTGTGCTTTCTTTCCTTCTGAACAAGTGTTACTGTTTTCTGCACAAAAGCGATTCTTGCGAAGCAATGTGAACACTTCTGCTTCCCAGGCACAGAGAAGGTGCTAGCAGGGAATTCTCTGCCTGCCTTTCCCCAGTGCTGTGCAAGCTCTCCAGGACAACATAGAATCTGGGGCTCTGTGCTTTCTTTCCTTCTGAACAAGTGTTACAGTTTTCTGCACAAAAGCGATTCTGCGAAGCAATGTGAACAGGCACAGAGAAAGTGCTAGCAGGGAATTCTCTGCCTGCCTTTCCCCAGTGCTCTGCAAGCTCTCTAGGACAACATAAAATCTGGGGCTCTGTGCTTTCTTTCCTTCTGAACAAGTGTTACTGTTTTCTGCACAAAAGCGATTCTGCGAAGCAATGTGAACAGGCACAGAGAAGGTGCTATCAGGGAATTCTCTGCCTGCCTTTCCCCAGTGCTCTGCAAGCTCTCCAGGACAACATAAAATCTGGGGCTCTGTGCTTTCTTTCCTTCTGAACAAGTGTTACTGTTTTCTGCACAAAAGCGATTCTGCGAAGCAATGTGAACACTTCTGCTTCCCAGGCACAGAGAAGGTGCTAGCAAGGAATTCTCTGCCTGCCTTTCCCCAGTGCTCTGCAAGCTCTCCAGGACAACAAAAAATCTGGGGCTCTGTGCTTTCTTTCCTTCTGAACAAGTGTTAGTGTTTTCTGCACAAAAGCGATTCTTGCGAAGCAATGTGAACACTTCTGCTTCCCAGGCACAGAGAAGGTGCTAGCAGGGAATTCTCTGCCTGCCTTTCCCCAGTGCTCTGCAAGCTCTCCAGGACAACATAGAATCTGGGGCTCTGTGCTTTCTTTCCTTCTGAACAAGTGTTACTGTTTTCTGCACAAAAGCGATTCTGCGAAGCAATGTGAACACGTCTGCTTCCCAGGCACAGAGAAGGTGCTAGCAAGGAATTCTCTGCCTGCCTTTCCCCAGTGCTCTGCAAGCTCTCCAGGACAACATAGAATCTGGGGCTCTGTGCTTTCTTTCCTTCTGAACAAGTGTTACTGTTTTCTGCACAAAAGCGATTCTGCGAAGCAATGTGAACAGGCACAGAGAAAGTGCTAGCAGGGAATTCTCTGCCTGCCTTTCCCCAGTGCTCTGCAAGCTCTCCAGGACAACATAGAATCTGGGGCTCTGTGCTTTCTTTCGTTCTGAACAAGTGTTACTGTTTTCTGCACAAAAGCGATTCTGCGAAGCAATGTGAACAGGCACAGAGAAGGTGCTATCAGGGAATTCTCTGCCTGCCTTTCCCCAGTGCTCTGCAAGCTCTCCAGGACAACATAAAATCTGGGGCTCTGTGCTTTCTTTCCTTCTGAACAAGTGTTACTGTTTTCTGCACAAAAGCGATTCTGCGAAGCAATGTGAACACTTCTGCTTCCCAGGCACAGAGAAGGTACTAGCAAGGAATTCTCTGCCTGCCTTTCCCCAGTGCTCTGCAAGCTCTCCAGGACAACAAAAAATCTGGGGCTCTGTGCTTTCTTTCCTTCTGAACAAGTGTTAGTGTTTTCTGCACAAAAGCGATTCTTGCGAAGCAATGTGAACACTTCTGCTTCCCAGGCACAGAGAAGGTGCTAGCAGGGAATTCTCTGCCTGCCTTTCCCCAGTGCTGTGCAAGCTCTCCAGGACAACATAGAATCTGGGGCTCTGTGCTTTCTTTCCTTCTGAACAAGTGTTAGTGTTTTCTGCACAAAAGCGATTCTTGCGAAGCAATGTGAACACTTCTGCTTCCCAGGCACAGAGAAGGTGCTAGCAGGGAATTCTCTGCCTGCCTTTCCCCAGTGCTCTACAAGCTCTCCAGGACAACATAGAATCTGGGGCTCTGTGCTTTCTTTCCTTCTGAACAAGTGTTAGTGTTTTCTGCACAAAAGCGATTCTTGCGAAGCAATGTGAACACTTCTGCTTCCCAGGCACAGAGAAGGTGCTAGCAGGGAATTCTCTGCCTGCCTTTCCCCAGTGCTCTGCAAGCTCTCCAGGACAACATAGAATCTGGGGCTCTGTGCTTTCTTTCCTTCTGAACAAGTGTTAGTGTTTTCTGCACAAAAGCGATTCTGCAAAGCAATGTGAACACGTCTGCTTCCCAGGCACAGAGAAGGTGCTAGCAAGGAATTCTCTGCCTGCCTTTCCCCAGTGCTCTGCAAGCTCTCCAGGACAACATAGAATCTGGGGCTCTGTGCTTTCTTTCCTTCTGAACAAGTGTTACTGTTTTCTGCACAAAAGCGATTCTGCAAAGCAATGTGAACACTTCTGCTTCCCAGGCACAGAGAAGGTGCTAGCAGGGAATTCTCTGCCTGCCTTTCCCCAGTGCTCTGCAAGCTCTCCAGGACAACATAGAATCTGGGGCTCTGTGCTTTCTTTCCTTCTGAACAAGTGTTACTGTTTTCTGCACAAAAGCGATTCTGCGAAGCAATGTGAACAGGCACAGAGAAAGTGCTAGCAGGGAATTCTCTGCCTGCCTTTCCCCAGTGCTCTGCAAGCTCTCTAGGACAACATAGAATCTGGGGCTCTGTGCTTTCTTTCCTTCTGAACAAGTGTTACTGTTTTCTGCACAAAAGCGATTCTGCGAAGCAATGTGAACAGGCACAGAGAAGGTGCTATCAGGGAATTCTCTGCCTGCCTTTCCCCAGTGCTCTGCAAGCTCTCCAGGACAACATAAAATCTGGGGCTCTGTGCTTTCTTTCCTTCTGAACAAGTGTTACTGTTTTCTGCACAAAAGCGATTCTGCGAAGCAATGTGAACACTTCTGCTTCCCAGGCACAAAGAAGGTGCTAGCAAGGAATTCTCTGCCTGCCTTTCCCCAGTGCTCTGCAAGCTCTCCAGGACAACAAAAAATCTGGGACTCTGTGCTTTCTTTCCTTCTGAACAAGTGTTAGTGTTTTCTGCACAAAAGCGATTCTTGCGAAGCAATGTGAACACTTCTGCTTCCCAGGCACAGAGAAGGTGCTATCAGGGAATTCTCTGCCTGCCTTTCCCCAGTGCTCTGCAAGCTCTCCAGGACAACATAGAATCTGGGGCTCTGTGCTTTCTTTCCTTCTGAACAAGTGTTACTGTTTTCTGCACAAAAGCGATTCTTGCGAAGCAATGTGAACACTTCTGCTTCCCAGGCACAGAGAAGGTGCTAGCAGGGAATTCTCTGCCTGCCTTTCCCCAGTGCTGTGCAAGCTCTCCAGGACAACATAGAATCTGGGGCTCTGTGCTTTCTTTCCTTCTGAACAAGTGTTACTGTTTTCTGCACAAAAGCGATTCTTGCGAAGCAATGTGAACACTTCTGCTTCCCAGGCACAGAGAAGGTGCTAGCAGGGAATTCTCTGCCTGCCTTTCCCCAGTGCTCTGCAAGCTCTCCAGGACAACATAGAATCTGGGGCTCTGTGCTTTCTTTCCTTCTGAACAAGTGTTAGTGTTTTCTGCACAAAAGCGATTCTGCGAAGCAATGTGAACACTTCTGCTTCCCAGGCACAGAGAAGGTGCTAGCAAGGAATTCTCTGCCTGCCTTTCCCCAGTGCTCTGCAAGCTCTCCAGGACAACAAAAAATCTGGGGCTCTGTGCTTTCTTTCCTTCTGAACAAGTGTTAGTGTTTTCTGCACAAAAGCGATTCTTGCGAAGCAATGTGAACACTTCTGCTTCCCAGGCACAGAGAAGGTGCTAGCAGGGAATTCTCTGCCTGCCTTTCCCCAGTGCTCTGCAAGCTCTCCAGGACAACATAGAATCTGGGGCTCTGTGCTTTCTTTCCTTCTGAACAAGTGTTACTGTTTTCTGCACAAAAGCGATTCTTGCGAAGCAATGTGAACACGTCTGCTTCCCAGGCACAGAGAAGGTGCTAGCAAGGAATTCTCTGCCTGCCTTTCCCCAGTGCTCTGCAAGCTCTCCAGGACAACATAGAATCTGGGGCTCTGTGCTTTCTTTCCTTCTGAACAAGTGTTACTGTTTTCTGCACAAAAGCGATTCTGCGAAGCAATGTGAACACTTCTGCTTCCCAGGCACAGAGAAGGTGCTAGCAGGGAATTCTCTGCCTGCCTTTCCCCAGTGCTGTGCAAGCTCTCCAGGACAACATAGAATCTGGGGCTCTGTGCTTTCTTTCCTTCTGAACAAGTGTTACTGTTTTCTGCACAAAAGCGATTCTGCGAAGCAATGTGAACAGGCACAGAGAAGGTGCTATCAGGGAATTCTCTGCCTGCCTTTCCCCAGTGCTCTGCAAGCTCTCCAGGACAACATAGAATCTGGGGCTCTGTGCTTTCTTTCCTTCTGAACAAGTGTTACTGTTTTCTGCACAAAAGCGATTCTTGCGAAGCAATGTGAACACTTCTGCTTCCCAGGCACAGAGAAGGTGCTAGCAGGGAATTCTCTGCCTGCCTTTCCCCAGTGCTCTGCAAGCTCTCCAGGACAACATAGAATCTGGGGCTCTGTGCTTTCTTTCCTTCTGAACAAGTGTTACTGTTTTCTGCACAAAAGCGATTCTGCGAAGCAATGTGAACACTTCTGCTTCCCAGGCACAGAGAAGGTGCTAGCAAGGAATTCTCTGCCTGCCTTTCCCCAGTGCTCTGCAAGCTCTCCAGGACAACAAAAAATCTGGGGCTCTGTGCTTTCTTTCCTTCTGAACAAGTGTTAGTGTTTTCTGCACAAAAGCGGTTCTTGCGAAGCAATGTGAACACTTCTGCTTCCCAGGCACAGAGAAGGTGCTAGCAGGGAATTCTCTGCCTGCCTTTCCCCAGTGCTCTGCAAGCTCTCCAGGACAACATAGAATCTGGGGCTCTGTGCTTTCTTTCCTTCTGAACAAGTGTTAGTGTTTTCTGCACAAAAGCGATTCTTGCGAAGCAATGTGAACACGTCTGCTTCCCAGGCACAGAGAAGGTGCTAGCAAGGAATTCTCTGCCTGCCTTTCCCCAGTGCTCTGCAAGCTCTCCAGGACAACATAGAATCTGGGGCTCTGTGCTTTCTTTCCTTCTGAACAAGTGTTACTGTTTTCTGCACAAAAGCGATTCTGCAAAGCAATGTGAACACTTCTGCTTCCCAGGCACAGAGAAGGTGCTAGCAGGGAATTCTCTGCCTGCCTTTCCCCAGTGCTGTGCAAGCTCTCCAGGACAACATAGAATCTGGGGCTCTGTGCTTTCTTTCCTTCTGAACAAGTGTTACTGTTTTCTGCACAAAAGCGATTCTTGCGAAGCAATGTGAACAGGCACAGAGAAAGTGCTAGCAGGGAATTCTCTGCCTGCCTTTCCCCAGTGCTCTGCAAGCTCTCTAGGACAACATAGAATCTGGGGCTCTGTGCTTTCTTTCCTTCTGAACAAGTGTTACTGTTTTCTGCACAAAAGCGATTCTGCGAAGCAATGTGAACAGGCACAGAGAAGGTGCTATCAGGGAATTCTCTGCCTGCCTTTCCCCAGTGCTCTGCAAGCTCTCCAGGACAACATAAAATCTGGGGCTCTGTGCTTTCTTTCCTTCTGAACAAGTGTTACTGTTTTCTGCACAAAAGCGATTCTGCGAAGCAATGTGAACACTTTTGCTTCCCAGGCACAGAGAAGGTGCTAGCAAGGAATTCTCTGCCTGCCTTTCCCCAGTGCTCTGCAAGCTCTCCAGGACAACAAAAAATCTGGGGCTCTGTGCTTTCTTTCCTTCTGAACAAGTGTTAGTGTTTTCTGCACAAAAGCGATTCTTGCGAAGCAATGTGAACACTTCTGCTTCCCAGGCACAGAGAAGGTGCTAGCAGGGAATTCTCTGCCTGCCTTTCCCCAGTGCTCTGCAAGCTCTCCAGGACAACATAGAATCTGGGGCTCTGTGCTTTCTTTCCTTCTGAACAAGTGTTACTGTTTTCTGCACAAAAGCGATTCTTGCGAAGCAATGTGAACACTTCTGCTTCCCAGGCACAGAGAAGGTGCTAGCAGGGAATTCTCTGCCTGCCTTTCCCCAGTGCTGTGCAAGCTCTCCAGGACAACATAGAATCTGGGGCTCTGTGCTTTCTTTCCTTCTGAACAAGTGTTACTGTTTTCTGCACAAAAGCGATTCTTGCGAAGCAATGTGAACACTTCTGCTTCCCAGGCACAGAGAAGGTGCTAGCAGGGAATTCTCTGCCTGCCTTTCCCCAGTGCTCTGCAAGCTCTCCAGGACAACATAGAATCTGGGGCTCTGTGCTTTCTTTCCTTCTGAACAAGTGTTAGTGTTTTCTGCACAAAAGCGATTCTTGCGAAGCAATGTGAACACTTCTGCTTCCCAGGCACAGAGAAGGTGCTAGCAGGGAATTCTCTGCCTGCCTTTCCCCAGTGCTCTGCAAGCTCTCCAGGACAACATAGAATCTGGGGCTCTGTGCTTTCTTTCCTTCTGAACAAGTGTTACTGTTTTCTGCACAAAAGCGATTCTTGCGAAGCAATGTGAACACTTCTGCTTCCCAGGCACAGAGAAGGTGCTAGCAGGGAATTCTCTGCCTGCCTTTCCCCAGTGCTCTGCAAGCTCTCCAGGACAACATAGAATCTGGGGCTCTGTGCTTTCTTTCCTTCTGAACAAGTGTTAGTGTTTTCTGCACAAAAGCGATTCTGCGAAGCAATGTGAACACTTCTGCTTCCCAGGCACAGAGAAGGTGCTAGCAAGGAATTCTCTGCCTGCCTTTCCCCAGTGCTCTGCAAGCTCTCCAGGACAACAAAAAATCTGGGGCTCTGTGCTTTCTTTCCTTCTGAACAAGTGTTAGTGTTTTCTGCACAAAAGCGATTCTTGCGAAGCAATGTGAACACTTCTGCTTCCCAGGCACAGAGAAGGTGCTAGCAGGGAATTCTCTGCCTGCCTTTCCCCAGTGCTCTGCAAGCTCTCCAGGACAACATAGAATCTGGGGCTCTGTGCTTTCTTTCCTTCTGAACAAGTGTTAGTGTTTTCTGCACAAAAGCGATTCTTGCGAAGCAATGTGAACACGTCTGCTTCCCAGGCACAGAGAAGGTGCTAGCAAGGAATTCTCTGCCTGCCTTTCCCCAGTGCTCTGCAAGCTCTCCAGGACAACATAGAATCTGGGGCTCTGTGCTTTCTTTCCTTCTGAACAAGTGTTACTGTTTTCTGCACAAAAGCGATTCTGCAAAGCAATGTGAACACTTCTGCTTCCCAGGCACAGAGAAGGTGCTAGCAGGGAATTCTCTGCCTGCCTTTCCCCAGTGCTGTGCAAGCTCTCCAGGACAACATAGAATCTGGGGCTCTGTGCTTTCTTTCCTTCTGAACAAGTGTTACTGTTTTCTGCACAAAAGCGATTCTGCGAAGCAATGTGAACAGGCACAGAGAAGGTGCTAGCAGGGAATTCTCTGCCTGCCTTTCCCCAGTGCTCTGCAAGCTCTCCAGGACAACATAGAATCTGGGGCTCTGTGCTTTCTTTCCTTCTGAACAAGTGTTAGTGTTTTCTGCACAAAAGCGATTCTTGCGAAGCAATGTGAACACTTCTGCTTCCCAGGCACAGAGAAGGTGCTAGCAGGGAATTCTCTGCCTGCCTTTCCCCAGTGCTCTGCAAGCTCTCCAGGACAACATAGAATCTGGGGCTCTGTGCTTTCTTTCCTTCTGAACAAGTGTTAGTGTTTTCTGCACAAAAGCGATTCTTGCGAAGCAATGTGAACACGTCTGCTTCCCAGGCACAGAGAAGGTGCTAGCAAGGAATTCTCTGCCTGCCTTTCCCCAGTGCTCTGCAAGCTCTCCAGGACAACATAGAATCTGGGGCTCTGTGCTTTCTTTCCTTCTGAACAAGTGTTACTGTTTTCTGCACAAAAGCGATTCTGCAAAGCAATGTGAACACTTCTGCTTCCCAGGCACAGAGAAGGTGCTAGCAGGGAATTCTCTGCCTGCCTTTCCCCAGTGCTGTGCAAGCTCTCCAGGACAACATAGAATCTGGGGCTCTGTGCTTTCTTTCCTTCTGAACAAGTGTTACTGTTTTCTGCACAAAAGCGATTCTGCGAAGCAATGTGAACAGGCACAGAGAAGGTGCTAGCAGGGAATTCTCTGCCTGCCTTTCCCCAGTGCTCTGCAAGCTCTCCAGGACAACATAGAATCTGGGGCTCTGTGCTTTCTTTCCTTCTGAACAAGTGTTACTGTTTTCTGCACAAAAGCGATTCTTGCGAAGCAATGTGAACACTTCTGCTTCCCAGGCACAGAGAAGGTGCTAGCAGGGAATTCTCTGCCTGCCTTTCCCCAGTGCTCTGCAAGCTCTCCAGGACAACATAGAATCTGGGGCTCTGTGCTTTCTTTCCTTCTGAACAAGTGTTAGTGTTTTCTGCACAAAAGCGATTCTGCGAAGCAATGTGAACACTTCTGCTTCCCAGGCACAGAGAAGGTGCTAGCAAGGAATTCTCTGCCTGCCTTTCCCCAGTGCTCTGCAAGCTCTCCAGGACAACAAAAAATCTGGGGCTCTGTGCTTTCTTTCCTTCTGAACAAGTGTTAGTGTTTTCTGCACAAAAGCGATTCTTGCGAAGCAATGTGAACACTTCTGCTTCCCAGGCACAGAGAAGGTGCTAGCAGGGAATTCTCTGCCTGCCTTTCCCCAGTGCTCTGCAAGCTCTCCAGGACAACATAGAATCTGGGGCTCTGTGCTTTCTTTCCTTCTGAACAAGTGTTAGTGTTTTCTGCACAAAAGCGATTCTTGCGAAGCAATGTGAACACGTCTGCTTCCCAGGCACAGAGAAGGTGCTAGCAAGGAATTCTCTGCCTGCCTTTCCCCAGTGCTCTGCAAGCTCTCCAGGACAACATAGAATCTGGGGCTCTGTGCTTTCTTTCCTTCTGAACAAGTGTTAGTGTTTTCTGCACAAAAGCGATTCTGCAAAGCAATGTGAACACTTCTGCTTCCCAGGCACAGAGAAGGTGCTAGCAGGGAATTCTCTGCCTGCCTTTCCCCAGTGCTGTGCAAGCTCTCCAGGACAACATAGAATCTGGGGCTCTGTGCTTTCTTTCCTTCTGAACAAGTGTTACTGTTTTCTGCACAAAAGCGATTCTGCGAAGCAATGTGAACAGGCACAGAGAAGGTGCTATCAGGGAATTCTCTGCCTGCCTTTCCCCAGTGCTCTGCAAGCTCTCCAGGACAACATAGAATCTGGGGCTCTGTGCTTTCTTTCGTTCTGAACAAGTGTTACTGTTTTCTGCACAAAAGCGATTCTGCGAAGCAATGTGAACACTTCTGCTTCCCAGGCACAGAGAAGGTGCTAGCAAGGAATTCTCTGCCTGCCTTTCCCCAGTGCTCTGCAAGCTCTCCAGGACAACAAAAAATCTGGGGCTCTGTGCTTTCTTTCCTTCTGAACAAGTGTTAGTGTTTTCTGCACAAAAGCGATTCTTGCGAAGCAATGTGAACACTTCTGCTTCCCAGGCACAGAGAAGGTGCTATCAGGGTATTCTCTGCCTGCCTTTCCCCAGTGCTCTGCAAGCTCTCCAGGACAACATAGAATTTGGGGCTCAGTGCTTTCTTTCGTTCTGAACAAGTGTTAGTGTTTTCTGCACAAAAGCGATTCTTGCGAAGCAATGTGAACAGTTCTGCTTCCCAGGCACAGAGAAGGTGCTAGCAGGGAATTCTCTGCCTGCCTTTCCCCAGTGCTCTGCAAGCTCTCCAGGACAACATAGAATCTGGGGCTCTGTGCTTTCTTTCCTTCTGAACAAGTGTTACTGTTTTCTGCACAAAAGCGATTCTTGCGAAGCAATGTGAACACTTCTGCTTCCCAGGCACAGAGAAGGTGCTATCAGGGTATTCTCTGCCTGCCTTTCCCCAGTGCTCTGCAAGCTCTCCAGGACAACAGCAAATCTGGGGCTCTGTGCTTTCTTTCGTTCTGAACAAGTGTTAGTGTTTTCTGCACAAAAGCGATTCTTGCGAAGCAATGTGAACACTTCTGCTTCCCAGGCACAGAGAAGGTGCTAGCAGGGAATTCTCTGCCTGCCTTTCCCCAGTGCTCTGCAAGCTCTCCAGGACAACATAGAATCTGGGGCTCTGTGCTTTCTTTCCTTCTGAACAAGTGTTAGTGTTTTCTGCACAAAAGCGATTCTTGCGAAGCAATGTGAACACGTCTGCTTCCCAGGCACAGAGAAGGTGCTAGCAGGGAATTCTCTGCCTGCCTTTCCCCAGTGCTCTGCAAGCTCTCCAGGACAACATAGAATCTGGGGCTCTGTGCTTTCTTTCCTTCTGAACAAGTGTTACTGTTTTCTGCACAAAAGCGATTCTGCGAAGCAATGTGAACACGTCTGCTTCCCAGGCACAGAGAAGGTGCTAGCAAGGAATTCTCTGCCTGCCTTTCCCCAGTGCTCTGCAAGCTCTCCAGGACAACATAGAATCTGGGGCTCTGTGCTTTCTTTCCTTCTGAACAAGTGTTACTGTTTTCTGCACAAAAGCGATTCTGCAAAGCAATGTGAACACTTCTGCTTCCCAGGCACAGAGAAGGTGCTAGCAGGGAATTCTCTGCCTGCCTTTCCCCAGTGCTGTGCAAGCTCTCCAGGACAACATAGAATCTGGGGCTCTGTGCTTTCTTTCCTTCTGAACAAGTGTTACTGTTTTCTGCACAAAAGCGATTCTGCGAAGCAATGTGAACAGGCACAGAGAAAGTGCTAGCAGGGAATTCTCTGCCTGCCTTTCCCCAGTGCTCTGCAAGCTCTCCAGGACAACATAGAATCTGGGGCTCTGTGCTTTCTTTCCTTCTGAACAAGTGTTACTGTTTTCTGCACAAAAGCGATTCTGCGAAGCAATGTGAACAGGCACAGAGAAGGTGCTAGCAAGGAATTCTCTGCCTGCCTTTCCCCAGTGCTCTGCAAGCTCTCCAGGACAACAAAAAATCTGGGGCTCTGTGCTTTCTTTCCTTCTGAACAAGTGTTAGTGTTTTCTGCACAAAAGCGATTCTTGCGAAGCAATGTGAACACTTCTGCTTCCCAGGCACAGAGAAGGTGCTAGCAGGGAATTCTCTGCCTGCCTTTCCCCAGTGCTCTGCAAGCTCTCCAGGACAACATAGAATCTGGGGCTCTGTGCTTTCTTTCCTTCTGAACAAGTGTTAGGGTTTTCTGCACAAAAGCGATTCTTGCGAAGCAATGTGAACACTTCTGCTTGCCAGGCACAGAGAAGGTGCTAGCAGGGAATTCTCTGCCTGCCTTTCCCCAGTGCTCTGCAAGCTCTCCAGGACAACATAGAATCTGGGGCTCTGTGCTTTCTTTCCTTCTGAACAAGTGTTACTGTTTTCTGCACAAAAGCGATTCTGCGAAGCAATGTGAACACTTCTGCTTCCCAGGCACAGAGAAGGTGCTAGCAGGGAATTCTCTGCCTGCCTTTCCCCAGTGCTCTGCAAGCTCTCCAGGACAACATAGAATCTGGGGCTCTGTGCTTTCTTTCCTTCTGAACAAGTGTTAGTGTTTTCTGCACAAAAGCGATTCTGCGAAGCAATGTGAACAGGCACAGAGAAAGTGCTAGCAGGGAATTCTCTGCCTGCCTTTCCCCAGTGCTCTGCAAGCTCTCCAGGACAACATAGAATCTGGGGCTCTGTGCTTTCTTTCGTTCTGAACAAGTGTTACTGTTTTCTGCACAAAAGCGATTCTGCGAAGCAATGTGAACAGGCACAGAGAAGGTGCTATCAGGGTATTCTCTGCCTGCCTTTCCCCAGTGCTCTGCAAGCTCTCCAGGACAACATAAAATCTGGGGCTCTGTGCTTTCTTTCCTTCTGAACAAGTGTTACTGTTTTCTGCACAAAAGCGATTCTGCGAAGCAATGTGAACACTTCTGCTTCCCAGGCACAGAGAAGGTGCTAGCAAGGAATTCTCTGCCTGCCTTTCCCCAGTGCTCTGCAAGCTCTCCAGGACAACAAAAAATCTGGGGCTCTGTGCTTTCTTTCCTTCTGAACAAGTGTTAGTGTTTTCTGCACAAAAGCGATTCTTGCGAAGCAATGTGAACACTTCTGCTTCCCAGGCACAGAGAAGGTGCTAGCAGGGAATTCTCTGCCTGCCTTTCCCCAGTGCTCTGCAAGCTCTCCAGGACAACATAGAATCTGGGGCTCTGTGCTTTCTTTCCTTCTGAACAAGTGTTAGTGTTTTCTGCACAAAAGCGATTCTTGCGAAGCAATGTGAACACTTCTGCTTCCCAGGCACAGAGAAGGTGCTAGCAGGGAATTCTCTGCCTGCCTTTCCCCAGTGCTCTGCAAGCTCTCCAGGACAACATAGAATCTGGGGCTCTGTGCTTTCTTTCCTTCTGAACAAGTGTTAGTGTTTTCTGCACAAAAGCGATTCTTGCGAAGCAATGTGAACACTTCTGCTTCCCAGGCACAGAGAAGGTGCTAGCAGGGAATTCTCTGCCTGCCTTTCCCCAGTGCTCTGCAAGCTCTCCAGGACAACATAGAATCTGGGGCTCTGTGCTTTCTTTCCTTCTGAACAAGTGTTAGTGTTTTCTGCACAAAAGCGATTCTGCAAAGCAATGTGAACACGTCTGCTTCCCAGGCACAGAGAAGGTGCTAGCAAGGAATTCTCTGCCTGCCTTTCCCCAGTGCTCTGCAAGCTCTCCAGGACAACATAGAATCTGGGGCTCTGTGCTTTCTTTCCTTCTGAACAAGTGTTACTGTTTTCTGCACAAAAGCGATTCTGCAAAGCAATGTGAACACTTCTGCTTCCCAGGCACAGAGAAGGTGCTAGCAGGGAATTCTCTGCCTGCCTTTCCCCAGTGCTGTGCAAGCTCTCCAGGACAACATAGAATCTGGGGCTCTGTGCTTTCTTTCCTTCTGAACAAGTGTTACTGTTTTCTGCACAAAAGCGATTCTGCGAAGCAATGTGAACAGGCACAGAGAAAGTGCTAGCAGGGAATTCTCTGCCTGCCTTTCCCCAGTGCTCTGCAAGCTCTCTAGGACAACATAGAATCTGGGGCTCTGTGCTTTCTTTCCTTCTGAACAAGTGTTACTGTTTTCTGCACAAAAGCGATTCTGCGAAGCAATGTGAACAGGCACAGAGAAGGTGCTATCAGGGAATTCTCTGCCTGCCTTTCCCCAGTGCTCTGCAAGCTCTCCAGGACAACATAAAATCTGGGGCTCTGTGCTTTCTTTCCTTCTGAACAAGTGTTACTGTTTTCTGCACAAAAGCGATTCTGCGAAGCAATGTGAACACTTTTGCTTCCCAGGCACAGAGAAGGTGCTAGCAAGGAATTCTCTGCCTGCCTTTCCCCAGTGCTCTGCAAGCTCTCCAGGACAACAAAAAATCTGGGGCTCTGTGCTTTCTTTCCTTCTGAACAAGTGTTAGTGTTTTCTGCACAAAAGCGATTCTTGCGAAGCAATGTGAACACTTCTGCTTCCCAGGCACAGAGAAGGTGCTAGCAGGGAATTCTCTGCCTGCCTTTCCCCAGTGCTCTGCAAGCTCTCCAGGACAACATAGAATCTGGGGCTCTGTGCTTTCTTTCCTTCTGAACAAGTGTTACTGTTTTCTGCACAAAAGCGATTCTTGCGAAGCAATGTGAACACTTCTGCTTCCCAGGCACAGAGAAGGTGCTAGCAGGGAATTCTCTGCCTGCCTTTCCCCAGTGCTGTGCAAGCTCTCCAGGACAACATAGAATCTGGGGCTCTGTGCTTTCTTTCCTTCTGAACAAGTGTTACTGTTTTCTGCACAAAAGCGATTCTTGCGAAGCAATGTGAACACTTCTGCTTCCCAGGCACAGAGAAGGTGCTAGCAGGGAATTCTCTGCCTGCCTTTCCCCAGTGCTCTGCAAGCTCTCCAGGACAACATAGAATCTGGGGCTCTGTGCTTTCTTTCCTTCTGAACAAGTGTTAGTGTTTTCTGCACAAAAGCGATTCTGCGAAGCAATGTGAACACTTCTGCTTCCCAGGCACAGAGAAGGTGCTAGCAAGGAATTCTCTGCCTGCCTTTCCCCAGTGCTCTGCAAGCTCTCCAGGACAACAAAAAATCTGGGGCTCTGTGCTTTCTTTCCTTCTGAACAAGTGTTAGTGTTTTCTGCACAAAAGCGATTCTTGCGAAGCAATGTGAACACTTCTGCTTCCCAGGCACAGAGAAGGTGCTAGCAGGGAATTCTCTGCCTGCCTTTCCCCAGTGCTCTGCAAGCTCTCCAGGACAACATAGAATCTGGGGCTCTGTGCTTTCTTTCCTTCTGAACAAGTGTTACTGTTTTCTGCACAAAAGCGATTCTTGCGAAGCAATGTGAACACGTCTGCTTCCCAGGCACAGAGAAGGTGCTAGCAAGGAATTCTCTGCCTGCCTTTCCCCAGTGCTCTGCAAGCTCTCCAGGACAACATAGAATCTGGGGCTCTGTGCTTTCTTTCCTTCTGAACAAGTGTTACTGTTTTCTGCACAAAAGCGATTCTGCAAAGCAATGTGAACACTTCTGCTTCCCAGGCACAGAGAAGGTGCTAGCAGGGAATTCTCTGCCTGCCTTTCCCCAGTGCTGTGCAAGCTCTCCAGGACAACATAGAATCTGGGGCTCTGTGCTTTCTTTCCTTCTGAACAAGTGTTACTGTTTTCTGCACAAAAGCGATTCTGCGAAGCAATGTGAACAGGCACAGAGAAGGTGCTAGCAGGGAATTCTCTGCCTGCCTTTCCCCAGTGCTCTGCAAGCTCTCCAGGACAACATAGAATCTGGGGCTCTGTGCTTTCTTTCCTTCTGAACAAGTGTTACTGTTTTCTGCACAAAAGCGATTCTTGCGAAGCAATGTGAACACTTCTGCTTCCCAGGCACAGAGAAGGTGCTAGCAGGGAATTCTCTGCCTGCCTTTCCCCAGTGCTCTGCAAGCTCTCCAGGACAACATAGAATCTGGGGCTCTGTGCTTTCTTTCCTTCTGAACAAGTGTTACTGTTTTCTGCACAAAAGCGATTCTGCGAAGCAATGTGAACACTTCTGCTTCCCAGGCACAGAGAAGGTGCTAGCAAGGAATTCTCTGCCTGCCTTTCCCCAGTGCTCTGCAAGCTCTCCAGGACAACAAAAAATCTGGGGCTCTGTGCTTTCTTTCCTTCTGAACAAGTGTTAGTGTTTTCTGCACAAAAGCGATTCTTGCGAAGCAATGTGAACACTTCTGCTTCCCAGGCACAGAGAAGGTGCTAGCAGGGAATTCTCTGCCTGCCTTTCCCCAGTGCTCTGCAAGCTCTCCAGGACAACATAGAATCTGGGGCTCTGTGCTTTCTTTCCTTCTGAACAAGTGTTAGTGTTTTCTGCACAAAAGCGATTCTTGCGAAGCAATGTGAACACGTCTGCTTCCCAGGCACAGAGAAGGTGCTAGCAAGGAATTCTCTGCCTGCCTTTCCCCAGTGCTCTGCAAGCTCTCCAGGACAACATAGAATCTGGGGCTCTGTGCTTTCTTTCCTTCTGAACAAGTGTTACTGTTTTCTGCACAAAAGCGATTCTGCAAAGCAATGTGAACACTTCTGCTTCCCAGGCACAGAGAAGGTGCTAGCAGGGAATTCTCTGCCTGCCTTTCCCCAGTGCTGTGCAAGCTCTCCAGGACAACATAGAATCTGGGGCTCTGTGCTTTCTTTCCTTCTGAACAAGTGTTACTGTTTTCTGCACAAAAGCGATTCTGCGAAGCAATGTGAACAGGCACAGAGAAGGTGCTATCAGGGAATTCTCTGCCTGCCTTTCCCCAGTGCTCTGCAAGCTCTCCAGGACAACATAGAATCTGGGGCTCTGTGCTTTCTTTCCTTCTGAACAAGTGTTACTGTTTTCTGCACAAAAGCGATTCTGCGAAGCAATGTGAACACTTCTGCTTCCCAGGCACAGAGAAGGTGCTAGCAAGGAATTCTCTGCCTGCCTTTCCCCAGTGCTCTGCAAGCTCTCCAGGACAACAAAAAATCTGGGGCTCTGTGCTTTCTTTCCTTCTGAACAAGTGTTAGTGTTTTCTGCACAAAAGCGATTCTTGCGAAGCAATGTGAACACTTCTGCTTCCCAGGCACAGAGAAGGTGCTATCAGGGTATTCTCTGCCTGCCTTTCCCCAGTGCTCTGCAAGCTCTCCAGGACAATATAGAATTTGGGGCTCAGTGCTTTCTTTCGTTCTGAACAAGTGTTAGTGTTTTCTGCACAAAAGCGATTCTTGCGAAGCAATGTGAACACTTCTGCTTCCCAGGCACAGAGAAGGTGCTATCAGGGTATTCTCTGCCTGCCTTTCCCCAGTGCTCTGCAAGCTCTCCAGGACAACAGCAAATCTGGGGCTCTGTGCTTTCTTTCCTTCTGAACAAGTGTTAGTGTTTTCTGCACAAAAGCGATTCTTGCGAAGCAATGTGAACACTTCTGCTTCCCAGGCACAGAGAAGGTGCTAGCAGGGAATTCTCTGCCTGCCTTTCCCCAGTGCTCTGCAAGCTCTCTAGGACAACATAGAATCTGGGGCTCTGTGCTTTCTTTCCTTCTGAACAAGTGTTAGTGTTTTCTGCACAAAAGCGATTCTTGCGAAGCAATGTGAACACGTCTGCTTCCCAGGCACAGAGAAGGTGCTAGCAGGGAATTCTCTGCCTGCCTTTCCCCAGTGCTCTGCAAGCTCTCCAGGACAACATAGAATCTGGGGCTCTGTGCTTTCTTTCCTTCTGAACAAGTGTTACTGTTTTCTGCACAAAAGCGATTCTGCGAAGCAATGTGAACACGTCTGCTTCCCAGGCACAGAGAAGGTGCTAGCAAGGAATTCTCTGCCTGCCTTTCCCCAGTGCTCTGCAAGCTCTCCAGGACAACATAGAATCTGGGGCTCTGTGCTTTCTTTCCTTCTGAACAAGTGTTACTGTTTTCTGCACAAAAGCGATTCTGCAAAGCAATGTGAACACTTCTGCTTCCCAGGCACAGAGAAGGTGCTAGCAGGGAATTCTCTGCCTGCCTTTCCCCAGTGCTGTGCAAGCTCTCCAGGACAACATAGAATCTGGGGCTCTGTGCTTTCTTTCCTTCTGAACAAGTGTTACTGTTTTCTGCACAAAAGCGATTCTGCGAAGCAATGTGAACAGGCACAGAGAAAGTGCTAGCAGGGAATTCTCTGCCTGCCTTTCCCCAGTGCTCTGCAAGCTCTCTAGGACAACATAGAATCTGGGGCTCTGTGCTTTCTTTCGTTCTGAACAAGTGTTACTGTTTTCTGCACAAAAGCGATTCTGCGAAGCAATGTGAACAGGCACAGAGAAGGTGCTAGCAAGGAATTCTCTGCCTGCCTTTCCCCAGTGCTGTGCAAGCTCTCCAGGACAACATAGAATCTGGGGCTCTGTGCTTTCTTTCCTTCTGAACAAGTGTTAGTGTTTTCTGCACAAAAGCGATTCTTGCGAAGCAATGTGAACACTTCTGCTTCCCAGGCACAGAGAAGGTGCTAGCAGGGAATTCTCTGCCTGCCTTTCCCCAGTGCTCTGCAAGCTCTCCAGGACAACATAGAATCTGGGGCTCTGTGCTTTCTTTCCTTCTGAACAAGTGTTAGGGTTTTCTGCACAAAAGCGATTCTTGCGAAGCAATGTGAACACTTCTGCTTGCCAGGCACAGAGAAGGTGCTGGCAGGGAATTCTCTGCCTGCCTTTCCCCAGTGCTCTGCAAGCTCTCCAGGACAACATAGAATCTGGGGCTCTGTGCTTTCTTTCCTTCTGAACAAGTGTTACTGTTTTCTGCACAAAAGCGATTCTGCGAAGCAATGTGAACACGTCTGCTTCCCAGGCACAGAGAAGGTGCTAGCAAGGAATTCTCTGCCTGCCTTTCCCCAGTGCTCTGCAAGCTCTCCAGGACAACATAAAATCTGGGGCTCTGTGCTTTCTTTCCTTCTGAACAAGTGTTACTATTTTCTGCACAAAAGCGATTCTTGCGAAGCAATGTGAACACTTCTGCTTCCCAGGCACAGAGAAGGTGCTAGCAGGGAATTCTCTGCCTGCCTTTCCCCAGTGCTCTGCAAGCTCTCCAGGACAACATAGAATCTGGGGCTCTGTGCTTTCTTTCCTTCTGAACAAGTGTTACTGTTTTCTGCACAAAAGCGATTCTGCGAAGCAATGTGAACAGGCACAGAGAAAGTGCTAGCAGGGAATTCTCTGCCTGCCTTTCCCCAGTGCTCTGCAAGCTCTCCAGGACAACATAGAATCTGGGGCTCTGTGCTTTCTTTCGTTCTGAACAAGTGTTACTGTTTTCTGCACAAAAGCGATTCAGCGAAGCAATGTGAACAGGCACAGAGAAGGTGCTATCAGGGAATTCTCTGCCTGCCTTTCCCCAGTGCTCTGCAAGCTCTCCAGGACAACATAAAATCTGGGGCTCTGTGCTTTCTTTCCTTCTGAACAAGTGTTACTGTTTTCTGCACAAAAGCGATTCTGCGAAGCAATGTGAACACTTCTGCTTCCCAGGCACAGAGAAGGTGCTAGCAAGGAATTCTCTGCCTGCCTTTCCCCAGTGCTCTGCAAGCTCTCCAGGACAACAAAAAATCTGGGGCTCTGTGCTTTCTTTCCTTCTGAACAAGTGTTAGTGTTTTCTGCACAAAAGCGATTCTTGCGAAGCAATGTGAACACTTCTGCTTCCCAGGCACAGAGAAGGTGCTATCAGGGTATTCTCTGCCTGCCTTTCCCCAGTGCTCTGCAAGCTCTCCAGGACAACATAGAATTTGGGGCTCAGTGCTTTCTTTCGTTCTGAACAAGTGTTAGTGTTTTCTGCACAAAAGCGATTCTTGCGAAGCAATGTGAACAGTTCTGCTTCCCAGGCACAGAGAAGGTGCTAGCAGGGAATTCTCTGCCTGCCTTTCCCCAGTGCTCTGCAAGCTCTCCAGGACAACATAGAATCTGGGGCTCTGTGCTTTCTTTCCTTCTGAACAAGTGTTACTGTTTTCTGCACAAAAGCGATTCTGCGAAGCAATGTGAACACTTCTGCTTCCCAGGCACAGAGAAGGTGCTATCAGGGTATTCTCTGCCTGCCTTTCCCCAGTGCTCTGCAAGCTCTCCAGGACAACAGCAAATCTGGGGCTCTGTGCTTTCTTTCGTTCTGAACAAGTGTTAGTGTTTTCTGCACAAAAGCGATTCTTGCGAAGCAATGTGAACACTTCTGCTTCCCAGGCACAGAGAAGGTGCTAGCAGGGAATTCTCTGCCTGCCTTTCCCCAGTGCTCTGCAAGCTCTCCAGGACAACATAGAATCTGGGGCTCTGTGCTTTCTTTCCTTCTGAACAAGTGTTAGTGTTTTCTGCACAAAAGCGATTCTTGCGAAGCAATGTGAACACGTCTGCTTCCCAGGCACAGAGAAGGTGCTAGCAGGGAATTCTCTGCCTGCCTTTCCCCAGTGCTCTGCAAGCTCTCCAGGACAACATAGAATCTGGGGCTCTGTGCTTTCTTTCCTTCTGAACAAGTGTTACTGTTTTCTGCACAAAAGCGATTCTGCGAAGCAATGTGAACACGTCTGCTTCCCAGGCACAGAGAAGGTGCTAGCAAGGAATTCTCTGCCTGCCTTTCCCCAGTGCTCTGCAAGCTCTCCAGGACAACATAGAATCTGGGGCTCTGTGCTTTCTTTCCTTCTGAACAAGTGTTACTGTTTTCTGCACAAAAGCGATTCTGCAAAGCAATGTGAACACTTCTGCTTCCCAGGCACAGAGAAGGTGCTAGCAGGGAATTCTCTGCCTGCCTTTCCCCAGTGCTGTGCAAGCTCTCCAGGACAACATAGAATCTGGGGCTCTGTGCTTTCTTTCCTTCTGAACAAGTGTTACTGTTTTCTGCACAAAAGCGATTCTGCGAAGCAATGTGAACAGGCACAGAGAAAGTGCTAGCAGGGAATTCTCTGCCTGCCTTTCCCCAGTGCTCTGCAAGCTCTCCAGGACAACATAGAATCTGGGGCTCTGTGCTTTCTTTCCTTCTGAACAAGTGTTACTGTTTTCTGCACAAAAGCGATTCTGCGAAGCAATGTGAACAGGCACAGAGAAGGTGCTAGCAAGGAATTCTCTGCCTGCCTTTCCCCAGTGCTCTGCAAGCTCTCCAGGACAACAAAAAATCTGGGGCTCTGTGCTTTCTTTCCTTCTGAACAAGTGTTAGTGTTTTCTGCACAAAAGCGATTCTTGCGAAGCAATGTGAACACTTCTGCTTCCCAGGCACAGAGAAGGTGCTAGCAGGGAATTCTCTGCCTGCCTTTCCCCAGTGCTCTGCAAGCTCTCCAGGACAACATAGAATCTGGGGCTCTGTGCTTTCTTTCCTTCTGAACAAGTGTTAGGGTTTTCTGCACAAAAGCGATTCTTGCGAAGCAATGTGAACACTTCTGCTTGCCAGGCACAGAGAAGGTGCTAGCAGGGAATTCTCTGCCTGCCTTTCCCCAGTGCTCTGCAAGCTCTCCAGGACAACATAGAATCTGGGGCTCTGTGCTTTCTTTCCTTCTGAACAAGTGTTACTGTTTTCTGCACAAAAGCGATTCTGCGAAGCAATGTGAACACTTCTGCTTCCCAGGCACAGAGAAGGTGCTAGCAGGGAATTCTCTGCCTGCCTTTCCCCAGTGCTCTGCAAGCTCTCCAGGACAACATAGAATCTGGGGCTCTGTGCTTTCTTTCCTTCTGAACAAGTGTTAGTGTTTTCTGCACAAAAGCGATTCTGCGAAGCAATGTGAACAGGCACAGAGAAAGTGCTAGCAGGGAATTCTCTGCCTGCCTTTCCCCAGTGCTCTGCAAGCTCTCCAGGACAACATAGAATCTGGGGCTCTGTGCTTTCTTTCGTTCTGAACAAGTGTTACTGTTTTCTGCACAAAAGCGATTCTGCGAAGCAATGTGAACAGGCACAGAGAAGGTGCTATCAGGGTATTCTCTGCCTGCCTTTCCCCAGTGCTCTGCAAGCTCTCCAGGACAACATAAAATCTGGGGCTCTGTGCTTTCTTTCCTTCTGAACAAGTGTTACTGTTTTCTGCACAAAAGCGATTCTGCGAAGCAATGTGAACACTTCTGCTTCCCAGGCACAGAGAAGGTGCTAGCAAGGAATTCTCTGCCTGCCTTTCCCCAGTGCTCTGCAAGCTCTCCAGGACAACAAAAAATCTGGGGCTCTGTGCTTTCTTTCCTTCTGAACAAGTGTTAGTGTTTTCTGCACAAAAGCGATTCTTGCGAAGCAATGTGAACACTTCTGCTTCCCAGGCACAGAGAAGGTGCTAGCAGGGAATTCTCTGCCTGCCTTTCCCCAGTGCTCTGCAAGCTCTCCAGGACAACATAGAATCTGGGGCTCTGTGCTTTCTTTCCTTCTGAACAAGTGTTAGTGTTTTCTGCACAAAAGCGATTCTTGCGAAGCAATGTGAACACTTCTGCTTCCCAGGCACAGAGAAGGTGCTAGCAGGGAATTCTCTGCCTGCCTTTCCCCAGTGCTCTGCAAGCTCTCCAGGACAACATAGAATCTGGGGCTCTGTGCTTTCTTTCCTTCTGAACAAGTGTTAGTGTTTTCTGCACAAAAGCGATTCTTGCGAAGCAATGTGAACACTTCTGCTTCCCAGGCACAGAGAAGGTGCTAGCAGGGAATTCTCTGCCTGCCTTTCCCCAGTGCTCTGCAAGCTCTCCAGGACAACATAGAATCTGGGGCTCTGTGCTTTCTTTCCTTCTGAACAAGTGTTAGTGTTTTCTGCACAAAAGCGATTCTGCAAAGCAATGTGAACACGTCTGCTTCCCAGGCACAGAGAAGGTGCTAGCAAGGAATTCTCTGCCTGCCTTTCCCCAGTGCTCTGCAAGCTCTCCAGGACAACATAGAATCTGGGGCTCTGTGCTTTCTTTCCTTCTGAACAAGTGTTACTGTTTTCTGCACAAAAGCGATTCTGCAAAGCAATGTGAACACTTCTGCTTCCCAGGCACAGAGAAGGTGCTAGCAGGGAATTCTCTGCCTGCCTTTCCCCAGTGCTGTGCAAGCTCTCCAGGACAACATAGAATCTGGGGCTCTGTGCTTTCTTTCCTTCTGAACAAGTGTTACTGTTTTCTGCACAAAAGCGATTCTGCGAAGCAATGTGAACAGGCACAGAGAAAGTGCTAGCAGGGAATTCTCTGCCTGCCTTTCCCCAGTGCTCTGCAAGCTCTCTAGGACAACATAGAATCTGGGGCTCTGTGCTTTCTTTCCTTCTGAACAAGTGTTACTGTTTTCTGCACAAAAGCGATTCTGCGAAGCAATGTGAACAGGCACAGAGAAGGTGCTATCAGGGAATTCTCTGCCTGCCTTTCCCCAGTGCTCTGCAAGCTCTCCAGGACAACATAAAATCTGGGGCTCTGTGCTTTCTTTCCTTCTGAACAAGTGTTACTGTTTTCTGCACAAAAGCGATTCTGCGAAGCAATGTGAACACTTTTGCTTCCCAGGCACAGAGAAGGTGCTAGCAAGGAATTCTCTGCCTGCCTTTCCCCAGTGCTCTGCAAGCTCTCCAGGACAACAAAAAATCTGGGGCTCTGTGCTTTCTTTCCTTCTGAACAAGTGTTAGTGTTTTCTGCACAAAAGCGATTCTTGCGAAGCAATGTGAACACTTCTGCTTCCCAGGCACAGAGAAGGTGCTAGCAGGGAATTCTCTGCCTGCCTTTCCCCAGTGCTCTGCAAGCTCTCCAGGACAACATAGAATCTGGGGCTCTGTGCTTTCTTTCCTTCTGAACAAGTGTTACTGTTTTCTGCACAAAAGCGATTCTTGCGAAGCAATGTGAACACTTCTGCTTCCCAGGCACAGAGAAGGTGCTAGCAGGGAATTCTCTGCCTGCCTTTCCCCAGTGCTGTGCAAGCTCTCCAGGACAACATAGAATCTGGGGCTCTGTGCTTTCTTTCCTTCTGAACAAGTGTTACTGTTTTCTGCACAAAAGCGATTCTTGCGAAGCAATGTGAACACTTCTGCTTCCCAGGCACAGAGAAGGTGCTAGCAGGGAATTCTCTGCCTGCCTTTCCCCAGTGCTCTGCAAGCTCTCCAGGACAACATAGAATCTGGGGCTCTGTGCTTTCTTTCCTTCTGAACAAGTGTTAGTGTTTTCTGCACAAAAGCGATTCTGCGAAGCAATGTGAACACTTCTGCTTCCCAGGCACAGAGAAGGTGCTAGCAAGGAATTCTCTGCCTGCCTTTCCCCAGTGCTCTGCAAGCTCTCCAGGACAACAAAAAATCTGGGGCTCTGTGCTTTCTTTCCTTCTGAACAAGTGTTAGTGTTTTCTGCACAAAAGCGATTCTTGCGAAGCAATGTGAACACTTCTGCTTCCCAGGCACAGAGAAGGTGCTAGCAGGGAATTCTCTGCCTGCCTTTCCCCAGTGCTCTGCAAGCTCTCCAGGACAACATAGAATCTGGGGCTCTGTGCTTTCTTTCCTTCTGAACAAGTGTTACTGTTTTCTGCACAAAAGCGATTCTTGCGAAGCAATGTGAACACGTCTGCTTCCCAGGCACAGAGAAGGTGCTAGCAAGGAATTCTCTGCCTGCCTTTCCCCAGTGCTCTGCAAGCTCTCCAGGACAACATAGAATCTGGGGCTCTGTGCTTTCTTTCCTTCTGAACAAGTGTTACTGTTTTCTGCACAAAAGCGATTCTGCAAAGCAATGTGAACACTTCTGCTTCCCAGGCACAGAGAAGGTGCTAGCAGGGAATTCTCTGCCTGCCTTTCCCCAGTGCTGTGCAAGCTCTCCAGGACAACATAGAATCTGGGGCTCTGTGCTTTCTTTCCTTCTGAACAAGTGTTACTGTTTTCTGCACAAAAGCGATTCTGCGAAGCAATGTGAACAGGCACAGAGAAGGTGCTAGCAGGGAATTCTCTGCCTGCCTTTCCCCAGTGCTCTGCAAGCTCTCCAGGACAACATAGAATCTGGGGCTCTGTGCTTTCTTTCCTTCTGAACAAGTGTTACTGTTTTCTGCACAAAAGCGATTCTTGCGAAGCAATGTGAACACTTCTGCTTCCCAGGCACAGAGAAGGTGCTAGCAGGGAATTCTCTGCCTGCCTTTCCCCAGTGCTCTGCAAGCTCTCCAGGACAACATAGAATCTGGGGCTCTGTGCTTTCTTTCCTTCTGAACAAGTGTTACTGTTTTCTGCACAAAAGCGATTCTGCGAAGCAATGTGAACACTTCTGCTTCCCAGGCACAGAGAAGGTGCTAGCAAGGAATTCTCTGCCTGCCTTTCCCCAGTGCTCTGCAAGCTCTCCAGGACAACAAAAAATCTGGGGCTCTGTGCTTTCTTTCCTTCTGAACAAGTGTTAGTGTTTTCTGCACAAAAGCGATTCTTGCGAAGCAATGTGAACACTTCTGCTTCCCAGGCACAGAGAAGGTGCTAGCAGGGAATTCTCTGCCTGCCTTTCCCCAGTGCTCTGCAAGCTCTCCAGGACAACATAGAATCTGGGGCTCTGTGCTTTCTTTCCTTCTGAACAAGTGTTAGTGTTTTCTGCACAAAAGCGATTCTTGCGAAGCAATGTGAACACGTCTGCTTCCCAGGCACAGAGAAGGTGCTAGCAAGGAATTCTCTGCCTGCCTTTCCCCAGTGCTCTGCAAGCTCTCCAGGACAACATAGAATCTGGGGCTCTGTGCTTTCTTTCCTTCTGAACAAGTGTTACTGTTTTCTGCACAAAAGCGATTCTGCAAAGCAATGTGAACACTTCTGCTTCCCAGGCACAGAGAAGGTGCTAGCAGGGAATTCTCTGCCTGCCTTTCCCCAGTGCTGTGCAAGCTCTCCAGGACAACATAGAATCTGGGGCTCTGTGCTTTCTTTCCTTCTGAACAAGTGTTACTGTTTTCTGCACAAAAGCGATTCTGCGAAGCAATGTGAACAGGCACAGAGAAGGTGCTATCAGGGAATTCTCTGCCTGCCTTTCCCCAGTGCTCTGCAAGCTCTCCAGGACAACATAGAATCTGGGGCTCTGTGCTTTCTTTCCTTCTGAACAAGTGTTACTGTTTTCTGCACAAAAGCGATTCTGCGAAGCAATGTGAACACTTCTGCTTCCCAGGCACAGAGAAGGTGCTAGCAAGGAATTCTCTGCCTGCCTTTCCCCAGTGCTCTGCAAGCTCTCCAGGACAACAAAAAATCTGGGGCTCTGTGCTTTCTTTCCTTCTGAACAAGTGTTAGTGTTTTCTGCACAAAAGCGATTCTTGCGAAGCAATGTGAACACTTCTGCTTCCCAGGCACAGAGAAGGTGCTATCAGGGTATTCTCTGCCTGCCTTTCCCCAGTGCTCTGCAAGCTCTCCAGGACAATATAGAATTTGGGGCTCAGTGCTTTCTTTCGTTCTGAACAAGTGTTAGTGTTTTCTGCACAAAAGCGATTCTTGCGAAGCAATGTGAACACTTCTGCTTCCCAGGCACAGAGAAGGTGCTATCAGGGTATTCTCTGCCTGCCTTTCCCCAGTGCTCTGCAAGCTCTCCAGGACAACAGCAAATCTGGGGCTCTGTGCTTTCTTTCCTTCTGAACAAGTGTTAGTGTTTTCTGCACAAAAGCGATTCTTGCGAAGCAATGTGAACACTTCTGCTTCCCAGGCACAGAGAAGGTGCTAGCAGGGAATTCTCTGCCTGCCTTTCCCCAGTGCTCTGCAAGCTCTCTAGGACAACATAGAATCTGGGGCTCTGTGCTTTCTTTCCTTCTGAACAAGTGTTAGTGTTTTCTGCACAAAAGCGATTCTTGCGAAGCAATGTGAACACGTCTGCTTCCCAGGCACAGAGAAGGTGCTAGCAGGGAATTCTCTGCCTGCCTTTCCCCAGTGCTCTGCAAGCTCTCCAGGACAACATAGAATCTGGGGCTCTGTGCTTTCTTTCCTTCTGAACAAGTGTTACTGTTTTCTGCACAAAAGCGATTCTGCAAAGCAATGTGAACACTTCTGCTTCCCAGGCACAGAGAAGGTGCTAGCAGGGAATTCTCTGCCTGCCTTTCCCCAGTGCTGTGCAAGCTCTCCAGGACAACATAGAATCTGGGGCTCTGTGCTTTCTTTCCTTCTGAACAAGTGTTACTGTTTTCTGCACAAAAGCGATTCTGCGAAGCAATGTGAACAGGCACAGAGAAAGTGCTAGCAGGGAATTCTCTGCCTGCCTTTCCCCAGTGCTCTGCAAGCTCTCTAGGACAACATAGAATCTGGGGCTCTGTGCTTTCTTTCGTTCTGAACAAGTGTTACTGTTTTCTGCACAAAAGCGATTCTGCGAAGCAATGTGAACAGGCACAGAGAAGGTGCTAGCAAGGAATTCTCTGCCTGCCTTTCCCCAGTGCTCTGCAAGCTCTCCAGGACAACATAGAATCTGGGGCTCTGTGCTTTCTTTCCTTCTGAACAAGTGTTAGTGTTTTCTGCACAAAAGCGATTCTTGCGAAGCAATGTGAACACTTCTGCTTCCCAGGCACAGAGAAGGTGCTAGCAGGGAATTCTCTGCCTGCCTTTCCCCAGTGCTCTGCAAGCTCTCCAGGACAACATAGAATCTGGGGCTCTGTGCTTTCTTTCCTTCTGAACAAGTGTTAGGGTTTTCTGCACAAAAGCGATTCTTGCGAAGCAATGTGAACACTTCTGCTTGCCAGGCACAGAGAAGGTGCTAGCAGGGAATTCTCTGCCTGCCTTTCCCCAGTGCTCTGCAAGCTCTCCAGGACAACATAGAATCTGGGGCTCTGTGCTTTCTTTCCTTCTGAACAAGTGTTACTGTTTTCTGCACAAAAGCGATTCTGCGAAGCAATGTGAACACGTCTGCTTCCCAGGCACAGAGAAGGTGCTAGCAAGGAATTCTCTGCCTGCCTTTCCCCAGTGCTCTGCAAGCTCTCCAGGACAACATAAAATCTGGGGCTCTGTGCTTTCTTTCCTTCTGAACAAGTGTTACTATTTTCTGCACAAAAGCGATTCTTGCGAAGCAATGTGAACACTTCTGCTTCCCAGGCACAGAGAAGGTGCTAGCAGGGAATTCTCTGCCTGCCTTTCCCCAGTGCTCTGCAAGCTCTCCAGGACAACATAGAATCTGGGGCTCTGTGCTTTCTTTCCTTCTGAACAAGTGTTACTGTTTTCTGCACAAAAGCGATTCTGCGAAGCAATGTGAACAGGCACAGAGAAAGTGCTAGCAGGGAATTCTCTGCCTGCCTTTCCCCAGTGCTCTGCAAGCTCTCCAGGACAACATAGAATCTGGGGCTCTGTGCTTTCTTTCGTTCTGAACAAGTGTTACTGTTTTCTGCACAAAAGCGATTCAGCGAAGCAATGTGAACAGGCACAGAGAAGGTGCTAGCAAGGAATTCTCTGCCTGCCTTTCCCCAGTGCTCTGCAAGCTCTCCAGGACAACAAAAAATCTGGGGCTCTGTGCTTTCTTTCCTTCTGAACAAGTGTTAGTGTTTTCTGCACAAAAGCGATTCTTGCGAAGCAATGTGAACACTTCTGCTTCCCAGGCACAGAGAAGGTGCTAGCAGGGAATTCTCTGCCTGCCTTTCCCCAGTGCTCTGCAAGCTCTCCAGGACAACATAGAATCTGGGGATCAGTGCTTTCTTTCGTTCTGAACAAGTGTTAGTGTTTTCTGCACAAAAGCGATTCTTGCGAAGCAATGTGAACACTTCTGCTTCCCAGGCACAGAGAAGGTGCTATCAGGGAATTCTCTGCCTGCCTTTCCCCAGTGCTCTGCAAGCTCTCCAGGACAACATAGAATCTGGGGCTCTGTGCTTTCTTTCGTTCTGAACAAGTGTTACTGTTTTCTGCACAAAAGCGATTCTGCGAAGCAATGTGAACACTTCTGCTTCCCAGGCACAGAGAAGGTGCTATCAGGGTATTCTCTGCCTGCCTTTCCCCAGTGCTCTGCAAGCTCTACAGGACAACATAAAATCTGGGGCTCTGTGCTTTCTTTCCTTCTGAACAAGTGTTACTGTTTTCTGCACAAAAGCGATTCTTGCGAAGCAATGTGAACACTTCTGCTTCCCAGGCACAGAGAAGGTGCTAGCAGGGAATTCTCTGCCTGCCTTTCCCCAGTGCTGTGCAAGCTCTCCAGGACAACATAGAATCTGGGGCTCTGTGCTTTCTTTCCTTCTGAACAAGTGTTACTGTTTTCTGCACAAAAGCGATTCTTGCGAAGCAATGTGAACACTTCTGCTTCCCAGGCACAGAGAAGGTGCTAGCAGGGAATTCTCTGCCTGCCTTTCCCCAGTGCTCTGCAAGCTCTCCAGGACAACATAGAATCTGGGGCTCTGTGCTTTCTTTCCTTCTGAACAAGTGTTACTGTTTTCTGCACAAAAGCGATTCTGCGAAGCAATGTGAACAGGCACAGAGAAAGTGCTAGCAGGGAATTCTCTGCCTGCCTTTCCCCAGTGCTCTGCAAGCTCTCCAGGACAACATAGAATCTGGGGTTCTGTGCTTTCTTTCCTTCTGAACAAGTGTTAATGTTTTCTGCACAAAAGCGATTCTTGCGAAGCAATGTGAACACTTCTGCTTCCCAGGCACAGAGAAGGTGCTAGCAAGGAATTCTCTGCCTGCCTTTCCCCAGTGCTGTGCAAGCTCTCCAGGACAACAAAAAATCTGGGGCTCTGTGCTTTCTTTCCTTCTGAACAAGTGTTAGTGTTTTCTGCACAAAAGCGATTCTTGCGAAGCAATGTGAACACGTCTGCTTCCCAGGCACAGAGAAGGTGCTAGCAGGGAATTCTCTGCCTGCCTTTCCCCAGTGCTCTGCAAGCTCTCCAGGACAACATAGAATCTGGGGCTCAGTGCTTTCTTTCGTTCTGAACAACTGTTACTGTTTTCTGCACAAAAGCGATTCTTGCGAAGCAATGTGAACACTTCTGCTTCCCAGGCACAGAGAAGGTGCTAGCAGGGAATTCTCTGCCTGTCTTTCCCCAGTGCTCTGCAAGCTCTCCAGGACTACATAAAATCTGGGGCTCTGTGCTTTCTTTCCTTCTGAACAAGTGTTACTGTTTTCTGCACAAAAGCGATTCTGCGAAGCAATGTGAACACTTCTGCTTCCCAGGCACAGAGAAGGTGCTATCAGGGTATTCTCTGCCTGCCTTTCCCCAGTGCTCTGCAAGCTCTCCAGGACAACATAAAATCTGGGGCTCTGTGCTTTCTTTCCTTCTGAACAAGTGTTAGTGTTTTCTGCACAAAAGCGATTCTTGCGAAGCAATGTGAACACTTCTGCTTCCCAGGCACAGAGAAGGTGCTAGCAGGGAATTCTCTGCCTGCCTTTCCCCAGTGCTCTGCAAGCTCTCCAGGACAACATAGAATCTGGGGATCAGTGCTTTCTTTCGTTCTGAACAAGTGTTAGTGTTTTCTGCACAAAAGCGATTCTTGCGAAGCAATGTGAACACTTCTGCTTCCCAGGCACAGAGAAGGTGCTAGCAGGGAATTCTCTGCCTGCCTTTCCCCAGTGCTCTGCAAGCTCTCCAGGACAACATAGAATCTGGGGCTCTGTGCTTTCTTTCCTTCTGAACAAGTGTTACTGTTTTCTGCACAAAAGCGATTCTGCGAAGCAATGTGAACACTTCTGCTTCCCAGGCACAGAGAAGGTGCTATCAGGGTATTCTCTGCCTGCCTTTCCCCAGTGCTCTGCAAGCTCTACAGGACAACATAAAATCTGGGGCTCTGTGCTTTCTTTCCTTCTGAACAAGTGTTAGTGTTTTCTGCACAAAAGCGATTCTTGCGAAGCAATGTGAACACTTCTGCTTCCCAGGCACAGAGAAGGTGCTAGCAGGGAATTCTCTGCCTGCCTTTCCCCAGTGCTCTGCAAGCTCTCCAGGACAACATAGAATCTGGGGCTCTGTGCTTTCTTTCCTTCTGAACAAGTGTTACTGTTTTCTGCACAAAAGCGATTCTTGCGAAGCAATGTGAACACTTCTGCTTCCCAGGCACAGAGAAGGTGCTAGCAGGGAATTCTCTGCCTGCCTTTCCCCAGTGCTCTGCAAGCTCTACAGGACAACATAAAATCTGGGGCTCTGTGCTTTCTTTCCTTCTGAACAAGTGTTACTGTTTTCTGCACAAAAGCGATTCTGCGAAGCAATGTGAACACTTCTGCTTCCCAGGCACAGAGAAGGTGCTAGCAAGGAATTCTCTGCCTGCCTTTCCCCAGTGCTCTGCAAGCTCTCCAGGACAACAAAAAATCTGGGGCTCTGTGCTTTCTTTCCTTCTGAACAAGTGTTAGTGTTTTCTGCACAAAAGCGATTCTTGCGAAGCAATGTGAACACTTCTGCTTCCCAGGCACAGAGAAGGTGCTAGCAGGGAATTCTCTGCCTGCCTTTCCCCAGTGCTCTGCAAGCTCTCCAGGACAACATAGAATCTGGGGATCAGTGCTTTCTTTCGTTCTGAACAAGTGTTAGTGTTTTCTGCACAAAAGCGATTCTTGCGAAGCAATGTGAACACTTCTGCTTCGCAGGCACAGAGAAGGTGCTATCAGGGAATTCTCTGCCTGCCTTTCCCCAGTGCTCTGCAAGCTCTCCAGGACAACATAGAATCTGGGGCTCTGTGCTTTCTTTCGTTCTGAACAAGTGTTACTGCTTTCTGCACAAAAGCGATTCTGCGAAGCAATGTGAACACTTCTGCTTCCCAGGCACAGAGAAGGTGCTATCAGGGTATTCTCTGCCTGCCTTTCCCCAGTGCTCTGCAAGCTCTACAGGACAACATAAAATCTGGGGCTCTGTGCTTTCTTTCCTTCTGAACAAGTGTTAGTGTTTTCTGCACAAAAGCGATTCTTGCGAAGCAATGTGAACACTTCTGCTTCCCAGGCACAGAGAAGGTGCTAGCAGGGAATTCTCTGCCTGCCTTTCCCCAGTGCTGTGCAAGCTCTCCAGGACAACATAGAATCTGGGGCTCTGTGCTTTCTTTCCTTCTGAACAAGTGTTACTGTTTTCTGCACAAAAGCGATTCTTGCGAAGCAATGTGAACACTTCTGCTTGCCAGGCACAGAGAAGGTGCTAGCAGGGAATTCTCTGCCTGCCTTTCCCCAGTGCTCTGCAAGCTCTCCAGGACAACATAGAATCTGGGGCTCTGTGCTTTCTTTCCTTCTGAACAAGTGTTACTGTTTTCTGCACAAAAGCGATTCTGCGAAGCAATGTGAACAGGCACAGAGAAAGTGCTAGCAGGGAATTCTCTGCCTGCCTTTCCCCAGTGCTCTGCAAGCTCTCCAGGACAACATAAAATCTGGGGCTCTGTGCTTTCTTTCCTTCTGAACAAGTGTTAGTGTTTTCTGCACAAAAGCGATTCTTGCGAAGCAATGTGAACACTTCTGCTTCCCAGGCACAGAGAAGGTGCTAGCAAGGAATTCTCTGCCTGCCTTTCCCCAGTGCTGTGCAAGCTCTCCAGGACAACATAGAATCTGGGGCTCTGTGCTTTCTTTCCTTCTGAACAAGTGTTAGTGTTTTCTGCACAAAAGCGATTCTTGCGAAGCAATGTGAACACGTCTGCTTGCCAGGCACAGAGAAGGTGCTAGCAGGGAATTCTCTGCCTGCCTTTCCCCAGTGCTCTGCAAGCTCTCCAGGACAACATAGAATCTGGGGCTCAGTGCTTTCTTTCGTTCTGAACAACTGTTACTGTTTTCTGCACAAAAGCGATTCTTGCGAAGCAATGTGAACACTTCTGCTTCCCAGGCACAGAGAAGGTGCTAGCAGGGAATTCTCTGCCTGCCTTTCCCCAGTGCTCTGCAAGCTCTCCAGGACAACATAAAATCTGGGGCTCTGTGCTTTCTTTCCTTCTGAACAAGTGTTACTGTTTTCTGCACAAAAGCGATTCTGCGAAGCAATGTGAACACTTCTGCTTCCCAGGCACAGAGAAGGTGCTATCAGGGTATTCTCTGCCTGCCTTTCCCCAGTGCTCTGCAAGCTCTCCAGGACAACATAAAATCTGGGGCTCTGTGCTTTCTTTCCTTCTGAACAAGTGTTAGTGTTTTCTGCACAAAAGCGATTCTTGCGAAGCAATGTGAACACTTCTGCTTCCCAGGCACAGAGAAGGTGCTAGCAGGGAATTCTCTGCCTGCCTTTCCCCAGTGCTCTGCAAGCTCTCCAGGACAACATAGAATCTGGGGATCAGTGCTTTCTTTCGTTCTGAACAAGTGTTAGTGTTTTCTGCACAAAAGCGATTCTTGCGAAGCAATGTGAACACTTCTGCTTCCCAGGCACAGAGAAGGTGCTATCAGGGAATTCTCTGCCTGCCTTTCCCCAGTGCTGTGCAAGCTCTCCAGGACAACATAGAATCTGGGGCTCTGTGCTTTCTTTCCTTCTGAACAAGTGTTACTGTTTTCTGCACAAAAGCGATTCTGCGAAGCAATGTGAACACTTCTGCTTCCCAGGCACAGAGAAGGTGCTATCAGGGTATTCTCTGCCTGCCTTTCCCCAGTGCTCTGCAAGCTCTACAGGACAACATAAAATCTGGGGCTCTGTGCTTTCTTTCCTTCTGAACAAGTGTTAGTGTTTTCTGCACAAAAGCGATTCTTGCGAAGCAATGTGAACACTTCTGCTTCCCAGGCACAGAGAAGGTGCTAGCAGGGAATTCTCTGCCTGCCTTTCCCCAGTGCTGTGCAAGCTCTCCAGGACAACATAGAATCTGGGGCTCTGTGCTTTCTTTCCTTCTGAACAAGTGTTACTGTTTTCTGCACAAAAGCGATTCTTGCGAAGCAATGTGAACACTTCTGCTTCCCAGGCACAGAGAAGGTGCTAGCAGGGAATTCTCTGCCTGCCTTTCCCCAGTGCTCTGCAAGCTCTCCAGGACAACATAGAATCTGGGGCTCTGTGCTTTCTTTCCTTCTGAACAAGTGTTACTGTTTTCTGCACAAAAGCGATTCTGCGAAGCAATGTGAACACTTCTGCTTCCCAGGCACAGAGAAGGTGCTATCAGGGTATTCTCTGCCTGCCTTTCCCCAGTGCTCTGCAAGCTCTACAGGACAACATAAAATCTGGGGCTCTGTGCTTTCTTTCCTTCTGAACAAGTGTTAGTGTTTTCTGCACAAAAGCGATTCTTGCGAAGCAATGTGAACACTTCTGCTTCCCAGGCACAGAGAAGGTGCTAGCAGGGAATTCTCTGCCTGCCTTTCCCCAGTGCTGTGCAAGCTCTCCAGGACAACATAGAATCTGGGGCTCTGTGCTTTCTTTCCTTCTGAACAAGTGTTACTGTTTTCTGCACAAAAGCGATTCTTGCGAAGCAATGTGAACACTTCTGCTTGCCAGGCACAGAGAAGGTGCTAGCAGGGAATTCTCTGCCTGCCTTTCCCCAGTGCTCTGCAAGCTCTCCAGGACAACATAGAATCTGGGGCTCTGTGCTTTCTTTCCTTCTGAACAAGTGTTACTGTTTTCTGCACAAAAGCGATTCTGCGAAGCAATGTGAACAGGCACAGAGAAAGTGCTAGCAGGGAATTCTCTGCCTGCCTTTCCCCAGTGCTCTGCAAGCTCTCCAGGACAACATAAAATCTGGGGCTCTGTGCTTTCTTTCCTTCTGAACAAGTGTTAGTGTTTTCTGCACAAAAGCGATTCTTGCGAAGCAATGTGAACACTTCTGCTTCCCAGGCACAGAGAAGGTGCTAGCAAGGAATTCTCTGCCTGCCTTTCCCCAGTGCTGTGCAAGCTCTCCAGGACAACAAAAAATCTGGGGCTCTGTGCTTTCTTTCCTTCTGAACAAGTGTTAGTGTTTTCTGCACAAAAGCGATTCTTGCGAAGCAATGTGAACACGTCTGCTTGCCAGGCACAGAGAAGGTGCTAGCAGGGAATTCTCTGCCTGCCTTTCCCCAGTGCTCTGCAAGCTCTCCAGGACAACATAGAATCTGGGGCTCAGTGCTTTCTTTCGTTCTGAACAACTGTTACTGTTTTCTGCACAAAAGCGATTCTTGCGAAGCAATGTGAACACTTCTGCTTCCCAGGCACAGAGAAGGTGCTAGCAGGGAATTCTCTGCCTGCCTTTCCCCAGTGCTCTGCAAGCTCTCCAGGACAACATAAAATCTGGGGCTCTGTGCTTTCTTTCCTTCTGAACAAGTGTTACTGTTTTCTGCACAAAAGCGATTCTGCGAAGCAATGTGAACACTTCTGCTTCCCAGGCACAGAGAAGGTGCTATCAGGGTATTCTCTGCCTGCCTTTCCCCAGTGCTCTGCAAGCTCTCCAGGACAACATAAAATCTGGGGCTCTGTGCTTTCTTTCCTTCTGAACAAGTGTTAGTGTTTTCTGCACAAAAGCGATTCTTGCGAAGCAATGTGAACACTTCTGCTTCCCAGGCACAGAGAAGGTGCTAGCAGGGAATTCTCTGCCTGCCTTTCCCCAGTGCTCTGCAAGCTCTCCAGGACAACATAGAATCTGGGGATCAGTGCTTTCTTTCGTTCTGAACAAGTGTTAGTGTTTTCTGCACAAAAGCGATTCTTGCGAAGCAATGTGAACACTTCTGCTTCCCAGGCACAGAGAAGGTGCTATCAGGGAATTCTCTGCCTGCCTTTCCCCAGTGCTGTGCAAGCTCTCCAGGACAACATAGAATCTGGGGCTCTGTGCTTTCTTTCCTTCTGAACAAGTGTTACTGTTTTCTGCACAAAAGCGATTCTGCGAAGCAATGTGAACACTTCTGCTTCCCAGGCACAGAGAAGGTGCTATCAGGGTATTCTCTGCCTGCCTTTCCCCAGTGCTCTGCAAGCTCTCCAGGACAACATAAAATCTGGGGCTCTGTGCTTTCTTTCCTTCTGAACAAGTGTTAGTGTTTTCTGCACAAAAGCGATTCTTGCGAAGCAATGTGAACACTTCTGCTTCCCAGGCACAGAGAAGGTGCTAGCAGGGAATTCTCTGCCTGCCTTTCCCCAGTGCTCTGCAAGCTCTCCAGGACAACATAGAATCTGGGGATCAGTGCTTTCTTTCGTTCTGAACAAGTGTTAGTGTTTTCTGCACAAAAGCGATTCTTGCGAAGCAATGTGAACACTTCTGCTTCCCAGGCACAGAGAAGGTGCTATCAGGGAATTCTCTGCCTGCCTTTCCCCAGTGCTGTGCAAGCTCTCCAGGACAACATAGAATCTGGGGCTCTGTGCTTTCTTTCCTTCTGAACAAGTGTTACTGTTTTCTGCACAAAAGCGATTCTGCGAAGCAATGTGAACACTTCTGCTTCCCAGGCACAGAGAAGGTGCTATCAGGGTATTCTCTGCCTGCCTTTCCCCAGTGCTCTGCAAGCTCTACAGGACAACATAAAATCTGGGGCTCTGTGCTTTCTTTCCTTCTGAACAAGTGTTAGTGTTTTCTGCACAAAAGCGATTCTTGCGAAGCAATGTGAACACTTCTGCTTCCCAGGCACAGAGAAGGTGCTAGCAGGGAATTCTCTGCCTGCCTTTCCCCAGTGCTCTGCAAGCTCTCCAGGACAACATAGAATCTGGGGCTCTGTGCTTTCTTTCCTTCTGAACAAGTGTTACTGTTTTCTGCACAAAAGCGATTCTTGCGAAGCAATGTGAACACTTCTGCTTCCCAGGCACAGAGAAGGTGCTAGCAGGGAATTCTCTGCCTGCCTTTCCCCAGTGCTCTGCAAGCTCTCCAGGACAACATAGAATCTGGGGCTCTGTGCTTTCTTTCCTTCTGAACAAGTGTTACTGTTTTCTGCACAAAAGCGATTCTGCGAAGCAATGTGAACACTTCTGCTTCCCAGGCACAGAGAAGGTGCTATCAGGGTATTCTCTGCCTGCCTTTCCCCAGTGCTCTGCAAGCTCTACAGGACAACATAAAATCTGGGGCTCTGTGCTTTCTTTCCTTCTGAACAAGTGTTAGTGTTTTCTGCACAAAAGCGATTCTTGCGAAGCAATGTGAACACTTCTGCTTCCCAGGCACAGAGAAGGTGCTAGCAGGGAATTCTCTGCCTGCCTTTCCCCAGTGCTGTGCAAGCTCTCCAGGACAACATAGAATCTGGGGCTCTGTGCTTTCTTTCCTTCTGAACAAGTGTTACTGTTTTCTGCACAAAAGCGATTCTTGCGAAGCAATGTGAACACTTCTGCTTGCCAGGCACAGAGAAGGTGCTAGCAGGGAATTCTCTGCCTGCCTTTCCCCAGTGCTCTGCAAGCTCTCCAGGACAACATAGAATCTGGGGCTCTGTGCTTTCTTTCCTTCTGAACAAGTGTTACTGTTTTCTGCACAAAAGCGATTCTGCGAAGCAATGTGAACAGGCACAGAGAAAGTGCTAGCAGGGAATTCTCTGCCTGCCTTTCCCCAGTGCTCTGCAAGCTCTCCAGGACAACATAAAATCTGGGGCTCTGTGCTTTCTTTCCTTCTGAACAAGTGTTAGTGTTTTCTGCACAAAAGCGATTCTTGCGAAGCAATGTGAACACTTCTGCTTCCCAGGCACAGAGAAGGTGCTAGCAAGGAATTCTCTGCCTGCCTTTCCCCAGTGCTGTGCAAGCTCTCCAGGACAACAAAAAATCTGGGGCTCTGTGCTTTCTTTCCTTCTGAACAAGTGTTAGTGTTTTCTGCACAAAAGCGATTCTTGCGAAGCAATGTGAACACGTCTGCTTGCCAGGCACAGAGAAGGTGCTAGCAGGGAATTCTCTGCCTGCCTTTCCCCAGTGCTCTGCAAGCTCTCCAGGACAACATAGAATCTGGGGCTCAGTGCTTTCTTTCGTTCTGAACAACTGTTACTGTTTTCTGCACAAAAGCGATTCTTGCGAAGCAATGTGAACACTTCTGCTTCCCAGGCACAGAGAAGGTGCTAGCAGGGAATTCTCTGCCTGCCTTTCCCCAGTGCTCTGCAAGCTCTCCAGGACAACATAAAATCTGGGGCTCTGTGCTTTCTTTCCTTCTGAACAAGTGTTACTGTTTTCTGCACAAAAGCGATTCTGCGAAGCAATGTGAACACTTCTGCTTCCCAGGCACAGAGAAGGTGCTATCAGGGTATTCTCTGCCTGCCTTTCCCCAGTGCTCTGCAAGCTCTCCAGGACAACATAAAATCTGGGGCTCTGTGCTTTCTTTCCTTCTGAACAAGTGTTAGTGTTTTCTGCACAAAAGCGATTCTTGCGAAGCAATGTGAACACTTCTGCTTCCCAGGCACAGAGAAGGTGCTAGCAGGGAATTCTCTGCCTGCCTTTCCCCAGTGCTCTGCAAGCTCTCCAGGACAACATAGAATCTGGGGATCAGTGCTTTCTTTCGTTCTGAACAAGTGTTAGTGTTTTCTGCACAAAAGCGATTCTTGCGAAGCAATGTGAACACTTCTGCTTCCCAGGCACAGAGAAGGTGCTATCAGGGAATTCTCTGCCTGCCTTTCCCCAGTGCTGTGCAAGCTCTCCAGGACAACATAGAATCTGGGGCTCTGTGCTTTCTTTCCTTCTGAACAAGTGTTACTGTTTTCTGCACAAAAGCGATTCTGCGAAGCAATGTGAACACTTCTGCTTCCCAGGCACAGAGAAGGTGCTATCAGGGTATTCTCTGCCTGCCTTTCCCCAGTGCTCTGCAAGCTCTACAGGACAACATAAAATCTGGGGCTCTGTGCTTTCTTTCCTTCTGAACAAGTGTTAGTGTTTTCTGCACAAAAGCGATTCTTGCGAAGCAATGTGAACACTTCTGCTTCCCAGGCACAGAGAAGGTGCTAGCAGGGAATTCTCTGCCTGCCTTTCCCCAGTGCTGTGCAAGCTCTCCAGGACAACATAGAATCTGGGGCTCTGTGCTTTCTTTCCTTCTGAACAAGTGTTAGTGTTTTCTGCACAAAAGCGATTCTTGCGAAGCAATGTGAACACTTCTGCTTCCCAGGCACAGAGAAGGTGCTAGCAGGGAATTCTCTGCCTGCCTTTCCCCAGTGCTCTGCAAGCTCTCCAGGACAACATAGAATCTGGGGCTCTGTGCTTTCTTTCCTTCTGAACAACTGTTACTGTTTTCTGCACAAAAGCGATTCTGCGAAGCAATGTGAACAGGCACAGAGAAAGTGCTAGCAGGGAATTCTCTGCCTGCCTTTCCCCAGCGCTCTGCAAGCTCTCCAGGACAACATAAAATCTGGGGCTCTGTGCTTTCTTTCCTTCTGAACAAGTGTTAGTGTTTTCTGCACAAAAGCGATTCTTGCGAAGCAATGTGAACACTTCTGCTTCCCAGGCACAGAGAAGGTGCTAGCAAGGAATTCTCTGCCTGCCTTTCCCCAGTGCTGTGCAAGCTCTCCAGGACAACAAAAAATCTGGGGCTCTGTGCTTTCTTTCCTTCTGAACAAGTGTTAGTGTTTTCTGCACAAAAGCGATTCTTGCGAAGCAATGTGAACACGTCTGCTTGCCAGGCACAGAGAAGGTGCTAGCAGGGAATTCTCTGCCTGCCTTTCCCCAGTGCTCTGCAAGCTCTCCAGGACAACATAGAATCTGGGGCTCAGTGCTTTCTTTCGTTCTGAACAACTGTTACTGTTTTCTGCACAAAAGCGATTCTTGCGAAGCAATGTGAACACTTCTGCTTCCCAGGCACAGAGAAGGTGCTAGCAGGGAATTCTCTGCCTGCCTTTCCCCAGTGCTCTGCAAGCTCTCCAGGACAACATAGAATCTGGGGCTCTGTGCTTTCTTTCCTTCTGAACAAGTGTTACTGTTTTCTGCACAAAAGCGATTCTGCGAAGCAATGTGAACACTTCTGCTTCCCAGGCACAGAGAAGGTGCTATCAGGGTATTCTCTGCCTGCCTTTCCCCAGTGCTCTGCAAGCTCTCCAGGACAACATAAAATCTGGGGCTCTGTGCTTTCTTTCCTTCTGAACAAGTGTTACTGTTTTCTGCACAAAAGCGATTCTTGAGAAGCAATGTGAACACTTCTGCTTGCCAGGCACAGAGAAGGTGCTAGCAGGGAATTCTCTGCCTGCCTTTCCCCAGTGCTCTGCAAGCTCTCCAGGACTACATAGAATCTGGGGCTCTGTGCTTTCTTTCCTTCTGAACAAGTGTTAGTGTTTTCTGCACAAAAGCGATTCTTGCGAAGCAATGTGAACACTTCTGCTTCCCAGGCACAGAGAAGGTGCTAGCAGGGAATTCTCTGCCTGCCTTTCCCCAGTGCTCTGCAAGCTCTCCAGGACAACATAGAATCTGGGGCTCTGTGCTTTCTTTCCTTCTGAACAAGTGTTACTGTTTTCTGCACAAAAGCGATTCTGCGAAGCAATGTGAACACGTCTGCTTCCCAGGCACAGAGAAGGTGCTAGCAAGGAATTCTCTGCCTGCCTTTCCCCAGTGCTCTGCAAGCTCTCCAGGACAACATAGAATCTGGGGCTCTGTGCTTTCTTTCCTTCTGAACAAGTGTTACTGTTTTCTGCACAAAAGCGATTCTGCGAAGCAATGTGAACAGGCACAGAGAAGGTGCTATCAGGGAATTCTCTGCCTGCCTTTCCCCAGTGCTCTGCAAGCTCTCCAGGACAACATAAAATCTGGGGCTCTGTGCTTTCTTTCCTTCTGAACAAGTGTTACTGTTTTCTGCACAAAAGCGATTCTGCGAAGCAATGTGAACACGTCTGCTTCCCAGGCACAGAGAAGGTGCTAGCAAGGAATTCTCTGCCTGCCTTTCCCCAGTGCTCTGCAAGCTCTCCAGGACAACATAGAATCTGGGGCTCTGTGCTTTCTTTCCTTCTGAACAAGTGTTACTGTTTTCTGCACAAAAGCGATTCTTGCGAAGCAATGTGAACACTTCTGCTTCCCAGGCACAGAGAAGGTGCTAGCAGGGAATTCTCTGCCTGCCTTTCCCCAGTGCTGTGCAAGCTCTCCAGGACAACATAGAATCTGGGGCTCTGTGCTTTCTTTCCTTCTGAACAAGTGTTACTGTTTTCTGCACAAAAGCGATTCTGCGAAGCAATGTGAACACTTCTGCTTCCCAGGCACAGAGAAGGTGCTATCAGGGTATTCTCTGCCTGCCTTTCCCCAGTGCTCTGCAAGCTCTCCAGGACAACATAAAATCTGGGGCTCTGTGCTTTCTTTCCTTCTGAACAAGTGTTAGTGTTTTCTGCACAAAAGCGATTCTTGCGAAGCAATGTGAACACTTCTGCTTCCCAGGCACAGAGAAGGTGCTAGCAGGGAATTCTCTGCCTGCCTTTCCCCAGTGATCTGCAAGCTCTCCAGGACAACATAGAATCTGGGGCTCTGTGCTTTCTTTCCTTCTGAACAAGTGTTAGTGTTTTCTGCACAAAAGCGATTCTTGCGAAGCAATGTGAACACTTCTGCTTCCCAGGCACAGAGAAGGTGCTAGCAGGGAATTCTCTGCCTGCCTTTCCCCAGTGCTCTGCAAGCTCTCCAGGACAACATAGAATCTGGGGCTCTGTGCTTTCTTTCCTTCTGAACAAGTGTTACTGTTTTCTGCACAAAAGCGATTCTGCGAAGCAATGTGAACACTTCTGCTTCCCAGGCACAGAGAAGGTGCTAGCAAGGAATTCTCTGCCTGCCTTTCCCCAGTGCTCTGCAAGCTCTCCAGGACAACATAAAATCTGGGGCTCTGTGCTTTCTTTCCTTCTGAACAAGTGTTAGTGTTTTCTGCACAAAAGCGATTCTTGCGAAGCAATGTGAACACTTCTGCTTCCCAGGCACAGAGAAGGTGCTAGCAGGGAATTCTCTGCCTGCCTTTCCCCAGTGATCTGCAAGCTCTCCAGGACAACATAGAATCTGGGGCTCTGTGCTTTCTTTCCTTCTGAACAAGTGTTACTGTTTTCTGCACAAAAGCGATTCTGCGAAGCAATGTGAACACTTCTGCTTCGCAGGCACAGAGAAGGTGCTAGCAGGGAATTCTCTGCCTGCCTTTCCCCAGTGCTCTGCAAGCTCTCCAGGACAACATAGAATCTGGGGCTCTGTGCTTTCTTTCGTTCTGAACAAGTGTTACTGTTTTCTGCACAAAAGCGATTCTGCGAAGCAATGTGAACAGGCACAGAGAAGGTGCTATCAGGGAATTCTCTGCCTGCCTTTCCCCAGTGCTCTGCAAGCTCTCCAGGACAACATAAAATCTGGGGCTCTGTGCTTTCTTTCCTTCTGAACAAGTGTTACTGTTTTCTGCACAAAAGCGATTCTGCGAAGCAATGTGAACACTTCTGCTTCCCAGGCACAGAGAAGGTGCTAGCAAGGAATTCTCTGCCTGCCTTTCCCCAGTGCTCTGCAAGCTCTCCAGGACAACATAGAATCTGGGGCTCTGTGCTTTCTTTCCTTCTGAACAAGTGTTACTGTTTTCTGCACAAAAGCGATTCTTGCGAAGCAATGTGAACACTTCTGCTTCCCAGGCACAGAGAAGGTGCTAGCAGGGAATTCTCTGCCTGCCTTTCCCCAGTGCTCTGCAAGCTCTCCAGGACAACATAGAATCTGGGGCTCTGTGCTTTCTTTCCTTCTGAACAAGTGTTACTGTTTTCTGCACAAAAGCGATTCTGCGAAGCAATGTGAACACTTCTGCTTCCCAGGCACAGAGAAGGTGCTATCAGGGTATTCTCTGCCTGCCTTTCCCCAGTGCTCTGCAAGCTCTCCAGGACAACATAAAATCTGGGGCTCTGTGCTTTCTTTCCTTCTGAACAAGTGTTAGTGTTTTCTGCACAAAAGCGATTCTTGCGAAGCAATGTGAACACTTCTGCTTCCCAGGCACAGAGAAGGTGCTAGCAGGGAATTCTCTGCCTGCCTTTCCCCAGTGCTCTGCAAGCTCTCCAGGACAACATAGAATCTGGGGCTCTGTGCTTTCTTTCCTTCTGAACAAGTGTTAGTGTTTTCTGCACAAAAGCGATTCTTGCGAAGCAATGTGAACACTTCTGCTTCCCAGGCACAGAGAAGGTGCTAGCAGGGAATTCTCTGCCTGCCTTTCCCCAGTGCTCTGCAAGCTCTCCAGGACAACATAGAATCTGGGGCTCTGTGCTTTCTTTCCTTCTGAACAAGTGTTACTGTTTTCTGCACAAAAGCGATTCTGCGAAGCAATGTGAACACGTCTGCTTCCCAGGCACAGAGAAGGTGCTAGCAAGGAATTCTCTGCCTGCCTTTCCCCAGTGCTCTGCAAGCTCTCCAGGACAACATAAAATCTGGGGCTCTGTGCTTTCTTTCCTTCTGAACAACTGTTACTATTTTCTGCACAAAAGCGATTCTTGCGAAGCAATGTGAACACTTCTGCTTCCCAGGCACAGAGAAGGTGCTAGCAGGGAATTCTCTGCCTGCCTTTCCCCAGTGCTCTGCAAGCTCTCCAGGACAACATAGAATCTGGGGCTCTGTGCTTTCTTTCCTTCTGAACAAGTGTTACTGTTTTCTGCACAAAAGCGATTCTGCGAAGCAATGTGAACAGGCACAGAGAAAGTGCTAGCAGGGAATTCTCTGCCTGCCTTTCCCCAGTGCTCTGCAAGCTCTCCAGGACAACATAGAATCTGGGGCTCTGTGCTTTCTTTCGTTCTGAACAAGTGTTACTGTTTTCTGCACAAAAGCGATTCTGCGAAGCAATGTGAACAGGCACAGAGAAGGTGCTAGCAGGGAATTCTCTGCCTGCCTTTCCCCAGTGCTCTGCAAGCTCTCCAGGACAACATAAAATCTGGGGCTCTGTGCTTTCTTTCCTTCTGAACAAGTGTTAGTGTTTTCTGCACAAAAGCGATTCTTGCGAAGCAATGTGAACACTTCTGCTTCCCAGGCACAGAGAAGGTGCTAGCAGGGAATTATCTGCCTGCCTTTCCCCAGTGCTGTGCAAGCTCTCCAGGACAACATAAAATCTGGGGCTCTGTGCTTTCTTTCCTTCTGAACAACTGTTACTATTTTCTGCACAAAAGCGATTCTTGCGAAGCAATGTGAACACTTCTGCTTCCCAGGCACAGAGAAGGTGCTAGCAGGGAATTCTCTGCCTGCCTTTCCCCAGTGCTCTGCAAGCTCTCCAGGACAACATAGAATCTGGGGCTCTGTGCTTTCTTTCCTTCTGAACAAGTGTTACTGTTTTCTGCACAAAAGCGATTCTGCGAAGAAATGTGAACAGGCACAGAGAAAGTGCTAGCAGGGAATTCTCTGCCTGCCTTTCCCCAGTGCTGTGCAAGCTCTCCAGGACAACATAGAATCTGGGGCTCTGTGCTTTCTTTCGTTCTGAACAAGTGTTAGTGTTTTCTGCACAAAAGCGATTCTGCGAAGCAATGTGAACAGGCACAGAGAAGGTGCTATCAGGGAATTCTCTGCCTGCCTTTCCCCAGTGCTCTGCAAGCTCTCCAGGACAACATAAAATCTGGGGCTCTGTGCTTTCTTTCCTTCTGAACAAGTGTTACTGTTTTCTGCACAAAAGCGATTCTGCGAAGCAATGTGAACACTTCTGCTTCCCAGGCACAGAGAAGGTGCTAGCAAGGAATTCTCTGCCTGCCTTTCCCCAGTGCTCTGCAAGCTCTCCAGGACAACATAGAATCTGGGGCTCTGTGCTTTCTTTCCTTCTGAACAAGTGTTACTGTTTTCTGCACAAAAGCGATTCTGCGAAGCAATGTGAACAGGCACAGAGAAGGTGCTAGCAGGGAATTCTCTGCCTGCCTTTCCCCAGTGCTCTGCAAGCTCTCCAGGACAACATAAAATCTGGGGCTCTGTGCTTTCTTTCCTTCTGAACAAGTGTTAGTGTTTTCTGCACAAAAGCGATTCTTGCGAAGCAATGTGAACACTTCTGCTTCCCAGGCACAGAGAAGGTGCTAGCAGGGAATTCTCTGCCTGCCTTTCCCCAGTGCTGTGCAAGCTCTCCAGGACAACATAAAATCTGGGGCTCTGTGCTTTCTTTCCTTCTGAACAACTGTTACTATTTTCTGCACAAAAGCGATTCTTGCGAAGCAATGTGAACACTTCTGCTTCCCAGGCACAGAGAAGGTGCTAGCAGGGAATTCTCTGCCTGCCTTTCCCCAGTGCTCTGCAAGCTCTCCAGGACAACATAGAATCTGTGGCTCTGTGCTTTCTTTCCTTCTGAACAAGTGTTACTGTTTTCTGCACAAAAGCGATTCTGCGAAGCAATGTGAACAGGCACAGAGAAAGTGCTAGCAGGGAATTCTCTGCCTGCCTTTCCCCAGTGCTCTGCAAGCTCTCCAGGACAACATAGAATCTGGGGCTCTGTGCTTTCTTTCGTTCTGAACAAGTGTTACTGTTTTCTGCACAAAAGCGATTCTGCGAAGCAATGTGAACACTTCTGCTTCCCAGGCACAGAGAAGGTGCTAGCAAGGAATTCTCTGCCTGCCTTTCCCCAGTGCTCTGCAAGCTCTCCAGGACAACATAGAATCTGGGGCTCTGTGCTTTCTTTCCTTCTGAACAAGTGTTACTGTTTTCTGCACAAAAGCGATTCTGCGAAGCAATGTGAACAGGCACAGAGAAGGTGCTAGCAGGGAATTCTCTGCCTGCCTTTCCCCAGTGCTCTGCAAGCTCTCCAGGACAACATAAAATCTGGGGCTCTGTGCTTTCTTTCCTTCTGAACAAGTGTTAGTGTTTTCTGCACAAAAGCGATTCTTGCGAAGCAATGTGAACACGTCTGCTTCCCAGGCACAGAGAAGGTGCTAGCAGGGAATTCTCTGCCTGCCTTTCCCCAGTGCTCTGCAAGCTCTCCAGGACAACATAGAATCTGGGGCTCAGTGCTTTCTTTCGTTCTGAACAACTGTTACTGTTTTCTGCACAAAAGCGATTCTTGCGAAGCAATGTGAACACTTCTGCTTCCCAGGCACAGAGAAGGTGCTAGCAGGGAATTCTCTGCCTGCCTTTCCCCAGTGCTCTGCAAGCTCTCCAGGACAACATAAAATCTGGGGCTCTGTGCTTTCTTTCCTTCTGAACAAGTGTTACTGTTTTCTGCACAAAAGCGATTCTGCGAAGCAATGTGAACACTTCTGCTAACCAGGCACAGAGAAGGTGCTATTAGGGTATTCTCTGCCTGCCTTTCCCCAGTGCTCTGCAAGCTCTCCAGGACAACATAGAATCTGGGGCTCTGTGCTTTCTTTCCTTCTGAACAAGTGTTAGTGTTTTCTGCACAAAAGCGATTCTTGCGAAGCAATGTGAACACTTCTGCTTCCCAGGCACAGAGAAGGTGCTAGCAGGGAATTCTCTGCCTGCCTTTCCCCAGTGCTCTGCAAGCTCTCCAGGACAACATAGAATCTGGGGCTCTGTGCTTTCTTTCGTTCTGAACAAGTGTTAGTGTTTTCTGCACAAAAGCGATTCTTGCGAAGCAATGTGAACACTTCTGCTTCCCAGGCACAGAGAAGGTGCTAGCAGGGAATTCTCTGCCTGCCTTTCCCCAGTGCTCTGCAAGCTCTCCAGGACAACATAGAATCTGGGGCTCTGTGCTTTCTTTCCTTCTGAACAAGTGTTACTGTTTTCTGCACAAAAGCGATTCTTGCGAAGCAATGTGAACACGTCTGCTTGCCAGGCACAGAGAAGGTGCTAGCAGGGAATTCTCTGCCTGCCTTTCCCCAGTGCTCTGCAAGCTCTCCAGGACAACATAGAATCTGGGGCTCAGTGCTTTCTTTCGTTCTGAACAACTGTTACTGTTTTCTGCACAAAAGCGATTCTTGCGAAGCAATGTGAACACTTCTGCTTCCCAGGCACAGAGAAGGTGCTAGCAGGGAATTCTCTGCCTGCCTTTCCCCAGTGCTCTGCAAGCTCTCCAGGACAACATAAAATCTGGGGCTCTGTGCTTTCTTTCCTTCTGAACAAGTGTTACTGTTTTCTGCACAAAAGCGATTCTGCGAAGCAATGTGAACACTTCTGCTTCCCAGGCACAGAGAAGGTGCTATCAGGGTATTCTCTGCCTGCCTTTCCCCAGTGCTCTGCAAGCTCTCCAGGACAACATAAAATCTGGGGCTCTGTGCTTTCTTTCCTTCTGAACAAGTGTTACTGTTTTCTGCACAAAAGCGATTCTTGAGAAGCAATGTGAACACTTCTGCTTCCCAGGCACAGAGAAGGTGCTATCAGGGAATTCTCTGCCTGCCTTTCCCCAGTGCTCTGCAAGCTCTCCAGGACAACATAGAATCTGGGGCTCTGTGCTTTCTTTCCTTCTGAACAAGTGTTAGTGTTTTCTGCACAAAAGCGATTCTTGCGAAGCAATGTGAACACTTCTGCTTCCCAGGCACAGAGAAGGTGCTAGCAGGGAATTCTCTGCCTGCCTTTCCCCAGTGCTCTGCAAGCTCTCCAGGACAACATAGAATCTGGGGCTCTGTGCTTTCTTTCCTTCTGAACAAGTGTTACTGTTTTCTGCACAAAAGCGATTCTGCGAAGCAATGTGAACACGTCTGCTTCCCAGGCACAGAGAAGGTGCTAGCAAGGAATTCTCTGCCTGCCTTTCCCCAGTGCTCTGCAAGCTCTCCAGGACAACATAGAATCTGGGGCTCTGTGCTTTCTTTCCTTCTGAACAAGTGTTACTGTTTTCTGCACAAAAGCGATTCTTCAAAGCAATGTGAACACTTCTGCTTCGCAGGCACAGAGAAGGTGCTAGCAGGGAATTCTCTGCCTGCCTTTCCCCAGTGCTCTGCAAGCTCTCTAGGACAACATAGAATCTGGGGCTCTGTGCTTTCTTTCGTTCTGAACAAGTGTTACTGTTTTCTGCACAAAAGCGATTCTGCGAAGCAATGTGAACAGGCACAGAGAAGGTGCTATCAGGGAATTCTCTGCCTGCCTTTCCCCAGTGCTCTGCAAGCTCTCCAGGACAACATAAAATCTGGGGCTCTGTGCTTTCTTTCCTTCTGAACAAGTGTTACTGTTTTCTGCACAAAAGCGATTCTGCGAAGCAATGTGAACACTTCTGCTTCCCAGGCACAGAGAAGGTGCTAGCAAGGAATTCTCTGCCTGCCTTTCCCCAGTGCTCTGCAAGCTCTCCAGGACAACAAAAAATCTGGGGCTCTGTGCTTTCTTTCCTTCTGAACAAGTGTTAGTGTTTTCTGCACAAAAGCGATTCTTGCGAAGCAATGTGAACACTTCTGCTTCCCAGGCACAGAGAAGGTGCTAGCAGGGAATTCTCTGCCTGCCTTTCCCCAGTGCTCTGCAAGCTCTCCAGGACAACATAGAATCTGGGGCTCTGTGCTTTCTTTCCTTCTGAACAAGTGTTAGTGTTTTCTGCACAAAAGCGATTCTTGCGAAGCAATGTGAACACTTCTGCTTCCCAGGCACAGAGAAGGTGCTAGCAGGGAATTCTCTGCCTGCCTTTCCCCAGTGCTCTGCAAGCTCTCCAGGACAACATAGAATCTGGGGCTCTGTGCTTTCTTTCCTTCTGAACAAGTGTTACTGTTTTCTGCACAAAAGCGATTCTGCGAAGCAATGTGAACACTTCTGCTTCCCAAGCACAGAGAAGGTGCTATCAGGGTATTCTCTGCCTGCCTTTCCCCAGTGCTCTGCAAGCTCTCCAGGACAACATAAAATCTGGGGCTCTGTGCTTTCTTTCCTTCTGAACAAGTGTTAGTGTTTTCTGCACAAAAGCGATTGTTGCGAAGCAATGTGAACACTTCTGCTTCCCAGGCACAGAGAAGGTGCTAGCAGGGAATTCTCTGCCTGCCTTTCCCCAGTGCTCTGCAAGCTCTCCAGGACAACATAGAATCTGGGGCTCTGTGCTTTCTTTCCTTCTGAACAAGTGTTAGTGTTTTCTGCACAAAAGCGATTCTTGCGAAGCAATGTGAACACTTCTGCTTCCCAGGCACAGAGAAGGTGCTAGCAGGGAATTCTCTGCCTGCCTTTCCCCAGTGCTCTGCAAGCTCTCCAGGACAACATAGAATCTGGGGCTCTGTGCTTTCTTTCCTTCTGAACAAGTGTTACTGTTTTCTGCACAAAAGCGATTCTGCGAAGCAATGTGAACACGTCTGCTTCCCAGGCACAGAGAAGGTGCTAGCAAGGAATTCTCTGCCTGCCTTTCCCCAGTGCTCTGCAAGCTCTCCAGGACAACATAAAATCTGGGGCTCTGTGCTTTCTTTCCTTCTGAACAACTGTTACTATTTTCTGCACAAAAGCGATTCTTGCGAAGCAATGTGAACACTTCTGCTTCCCAGGCACAGAGAAGGTGCTAGCAGGGAATTCTCTGCCTGCCTTTCCCCAGTGCTCTGCAAGCTCTCCAGGACAACATAGAATCTGGGGCTCTGTGCTTTCTTTCCTTCTGAACAAGTGTTACTGTTTTCTGCACAAAAGCGATTCTGCGAAGCAATGTGAACAGGCACAGAGAAAGTGCTAGCAGGGAATTCTCTGCCTGCCTTTCCCCAGTGCTCTGCAAGCTCTCCAGGACAACATAGAATCTGGGGCTCTGTGCTTTCTTTCGTTCTGAACAAGTGTTACTGTTTTCTGCACAAAAGCGATTCTGCGAAGCAATGTGAACAGGCACAGAGAAGGTGCTAGCAGGGAATTCTCTGCCTGCCTTTCCCCAGTGCTCTGCAAGCTCTCCAGGACAACATAAAATCTGGGGCTCTGTGCTTTCTTTCCTTCTGAACAAGTGTTAGTGTTTTCTGCACAAAAGCGATTCTTGCGAAGCAATGTGAACACTTCTGCTTCCCAGGCACAGAGAAGGTGCTAGCAGGGAATTCTCTGCCTGCCTTTCCCCAGTGCTGTGCAAGCTCTCCAGGACAACATAAAATCTGGGGCTCTGTGCTTTCTTTCCTTCTGAACAACTGTTACTATTTTCTGCACAAAAGCGATTCTTGCGAAGCAATGTGAACACTTCTGCTTCCCAGGCACAGAGAAGGTGCTAGCAGGGAATTCTCTGCCTGCCTTTCCCCAGTGCTCTGCAAGCTCTCCAGGACAACATAGAATCTGGGGCTCTGTGCTTTCTTTCGTTCTGAACAAGTGTTACTGTTTTCTGCACAAAAGCGATTCTGCGAAGCAATGTGAACAGGCACAGAGAAAGTGCTAGCAGGGAATTCTCTGCCTGCCTTTCCCCAGTGCTCTGCAAGCTCTCCAGGACAACATAGAATCTGGGGCTCTGTGCTTTCTTTCGTTCTGAACAAGTGTTAGTGTTTTCTGCACAAAAGCGATTCTGCGAAGCAATGTGAACAGGCACAGAGAAGGTGCTAGCAAGGAATTCTCTGCCTGCCTTTCCCCAGTGCTCTGCAAGCTCTCCAGGACAACATAGAATCTGGGGCTCTGTGCTTTCTTTCCTTCTGAACAAGTGTTACTGTTTTCTGCACAAAAGCGATTCTGCGAAGCAATGTGAACAGGCACAGAGAAGGTGCTAGCAGGGAATTCTCTGCCTGCCTTTCCCCAGTGCTCTGCAAGCTCTCCAGGACAACATAAAATCTGGGGCTCTGTGCTTTCTTTCCTTCTGAACAAGTGTTAGTGTTTTCTGCACAAAAGCGATTCTTGCGAAGCAATGTGAACACTTCTGCTTCCCAGGCACAGAGAAGGTGCTAGCAAGGAATTCTCTGCCTGCCTTTCCCCAGTGCTGTGCAAGCTCTCCAGGACAACAAAAAATCTGGGGCTCTGTGCTTTCTTTCCTTCTGAACAAGTGTTAGTGTTTTCTGCACAAAAGCGATTCTTGCGAAGCAATGTGAACACGTCTGCTTCCCAGGCACAGAGAAGGTGCTAGCAGGGAATTCTCTGCCTGCCTTTCCCCAGTGCTCTGCAAGCTCTCCAGGACAACATAGAATCTGGGGCTCAGTGCTTTCTTTCGTTCTGAACAACTGTAACTGTTTTCTGCACAAAAGCGATTCTTGCGAAGCAATGTGAACACTTCTGCTTCCCAGGCACAGAGAAGGTGCTAGCAGGGAATTCTCTGCCTGCCTTTCCCCAGTGCTCTGCAAGCTCTCTAGGACAACATAAAATCTGGGGCTCTGTGCTTTCTTTCCTTCTGAACAAGTGTTACTGTTTTCTGCACAAAAGCGATTCTGCGAAGCAATGTGAACACTTCTGCTTCCCAGGCACAGAGAAGGTGCTATTAGGGTATTCTCTGCCTGCCTTTCCCCAGTGCTCTGCAAGCTCTCCAGGACAACATAGAATCTGGGGCTCTGTGCTTTCTTTCCTTCTGAACAAGTGTTAGTGTTTTCTGCACAAAAGCGATTCTTGCGAAGCAATGTGAACACTTCTGCTTCCCAGGCACAGAGAAGGTGCTAGCAGGGAATTCTCTGCCTGCCTTTCCCCAGTGCTCTGCAAGCTCTCCAGGACAACATAGAATCTGGGGCTCTGTGCTTTCTTTCCTTCTGAACAAGTGTTAGTGTTTTCTGCACAAAAGCGATTCTTGCGAAGCAATGTGAACACTTCTGCTTCCCAGGCACAGAGAAGGTGCTAGCAGGGAATTCTCTGCCTGCCTTTCCCCAGTGCTCTGCAAGCTCTCCAGGACAACATAGAATCTGGGGCTCTGTGCTTTCTTTCCTTCTGAACAAGTGTTACTGTTTTCTGCACAAAAGCGATTCTGCGAAGCAATGTGAACACGTCTGCTTCCCAGGCACAGAGAAGGTGCTAGCAAGGAATTCTCTGCCTGCCTTTCCCCAGTGCTCTGCAAGCTCTCCAGGACAACATAGAATCTGGGGCTCTGTGCTTTCTTTCCTTCTGAACAAGTGTTACTGTTTTCTGCACAAAAGCGATTCTGCAAAGCAATGTGAACACTTCTGCTTCGCAGGCACAGAGAAGGTGCTAGCAGGGAATTCTCTGCCTGCCTTTCCCCAGTGCTCTGCAAGCTCTCCAGGACAACATAGAATCTGGGGCTCTGTGCTTTCTTTCGTTCTGAACAAGTGTTACTGTTTTCTGCACAAAAGCGATTCTGCGAAGCAATGTGAACAGGCACAGAGAAGGTGCTAGCAGGGAATTCTCTGCCTGCCTTTCCCCAGTGCTCTGCAAGCTCTCCAGGACAACATAAAATCTGGGGCTCTGTGCTTTCTTTCCTTCTGAACAAGTGTTACTGTTTTCTGCACAAAAGCGATTCTGCGAAGCAATGTGAACACTTCTGCTTCCCAGGCACAGAGAAGGTGCTAGCAAGGAATTCTCTGCCTGCCTTTCCCCAGTGCTCTGCAAGCTCTCCAGGACAACAAAAAATCTGGGGCTCTGTGCTTTCTTTCCTTCTGAACAAGTGTTAGTGTTTTCTGCACAAAAGCGATTCTTGCGAAGCAATGTGAACACTTCTGCTTCCCAGGCACAGAGAAGGTGCTAGCAGGGAATTCTCTGCCTGCCTTTCCCCAGTGCTCTGCAAGCTCTCCAGGACAACATAGAATCTGGGGCTCTGTGCTTTCTTTCCTTCTGAACAAGTGTTACTGTTTTCTGCACAAAAGCGATTCTTGCGAAGCAATGTGAACACTTCTGCTTCCCAGGCACAGAGAAGGTGCTAGCAGGGAATTCTCTGCCTGCCTTTCCCCAGTGCTCTGCAAGCTCTCCAGGACAACATAGAATCTGGGGCTCTGTGCTTTCTTTCGTTCTGAACAAGTGTTACTGTTTTCTGCACAAAAGCGATTCTGCGAAGCAATGTGAACACTTCTGCTTCCCAGGCACAGAGAAGGTGCTATCAGGGTATTCTCTGCCTGCCTTTCCCCAGTGCTCTGCAAGCTCTCCAGGACAACATAAAATCTGGGGCTCTGTGCTTTCTTTCCTTCTGAACAAGTGTTACTGTTTTCTGCACAAAAGCGATTCTTGCGAAGCAATGTGAACACTTCTGCTTCCCAGGCACAGAGAAGGTGCTAGCAGGGAATTCTCTGCCTGCCTTTCCCCAGTGCTCTGCAAGCTCTCCAGGACAACATAGAATCTGGGGCTCTGTGCTTTCTTTCCTTCTGAACAAGTGTTAGTGTTTTCTGCACAAAAGCGATTCTTGCAAAGCAATGTGAACACTTCTGCTTCCCAGGCACAGAGAAGGTGCTAGCAGGGAATTCTCTGCCTGCCTTTCCCCAGTGCTCTGCAAGCTCTCCAGGACAACATAGAATCTGGGGCTCTGTGCTTTCTTTCCTTCTGAACAAGTGTTACTGTTTTCTGCACAAAAGCGATTCTGCGAAGCAATGTGAACACGTCTGCTTCCCAGGCACAGAGAAGGTGCTAGCAAGGAATTCTCTGCCTGCCTTTCCCCAGTGCTCTGCAAGCTCTCCAGGACAACATAAAATCTGGGGCTCTGTGCTTTCTTTCCTTCTGAACAACTGTTACTATTTTCTGCACAAAAGCAATTCTTGCGAAGCAATGTGAACACTTCTGCTTCCCAGGCACAGAGAAGGTGCTAGCAGGGAATTCTCTGCCTGCCTTTCCCCAGTGCTCTGCAAGCTCTCCAGGACAACATAGAATCTGGGGCTCTGTGCTTTCTTTCGTTCTGAACAAGTGTTACTGTTTTCTGCACAAAAGCGATTCTGCGAAGCAATGTGAACAGGCACAGAGAAGGTGCTAGCAGGGAATTCTCTGCCTGCCTTTCCCCAGTGCTCTGCAAGCTCTCCAGGACAACATAAAATCTGGGGCTCTGTGCTTTCTTTCCTTCTGAACAAGTGTTACTGTTTTCTGCACAAAAGCGATTCTGCGAAGCAATGTGAACACTTCTTCTTCCCAGGCACAGAGAAGGTGCTAGCAAGGAATTCTCTGCCTGCCTTTCCCCAGTGCTCTGCAAGCTCTCCAGGACAACAAAAAATCTGGGGCTCTGTGCTTTCTTTCCTTCTGAACAAGTGTTACTGTTTTCTGCACAAAAGCGATTCTTGCGAAGCAATGTGAACACTTCTGCTTCCCAGGCACAGAGAAGGTGCTAGCAGGGAATTCTCTGCCTGCCTTTCCCCAGTGCTCTGCAAGCTCTCCAGGACAACATAGAATCTGGGGCTCAGTGCTTTCTTTCCTTCTGAACAAGTGTTAGTGTTTTCTGCACAAAAGCGATTCTTGCGAAGCAATGTGAACACTTCTGCTTCCCAGGCACAGAGAAGGTGCTATCAGGGAATTCTCTGCCTGCCTTTCCCCAGTGCTCTGCAAGCTCTCCAGGACAACATAGAATCTGGGGCTCTGTGCTTTCTTTCCTTCTGAACAAGTGTTACTGTTTTCTGCACAAAAGCGATTCTGCGAAGCAATGTGAACACTTCTGCTTCCCAGGCACAGAGAAGGTGCTATCAGGGTATTCTCTGCCTGCCTTTCCCCAGTGCTCTGCAAGCTCTCCAGGACAACATAAAATCTGGGGCTCTGTGCTTTCTTTCCTTCTGAACAAGTGTTAGTGTTTTCTGCACAAAAGCGATTCTTGCGAAGCAATGTGAACACTTCTGCTTCCCAGGCACAGAGAAGGTGCTAGCAGGGAATTCTCTGCCTGCCTTTCCCCAGTGCTCTGCAAGCTCTCCAGGACAACATAGAATCTGGGGCTCTGTGCTTTCTTTCCTTCTGAACAAGTGTTAGTGTTTTCTGCACAAAAGCGATTCTTGCGAAGCAATGTGAACACTTCTGCTTCCCAGGCACAGAGAAGGTGCTAGCAGGGAATTCTCTGCCTGCCTTTCCCCAGTGCTCTGCAAGCTCTCCAGGACAACATAGAATCTGGGGCTCTGTGCTTTCTTTCCTTCTGAACAAGTGTTACTGTTTTCTGCACAAAAGCGATTCTGCAAAGCAATGTGAACAGGCACAGAGAAAGTGCTAGCAGGGAATTCTCTGCCTGCCTTTCCCCAGTGCTCTGCAAGCTCTCCAGGACAACATAGAATCTGGGGCTCTGTGCTTTCTTTCGTTCTGAACAAGTGTTAGTGTTTTCTGCACAAAAGCGATTCTGCGAAGCAATGTGAACAGGCACAGAGAAGGTGCTATCAGGGAATTCTCTGCCTGCCTTTCCCCAGTGCTCTGCAAGCTCTCCAGGACAACATAAAATCTGGGGCTCTGTGCTTTCTTTCCTTCTGAACAAGTGTTACTGTTTTCTGCACAAAAGCGATTCTGCGAAGCAATGTGAACACTTCTGCTTCCCAGGCACTGAGAAGGTGCTAGCAAGGAATTCTCTGCCTGCCTTTCCCCAGTGCTCTGCAAGCTCTCCAGGACAACAAAAAATCTGGGGCTCTGTGCTTTCTTTCCTTCTGAACAAGTGTTAGTGTTTTCTGCACAAAAGCGATTCTTGCGAAGCAATGTGAACACTTCTGCTTCCCAGGCACAGAGAAGGTGCTAGCAGGGAATTCTCTGCCTGCCTTTCCCCAGTGCTCTGCAAGCTCTCCAGGACAACATAGAATCTGGGGCTCAGTGCTTTCTTTCGTTCTGAACAAGTGTTAGTGTTTTCTGCACAAAAGCGATTCTTGCGAAGCAATGTGAACACTTCTGCTTCCCAGGCACAGAGAAGGTGCTAGCAGGGAATTCTCTGCCTGCCTTTCCCCAGTGCTCTGCAAGCTCTCCAGGACAACATAGAATGAGGGCTCTGTGCTTTCTTTCGTTCTAAACAAGTGTTACTGTTTTCTGCACAAAAGCGATTCTGCGAAGCAATGTGAACACTTCTGCTTCCCAGGCACAGAGAAAGTGCTATCAGGGTATTCTCTGCCTGCCTTTCCCCAGTGCTCTGCAAGCTCTCCAGGACAACATAAAATCTGGGGCTCTGTGCTTTCTTTCCTTCTGAACAAGTGTTACTGTTTTCTGCACAAAAGCGATTCTTGCGAAGCAATGTGAACACTTCTGCTTCCCAGGCACAGAGAAGGTGCTAGCAGGGAATTCTCTGCCTGCCTTTCCCCAGTGCTCTGCAAGCTCTCCAGGACAACACAGAATCTGGGGCTCTGTGCTTTCTTTCCTTCTGAACAAGAGTTAGTGTTTTCTGCACAAAAGCGATTCTTGCGAAGCAATGTGAACACTTCTGCTTCCCAGGCACAGAGAAGGTGCTATCAGGGAATTCTCTGCCTGCCTTTCCCCAGTGCTCTGCAAGCTCTCCAGGACAACATAGAATCTGGGGCTCTGTGCTTTCTTTCCTTCTGAACAAGTGTTACTGTTTTCTGCACAAAAGCGATTCTGCGAAGCAATGTGAACACGTCTGCTTCCCAGGCACAGAGAAGGTGCTAGCAAGGAATTCTCTGCCTGCCTTTCCCCAGTGCTCTGCAAGCTCTCCAGGACAACATAAAATCTGGGGCTCTGTGCTTTCTTTCCTTCTGAACAAGTGTTAGTGTTTTCTGCACAAAAGCGATTCTTGCGAAGCAATGTGAACACTTCTGCTTCCCAGGCACAGAGAAGGTGCTAGCAGGGAATTCTCTGCCTGCCTTTCCCCAGTGCTCTGCAAGCTCTCCAGGACAACATAGAATCTGGGGCTCTGTGCTTTCTTTCCTTCTGAACAAGTGTTACTGTTTTCTGCACAAAAGCGATTCTGCGAAGCAATGTGAACAGGCACAGAGAAAGTGCTAGCAGGGAATTCTCTGCCTGCCTTTCCCCAGTGCTCTGCAAGCTCTCCAGGACAACATAGAATCTGGGGCTCTGTGCTTTCTTTCGTTCTGAACAAGTGTTACTGTTTTCTGCACAAAAGCGATTCTGCGAAGCAATGTGAACAGGCACAGAGAAGGTGCTAGCAGGGAATTCTCTGCCTGCCTTTCCCCAGTGCTCTGCAAGCTCTCCAGGACAACATAAAATCTGGGGCTCTGTGCTTTCTTTCCTTCTGAACAAGTGTTAGTGTTTTCTGCACAAAAGCGATTCTTGCGAAGCAATGTGAACACTTCTGCTTCCCAGGCACAGAGAAGGTGCTAGCAGGGAATTCTCTGCCTGCCTTTCCCCAGTGCTGTGCAAGCTCTCCAGGACAACAAAAAATCTGGGGCTCTGTGCTTTCTTTCCTTCTGAACAAGTGTTAGTGTTTTCTGCACAAAAGCGATTCTTGCGAAGCAATGTGAACACGTCTGCTTCCCAGGCACAGAGAAGGTGCTAGCAGGGAATTCTCTGCCTGCCTTTCCCCAGTGCTCTGCAAGCTCTCCAGGACAACATAGAATCTGGGGCTCAGTGCTTTCTTTCGTTCTGAACAACTGTTACTGTTTTCTGCACAAAAGCGATTCTTGCGAAGCAATGTGAACACTTCTGCTTCCCAGGCACAGAGAAGGTGCTAGCAGGGAATTCTCTGCCTGCCTTTCCCCAGTGCTCTGCAAGCTCTCCAGGACAACATAAAATCTGGGGCTCTGTGCTTTCTTTCCTTCTGAACAAGTGTTACTGTTTTCTGCACAAAAGCGATTCTGCGAAGCAATGTGAACACTTCTGCTTCCCAGGCACAGAGAAGGTGCTATCAGGGTATTCTCTGCCTGTCTTTCCCCAGTGCTCTGCAAGCTCTCCAGGACAACATAGAATCTGGGGCTCTGTGCTTTCTTTCCTTCTGAACAAGTGTTAGTGTTTTCTGCACAAAAGCGATTCTTGCGAAGCAATGTGAACACTTCTGCTTCCCAGGCACAGAGAAGGTGCTAGCAGGGAATTCTCTGCCTGCCTTTCCCCAGTGCTCTGCAAGCTCTCCAGGACAACATAGAATCTGGGGCTCTGTGCTTTCTTTCCTTCTGAACAAGTGTTAGTGTTTTCTGCACAAAAGCGATTCTTGCGAAGCAATGTGAACACTTCTGCTTCCCAGGCACAGAGAAGGTGCTAGCAGGGAATTCTCTGCCTGCCTTTCCCCAGTGCTCTGCAAGCTCTCCAGGACAACATAGAATCTGGGGCTCTGTGCTTTCTTTCCTTCTGAACAAGTGTTAGTGTTTTCTGCACAAAAGCGATTCTGCGAAGCAATGTGAACACGTCTGCTTCCCAGGCACAGAGAAGGTGCTAGCAAGGAATTCTCTGCCTGCCTTTCCCCAGTGCTCTGCAAGCTCTCCAGGACAACATAGAATCTGGGGCTCTGTGCTTTCTTTCCTTCTGAACAAGTGTTACTGTTTTCTGCACAAAAGCGATTCTGCAAAGCAATGTGAACACTTCTGCTTCGCAGGCACAGAGAAGGTGCTAGCAGGGAATTCTCTGCCTGCCTTTCCCCAGTGCTCTGCAAGCTCTCCAGGACAACATAGAATCTGGGGCTCTGTGCTTTCTTTCGTTCTGAACAAGTGTTACTGTTTTCTGCACAAAAGCGATTCTGCGAAGCAATGTGAACAGGCACAGAGAAGGTGCTATCAGGGAATTCTCTGCCTGCCTTTCCCCAGTGCTCTGCAAGCTCTCCAGGACAACATAAAATCTGGGGCTCTGTGCTTTCTTTCCTTCTGAACAAGTGTTAGTGTTTTCTGCACAAAAGCGATTCTTGCGAAGCAATGTGAACACTTCTGCTTCCCAGGCACAGAGAAGGTGCTAGCAGGGAATTCTCTGCCTGCCTTTCCCCAGTGCTCTGCAAGCTCTCCAGGACAACATAGAATCTGGGGCTCTGTGCTTTCTTTCCTTCTGAACAAGTGTTACTGTTTTCTGCACAAAAGCGATTCTTGCGAAGCAATGTGAACACTGCTGCTTCCCAGGCACAGAGAAGGTGCTAGCAGGGAATTCTCTGCCTGCCTTTCCCCAGTGCTCTGCAAGCTCTCCAGGACAACATAGAATCTGGGGCTCTGTGCTTTCTTTCCTTCTGAACAAGTGTTACTGTTTTCTGCACAAAAGCGATTCTGCGAAGCAATGTGAACACTTCTGCTTCCCAGGCACAGAGAAGGTGCTAGCAGGGAATTCTCTGCCTGCCTTTCCCCAGTGCTCTGCAAGCTCTCCAGGACAACATAGAATCTGGGGCTCTGTGCTTTCTTTCCTTCTGAACAAGTGTTACTGTTTTCTGCACAAAAGCGATTCTGCGAAGCAATGTGAACACGTCTGCTTCCCAGGCACAGAGAAGGTGCTAGCAAGGAATTCTCTGCCTGCCTTTCCCCAGTGCTCTGCAAGCTCTCCAGGACAACAAAAAATCTGGGGCTCTGTGCTTTCTTTCCTTCTGAACAAGTGTTAGTGTTTTCTGCACAAAAGCGATTCTTGCGAAGCAATGTGAACACTTCTGCTTCCCAGGCACAGAGAAGGTGCTAGCAGGGAATTCTCTGCCTGCCTTTCCCCAGTGCTCTGCAAGCTCTCCAGGACAACATAGAATCTGGGCTCAGTGCTTTCTTTCGTTCTGAACAAGTGTTAGTGTTTTCTGCACAAAAGAGATTCTTGCGAAGCAATGTGAACACTTCTGCTTCCCAGGCACAGACAACGTGCTATCAGGGAATTCTCTGCCTGCCTTTCCCCAGTGCTCTGCAAGCTCTCCAGGACAACATAGAATCTGGGGCTCTGTGCTTTCTTTCCTTCTGAACAAGTGTTACTGTTTTCTGCACAAAAGCGATTCTGCGAAGCAATGTGAACACTTCTGCTTCCCAGGCACAGAGAAGGTGCTATCAGGGTATTCTCTGCCTGCCTTTCCCCAGTGCTCTGCAAGCTCTCCAGGACAACATAAAATCTGGGGCTCTGTGCTTTCTTTCCTTCTGAACAAGTGTTAGTGTTTTCTGCACAAAAGCGATTCTTGCGAAGCAATGTGAACACTTCTGCTTCCCAGGCACAGAGAAGGTGCTAGCAGGGAATTCTCTGCCTGCCTTTCCCCAGTGCTCTGCAAGCTCTCCAGGACAACATAGAATCTGGGGCTCTGTGCTTTCTTTCCTTCTGAACAAGTGTTAGTGTTTTCTGCACAAAAGCGATTCTTGCGAAGCAATGTGAACACTTCTGCTTCCCAGGCACAGAGAAGGTGCTAGCAGGGAATTCTCTGCCTGCCTTTCCCCAGTGCTCTGCAAGCTCTCCAGGACAACATAGAATCTGGGGCTCTGTGCTTTCTTTCCTTCTGAACAAGTGTTACTGTTTTCTGCACAAAAGCAATTCTGCGAAGCAATGTGAACAGGCACAGAGAAAGTGCTAGCAGGGAATTCTCTGCCTGCCTTTCCCCAGTGCTCTGCAAGCTCTCCAGGACAACATAGAATCTGGGGCTCTGTGCTTTCTTTCGTTCTGAACAAGTGTTAGTGTTTTCTGCACAAAAGCGATTCTGCGAAGCAATGTGAACAGGCACAGAGAAGGTGCTATCAGGGAATTCTCTGCCTGCCTTTCCCCAGTGCTCTGCAAGCTCTCCAGGACAACAAAAAATCTGGGGCTCTGTGCTTTCTTTCCTTCTGAACAAGTGTTAGTGTTTTCTGCACAAAAGCGATTCTTGCGAAGCAATGTGAACACTTCTGCTTCCCAGGCACAGAGAAGGTGCTAGCAGGGAATTCTCTGCCTGCCTTTCCCCAGTGCTCTGCAAGCTCTCCAGGACAACATAGAATCTGGGGCTCTGTGCTTTCTTTCGTTCTGAACAAGTGTTACTGTTTTCTGCACAAAAGCGATTCTGCGAAGCAATGTGAACACTTCTGCTTCCCAGGCACAGAGAAGGTGCTATCAGGGTATTCTCTGCCTGCCTTTCCCCAGTGCTCTGCAAGCTCTCCAGGACAACACAGAATCTGGGGCTCTGTGCTTTCTTTCCTTCTGAACAAGTGTTAGTGTTTTCTGCACAAAAGCGATTCTTGCGAAGCAATGTGAACACTTCTGCTTCCCAGGCACAGAGAAGGTGCTAGCAGGGAATTCTCTGCCTGCCTTTCCCCAGTGCTCTGCAAGCTCTCCAGGACAACACAGAATCTGGGGCTCTGTGCTTTCTTTCCTTCTGAACAAGTGTTAGTGTTTTCTGCACAAAAGCGATTCTTGCGAAGCAATGTGAACACTTCTGCTTCCCAGGCACAGAGAAGGTGCTAGCAGGGAATTCTCTGCCTGCCTTTCCCCAGTGCTGTGCAAGCTCTCCAGGACAACATAGAATCTGGGGCTCTGTGCTTTCTTTCCTTCTGAACAAGTGTTACTGTTTTCTGCACAAAAGCGATTCTGCGAAGCAATGTGAACACGTCTGCTTCCCAGGCACAGAGAAGGTGCTAGCAAGGAATTCTCTGCCTGCCTTTCCCCAGTGCTCTGCAAGCTCTCCAGGACAACATAAAATCTGGGGCTCTGTGCTTTCTTTCCTTCTGAACAAGTGTTAGTGTTTTCTGCACAAAAGCGATTCTTGCGAAGCAATGTGAACACTTCTGCTTCCCAGGCACAGAGAAGGTGCTAGCAGGGAATTCTCTGCCTGCCTTTCCCCAGTGCTCTGCAAGCTCTCCAGGACAACATAGAATCTGGGGCTCTGTGCTTTCTTTCCTTCTGAACAAGTGTTACTGTTTTCTGCACAAAAGCGATTCTGCGAAGCAATGTGAACAGGCACAGAGAAAGTGCTAGCAGGGAATTCTCTGCCTGCCTTTCCCCAGTGCTCTGCAAGCTCTCCAGGACAACATAGAATCTGGGGCTCTGTGCTTTCTTTCGTTCTGAACAAGTGTTACTGTTTTCTGCACAAAAGCGATTCTGCGAAGCAATGTGAACAGGCACAGAGAAGGTGCTAGCAGGGAATTCTCTGCCTGCCTTTCCCCAGTGCTCTGCAAGCTCTCCAGGACAACATAAAATCTGGGGCTCTGTGCTTTCTTTCCTTCTGAACAAGTGTTAGTGTTTTCTGCACAAAAGCGATTCTTGCGAAGCAATGTGAACACTTCTGCTTCCCAGGCACAGAGAAGGTGCTAGCAGGGAATTCTCTGCCTGCCTTTCCCCAGTGCTGTGCAAGCTCTCCAGGACAACAAAAAATCTGGGGCTCTGTGCTTTCTTTCCTTCTGAACAAGTGTTAGTGTTTTCTGCACAAAAGCGATTCTTGCGAAGCAATGTGAACACGTCTGCTTCCCAGGCACAGAGAAGGTGCTAGCAGGGAATTCTCTGCCTGCCTTTCCCCAGTGCTCTGCAAGCTCTCCAGGACAACATAGAATCTGGGGCTCAGTGCTTTCTTTCGTTCTGAACAACTGTTACTGTTTTCTGCACAAAAGCGATTCTTGCGAAGCAATGTGAACACTTCTGCTTCCCAGGCACAGAGAAGGTGCTAGCAGGGAATTCTCTGCCTGCCTTTCCCCAGTGCTCTGCAAGCTCTCCAGGACAACATAAAATCTGGGGCTCTGTGCTTTCTTTCCTTCTGAACAAGTGTTACTGTTTTCTGCACAAAAGCGATTCTGCGAAGCAATGTGAACACTTCTGCTTCCCAGGCACAGAGAAGGTGCTATCAGGGTATTCTCTGCCTGTCTTTCCCCAGTGCTCTGCAAGCTCTCCAGGACAACATAGAATCTGGGGCTCTGTGCTTTCTTTCCTTCTGAACAAGTGTTAGTGTTTTCTGCACAAAAGCGATTCTTGCGAAGCAATGTGAACACTTCTGCTTCCCAGGCACAGAGAAGGTGCTAGCAGGGAATTCTCTGCCTGCCTTTCCCCAGTGCTCTGCAAGCTCTCCAGGACAACATAGAATCTGGGGCTCTGTGCTTTCTTTCCTTCTGAACAAGTGTTAGTGTTTTCTGCACAAAAGCGATTCTTGCGAAGCAATGTGAACACTTCTGCTTCCCAGGCACAGAGAAGGTGCTAGCAGGGAATTCTCTGCCTGCCTTTCCCCAGTGCTCTGCAAGCTCTCCAGGACAACATAGAATCTGGGGCTCTGTGCTTTCTTTCGTTCTGAACAAGTGTTACTGTTTTCTGCACAAAAGCGATTCTGCGAAGCAATGTGAACACGTCTGCTTCCCAGGCACAGAGAAGGTGCTAGCAAGGAATTCTCTGCCTGCCTTTCCCCAGTGCTCTGCAAGCTCTCCAGGACAACATAGAATCTGGGGCTCTGTGCTTTCTTTCCTTCTGAACAAGTGTTACTGTTTTCTGCACAAAAGCGATTCTGCAAAGCAATGTGAACACTTCTGCTTCGCAGGCACAGAGAAGGTGCTAGCAGGGAATTCTCTGCCTGCCTTTCCCCAGTGCTCTGCAAGCTCTCTAGGACAACATAGAATCTGGGGCTCTGTGCTTTCTTTCTTTCTGAACAAGTGTTACTGTTTTCTGCACAAAAGCGATTCTGCGAAGCAATGTGAACAGGCACAGAGAAGGTGCTATCAGGGAATTCTCTGCCTGCCTTTCCCCAGTGCTCTGCAAGCTCTCCAGGACAACATAAAATCTGGGGCTCTGTGCTTTCTTTCCTTCTGAACAAGTGTTAGTGTTTTCTGCACAAAAGCGATTCTTGCGAAGCAATGTGAACACTTCTGCTTCCCAGGCACAGAGAAGGTGCTAGCAGGGAATTCTCTGCCTGCCTTTCCCCAGTGCTCTGCAAGCTCTCCAGGACAACATAGAATCTGGGGCTCTGTGCTTTCTTTCCTTCTGAACAAGTGTTACTGTTTTCTGCACAAAAGCGATTCTTGCGAAGCAATGTGAACACTTCTGCTTCCCAGGCACAGAGAAGGTGCTAGCAGGGAATTCTCTGCCTGCCTTTCCCCAGTGCTCTGCAAGCTCTCCAGGACAACATAGAATCTGGGGCTCTGTGCTTTCTTTCCTTCTGAACAAGTGTTACTGTTTTCTGCACAAAAGCGATTCTGTGAAGCAATGTGAACACTTCTGCTTCCCAGGCACAGAGAAGGTGCTAGCAGGGAATTCTCTGCCTGCCTTTCCCCAGTGCTCTGCAAGCTCTCCAGGACAACATAGAATCTGGGGCTCTGTGCTTTCTTTCCTTCTGAACAAGTGTTACTGTTTTCTGCACAAAAGCGATTCTGAGAAGCAATGTGAACACGTCTGCTTCCCAGGCACAGAGAAGGTGCTAGCAAGGAATTCTCTGCCTGCCTTTCCCCAGTGCTCTGCAAGCTCTCCAGGACAACATAAAATCTGGGGCTCTGTGCTTTCTTTCCTTCTGAACAACTGTTACTATTTTCTGCACAAAAGCGATTCTTGCGAAGCAATGTGAACACTTCTGCTTCCCAGGCACAGAGAAGGTGCTAGCAGGGAATTCTCTGCCTGCCTTTCCCCAGTGCTCTGCAAGCTCTCCAGGACAACATAGAATCTGGGGCTCTGTGCTTTCTTTCCTTCTGAACAAGTGTTACTGTTTTCTGCACAAAAGCGATTCTGCGAAGCAATGTGAACACTTCTGCTTCCCAGGCACAGAGAAGGTGCTAGCAAGGAATTCTCTGCCTGCCTTTCCCCAGTGCTCTGCAAGCTCTCCAGGACAACATAGAATCTGGGGCTCTGTGCTTTCTTTCGTTCTGAACAAGTGTTAGTGTTTTCTGCACAAAAGCGATTCTTGCGAAGCAATGTGAACACTTCTGCTTCCCAGGCACAGAGAAGGTGCTATCAGGGAATTCTCTGCCTGCCTTTCCCCAGTGCTCTGCAAGCTCTCCAGGACAACATAGAATCTGGGGCTCTGTGCTTTCTTTCCTTCTGAACAAGTGTTACTGTTTTCTGCACAAAAGCGATTCTGCGAAGCAATGTGAACACTTCTGCTTCCCAGGCACAGAGAAGGTGCTATCAGGGTATTCTCTGCCTGCCTTTCCCCAGTGCTCTGCAAGCTCTCCAGGACAACATAAAATCTGGGGCTCTGTGCTTTCTTTCCTTCTGAACAAGTGTTAGTGTTTTCTGCACAAAAGCGATTCTTGCGAAGCAATGTGAACACTTCTGCTTCCCAGGCACAGAGAAGGTGCTAGCAGGGAATTCTCTGCCTGCCTTTCCCCAGTGCTCTGCAAGCTCTCCAGGACAACATAGAATCTGGGGCTCTGTGCTTTCTTTCCTTCTGAACAAGTGTTAGTCTTTTCTGCACAAAAGCGATTCTTGCGAAGCAATGTGAACACTTCTGCTTCCCAGGCACAGAGAAGGTGCTAGCAGGGAATTCTCTGCCTGTCTTTCCCCAGTGCTCTGCAAGCTCTCCAGGACAACATAGAATCTGGGGCTCTGTGCTTTCTTTCCTTCTGAACAAGTGTTACTGCTTTCTGCACAAAAGCGATTCTGCGAAGCAATGTGAACAGGCACAGAGAAGGTGCTAGCAGGGAATTCTCTGCCTGCCTTTCCCCAGTGCTCTGCAAGCTCTCCAGGACAACATAGAATCTGGGGCTCTGTGCTTTCTTTCGTTCTGAACAAGTGTTAGTGTTTTCTGCACAAAAGCGATTCTGCGAAGCAATGTGAACACTTCTGCTTCCCAGGCACAGAGAAGGTGCTAGCAAGGAATTCTTTGCCTGCCTTTCCTCCGTGCTCTGCAAGCTCTCCAGGACAACAAAAAATCTGGGGCTCTGTGCTTTCTTTCCTTCTGAACAAGTGTTAGTGTTTTCTGCACAAAAGCGATTCTTGCGAAGCAATGTGAACACTTCTGCTTCCCAGGCACAGAGAAGGTGCTAGCAGGGAATTCTCTGCCTGCCTTTCCCCAGTGCTCTGCAAGCTCTCCAGGACAACATAGAATCTGGGGCTCAGTGCTTTCTTTCGTTCTGAACAAGTGTTAGTGTTTTCTGCACAAAAGCGATTCTTGCGAAGCAATGTGAACACTTCTGCTTCCCAGGCACAGAGAAGGTGCTAGCAGGGAATTCTCTGCCTGCCTTTCCCCAGTGCTCTGCAAGCTCTCCAGGACAACATAGAATCTGGGGCTCTGTGCTTTCTTTCCTTCTGAACAAGTGTTACTGTTTTCTGCACAAAAGCGATTCTGCGAAGCAATGTGAACACTTCTGCTTCCCAGGCACAGAGAAGGTGCTATCAGGGTATTCTCTGCCTGCCTTTCCCCAGTGCTCTGCAAGCTCTCCAGGACAACATAAAATCTGGGGCTCTGTGCTTTCTTTCCTTCTGAACAAGTGTTACTGTTTTCTGCACAAAAGCGATTCTTGCGAAGCAATGTGAACACTTCTGCTTCCCAGGCACAGAGAAGGTGCTAGCAGGGAATTCTCTGCCTGCCTTTCCCCAGTGCTCTGCAAGCTATCCAGGACAACACAGAATCTGGGGCTCTGTGCTTTCTTTCCTTCTGAACAAGTGTTAGTGTTTTCTGCACAAAAGCGATTCTTGCAAAGCAATGTGAACACTTCTGCTTCCCAGGCACAGAGAAGGTGCTAGCAGGGAATTCTCTGCCTGCCTTTCCCCAGTGCTCTGCAAGCTCTCCAGGACAACATAGAATCTGGGGCTCTGTGCTTTCTTTCCTTCTGAACAAGTGTTACTGTTTTCTGCACAAAAGCGATTCTGCGAAGCAATGTGAACACGTCTGCTTCCCAGGCACAGAGAAGGTGCTAGCAAGGAATTCTCTGCCTGCCTTTCCCCAGTGCTCTGCAAGCTCTCCAGGACAACATAAAATCTGGGGCTCTGTGCTTTCTTTCCTTCTGAACAAGTGTTAGTGTTTTCTGCACAAAAGCGATTCTTGCGAAGCAATGTGAACACTTCTGCTTCCCAGGCACAGAGAAGGTGCTAGCAGGGAATTCTCTGCCTGCCTTTCCCCAGTGCTCTGCAAGCTCTCCAGGACAACATAGAATCTGGGGCTCTGTGCTTTCTTTCCTTCTGAACAAGTGTTACTGTTTTCTGCACAAAAGCGATTTTGCGAAGCAATGTGAACAGGCACAGAGAAAGTGCTAGCAGGGAATTCTCTGCCTGCCTTTCCCCAGTGCTCTGCAAGCTCTCCAGGACAACATAGAATCTGGGGCTCTGTGCTTTCTTTCGTTCTGAACAACTGTTACTGTTTTCTGCACAAAAGCGATTCTGCGAATCAATGTGAACAGGCACAGAGAAGGTGCTATCAGGGAATTCTCTGCCTGCCTTTCCCCAGTGCTCTGCAAGCTCTCCAGGACAACATAAAATCTGGGGCTCTGTGCTTTCTTTCCTTCTGAACAAGTGTTACTGTTTTCTGCACAAAAGCGATTCTGCGAAGCAATGTGAACACTTCTGCTTCCCAGGCACAGAGAAGGTGCTAGCAAGGAATTCTCTGCCTGCCTTTCCCCAGTGCTCTGCAAGCTCTCCAGGACAACATAGAATCTGGGGCTCTGTGCTTTCTTTCCTTCTGAACAAGTGTTACTGTTTTCTGCACAAAAGCGATTCTGCGAAGCAATGTGAACACTTCTGCTTCCCAGGCACAGAGAAGGTGCTATCAGGGTATTCTCTGCCTGCCTTTCCCCAGTGCTCTGCAAGCTCTCCAGGACAACATAAAATCTGGGGCTCTGTGCTTTCTTTCCTTCTGAACAAGTGTTACTGTTTTCTGCACAAAAGCGATTCTTGCGAAGCAATGTGAACACTTCTGCTTCCCAGGCACAGAGAAGGTGCTAGCAGGGAATTCTCTGCCTGCCTTTCCCCAGTGCTCTGCAAGCTCTCCAGGACAACACAGAATCTGGGGCTCTGTGCTTTCTTTCCTTCTGAACAAGTGTTAGTGTTTTCTGCACAAAAGCGATTCTTGCGAAGCAATGTGAACACTTCTGCTTCCCAGGCACAGAGAAGGTGCTAGCAGGGAATTCTCTGCCTGCCTTTCCCCAGTGCTCTGCAAGCTCTCCAGGACAACATAGAATCTGGGGCTCTGTGCTTTCTTTCCTTCTGAACAAGTGTTACTGTTTTCTGCACAAAAGCGATTCTGCGAAGCAATGTGAACACGTCTGCTTCCCAGGCACAGAGAAGGTGCTAGCAAGGAATTCTCTGCCTGCCTTTCCCCAGTGCTCTGCAAGCTCTCCAGGACAACATAAATTCTGGGGCTCTGTGCTTTCTTTCCTTCTGAACAAGTGTTAGTGTTTTCTGCACAAAAGCGATTCTGCGAAGCAATGTGAACACGTCTGCTTCCCAGGCACAGAGAAGGTGCTAGCAGGGAATTCTCTGCCTGCCTTTCCCCAGTGCTGTGCAAGCTCTCCAGGACAACATAGAATCTGGGGCTCTGTGCTTTCTTTCGTTCTGAACAAGTGTTACTGTTTTCTGCACAAAAGCGATTCTGCGAAGCAATGTGAACAGGCACAGAGAAAGTGCTAGCAGGGAATTCTCTGCCTGCCTTTCCCCAGTGCTCTGCAAGCTCTCCAGGACAACATAGAATCTGGGGCTCTGTGCTTTCTTTCCTTCTGAACAAGTGTTACTGTTTTCTGCACAAAAGCGATTCTGCGAAGCAATGTGAACAGGCACAGAGAAGGTGCTATCAGGGAATTCTCTGCCTGCCTTTCCCCAGTGCTCTGCAAGCTCTCCAGGACAACATAGAATCTGGGGCTCTGTGCTTTCTTTCCTTCTGAACAAGTGTTACTGTTTTCTGCACAAAAGCGATTCTGCGAAGCAATGTGAACACTTCTGCTTCCCAGGCACAGAGAAGGTGCTAGCAAGGAATTCTCTGCCTGCCTTTCCCCAGTGCTCTGCAAGCTCTCCAGGACAACAAAAAATCTGGGGCTCTGTGCTTTCTTTCCTTCTGAACAAGTGTTAGTGTTTTCTGCACAAAAGCGATTCTTGCGAAGCAATGTGAACACTTCTGCTTCCCAGGCACAGAGAAGGTGCTAGCAGGGAATTCTCTGCCTGCCTTTCCCCAGTGCTCTGCAAGCTCTCCAGGACAACATAGAATCTGGGGCTCAGTGCTTTCTTTCGTTCTGAACAAGTGTTAGTGTTTTCTGCACAAAAGCGATTCTTGCGAAGCAATGTGAACACTTCTGCTTCCCAGGCACAGAGAAGGTGCTAGCAGGGAATTCTCTGCCTGCCTTTCCCCAGTGCTCTGCAAGCTCTGCAGGACAACATAGAATCTGGGGCTCTGTGCTTTCTTTCCTTCTGAACAAGTGTTACTGTTTTCTGCACAAAAGCGATTCTGCGAAGCAATGTGAACACTTCTGCTTCCCAGGCACAGAGAAGGTGCTATCAGGGTATTCTCTGCCTGCCTTTCCCCAGTGCTCTGCAAGCTCTCCAGGACAACATAAAATCTGGGGCTCTGTGCTTTCTTTCCTTCTGAACAAGTGTTAGTGTTTTCTGCACAAAAGCGATTCTTGCGAAGCAATGTGAACACTTCTGCTTCCCAGGCACAGAGAAGGTGCTAGCAGGGAATTCTCTGCCTGCCTTTCCCCAGTGCTCTGCAAGCTCTCCAGGACAACATAGAATCTGGGGCTCTGTGCTTTCTTTCCTTCTGAACAAGTGTTAGTGTTTTCTGCACAAAAGCGATTCTTGCGAAGCAATGTGAACACTTCTGCTTCCCAGGCACAGAGAAGGTGCTAGCAGGGAATTCTCTGCCTGCCTTTCCCCAGTGCTCTGCAAGCTCTCCAGGACAACATAGAATCTGGGGCTCTGTGCTTTCTTTCCTTCTGAACAAGTGTTACTGTTTTCTGCACAAAAGCGATTCTGCCAAGCAATGTGAACACTTCTGCTTCCCAGGCACAGAGAAGGTGCTAGCAAGGAATTCTCTGCCTGCCTTTCCCCAGTGCTCTGCAAGCTCTCCAGGACAACAAAAAATCTGGGGCTCTGTGCTTTCTTTCCTTCTGAACAAGTGTTAGTGTTTTCTGCACAAAAGCGATTCTTGCGAAGCAATGTGAACACTTCTGCTTCCCAGGCACAGAGAAGGTGCTAGCAGGGAATTCTCTGCCTGCCTTTCCCCAGTGCTCTGCAAGCTCTCCAGGACAACATAGAATCTGGGGCTCAGTGCTTTCTTTCGTTCTGAACAAGTGTTAGTGTTTTCTGCACAAAAGCGATTCTTGCGAAGCAATGTGAACACTTCTGCTTCCCAGGCACAGAGAAGGTGCTAGCAGGGAATTCTCTGCCTGCCTTTCCCCAGTGCTCTGCAAGCTCTCCAGGACAACATAGAATCTGGGGCTCTGTGCTTTCTTTCCTTCTGAACAAGTGTTACTGTTTTCTGCACAAAAGCGATTCTGCGAAGCAATGTGAACACTTCTGCTTCCCAGGCACAGAGAAGGTGCTAGCAGGGAATTCTCTGCCTGCCTTTCCCCAGTGCTCTGCAAGCTCTCCAGGACAACATAAAATCTGGGGCTCTGTGCTTTCTTTCCTTCTGAACAAGTGTTAGTGTTTTCTGCACAAAAGCGATTCTTGCGAAGCAATGTGAACACTTCTGCTTCCCAGGCACAGAGAAGGTGCTAGCAGGGAATTCTCTGCCTGCCTTTCCCCAGTGCTCTGCAAGCTCTCCAGGACAACATAGAATCTGGGGCTCTGTGCTTTCTTTCCTTCTGAACAAGTGTTAGTGTTTTCTGCACAAAAGCGATTCTTGCGAAGCAATGTGAACACTTCTGCTTCCCAGGCACAGAGAAGGTGCTAGCAGGGAATTCTCTGCCTGCCTTTCCCCAGTGCTGTGCAAGCTCTCCAGGACAACATAGAATCTGGGGCTCTGTGCTTTCTTTCCTTCTGAACAAGTGTTACTGTTTTCTGCACAAAAGCGATTCTGCGAAGCAATGTGAACACGTCTGCTTCCCAGGCACAGAGAAGGTGCTAGCAAGGAATTCTCTGCCTGCCTTTCCCCAGTGCTCTGCAAGCTCTCCAGGACAACATAAAATCTGGGGCTCTGTGCTTTCTTTCCTTCTGAACAAGTGTTACTGTTTTCTGCACAAAAGCGATTCTTGCGAAGCAATGTGAACACTTCTGCTTCCCAGGCACAGAGAAGGTGCTAGCAGGGAATTCTCTGCCTGCCTTTCCCCAGTGCTCTGCAAGCTCTCCAGGACAACATAGAATCTGGGGCTCTGTGCTTTCTTTCCTTCTGAACAAGTGTTACTGTTTTCTGCACAAAAGCGATTCTGCGAAGCAATGTGAACAGGCACAGAGAAAGTGCTAGCAGGGAATTCTCTGCCTGCCTTTCCCCAGTGCTGTGCAAGCTCTCCAGGACAACATAGAATCTGGGGCTCTGTGCTTTCTTTCCTTCTGAACAAGTGTTACTGTTTTCTGCACAAAAGCGATTCTGCGAAGCAATGTGAACACGTCTGCTTCCCAGGCACAGAGAAGGTGCTAGCAAGGAATTCTCTGCCTGCCTTTCCCCAGTGCTCTGCAAGCTCTCCAGGACAACATAAAATCTGGGGCTCTGTGCTTTCTTTCCTTCTGAACAAGTGTTACTGTTTTCTGCACAAAAGCGATTCTTGCGAAGCAATGTGAACACTTCTGCTTCCCAGGCACAGAGAAGGTGCTAGCAGGGAATTCTCTGCCTGCCTTTCCCCAGTGCTCTGCAAGCTCTCCAGGACAACATAGAATCTGGGGCTCTGTGCTTTCTTTCCTTCTGAACAAGTGTTACTGTTTTCTGCACAAAAGCGATTCTGCGAAGCAATGTGAACAGGCACAGAGAAAGTGCTAGCAGGGAATTCTCTGCCTGCCTTTCCCCAGTGCTCTGCAAGCTCTCCAGGACAACATAGAATCTGGGGCTCTGTGCTTTCTTTCGTTCTGAACAAGTGTTAGTGTTTTCTGCACAAAAGCGATTCTGCGAAGCAATGTGAACACTTCTGCTTCCCAGGCACAGAGAAGGTGCTAGCAAGGAATTCTCTGCCTGCCTTTCCCCAGTGCTCTGCAAGCTCTCCAGGACAACAAAAAATCTGGGGCTCTGTGCTTTCTTTCCTTCTGAACAAGTGTTAGTGTTTTCTGCACAAAAGCGATTCTTGCGAAGCAATGTGAACACTTCTGCTTCCCAGGCACAGAGAAGGTGCTAGCAGGGAATTCTCTGCCTGCCTTTCCCCAGTGCTCTGCAAGCTCTCCAGGACAACATAGAATCTGGGGCTCAGTGCTTTCTTTCGTTCTGAACAAGTGTTAGTGTTTTCTGCACAAAAGCGATTCTTGCGAAGCAATGTGAACACTTCTGCTTCCCAGGCACAGAGAAGGTGCTAGCAGGGAATTCTCTGCCTGCCTTTCCCCAGTGCTCTGCAAGCTCTCCAGGACAACATAGAATCTGGGGCTCTGTGCTTTCTTTCCTTCTGAACAAGTGTTACTGTTTTCTGCACAAAAGCGATTCTGCGAAGCAATGTGAACACTTCTGCTTCCCAGGCACAGAGAAGGTGCTATCAGGGTATTCTCTGCCTGCCTTTCCCCAGTGCTCTGCAAGCTCTCCAGGACAACATAAAATCTGGGGCTCTGTGCTTTCTTTCCTTCTGAACAAGTGTTACTGTTTTCTGCACAAAAGCGATTCTTGCGAAGCAATGTGAACACTTCTGCTTCCCAGGCACAGAGAAGGTGCTAGCAGGGAATTCTCTGCCTGCCTTTCCCCAGTGCTCTGCAAGCTCTCCAGGACAACATAGAATCTGGGGCTCTGTGCTTTCTTTCCTTCTGAACAAGTGTTAGTGTTTTCTGCACAAAAGCGATTCTTGCGAAGCAATGTGAACACTTCTGCTTCCCAGGCACAGAGAAGGTGCTAGCAGGGAATTCTCTGCCTGCCTTTCCCCAGTGCTCTGCAAGCTCTCCAGGACAACATAGAATCTGGGGCTCTGTGCTTTCTTTCCTTCTGAACAAGTGTTACAGTTTTCTGCACAAAAGCGATTCTGCGAAGCAATGTGAACACGTCTGCTTCCCAGGCACAGAGAAGGTGCTAGCAAGGAATTCTCTGCCTGCCTTTCCCCAGTGCTCTGCAAGCTCTCCAGGACAACATAGAATCTGGGGCTCTGTGCTTTCTTTCCTTCTGAACAAGTGTTAGTGTTTTCTGCACAAAAGCGATTCTTGCGAAGCAATGTGAACACTTCTGCTTCCCAGGCACAGAGAAGGTGCTAGCAGGGAATTCTCTGCCTGCCTTTCCCCAGTGCTCTGCAAGCTCTCCAGGACAACATAGAATCTGGGGCTCTGTGCTTTCTTTCCTTCTGAACAAGTGTTACTGTTTTCTGCACAAAAGCGATTTTGCGAAGCAATGTGAACAGGCACAGAGAAAGTGCTAGCAGGGAATTCTCTGCCTGCCTTTCCCCAGTGCTCTGCAAGCTCTCCAGGACAACATAGAATCTGGGGCTCTGTGCTTTCTTTCGTTCTGAACAACTGTTACTGTTTTCTGCACAAAAGCGATTCTGCGAAGCAATGTGAACAGGCACAGAGAAGGTGCTATCAGGGAATTCTCTGCCTGCCTTTCCCCAGTGCTCTGCAAGCTCTCCAGGACAACATAAAATCTGGGGCTCTGTGCTTTCTTTCCTTCTGAACAAGTGTTACTGTTTTCTGCACAAAAGCGATTCTGCGAAGCAATGTGAACACTTCTGCTTCCCAGGCACAGAGAAGGTGCTAGCAAGGAATTCTCTGCCTGCCTTTCCCCAGTGCTCTGCAAGCTCTCCAGGACAACATAGAATCTGGGGCTCTGTGCTTTCTTTCCTTCTGAACAAGTGTTACTGTTTTCTGCACAAAAGCGATTCTGCGAAGCAATGTGAACACTTCTGCTTCCCAGGCACAGAGAAGGTGCTATCAGGGTATTCTCTGCCTGCCTTTCCCCAGTGCTCTGCAAGCTCTCCAGGACAACATAAAATCTGGGGCTCTGTGCTTTCTTTCCTTCTGAACAAGTGTTACTGTTTTCTGCACAAAAGCGATTCTTGCGAAGCAATGTGAACACTTCTGCTTCCCAGGCACAGAGAAGGTGCTAGCAGGGAATTCTCTGCCTGCCTTTCCCCAGTGCTCTGCAAGCTCTCCAGGACAACACAGAATCTGGGGCTCTGTGCTTTCTTTCCTTCTGAACAAGTGTTAGTGTTTTCTGCACAAAAGCGATTCTTGCGAAGCAATGTGAACACTTCTGCTTCCCAGGCACAGAGAAGGTGCTAGCAGGGAATTCTCTGCCTGCCTTTCCCCAGTGCTCTGCAAGCTCTCCAGGACAACATAGAATCTGGGGCTCTGTGCTTTCTTTCGTTCTGAACAAGTGTTACTGTTTTCTGCACAAAAGCGATTCTGCGAAGCAATGTGAACAGGCACAGAGAAAGTGCTAGCAGGGAATTCTCTGCCTGCCTTTCCCCAGTGCTCTGCAAGCTCTCCAGGACAACATAGAATCTGGGGCTCTGTGCTTTCTTTCCTTCTGAACAAGTGTTACTGTTTTCTGCACAAAAGCGATTCTGCGAAGCAATGTGAACAGGCACAGAGAAGGTGCTATCAGGGAATTCTCTGCCTGCCTTTCCCCAGTGCTCTGCAAGCTCTCCAGGACAACATAGAATCTGGGGCTCTGTGCTTTCTTTCCTTCTGAACAAGTGTTACTGTTTTCAGCACAAAAGCGATTCTGCGAAGCAATGTGAACACTCCTGCTTCCCAGGCACAGAGAAGGTGCTAGCAAGGAATTCTCTGCCTGCCTTTCCCCAGTGCTCTGCAAGCTCTCCAGGACAACAAAAAATCTGGGGCTCTGTGCTTTCTTTCCTTCTGAACAAGTGTTAGTGTTTTCTGCACAAAAGCGATTCTTGCGAAGCAATGTGAACACTTCTGCTTCCCAGGCACAGAGAAGGTGCTAGCAGGGAATTCTCTGCCTGCCTTTCCCCAGTGCTCTGCAAGCTCTCCAGGACAACATAGAATCTGGGGCTCAGTGCTTTCTTTCGTTCTGAACAAGTGTTAGTGTTTTCTGCACAAAAGCGATTCTTGCGAAGCAATGTGAACACTTCTGCTTCCCAGGCACAGAGAAGGTGCTAGCAGGGAATTCTCTGCCTGCCTTTCCCCAGTGCTCTGCAAGCTCTGCAGGACAACATAGAATCTGGGGCTCTGTGCTTTCTTTCCTTCTGAACAAGTGTTACTGTTTTCTGCACAAAAGCGATTCTGCGAAGCAATGTGAACACTTCTGCTTCCCAGGCACAGAGAAGGTGCTATCAGGGTATTCTCTGCCTGCCTTTCCCCAGTGCTCTGCAAGCTCTCCAGGACAACATAAAATCTGGGGCTCTGTGCTTTCTTTCCTTCTGAACAAGTGTTAGTGTTTTCTGCACAAAAGCGATTCTTGCGAAGCAATGTGAACACTTCTGCTTCCCAGGCACAGAGAAGGTGCTAGCAGGGAATTCTCTGCCTGCCTTTCCCCAGTGCTCTGCAAGCTCTCCAGGACAACATAGAATCTGGGGCTCTGTGCTTTCTTTCCTTCTGAACAAGTGTTAGTGTTTTCTGCACAAAAGCGATTCTTGCGAAGCAATGTGAACACTTCTGCTTCCCAGGCACAGAGAAGGTGCTAGCAGGGAATTCTCTGCCTGCCTTTCCCCAGTGCTCTGCAAGCTCTCCAGGACAACATAGAATCTGGGGCTCTGTGCTTTCTTTCCTTCTGAACAAGTGTTACTGTTTTCTGCACAAAAGCGATTCTGCCAAGCAATGTGAACACTTCTGCTTCCCAGGCACAGAGAAGGTGCTAGCAAGGAATTCTCTGCCTGCCTTTCCCCAGTGCTCTGCAAGCTCTCCAGGACAACAAAAAATCTGGGGCTCTGTGCTTTCTTTCCTTCTGAACAAGTGTTAGTGTTTTCTGCACAAAAGCGATTCTTGCGAAGCAATGTGAACACTTCTGCTTCCCAGGCACAGAGAAGGTGCTAGCAGGGAATTCTCTGCCTGCCTTTCCCCAGTGCTCTGCAAGCTCTCCAGGACAACATAGAATCTGGGGCTCAGTGCTTTCTTTCGTTCTGAACAAGTGTTAGTGTTTTCTGCACAAAAGCGATTCTTGCGAAGCAATGTGAACACTTCTGCTTCCCAGGCACAGAGAAGGTGCTAGCAGGGAATTCTCTGCCTGCCTTTCCCCAGTGCTCTGCAAGCTCTCCAGGACAACATAGAATCTGGGGCTCTGTGCTTTCTTTCCTTCTGAACAAGTGTTACTGTTTTCTGCACAAAAGCGATTCTGCGAAGCAATGTGAACACTTCTGCTTCCCAGGCACAGAGAAGGTGCTATCAGGGAATTCTCTGCCTGCCTTTCCCCAGTGCTCTGCAAGCTCTCCAGGACAACATAAAATCTGGGGCTCTGTGCTTTCTTTCCTTCTGAACAAGTGTTAGTGTTTTCTGCACAAAAGCGATTCTTGCGAAGCAATGTGAACACTTCTGCTTCCCAGGCACAGAGAAGGTGCTAGCAGGGAATTCTCTGCCTGCCTTTCCCCAGTGCTCTGCAAGCTCTCCAGGACAACATAGAATCTGGGGCTCTGTGCTTTCTTTCCTTCTGAACAAGTGTTAGTGTTTTCTGCACAAAAGCGATTCTTGCGAAGCAATGTGAACACTTCTGCTTCCCAGGCACAGAGAAGGTGCTAGCAGGGAATTCTCTGCCTGCCTTTCCCCAGTGCTGTGCAAGCTCTCCAGGACAACATAGAATCTGGGGCTCTGTGCTTTCTTTCCTTCTGAACAAGTGTTACTGTTTTCTGCACAAAAGCGATTCTGCGAAGCAATGTGAACACGTCTGCTTCCCAGGCACAGAGAAGGTGCTAGCAAGGAATTCTCTGCCTGCCTTTCCCCAGTGCTCTGCAAGCTCTCCAGGACAACATAAAATCTGGGGCTCTGTGCTTTCTTTCCTTCTGAACAAGTGTTACTGTTTTCTGCACAAAAGCGATTCTTGCGAAGCAATGTGAACACTTCTGCTTCCCAGGCACAGAGAAGGTGCTAGCAGGGAATTCTCTGCCTGCCTTTCCCCAGTGCTCTGCAAGCTCTCCAGGACAACATAGAATCTGGGGCTCTGTGCTTTCTTTCCTTCTGAACAAGTGTTACTGTTTTCTGCACAAAAGCGATTCTGCGAAGCAATGTGAACAGGCACAGAGAAAGTGCTAGCAGGGAATTCTCTGCCTGCCTTTCCCCAGTGCTCTGCAAGCTCTCCAGGACAACATAGAATCTGGGGCTCTGTGCTTTCTTTCGTTCTGAACAAGTGTTACTGTTTTCTGCACAAAAGCGATTCTGCGAAGCAATGTGAACAGGCACAGAGAAGGTGCTATCAGGGAATTCTCTGCCTGCCTTTCCCCAGTGCTCTGCAAGCTCTCCAGGACAACATAAAATCTGGGGCTCTGTGCTTTCTTTCCTTCTGAACAAGTGTTACTGTTTTCTGCACAAAAGCGATTCTGCGAAGCAATGTGAACACTTCTGCTTCGCAGGCACAGAGAAGGTGCTAGCAGGGAATTCTCTGCCTGCCTTTCCCCAGTGCTCTGCAAGCTCTACAGGACAACATAGAATCTGGGGCTCTGTGCTTTCTTTCCTTCTGAACAAGTGTTACTGTTTTCTGCACAAAAGCGATTCTGCGAAGCAATGTGAACACTTCTGCTTCCCAGGCACAGAGAAGGTGCTATCAGGGTATTCTCTGCCTGCCTTTCCCCAGGGCTCTGCAAGCTCTCCAGGACTACATAAAATCTGGGGCTCTGTGCTTTCTTTCCTTCTGACAAGTGTTAGTGTTTTCTGCACAAAAGCGATTCTTGCGAAGCAATGTGAACACTTCTGCTTCCCAGGCACAGAGAAGGTGCTAGCAGGGAATTCTCTGCCTGCCTTTCCCCAGTGCTCTGCAAGCTCTCCAGGACAACATAGAATCTGGGGCTCTGTGCTTTCTTTCCTTCTGAACAAGTGTTACTGTTTTCTGCACAAAAGCGATTCTGCGAAGCAATGTGAACACGTCTGCTTCCCAGGCACAGAGAAGTTGCTAGCAAGGAATTCTCTGCCTGCCTTTCCCCAGTGCTCTGCAAGCTCTCCAGGACAACATAAAATCTGGGGCTCTGTGCTTTCTTTCCTTCTGAACAACTGTTACTATTTTCTGCACAAAAGCGATTCTTGCGAAGCAATGTGAACACTTCTGCTTCCCAGGCACAGAGAAGGTGCTAGCAGGGAATTCTCTGCCTGCCTTTCCCCAGTGCTCTGCAAGCTCTCCAGGACAACATAGAATCTGGGGGTCTGTGCTTTCTTTCCTTCTGAACAAGTGTTACTGTTTTCTGCACAAAAGCGATTCTTGCGAAGCAATGTGAACAGGCACAGAGAAGGTGCTAGCAGGGAATTCTCTGCCTGCCTTTCCCCAGTGCTCTGCAAGCTCTCCAGGACAACATAGAATCTGGGGCTCAGTGCTTTCTTTCGTTCTGAACAAGTGTTAGTGTTTTCTGCACAAAAGCGATTCTGCAAAGCAATGTGAACAGGCACAGAGAAGGTGCTATCAGGGAATTCTCTGCCTGCCTTTCCCCAGTGCTCTGCAAGCTCTCCAGGACAACATAAAATCTGGGGCTCTGTGCTTTCTTTCCTTCTGAACAACTGTTACTGTTTTCTGCACAAAAGCGATTCTTGCGAAGCAATGTGAAAAATTCTGCTTCCCAGGCACAGAGAAGGTGCTAGCAGGGAATTCTCTGCCTGCCTTTCCCCAGTGCTCTGCAAGCTCTCCAGGACAACATAGAATCTGGGGCTCTGTGCTTTCTTTCCTTCTGAACAAGTGTTACTGTTTTCTGCACAAAAGCGATTCTGCGAAGCAATGTGAACACTTCTGCTTCCCAGGCACAGAGAAGGTGCTAGCAGGGAATTCTCTGCCTGCCTTTCCCCAGTGCTCTGCAAGCTCTCCAGGACAACATAGAATCTGGGGCTCTGTGCTTTCTTTCCTTCTGAACAAGTGTTACTGTTTTCTGCACAAAAGCGATTCTGCGAAGCAATGTGAACACTTCTGCTTCCCAGGCACAGAGAAGGTGCTAGCAGGGAATTCTCTGCCTGCCTTTCCCCAGTGCTCTGCAAGCTCTCCAGGACAACATAGAATCTGGGGCTCTGTGCTTTCTTTCGTTCTGAACAAGTGTTACTGTTTTCTGCACAAAAGCGATTCTGCGAAGCAATGTGAACAGGCACAGAGAAGGTGCCATCAGGGAATTCTCTGCCTGCCTTTCCCCAGTGCTCTGCAAGCTCTCCAGGACAACAGTGAATCTGGGGCTCTGTGCTTTCTTTCCTTCTGAACAAGTGTTACTGTTTTCTGCACAAAAGCGATTCTGCGAAGCAATGTGAACACTTCTGCTTCCCAGGCACAGAGAAGGTGCTAGCAAGGAATTCTCTGCCTGCCTTTCCCCAGTGCTCTGCAAGCTCTCCAGGACAACATAGAATCTGGGGCTCTGTGCTTTCTTTCCTTCTGAACAAGTGTTAGTGTTTTCTGCACAAAAGCGATTCTTGCGAAGCAATGTGAACACTTCTGCTTCGCAGGCACAGAGAAGGTGCTAGCAGGGAATTCTCTGCCTGCCTTTCCCCAGTGCTCTGCAAGCTCTCCAGGACAACATAGAATCTGGGGCTCTGTGCTTTCTTTCCTTCTGAACAAGTGTTAGTGTTTTCTGCACAAAAGCGATTCTTGAGAAGCAATGTGAACATTTCTGCTTCCCAGGCACAGAGAAGGTGCTAGCAAGGAATTCTGTGCTGCCTTTCCCCAGTGCTCTGCAAGCTCTCCAGGACAACATAGAATCTGGGGCTCTGTGCTTTCTTTCCTTCTGAACAAGTGTTAGTGTTTTCTGCACAAAAGCGATTCTGCGAAGCAATGTGAACACTTCTGCTTCCCAGGCACAGAGAAGGTGCTAGCAGGGAATTCTCTGCCTGCCTTTCCCCAGTGCTCTGCAAGCTCTCCAGGACAACATAGAATCTGGGGCTCTGTGCTTTCCTTCCTTCTGAACAAGTGTTAGTGTTTTCTGCACAAAAGCGATTCTTGCGAAGCAATGTGAACACTTCTGCTTCCCAGGCACAGAGAAGGTGCTAGCAGGGAATTCTCTGCCTGCCTTTCCCCAGTGCTCTACAAGCTCTCCAGGACAACATAAAATCTGGGGCTCTGTGCTTTCTTTCCTTCTGAACAAGTGTTACTGTTTTCTGCACAAAAGCGATTCTGCGAAGCAATGTGAACACTTCTGCTTCCCAGGCACAGAGAAGGTGCTAGCAGGGAATTCTCTGCCTGCCTTTCCCCAGTGCTCTGCAAGCTCTCCAGGACAACATAGAATCTGGGGCTCAGTGCTTTCTTTCGTTCTGAACAAGTGTTACTGTTTTCTGCACAAAAGCGATTCTGCGAAGCAATGTGAACAGGCACAGAGAAGTTGCTATCAGGGAATTCTCTGCCTGCCTTTCCCCAGTGCTCTGCAAGCTCTCCAGGACAACATAAAATCTGGGGCTCTGTGCTTTCTTTCCTTCTGAACAAGTGTTACTGTTTTCTGCACAAAAGCGATTCTGCGAAGCAATGTGAACACTTCTGCTTCCCAGGCACAGAGAAGGTGCTAGCAAGGAATTCTCTGCCTGCCTTTCCCCAGTGCTCTGCAAGCTCTCCAGGACAACATAAAATCTGGGGCTCTGTGCTTTCTTTCGTTCTGAACAAGTGTTACTGTTTTCTGCACAAAAGCGATTCTTGCGAAGCAATGTGAACACTTCTGCTTCCCAGGCACAGAGAAGGTGCTATCAGGGAATTCTCTGCCTGCCTTTCCCCAGTGCTCTGCAAGCTCTACAGGACAACAGTGAATCTGGGGCTCTGTGCTTTCTTTCGTTCTGAACAAGTGTTACTGTTTTCTGCACAAAAGCGATTCTGCGAAGCAATGTGAACAGGCACAGAGAAGGTGCTATCAGGGAATTCTCTGCCTGCCTTTCCCCAGTGCTCTGCAAGCTCTCCAGGACAACATAAAATCTGGGGCTCTGTGCTTTCTTTCCTTCTGAACAAGTGTTAGTGTTTTCTGCACAAAAGCGATTCTTGCGAAGCAATGTGAACACTTCTGCTTCCCAGGCACAGAGAAGGTGCTAGCAGGGAATTCTCTGCCTGCCTTTCCCCAGTGCTCTGCAAGCTCTCCAGGACAACGTAGAATCTGGGGCTCTGTGCTTTCTTTCCTTCTGAACAAGTGTTACTGTTTTCTGCACAAAAGCGATTCTGCGAAGCAATGTGAACACGTCTGCTTCCCAGGCACAGAGAAGGTGCTAGCAAGGAATTCTCTGCCTGCCTTTCCCCAGTGCTCTGCAAGCTCTCCAGGACAACATAAAATCTGGGGCTCTGTGCTTTCTTTCGTTCTGAACAACTGTTACTATTTTCTGCACAAAAGCGATTCTTGCGAAGCAATGTGAACACTTCTGCTTCCCAGGCACAGAGAAGGTGCTAGCAGGGAATTCTCTGCCTGCCTTTCCCCAGTGCTCTGCAAGCTCTCCAGGACAACATAGAATCTGGGGCTCTGTGCTTTCTTTCCTTCTGAACAAGTGTTACTGTTTTCTGCACAAAAGCGATTCTGCGAAGCAATGTGAACAGGCACAGAGAAGGTGCTATCAGGGAATTCTCTGCCTGCCTTTCCCCAGTGCTCTGCAAGCTCTCCAGGACAACATAGAATCTGGGGCTCTGTGCTTTCTTTCCTTCTGAACAAGTGTTACTGTTTTCTGCACAAAAGCGATTCTGCGAAGCAATGTGAACACTTCTGCTTCCCAGGCACAGAGAAGGTGCTAGCAGGGAATTCTCTGCCTGCCTTTCCCCAGTGCTCTGCAAGCTCTCCAGGACAACATAAAATCTGGGGCTCTGTGCTTTCTTTCCTTCTGAACAAGTGTTAGTGTTTTCTGCACAAAAGCGATTCTGCGAAGCAATGTGAACACTTCTGCTTCCCAGGCACAGAGAAGGTGCTAGCAGGGAATTCTCTGCCTGCCTTTCCCCAGTGCTCTGCAAGCTCTCCAGGACAACATAGAATCTGGGGCTCTGTGCTTTCTTTCCTTCTGAACAAGTGTTAGTGTTTTCTGCACAAAAGCGATTCTTGCGAAGCAATGTGAACACTTCTGCTTCCCAGGCACAGAGAAGGTGCTAGCAGGGAATTCTCTGCCTGCCTTTCCCCAGTGCTCTGCAAGCTCTCCAGGACAACATAAAATCTGGGGCTCTGTGCTTTCTTTCCTTCTAAACAAGTGTTACTGTTTTCTGCACAAAAGCGATTCTTGCGAAGCAATGTGAACACTTCTGCTTCCCAGGCACAGAGAAGGTGCTAGCAGGGAATTCTCTGCCTGCCTTTCCCCAGTGCTCTGCAAGCTCTCCAGGACAACATAAAATCTGGGGATCTGTGCTTTCTTTCGTTCTGAACAAGTGTTACTGTTTTCTGCACAAAAGCGATTCTGCGAAGCAATGTGAACACTTCTGCTTCCCAGGCACAGAGAAGGTGCTAGCAGGGAATTCTCTGCCTGCCTTTCCCCAGTGCTCTGCAAGCTCTCCAGGACAACAGTGAATCTGGGGCTCTGTGCTTTCTTTCCTTCTGAACAAGTGTTACTGTTTTCTGCACAAAAGCGATTCTGCGAAGCAATGTGAACACGTCTGCTTCCCAGGCACAGAGAAGGTGCTAGCAAGGAATTCTCTGCCTGCCTTTCCCCAGTGCTCTGCAAGCTCTCCAGGACAACATAGAATCTGGGGCTCTGTGCTTTCTTTCGTTCTGAACAACTGTTACTATTTTCTGCACAAAAGCGATTCTTGCGAAGCAATGTGAACACTTCTGCTTCCCAGGCACAGAGAAGGTGCTAGCAGGGAATTCTCTGCCTGCCTTTCCCCAGTGCTGTGCAAGCTCTCCAGGACAACATAGAATCTGGGGCTCTGTGCTTTCTTTACTTCTGAACAAGTGTTACTGTTTTCTGCACATAAGCGATTCTGCGAAGCAATGTGAACACTTCTGCTTCCCAGGCACAGAGAAGGTGCTAGCAAGGAATTCTCTGCCTGCCTTTCCCCAGTGCTCTGCAAGCTCTCCAGGACAACATAAAATCTGGGGCTCTGTGCTTTCTTTCCTTCTGAACAAGTGTTAGTGTTTTCTGCACAAAAGCGATTCTGCGAAGCAATGTGAACACTTCTGCTTCCCAGGCACAGAGAAGGTGCTAGCAGGGAATTCTCTGCCTGCCTTTCCCCAGTGCTCTGCAAGCTCTCCAGGACAACATAGAATCTGGGGCTCTGTGCTTTCTTTCCTTCTGAACAAGTGTTACTGTTTTCTGCACAAAAGCGATTCTGCGAAGCAATGTGAACACTTCTGCTTCCCAGGCACAGAGAAGGTGCTAGCAAGGAATTCTCTGCCTGCCTTTCCCCAGTGCTCTGCAAGCTCTCCAGGACAACAAAAAATCTGGGGCTCTGTGCTTTCTTTCCTTCTGAACAAGTGTTAGTGTTTTCTGCACAAAAGCGATTCTTGCGAAGCAATGTGAACACTTCTGCTTCCCAGGCACAGAGAAGGTGCTAGCAGGGAATTCTCTGCCTGCCTTTCCCCAGTGCTCTGCAAGCTCTCCAGGACAACATAGAATCTGGGGCTCAGTGCTTTCTTTCGTTCTGAACAAGTGTTAGTGTTTTCTGCACAAAAGCGATTCTTGCGAAGCAATGTGAACACTTCTGCTTCCCAGGCACAGAGAAGGTGCTAGCAGGGAATTCTCTGCCTGCCTTTCCCCAGTGCTCTGCAAGCTCTCCAGGACAACATAGAATCTGGGGCTCTGTGCTTTCTTTCCTTCTGAACAAGTGTTACTGTTTTCTGCACAAAAGCGATTCTGCGAAGCAATGTGAACACTTCTGCTTCCCAGGCACAGAGAAGGTGCTATCAGGGAATTCTCTGCCTGCCTTTCCCCAGTGCTCTGCAAGCTCTCCAGGACAACATAAAATCTGGGGCTCTGTGCTTTCTTTCCTTCTGAACAAGTGTTAGTGTTTTCTGCACAAAAGCGATTCTTGCGAAGCAATGTGAACACTTCTGCTTCCCAGGCACAGAGAAGGTGCTAGCAGGGAATTCTCTGCCTGCCTTTCCCCAGTGCTCTGCAAGCTCTCCAGGACAACATAGAATCTGGGGCTCTGTGCTTTCTTTCCTTCTGAACAAGTGTTAGTGTTTTCTGCACAAAAGCGATTCTTGCGAAGCAATGTGAACACTTCTGCTTCCCAGGCACAGAGAAGGTGCTAGCAGGGAATTCTCTGCCTGCCTTTCCCCAGTGCTGTGCAAGCTCTCCAGGACAACATAGAATCTGGGGCTCTGTGCTTTCTTTCCTTCTGAACAAGTGTTACTGTTTTCTGCACAAAAGCGATTCTGCGAAGCAATGTGAACACGTCTGCTTCCCAGGCACAGAGAAGGTGCTAGCAAGGAATTCTCTGCCTGCCTTTCCCCAGTGCTCTGCAAGCTCTCCAGGACAACATAAAATCTGGGGCTCTGTGCTTTCTTTCCTTCTGAACAAGTGTTACTGTTTTCTGCACAAAAGCGATTCTTGCGAAGCAATGTGAACACTTCTGCTTCCCAGGCACAGAGAAGGTGCTAGCAGGGAATTCTCTGCCTGCCTTTCCCCAGTGCTGTGCAAGCTCTCCAGGACAACATAGAATCTGGGGCTCTGTGCTTTCTTTCCTTCTGAACAAGTGTTACTGTTTTCTGCACAAAAGCGATTCTGCGAAGCAATGTGAACAGGCACAGAGAAAGTGCTAGCAGGGAATTCTCTGCCTGCCTTTCCCCAGTGCTCTGCAAGCTCTCCAGGACAACATAGAATCTGGGGCTCTGTGCTTTCTTTCCTTCTGAACAAGTGTTACTGTTTTCTGCACAAAAGCGATTCTGCGAAGCAATGTGAACACTTCTGCTTCCCAGGCACAGAGAAGGTGCTAGCAAGGAATTCTCTGCCTGCCTTTCCCCAGTGCTCTGCAAGCTCTCCAGGACAACAAAAAATCTGGGGCTCTGTGCTTTCTTTCCTTCTGAACAAGTGTTAGTGTTTTCTGCACAAAAGCGATTCTTGCGAAGCAATGTGAACACTTCTGCTTCGCAGGCACAGAGAAGGTGCTAGCAGGGAATTCTCTGCCTGCCTTTCCCCAGTGCTCTGCAAGCTCTCCAGGACAACATAGAATCTGGGGCTCTGTGCTTTCTTTCCTTCTGAACAAGTGTTACTGTTTTCTGCACAAAAGCGATTCTGCGAAGCAATGTGAACACTTCTGCTTCCCAGGCACAGAGAAGGTGCTATCAGGGTATTCTCTGCCTGCCTTTCCCCAGGGCTCTGCAAGCTCTCCAGGACTACATAAAATCTGGGGCTCTGTGCTTTCTTTCCTTCTGAACAAGTGTTAGTGTTTTCTGCACAAAAGCGATTCTTGCGAAGCAATGTGAACACTTCTGCTTCCCAGGCACAGAGAAGGTGCTAGCAGGGAATTCTCTGCCTGCCTTTCCCCAGTGCTCTGCAAGCTCTCCAGGACAACATAGAATCTGGGGCTCTGTGCTTTCTTTCCTTCTGAACAAGTGTTACTGTTTTCTGCACAAAAGCGATTCTGCGAAGCAATGTGAACACGTCTGCTTCCCAGGCACAGAGAAGGTGCTAGCAAGGAATTCTCTGCCTGCCTTTCCCCAGTGCTCTGCAAGCTCTCCAGGACAACATAAAATCTGGGGCTCAGTGCTTTCTTTCGTTCTGAACAAGTGTTACTGGTTTCTGCACAAAAGCGATTCTTGCGAAGCAATGTGAACACTTCTGCTTCCCAGGCACAGAGAAGGTGCTAGCAGGGAATTCTCTGCCTGCCTTTCCCCAGTGCTCTGCAAGCTCTCCAGGACAACATAGAATCTGGGGCTCTGTGCTTTCTTTCCTTCTGAACAAGTGTTACTGTTTTCTGCACAAAAGCGATTCTTGCGAAGCAATGTGAACAGGCACAGAGAAGGTGCTAGCAGGGAATTCTCTGCCTGCCTTTCCCCAGTGCTCTGCAAGCTCTCCAGGACAACATAGAATCTGGGGCTCAGTGCTTTCTTTCGTTCTGAACAAGTGTTAGTGTTTTCTGCACAAAAGCGATTCTGCGAAGCAATGTGAACAGGCACAGAGAAGGTGCTATCAGGGAATTCTCTGCCTGCCTTTCCCCAGTGCTCTGCAAGCTCTCCAGGACAACATAAAATCTGGGGCTCTGTGCTTTCTTTCCTTCTGAACAACTGTTACTGTTTTCTGCACAAAAGCGATTCTTGCGAAGCAATGTGAACACTTCTGCTTCCCAGGCACAGAGAAGGTGCTAGCAGGGAATTCTCTGCCTGCCTTTCCCCAGTGCTCTGCAAGCTCTCCAGGACAACATAGAATCTGGGGCTCTGTGATTTCTTTCCTTCTGAACAAGTGTTACTGTTTTCTGCACAAAAGCGATTCTGCGAAGCAATGTGAACACTTCTGCTTCCCAGGCACAGAGAAGGTGCTAGCAGGGAATTCTCTGCCTGCCTTTCCCCAGTGCTCTGCAAGCTCTCCAGGACAACATAGAATCTGGGGCTCTGTGCTTTCTTTCCTTCTGAACAAGTGTTACTGTTTTCTGCACAAAAGCGATTCTGCGAAGCAATGTGAACACTTCTGCTTCCCAGGCACAGAGAAGGTGCTAGCAGGGAATTCTCTGCCTGCCTTTCCCCAGTGCTCTGCAAGCTCTCCAGGACAACATAGAATCTGGGGCTCTGTGCTTTCTTTCGTTCTGAACAAGTGTTACTGTTTTCTGCACAAAAGCGATTCTGCGAAGCAATGTGAACAGGCACAGAGAAGGTGCCATCAGGGAATTCTCTGCCTGCCTTTCCCCAGTGCTCTGCAAGCTCTCCAGGACTACATAAAATCTGGGGCTCTGTGCTTTCTTTCCTTCTGAACAAGTGTTACTGTTTTCTGCACAAAAGCGATTCTGCGAAGCAATGTGAACACTTCTGCTTCCCAGGCACAGAGAAGGTGCTAGCAAGGAATTCTCTGCCTGCCTTTCCCCAGTGCTCTGCAAGCTCTCCAGGACAACATAGAATCTGGGGCTCTGTGCTTTCTTTCCTTCTGAACAAGTGTTAGTGTTTTCTGCACAAAAGCGATTCTTGCGAAGCAATGTGAACACTTCTGCTTCGCAGGCACAGAGAAGGTGCTAGCAGGGAATTCTCTGCCTGCCTTTCCCCAGTGCTCTGCAAGCTCTCCAGGACAACATAGAATCTGGGGCTCTGTGCTTTCTTTCCTTCTGAACAAGTGTTACTGTTTTCTGCACAAAAGCGATTCTGCGAAGCAATGTGAACACTTCTGCTTCCCAGGCACAGAGAAGGTGCTATCAGGGTATTCTCTGCCTGCCTTTCCCCAGGGCTCTGCAAGCTCTCCAGGACTACATAAAATCTGGGGCTCTGTGCTTTCTTTCCTTCTGAACAAGTGTTAGTGTTTTCTGCACAAAAGCGATTCTTGCGAAGCAATGTGAACACTTCTGCTTCCCAGGCACAGAGAAGGTGCTAGCAGGGAATTCTCTGCCTGCCTTTCCCCAGTGCTCTGCAAGCTCTCCAGGACAACATAGAATCTGGGGCTCTGTGCTTTCTTTCCTTCTGAACAAGTGTTACTGTTTTCTGCACAAAAGCGATTCTGCGAAGCAATGTGAACACGTCTGCTTCCCAGGCACAGAGAAGGTGCTAGCAAGGAATTCTCTGCCTGCCTTTCCCCAGTGCTCTGCAAGCTCTCCAGGACAACATAAAATCTGGGGCTCAGTGCTTTCTTTCGTTCTGAACAAGTGTTACTGGTTTCTGCACAAAAGCGATTCTTGCGAAGCAATGTGAACACTTCTGCTTCCCAGGCACAGAGAAGGTGCTAGCAGGGAATTCTCTGCCTGCCTTTCCCCAGTGCTCTGCAAGCTCTCCAGGACAACATAGAATCTGGGGCTCTGTGCTTTCTTTCCTTCTGAACAAGTGTTACTGTTTTCTGCACAAAAGCGATTCTTGCGAAGCAATGTGAACAGGCACAGAGAAGGTGCTAGCAGGGAATTCTCTGCCTGCCTTTCCCCAGTGCTCTGCAAGCTCTCCAGGACAACATAGAATCTGGGGCTCAGTGCTTTCTTTCGTTCTGAACAAGTGTTAGTGTTTTCTGCACAAAAGCGATTCTGCGAAGCAATGTGAACAGGCACAGAGAAGGTGCTATCAGGGAATTCTCTGCCTGCCTTTCCCCAGTGCTCTGCAAGCTCTCCAGGACAACATAAAATCTGGGGCTCTGTGCTTTCTTTCCTTCTGAACAACTGTTACTGTTTTCTGCACAAAAGCGATTCTTGCGAAGCAATGTGAACACTTCTGCTTCCCAGGCACAGAGAAGGTGCTAGCAGGGAATTCTCTGCCTGCCTTTCCCCAGTGCTCTGCAAGCTCTCCAGGACAACATAGAATCTGGGGCTCTGTGATTTCTTTCCTTCTGAACAAGTGTTACTGTTTTCTGCACAAAAGCGATTCTGCGAAGCAATGTGAACACTTCTGCTTCCCAGGCACAGAGAAGGTGCTAGCAGGGAATTCTCTGCCTGCCTTTCCCCAGTGCTCTGCAAGCTCTCCAGGACAACATAGAATCTGGGGCTCTGTGCTTTCTTTCCTTCTGAACAAGTGTTACTGTTTTCTGCACAAAAGCGATTCTGCGAAGCAATGTGAACACTTCTGCTTCCCAGGCACAGAGAAGGTGCTAGCAGGGAATTCTCTGCCTGCCTTTCCCCAGTGCTCTGCAAGCTCTCCAGGACAACATAGAATCTGGGGCTCTGTGCTTTCTTTCGTTCTGAACAAGTGTTACTGTTTTCTGCACAAAAGCGATTCTGCGAAGCAATGTGAACAGGCACAGAGAAGGTGCCATCAGGGAATTCTCTGCCTGCCTTTCCCCAGTGCTCTGCAAGCTCTCCAGGACTACATAAAATCTGGGGCTCTGTGCTTTCTTTCCTTCTGAACAAGTGTTACTGTTTTCTGCACAAAAGCGATTCTGCGAAGCAATGTGAACACTTCTGCTTCCCAGGCACAGAGAAGGTGCTAGCAAGGAATTCTCTGCCTGCCTTTCCCCAGTGCTCTGCAAGCTCTCCAGGACAACATAGAATCTGGGGCTCTGTGCTTTCTTTCCTTCTGAACAAGTGTTAGTGTTTTCTGCACAAAAGCGATTCTTGCGAAGCAATGTGAACACTTCTGCTTCGCAGGCACAGAGAAGGTGCTAGCAGGGAATTCTCTGCCTGCCTTTCCCCAGTGCTCTGCAAGCTCTCCAGGACAACATAGAATCTGGGGCTCTGTGCTTTCTTTCCTTCTGAACAAGTGTTACTGTTTTCTGCACAAAAGCGATTCTTGAGAAGCAATGTGAACAGGCACAGAGAAGGTGCTAGCAGGGAATTCTCTGCCTGCCTTTCCCCAGTGCTGTGCAAGCTCTCCAGGACAACATAGAATCTGGGGCTCTGTGCTTTCTTTCCTTCTGAACAAGTGTTACTGTTTTCTGCACAAAAGCGATTCTGCGAAGCAATGTGAACAGGCACAGAGAAAGTGCTAGCAGGGAATTCTCTGCCTGCCTTTCCCCAGTGCTCTGCAAGCTCTCCAGGACAACATAGAATCTCGGGCTCTGTGCTTTCTTTCGTTCTGAACAAGTGTTACTGTTTTCTGCACAAAAGCGATTCTGCGAAGCAATGTGAACACTTCTGCTTCCCAGGCACAGAGAAGGTGCTAGCAAGGAATTCTCTGCCTGCCTTTCCCCAGTGCTCTGCAAGCTCTCCAGGACAACAAAAAATCTGGGGCTCTGTGCTTTCTTTCCTTCTGAACAAGTGTTAGTGTTTTCTGCACAAAAGCGATTCTTGCGAAGCAATGTGAACACTTCTGCTTCGCAGGCACAGAGAAGGTGCTAGCAGGGAATTCTCTGCCTGCCTTTCCCCAGTGCTCTGCAAGCTCTCCAGGACAACATAGAATCTGGGGCTCTGTGCTTTCTTTCCTTCTGAACAAGTGTTACTGTTTTCTGCACAAAAGCGATTCTGCGAAGCAATGTGAACACTTCTGCTTCCCAGGCACAGAGAAGGTGCTATCAGGGTATTCTCTGCCTGCCTTTCCCCAGGGCTCTGCAAGCTCTCCAGGACTACATAAAATCTGGGGCTCTGTGCTTTCTTTCCTTCTGAACAAGTGTTAGTGTTTTCTGCACAAAAGCGATTCTTGCAAAGCAATGTGAACACTTCTGCTTCCCAGGCACAGAGAAGGTGCTAGCAGGGAATTCTCTGCCTGCCTTTCCCCAGTGCTCTGCAAGCTCTCCAGGACAACATAGAATCTGGGGCTCTGTGCTTTCTTTCCTTCTGAACAAGTGTTACTGTTTTCTGCACAAAAGCGATTCTGCGAAGCAATGTGAACACGTCTGCTTCCCAGGCACAGAGAAGGTGCTAGCAAGGAATTCTCTGCCTGCCTTTCCCCAGTGCTCTGCAAGCTCTCCAGGACAACATAAAATCTGGGGCTCAGTGCTTTCTTTCGTTCTGAACAAGTGTTACTGGTTTCTGCACAAAAGCGATTCTTGCGAAGCAATGTGAACACTTCTGCTTCCCAGGCACAGAGAAGGTGCTAGCAGGGAATTCTCTGCCTGCCTTTCCCCAGTGCTGTGCAAGTTCTCCAGGACAACATAGAATCTGGGGCTCTGTGCTTTCTTTCCTTCTGAACAAGTGTTACTGTTTTCTGCACAAAAGCGATTCTTGCGAAGCAATGTGAACAGGCACAGAGAAGGTGCTAGCAGGGAATTCTCTGCCTGCCTTTCCCCAGTGCTCTGCAAGCTCTCCAGGACAACATAGAATCTGGGGCTCAGTGCTTTCTTTCGTTCTGAACAAGTGTTAGTGTTTTCTGCACAAAAGCGATTCTGCGAAGCAATGTGAACAGGCACAGAGAAGGTGCTATCAGGGAATTCTCTGCCTGCCTTTCCCCAGTGCTCTGCAAGCTCTCCAGGACAACATAAAATCTGGGGCTCTGTGCTTTCTTTCCTTCTGAACAACTGTTACTGTTTTCTGCACAAAAGCGATTCTTGCGAAGCAATGTGAACACTTCTGCTTCCCAGGCACAGAGAAGGTGCTAGCAGGGAATTCTCTGCCTGCCTTTCCCCAGTGCTCTGCAAGCTCTCCAGGACAACATAGAATCTGGGGCTCTGTGCTTTCTTTCCTTCTGAACAAGTGTTACTGTTTTCTGCACAAAAGCGATTCTGCGAAGCAATGTGAACACTTCTGCTTCCCAGGCACAGAGAAGGTGCTAGCAGGGAATTCTCTGCCTGCCTTTCCCCAGTGCTCTGCAAGCTCTCCAGGACAACATAGAATCTGGGGCTCTGTGCTTTCTTTCCTTCTGAACAAGTGTTACTGTTTTCTGCACAAAAGCGATTCTGCGAAGCAATGTGAACACTTCTGCTTCCCAGGCACAGAGAAGGTGCTAGCAGGGAATTCTCTGCCTGCCTTTCCCCAGTGCTCTGCAAGCTCTCCAGGACAACATAGAATCTGGGGCTCTGTGCTTTCTTTCGTTCTGAACAAGTGTTACTGTTTTCTGCACAAAAGCGATTCTGCGAAGCAATGTGAACAGGCACAGAGAAGGTGCCATCAGGGAATTCTCTGCCTGCCTTTCCCCAGTGCTCTGCAAGCTCTCCAGGACTACATAAAATCTGGGGCTCTGTGCTTTCTTTCCTTCTGAACAAGTGTTACTGTTTTCTGCACAAAAGCGATTCTGCGAAGCAATGTGAACACTTCTGCTTCCCAGGCACAGAGAAGGTGCTAGCAAGGAATTCTCTGCCTGCCTTTCCCCAGTGCTCTGCAAGCTCTCCAGGACAACATAGAATCTGGGGCTCTGTGCTTTCTTTCCTTCTGAACAAGTGTTAGTGTTTTCTGCACAAAAGCGATTCTGCGAAGCAATGTGAACACTTCTGCTTCGCAGGCACAGAGAAGGTGCTAGCAGGGAATTCTCTGCCTGCCTTTCCCCAGTGCTCTGCAAGCTCTCCAGGACAACATAGAATCTGGGGCTCTGTGCTTTCTTTCCTTCTGAACAAGTGTTACTGTTTTCTGCACAAAAGCGATTCTTGAGAAGCAATGTGAACATTTCTGCTTCCCAGGCACAGAGAAGGTGCTAGCAAGGAATTCTCTGCCTGCCTTTCCCCAGTGCTCTGCAAGCTCTCCAGGACAACATAGAATCTGGGGCTCTGTGCTTTCCTTCCTTCTGAACAAGTGTTAGTGTTTTCTGCACAAAAGCGATTCTTGAGAAGCAATGTGAACATTTCTGCTTCCCAGGCACAGAGAAGGTGCTAGCAAGGAATTCTGTGCTGCCTTTCCCCAGTGCTCTGCAAGCTCTCCAGGACAACATAGAATCTGGGGCTCTGTGCTTTCTTTCCTTCTGAACAAGTGTTACTGTTTTCTGCACAAAAGCGATTCTGCGAAGCAATGTGAACACTTCTGCTTCCCAGGCACAGAGAAGGTGCTAGTAGGGAATTCTCTGCCTGCCTTTCCCCAGTGCTCTGCAAGCTCTCCAGGACAACATAGAATCTGGGGCTCTGTGCTTTCTTTCGTTCTGAACAAGTGTTAGTGTTTTCTGCACAAAAGCGATTCTTGCGAAGCAATGTGAACACTTCTGCTTCCCAGGCACAGAGAAGATGCTAGCAAGGAATTCTCTGCCTGCCTTTCCCCAGTGCTCTGCAAGCTCTCCAGGACAACATAAAATCTGGGGCTCTGTGCTTTCTTTCCTTCTGAACAAGTGTTACTGTTTTCTGCACAAAAGCGATTCTTGCGAAGCAATGTGAACACTTCTGCTTCCCAGGCACAGAGAAGGTGCTAGCAGGGAATTCTCTGCCTGCCTTTCCCCAGTGCTCTGCAAGCTCTCCAGGACAACATAAAATCTGGGGCTCTGTGCTTTCTTTCGTTCTGAACAAGTGTTACTGTTTTCTGCACAAAAGCAATTCTTGCGAAGCAATGTGAACACTTCTGCTTCCCAGGCACAGAGAAGGTGCTATCAGGGAATTCTCTGCCTGCCTTTCCCCAGTGCTCTGCAAGCTCTACAGGACAACAGTGAATCTGGGGCTCTGTGCTTTCTTTCGTTCTGAACAAGTGTTACTGTTTTCTGCACAAAAGCGATTCTGCGAAGCAATGTGAACAGGCACAGAGAAGGTGCTATCAGGGAATTCTCTGCCTGCCTTTCCCCAGTGCTCTGCAAGCTCTCCAGGACAACATAAAATCTGGGGCTCTGTGCTTTCTTTCCTTCTGAACAAGTGTTAGTGTTTTCTGCACAAAAGCGATTCTTGCGAAGCAATGTGAACACTTCTGCTTCCCAGGCACAGAGAAGGTGCTAGCAGGGAATTCTCTGCCTGCCTTTCCCCAGTGCTCTGCAAGCTCTCCAGGACAACGTAGAATCTGGGGCTCTGTGCTTTCTTTACTTCTGAACAAGTGTTACTGTTTTCTGCACAAAAGCGATTCTGCGAAGCAATGTGAACACGTCTGCTTCCCAGGCACAGAGAAGGTGCTAGCAAGGAATTCTCTGCCTGCCTTTCCCCAGTGCTCTGCAAGCTCTCCAGGACAACATAAAATCTGGGGCTCTGTGCTTTCTTTCGTTCTGAACAACTGTTACTATTTTCTGCACAAAAGCGATTCTTGCGAAGCAATGTGAACACTTCTGCTTCCCAGGCACAGAGAAGGTGCTAGCAGGGAATTCTCTGCCTGCCTTTCCCCAGTGCTGTGCAAGCTCTCCAGGACAACATAGAATCTGGGGCTCTGTGCTTTCTTTCCTTCTGAACAAGTGTTACTGTTTTCTGCACAAAAGCGATTCTGCGAAGCAATGTGAACAGGCACAGAGAAGGTGCTAGCAGGGAATTCTCTGCCTGCCTTTCCCCAGTGCTCTGCAAGCTCTCCAGGACAACATAGAATCTGGGGCTCTGTGCTTTCTTTCCTTCTGAACAAGTGTTACTGTTTTCTGCACAAAAGCGATTCTGCGAAGCAATGTGAACAGGCACAGAGAAGGTGCTATCAGGGAATTCTCTGCCTGCCTTTCCCCAGTGCTCTGCAAGCTCTCCAGGACAACATAGAATCTGGGGCTCTGTGCTTTCTTTCCTTCTGAACAAGTGTTACTGTTTTCTGCACAAAAGCGATTCTGCGAAGCAATGTGAACACTTCTGCTTCCCAGGCACAGAGAAGGTGCTATCAGGGAATTCTCTGCCTGCCTTTCCCCAGTGCTCTGCAAGCTCTCCAGGACAACATAAAATCTGGGGCTCTGTGCTTTCTTTCCTTCTGAACAAGTGTTACTGTTTTCTGCACAAAAGCGATTCTTGCGAAGCAATGTGAACACTTCTGCTTCCCAGGCACAGAGAAGGTGCTAGCAGGGAATTCTCTGCCTGCCTTTCCCCAGTGCTCTGCAAGCTCTCCAGGACAACATAGAATCTGGGGCTCTGTGCTTTCTTTCGTTCTGAACAAGTGTTAGTGTTTTCTGCACAAAAGCGATTCTTGCGAAGCAATGTGAACACTTCTGCTTCCCAGGCACAGAGAAGATGCTAGCAAGGAATTCTCTGCCTGCCTTTCCCCAGTGCTCTGCAAGCTCTCCAGGACAACATAAAATCTGGGGCTCTGTGCTTTCTTTCCTTCTGAACAAGTGTTACTGTTTTCTGCACAAAAGCGATTCTTGCGAAGCAATGTGAACACTTCTGCTTCCCAGGCACAGAGAAGGTGCTAGCAGGGAATTCTCTGCCTGCCTTTCCCCAGTGCTCTGCAAGCTCTCCAGGACAACATAAAATCTGGGGCTCTGTGCTTTCTTTCGTTCTGAACAAGTGTTACTGTTTTCTGCACAAAAGCAATTCTTGCGAAGCAATGTGAACACTTCTGCTTCCCAGGCACAGAGAAGGTGCTATCAGGGAATTCTCTGCCTGCCTTTCCCCAGTGCTCTGCAAGCTCTACAGGACAACAGTGAATCTGGGGCTCTGTGCTTTCTTTCGTTCTGAACAAGTGTTACTGTTTTCTGCACAAAAGCGATTCTGCGAAGCAATGTGAACAGGCACAGAGAAGGTGCTATCAGGGAATTCTCTGCCTGCCTTTCCCCAGTGCTCTGCAAGCTCTCCAGGACAACATAAAATCTGGGGCTCTGTGCTTTCTTTCCTTCTGAACAAGTGTTAGTGTTTTCTGCACAAAAGCGATTCTTGCGAAGCAATGTGAACACTTCTGCTTCCCAGGCACAGAGAAGGTGCTAGCAGGGAATTCTCTGCCTGCCTTTCCCCAGTGCTCTGCAAGCTCTCCAGGACAACGTAGAATCTGGGGCTCTGTGCTTTCTTTACTTCTGAACAAGTGTTACTGTTTTCTGCACAAAAGCGATTCTGCGAAGCAATGTGAACACGTCTGCTTCCCAGGCACAGAGAAGGTGCTAGCAAGGAATTCTCTGCCTGCCTTTCCCCAGTGCTCTGCAAGCTCTCCAGGACAACATAAAATCTGGGGCTCTGTGCTTTCTTTCGTTCTGAACAACTGTTACTATTTTCTGCACAAAAGCGATTCTTGCGAAGCAATGTGAACACTTCTGCTTCCCAGGCACAGAGAAGGTGCTAGCAGGGAATTCTCTGCCTGCCTTTCCCCAGTGCTCTGCAAGCTCTCCAGGACAACATAGAATCTGGGGCTCTGTGCTTTCTTTCCTTCTGAACAAGTGTTACTGTTTTCTGCACAAAAGCGATTCTGCGAAGCAATGTGAACAGGCACAGAGAAGGTGCTAGCAGGGAATTCTCTGCCTGCCTTTCCCCAGTGCTCTGCAAGCTCTCCAGGACAACATAGAATCTGGGGCTCTGTGCTTTCTTTCCTTCTGAACAAGTGTTACTGTTTTCTGCACAAAAGCGATTCTGCGAAGCAATGTGAACAGGCACAGAGAAGGTGCTATCAGGGAATTCTCTGCCTGCCTTTCCCCAGTGCTCTGCAAGCTCTCCAGGACAACATAGAATCTGGGGCTCTGTGCTTTCTTTCCTTCTGAACAAGTGTTACTGTTTTCTGCACAAAAGCGATTCTGCGAAGCAATGTGAACAGGCACAGAGAAGGTGCTATCAGGGAATTCTCTGCCTGCCTTTCCCCAGTGCTCTGCAAGCTCTCCAGGACAACATAAAATCTGGGGCTCTGTGCTTTCTTTCCTTCTGAACAAGTGTTAGTGTTTTCTGCACAAAAGCGATTCTTGCGAAGCAATGTGAACACTTCTGCTTCCCAGGCACAGAGAAGGTGCTAGCAGGGAATTCTCTGCCTGCCTTTCCCCAGTGCTCTGCAAGCTCTCCAGGACAACGTAGAATCTGGGGCTCTGTGCTTTCTTTACTTCTGAACAAGTGTTACTGTTTTCTGCACAAAAGCGATTCTGCGAAGCAATGTGAACACGTCTGCTTCCCAGGCACAGAGAAGGTGCTAGCAAGGAATTCTCTGCCTGCCTTTCCCCAGTGCTCTGCAAGCTCTCCAGGACAACATAAAATCTGGGGCTCTGTGCTTTCTTTCGTTCTGAACAACTGTTACTATTTTCTGCACAAAAGCGATTCTTGCGAAGCAATGTGAACACTTCTGCTTCCCAGGCACAGAGAAGGTGCTAGCAGGGAATTCTCTGCCTGCCTTTCCCCAGTGCTGTGCAAGCTCTCCAGGACAACATAGAATCTGGGGCTCTGTGCTTTCTTTCCTTCTGAACAAGTGTTACTGTTTTCTGCACAAAAGCGATTCTGCGAAGCAATGTGAACAGGCACAGAGAAGGTGCTAGCAGGGAATTCTCTGCCTGCCTTTCCCCAGTGCTCTGCAAGCTCTCCAGGACAACATAGAATCTGGGGCTCTGTGCTTTCTTTCCTTCTGAACAAGTGTTAGTGTTTTCTGCACAAAAGCGATTCTGCGAAGCAATGTGAACAGGCACAGAGAAGGTGCTATCAGGGAATTCTCTGCCTGCCTTTCCCCAGTGCTCTGCAAGCTCTCCAGGACAACATAGAATCTGGGGCTCTGTGCTTTCTTTCCTTCTGAACAAGTGTTACTGTTTTCTGCACAAAAGCGATTCTGCGAAGCAATGTGAACACTTCTGCTTCCCAGGCACAGAGAAGGTGCTAGCAGGGAATTCTCTGCCTGCCTTTCCCCAGTGCTCTGCAAGCTCTCCAGGACAACATAAAATCTGGGGCTCTGTGCTTTCTTTCCTTCTGAACAAGTGTTAGTGTTTTCTGCACAAAAGCGATTCTGCGAAGCAATGTGAACACTTCTGCTTCCCAGGCACAGAGAAGGTGCTAGCAGGGAATTCTCTGCCTGCCTTTCCCCAGTGCTCTGCAAGCTCTCCAGGACAACATAGAATCTGGGGCTCTGTGCTTTCTTTCCTTCTGAACAATTGTTAGTGTTTTCTGCACAAAAGCGATTCTTGCGAAGCAATGTGAACACTTCTGCTTCCCAGGCACAGAGAAGGTGCTAGCAGGGAATTCTCTGCCTGCCTTTCCCCAGTGCTCTGCAAGCTCTCCAGGACAACATAAAATCTGGGGCTCTGTGCTTTCTTTCCTTCTAAACAAGTGTTACTGTTTTCTGCACAAAAGCGATTCTTGCGAAGCAATGTGAACACTTCTGCTTCCCAGGCACAGAGAAGGTGCTAGCAGGGAATTCTCTGCCTGCCTTTCCCCAGTGCTCTGCAAGCTCTCCAGGACAACATAAAATCTGGGGATCTGTGCTTTCTTTCCTTCTGAACAAGTGTTACTGTGTTCTGCACAAAAGCGATTCTGCGAAGCAATGTGAACACTTCTGCTTCGCAGGCACAGAGAAGGTGCTAGCAGGGAATTCTCTGCCTGCCTTTCCCCAGTGCTCTGCAAGCTCTCCAGGACAACATAAAATCTGGGGCTCTGTGCTTTCTTTCCTTCTGAACAAGTGTTAGTGTTTTCTGCACAAAAGCGATTCTGCGAAGCAATGTGAACACTTGTGCTTCCCAGGCACAGAGAAGGTGCTAGCAGGGAATTCTCTGCCTGCCTTTCCCCAGTGCTCTGCAAGCTCTCCAGGACAACATAGAATCTGGGGCTCTGTGCTTTCTTTCCTTCTGAACAAGTGTTAGTGTTTTCTGCACAAAAGCGATTCTGCGAAGCAATGTGAACACTTCTGCTTCGCAGGCACAGAGAAGGTGCTAGCACGGAATTCTCTGCCTGCCTTTCCCCAGTGCTCTGCAAGCTCTCCAGGACAACAGTGAATCTGGGGCTCTGTGCTTTCTTTCGTTCTGAACAAGTGTTACTGTTTTCTGCACAAAAGCGATTCTGCGAAGCAATGTGAACACGTCTGCTTCCCAGGCACAGAGAAGGTGCTAGCAAGGAATTCTCTGCCTGCCTTTCCCCAGTGCTCTGCAAGCTCTCCAGGACAACATAGAATCTGGGGCTCTGTGCTTTCTTTCGTTCTGAACAACTGTTACAATTTTCTGCACAAAAGCGATTCTTGCGAAGCAATGTGAACACTTCTGCTTCCCAGGCACAGAGAAGGTGCTAGCAGGGAATTCTCTGCCTGCCTTTCCCCAGTGCTGTGCAAGCTCTCCAGGACAACATAGAATCTGGGGCTCTGTGCTTTCTTTCCTTCTGAACAAGTGTTACTGTTTTCTGCACAAAAGCGATTCTGCGAAGCAATGTGAACACTTCTGCTTCCCAGGCACAGAGAAGGTGCTAGCAAGGAATTCTCTGCCTGCCTTTCCCCAGTGCTCTGCAAGCTCTCCAGGACAACATAAAATCTGGGGCTCTGTGCTTTCTTTCCTTCTGAACAAGTGTTAGTGTTTTCTGCACAAAAGCGATTCTGCGAAGCAATGTGAACACTTCTGCTTCCCAGGCACAGAGAAGGTGCTAGCAAGGAATTCTCTGCCTGCCTTTCCCCAGTGCTCTGCAAGCTCTCCAGGACAACATAAAATCTGGGGCTCTGTGCTTTCTTTCCTTCTGAACAAGTGTTAGTGTTTTCTGCACAAAAGCGATTCTGCGAAGCAATGTGAACACTTCTGCTTCCCAGGCACAGAGAAGGTGCTAGCAGGGAATTCTCTGCCTGCCTTTCCCCAGTGCTCTGCAAGCTCTCCAGGACAACATAAAATCTGGGGATCTGTGCTTTCTTTCCTTCTGAACAAGTGTTAGTGTTTTCTGCACAAAAGCGATTTTTGCGAAGCAATGTGAACACTTCTGCTTCCCAGGCACAGAGAAGGTGCTAGCAGGGAATTCTCTGCCTGCCTTTCCCCAGTGCTCTGCAAGCTCTCCAGGGCAACATAGAATCTGGGGCTCTGTGCTTTCTTTCGTTCTGAACAAGTGTTAGTGTTTTCTGCACAAAAGCGATTCTGCGAAGCAATGTGAACACTTCTGCTTCCCAGGCACAGAGAAGGTGCTAGCAGGGAATTCTCTGCCTGCCTTTCCCCAGTGCTCTGCAAGCTCTCCAGGACAACAGTGAATCTGGGGCTCTGTGCTTTCTTTCGTTCTGAACAAGTGTTACTGTTTTCTGCACAAAAGCGATTCTGCGAAGCAATGTGAACAGGCACAGAGAAGGTGCTATCAGGGAATTCTCTGCCTGCCTTTCCCCAGTGCTCTGCAAGCTCTCCAGGACAACATAAAATCTGGGGCTCTGTGCTTTCTTTCCTTCTGAACAAGTGTTAGTGTTTTCTGCACAAAAGCGATTCTTGCGAAGCAATGTGAACACTTCTGCTTCGCAGGCACAGAGAAGGTGCTAGCAAGGAATTCTCTGCCTGCCTTTCCCCAGTGCTCTGCAAGCTCTCCAGGACAACGTAAAATCTGGGGCTCTGTGCTTTCTTTCCTTCTGAACAACTGTTACTGTTTTCTGCACAAAAGCGATTCTTGCGAAGCAATGTGAACACTTCTGCTTCCCAGGCACAGAGAAGGTGCTAGCAGGGAATTCTCTGCCTGCCTTTCCCCAGTGCTGTGCAAGCTCTCCAGGACAACATAGAATCTGGGGCTCTGTGCTTTCTTTCCTTCTGAACAAGTGTTATTGTTTTCTGCACAAAAGCGATTCTGCGAAGCAATGTGAACACTTCTGCTTCGCAGGCACAGAGAAGGTGCTAGCAGGGAATTCTCTGCCTGCCTTTCCCCAGTGCTCTGCAAGCTCTCCAGGACAACATAGAATCTGGGGCTCTGTGCTTTCTTTCGTTCTGAACAAGTGTTAATGTTTTCTGCACAAAAGCGATTCTGCGAAGCAATGTGAACAGGCACAGAGAAGGTGCTAGCAGGGAATTCTCTGCCTGCCTTTCCCCAGTGCTCTGCAAGCTCTCCAGGACAACAGTGAATCTGGGGCTCTGTGCTTTCTTTCCTTCTGAACAAGTGTCACTGTTTTCTGCACAAAAGCGATTCTGCGAAGCAATGTGAACACTTCTGCTTCCCAGGCACAGAGAAGGTGCTAGCAGGGAATTCTCTGCCTGCCTTTCCCCAGTGCTCTGCAAGCTCTCCAGGACAACATAGAATCTGGGGCTCTGTGCTTTCTTTCCTTCTGAACAAGTGTTAGTGTTTTCTGCACAAAAGCGATTCTTGCGAAGCAATGTGAACACTTCTGCTTCCCAGGCACAGAGAAGGTGCTAGCAGGGAATTCTCTGCCTGCCTTTCCCCAGTGCTCTGCAAGCTCTCCAGGACAACATAGAATCTGGGGCTCTGTGCTTTCTTTCGTTCTGAACAACTGTTACTGTTTTCTGCACAAAAGCGATTCTGCAAAGCAATGTGAACACTTCTGCTTCCCAGGCACAGAGAAGGTGCTAGCAGGGAATTCTCTGCCTGCCTTTCCCCAGTGCTCTGCAAGCTCTCCAGGACAACATAGAATCTGGGGCTCTGTGCTTTCTTTCCTTCTGAACAAGTGTTAGTGTTTTCTGCACAAAAGCGATTCTTGCGAAGCAATGTGAACACTTCTGCTTCCCAGGCACAGAGAAGGTGCTAGCAGGGAATTCTCTGCCTGCCTTTCCCCAGTGCTCTACAAGCTCTCCAGGACAACATAAAATCTGGGGCTCTGTGCTTTCTTTCCTTCTGAACAAGTGTTACTGTTTTCTGCACAAAAGCGATTCTGCGAAGCAATGTGAACACTTCTGCTTCCCAGGCACAGAGAAGGTGCTAGCAGGGAATTCTCTGCCTGCCTTTCCCCAGTGCTCTGCAAGCTCTCCAGGACAACAGTGAATCTGGGGCTCTGTGCTTTCTTTCCTTCTGAACAAGTGTTACTGTTTTCTGCACAAAAGCGATTCTGCGAAGCAATGTGAACAGGCACAGAGAAGGTGCTAGCAGGGAATTCTCTGCCTGCCTTTCCCCAGTGCTCTGCAAGCTCTCCAGGACAACATAAAATCTGGGGCTCTGTGCTTTCTTTCCTTCTGAACAAGTGTTACTGTTTTCTGCACAAAAGCGATTCTGCGAAGCAATGTGAACACTTCTGCTTCCCAGGCACAGAGAAGGTGCTAGCAAGGAATTCTCTGCCTGCCTTTCCCCAGTGCTCTGCAAGCTCTCCAGGACAACATAAAATCTGGGGCTCTGTGCTTTCTTTCGTTCTGAACAAGTGTTACTGTTTTCTGCACAAAAGCGATTCTTGCGAAGCAATGTGAACACTTCTGCTTCCCAGGCACAGAGAAGGTGCTAGCAGGGAATTCTCTGCCTGCCTTTCCCCAGTGCTCTGCAAGCTCTCCAGGACAACAGTGAATCTGGGGTTCTGTGCTTTCTTTCGTTCTGAACAAGTGTTACTGTTTTCTGCACAAAAGCGATTCTGCGAAGCAATGTGAACAGGCACAGAGAAGGTGCTAGCAGGGAATTCTCTGCCTGCCTTTCCCCAGTGCTCTGCAAGCTCTCCAGGACAACATAGAATCTGGGGCTCTGTGCTTTCTTTCCTTCTGAACAAGTGTTACTGTTTTCTGCACAAAAGCGATTCTGCGAAGCAATGTGAACACTTCTGCTTCCCAGGCACAGAGAAGGTGCTAGCAGGGAATTCTCTGCCTGCCTTTCCCCAGTGCTCTGCAAGCTCTCCAGGACAACATAAAATCTGGGGCTCTGTGCTTTCTTTCCTTCTGAACAAGTGTTAGTGTTTTCTGCACAAAAGCGATTCTTGCGAAGCAATGTGAACACTTCTGCTTCCCAGGCACAGAGAAGGTGCTAGCAGGGAATTCTCTGCCTGCCTTTCCCCAGTGCTCTGCAAGCTCTCCAGGACAACATAGAATCTGGGGCTCTGTGCTTTCTTTCCTTCTGAACAAGTGTTAGTGTTTTCTGCACAAAAGCGATTCTGCGAAGCAATGTGAACAGGCACAGAGAAGGTGCTATCAGGGAATTCTCTGCCTGCCTTTCCCCAGTGCTCTGCAAGCTCTCCAGGACAACATAGAATCTGGGGCTCTGTGCTTTCTTTCCTTCTGAACAAGTGTTACTGTTTTCTGCACAAAAGCGATTCTGCGAAGCAATGTGAACAGGCACAGAGAAGGTGCTATCAGGGAATTCTCTGCCTGCCTTTCCCCAGTGCTCTGCAAGCTCTCCAGGACAACATAGAATCTGGGGCTCTGTGCTTTCTTTCCTTCTGAACAAGTGTTACTGTTTTCTGCACAAAAGCGATTCTGCGAAGCAATGTGAACACTTCTGCTTCCCAGGCACAGAGAAGGTGCTAGCAAGGAATTCTCTGCCTGCCTTTCCCCAGTGCTCTGCAAGCTCTCCAGGACAACATAAAATCTGGGGCTCTGTGCTTTCTTTCCTTCTGAACAAGTGTTAGTGTTTTCTGCACAAAAGCGATTCTGCGAAGCAATGTGAACACTTCTGCTTCCCAGGCACAGAGAAGGTGCTAGCAGGGAATTCTCTGCCTGCCTTTCCCCAGTGCTCTGCAAGCTCTCCAGGACAACATAGAATCTGGGGCTCTGTGCTTTCTTTCCTTCTGAACAAGTGTTAGTGTTTTCTGCACAAAAGCGATTCTGCGAAGCAATGTGAACACTTCTGCTTCCCAGGCACAGAGAAGGTGCTATCAGGGTATTCTCTGCCTGCCTTTCCCCAGTGCTCTGCAAGCTCTCCAGGACAACATAGAATCTGGGGCTCTGTGCTTTCTTTCCTTCTGAACAAGTGTTAGTGTTTTCTGCACAAAAGCGATTCTTGCGAAGCAATGTGAACACTTCTGCTTCCCAGGCACAGAGAAGGTGCTAGCAGGGAATTCTCTGCCTGCCTTTCCCCAGTGCTCTGCAAGCTCTCCAGGACAACATAAAATCTGGGGCTCTGTGCTTTCTTTCCTTCTGAACAAGTGTTACTGTTTTCTGCACAAAAGCGATTCTTGCGAAGCAATGTGAACACTTCTGCTTCCCAGGCACAGAGAAGGTGCTAGCAGGGAATTCTCTGCCTGCCTTTCCCCAGTGCTCTGCAAGCTCTCCAGGACAACAGTGAATCTGGGGCTCAGTGCTTTCTTTCGTTCTGAACAAGTGTTACTGGTTTCTGCACAAAAGCGATTCTGCAAAGCAATGTGAACACTTCTGCTTCCCAGGCACAGAGAAGGTGCTAGCAGGGAATTCTCTGCCTGCCTTTCCCCAGTGCTCTGCAAGCTCTCCAGGACAACATAAAATCTGGGGATCTGTGCTTTCTTTCCTTCTGAACAAGTGTTAGTGTTTTCTGCACAAAAGCGATTTTTGCGAAGCAATGTGAACACTTCTGCTTCCCAGGCACAGAGAAGGTGCTAGCAGGGAATTCTCTGCCTGCCTTTCCCCAGTGCTCTGCAAGCTCTCCAGGACAACATAAAATCTGGGGCTCTGTGCTTTCTTTCCTTCTGAACAAGTGTTAGTGTTTTCTGCACAAAAGCGATTCTGCGAAGCAATGTGAACACTTCTGCTTCCCAGGCACAGAGAAGGTGCTATCAGGGAATTCTCTGCCTGCCTTTCCCCAGTGCTCTGCAAGCTCTCCAGGACAACATAGAATCTGGGGCTCTGTGCTTTCTTTCGTTCTGAACAAGTGTTAGTGTTTTCTGCACAAAAGCTATTCTGCGAAGCAATGTGAACACTTCTGCTTCGCAGGCACAGAGAAGGTGCTAGCAGGGAATTCTCTGCCTGCCTTTCCCCAGTGCTCTGCAAGCTCTCCAGGACAACAGTGAATCTGGGGCTCTGTGCTTTCTTTCCTTCTGAACAAGTGTTACTGTTTTCTGCACAAAAGCGATTCTGCGAAGCAATGTGAGCAGGCACAGAGAAGGTGCTATCAGGGAATTCTCTGCCTGCCTTTCCCCAGTGCTCTGCAAGCTCTCCAGGACAACATAAAATCTGGGGCTCTGTGCTTTCTTTCCTTCTGAACAAGTGTTACTGTTTTCTGCACAAAAGCGATTCTGCGAAGCAATGTGAACACTTCTGCTTCGCAGGCACAGAGAAGGTGCTAGCAAGGAATTCTCTGCCTGCCTTTCCCCAGTGCTCTGCAAGCTCTCCAGGACAACGTAAAATCTGGGGCTCTGTGCTTTCTTTCCTTCTGAACAACTGTTACTGTTTTCTGCACAAAAGCGATTCTTGCGAAGCAATGTGAACACTTCTGCTTCCCAGGCACAGAGAAGGTGCTAGCAGGGAATTCTCTGCCTGCCTTTCCCCAGTGCTCTGCAAGCTCTCCAGGACAACATAGAATCTGGGGCTCTGTGCTTTCTTTCGTTCTGAACAAGTGTTAGTGTTTTCTGCACAAAAGCGATTCTTGCGAAGCAATGTGAACACTTCTGCTTCCCAGGCACAGAGAAGATGCTAGCAAGGAATTCTCTGCCTGCCTTTCCCCAGTGCTCTGCAAGCTCTCCAGGACAACATAAAATCTGGGGCTCTGTGCTTTCTTTCCTTCTGAACAAGTGTTACTGTTTTCTGCACAAAAGCGATTCTTGCGAAGCAATGTGAACACTTCTGCTTCCCAGGCACAGAGAAGGTGCTAGCAGGGAATTCTCTGCCTGCCTTTCCCCAGTGCTCTGCAAGCTCTCCAGGACAACATAGAATCTGGGGCTCTGTGCTTTCTTTCCTTCTGAACAAGTGTTATTGTTTTCTGCACAAAAGCGATTCTGCGAAGCAATGTGAACACTTCTGCTTCGCAGGCACAGAGAAGGTGCTAGCAGGGAATTCTCTGCCTGCCTTTCCCCAGTGCTCTGCAAGCTCTCCAGGACAACATAGAATCTGGGGCTCTGTGCTTTCTTTCGTTCTGAACAAGTGTTACTGTTTTCTGCACAAAAGCGATTCTGCGAAGCAATGTGAACAGGCACAGAGAAGGTGCCATCAGGGAATTCTCTGCCTGCCTTTCCCCAGTGCTCTGCAAGCTCTCCAGGACTACATAAAATCTGGGGCTCTGTGCTTTCTTTCCTTCTGAACAAGTGTTACTGTTTTCTGCACAAAAGCGATTCTGCGAAGCAATGTGAAAACTTCTGCTTCCCAGGCACAGAGAAGGTGCTAGCAGGGAATTCTCTGCCTGCCTTTCCCCAGTGCTCTGCAAGCTCTCCAGGACAACATAGAATCTGGGGCTCTGTGCTTTCTTTCCTTCTGAACAAGTGTTACTGTTTTCTGCACAAAAGCGATTCTGCGAAGCAATGTGAACACTTCTGCTTCGCAGGCACAGAGAAGGTGCTAGCAAGGAATTCTCTGCCTGCCTTTCCCCAGTGCTCTGCAAGCTCTCCAGGACAACGTAAAATCTGGGGCTCTGTGCTTTCTTTCCTTCTGAACAACTGTTACTGTTTTCTGCACAAAAGCGATTCTTGCGAAGCAATGTGAACACTTCTGCTTCCCAGGCACAGAGAAGGTGCTAGCAGGGAATTCTCTGCCTGCCTTTCCCCAGTGCTCTGCAAGCTCTCCAGGACAACATAGAATCTGGGGCTCTGTGCTTTCTTTCGTTCTGAACAAGTGTTAGTGTTTTCTGCACAAAAGCGATTCTTGCGAAGCAATGTGAACACTTCTGCTTCCCAGGCACAGAGAAGATGCTAGCAAGGAATTCTCTGCCTGCCTTTCCCCAGTGCTCTGCAAGCTCTCCAGGACAACATAAAATCTGGGGCTCTGTGCTTTCTTTCCTTCTGAACAAGTGTTACTGTTTTCTGCACAAAAGCGATTCTTGCGAAGCAATGTGAACACTTCTGCTTCCCAGGCACAGAGAAGGTGCTAGCAGGGAATTCTCTGCCTGCCTTTCCCCAGTGCTCTGCAAGCTCTCCAGGACAACATAGAATCTGGGGCTCTGTGCTTTCTTTCCTTCTGAACAAGTGTTATTGTTTTCTGCACAAAAGCGATTCTGCGAAGCAATGTGAACACTTCTGCTTCGCAGGCACAGAGAAGGTGCTAGCAGGGAATTCTCTGCCTGCCTTTCCCCAGTGCTCTGCAAGCTCTCCAGGACAACATAGAATCTGGGGCTCTGTGCTTTCTTTCCTTCTGAACAAGTGTTACTGTTTTCTGCACAAAAGCGATTCTGCGAAGCAATGTGAACAGGCACAGAGAAGGTGCCATCAGGGAATTCTCTGCCTGCCTTTCCCCAGTGCTCTGCAAGCTCTCCAGGACTACATAAAATCTGGGGCTCTGTGCTTTCTTTCCTTCTGAACAAGTGTTACTGTTTTCTGCACAAAAGCGATTCTGCAAAGCAATGTGAAAACTTCTGCTTCCCAGGCACAGAGAAGGTGCTAGCAGGGAATTCTCTGCCTGCCTTTCCCCAGTGCTCTGCAAGCTCTCCAGGACAACATAGAATCTGGGGCTCTGTGCTTTCTTTCCTTCTGAACAAGTGTTAGTGTTTTCTGCACAAAAGCGATTCTTGCGAAGCAATGTGAACACTTCTGCTTCCCAGGCACAGAGAAGGTGCTAGCAGGGAATTCTCTGCCTGCCTTTCCCCAGTGCTCTGCAAGCTCTCCAGGACAACATAGAATCTGGGGCTCTGTGCTTTCTTTCCTTCTGAACAAGTGTTACTGTTTTCTGCACAAAAGCGATTCTGCGAAGCAATGTGAAGACTTCTGCTTCCCAGGCACAGAGAAGGTGCTAGCAAGGAATTCTCTGCCTGCCTTTCCCCAGTGCTCTGCAAGCTCTCCAGGACAACATAAAATCTGGGGCTCTGTGCTTTCTTTCCTTCTGAACAAGTGTTACTGTTTTCTGCACAAAAGCGATTCTTGCGAAGCAATGTGAACACTTCTGCTTCCCAGGCACAGAGAAGGTGCTAGCAGGGAATTCTCTGCCTGCCTTTCCCCAGTGCTCTGCAAGCTCTCCAGGACAACATAAAATCTGGGGCTCTGTGCTTTCTTTCCTTCTGAACAAGTGTTAGTGTTTTCTGCACAAAAGCGATTCTGCGAAGCAATGTGAACACTTCTGCTTCCCAGGCACAGAGAAGGTGCTAGCAGGGAATTCTCTGCCTGCCTTTCCCCAGTGCTCTGCAAGCTCTCCAGGACAACATAGAATCTGGGGCTCTGTGCTTTCTTTCCTTCTGAACAAGTGTTACTGTTTTCTGCACAAAAGCGATTCTGCGAAGCAATGTGAACACTTCTGCTTCCCAGGCACAGAGAAGGTGCTAGCAGGGAATTCTCTGCCTGCCTTTCCCCAGTGCTCTGCAAGCTCTCCAGGACAACATAGAATCTGGGGCTCTGTGCTTTCTTTCGTTCTGAACAAGTGTTAGTGTTTTCTGCACAAAAGCGATTCTGCGAAGCAATGTGAACAGGCACAGAGAAGGTGCTAGCAGGGAATTCTCTGCCTGCCTTTCCCCAGTGCTCTGCAAGCTCTCCAGGACAACATAAAATCTGGGGCTCTGTGCTTTCTTTCCTTCTGAACAAGTGTTACTGTTTTCTGCACAAAAGCGATTCTGCGAAGCAATGTGAACACTTCTGCTTCCCAGGCACAGAGAAGGTGCTAGCAGGGAATTCTCTGCCTGCCTTTCCCCAGTGCTCTGCAAGCTCTCCAGGACAACATAAAATCTGGGGCTCTGTGCTTTCTTTCGTTCTGAACAAGTGTTACTGTTTTCTGCACAAAAGCGATTCTTGCGAAGCAATGTGAACACTTCTGCTTCCCAGGCACAGAGAAGGTGCTAGCAGGGAATTCTCTGCCTGCCTTTCCCCAGTGCTCTGCAAGCTCTCCAGGACAACAGTGAATCTGGGGTTCTGTGCTTTCTTTCGTTCTGAACAAGTGTTACTGTTTTCTGCACAAAAGCGATTCTGCGAAGCAATGTGAACAGGCACAGAGAAGGTGCTAGCAGGGAATTCTCTGCCTGCCTTTCCCCAGTGCTCTGCAAGCTCTCCAGGACAACATAAAATTTGGGGCTCTGTGCTTTCTTTCCTTCTGAACAAGTGTTACTGTTTTCTGCACAAAAGCGATTCTGCGAAGCAATGTGAACACGTCTGCTTCCCAGGCACAGAGAAGGTGCTAGCAAGGAATTCTCTGCCTGCCTTTCCCCAGTGCTCTGCAAGCTCTCCAGGACAACATAGAATCTGGGGCTCTGTGCTTTCTTTCCTTCTGAACAAGTGTTAGTGTTTTCTGCACAAAAGCGATTCTTGCGAAGCAATGTGAACACTTCTGCTTCCCAGGCACAGAGAAGGTGCTAGCAGGGAATTCTCTGCCTGCCTTTCCCCAGTGCTCTGCAAGCTCTCCAGGACAACATAGAATCTGGGGCTCTGTGCTTTCTTTCCTTCTGAACAAGTGTTACTGTTTTCTGCACAAAAGCGATTCTTGCGAAGCAATGTGAACACTTCTGCTTCCCAGGCACAGAGAAGGTGCTAGCAGGGAATTCTCTGCCTGCCTTTCCCCAGTGCTCTGCAAGCTCTCCAGGACAACATAGAATCTGGGGCTCTGTGCTTTCTTTCCTTCTGAACAAGTGTTACTGTTTTCTGCACAAAAGCGATTCTGCGAAGCAATGTGAACAGGCACAGAGAAGGTGCTAGCAGGGAATTCTCTGCCTGCCTTTCCCCAGTGCTCTGCAAGCTCTCCAGGACAACATAGAATCTGGGGCTCTGTGCTTTCTTTCCTTCTGAACAAGTGTTACTGTTTTCTGCACAAAAGCGATTCTGCGAAGCAATGTGAACAGGCACAGAGAAGGTGCTATCAGGGAATTCTCTGCCTGCCTTTCCCCAGTGCTCTGCAAGCTCTCCAGGACAACATAGAATCTGGGGCTCTGTGCTTTCTTTCCTTCTGAACAAGTGTTACTGTTTTCTGCACAAAAGCGATTCTGCGAAGCAATGTGAACACTTCTGCTTCCCAGGCACAGAGAAGGTGCTATCAGGGAATTCTCTGCCTGCCTTTCCCCAGTGCTCTGCAAGCTCTCCAGGACAACATAGAATCTGGGGCTCTGTGCTTTCTTTCGTTCTGAACAAGTGTTACTGTTTTCTGCACAAAAGCGATTCTGCGAAGCAATGTGAACACTTCTGCTTCGCAGGCACAGAGAAGGTGCTAGCAGGGAATTCTCTGCCTGCCTTTCCCCAGTGCTCTGCAAGCTCTCCAGGACAACATAAAATCTGGGGCTCTGTGCTTTCTTTCCTTCTGAACAAGTGTTAGTGTTTTCTGCACAAAAGCGATTCTTGCGAAGCAATGTGAACACTTCTGCTTCCCAGGCACAGAGAAGGTGCTAGCAGGGAATTCTCTGCCTGCCTTTCCCCAGTGCTCTGCAAGCTCTCCAGGACAACATAGAATCTGGGGCTCAGTGCTTTCTTTCGTTCTGAACAAGTGTTACTGTTTTCTGCACAAAAGCGATTCTGCGAAGCAATGTGAACACTTCTGCTTCCCAGGCACAGAGAAGGTGCTAGCAGGGAATTCTCTGCCTGCCTTTCCCCAGTGCTCTGCAAGCTCTCCAGGACAACATAAAATCTGGGGCTCTGTGCTTTCTTTCCTTCTGAACAAGTGTTAGTGTTTTCTGCACAAAAGCGATTCTTGCGAAGCAATGTGAACACTTCTGCTTCCCAGGCACAGAGAAGGTGCTAGCAGGGAATTCTCTGCCTGCCTTTCCCCAGTGCTGTGCAAGCTCTCCAGGACAACATAGAATCTGGGGCTCTGTGCTTTCTTTCGTTCTGAACAAGTGTTACTGTTTTCTGCACAAAAGCGATTCTGCGAAGCAATGTGAACACTTCTGCTTCCCAGGCACAGAGAAGGTGCTATCAGGGAATTCTCTGCCTGCCTTTCCCCAGTGCTCTGCAAGCTCTCCAGGACAACATAAAATCTGGGGCTCTGTGCTTTCTTTCCTTCTGAACAAGTGTTAGTGTTTTCTGCACAAAAGCGATTCTTGCGAAGCAATGTGAACACGTCTGCTTCCCAGGCACAGAGAAGGTGCTAGCAAGGAATTCTCTGCCTGCCTTTCCCCAGTGCTCTGCAAGCTCTCCAGGACAATATAAAATCTGGGGCTCTGTGCTTTCTTTCCTTCTGAACAAGTGTTAGTGTTTTCTGCACAAAAGCGATTCTGCGAAGCAATGTGAACACTTCTGCTTCCCAGGCACAGAGAAGGTGCTAGCATGGAATTCTCTGCCTGCCTTTCCCCAGTGCTGTGCAAGCTCTCCAGGACAACATAGAATCTGGGGCTCTGTGCTTTCTTTCCTTCTGAACAAGTGTTACTGTTTTCTGCACAAAAGCGATTCTGCGAAGCAATGTGAACAGGCACAGAGAAGGTGCTAGCAGGGAATTCTCTGCCTGCCTTTCCCCAGTGCTCTGCAAGCTCTCCAGGACAACATAGAATCTGGGGCTCAGTGCTTTCTTTCGTTCTGAACAAGTGTTAGTGTTTTCTGCACAAAAGCGATTCTGCGAAGCAATGTGAACACTTCTGCTTCCCAGGCACAGAGAAGGTGCTAGCAGGGAATTCTCTGCCTGCCTTTCCCCAGTGCTCTGCAAGCTCTCCAGGACAACATAGAATCTGGGGCTCAGTGCTTTCTTTCGTTCTGAACAAGTGTTACTTTTTTCTGCACAAAAGCGATTCTGCGAAGCAATGTGAACACTTCTGCTTCCCAGGCACAGAGAAGGTGCTAGCAGGGAATTCTCTGCCTGCCTTTCCCCAGTGCTCTGCAAGCTCTCCATGACAACATAGAATCTGGGGCTCAGTGCTTCCTTTCGTTCTGAACAAGTGTTAGTGTTTTCTGCACAAAAGCGATTCTTGCGAAGCAATGTGAACACTTCTGCTTCCCAGGCACAGAGAAGGTGCTAGCAGGGAATTCTCTGCCTGCCTTTCCCCAGTGCTCTGCAAGCTCTCCAGGACAACATAAAATCTGGGGCTCTGTGCTTTCTTTCCTTCTGAACAAGTGTTAGTGTTTTCTGCACAAAAGCGATTCTTGCGAAGCAATGTGAACACTTCTGCTTCCCAGGCACAGAGAAGGTGCTAGCAGGGAATTCTCTGCCTGCCTTTCCCCAGTGCTCTGCAAGCTCTCCAGGACAACGTAGAATCTGGGGCTCTGTGCTTTCTTTCCTTCTGAACAAGTGTTAGTGTTTTCTGCACAAAAGCGATTCTGCGAAGCAATGTGAACACTTCTGCTTCCCAGGCACAGAGAAGGTGCTAGCAAGGAATTCTCTGCCTGCCTTTCCCCAGTGCTCTGCAAGCTCTCCAGGACAACATAAAATCTGGGGCTCTGTGCTTTCTTTCCTTCTGAACAAGTGTTAGTGTTTTCTGCACAAAAGCGATTCTGCGAAGCAATGTGAACACTTCTGCTTCCCAGGCACAGAGAAGGTGCTAGCAGGGAATTCTCTGCCTGCCTTTCCCCAGTGCTCTGCAAGCTCTCCAGGACAACATAGAATCTGGGGCTCTGTGCTTTCTTTCCTTCTGAACAAGTGTTACTGTTTTCTGCACAAAAGCGATTCTTGCGAAGCAATGTGAACACTTCTGCTTCCCAGGCACAGAGAAGGTGCTAGCAAGGAATTCTCTGCCTGCCTTTCCCCAGTGCTCTGCAAGCTCTCCAGGACAACATAAAATCTGGGGCTCTGTGCTTTCTTTCCTTCTGAACAAGTGTTAGTGTTTTCTGCACAAAAGCGATTCTGCGAAGCAATGTGAACACTTCTGCTTCCCAGGCACAGAGAAGGTGCTAGCAGGGAATTCTCTGCCTGCCTTTCCCCAGTGCTCTGCAAGCTCTCCAGGACAACATAAAATCTGGGGATCTGTGCTTTCTTTCCTTCTGAACAAGTGTTAGTGTTTTCTGCACAAAAGCGATTTTTGCGAAGCAATGTGAACACTTCTGCTTCCCAGGCACAGAGAAGGTGCTAGCAGGGAATTCTCTGCCTGCCTTTCCCCAGTGCTCTGCAAGCTCTCCAGGACAACATAGAATCTGGGGCTCTGTGCTTTCTTTCGTTCTGAACAAGTGTTAGTGTTTTCTGCACAAAAGCGATTCTGCGAAGCAATGTGAACACTTCTGCTTCGCAGGCACAGAGAAGGTGCTAGCAGGGAATTCTCTGCCTGCCTTTCCCCAGTGCTCTGCAAGCTCTCCAGGACAACAGTGAATCTGGGGCTCTGTGCTTTCTTTCGTTCTGAACAAGTGTTACTGTTTTCTGCACAAAAGCGATTCTGCGAAGCAATGTGAACAGGCACAGAGAAGGTGCTATCAGGGAATTCTCTGCCTGCCTTTCCCCAGTGCTCTGCAAGCTCTCCAGGACAACATAAAATCTGGGGCTCTGTGCTTTCTTTCCTTCTGAACAAGTGTTAGTGTTTTCTGCACAAAAGCGATTCTTGCGAAGCAATGTGAACACTTCTGCTTCGCAGGCACAGAGAAGGTGCTAGCAAGGAATTCTCTGCCTGCCTTTCCCCAGTGCTCTGCAAGCTCTCCAGGACAACGTAAAATCTGGGGCTCTGTGCTTTCTTTCCTTCTGAACAACTGTTACTGTTTTCTGCACAAAAGCGATTCTTGCGAAGCAATGTGAACACTTCTGCTTCCCAGGCACAGAGAAGGTGCTAGCAGGGAATTCTCTGCCTGCCTTTCCCCAGTGCTCTGCAAGCTCTCCAGGACAACATAGAATCTGGGGCTCTGTGCTTTCTTTCCTTCTGAACAAGTGTTATTGTTTTCTGCACAAAAGCGATTCTGCGAAGCAATGTGAACACTTCTGCCTCGCAGGCACAGAGAAGGTGCTAGCAGGGAATTCTCTGCCTGCCTTTCCCCAGTGCTCTGCAAGCTCTCCAGGACAACATAGAATCTGGGGCTCTGTGCTTTCTTTCGTTCTGAACAAGTGTTACTGTTTTCTGCACAAAAGCGATTCTGCGAAGCAATGTGAACAGGCACAGAGAAGGTGCTAGCAGGGAATTCTCTGCCTGCCTTTCCCCAGTGCTCTGCAAGCTCTCCAGGACAACAGTGAATCTGGGGCTCTGTGCTTTCTTTCCTTCTGAACAAGTGTCACTGTTTTCTGCACAGAAGCGATTCTGCGAAGCAATGTGAACACTTCTGCTTCCCAGGCACAGAGAAGGTGCTAGCAAGGAATTCTCTGCCTGCCTTTCCCCAGTGCTCTGCAAGCTCTCCAGGACAACATAAAATCTGGGGCTCTGTGCTTTCTTTCCTTCTGAACAAGTGTTACTGTTTTCTGCACAAAAGCGATTCTTGCGAAGCAATGTGAACACTTCTGCTTCCCAGGCACAGAGAAGGTGCTAGCAGGGAATTCTCTGCCTGCCTTTCCCCAGTGCTCTGCAAGCTCTCCAGGACAACATAAAATCTGGGGCTCTGTGCTTTCTTTCCTTCTGAACAAGTGTTAGTGTTTTCTGCACAAAAGCGATTCTGCGAAGCAATGTGAACACTTCTGCTTCCCAGGCACAGAGAAGGTGCTAGCAGGGAATTCTCTGCCTGCCTTTCCCCAGTGCTCTGCAAGCTCTCCAGGACAACATAGAATCTGGGGCTCTGTGCTTTCTTTCGTTCTGAACAAGTGTTAGTGTTTTCTGCACAAAAGCGATTCTGCGAAGCAATGTGAACACTTCTGCTTCGCAGGCACAGAGAAGGTGCTAGCAGGGAATTCTCTGCCTGCCTTTCCCCAGTGCTCTGCAAGCTCTCCAGGACAACAGTGAATCTGGGGCTCTGTGCTTTCTTTCGTTCTGAACAAGTGTTACTGTTTTCTGCACAAAAGCGATTCTGCGAAGCAATGTGAACAGGCACAGAGAAGGTGCTATCAGGGAATTCTCTGCCTGCCTTTCCCCAGTGCTCTGCAAGCTCTCCAGGACAACATAAAATCTGGGGCTCTGTGCTTTCTTTCCTTCTGAACAAGTGTTAGTGTTTTCTGCACAAAAGCGATTCTTGCGAAGCAATGTGAACACTTCTGCTTCGCAGGCACAGAGAAGGTGCTAGCAAGGAATTCTCTGCCTGCCTTTCCCCAGTGCTCTGCAAGCTCTCCAGGACAACGTAAAATCTGGGGCTCTGTGCTTTCTTTCCTTCTGAACAACTGTTACTGTTTTCTGCACAAAAGCGATTCTTGCGAAGCAATGTGAACACTTCTGCTTCCCAGGCACAGAGAAGGTGCTAGCAGGGAATTCTCTGCCTGCCTTTCCCCAGTGCTCTGCAAGCTCTCCAGGACAACATAGAATCTGGGGCTCTGTGCTTTCTTTCCTTCTGAACAAGTGTTACTGTTTTCTGCACAAAAGCGATTCTGCGAAGCAATGTGAACACGTCTGCTTCGCAGGCACAGAGAAGGTGCTAGCAGGGAATTCTCTGCCTGCCTTTCCCCAGTGCTCTGCAAGCTCTCCAGGACAACATAGAATCTGGGGCTCTGTGCTTTCTTTCGTTCTGAACAAGTGTTACTGTTTTCTGCACAAAAGCGATTCTGCGAAGCAATGTGAACAGGCACAGAGAAGGTGCTAGCAGGGAATTCTCTGCCTGCCTTTCCCCAGTGCTCTGCAAGCTCTCCAGGACAACAGTGAATCTGGGGCTCTGTGCTTTCTTTCCTTCTGAACAAGTGTCACTGTTTTCTGCACAAAAGCGATTCTGCGAAGCAATGTGAACACTTCTGCTTCCCAGGCACAGAGAAGGTGCTAGCAAGGAATTCTCTGCCTGCCTTTCCCCAGTGCTCTGCAAGCTCTCCAGGACAACATAAAATCTGGGGCTCTGTGCTTTCTTTCCTTCTGAACAAGTGTTACTGTTTTCTGCACAAAAGCGATTCTTGCGAAGCAATGTGAACACTTCTGCTTCCCAGGCACAGAGAAGGTGCTAGCAGGGAATTCTCTGCCTGCCTTTCCCCAGTGCTCTGCAAGCTCTCCAGGACAACATAAAATCTGGGGCTCTGTGCTTTCTTTCCTTCTGAACAAGTGTTAGTGTTTTCTGCACAAAAGCGATTCTGCGAAGCAATGTGAACACTTCTGCTTCCCAGGCACAGAGAAGGTGCTAGCAGGGAATTCTCTGCCTGCCTTTCCCCAGTGCTCTGCAAGCTCTCCAGGACAACATAGAATCTGGGGCTCTGTGCTTTCTTTCCTTCTGAACAAGTGTTACTGTTTTCTGCACAAAAGCGATTCTTGCGAAGCAATGTGAACACTTCTGCTTCCCAGGCACAGAGAAGGTGCTAGCAGGGAATTCTCTGCCTGCCTTTCCCCAGTGCTCTGCAAGCTCTCCAGGACAACATAGAATCTGGGGCTCTGTGCTTTCTTTCCTTCTGAACAAGTGTTAGTGTTTTCTGCACAAAAGCGATTCTTGCGAAGCAATGTGAACACTTCTGCTTCCCAGGCACAGAGAAGGTGCTAGCAGGGAATTCTCTGCCTGCCTTTCCCCAGTGCTCTACAAGCTCTCCAGGACAACATAAAATCTGGGGCTCTGTGCTTTCTTTCCTTCTGAACAAGTGTTACTGTTTTCTGCACAAAAGCGATTCTGCGAAGCAATGTGAACACTTCTGCTTCGCAGGCACAGAGAAGGTGCTAGCAGGGAATTCTCTGCCTGCCTTTCCCCAGTGCTCTGCAAGCTCTCCAGGACAACATAGAATCTGGGGCTCTGTGCTTTCTTTCGTTCTGAACAAGTGTTACTGTTTTCTGCACAAAAGCGATTCTGCGAAGCAATGTGAACAGGCACAGAGAAGGTGCTAGCAGGGAATTCTCTGCCTGCCTTTCCCCAGTGCTCTGCAAGCTCTCCAGGACTACATAAAATCTGGGGCTCTGTGCTTTCTTTCCTTCTGAACAAGTGTTACTGTTTTCTGCACAAAAGCGATTCTTGCGAAGCAATGTGAACACTTCTGCTTCCCAGGCACAGAGAAGGTGCTAGCAGGGAATTCTCTGCCTGCCTTTCCCCAGTGCTCTGCAAGCTCTCCAGGACAACATAGAATCTGGGGCTCTGTGCTTTCTTTCCTTCTGAACAAGTGTTAGTGTTTTCTGCACAAAAGCGATTCTGCGAAGCAATGTGAACAGGCACAGAGAAGGTGCTAGCAGGGAATTCTCTGCCTGCCTTTCCCCAGTGCTCTGCAAGCTCTCCAGGACAACATAGAATCTGGGGCTCTGTGCTTTCTTTCCTTCTGAACAAGTGTTACTGTTTTCTGCACAAAAGCGATTCTGCGAAGCAATGTGAACAGGCACAGAGAAGGTGCTATCAGGGAATTCTCTGCCTGCCTTTCCCCAGTGCTCTGCAAGCTCTCCAGGACAACATAGAATCTGGGGCTCTGTGCTTTCTTTCGTTCTGAACAAGTGTTACTGTTTTCTGCACAAAAGCGATTCTGCGAAGCAATGTGAACAGGCACAGAGAAGGTGCTATCAGGGAATTCTCTGCCTGCCTTTCCCCAGTGCTCTGCAAGCTCTCCAGGACAACATAAAATCTGGGGCTCTGTGCTTTCTTTCCTTCTGAACAAGTGTTACTGTTTTCTGCACAAAAGCGATTCTTGCGAAGCAATGTGAACACTTCTGCTTCCCAGGCACAGAGAAGGTGCTAGCAGGGAATTCTCTGCCTGCCTTTCCCCAGTGCTCTGCAAGCTCTCCAGGACAACATAGAATCTGGGGCTCTGTGCTTTCTTTCCTTCTGAACAAGTGTTAGTGTTTTCTGCACAAAAGCGATTCTGCGAAGCAATGTGAACAGGCACAGAGAAGGTGCTAGCAGGGAATTCTCTGCCTGCCTTTCCCCAGTGCTCTGCAAGCTCTCCAGGACAACATAGAATCTGGGGCTCTGTGCTTTCTTTCCTTCTGAACAAGTGTTACTGTTTTCTGCACAAAAGCGATTCTGCGAAGCAATGTGAACAGGCACAGAGAAGGTGCTATCAGGGAATTCTCTGCCTGCCTTTCCCCAGTGCTCTGCAAGCTCTCCAGGACAACATAGAATCTGGGGCTCTGTGCTTTCTTTCCTTCTGAACAAGTGTTACTGTTTTCTGCACAAAAGCGATTCTGCGAAGCAATGTGAACACTTCTGCTTCCCAGGCACAGAGAAGGTGCTAGCAAGGAATTCTCTGCCTGCCTTTCCCCAGTGCTCTGCAAGCTCTCCAGGACAACATAAAATCTGGGGCTCTGTGCTTTCTTTCCTTCTGAACAAGTGTTAGTGTTTTCTGCACAAAAGCGATTCTGCGAAGCAATGTGAACACTTCTGCTTCCCAGGCACAGAGAAGGTGCTAGCAGGGAATTCTCTGCCTGCCTTTCCCCAGTGCTCTGCAAGCTCTCCAGGACAACATAGAATCTGGGGCTCTGTGCTTTCTTTCCTTCTGAACAAGTGTTACTGTTTTCTGCACAAAAGCGATTCTGCGAAGCAATGTGAACACTTCTGCTTCCCAGGCACAGAGAAGGTGCTATCAGGGTATTCTCTGCCTGCCTTTCCCCAGTGCTCTGCAAGCTCTCCAGGACAACATAAAATCTGGGGCTCTGTGCTTTCTTTCCTTCTGAACAAGTGTTACTGTTTTCTGCACAAAAGCGATTTTTGCGAAGCAATGTGAACACTTCTGCTTCCCAGGCACAGAGAAGGTGCTAGCAGGGAATTCTCTGCCTGCCTTTCCCCAGTGCTCTGCAAGCTCTCCAGGACAACATAGAATCTGGGGCTCTGTGCTTTCTTTCGTTCTGAACAAGTGTTAGTGTTTTCTGCACAAAAGCGATTCTGCGAAGCAATGTGAACACTTCTGCTTCGCAGGCACAGAGAAGGTGCTAGCAGGGAATTCTCTGCCTGCCTTTCCCCAGTGCTCTGCAAGCTCTCCAGGACAACAGTGAATCTGGGGCTCTGTGCTTTCTTTCGTTCTGAACAAGTGTTACTGTTTTCTGCACAAAAGCGATTCTGCGAAGCAATGTGAACAGGCACAGAGAAGGTGCTATCAGGGAATTCTCTGCCTGCCTTTCCCCAGTGCTCTGCAAGCTCTCCAGGACAACATAAAATCTGGGGCTCTGTGCTTTCTTTCCTTCTGAACAAGTGTTAGTGTTTTCTGCACAAAAGCGATTCTTGCGAAGCAATGTGAACACTTCTGCTTCGCAGGCACAGAGAAGGTGCTAGCAAGGAATTCTCTGCCTGCCTTTCCCCAGTGCTCTGCAAGCTCTCCAGGACAACGTAAAATCTGGGGCTCTGTGCTTTCTTTCCTTCTGAACAACTGTTACTGTTTTCTGCACAAAAGCGATTCTTGCGAAGCAATGTGAACACTTCTGCTTCCCAGGCACAGAGAAGGTGCTAGCAGGGAATTCTCTGCCTGCCTTTCCCCAGTGCTCTGCAAGCTCTCCAGGACAACATAGAATCTGGGGCTCTGTGCTTTCTTTCCTTCTGAACAAGTGTTATTGTTTTCTGCACAAAAGCGATTCTGCGAAGCAATGTGAACACTTCTGCTTCGCAGGCACAGAGAAGGTGCTAGCAGGGAATTCTCTGCCTGCCTTTCCCCAGTGCTCTGCAAGCTCTCCAGGACAACATAGAATCTGGGGCTCTGTGCTTTCTTTCGTTCTGAACAAGTGTTACTGTTTTCTGCACAAAAGCGATTCTGCGAAGCAATGTGAACAGGCACAGAGAAGGTGCTAGCAGGGAATTCTCTGCCTGCCTTTCCCCAGTGCTCTGCAAGCTCTCCAGGACAACAGTGAATCTGGGGCTCTGTGCTTTCTTTCCTTCTGAACAAGTGTCACTGTTTTCTGCACAGAAGCGATTCTGCGAAGCAATGTGAACACTTCTGCTTCCCAGGCACAGAGAAGGTGCTAGCAAGGAATTCTCTGCCTGCCTTTCCCCAGTGCTCTGCAAGCTCTCCAGGACAACATAAAATCTGGGGCTCTGTGCTTTCTTTCCTTCTGAACAAGTGTTACTGTTTTCTGCACAAAAGCGATTCTTGCGAAGCAATGTGAACACTTCTGCTTCCCAGGCACAGAGAAGGTGCTAGCAGGGAATTCTCTGCCTGCCTTTCCCCAGTGCTCTGCAAGCTCTCCAGGACAACATAGAATCTGGGGCTCTGTGCTTTCTTTCCTTCTGAACAAGTGTTACTGTTTTCTGCACAAAAGCGATTCTGCGAAGCAATGTGAACACTTCTGCTTCCCAGGCACAGAGAAGGTGCTAGCAGGGAATTCTCTGCCTGCCTTTCCCCAGTGCTCTGCAAGCTCTCCAGGACAACATAGAATCTGGGGCTCTGTGCTTTCTTTCGTTCTGAACAAGTGTTAGTGTTTTCTGCACAAAAGCGATTCTGCGAAGCAATGTGAACACTTCTGCTTCGCAGGCACAGAGAAGGTGCTAGCAGGGAATTCTCTGCCTGCCTTTCCCCAGTGCTCTGCAAGCTCTCCAGGACAACAGTGAATCTGGGGCTCTGTGCTTTCTTTCGTTCTGAACAAGTGTTACTGTTTTCTGCACAAAAGCGATTCTGCGAAGCAATGTGAACAGGCACAGAGAAGGTGCTATCAGGGAATTCTCTGCCTGCCTTTCCCCAGTGCTCTGCAAGCTCTCCAGGACAACATAAAATCTGGGGCTCTGTGCTTTCTTTCCTTCTGAACAAGTGTTAGTGTTTTCTGCACAAAAGCGATTCTTGCGAAGCAATGTGAACACTTCTGCTTCGCAGGCACAGAGAAGGTGCTAGCAAGGAATTCTCTGCCTGCCTTTCCCCAGTGCTCTGCAAGCTCTCCAGGACAACGTAAAATCTGGGGCTCTGTGCTTTCTTTCCTTCTGAACAACTGTTACTGTTTTCTGCACAAAAGCGATTCTTGCGAAGCAATGTGAACACTTCTGCTTCCCAGGCACAGAGAAGGTGCTAGCAAGGAATTCTCTGCCTGCCTTTCCCCAGTGCTCTGCAAGCTCTCCAGGACAACATAGAATCTGGGGCTCTGTGCTTTCTTTCCTTCTGAACAAGTGTTACTGTTTTCTGCACAAAAGCGATTCTGCGAAGCAATGTGAACACGTCTGCTTCGCAGGCACAGAGAAGGTGCTAGCAGGGAATTCTCTGCCTGCCTTTCCCCAGTGCTCTGCAAGCTCTCCAGGACAACATAGAATCTGGGGCTCTGTGCTTTCTTTCGTTCTGAACAAGTGTTACTGTTTTCTGCACAAAAGCGATTCTGCGAAGCAATGTGAACAGGCACAGAGAAGGTGCTAGCAGGGAATTCTCTGCCTGCCTTTCCCCAGTGCTCTGCAAGCTCTCCAGGACAACAGTGAATCTGGGGCTCTGTGCTTTCTTTCCTTCTGAACAAGTGTCACTGTTTTCTGCACAAAAGCGATTCTGCGAAGCAATGTGAACACTTCTGCTTCCCAGGCACAGAGAAGGTGCTAGCAAGGAATTCTCTGCCTGCCTTTCCCCAGTGCTCTGCAAGCTCTCCAGGACAACATAAAATCTGGGGCTCTGTGCTTTCTTTCCTTCTGAACAAGTGTTAGTGTTTTCTGCACAAAAGCGATTCTTGCGAAGCAATGTGAACACTTCTGCTTCCCAGGCACAGAGAAGGTGCTAGCAGGGAATTCTCTGCCTGCCTTTCCCCAGTGCTCTGCAAGCTCTCCAGGACAACATAAAATCTGGGGCTCTGTGCTTTCTTTCCTTCTGAACAAGTGTTAGTGTTTTCTGCACAAAAGCGATTCTGCGAAGCAATGTGAACACTTCTGCTTCCCAGGCACAGAGAAGGTGCTAGCAGGGAATTCTCTGCCTGCCTTTCCCCAGTGCTCTGCAAGCTCTCCAGGACAACATAGAATCTGGGGCTCTGTGCTTTCTTTCCTTCTGAACAAGTGTTACTGTTTTCTGCACAAAAGCGATTCTTGCGAAGCAATGTGAACACTTCTGCTTCCCAGGCACAGAGAAGGTGCTAGCAGGGAATTCTCTGCCTGCCTTTCCCCAGTGCTCTGCAAGCTCTCCAGGACAACATAGAATCTGGGGCTCTGTGCTTTCTTTCCTTCTGAACAAGTGTTAGTGTTTTCTGCACAAAAGCGATTCTTGCGAAGCAATGTGAACACTTCTGCTTCCCAGGCACAGAGAAGGTGCTAGCAGGGAATTCTCTGCCTGCCTTTCCCCAGTGCTCTACAAGCTCTCCAGGACAACATAAAATCTGGGGCTCTGTGCTTTCTTTCCTTCTGAACAAGTGTTACTGTTTTCTGCACAAAAGCGATTCTGCGAAGCAATGTGAACACTTCTGCTTCGCAGGCACAGAGAAGGTGCTAGCAGGGAATTCTCTGCCTGCCTTTCCCCAGTGCTCTGCAAGCTCTCCAGGACAACATAGAATCTGGGGCTCTGTGCTTTCTTTCGTTCTGAACAAGTGTTACTGTTTTCTGCACAAAAGCGATTCTGCGAAGCAATGTGAACAGGCACAGAGAAGGTGCTAGCAGGGAATTCTCTGCCTGCCTTTCCCCAGTGCTCTGCAAGCTCTCCAGGACAACATAAAATCTGGGGCTCTGTGCTTTCTTTCCTTCTGAACAAGTGTTACTGTTTTCTGCACAAAAGCGATTCTTGCGAAGCAATGTGAACACTTCTGCTTCCCAGGCACAGAGAAGGTGCTAGCAGGGAATTCTCTGCCTGCCTTTCCCCAGTGCTCTGCAAGCTCTCCAGGACAACATAGAATCTGGGGCTCTGTGCTTTCTTTCCTTCTGAACAAGTGTTAGTGTTTTCTGCACAAAAGCGATTCTGCGAAGCAATGTGAACAGGCACAGAGAAGGTGCTAGCAGGGAATTCTCTGCCTGCCTTTCCCCAGTGCTCTGCAAGCTCTCCAGGACAACATAGAATCTGGGGCTCTGTGCTTTCTTTCCTTCTGAACAAGTGTTACTGTTTTCTGCACAAAAGCGATTCTGCGAAGCAATGTGAACAGGCACAGAGAAGGTGCTATCAGGGAATTCTCTGCCTGCCTTTCCCCAGTGCTCTGCAAGCTCTCCAGGACAACATAGAATCTGGGGCTCTGTGCTTTCTTTCGTTCTGAACAAGTGTTACTGTTTTCTGCACAAAAGCGATTCTGCGAAGCAATGTGAACAGGCACAGAGAAGGTGCTATCAGGGAATTCTCTGCCTGCCTTTCCCCAGTGCTCTGCAAGCTCTCCAGGACAACATAAAATCTGGGGCTCTGTGCTTTCTTTCCTTCTGAACAAGTGTTACTGTTTTCTGCACAAAAGCGATTCTTGCGAAGCAATGTGAACACTTCTGCTTCCCAGGCACAGAGAAGGTGCTAGCAGGGAATTCTCTGCCTGCCTTTCCCCAGTGCTCTGCAAGCTCTCCAGGACAACATAGAATCTGGGGCTCTGTGCTTTCTTTCCTTCTGAACAAGTGTTAGTGTTTTCTGCACAAAAGCGATTCTGCGAAGCAATGTGAACAGGCACAGAGAAGGTGCTAGCAGGGAATTCTCTGCCTGCCTTTCCCCAGTGCTCTGCAAGCTCTCCAGGACAACATAGAATCTGGGGCTCTGTGCTTTCTTTCCTTCTGAACAAGTGTTACTGTTTTCTGCACAAAAGCGATTCTGCGAAGCAATGTGAACAGGCACAGAGAAGGTGCTATCAGGGAATTCTCTGCCTGCCTTTCCCCAGTGCTCTGCAAGCTCTCCAGGACAACATAGAATCTGGGGCTCTGTGCTTTCTTTCCTTCTGAACAAGTGTTACTGTTTTCTGCACAAAAGCGATTCTGCGAAGCAATGTGAACACTTCTGCTTCCCAGGCACAGAGAAGGTGCTAGCAAGGAATTCTCTGCCTGCCTTTCCCCAGTGCTCTGCAAGCTCTCCAGGACAACATAAAATCTGGGGCTCTGTGCTTTCTTTCCTTCTGAACAAGTGTTAGTGTTTTCTGCACAAAAGCGATTCTGCGAAGCAATGTGAACACTTCTGCTTCCCAGGCACAGAGAAGGTGCTAGCAGGGAATTCTCTGCCTGCCTTTCCCCAGTGCTCTGCAAGCTCTCCAGGACAACATAGAATCTGGGGCTCTGTGCTTTCTTTCCTTCTGAACAAGTGTTACTGTTTTCTGCACAAAAGCGATTCTGCGAAGCAATGTGAACACTTCTGCTTCCCAGGCACAGAGAAGGTGCTATCAGGGTATTCTCTGCCTGCCTTTCCCCAGTGCTCTGCAAGCTCTCCAGGACAACATAAAATCTGGGGCTCTGTGCTTTCTTTCCTTCTGAACAAGTGTTACTGTTTTCTGCACAAAAGCGATTTTTGCGAAGCAATGTGAACACTTCTGCTTCCCAGGCACAGAGAAGGTGCTAGCAGGGAATTCTCTGCCTGCCTTTCCCCAGTGCTCTGCAAGCTCTCCAGGACAACATAGAATCTGGGGCTCTGTGCTTTCTTTCGTTCTGAACAAGTGTTAGTGTTTTCTGCACAAAAGCGATTCTGCGAAGCAATGTGAACACTTCTGCTTCGCAGGCACAGAGAAGGTGCTAGCAGGGAATTCTCTGCCTGCCTTTCCCCAGTGCTCTGCAAGCTCTCCAGGACAACAGTGAATCTGGGGCTCTGTGCTTTCTTTCGTTCTGAACAAGTGTTACTGTTTTCTGCACAAAAGCGATTCTGCGAAGCAATGTGAACAGGCACAGAGAAGGTGCTATCAGGGAATTCTCTGCCTGCCTTTCCCCAGTGCTCTGCAAGCTCTCCAGGACAACATAAAATCTGGGGCTCTGTGCTTTCTTTCCTTCTGAACAAGTGTTAGTGTTTTCTGCACAAAAGCGATTCTTGCGAAGCAATGTGAACACTTCTGCTTCGCAGGCACAGAGAAGGTGCTAGCAAGGAATTCTCTGCCTGCCTTTCCCCAGTGCTCTGCAAGCTCTCCAGGACAACGTAAAATCTGGGGCTCTGTGCTTTCTTTCCTTCTGAACAACTGTTACTGTTTTCTGCACAAAAGCGATTCTTGCGAAGCAATGTGAACACTTCTGCTTCCCAGGCACAGAGAAGGTGCTAGCAGGGAATTCTCTGCCTGCCTTTCCCCAGTGCTCTGCAAGCTCTCCAGGACAACATAGAATCTGGGGCTCTGTGCTTTCTTTCCTTCTGAACAAGTGTTATTGTTTTCTGCACAAAAGCGATTCTGCGAAGCAATGTGAACACTTCTGCTTCGCAGGCACAGAGAAGGTGCTAGCAGGGAATTCTCTGCCTGCCTTTCCCCAGTGCTCTGCAAGCTCTCCAGGACAACATAGAATCTGGGGCTCTGTGCTTTCTTTCGTTCTGAACAAGTGTTACTGTTTTCTGCACAAAAGCGATTCTGCGAAGCAATGTGAACAGGCACAGAGAAGGTGCTAGCAGGGAATTCTCTGCCTGCCTTTCCCCAGTGCTCTGCAAGCTCTCCAGGACAACAGTGAATCTGGGGCTCTGTGCTTTCTTTCCTTCTGAACAAGTGTCACTGTTTTCTGCACAGAAGCGATTCTGCGAAGCAATGTGAACACTTCTGCTTCCCAGGCACAGAGAAGGTGCTAGCAAGGAATTCTCTGCCTGCCTTTCCCCAGTGCTCTGCAAGCTCTCCAGGACAACATAAAATCTGGGGCTCTGTGCTTTCTTTCCTTCTGAACAAGTGTTACTGTTTTCTGCACAAAAGCGATTCTTGCGAAGCAATGTGAACACTTCTGCTTCCCAGGCACAGAGAAGGTGCTAGCAGGGAATTCTCTGCCTGCCTTTCCCCAGTGCTCTGCAAGCTCTCCAGGACAACATAGAATCTGGGGCTCTGTGCTTTCTTTCCTTCTGAACAAGTGTTACTGTTTTCTGCACAAAAGCGATTCTGCGAAGCAATGTGAACACTTCTGCTTCCCAGGCACAGAGAAGGTGCTAGCAGGGAATTCTCTGCCTGCCTTTCCCCAGTGCTCTGCAAGCTCTCCAGGACAACATAGAATCTGGGGCTCTGTGCTTTCTTTCGTTCTGAACAAGTGTTAGTGTTTTCTGCACAAAAGCGATTCTGCGAAGCAATGTGAACACTTCTGCTTCGCAGGCACAGAGAAGGTGCTAGCAGGGAATTCTCTGCCTGCCTTTCCCCAGTGCTCTGCAAGCTCTCCAGGACAACAGTGAATCTGGGGCTCTGTGCTTTCTTTCGTTCTGAACAAGTGTTACTGTTTTCTGCACAAAAGCGATTCTGCGAAGCAATGTGAACAGGCACAGAGAAGGTGCTATCAGGGAATTCTCTGCCTGCCTTTCCCCAGTGCTCTGCAAGCTCTCCAGGACAACATAAAATCTGGGGCTCTGTGCTTTCTTTCCTTCTGAACAAGTGTTAGTGTTTTCTGCACAAAAGCGATTCTTGCGAAGCAATGTGAACACTTCTGCTTCGCAGGCACAGAGAAGGTGCTAGCAAGGAATTCTCTGCCTGCCTTTCCCCAGTGCTCTGCAAGCTCTCCAGGACAACGTAAAATCTGGGGCTCTGTGCTTTCTTTCCTTCTGAACAACTGTTACTGTTTTCTGCACAAAAGCGATTCTTGCGAAGCAATGTGAACACTTCTGCTTCCCAGGCACAGAGAAGGTGCTAGCAAGGAATTCTCTGCCTGCCTTTCCCCAGTGCTCTGCAAGCTCTCCAGGACAACATAGAATCTGGGGCTCTGTGCTTTCTTTCCTTCTGAACAAGTGTTACTGTTTTCTGCACAAAAGCGATTCTGCGAAGCAATGTGAACACGTCTGCTTCGCAGGCACAGAGAAGGTGCTAGCAGGGAATTCTCTGCCTGCCTTTCCCCAGTGCTCTGCAAGCTCTCCAGGACAACATAGAATCTGGGGCTCTGTGCTTTCTTTCGTTCTGAACAAGTGTTACTGTTTTCTGCACAAAAGCGATTCTGCGAAGCAATGTGAACAGGCACAGAGAAGGTGCTAGCAGGGAATTCTCTGCCTGCCTTTCCCCAGTGCTCTGCAAGCTCTCCAGGACAACAGTGAATCTGGGGCTCTGTGCTTTCTTTCCTTCTGAACAAGTGTCACTGTTTTCTGCACAAAAGCGATTCTGCGAAGCAATGTGAACACTTCTGCTTCCCAGGCACAGAGAAGGTGCTAGCAAGGAATTCTCTGCCTGCCTTTCCCCAGTGCTCTGCAAGCTCTCCAGGACAACATAAAATCTGGGGCTCTGTGCTTTCTTTCCTTCTGAACAAGTGTTAGTGTTTTCTGCACAAAAGCGATTCTTGCGAAGCAATGTGAACACTTCTGCTTCCCAGGCACAGAGAAGGTGCTAGCAGGGAATTCTCTGCCTGCCTTTCCCCAGTGCTCTGCAAGCTCTCCAGGACAACATAAAATCTGGGGCTCTGTGCTTTCTTTCCTTCTGAACAAGTGTTAGTGTTTTCTGCACAAAAGCGATTCTGCGAAGCAATGTGAACACTTCTGCTTCCCAGGCACAGAGAAGGTGCTAGCAGGGAATTCTCTGCCTGCCTTTCCCCAGTGCTCTGCAAGCTCTCCAGGACAACATAGAATCTGGGGCTCTGTGCTTTCTTTCCTTCTGAACAAGTGTTACTGTTTTCTGCACAAAAGCGATTCTTGCGAAGCAATGTGAACACTTCTGCTTCCCAGGCACAGAGAAGGTGCTAGCAGGGAATTCTCTGCCTGCCTTTCCCCAGTGCTCTGCAAGCTCTCCAGGACAACATAGAATCTGGGGCTCTGTGCTTTCTTTCCTTCTGAACAAGTGTTAGTGTTTTCTGCACAAAAGCGATTCTTGCGAAGCAATGTGAACACTTCTGCTTCCCAGGCACAGAGAAGGTGCTAGCAGGGAATTCTCTGCCTGCCTTTCCCCAGTGCTCTACAAGCTCTCCAGGACAACATAAAATCTGGGGCTCTGTGCTTTCTTTCCTTCTGAACAAGTGTTACTGTTTTCTGCACAAAAGCGATTCTGCGAAGCAATGTGAACACTTCTGCTTCGCAGGCACAGAGAAGGTGCTAGCAGGGAATTCTCTGCCTGCCTTTCCCCAGTGCTCTGCAAGCTCTCCAGGACAACATAGAATCTGGGGCTCTGTGCTTTCTTTCGTTCTGAACAAGTGTTACTGTTTTCTGCACAAAAGCGATTCTGCGAAGCAATGTGAACAGGCACAGAGAAGGTGCTAGCAGGGAATTCTCTGCCTGCCTTTCCCCAGTGCTCTGCAAGCTCTCCAGGACAACATAAAATCTGGGGCTCTGTGCTTTCTTTCCTTCTGAACAAGTGTTACTGTTTTCTGCACAAAAGCGATTCTTGCGAAGCAATGTGAACACTTCTGCTTCCCAGGCACAGAGAAGGTGCTAGCAGGGAATTCTCTGCCTGCCTTTCCCCAGTGCTCTGCAAGCTCTCCAGGACAACATAGAATCTGGGGCTCTGTGCTTTCTTTCCTTCTGAACAAGTGTTAGTGTTTTCTGCACAAAAGCGATTCTGCGAAGCAATGTGAACAGGCACAGAGAAGGTGCTAGCAGGGAATTCTCTGCCTGCCTTTCCCCAGTGCTCTGCAAGCTCTCCAGGACAACATAGAATCTGGGGCTCTGTGCTTTCTTTCCTTCTGAACAAGTGTTACTGTTTTCTGCACAAAAGCGATTCTGCGAAGCAATGTGAACAGGCACAGAGAAGGTGCTATCAGGGAATTCTCTGCCTGCCTTTCCCCAGTGCTCTGCAAGCTCTCCAGGACAACATAGAATCTGGGGCTCTGTGCTTTCTTTCGTTCTGAACAAGTGTTACTGTTTTCTGCACAAAAGCGATTCTGCGAAGCAATGTGAACAGGCACAGAGAAGGTGCTATCAGGGAATTCTCTGCCTGCCTTTCCCCAGTGCTCTGCAAGCTCTCCAGGACAACATAAAATCTGGGGCTCTGTGCTTTCTTTCCTTCTGAACAAGTGTTACTGTTTTCTGCACAAAAGCGATTCTTGCGAAGCAATGTGAACACTTCTGCTTCCCAGGCACAGAGAAGGTGCTAGCAGGGAATTCTCTGCCTGCCTTTCCCCAGTGCTCTGCAAGCTCTCCAGGACAACATAGAATCTGGGGCTCTGTGCTTTCTTTCCTTCTGAACAAGTGTTAGTGTTTTCTGCACAAAAGCGATTCTGCGAAGCAATGTGAACAGGCACAGAGAAGGTGCTAGCAGGGAATTCTCTGCCTGCCTTTCCCCAGTGCTCTGCAAGCTCTCCAGGACAACATAGAATCTGGGGCTCTGTGCTTTCTTTCCTTCTGAACAAGTGTTACTGTTTTCTGCACAAAAGCGATTCTGCGAAGCAATGTGAACAGGCACAGAGAAGGTGCTATCAGGGAATTCTCTGCCTGCCTTTCCCCAGTGCTCTGCAAGCTCTCCAGGACAACATAGAATCTGGGGCTCTGTGCTTTCTTTCCTTCTGAACAAGTGTTACTGTTTTCTGCACAAAAGCGATTCTGCGAAGCAATGTGAACACTTCTGCTTCCCAGGCACAGAGAAGGTGCTAGCAAGGAATTCTCTGCCTGCCTTTCCCCAGTGCTCTGCAAGCTCTCCAGGACAACATAAAATCTGGGGCTCTGTGCTTTCTTTCCTTCTGAACAAGTGTTAGTGTTTTCTGCACAAAAGCGATTCTGCGAAGCAATGTGAACACTTCTGCTTCCCAGGCACAGAGAAGGTGCTAGCAGGGAATTCTCTGCCTGCCTTTCCCCAGTGCTCTGCAAGCTCTCCAGGACAACATAGAATCTGGGGCTCTGTGCTTTCTTTCCTTCTGAACAAGTGTTAGTGTTTTCTGCACAAAAGTGATTCTGCGAAGCAATGTGAACACTTCTGCTTCCCAGGCACAGAGAAGGTGCTATCAGGGTATTCTCTGCCTGCCTTTCCCCAGTGCTCTGCAAGCTCTCCAGGACAACATAGAATCTGGGGCTCTGTGCTTTCTTTCCTTCTGAACAAGTGTTAGTGTTTTCTGCACAAAAGCGATTCTGCGAAGCAATGTGAACACTTCTGCTTCCCAGGCACAGAGAAGGTGCTATCAGGGTATTCTCTGCCTGCCTTTCCCCAGTGCTCTGCAAGCTCTCCAGGACAACATAGAATCTGGGGCTCTGTGCTTTCTTTCCTTCTGAACAAGTGTTAGTGTTTTCTGCACAAAAGCGATTCTTGCGAAGCAATGTGAACACTTCTGCTTCCCAGGCACAGAGAAGGTGCTAGCAGGGAATTCTCTGCCTGCCTTTCCCCAGTGCTCTGCAAGCTCTCCAGGACAACATAAAATCTGGGGCTCTGTGCTTTCTTTCCTTCTAAACAAGTGTTAGTGTTTTCTGCACAAAAGCGATTCTTGCGAAGCAATGTGAACACTTCTGCTTCCCAGGCACAGAGAAGGTGCTAGCAGGGAATTCTCTGCCTGCCTTTCCCCAGTGCTCTGCAAGCTCTCCAGGACAACATAAAATCTGGGGCTCTGTGCTTTCTTTCGTTCTGAACAAGTGTTACTGGTTTCTGCACAAAAGCGATTCTGCAAAGCAATGTGAACACTTCTGCTTCCCAGGCACAGAGAAGGTGCTAGCAGGGAATTCTCTGCCTGCCTTTCCCCAGTGCTCTGCAAGCTCTCCAGGACAACATAAAATCTGGGGATCTGTGCTTTCTTTCCTTCTGAACAAGTGTTAGTGTTTTCTGCACAAAAGCGATTCTTGCGAAGCAATGTGAACACTTCTGCTTCCCAGGCACAGAGAAGGTGCTAGCAGGGAATTCTCTGCCTGCCTTTCCCCAGTGCTCTACAAGCTCTCCAGGACAACATAAAATCTGGGGCTCTGTGCTTTCTTTCCTTCTGAACAAGTGTTACTGTTTTCTGCACAAAAGCGATTCTGCGAAGCAATGTGAACACTTCTGCTTCGCAGGCACAGAGAAGGTGCTAGCAGGGAATTCTCTGCCTGCCTTTCCCCAGTGCTCTGCAAGCTCTCCAGGACAACATAGAATCTGGGGCTCTGTGCTTTCTTTCGTTCTGAACAAGTGTTACTGTTTTCTGCACAAAAGCGATTCTGCGAAGCAATGTGAACAGGCACAGAGAAGGTGCTAGCAGGGAATTCTCTGCCTGCCTTTCCCCAGTGCTCTGCAAGCTCTCCAGGACAACATAAAATCTGGGGCTCTGTGCTTTCTTTCCTTCTGAACAAGTGTTACTGTTTTCTGCACAAAAGCGATTCTGCGAAGCAATGTGAACACTTCTGCTTCCCAGGCACAGAGAAGGTGCTAGCAAGGAATTCTCTGCCTGCCTTTCCCCAGTGCTCTGCAAGCTCTCCAGGACAACATAAAATCTGGGGCTCTGTGCTTTCTTTCGTTCTGAACAAGTGTTACTGTTTTCTGCACAAAAGCGATTCTGCGAAGCAATGTGAACACTTCTGCTTCCCAGGCACAGAGAAGGTGCTAGCAGGGAATTCTCTGCCTGCCTTTCCCCAGTGCTCTGCAAGCTCTCCAGGACAACATAAAATCTGGGGCTCTGTGCTTTCTTTCCTTCTGAACAAGTGTTAGTGTTTTCTGCACAAAAGCGATTCTTGCGAAGCAATGTGAACACTTCTGCTTCCCAGGCACAGAGAAGGTGCTAGCAGGGAATTCTCTGCCTGCCTTTCCCCAGTGCTCTGCAAGCTCTCCAGGACAACATAAAATCTGGGGCTCTGTGCTTTCTTTCCTTCTGAACAAGTGTTAGTGTTTTCTGCACAAAAGCGATTCTGCGAAGCAATGTGAACACTTCTGCTTCCCAGGCACAGAGAAGGTGCTAGCAGGGAATTCTCTGCCTGCCTTTCCCCAGTGCTCTGCAAGCTCTCCAGGACAACATAGAATCTGGGGCTCTGTGCTTTCTTTCCTTCTGAACAAGTGTTAGTGTTTTCTGCACAAAAGCGATTCTTGCGAAGCAATGTGAACACTTCTGCTTCCCAGGCACAGAGAAGGTGCTAGCAGGGAATTCTCTGCCTGCCTTTCCCCAGTGCTCTGCAAGCTCTCCAGGACAACATAGAATCTGGGGCTCTGTGCTTTCTTTCCTTCTGAACAAGTGTTAGTGTTTTCTGCACAAAAGCGATTCTTGCGAAGCAATGTGAACACTTCTGCTTCCCAGGCACAGAGAAGGTGCTAGCAGGGAATTCTCTGCCTGCCTTTCCACAGTGCTCTACAAGCTCTCCAGGACAACATAAAATCTGGGGCTCTGTGCTTTCTTTCCTTCTGAACAAGTGTTACTGTTTTCTGCACAAAAGCGATTCTGCGAAGCAATGTGAACACTTCTGCTTCGCAGGCACAGAGAAGGTGCTAGCAGGGAATTCTCTGCCTGCCTTTCCCCAGTGCTCTGCAAGCTCTCCAGGACAACATAGAATCTGGGGCTCTGTGCTTTCTTTCGTTCTGAACAAGTGTTACTGTTTTCTGCACAAAAGCGATTCTGCGAAGCAATGTGAACAGGCACAGAGAAGGTGCTAGCAGGGAATTCTCTGCCTGCCTTTCCCCAGTGCTCTGCAAGCTCTCCAGGACAACATAAAATCTGGGGCTCTGTGCTTTCTTTCCTTCTGAACAAGTGTTACTGTTTTCTGCACAAAAGCGATTCTTGCGAAGCAATGTGAACACTTCTGCTTCCCAGGCACAGAGAAGGTGCTAGCAGGGAATTCTCTGCCTGCCTTTCCCCAGTGCTCTGCAAGCTCTCCAGGACAACATAGAATCTGGGGCTCTGTGCTTTCTTTCCTTCTGAACAAGTGTTAGTGTTTTCTGCACAAAAGCGATTCTGCGAAGCAATGTGAACAGGCACAGAGAAGGTGCTAGCAGGGAATTCTCTGCCTGCCTTTCCCCAGTGCTCTGCAAGCTCTCCAGGACAACATAGAATCTGGGGCTCTGTGCTTTCTTTCCTTCTGAACAAGTGTTACTGTTTTCTGCACAAAAGCGATTCTGCGAAGCAATGTGAACAGGCACAGAGAAGGTGCTATCAGGGAATTCTCTGCCTGCCTTTCCCCAGTGCTCTGCAAGCTCTCCAGGACAACATAGAATCTGGGGCTCTGTGCTTTCTTTCGTTCTGAACAAGTGTTACTGTTTTCTGCACAAAAGCGATTCTGCGAAGCAATGTGAACAGGCACAGAGAAGGTGCTATCAGGGAATTCTCTGCCTGCCTTTCCCCAGTGCTCTGCAAGCTCTCCAGGACAACATAAAATCTGGGGCTCTGTGCTTTCTTTCCTTCTGAACAAGTGTTACTGTTTTCTGCACAAAAGCGATTCTTGCGAAGCAATGTGAACACTTCTGCTTCCCAGGCACAGAGAAGGTGCTAGCAGGGAATTCTCTGCCTGCCTTTCCCCAGTGCTCTGCAAGCTCTCCAGGACAACATAGAATCTGGGGCTCTGTGCTTTCTTTCCTTCTGAACAAGTGTTAGTGTTTTCTGCACAAAAGCGATTCTGCGAAGCAATGTGAACAGGCACAGAGAAGGTGCTAGCAGGGAATTCTCTGCCTGCCTTTCCCCAGTGCTCTGCAAGCTCTCCAGGACAACATAGAATCTGGGGCTCTGTGCTTTCTTTCCTTCTGAACAAGTGTTACTGTTTTCTGCACAAAAGCGATTCTGCGAAGCAATGTGAACAGGCACAGAGAAGGTGCTATCAGGGAATTCTCTGCCTGCCTTTCCCCAGTGCTCTGCAAGCTCTCCAGGACAACATAGAATCTGGGGCTCTGTGCTTTCTTTCCTTCTGAACAAGTGTTACTGTTTTCTGCACAAAAGCGATTCTGCGAAGCAATGTGAACACTTCTGCTTCCCAGGCACAGAGAAGGTGCTAGCAAGGAATTCTCTGCCTGCCTTTCCCCAGTGCTCTGCAAGCTCTCCAGGACAACATAAAATCTGGGGCTCTGTGCTTTCTTTCCTTCTGAACAAGTGTTACTGTTTTCTGCACAAAAGCGATTCTGCGAAGCAATGTGAACACTTCTGCTTCCCAGGCACAGAGAAGGTGCTAGCAGGGAATTCTCTGCCTGCCTTTCCCCAGTGCTCTGCAAGCTCTCCAGGACAACATAGAATCTGGGGCTCTGTGCTTTCTTTCCTTCTGAACAAGTGTTAGTGTTTTCTGCACAAAAGCGATTCTGCGAAGCAATGTGAACACTTCTGCTTCCCAGGCACAGAGAAGGTGCTATCAGGGTATTCTCTGCCTGCCTTTCCCCAGTGCTCTGCAAGCTCTCCAGGACAACATAGAATCTGGGGCTCTGTGCTTTCTTTCCTTCTGAACAAGTGTTAGTGTTTTCTGCACAAAAGCGATTCTGCGAAGCAATGTGAACACTTCTGCTTCCCAGGCACAGAGAAGGTGCTATCAGGGTATTCTCTGCCTGCCTTTCCCCAGTGCTCTGCAAGCTCTCCAGGACAACATAGAATCTGGGGCTCTGTGCTTTCTTTCCTTCTGAACAAGTGTTAGTGTTTTCTGCACAAAAGCGATTCTTGCGAAGCAATGTGAACACTTCTGCTTCCCAGGCACAGAGAAGGTGCTAGCAGGGAATTCTCTGCCTGCCTTTCCCCAGTGCTCTGCAAGCTCTCCAGGACAACATAAAATCTGGGGCTCTGTGCTTTCTTTCCTTCTAAACAAGTGTTAGTGTTTTCTGCACAAAAGCGATTCTTGCGAAGCAATGTGAACACTTCTGCTTCCCAGGCACAGAGAAGGTGCTAGCAGGGAATTCTCTGCCTGCCTTTCCCCAGTGCTCTGCAAGCTCTCCAGGACAACAGTGAATCTGGGGCTCAGTGCTTTCTTTCGTTCTGAACAAGTGTTACTGGTTTCTGCACAAAAGCGATTCTGCAAAGCAATGTGAACACTTCTGCTTCCCAGGCACAGAGAAGGTGCTAGCAGGGAATTCTCTGCCTGCCTTTCCCCAGTGCTCTGCAAGCTCTCCAGGACAACATAAAATCTGGGGATCTGTGCTTTCTTTCCTTCTGAACAAGTGTTAGTGTTTTCTGCACAAAAGCGATTCTTGCGAAGCAATGTGAACACTTCTGCTTCCCAGGCACAGAGAAGGTGCTAGCAGGGAATTCTCTGCCTGCCTTTCCCCAGTGCTCTACAAGCTCTCCAGAACAACATAAAATCTGGGGCTCTGTGCTTTCTTTCCTTCTGAACAAGTGTTACTGTTTTCTGCACAAAAGCGATTCTGCGAAGCAATGTGAACACTTCTGCTTCGCAGGCACAGAGAAGGTGCTAGCAGGGAATTCTCTGCCTGCCTTTCCCCAGTGCTCTGCAAGCTCTCCAGGACAACATAGAATCTGGGGCTCTGTGCTTTCTTTCGTTCTGAACAAGTGTTACTGTTTTCTGCACAAAAGCGATTCTGCGAAGCAATGTGAACAGGCACAGAGAAGGTGCTAGCAGGGAATTCTCTGCCTGCCTTTCCCCAGTGCTCTGCAAGCTCTCCAGGACAACATAAAATCTGGGGCTCTGTGCTTTCTTTCCTTCTGAACAAGTGTTACTGTTTTCTGCACAAAAGCGATTCTGCGAAGCAATGTGAACACTTCTGCTTCCCAGGCACAGAGAAGGTGCTAGCAAGGAATTCTCTGCCTGCCTTTCCCCAGTGCTCTGCAAGCTCTCCAGGACAACATAAAATCTGGGGCTCTGTGCTTTCTTTCGTTCTGAACAAGTGTTACTGTTTTCTGCACAAAAGCGATTCTGCGAAGCAATGTGAACACTTCTGCTTCCCAGGCACAGAGAAGGTGCTAGCAGGGAATTCTCTGCCTGCCTTTCCCCAGTGCTCTGCAAGCTCTCCAGGACAACAGTGAATCTGGGGTTCTGTGCTTTCTTTCGTTCTGAACAAGTGTTACTGTTTTCTGCACAAAAGCGATTCTGCGAAGCAATGTGAACAGGCACAGAGAAGGTGCTAGCAGGGAATTCTCTGCCTGCCTTTCCCCAGTGCTCTGCAAGCTCTCCAGGACAACATAAAATCTGGGGCTCTGTGCTTTCTTTCCTTCTGAACAAGTGTTACTGTTTTCTGCACAAAAGCGATTCTGCGAAGCAATGTGAACACGTCTGCTTCCCAGGCACAGAGAAGGTGCTAGCAAGGAATTCTCTGCCTGCCTTTCCCCAGTGCTCTGCAAGCTCTCCAGGACAACATAGAATCTGGGGCTCTGTGCTTTCTTTCCTTCTGAACAAGTGTTAGTGTTTTCTGCACAAAAGCGATTCTTGCGAAGCAATGTGAACACTTCTGCTTCCCAGGCACAGAGAAGGTGCTAGCAGGGAATTCTCTGCCTGCCTTTCCCCAGTGCTCTGCAAGCTCTCCAGGACAACATAGAATCTGGGGCTCTGTGCTTTCTTTCCTTCTGAAAAAGTGTTACTGTTTTCTGCACAAAAGCGATTCTGCGAAGCAATGTGAACACTTCTGCTTCCCAGGCACAGAGAAGGTGCTAGCAGGGAATTCTCTGCCTGCCTTTCCCCAGTGCTCTGCAAGCTCTCCAGGACAACATAAAATCTGGGGCTCTGTGCTTTCTTTCCTTCTGAACAAGTGTTACTGTTTTCTGCACAAAAGCGATTCTTGCGAAGCAATGTGAACACTTCTGCTTCCCAGGCACAGAGAAGGTGCTAGCAGGGAATTCTCTGCCTGCCTTTCCCCAGTGCTCTGCAAGCTCTCCAGGACAACATAGAATCTGGGGCTCTGTGCTTTCTTTCCTTCTGAACAAGTGTTAGTGTTTTCTGCACAAAAGCGATTCTGCGAAGCAATGTGAACAGGCACAGAGAAGGTGCTAGCAGGGAATTCTCTGCCTGCCTTTCCCCAGTGCTCTGCAAGCTCTCCAGGACAACATAGAATCTGGGGCTCTGTGCTTTCTTTCCTTCTGAACAAGTGTTACTGTTTTCTGCACAAAAGCGATTTTGCGAAGCAATGTGAACAGGCACAGAGAAGGTGCTATCAGGGAATTCTCTGCCTGCCTTTCCCCAGTGCTCTGCAAGCTCTCCAGGACAACATAGAATCTGGGGCTCTGTGCTTTCTTTCGTTCTGAACAAGTGTTACTGTTTTCTGCACAAAAGCGATTCTGTGAAGCAATGTGAACACTTCTGCTTCCCAGGCACAGAGAAGGTGCTAGCAAGGAATTCTCTGCCTGCCTTTCCCCAGTGCTCTGCAAGCTCTCCAGGACAACATAAAATCTGGGGCTCTGTGCTTTCTTTCCTTCTGAACAAGTGTTAGTGTTTTCTGCACAAAAGCGATTCTGCGAAGCAATGTGAACACTTCTGCTTCCCAGGCACAGAGAAGGTGCTAGCAGGGAATTCTCTGCCTGCCTTTCCCCAGTGCTCTGCAAGCTCTCCAGGACAACATAGAATCTGGGGCTCTGTGCTTTCTTTCCTTCTGAACAAGTGTTAGTGTTTTCTGCACAAAAGCGATTCTGCGAAGCAATGTGAACACTTCTGCTTCCCAGGCACAGAGAAGGTGCTATCAGGGTATTCTCTGCCTGCCTTTCCCCAGTGCTCTGCAAGCTCTCCAGGACAACATAGAATCTGGGGCTCTGTGCTTTCTTTCCTTCTGAACAAGTGTTAGTGTTTTCTGCACAAAAGCGATTCTGCGAAGCAATGTGAACACTTCTGCTTCCCAGGCACAGAGAAGGTGCTATCAGGGTATTCTCTGCCTGCCTTTCCCCAGTGCTCTGCAAGCTCTCCAGGACAACATAGAATCTGGGGCTCTGTGCTTTCTTTCCTTCTGAACAAGTGTTAGTGTTTTCTGCACAAAAGCGATTCTGCGAAGCAATGTGAACACTTCTGCTTCCCAGGCACAGAGAAGGTGCTAGCAGGGAATTCTCTGCCTGCCTTTCCCCAGTGCTCTGCAAGCTCTCCAGGACAACAGTGAATCTGGGGCTCAGTGCTTTCTTTCGTTCTGAACAAGTGTTACTGGTTTCTGCACAAAAGCGATTCTTGCGAAGCAATGTGAACACTTCTGCTTCCCAGGCACAGAGAAGGTGCTAGCAGGGAATTCTCTGCCTGCCTTTCCCCAGTGCTCTGCAAGCTCTCCAGGACAACATAAAATCTGGGGATCTGTGCTTTCTTTCCTTCTGAACAAGTGTTAGTGTTTTCTGCACAAAAGCGATTTTTGCGAAGCAATGTGAACACTTCTGCTTCCCAGGCACAGAGAAGGTGCTAGCAGGGAATTCTCTGCCTGCCTTTCCCCAGTGCTCTGCAAGCTCTCCAGGACAACATAAAATCTGGGGCTCTGTGCTTTCTTTCGTTCTGAACAAGTGTTACTGTTTTCTGCACAAAAGCGATTCTGCGAAGCAATGTGAACACTTCTGCTTCCCAGGCACAGAGAAGGTGCTATCAGGGAATTCTCTGCCTGCCTTTCCCCAGTGCTCTGCAAGCTCTCCAGGACAACATAGAATCTGGGGCTCTGTGCTTTCTTTCGTTCTGAACAAGTGTTAGTGTTTTCTGCACAAAAGCGATTCTGCGAAGCAATGTGAACACTTCTGCTTCGCAGGCACAGAGAAGGTGCTAGCAGGGAATTCTCTGCCTGCCTTTCCCCAGTGCTCTGCAAGCTCTCCAGGACAACAGTGAATCTGGGGCTCTGTGCTTTCTTTCCTTCTGAACAAGTGTTACTGTTTTCTGCACAAAAGCGATTCTGCGAAGCAATGTGAACAGGCACAGAGAAGGTGCTATCAGGGAATTCTCTGCCTGCCTTTCCCCAGTGCTCTGCAAGCTCTCCAGGACAACATAAAATCTGGGGCTCTGTGCTTTCTTTCCTTCTGAACAAGTGTTACTGTTTTCTGCACAAAAGCGATTCTGCGAAGCAATGTGAACACTTCTGCTTCGCAGGCACAGAGAAGGTGCTAGCAAGGAATTCTCTGCCTGCCTTTCCCCAGTGCTCTGCAAGCTCTCCAGGACAACGTAAAATCTGGGGCTCTGTGCTTTCTTTCCTTCTGAACAACTGTTACTGTTTTCTGCACAAAAGCGATTCTTGCGAAGCAATGTGAACACTTCTGCTTCCCAGGCACAGAGAAGGTGCTAGCAGGGAATTCTCTGCCTGCCTTTCCCCAGTGCTCTGCAAGCTCTCCAGGACAACATAGAATCTGGGGCTCTGTGCTTTCTTTCGTTCTGAACAAGTGTTAGTGTTTTCTGCACAAAAGCGATTCTTGCGAAGCAATGTGAACACTTCTGCCTCCCAGGCACAGAGAAGATGCTAGCAAGGAATTCTCTGCCTGCCTTTCCCCAGTGCTCTGCAAGCTCTCCAGGACAACATAAAATCTGGGGCTCTGTGCTTTCTTTCCTTCTGAACAAGTGTTAGTGTTTTCTGCACAAAAGCGATTCTTGCGAAGCAATGTGAACACTTCTGCTTCCCAGGCACAGAGAAGGTGCTAGCAGGGAATTCTCTGCCTGCCTTTCCCCAGTGCTCTGCAAGCTCTCCAGGACAACATAGAATCTGGGGCTCTGTGCTTTCTTTCCTTCTGAACAAGTGTTACTGTTTTCTGCACAAAAGCGATTCTGCGAAGCAATGTGAACACTTCTGCTTCGCAGGCACAGAGAAGGTGCTAGCAGGGAATTCTCTGCCTGCCTTTCCCCAGTGCTCTGCAAGCTCTCCAGGACAACATAGAATCTGGGGCTCTGTGCTTTCTTTCGTTCTGAACAAGTGTTACTGTTTTCTGCACAAAAGCGATTCTGCGAAGCAATGTGAACAGGCACAGAGAAGGTGCCATCAGGGAATTCTCTGCCTGCCTTTCCCCAGTGCTCTGCAAGCTCTCCAGGACTACATAAAATCTGGGGCTCTGTGCTTTCTTTCCTTCTGAACAAGTGTTACTGTTTTCTGCACAAAAGCGATTCTGCGAAGCAATGTGAACACTTCTGCTTCCCAGGCACAGAGAAGGTGCTAGCAGGGAATTCTCTGCCTGCCTTTCCCCAGTGCTCTGCAAGCTCTCCAGGACAACATAGAATCTGGGGCTCTGTGCTTTCTTTCCTTCTGAACAAGTGTTACTGTTTTCTGCACAAAAGCGATTCTGCGAAGCAATGTGAACACTTCTGCTTCGCAGGCACAGAGAAGGTGCTAGCAAGGAATTCTCTGCCTGCCTTTCCCCAGTGCTCTGCAAGCTCTCCAGGACAACGTAAAATCTGGGGCTCTGTGCTTTCTTTCCTTCTGAACAAGTGTTACTGTTTTCTGCACAAAAGCGATTCTTGCGAAGCAATGTGAACACTTCTGCTTCCCAGGCACAGAGAAGGTGCTAGCAGGGAATTCTCTGCCTGCCTTTCCCCAGTGCTCTGCAAGCTCTCCAGGACAACATAGAATCTGGGGCTCTGTGCTTTCTTTCGTTCTGAACAAGTGTTAGTGTTTTCTGCACAAAAGCGATTCTTGCGAAGCAATGTGAACACTTCTGCTTCCCAGGCACAGAGAAGATGCTAGCAAGGAATTCTCTGCCTGCCTTTCCCCAGTGCTCTGCAAGCTCTCCAGGACAACATAAAATCTGGGGCTCTGTGCTTTCTTTCCTTCTGAACAAGTGTTACTGTTTTCTGCACAAAAGCGATTCTTGCGAAGCAATGTGAACACTTCTGCTTCCCAGGCACAGAGAAGGTGCTAGCAGGGAATTCTCTGCCTGCCTTTCCCCAGTGCTCTGCAAGCTCTCCAGGACAACATAGAATCTGGGGCTCTGTGCTTTCTTTCCTTCTGAACAAGCGTTATTGTTTTCTGCACAAAAGCGATTCTGCGAAGCAATGTGAACACTTCTGCTTCGCAGGCACAGAGAAGGTGCTAGCAGGGAATTCTCTGCCTGCCTTTCCCTAGTGCTCTGCAAGCTCTCCAGGACAACATAGAATCTGGGGCTCTGTGCTTTCTTTCGTTCTGAACAAGTGTTACTGTTTTCTGTACAAAAGCGATTCTGCGAAGCAATGTGAACAGGCACAGAGAAGGTGCCATCAGGGAATTCTCTGCCTGCCTTTCCCCAGTGCTCTGCAAGCTCTCCAGGACTACATAAAATCTGGGGCTCTGTGCTTTCTTTCCTTCTGAACAAGTGTTACTGTTTTCTGCACAAAAGCGATTCTGCGAAGCAATGTGAAAACTTCTGCTTCCCAGGCACAGAGAAGGTGCTAGCAGGGAATTCTCTGCCTGCCTTTCCCCAGTGCTCTGCAAGCTCTCCAGGACAACATAGAATCTGGGGCTCTGTGCTTTCTTTCCTTCTGAACAAATGTTAGTGTTTTCTGCACAAAAGCGATTCTTGCGAAGCAATGTGAACACTTCTGCTTCCCAGGCACAGAGAAGGTGCTAGCAGGGAATTCTCTGCCTGCCTTTCCCCAGTGCTCTGCAAGCTCTCCAGGACAACATAGAATCTGGGGCTCTGTGCTTTCTTTCCTTCTGAACAACTGTTACTGTTTTCTGCACAAAAGCGATTCTTGCGAAGCAATGTGAACACTTCTGCTTCCCAGGCACAGAGAAGGTGCTAGTAAGGAATTCTCTGCCTGCCTTTCCCCAGTGCTCTGCAAGCTCTCCAGGACAACATAAAATCTGGGGCTCTGTGCTTTCTTTCCTTCTGAACAAGTGTTACTGTTTTCTGCACAAAAGCGATTCTTGCGAAGCAATGTGAACACTTCTGCTTCCCAGGCACAGAGAAGGTGCTAGCAGGGAATTCTCTGCCTGCCTTTCCCCAGTGCTCTGCAAGCTCTCCAGGACAACATAAAATCTGGGGCTCTGTGCTTTCTTTCCTTCTGAACAAGTGTTAGTGTTTTCTGCACAAAAGCGATTCTGCGAAGCAATGTGAACACTTCTGCTTCCCAGGCACAGAGAAGGTGCTATCAGGGAATTCTCTGCCTGCCTTTCCCCAGTGCTCTGCAAGCTCTCCAGGACAACATAGAATCTGGGGCTCTGTGCTTTCTTTCCTTCTGAACAAGTGTTACTGTTTTCTGCACAAAAGCGATTCTGCGAAGCAATGTGAACACTTCTGCTTCCCAGGCACAGAGAAGGTGCTAGCAGGGAATTCTCTGCCTGCCTTTCCCCAGTGCTCTGCAAGCTCTCCAGGACAACATAGAATCTGGGGCTCTGTGCTTTCTTTCGTTCTGAACAAGTGTTAGTGTTTTCTGCACAAAAGCGATTCTGCGAAGCAATGTGAACACTTCTGCTTCCCAGGCACAGAGAAGGTGCTAGCAGGGAATTCTCTGCCTGCCTTTCCCCAGTGCTGTGCAAGCTCTCCAGGACAACATAGAATCTGGGGCTCTGTGCTTTCTTTCCTTCTGAACAAGTGTTACTGTTTTCTGCACAAAAGCGATTCTGCGAAGCAATGTGAACAGGCAGAGAAGGTGCTAGCAGGGAATTCTCTGCCTGCCTTTCCCCAGTGCTCTGCAAGCTCTCCAGGACAACATAGAATCTGGGGCTCTGTGCTTTCTTTCCTTCTGAACAAGTGTTACTGTTTTCTGCACAAAAGCGATTCTTGCGAAGCAATGTGAACACTTCTGCTTCCCAGGCACAGAGAAGGTGCTAGCAGGGAATTCTCTGCCTGCCTTTCCCCAGTGCTCTGCAAGCTCTCCAGGACAACATAGAATCTGGGGCTCTGTGCTTTCTTTCCTTCTGAACAAGTGTTAGTGTTTTCTGCACAAAAGCGATTCTGCGAAGCAATGTGAACAGGCACAGAGAAGGTGCTAGCAGGGAATTCTCTGCCTGCCTTTCCCCAGTGCTCTGCAAGCTCTCCAGGACAACATAGAATCTGGGGCTCTGTGCTTTCTTTCCTTCTGAACAAGTGTTACTGTTTTCTGCACAAAAGCGATTCTGCGAAGCAATGTGAACAGGCACAGAGAAGGTGCTATCAGGGAATTCTCTGCCTGCCTTTCCCCAGTGCTCTGCAAGCTCTCCAGGACAACATAGAATCTGGGGCTCTGTGCTTTCTTTCCTTCTGAACAAGTGTTACTGTTTTCTGCACAAAAGCGATTCTGCGAAGCAATGTGAACACTTCTGCTTCCCAGGCACAGAGAAGGTGCTAGCAAGGAATTCTCTGCCTGCCTTTCCCCAGTGCTCTGCAAGCTCTCCAGGACAACATAGAATCTGGGGCTCTGTGCTTTCTTTCCTTCTGAACAAGTGTTAGTGTTTTCTGCACAAAAGCGATTCTGCGAAGCAATGTGAACACTTCTGCTTCCCAGGCACAGAGAAGGTGCTAGCAGGGAATTCTCTGCCTGCCTTTCCCCAGTGCTCTGCAAGCTCTCCAGGACAACATAGAATCTGGGGCTCTGTGCTTTCTTTCGTTCTGAACAAGTGTTACTGTTTTCTGCACAAAAGCGATTCTGCGAAGCAATGTGAACACTTCTGCTTCCCAGGCACAGAGAAGGTGCTAGCAGGGAATTCTCTGCCTGCCTTTCCCCAGTGCTCTGCAAGCTCTCCAGGACAACATAAAATCTGGGGCTCTGTGCTTTCTTTCCTTCTGAACAAGTGTTAGTGTTTTCTGCACAAAAGCGATTCTTGCGAAGCAATGTGAACACTTCTGCTTCCCAGGCACAGAGAAGGTGCTAGCAGGGAATTCTCTGCCTGCCTTTCCCCAGTGCTCTGCAAGCTCTCCAGGACAACAGTGAATCTGGGGCTCAGTGCTTTCTTTCGTTCTGAACAAGTGTTACTGTTTTCTGCACAAAAGCGATTCTGCGAAGCAATGTGAACACTTCTGCTTCCCAGGCACAGAGAAGGTGCTAGCAGGGAATTCTCTGCCTGCCTTTCCCCAGTGCTCTGCAAGCTCTCCAGGACAACATAAAATCTGGGGCTCTGTGCTTTCTTTCCTTCTGAACAAGTGTTAGTGTTTTCTGCACAAAAGCGATTCTTGCGAAGCAATGTGAACACTTCTGCTTCCCAGGCACAGAGAAGGTGCTAGCAGGGAATTCTCTGCCTGCCTTTCCCCAGTGCTCTGCAAGCTCTCCAGGACAACATAGAATCTGGGGCTCTGTGCTTTCTTTCGTTCTGAACAAGTGTTACTGTTTTCTGTACAAAAGCGATTCTGCGAAGCAATGTGAACAGGCACAGAGAAGGTGCCATCAGGGAATTCTCTGCCTGCCTTTCCCCAGTGCTCTGCAAGCTCTCCAGGACTACATAAAATCTGGGGCTCTGTGCTTTCTTTCCTTCTGAACAAGTGTTACTGTTTTCTGCACAAAAGCGATTCTGCGAAGCAATGTGAAAACTTCTGCTTCCCAGGCACAGAGAAGGTGCTAGCAGGGAATTCTCTGCCTGCCTTTCCCCAGTGCTCTGCAAGCTCTCCAGGACAACATAGAATCTGGGGCTCTGTGCTTTCTTTCCTTCTGAACAAATGTTAGTGTTTTCTGCACAAAAGCGATTCTTGCGAAGCAATGTGAACACTTCTGCTTCCCAGGCACAGAGAAGGTGCTAGCAGGGAATTCTCTGCCTGCCTTTCCCCAGTGCTCTGCAAGCTCTCCAGGACAACATAGAATCTGGGGCTCTGTGCTTTCTTTCCTTCTGAACAACTGTTACTGTTTTCTGCACAAAAGCGATTCTTGCGAAGCAATGTGAACACTTCTGCTTCCCAGGCACAGAGAAGGTGCTAGTAAGGAATTCTCTGCCTGCCTTTCCCCAGTGCTCTGCAAGCTCTCCAGGACAACATAAAATCTGGGGCTCTGTGCTTTCTTTCCTTCTGAACAAGTGTTACTGTTTTCTGCACAAAAGCGATTCTTGCGAAGCAATGTGAACACTTCTGCTTCCCAGGCACAGAGAAGGTGCTAGCAGGGAATTCTCTGCCTGCCTTTCCCCAGTGCTCTGCAAGCTCTCCAGGACAACATAAAATCTGGGGCTCTGTGCTTTCTTTCCTTCTGAACAAGTGTTAGTGTTTTCTGCACAAAAGCGATTCTGCGAAGCAATGTGAACACTTCTGCTTCCCAGGCACAGAGAAGGTGCTATCAGGGAATTCTCTGCCTGCCTTTCCCCAGTGCTCTGCAAGCTCTCCAGGACAACATAGAATCTGGGGCTCTGTGCTTTCTTTCCTTCTGAACAAGTGTTACTGTTTTCTGCACAAAAGCGATTCTGCGAAGCAATGTGAACACTTCTGCTTCCCAGGCACAGAGAAGGTGCTAGCAGGGAATTCTCTGCCTGCCTTTCCCCAGTGCTCTGCAAGCTCTCCAGGACAACATAGAATCTGGGGCTCTGTGCTTTCTTTCGTTCTGAACAAGTGTTAGTGTTTTCTGCACAAAAGCGATTCTGCGAAGCAATGTGAACACTTCTGCTTCCCAGGCACAGAGAAGGTGCTAGCAGGGAATTCTCTGCCTGCCTTTCCCCAGTGCTGTGCAAGCTCTCCAGGACAACATAGAATCTGGGGCTCTGTGCTTTCTTTCCTTCTGAACAAGTGTTACTGTTTTCTGCACAAAAGCGATTCTGCGAAGCAATGTGAACAGGCAGAGAAGGTGCTAGCAGGGAATTCTCTGCCTGCCTTTCCCCAGTGCTCTGCAAGCTCTCCAGGACAACATAGAATCTGGGGCTCTGTGCTTTCTTTCCTTCTGAACAAGTGTTACTGTTTTCTGCACAAAAGCGATTCTTGCGAAGCAATGTGAACACTTCTGCTTCCCAGGCACAGAGAAGGTGCTAGCAGGGAATTCTCTGCCTGCCTTTCCCCAGTGCTCTGCAAGCTCTCCAGGACAACATAGAATCTGGGGCTCTGTGCTTTCTTTCCTTCTGAACAAGTGTTAGTGTTTTCTGCACAAAAGCGATTCTGCGAAGCAATGTGAACAGGCACAGAGAAGGTGCTAGCAGGGAATTCTCTGCCTGCCTTTCCCCAGTGCTCTGCAAGCTCTCCAGGACAACATAGAATCTGGGGCTCTGTGCTTTCTTTCCTTCTGAACAAGTGTTACTGTTTTCTGCACAAAAGCGATTCTGCGAAGCAATGTGAACAGGCACAGAGAAGGTGCTATCAGGGAATTCTCTGCCTGCCTTTCCCCAGTGCTCTGCAAGCTCTCCAGGACAACATAGAATCTGGGGCTCTGTGCTTTCTTTCCTTCTGAACAAGTGTTACTGTTTTCTGCACAAAAGCGATTCTGCGAAGCAATGTGAACACTTCTGCTTCCCAGGCACAGAGAAGGTGCTAGCAAGGAATTCTCTGCCTGCCTTTCCCCAGTGCTCTGCAAGCTCTCCAGGACAACATAGAATCTGGGGCTCTGTGCTTTCTTTCCTTCTGAACAAGTGTTAGTGTTTTCTGCACAAAAGCGATTCTGCGAAGCAATGTGAACACTTCTGCTTCCCAGGCACAGAGAAGGTGCTAGCAGGGAATTCTCTGCCTGCCTTTCCCCAGTGCTCTGCAAGCTCTCCAGGACAACATAGAATCTGGGGCTCTGTGCTTTCTTTCGTTCTGAACAAGTGTTACTGTTTTCTGCACAAAAGCGATTCTGCGAAGCAATGTGAACACTTCTGCTTCCCAGGCACAGAGAAGGTGCTAGCAGGGAATTCTCTGCCTGCCTTTCCCCAGTGCTCTGCAAGCTCTCCAGGACAACATAAAATCTGGGGCTCTGTGCTTTCTTTCCTTCTGAACAAGTGTTAGTGTTTTCTGCACAAAAGCGATTCTTGCGAAGCAATGTGAACACTTCTGCTTCCCAGGCACAGAGAAGGTGCTAGCAGGGAATTCTCTGCCTGCCTTTCCCCAGTGCTCTGCAAGCTCTCCAGGACAACAGTGAATCTGGGGCTCAGTGCTTTCTTTCGTTCTGAACAAGTGTTACTGTTTTCTGCACAAAAGCGATTCTGCGAAGCAATGTGAACACTTCTGCTTCCCAGGCACAGAGAAGGTGCTAGCAGGGAATTCTCTGCCTGCCTTTCCCCAGTGCTCTGCAAGCTCTCCAGGACAACATAAAATCTGGGGCTCTGTGCTTTCTTTCCTTCTGAACAAGTGTTAGTGTTTTCTGCACAAAAGCGATTCTTGCGAAGCAATGTGAACACTTCTGCTTCCCAGGCACAGAGAAGGTGCTAGCAGGGAATTCTCTGCCTGCCTTTCCCCAGTGCTCTGCAAGCTCTCCAGGACAACATAGAATCTGGGGCTCTGTGCTTTCTTTCGTTCTGAACAAGTGTTACTGTTTTCTGCACAAAAGCGATTCTGCGAAGCAATGTGAACACTTCTGCTTCCCAGGCACAGAGAAGGTGCTATCAGGGAATTCTCTGCCTGCCTTTCCCCAGTGCTCTGCAAGCTCTCCAGGACAACATAAAATCTGGGGCTCTGTGCTTTCTTTCCTTCTGAACAAGTGTTAGTGTTTTCTGCACAAAAGCGATTCTTGCGAAGCAATGTGAACACTTCTGCTTCCCAGGCACAGAGAAGGTGCTAGCAAGGAATTCTCTGCCTGCCTTTCCCCAGTGCTCTGCAAGCTCTCCAGGACAACATAAAATCTGGGGCTCTGTGCTTTCTTTCCTTCTGAACAAGTGTTAGTGTTTTCTGCACAAAAGCGATTCTGCGAAGCAATGTGAACACTTCTGCTTCCCAGGCACAGAGAAGGTGCTAGCAGGGAATTCTCTGCCTGCCTTTCCCCAGTGCTCTGCAAGCTCTCCAGGACAACATAGAATCTGGGGCTCTGTGCTTTCTTTCCTTCTGAACAAGTGTTACTGTTTTCTGCACAAAAGCGATTCTGCGAAGCAATGTGAACAGGCACAGAGAAGGTGCTAGCAGGGAATTCTCTGCCTGCCTTTCCCCAGTGCTCTGCAAGCTCTCCAGGACAACATAGAATCTGGGGCTCAGTGCTTTCTTTCGTTCTGAACAAGTGTTACTGTTTTCTGCACAAAAGCGATTCTGCGAAGCAATGTGAACACTTCTGCTTCCCAGGCACAGAGAAGGTGCTAGCAGGGAATTCTCTGCCTGCCTTTCCCCAGTGCTCTGCAAGCTCTCCAGGACAACATAGAATCTGGGGCTCTGTGCTTTCTTTCCTTCTGAACAAGTGTTAGTGTTTTCTGCACAAAAGCGATTCTGCGAAGCAATGTGAACACTTCTGCTTCCCAGGCACAGAGAAGGTGCTAGCAGGGAATTCTCTGCCTGCCTTTCCCCAGTGCTCTGCAAGCTCTCCAGGACAACATAGAATCTGGGGCTCTGTGCTTTCTTTCCTTCTGAACAAGTGTTACTGTTTTCTGCACAAAAGCGATTCTTGCGAAGCAATGTGAACACTTCTGCTTCCCAGGCACAGAGAAGGTGCTAGCAGGGAATTCTCTGCCTGCCTTTCCCCAGTGCTCTACAAGCTCTCCAGGACAACATAAAATCTGGGGCTCTGTGCTTTCTTTCCTTCTGAACAAGTGTTACTGTTTTCTGCACAAAAGCGATTCTGCGAAGCAATGTGAACACTTCTGCTTCGCAGGCACAGAGAAGGTGCTAGCAGGGAATTCTCTGCCTGCCTTTCCCCAGTGCTCTGCAAGCTCTCCAGGACAACATAGAATCTGGGGCTCAGTGCTTTCTTTCGTTCTGAACAAGTGTTACTTTTTTCTGCACAAAAGCGATTCTGCGAAGCAATGTGAACAGGCACAGAGAAGGTGCTAGCAGGGAATTCTCTGCCTGCCTTTCCCCAGTGCTCTGCAAGCTCTCCAGGACAACATAAAATCTGGGGCTCTGTGCTTTCTTTCCTTCTGAACAAGTGTTACTGTTTTCTGCACAAAAGCGATTCTGCGAAGCAATGTGAACACTTCTGCTTCCCAGGCACAGAGAAGGTGCTAGCAAGGAATTCTCTGCCTGCCTTTCCCCAGTGCTCTGCAAGCTCTCCAGGACAACATAAAATCTGGGGCTCTGTGCTTTCTTTCGTTCTGAACAAGTGTTAGAGTTTTCTGCACAAAAGCGATTCTTGCGAAGCAATGTGAACACTTCTGCTTCCCAGGCACAGAGAAAGTGCTAGCAGGGAATTCTCTGCCTGCCTTTCCCCAGTGCTCTGCAAGCTCTCCAGGACAACATAGAATCTGGGGCTCTGTGCTTTCTTTCCTTCTGAACAAGTGTTACTGTTTTCTGCACAAAAGCGATTCTGCGAAGCAATGTGAACACTTCTGCTTCCCAGGCACAGAGAAGGTGCTAGCAGGGAATTCTCTGCCTGCCTTTCCCCAGTGCTCTGCAAGCTCTCCAGGACAACATAAAATCTGGGGCTCTGTGCTTTCTTTCCTTCTGAACAAGTGTTACTGTGTTCTGCACAAAAGCGATTCTTGCGAAGCAATGTGAACACTTCTGCTTCCCAGGCACAGAGAAGGTGCTAGCAGGGAATTCTCTGCCTGCCTTTCCCCAGTGCTCTGCAAGCTCTCCATGACAACATAGAATCTGGGGCTCAGTGCTTCCTTTCGTTCTGAACAAGTGTTAGTGTTTTCTGCACAAAAGCGATTCTTGCGAAGCAATGTGAACACTTCTGCTTCCCAGGCACAGAGAAGGTGCTATCAGGGAATTCTCTGCCTGCCTTTCCCCAGTGCTCTGCAAGCTCTCCAGGACAACATAAAATCTGGGGCTCTGTGCTTTCTTTCCTTCTGAACAAGTGTTAGTGTTTTCTGCACAAAAGCGATTCTTGCGAAGCAATGTGAACACTTCTGCTTCCCAGGCACAGAGAAGGTGCTAGCAGGGAATTCTCTGCCTGCCTTTCCCCAGTGCTCTGCAAGCTCTCCAGGACAACGTAGAATCTGGGGCTCTGTGCTTTCTTTCCTTCTGAACAAGTGTTACTGTTTTCTGCACAAAAGCGATTCTGCGAAGCAATGTGAACACGTCTGCTTCCCAGGCACAGAGAAGGTGCTAGCAAGGAATTCTCTGCCTGCCTTTCCCCAGTGCTCTGCAAGCTCTCCAGGACAACATAAAATCTGGGGCTCTGTGCTTTCTTTCGTTCTGAACAAGTGTTACTATTTTCTGCACAAAAGCGATTCTGCGAAGCAATGTGAACACTTCTGCTTCCCAGGCACAGAGAAGGTGCTAGCAGGGAATTCTCTGCCTGCCTTTCCCCAGTGCTGTGCAAGCTCTCCAGGACAACATAGAATCTGGGGCTCTGTGCTTTCTTTCCTTCTGAACAAGTGTTACTGTTTTCTGCACAAAAGCGATTCTGCGAAGCAATGTGAACAGGCACAGAGAAGGTGCTAGCAGGGAATTCTCTGCCTGCCTTTCCCCAGTGCTCTGCAAGCTCTCCAGGACAACATAGAATCTGGGGCTCTGTGCTTTCTTTCCTTCTGAACAAGTGTTACTGTTTTCTGCACAAAAGCGATTCTGCGAAGCAATGTGAACAGGCACAGAGAAGGTGCTATCAGGGAATTCTCTGCCTGCCTTTCCCCAGTGCTCTGCAAGCTCTCCAGGACAACATAGAATCTGGGGCTCTGTGCTTTCTTTCCTTCTGAACAAGTGTTAGTGTTTTCTGCACAAAAGCGATTCTGCGAAGCAATGTGAACACTTCTGCTTCCCAGGCACAGAGAAGGTGCTAGCAAGGAATTCTCTGCCTGCCTTTCCCCAGTGCTCTGCAAGCTCTCCAGGACAACATAAAATCTGGGGCTCTGTGCTTTCTTTCCTTCTGAACAAGTGTTAGTGTTTTCTGCACAAAAGCGATTCTGCGAAGCAATGTGAACACTTCTGCTTCGCAGGCACAGAGAAGGTGCTAGCAGGGAATTCTCTGCCTGCCTTTCCCCAGTGCTCTGCAAGCTCTCCAGGACAACATAGAATCTGGGGCTCTGTGCTTTCTTTCCTTCTGAACAAGTGTTACTGTTTTCTGCACAAAAGCGATTCTTGCGAAGCAATGTGAACACTTCTGCTTCCCAGGCACAGAGAAGGTGCTAGCAGGGAATTCTCTGCCTGCCTTTCCCCAGTGCTCTGCAAGCTCTCCAGGACAACATAAAATCTGGGGCTCTGTGCTTTCTTTCCTTCTGAACAAGTGTTACTGTTTTCTGCACAAAAGCGATTCTTGCGAAGCAATGTGAACACTTCTGCTTCCCAGGCACAGAGAAGGTGCTAGCAGGGAATTCTCTGCCTGCCTTTCCCCAGTGCTCTGCAAGCTCTCCAGGACAACAGTGAATCTGGGGCTCAGTGCTTTCTTTCGTTCTGAACAAGTGTTACTGTTTTCTGCACAAAAGCGATTCTGCGAAGCAATGTGAACACTTCTGCTTCCCAGGCACTGAGAAGGTGCTAGCAGGGAATTCTCTGCCTGCCTTTCCCCAGTGCTCTGCAAGCTCTCCAGGACAACATAGAATCTGGGGCTCTGTGCTTTCTTTCCTTCTGAACAAGTGTTACTGTTTTCTGCACAAAAGCGATTCTGCGAAGCAATGTGAACACTTCTGCTTCCCAGGCACAGAGAAGGTGCTAGCAGGGAATTCTCTGCCTGCCTTTCCCCAGTGCTCTGCAAGCTCTCCAGGACAACATAAAATCTGGGGCTCTGTGCTTTCTTTCCTTCTGAACAAGTGTTACTGTTTTCTGCACAAAAGCGATTCTTGCGAAGCAATGTGAACACGTCTGCTTCCCAGGCACAGAGAAGGTGATAGCAAGGAATTCTCTGCCTGCCTTTCCCCAGTGCTCTGCAAGCTCTCCAGGACAACATAAAATCTGGGGCTCTGTGCTTTCTTTCCTTCTGAACAAGTGTTACTATTTTCTGCACAAAAGCGATTCTTGCGAAGCAATGTGAACACTTCTGCTTCCCAGGCACAGAGAAGGTGCTAGCAGGGAATTCTCTGCCTGCCTTTCCGCAGTGCTGTGCAAGCTCTCCAGGACAACATAGAATCTGGGGCTCTGTGCTTTCTTTCCTTCTGAACAAGTGTTACTGTTTTCTGCACAAAAGCGATTCTGCGAAGCAATGTGAACAGGCACAGAGAAGGTGCTAGCAGGGAATTCTCTGCCTGCCTTTCCCCAGTGCTCTGCAAGCTCTCCAGGACAACATAAAATCTGGGGATCTGTACTTTCTTTCCTTCTGAACAAGTGTTAGTGTTTTCTGCACAAAAGCGATTCTTGCGAAGCAATGTGAACACTTCTGCTTCGCAGGCACAGAGAAGGTGCTAGCAGGGAATTCTCTGCCTGCCTTTCCCCAGTGCTCTGCAAGCTCTCCAGGACAACATAGAATCTGGGGCTCAGTGCTTTCTTTCGTTCTGAACAAGTGTTACTGTTTTCTGCACAAAAGCGATTCTGCGAAGCAATGTGAACACTTCTGCTTCCCAGGCACAGAGAAGGTGCTATCAGGGAATTCTCTGCCTGCCTTTCCCCAGTGCTCTGCAAGCTCTCCAGGACAACATAGAATCTGGGGCTCTGTGCTTTCTTTCCTTCTGAACAAGTGTTACTGTTTTCTGCACAAAAGCGATTCTGCGAAGCAATGTGAACACTTCTGCTTCCCAGGCACAGAGAAGGTGCTAGCAAGGAATTCTCTGCCTGCCTTTCCCCAGTGCTGTGCAAGCTCTCCAGGACAACATAGAATCTGGGGCTCTGTGCTTTCTTTCCTTCTGAACAAGTGTTAGTGTTTTCTGCACAAAAGCGATTCTGCGAAGCAATGTGAACACTTCTGCTTCCCAGGCACAGAGAAGGTGCTAGCAGGGAATTCTCTGCCTGCCTTTCCCCAGTGCTCTGCAAGCTCTCCAGGACAACATAGAATCTGGGGCTCTGTGCTTTCTTTCCTTCTGAACAAGTGTTACTGTTTTCTGCACAAAAGCGATTCTTGCGAAGCAATGTGAACACTTCTGCTTCCCAGGCACAGAGAAGGTGCTAGCAGGGAATTCTCTGCCTGCCTTTCCCCAGTGCTCTGCAAGCTCTCCAGGACAACATAGAATCTGGGGCTCAGTGCTTTCTTTCGTTCTGAACAAGTGTTACTGTTTTCTGCACAAAAGTGATTCTGCGAAGCAATGTGAACACTTCTGCTTCCCAGGCACAGAGAAGGTGCTAGCAGGGAATTCTCTGCCTGCCTTTCCCCAGTGCTCTGCAAGCTCTCCAGGACAACATAAAATCTGGGGCTCTGTGCTTTCTTTCCTTCTGAACAAGTGTTACTGTGTTCTGCACAAAAGCGATTCTTGCGAAGCAATGTGAACACTTCTGCTTCCCAGGCACAGAGAAGGTGCTAGCAGGGAATTCTCTGCCTGCCTTTCCCCAGTGCTCTGCAAGCTCTCCAGGACAACATAAAATCTGGGGCTCTGTGCTTTCTTTCCTTCTGAACAAGTGTTAGTGTTTTCTGCACAAAAGCGATTCTTGCGAAGCAATGTGAACACTTCTGCTTCCCAGGCACAGAGAAGGTGCTAGCAAGGAATTCTCTGCCTGCCTTTCCCCAGTGCTCTGCAAGCTCTCCAGGACAACATAAAATCTGGGGCTCTGTGCTTTCTTTCCTTCTGAACAACTGTTACTATTTTCTGCACAAAAGCGATTCTTGCGAAGCAATGTGAACACTTCTGCTTCCCAGGCACAGAGAAGGTGCTAGCAGGGAATTCTCTGCCTGCCTTTCCCCAGTGCTCTGCAAGCTCTCCAGGACAACATAGAATCTGGGGCTCTGTGCTTTCTTTCCTTCTGAACAAGTGTTACTGCTTTCTGCACAAAAGCGATTCTGCGAAGCAATGTGAACACTTCTGCTTCCCAGGCACAGAGAAGGTGCTAGCAGGGAATTCTCTGCCTGCCTTTCCCCAGTGCTCTGCAAGCTCTCCATGACAACATAGAATCTGGGGCTCAGTGCTTCCTTTCGTTCTGAACAAGTGTTAGTGTTTTCTGCACAAAAGCGATTCTTGCGAAGCAATGTGAACACTTCTGCTTCCCAGGCACAGAGAAGGTGCTATCAGGGAATTCTCTGCCTGCCTTTCCCCAGTGCTCTGCAAGCTCTCCAGGACAACATAAAATCTGGGGCTCTGTGCTTTCTTTCCTTCTGAACAAGTGTTAGTGTTTTCTGCACAAAAGCGATTCTTGCGAAGCAATGTGAACACTTCTGCTTCCCAGGCACAGAGAAGGTGCTAGCAGGGAATTCTCTGCCTGCCTTTCCCCAGTGCTCTGCAAGCTCTCCAGGACAACGTAGAATCTGGGGCTCTGTGCTTTCTTTCCTTCTGAACAAGTGTTACTGTTTTCTGCACAAAAGCGATTCTGCGAAGCAATGTGAACACGTCTGCTTCCCAGGCACAGAGAAGGTGCTAGCAAGGAATTCTCTGCCTGCCTTTCCCCAGTGCTCTGCAAGCTCTCCAGGACAACATAAAATCTGGGGCTCTGTGCTTTCTTTCGTTCTGAACAAGTGTTACTATTTTCTGCACAAAAGCGATTCTGCGAAGCAATGTGAACACTTCTGCTTCCCAGGCACAGAGAAGGTGCTAGCAGGGAATTCTCTGCCTGCCTTTCCCCAGTGCTGTGCAAGCTCTCCAGGACAACATAGAATCTGGGGCTCTGTGCTTTCTTTCCTTCTGAACAAGTGTTACTGTTTTCTGCACAAAAGCGATTCTGCGAAGCAATGTGAACAGGCACAGAGAAGGTGCTAGCAGGGAATTCTCTGCCTGCCTTTCCCCAGTGCTCTGCAAGCTCTCCAGGACAACATAGAATCTGGGGCTCTGTGCTTTCTTTCCTTCTGAACAAGTGTTACTGTTTTCTGCACAAAAGCGATTCTGCGAAGCAATGTGAACAGGCACAGAGAAGGTGCTATCAGGGAATTCTCTGCCTGCCTTTCCCCAGTGCTCTGCAAGCTCTCCAGGACAACATAGAATCTGGGGCTCTGTGCTTTCTTTCCTTCTGAACAAGTGTTAGTGTTTTCTGCACAAAAGCGATTCTGCGAAGCAATGTGAACACTTCTGCTTCCCAGGCACAGAGAAGGTGCTAGCAAGGAATTCTCTGCCTGCCTTTCCCCAGTGCTCTGCAAGCTCTCCAGGACAACATAAAATCTGGGGCTCTGTGCTTTCTTTCCTTCTGAACAAGTGTTAGTGTTTTCTGCACAAAAGCGATTCTGCGAAGCAATGTGAACACTTCTGCTTCCCAGGCACAGAGGAGGTGCTAGCAGGGAATTCTCTGCCTGCCTTTCCCCAGTGCTCTGCAAGCTCTCCAGGACAACATAGAATCTGGGGCTCTGTGCTTTCTTTCCTTCTGAACAAGTGTTACTGTTTTCTGCACAAAAGCGATTCTTGCGAAGCAATGTGAACACTTCTGCTTCCCAGGCACAGAGAAGGTGCTAGCAGGGAATTCTCTGCCTGCCTTTCCCCAGTGCTCTGCAAGCTCTCCAGGACAACATAAAATCTGGGGCTCTGTGCTTTCTTTCCTTCTGAACAAGTGTTACTGTTTTCTGCACAAAAGCGATTCTGCGAAGCAATGTGAACACTTCTGCTTCGCAGGCACAGAGAAGGTGCTAGCAGGGAATTCTCTGCCTGCCTTTCCCCAGTGCTCTGCAAGCTCTCCAGGACAACGTAAAATCTGGGGCTCTGTGCTTTCTTTCCTTCTGAACAACTGTTACTGTTTTCTGCACAAAAGCGATTCTTGCGAAGCAATGTGAACACTTCTGCTTCCCAGGCACAGAGAAGGTGCTAGCAGGGAATTCTCTGCCTGCCTTTCCCCAGTGCTCTGCAAGCTCTCCAGGACAACATAGAATCTGGGGCTCTGTGCTTTCTTTCGTTCTGAACAAGTGTTAGTGTTTTCTGCACAAAAGCGATTCTTGCGAAGCAATGTGAACACTTCTGCTTCCCAGGCACAGAGAAGATGCTAGCAAGGAATTCTCTGCCTGCCTTTCCCCAGTGCTCTGCAAGCTCTCCAGGACAACATAAAATCTGGGGCTCTGTGCTTTCTTTCCTTCTGAACAAGTGTTACTGTTTTCTGCACAAAAGCGATTCTTGCGAAGCAATGTGAACACTTCTGCTTCCCAGGCACAGAGAAGGTGCTAGCAGGGAATTCTCTGCCTGCCTTTCCCCAGTGCTCTGCAAGCTCTCCAGGACAACATAGAATCTGGGGCTCTGTGCTTTCTTTCCTTCTGAACAAGTGTTACTGTTTTCTGCACAAAAGCGATTCTGCGAAGCAATGTGAACACTTCTGCTTCCCAGGCACAGAGAAGGTGCTAGCAGGGAATTCTCTGCCTGCCTTTCCCCAGTGCTCTGCAAGCTCTCCAGGACAACATAGAATCTGGGGCTCTGTGCTTTCTTTCCTTCTGAACAAGTGTTACTGTTTTCTGCACAAAAGCGATTCTGCGAAGCAATGTGAACAGGCACAGAGAAGGTGCCATCAGGGAATTCTCTGCCTGCCTTTCCCCAGTGCTCTGCAAGCTCTCCAGGACTACATAAAATCTGGGGCTCTGTGCTTTCTTTCCTTCTGAACAAGTGTTACTGTTTTCTGCACAAAAGCGATTCTGCGAAACAATGTGAAAACTTCTGCTTCCCAGGCACAGAGAAGGTGCTAGCAGGGAATTCTCTGCCTGCCTTTCCCCAGTGCTCTGCAAGCTCTCCAGGACAACATAGAATCTGGGGCTCTGTGCTTTCTTTCCTTCTGAACAAGTGTTAGTGTTTTCTGCACAAAAGCGATTCTTGCGAAGCAATGTGAACACTTCTGCTTCCCAGGCACAGAGAAGGTGCTAGCAGGGAATTCTCTGCCTGCCTTTCCCCAGTGCTCTGCAAGCTCTCCAGGACAACATAGAATCTGGGGCTCTGTGCTTTCTTTCCTTCTGAACAAGTGTTACTGTTTTCTGCACAAAAGCGATTCTTGCGAAGCAATGTGAACACTTCTGCTTCCCAGGCACAGAGAAGGTGCTAGCAGGGAATTCTCTGCCTGCCTTTCCCCAGTGCTCTGCAAGCTCTCCAGGACAACATAAAATCTGGGGCTCTGTGCTTTCTTTCCTTCTGAACAAGTGTTACTGTTTTCTGCACAAAAGCGATTCTTGCGAAGCAATGTGAACACTTCTGCTTCCCAGGCACAGAGAAGGTGCTAGCAAGGAATTCTCTGCCTGCCTTTCCCCAGTGCTCTGCAAGCTCTCCAGGACAACATAGAATCTGGGGCTCTGTGCTTTCTTTCCTTCTGAACAAGTGTTAGTGTTTTCTGCACAAAAGCGATTCTGCGAAGCAATGTGAACAGGCACAGAGAAGGTGCTAGCAGGGAATTCTCTGCCTGCCTTTCCCCAGTGCTCTGCAAGCTCTCCAGGACAACATAGAATCTGGGGCTCTGTGCTTTCTTTCCTTCTGAACAAGTGTTACTGTTTTCTGCACAAAAGCGATTCTGCGAAGCAATGTGAACAGGCACAGAGAAGGTGCTATCAGGGAATTCTCTGCCTGCCTTTCCCCAGTGCTCTGCAAGCTCTCCAGGACAACATAGAATCTGGGGCTCTGTGCTTTCTTTCCTTCTGAACAAGTGTTACTGTTTTCTGCACAAAAGCGATTCTGCGAAGCAATGTGAACACGTCTGCTTCCCAGGCACAGAGAAGGTGCTAGCAGGGAATTCTCTGCCTGCCTTTCCCCAGTGCTCTGCAAGCTCTCCAGGACAACATAAAATCTGGGGCTCTGTGCTTTCTTTCCTTCTGAACAAGTGTTAGTGTTTTCTGCACAAAAGCGATTCTTGCGAAGCAATGTGAACACTTCTGCTTCCCAGGCACAGAGAAGGTGCTAGCAGGGAATTCTCTGCCTGCCTTTCCCCAGTGCTCTGCAAGCTCTCCAGGACAACAGTGAATCTGGGGCTCAGTGCTTTCTTTCGTTCTGAACAAGTGTTACTGTTTTCTGCACAAAAGCGATTCTGCGAAGCAATGTGAACACTTCTGCTTCCCAGGCACAGAGAAGGTGCTAGCAGGGAATTCTCTGCCTGCCTTTCCCCAGTGCTCTGCAAGCTCTCCATGACAACATAGAATCTGGGGCTCTGTGCTTTCTTTCCTTCTGAACAAGTGTTAGTGTTTTCTGCACAAAAGCGATTCTTGCGAAGCAATGTGAACACTTCTGCTTCCCAGGCACAGAGAAGGTGCTAGCAGGGAATTCTCTGCCTGCCTTTCCCCAGTGCTGTGCAAGCTCTCCAGGACAACATAGAATCTGGGGCTCTGTGCTTTCTTTCGTTCTGAACAAGTGTTACTGTTTTCTGCACAAAAGCGATTCTGCGAAGCAATGTGAACACTTCTGCTTCCCAGGCACAGAGAAGGTGCTAGCAGGGAATTCTCTGCCTGCCTTTCCCCAGTGCTCTGCAAGCTCTCCAGGACAACATAAAATCTGGGGCTCTGTGCTTTCTTTCCTTCTGAACAAGTGTTAGTGTTTTCTGCACAAAAGCGATTCTTGCGAAGCAATGTGAACACGTCTGCTTCCCAGGCACAGAGAAGGTGCTAGCAAGGAATTCTCTGCCTGCCTTTCCCCAGTGCTCTGCAAGCTCTCCAGGACAACATAAAATCTGGGGCTCTGTGCTTTCTTTCCTTCTGAACAACTGTTACTATTTTCTGCACAAAAGCGATTCTTGTGAAGCAATGTGAACACTTCTGCTTCCCAGGCACAGAGAAGGTGCTAGCAGGGAATTCTCTGCCTGCCTTTCCCCAGTGCTGTGCAAGCTCTCCAGGACAACATAGAATCTGGGGCTCTGTGCTTTCTTTCCTTCTGAACAAGTGTTACTGTTTTCTGCACAAAAGCGATTCTGCGAAGCAATGTGAACAGGCACAGAGAAGGTGCTAGCAGGGAATTCTCTGCCTGCCTTTCCCCAGTGCTCTGCAAGCTCTCCAGGACAACATAGAATCTGGGGCTCTGTGCTTTCTTTCGTTCTGAACAAGTGTTACTGTTTTCTGCACAAAAGCGATTCTGCGAAGCAATGTGAACACTTCTGCTTCCCAGGCACAGAGAAGGTGCTAGCAGGGAATTCTCTGCCTGCCTTTCCCCAGTGCTCTGCAAGCTCTCCAGGACAACATAGAATCTGGGGCTCTGTGCTTTCTTTCCTTCTGAACAAGTGTTAGTGTTTTCTGCACAAAAGCGATTCTGCGAAGCAATGTGAACACTTCTGCTTCCCAGGCACAGAGAAGGTGCTAGCAGGGAATTCTCTGCCTGCCTTTCCCCAGTGCTCTGCAAGCTCTCCAGGACAACATAGAATCTGGGGCTCTGTGCTTTCTTTCCTTCTGAACAAGTGTTAGTGTTTTCTGCACAAAAGCGATTCTTGCGAAGCAATGTGAACACTTCTGCTTCCCAGGCACAGAGAAGGTGCTAGCAGGGAATTCTCTGCCTGCCTTTCCCCAGTGCTCTACAAGCTCTCCAGGACAACATAAAATCTGGGGCTCTGTGCTTTCTTTCCTTCTGAACAAGTGTTACTGTTTTCTGCACAAAAGCGATTCTGCGAAGCAATGTGAACACTTCTGCTTCGCAGGCACAGAGAAGGTGCTAGCAGGGAATTCTCTGCCTGCCTTTCCCCAGTGCTCTGCAAGCTCTCCAGGACAACATAGAATCTGGGGCTCAGTGCTTTCTTTCGTTCTGAACAAGTGTTACTGTTTTCTGCACAAAAGCGATTCTGCGAAGCAATGTGAACAGGCACAGAGAAGGTGCTATCAGGGAATTCTCTGCCTGCCTTTCCCCAGTGCTCTGCAAGCTCTCCAGGACAACATAGAATCTGGGGCTCTGTGCTTTCTTTCCTTCTGAACAAGTGTTACTGTTTTCTGCACAAAAGCGATTCTGCGAAGCAATGTGAACACTTCTGCTTCCCAGGCACAGAGAAGGTGCTAGCAGGGAATTCTCTGCCTGCCTTTCCCCAGTGCTCTGCAAGCTCTCCAGGACAACATAAAATCTGGGGCTCTGTGCTTTCTTTCCTTCTGAACAAGTGTTACTGTGTTCTGCACAAAAGCGATTCTTGCGAAGCAATGTGAACACTTCTGCTTCCCAGGCACAGAGAAGGTGCTAGCAGGGAATTCTCTGCCTGCCTTTCCCCAGTGCTCTGCAAGCTCTCCAGGACAACATAAAATCTGGGGCTCTGTGCTTTCTTTCCTTCTGAACAAGTGTTACTATTTTCTGCACAAAAGCGATTCTTGCGAAGCAATGTGAACACTTCTGCTTCCCAGGCACAGAGAAGGTGCTAGCAGGGAATTCTCTGCCTGCCTTTCCCCAGTGCTCTGCAAGCTCTCCAGGACAACATAGAATCTGGGGCTCTGTGCTTTCTTTCCTTCTGAACAAGTGTTAGTGTTTTCTGCACAAAAGCGATTCTTGCGAAGCAATGTGAACACTTCTGCTTCCCAGGCACAGAGAAAGTGCTAGCAGGGAATTCTCTGCCTGCCTTTCCCCAGTGCTCTGCAAGCTCTCCATGACAACATAGAATCTGGGGCTCAGTGCTTCCTTTCGTTCTGAACAAGTGTTAGTGTTTTCTGCACAAAAGCGATTCTTGCGAAGCAATGTGAACACTTCTGCTTCCCAGGCACAGAGAAGGTGCTATCAGGGAATTCTCTGCCTGCCTTTCCCCAGTGCTCTGCAAGCTCTCCAGGACAACATAAAATCTGGGGCTCTGTGCTTTCTTTCCTTCTGAACAAGTGTTAGTGTTTTCTGCACAAAAGCGATTCTTGCGAAGCAATGTGAACACTTCTGCTTCCCAGGCACAGAGAAGGTGCTAGCAGGGAATTCTCTGCCTGCCTTTCCCCAGTGCTCTACAAGCTCTCCAGGACAACATAAAATCTGGGGCTCTGTGCTTTCTTTCCTTCTGAACAAGTGTTACTGTTTTCTGCACAAAAGCGATTCTGCGAAGCAATGTGAACACTTCTGCTTCGCAGGCACAGAGAAGGTGCTAGCAGGGAATTCTCTGCCTGCCTTTCCCCAGTGCTCTGCAAGCTCTCCAGGACAACATAGAATCTGGGGCTCAGTGCTTTCTTTCGTTCTGAACAAGTGTTACTGTTTTCTGCACAAAAGCGATTCTGCGAAGCAATGTGAACAGGCACAGAGAAGGTGCTATCAGGGAATTCTCTGCCTGCCTTTCCCCAGTGCTCTGCAAGCTCTCCAGGACAACATAAAATCTGGGGCTCTGTGCTTTCTTTCCTTCTGAACAAGTGTTACTGTTTTCTGCACAAAAGCGATTCTGCGAAGCAATGTGAACACTTCTGCTTCCCAGGCACAGAGAAGGTGCTAGCAAGGAATTCTCTGCCTGCCTTTCCCCAGTGCTCTGCAAGCTCTCCAGGACAACATAAAATCTGGGGCTCTGTGCTTTCTTTCGTTCTGAACAAGTGTTAGAGTTTTCTGCACAAAAGCGATTCTGCGAAGCAATGTGAACACTTCTGCTTCCCAGGCACAGAGAAGGTGCTAGCAGGGAATTCTCTGCCTGCCTTTCCCCAGTGCTCTGCAAGCTCTCCAGGACAACATAGAATCTGGGGCTCTGTGCTTTCTTTCCTTCTGAACAAGTGTTACTGTTTTCTGCACAAAAGCGATTCTGCGAAGCAATGTGAACACTTCTGCTTCCCAGGCACAGAGAAGGTGCTAGCAGGGAATTCTCTGCCTGCCTTTCCCCAGTGCTCTGCAAGCTCTCCAGGACAACATAAAATCTGGGGCTCAGTGCTTCCTTTCGTTCTGAACAAGTGTTAGTGTTTTCTGCACAAAAGCGATTCTTGCGAAGCAATGTGAACACTTCTGCTTCCCAGGCACAGAGAAGGTGCTATCAGGGAATTCTCTGCCTGCCTTTCCCCAGTGCTCTGCAAGCTCTCCAGGACAACATAAAATCTGGGGCTCTGTGCTTTCTTTCCTTCTGAACAAGTGTTAGTGTTTTCTGCACAAAAGCGATTCTTGCGAAGCAATGTGAACACTTCTGCTTCCCAGGCACAGAGAAGGTGCTAGCAGGGAATTCTCTGCCTGCCTTTCCCCAGTGCTCTACAAGCTCTCCAGGACAACATAAAATCTGGGGCTCTGTGCTTTCTTTCCTTCTGAACAAGTGTTACTGTTTTCTGCACAAAAGCGATTCTGCGAAGCAATGTGAACACTTCTGCTTCGCAGGCACAGAGAAGGTGCTAGCAGGGAATTCTCTGCCTGCCTTTCCCCAGTGCTCTGCAAGCTCTCCAGGACAACATAGAATCTGGGGCTCAGTGCTTTCTTTCGTTCTGAACAAGTGTTACTGTTTTCTGCACAAAAGCGATTCTGCGAAGCAATGTGAACAGGCACAGAGAAGGTGCTATCAGGGAATTCTCTGCCTGCCTTTCCCCAGTGCTCTGCAAGCTCTCCAGGACAACATAAAATCTGGGGCTCTGTGCTTTCTTTCCTTCTGAACAAGTGTTACTGTTTTCTGCACAAAAGCGATTCTGCGAAGCAATGTGAACACTTCTGCTTCCCAGGCACAGAGAAGGTGCTAGCAAGGAATTCTCTGCCTGCCTTTCCCCAGTGCTCTGCAAGCTCTCCAGGACAACATAAAATCTGGGGCTCTGTGCTTTCTTTCGTTCTGAACAAGTGTTAGAGTTTTCTGCACAAAAGCGATTCTGCGAAGCAATGTGAACACTTCTGCTTCCCAGGCACAGAGAAGGTGCTAGCAGGGAATTCTCTGCCTGCCTTTCCCCAGTGCTCTGCAAGCTCTCCAGGACAACATAGAATCTGGGGCTCTGTGCTTTCTTTCCTTCTGAACAAGTGTTACTGTTTTCTGCACAAAAGCGATTCTGCGAAGCAATGTGAACACTTCTGCTTCCCAGGCACAGAGAAGGTGCTAGCAGGGAATTCTCTGCCTGCCTTTCCCCAGTGCTCTGCAAGCTCTCCAGGACAACATAAAATCTGGGGCTCTGTGCTTTCTTTCCTTCTGAACAAGTGTTACTGTGTTCTGCACAAAAGCGATTCTTGCGAAGCAATGTGAACACTTCTGCTTCCCAGGCACAGAGAAGGTGCTAGCAGGGAATTCTCTGCCTGCCTTTCCCCAGTGCTCTGCAAGCTCTCCAGGACAACATAAAATCTGGGGCTCTGTGCTTTCTTTCCTTCTGAACAAGTGTTACTGTTTTCTGCACAAAAGCGATTCTTGCGAAGCAATGTGAACACTTCTGCTTCCCAGGCACAGAGAAGGTGCTAGCAAGGAATTCTCTGCCTGCCTTTCCCCAGTGCTCTGCAAGCTCTCCAGGACAACATAAAATCTGGGGCTCTGTGCTTTCTTTCCTTCTGAACAACTGTTACTGTTTTCTGCACAAAAGCGATTCTTGCGAAGCAATGTGAACACTTCTGCTTCCCAGGCACAGAGAAGGTGCTAGCAGGGAATTCTCTGCCTGCCTTTCCCCAGTGCTCTGCAAGCTCTCCAGGACAACATAGAATCTGGGGCTCTGTGCTTTCTTTCCTTCTGAACAAGTGTTAGTGTTTTCTGCACAAAAGCGATTCTGCGAAGCAATGTGAACACTTCTGCTTCCCAGGCACAGAGAAAGTGCTAGCAGGGAATTCTCTGCCTGCCTTTCCCCAGTGCTCTGCAAGCTCTCCATGACAACATAGAATCTGGGGCTCAGTGCTTCCTTTCGTTCTGAACAAGTGTTAGTGTTTTCTGCACAAAAGCGATTCTTGCGAAGCAATGTGAACACTTCTGCTTCCCAGGCACAGAGAAGGTGCTATCAGGGAATTCTCTGCCTGCCTTTCCCCAGTGCTCTGCAAGCTCTCCAGGACAACATAAAATCTGGGGCTCTGTGCTTTCTTTCCTTCTGAACAAGTGTTAGTGTTTTCTGCACAAAAGCGATTCTTGCGAAGCAATGTGAACACTTCTGCTTCCCAGGCACAGAGAAGGTGCTAGCAGGGAATTCTCTGCCTGCCTTTCCCCAGTGCTCTGCAAGCTCTCCAGGACAACGTAGAATCTGGGGCTCTGTGCTTTCTTTCCTTCTGAACAAGTGTTACTGTTTTCTGCACAAAAGCGATTCTGCGAAGCAATGTGAACACGTCTGCTTCCCAGGCACAGAGAAGGTGCTAGCAAGGAATTCTCTGCCTGCCTTTCCCCAGTGCTCTGCAAGCTCTCCAGGACAACATAAAATCTGGGGCTCTGTGCTTTCTTTCGTTCTGAACAACTGTTACTATTTTCTGCACAAAAGCGATTCTTGCGAAGCAATGTGAACACTTCTGCTTCCCAGGCACAGAGAAGGTGCTAGCAGGGAATTCTCTGCCTGCCTTTCCCCAGTGCTGTGCAAGCTCTCCAGGACAACATAGAATCTGGGGCTCTGTGCTTTCTTTCCTTCTGAACAAGTGTTAATGTTTTCTGCACAAAAGCGATTCTGCGAAGCAATGTGAACAGGCACAGAGAAGGTGCTAGCAGGGAATTCTCTGCCTGCCTTTCCCCAGTGCTCTGCAAGCTCTCCAGGACAACATAGAATCTGGGGCTCTGTGCTTTCTTTCCTTCTGAACAAGTGTTACTGTTTTCTGCACAAAAGCGATTCTGCGAAGCAATGTGAACAGGCACAGAGAAGGTGCTATCAGGGAATTCTCTGCCTGCCTTTCCCCAGTGCTCTGCAAGCTCTCCAGGACAACATAGAATCTGGGGCTCTGTGCTTTCTTTCCTTCTGAACAAGTGTTAGTGTTTTCTGCACAAAAGCGATTCTGCGAAGCAATGTGAACACTTCTGCTTCCCAGGCACAGAGAAGGTGCTAGCAAGGAATTCTCTGCCTGCCTTTCCCCAGTGCTCTGCAAGCTCTCCAGGACAACATAAAATCTGGGGCTCTGTGCTTTCTTTCCTTCTGAACAAGTGTTAGTGTTTTCTGCACAAAAGCGATTCTGCGAAGCAATGTGAACACTTCTGCTTCCCAGGCACAGAGAAGGTGCTAGCAGGGAATTCTCTGCCTGCCTTTCCCCAGTGCTCTGCAAGCTCTCCAGGACAACATAGAATCTGGGGCTCTGTGCTTTCTTTCCTTCTGAACAAGTGTTACTGTTTTCTGCACAAAAGCGATTCTTGCGAAGCAATGTGAACACTTCTGCTTCCCAGGCACAGAGAAGGTGCTAGCAAGGAATTCTCTGCCTGCCTTTCCCCAGTGCTCTGCAAGCTCTCCAGGACAACATAAAATCTGGGGCTCTGTGCTTTCTTTCCTTCTGAACAAGTGTTACTGTTTTCTGCACAAAAGCGATTCTTGCGAAGCAATGTGAACACTTCTGCTTCCCAGGCACAGAGAAGGTGCTAGCAGGGAATTCTCTGCCTGCCTTTCCCCAGTGCTCTGCAAGCTCTCCAGGACAACAGTGAATCTGGGGCTCAGTGCTTTCTTTCGTTCTGAACAAGTGTTACTGTTTTCTGCACAAAAGCGATTCTGCGAAGCAATGTGAACACTTCTGCTTCCCAGGCACTGAGAAGGTGCTAGCAGGGAATTCTCTGCCTGCCTTTCCCCAGTGCTCTGCAAGCTCTCCAGGACAACATAGAATCTGGGGCTCTGTGCTTTCTTTCCTTCTGAACAAGTGTTACTGTTTTCTGCACAAAAGCGATTCTGCGAAGCAATGTGAACACTTCTGCTTCCCAGGCACAGAGAAGGTGCTAGCAGGGAATTCTCTGCCTGCCTTTCCCCAGTGCTCTGCAAGCTCTCCAGGACAACATAAAATCTGGGGCTCTGTGCTTTCTTTCCTTCTGAACAAGTGTTAGTGTTTTCTGCACAAAAGCGATTCTTGCGAAGCAATGTGAACACGTCTGCTTCCCAGGCACAGAGAAGGTGCTAGCAAGGAATTCTCTGCCTGCCTTTCCCCAGTGCTCTGCAAGCTCTCCAGGACAACATAAAATCTGGGGCTCTGTGCTTTCTTTCCTTCTGAACAAGTGTTAGTGTTTTCTGCACAAAAGCGATTCTTGCGAAGCAATGTGAACACTTCTGCTTCCCAGGCACAGAGAAGGTGCTAGCAGGGAATTCTCTGCCTGCCTTTCCCCAGTGCTCTGCAAGCTCTCCAGGACAACATAGAATCTGGGGCTCTGTGCTTTCTTTCCTTCTGAACAAGTGTTACTGTTTTCTGCACAAAAGCGATTCTGCGAAGCAATGTGAACAGGCACAGAGAAGGTGCTATCAGGGAATTCTCTGCCTGCCTTTCCCCAGTGCTCTGCAAGCTCTCCAGGACAACATAAAATCTGGGGCTCTGTGCTTTCTTTCCTTCTGAACAAGTGTTAGTGTTTTCTGCACAAAAGCGATTCTTGCGAAGCAATGTGAACACTTCTGCTTCCCAGGCACAGAGAAGGTGCTAGCAGGGAATTCTCTGCCTGCCTTTCCCCAGTGCTCTGCAAGCTCTCCAGGACAACATAGAATCTGGGGCTCAGTGCTTTCTTTCGTTCTGAACAAGTGTTACTGTTTTCTGCACAAAAGCGATTCTGCGAAGCAATGTGAACACTTCTGCTTCGCAGGCACAGAGAAGGTGCTAGCAGGGAATTCTCTGCCTGCCTTTCCCCAGTGCTCTGCAAGCTCTCCAGGACAACATAGAATCTGGGGCTCTGTGCTTTCTTTCGTTCTGAACAAGTGTTACTGTTTTCTGCACAAAAGCGATTCTGCGAAGCAATGTGAACAGGCACAGAGAAGGTGCTAGCAGGGAATTCTCTGCCTGCCTTTCCCCAGTGCTCTGCAAGCTCTCCAGGACAACATAAAATCTGGGGCTCTGTGCTTTCTTTCCTTCTGAACAAGTGTTACTGTTTTCTGCACAAAAGCGATTCTGCGAAGCAATGTGAACACGTCTGCTTCCCAGGCACAGAGAAGGTGCTAGCAAGGAATTCTCTGCCTGCCTTTCCCCAGTGCTCTGCAAGCTCTCCAGGACAACATAAAATCTGGGGCTCTGTGCTTTCTTTCCTTCTGAACAAGTGTTACTGTTTTCTGCACAAAAGCGATTCTTGCGAAGCAATGTGAACACTTCTGCTTCCCAGGCACAGAGAAGGTGCTAGCAGGGAATTCTCTGCCTGCCTTTCCCCAGTGCTCTGCAAGCTCTCCAGGACAACAGGGAATCTGGGGTTCTGTGCTTTCTTTCGTTCTGAACAAGTGTTACTGTTTTCTGCACAAAAGCGATTCTGCGAAGCAATGTGAACAGGCACAGAGAAGGTGCTAGCAGGGAATTCTCTGCCTGCCTTTCCCCAGTGCTCTGCAAGCTCTCCAGGACAACATAAAATCTGGGGCTCTGTGCTTTCTTTCCTTCTGAACAACTGTTACTGTTTTCTGCACAAAAGCGATTCTGCGAAGCAATGTGAACACGTCTGCTTCCCAGGCACAGAGAAGGTGCTAGCAAGGAATTCTCTGCCTGCCTTTCCCCAGTGCTCTGCAAGCTCTCCAGGACAACATAGAATCTGGGGCTCTGTGCTTTCTTTCCTTCTGAACAAGTGTTACTGTTTTCTGCACAAAAGCGATTCTTGCGAAGCAATGTGAACACTTCTGCTTCCCAGGCACAGAGAAGGTGCTAGCAGGGAATTCTCTGCCTGCCTTTCCCCAGTGCTCTGCAAGCTCTCCAGGACAACATAGAATCTGGGGCTCTGTGCTTTCTTTCCTTCTGAACAAGTGTTACTGTTTTCTGCACAAAAGCGATTCTGCGAAGCAATGTGAACACTTCTGCTTCCCAGGCACAGAGAAGGTGCTAGCAAGGAATTCTCTGCCTGCCTTTCCCCAGTGCTCTGCAAGCTCTCCAGGACAACATAAAATCTGGGGCTCTGTGCTTTCTTTCCTTCTGAACAAGTGTTAGTGTTTTCTGCACAAAAGCGATTCTGCGAAGCAATGTGAACACTTCTGCTTCCCAGGCACAGAGAAGGTGCTAGCAGGGAATTCTCTGCCTGCCTTTCCCCAGTGCTCTGCAAGCTCTCCAGGACAACATAGAATCTGGGGCTCTGTGCTTTCTTTCCTTCTGAACAAGTGTTAGTGTTTTCTGCACAAAAGCGATTCTGCGAAGCAATGTGAACACTTCTGCTTCCCAGGCACAGAGAAGGTGCTAGCAGGGAATTCTCTGCCTGCCTTTCCCCAGTGCTCTGCAAGCTCTCCAGGACAACATAAAATCTGGGGCTCTGTGCTTTCTTTCCTTCTGAACAAGTGTTACTGTTTTCTGCACAAAAGCGATTCTTGCGAAGCAATGTGAACACTTCTGCTTCCCAGGCACAGAGAAGGTGCTAGCAGGGAATTCTCTGCCTGCCTTTCCCCAGTGCTCTGCAAGCTCTCCAGGACAACAGTGAATCTGGGGCTCAGTGCTTTCTTTCGTTCTGAACAAGTGTTACTGTTTTCTGCACAAAAGCGATTCTGCGAAGCAATGTGAACACTTCTGCTTCCCAGGCACAGAGAAGGTGCTAGCAGGGAATTCTCTGCCTGCCTTTCCCCAGTGCTCTGCAAGCTCTCCAGGACAACATAAAATCTGGGGCTCTGTGCTTTCTTTCCTTCTGAACAACTGTTACTGTTTTCTGCACAAAAGCGATTCTTGCGAAGCAATGTGAACACTTCTGCTTCCCAGGCACAGAGAAGGTGCTAGCAGGGAATTCTCTGCCTGCCTTTCCCCAGTGCTGTGCAAGCTCTCCAGGACAACATAGAATCTGGGGCTCTGTGCTTTCTTTCGTTCTGAACAAGTGTTACTGTTTTCTGCACAAAAGCGATTCTGCGAAGCAATGTGAACACTTCTGCTTCCCAGGCACAGAGAAGGTGCTATCAGGGAATTCTCTGCCTGCCTTTCCCCAGTGCTCTGCAAGCTCTCCAGGACAACATAAAATCTGGGGCTCTGTGCTTTCTTTCCTTCTGAACAAGTGTTAGTGTTTTCTGCACAAAAGCGATTCTTGCGAAGCAATGTGAACACGTCTGCTTCCCAGGCACAGAGAAGGTGCTAGCAAGGAATTCTCTGCCTGCCTTTCCCCAGTGCTCTGCAAGCTCTCCAGGACAACATAAAATCTGGGGCTCTGTGCTTTCTTTCCTTCTGAACAACTGTTACCATTTTCTGCACAAAAGCGATTCTTGCGAAGCAATGTGAACACTTCTGCTTCCCAGGCACAGAGAAGGTGCTAGCAGGGAATTCTCTGCCTGCCTTTCCCCAGTGCTGTGCAAGCTCTCCAGGACAACATAGAATCTGGGGCTCTGTGCTTTCTTTCCTTCTGAACAAGTGTTACTGTTTTCTGCACAAAAGCGATTCTGCGAAGCAATGTGAACAGGCACAGAGAAGGTGCTAGCAGGGAATTCTCTGCCTGCCTTTCCCCAGTGCTCTGCAAGCTCTCCAGGACAACATAGAATCTGGGGCTCAGTGCTTTCTTTCGTTCTGAACAAGTGTTACTGTTTTCTGCACAAAAGCGATTCTGCGAAGCAATGTGAACACTTCTGCTTCCCAGGCACAGAGAAGGTGCTAGCAGGGAATTCTCTGCCTGCCTTTCCCCAGTGCTCTGCAAGCTCTCCAGGACAACATAGAATCTGGGGCTCTGTGCTTTCTTTCCTTCTGAACAAGTGTTAGTGTTTTCTGCACAAAAGCGATTCTGCGAAGCAATGTGAACACTTCTGCTTCCCAGGCACAGAGAAGGTGCTAGCAGGGAATTCTCTGCCTGCCTTTCCCCAGTGCTCTGCAAGCTCTCCAGGACAACATAAAATCTGGGGCTCTGTGCTTTCTTTCCTTCTGAAGAAGTGTTAGTGTTTTCTGCACAAAAGCGATTCTTGCGAAGCAATGTGAACACTTCTGCTTCGCAGGCACAGAGAAGGTGCTAGCAGGGAATTCTCTGCCTGCCTTTCCCCAGTGCTCTGCAAGCTCTCCAGGACAACATAGAATCTGGGGCTCTGTGCTTTCTTTCCTTCTGAACAAGTGTTACTGTTTTCTGCACAAAAGCGATTCTTGCGAAGCAATGTGAACACTTCTGCTTCCCAGGCACAGAGAAGGTGCTAGCAAGGAATTCTCTGCCTGCCTTTCCCCAGTGCTCTGCAAGCTCTCCAGGACAACATAAAATCTGGGGCTCTGTGCTTTCTTTCCTTCTGAACAAGTGTTACTGTTTTCTGCACAAAAGCGATTCTTGCGAAGCAATGTGAACACTTCTGCTTCCCAGGCACAGAGAAGGTGCTAGCAGGGAATTCTCTGCCTGCCTTTCCCCAGTGCTCTGCAAGCTCTCCAGGACAACAGTGAATCTGGGGCTCAGTGCTTTCTTTCGTTCTGAACAAGTGTTACTGTTTTCTGCACAAAAGCGATTCTGCGAAGCAATGTGAACACTTCTGCTTCCCAGGCACTGAGAAGGTGCTAGCAGGGAATTCTCTGCCTGCCTTTCCCCAGTGCTCTGCAAGCTCTCCAGGACAACATAGAATCTGGGGCTCTGTGCTTTCTTTCCTTCTGAACAAGTGTTACTGTTTTCTGCACAAAAGCGATTCTGCGAAGCAATGTGAACACTTCTGCTTCCCAGGCACAGAGAAGGTGCTAGCAGGGAATTCTCTGCCTGCCTTTCCCCAGTGCTCTGCAAGCTCTCCAGGACAACATAAAATCTGGGGCTCTGTGCTTTCTTTCCTTCTGAACAAGTGTTAGTGTTTTCTGCACAAAAGCGATTCTTGCGAAGCAATGTGAACACGTCTGCTTCCCAGGCACAGAGAAGGTGCTAGCAAGGAATTCTCTGCCTGCCTTTCCCCAGTGCTCTGCAAGCTCTCCAGGACAACATAAAATCTGGGGCTCTGTGCTTTCTTTCCTTCTGAACAAGTGTTAGTGTTTTCTGCACAAAAGCGATTCTTGCGAAGCAATGTGAACACTTCTGCTTCCCAGGCACAGAGAAGGTGCTAGCAGGGAATTCTCTGCCTGCCTTTCCCCAGTGCTCTGCAAGCTCTCCAGGACAACATAGAATCTGGGGCTCTGTGCTTTCTTTCCTTCTGAACAAGTGTTACTGTTTTCTGCACAAAAGCGATTCTGCGAAGCAATGTGAACAGGCACAGAGAAGGTGCTATCAGGGAATTCTCTGCCTGCCTTTCCCCAGTGCTCTGCAAGCTCTCCAGGACAACATAAAATCTGGGGCTCTGTGCTTTCTTTCCTTCTGAACAAGTGTTAGTGTTTTCTGCACAAAAGCGATTCTTGCGAAGCAATGTGAACACTTCTGCTTCCCAGGCACAGAGAAGGTGCTAGCAGGGAATTCTCTGCCTGCCTTTCCCCAGTGCTCTGCAAGCTCTCCAGGACAACATAGAATCTGGGGCTCAGTGCTTTCTTTCGTTCTGAACAAGTGTTACTGTTTTCTGCACAAAAGCGATTCTGCGAAGCAATGTGAACACTTCTGCTTCGCAGGCACAGAGAAGGTGCTAGCAGGGAATTCTCTGCCTGCCTTTCCCCAGTGCTCTGCAAGCTCTCCAGGACAACATAGAATCTGGGGCTCTGTGCTTTCTTTCGTTCTGAACAAGTGTTACTGTTTTCTGCACAAAAGCGATTCTGCGAAGCAATGTGAACAGGCACAGAGAAGGTGCTAGCAGGGAATTCTCTGCCTGCCTTTCCCCAGTGCTCTGCAAGCTCTCCAGGACAACATAAAATCTGGGGCTCTGTGCTTTCTTTCCTTCTGAACAAGTGTTACTGTTTTCTGCACAAAAGCGATTCTGCGAAGCAATGTGAACACGTCTGCTTCCCAGGCACAGAGAAGGTGCTAGCAAGGAATTCTCTGCCTGCCTTTCCCCAGTGCTCTGCAAGCTCTCCAGGACAACATAAAATCTGGGGCTCTGTGCTTTCTTTCCTTCTGAACAAGTGTTACTGTTTTCTGCACAAAAGCGATTCTTGCGAAGCAATGTGAACACTTCTGCTTCCCAGGCACAGAGAAGGTGCTAGCAGGGAATTCTCTGCCTGCCTTTCCCCAGTGCTCTGCAAGCTCTCCAGGACAACAGGGAATCTGGGGTTCTGTGCTTTCTTTCGTTCTGAACAAGTGTTACTGTTTTCTGCACAAAAGCGATTCTGCGAAGCAATGTGAACAGGCACAGAGAAGGTGCTAGCAGGGAATTCTCTGCCTGCCTTTCCCCAGTGCTCTGCAAGCTCTCCAGGACAACATAAAATCTGGGGCTCTGTGCTTTCTTTCCTTCTGAACAACTGTTACTGTTTTCTGCACAAAAGCGATTCTGCGAAGCAATGTGAACACGTCTGCTTCCCAGGCACAGAGAAGGTGCTAGCAAGGAATTCTCTGCCTGCCTTTCCCCAGTGCTCTGCAAGCTCTCCAGGACAACATAGAATCTGGGGCTCTGTGCTTTCTTTCCTTCTGAACAAGTGTTACTGTTTTCTGCACAAAAGCGATTCTTGCGAAGCAATGTGAACACTTCTGCTTCCCAGGCACAGAGAAGGTGCTAGCAGGGAATTCTCTGCCTGCCTTTCCCCAGTGCTCTGCAAGCTCTCCAGGACAACATAGAATCTGGGGCTCTGTGCTTTCTTTCCTTCTGAACAAGTGTTACTGTTTTCTGCACAAAAGCGATTCTGCGAAGCAATGTGAACACTTCTGCTTCCCAGGCACAGAGAAGGTGCTAGCAAGGAATTCTCTGCCTGCCTTTCCCCAGTGCTCTGCAAGCTCTCCAGGACAACATAAAATCTGGGGCTCTGTGCTTTCTTTCCTTCTGAACAAGTGTTAGTGTTTTCTGCACAAAAGCGATTCTGCGAAGCAATGTGAACACTTCTGCTTCCCAGGCACAGAGAAGGTGCTAGCAGGGAATTCTCTGCCTGCCTTTCCCCAGTGCTCTGCAAGCTCTCCAGGACAACATAGAATCTGGGGCTCTGTGCTTTCTTTCCTTCTGAACAAGTGTTAGTGTTTTCTGCACAAAAGCGATTCTGCGAAGCAATGTGAACACTTCTGCTTCCCAGGCACAGAGAAGGTGCTAGCAGGGAATTCTCTGCCTGCCTTTCCCCAGTGCTCTGCAAGCTCTCCAGGACAACATAAAATCTGGGGCTCTGTGCTTTCTTTCCTTCTGAACAAGTGTTACTGTTTTCTGCACAAAAGCGATTCTTGCGAAGCAATGTGAACACTTCTGCTTCCCAGGCACAGAGAAGGTGCTAGCAGGGAATTCTCTGCCTGCCTTTCCCCAGTGCTCTGCAAGCTCTCCAGGACAACAGTGAATCTGGGGCTCAGTGCTTTCTTTCGTTCTGAACAAGTGTTACTGTTTTCTGCACAAAAGCGATTCTGCGAAGCAATGTGAACACTTCTGCTTCCCAGGCACAGAGAAGGTGCTAGCAGGGAATTCTCTGCCTGCCTTTCCCCAGTGCTCTGCAAGCTCTCCAGGACAACATAAAATCTGGGGCTCTGTGCTTTCTTTCCTTCTGAACAACTGTTACTGTTTTCTGCACAAAAGCGATTCTTGCGAAGCAATGTGAACACTTCTGCTTCCCAGGCACAGAGAAGGTGCTAGCAGGGAATTCTCTGCCTGCCTTTCCCCAGTGCTGTGCAAGCTCTCCAGGACAACATAGAATCTGGGGCTCTGTGCTTTCTTTCGTTCTGAACAAGTGTTACTGTTTTCTGCACAAAAGCGATTCTGCGAAGCAATGTGAACACTTCTGCTTCCCAGGCACAGAGAAGGTGCTATCAGGGAATTCTCTGCCTGCCTTTCCCCAGTGCTCTGCAAGCTCTCCAGGACAACATAAAATCTGGGGCTCTGTGCTTTCTTTCCTTCTGAACAAGTGTTAGTGTTTTCTGCACAAAAGCGATTCTTGCGAAGCAATGTGAACACGTCTGCTTCCCAGGCACAGAGAAGGTGCTAGCAAGGAATTCTCTGCCTGCCTTTCCCCAGTGCTCTGCAAGCTCTCCAGGACAACATAAAATCTGGGGCTCTGTGCTTTCTTTCCTTCTGAACAACTGTTACCATTTTCTGCACAAAAGCGATTCTTGCGAAGCAATGTGAACACTTCTGCTTCCCAGGCACAGAGAAGGTGCTAGCAGGGAATTCTCTGCCTGCCTTTCCCCAGTGCTGTGCAAGCTCTCCAGGACAACATAGAATCTGGGGCTCTGTGCTTTCTTTCCTTCTGAACAAGTGTTACTGTTTTCTGCACAAAAGCGATTCTGCGAAGCAATGTGAACAGGCACAGAGAAGGTGCTAGCAGGGAATTCTCTGCCTGCCTTTCCCCAGTGCTCTGCAAGCTCTCCAGGACAACATAGAATCTGGGGCTCAGTGCTTTCTTTCGTTCTGAACAAGTGTTACTGTTTTCTGCACAAAAGCGATTCTGCGAAGCAATGTGAACACTTCTGCTTCCCAGGCACAGAGAAGGTGCTAGCAGGGAATTCTCTGCCTGCCTTTCCCCAGTGCTCTGCAAGCTCTCCAGGACAACATAGAATCTGGGGCTCTGTGCTTTCTTTCCTTCTGAACAAGTGTTAGTGTTTTCTGCACAAAAGCGATTCTGCGAAGCAATGTGAACACTTCTGCTTCCCAGGCACAGAGAAGGTGCTAGCAGGGAATTCTCTGCCTGCCTTTCCCCAGTGCTCTGCAAGCTCTCCAGGACAACATAAAATCTGGGGCTCTGTGCTTTCTTTCCTTCTGAAGAAGTGTTAGTGTTTTCTGCACAAAAGCGATTCTTGCGAAGCAATGTGAACACTTCTGCTTCCCAGGCACAGAGAAGGTGCTAGCAGGGAATTCTCTGCCTGCCTTTCCCCAGTGCTCTACAAGCTCTCCAGGACAACATAAAATCTGGGGCTCTGTGCTTTCTTTCCTTCTGAACAAGTGTTACTGTTTTCTGCACAAAAGCGATTCTGCGAAGCAATGTGAACACTTCTGCTTCGCAGGCACAGAGAAGGTGCTAGCAGGGAATTCTCTGCCTGCCTTTCCCCAGTGCTCTGCAAGCTCTCCAGGACAACATAGAATCTGGGGCTCAGTGCTTTCTTTCGTTCTGAACAAGTGTTACTGTTTTCTGCACAAAAGCGATTCTGCGAAGCAATGTGAACAGGCACAGAGAAGGTGCTATCAGGGAATTCTCTGCCTGCCTTTCCCCAGTGCTCTACAAGCTCTCCAGGACAACATAAAATCTGGGGCTCTGTGCTTTCTTTCCTTCTGAACAAGTGTTACTGTTTTCTGCACAAAAGCGATTCTGCGAAGCAATGTGAACACTTCTGCTTCGCAGGCACAGAGAAGGTGCTAGCAGGGAATTCTCTGCCTGCCTTTCCCCAGTGCTCTGCAAGCTCTCCAGGACAACATAGAATCTGGGGCTCAGTGCTTTCTTTCGTTCTGAACAAGTGTTACTGTTTTCTGCACAAAAGCGATTCTGCGAAGCAATGTGAACAGGCACAGAGAAGGTGCTATCAGGGAATTCTCTGCCTGCCTTTCCCCAGTGCTCTGCAAGCTCTCCAGGACAACATAAAATCTGGGGCTCTGTGCTTTCTTTCCTTCTGAACAAGTGTTACTGTTTTCTGCACAAAAGCGATTCTGCGAAGCAATGTGAACACTTCTGCTTCCCAGGCACAGAGAAGGTGCTAGCAAGGAATTCTCTGCCTGCCTTTCCCCAGTGCTCTGCAAGCTCTCCAGGACAACATAAAATCTGGGGCTCTGTGCTTTCTTTCGTTCTGAACAAGTGTTAGAGTTTTCTGCACAAAAGCGATTCTTGCGAAGCAATGTGAACACTTCTGCTTCCCAGGCACAGAGAAGGTGCTAGCAGGGAATTCTCTGCCTGCCTTTCCCCAGTGCTCTGCAAGCTCTCCAGGACAACATAGAATCTGGGGCTCTGTGCTTTCTTTCCTTCTGAACAAGTGTTACTGCTTTCTGCACAAAAGCGATTCTGCGAAGCAATGTGAACACTTCTGCTTCCCAGGCACAGAGAAGGTGCTAGCAGGGAATTCTCTGCCTGCCTTTCCCCAGTGCTCTGCAAGCTCTCCATGACAACATAGAATCTGGGGCTCAGTGCTTCCTTTCGTTCTGAACAAGTGTTAGTGTTTTCTGCACAATAGCGATTCTTGCGAAGCAATGTGAACACTTCTGCTTCCCAGGCACAGAGAAGGTGCTATCAGGGAATTCTCTGCCTGCCTTTCCCCAGTGCTCTGCAAGCTCTCCAGGACAACATAAAATCTGGGGCTCTGTGCTTTCTTTCCTTCTGAACAAGTGTTAGTGTTTTCTGCACAAAAGCGATTCTTGCGAAGCAATGTGAACACTTCTGCTTCCCAGGCACAGAGAAGGTGCTAGCAGGGAATTCTCTGCCTGCCTTTCCCCAGTGCTCTGCAAGCTCTCCAGGACAACGTAGAATCTGGGGCTCTGTGCTTTCTTTCCTTCTGAACAAGTGTTACTGTTTTCTGCACAAAAGCGATTCTGCGAAGCAATGTGAACACGTCTGCTTCCCAGGCACAGAGAAGGTGCTAGCAAGGAATTCTCTGCCTGCCTTTCCCCAGTGCTCTGCAAGCTCTCCAGGACAACATAAAATCTGGGGCTCTGTGCTTTCTTTCGTTCTGAACAACTGTTACTATTTTCTGCACAAAAGCGATTCTTGCGAAGCAATGTGAACACTTCTGCTTCCCAGGCACAGAGAAGGTGCTAGCAAGGAATTCTCTGCCTGCCTTTCCCCAGTGCTGTGCAAGCTCTCCAGGACAACATAGAATCTGGGGCTCTGTGCTTTCTTTCCTTCTGAACAAGTGTTACTGTTTTCTGCACAAAAGCGATTCTGCGAAGCAATGTGAACACTTCTGCTTCCCAGGCACAGAGAAGGTGCTAGCAGGGAATTCTCTGCCTGCCTTTCCCCAGTGCTCTGCAAGCTCTCCAGGACAACATAGAATCTGGGGCTCTGTGCTTTCTTTCCTTCTGAACAAGTGTTACTGTTTTCTGCACAAAAGCGATTCTGCGAAGCAATGTGAACACTTCTGCTTCCCAGGCACAGAGAAGGTGCTAGCAGGGAATTCTCTGCCTGCCTTTCCCCAGTGCTCTGCAAGCTCTCCAGGACAACATAAAATCTGGGGCTCTGTGCTTTCTTTCCTTCTGAACAAGTGTTACTGTTTTCTGCACAAAAGCGATTCTTGCGAAGCAATGTGAACACTTCTGCTTCCCAGGCACAGAGAAGGTGCTAGCAGGGAATTCTCTGCCTGCCTTTCCCCAGTGCTCTGCAAGCTCTCCAGGACAACAGTGAATCTGGGGCTCAGTGCTTTCTTTCGTTCTGAACAAGTGTTACTGTTTTCTGCACAAAAGCGATTCTGCGAAGCAATGTGAACACTTCTGCTTCCCAGGCACAGAGAAGGTGCTAGCAGGGAATTCTCTGCCTGCCTTTCCCCAGTGCTCTGCAAGCTCTCCAGGACAACATAAAATCTGGGGCTCTGTGCTTTCTTTCCTTCTGAACAACTGTTACTGTTTTCTGCACAAAAGCGATTCTTGCGAAGCAATGTGAACACTTCTGCTTCCCAGGCACAGAGAAGGTGCTAGCAGGGAATTCTCTGCCTGCCTTTCCCCAGTGCTGTGCAAGCTCTCCAGGACAACATAGAATCTGGGGCTCTGTGCTTTCTTTCGTTCTGAACAAGTGTTACTGTTTTCTGCACAAAAGCGATTCTGCGAAGCAATGTGAACACTTCTGCTTCCCAGGCACAGAGAAGGTGCTATCAGGGAATTCTCTGCCTGCCTTTCCCCAGTGCTCTGCAAGCTCTCCAGGACAACATAAAATCTGGGGCTCTGTGCTTTCTTTCCTTCTGAACAAGTGTTAGTGTTTTCTGCACAAAAGCGATTCTTGCGAAGCAATGTGAACACGTCTGCTTCCCAGGCACAGAGAAGGTGCTAGCAAGGAATTCTCTGCCTGCCTTTCCCCAGTGCTCTGCAAGCTCTCCAGGACAACATAAAATCTGGGGCTCTGTGCTTTCTTTCCTTCTGAACAACTGTTACCATTTTCTGCACAAAAGCGATTCTTGCGAAGCAATGTGAACACTTCTGCTTCCCAGGCACAGAGAAGGTGCTAGCAGGGAATTCTCTGCCTGCCTTTCCCCAGTGCTGTGCAAGCTCTCCAGGACAACATAGAATCTGGGGCTCTGTGCTTTCTTTCCTTCTGAACAAGTGTTACTGTTTTCTGCACAAAAGCGATTCTGCGAAGCAATGTGAACAGGCACAGAGAAGGTGCTAGCAGGGAATTCTCTGCCTGCCTTTCCCCAGTGCTCTGCAAGCTCTCCAGGACAACATAGAATCTGGGGCTCAGTGCTTTCTTTCGTTCTGAACAAGTGTTACTGTTTTCTGCACAAAAGCGATTCTGCGAAGCAATGTGAACACTTCTGCTTCCCAGGCACAGAGAAGGTGCTAGCAGGGAATTCTCTGCCTGCCTTTCCCCAGTGCTCTGCAAGCTCTCCAGGACAACATAGAATCTGGGGCTCTGTGCTTTCTTTCCTTCTGAACAAGTGTTAGTGTTTTCTGCACAAAAGCGATTCTGCGAAGCAATGTGAACACTTCTGCTTCCCAGGCACAGAGAAGGTGCTAGCAGGGAATTCTCTGCCTGCCTTTCCCCAGTGCTCTGCAAGCTCTCCAGGACAACATAAAATCTGGGGCTCTGTGCTTTCTTTCCTTCTGAAGAAGTGTTAGTGTTTTCTGCACAAAAGCGATTCTTGCGAAGCAATGTGAACACTTCTGCTTCCCAGGCACAGAGAAGGTGCTAGCAGGGAATTCTCTGCCTGCCTTTCCCCAGTGCTCTACAAGCTCTCCAGGACAACATAAAATCTGGGGCTCTGTGCTTTCTTTCCTTCTGAACAAGTGTTACTGTTTTCTGCACAAAAGCGATTCTGCGAAGCAATGTGAACACTTCTGCTTCGCAGGCACAGAGAAGGTGCTAGCAGGGAATTCTCTGCCTGCCTTTCCCCAGTGCTCTGCAAGCTCTCCAGGACAACATAGAATCTGGGGCTCAGTGCTTTCTTTCGTTCTGAACAAGTGTTACTGTTTTCTGCACAAAAGCGATTCTGCGAAGCAATGTGAACAGGCACAGAGAAGGTGCTATCAGGGAATTCTCTGCCTGCCTTTCCCCAGTGCTCTACAAGCTCTCCAGGACAACATAAAATCTGGGGCTCTGTGCTTTCTTTCCTTCTGAACAAGTGTTACTGTTTTCTGCACAAAAGCGATTCTGCGAAGCAATGTGAACACTTCTGCTTCGCAGGCACAGAGAAGGTGCTAGCAGGGAATTCTCTGCCTGCCTTTCCCCAGTGCTCTGCAAGCTCTCCAGGACAACATAGAATCTGGGGCTCAGTGCTTTCTTTCGTTCTGAACAAGTGTTACTGTTTTCTGCACAAAAGCGATTCTGCGAAGCAATGTGAACAGGCACAGAGAAGGTGCTATCAGGGAATTCTCTGCCTGCCTTTCCCCAGTGCTCTGCAAGCTCTCCAGGACAACATAAAATCTGGGGCTCTGTGCTTTCTTTCCTTCTGAACAAGTGTTACTGTTTTCTGCACAAAAGCGATTCTGCGAAGCAATGTGAACACTTCTGCTTCCCAGGCACAGAGAAGGTGCTAGCAAGGAATTCTCTGCCTGCCTTTCCCCAGTGCTCTGCAAGCTCTCCAGGACAACATAAAATCTGGGGCTCTGTGCTTTCTTTCGTTCTGAACAAGTGTTAGAGTTTTCTGCACAAAAGCGATTCTTGCGAAGCAATGTGAACACTTCTGCTTCCCAGGCACAGAGAAGGTGCTAGCAGGGAATTCTCTGCCTGCCTTTCCCCAGTGCTCTGCAAGCTCTCCAGGACAACATAGAATCTGGGGCTCTGTGCTTTCTTTCCTTCTGAACAAGTGTTACTGCTTTCTGCACAAAAGCGATTCTGCGAAGCAATGTGAACACTTCTGCTTCCCAGGCACAGAGAAGGTGCTAGCAGGGAATTCTCTGCCTGCCTTTCCCCAGTGCTCTGCAAGCTCTCCATGACAACATAGAATCTGGGGCTCAGTGCTTCCTTTCGTTCTGAACAAGTGTTAGTGTTTTCTGCACAATAGCGATTCTTGCGAAGCAATGTGAACACTTCTGCTTCCCAGGCACAGAGAAGGTGCTATCAGGGAATTCTCTGCCTGCCTTTCCCCAGTGCTCTGCAAGCTCTCCAGGACAACATAAAATCTGGGGCTCTGTGCTTTCTTTCCTTCTGAACAAGTGTTAGTGTTTTCTGCACAAAAGCGATTCTTGCGAAGCAATGTGAACACTTCTGCTTCCCAGGCACAGAGAAGGTGCTAGCAGGGAATTCTCTGCCTGCCTTTCCCCAGTGCTCTGCAAGCTCTCCAGGACAACGTAGAATCTGGGGCTCTGTGCTTTCTTTCCTTCTGAACAAGTGTTACTGTTTTCTGCACAAAAGCGATTCTGCGAAGCAATGTGAACACGTCTGCTTCCCAGGCACAGAGAAGGTGCTAGCAAGGAATTCTCTGCCTGCCTTTCCCCAGTGCTCTGCAAGCTCTCCAGGACAACATAAAATCTGGGGCTCTGTGCTTTCTTTCGTTCTGAACAAGTGTTAGTGTTTTCTGCACAAAAGCGATTCTTGCGAAGCAATGTGAACACTTCTGCTTCCCAGGCACAGAGAAGGTGCTAGCAAGGAATTCTCTGCCTGCCTTTCCCCAGTGCTGTGCAAGCTCTCCAGGACAACATAGAATCTGGGGCTCTGTGCTTTCTTTCCTTCTGAACAAGTGTTACTGTTTTCTGCACAAAAGCGATTCTGCGAAGCAATGTGAACACTTCTGCTTCCCAGGCACAGAGAAGGTGCTAGCAGGGAATTCTCTGCCTGCCTTTCCCCAGTGCTCTGCAAGCTCTCCAGGACAACATAGAATCTGGGGCTCTGTGCTTTCTTTCCTTCTGAACAAGTGTTACTGTTTTCTGCACAAAAGCGATTCTGCGAAGCAATGTGAACAGGCACAGAGAAGGTGCTATCAGGGAATTCTCTGCCTGCCTTTCCCCAGTGCTCTGCAAGCTCTCCAGGACAACATAGAATCTGGGGCTCTGTGCTTTCTTTCCTTCTGAACAAGTGTTAGTGTTTTCTGCACAAAAGCGATTCTGCGAAGCAATGTGAACACTTCTGCTTCCCAGGCACAGAGAAGGTGCTAGCAAGGAATTCTCTGCCTGCCTTTCCCCAGTGCTCTGCAAGCTCTCCAGGACAACATAAAATCTGGGGCTCTGTGCTTTCTTTCCTTCTGAACAAGTGTTAGTGTTTTCTGCACAAAAGCGATTCTGCGAAGCAATGTGAACACTTCTGCTTCCCAGGCACAGAGAAGGTGCTAGCAAGGAATTCTCTGCCTGCCTTTCCCCAGTGCTCTGCAAGCTCTCCAGGACAACATAGAATCTGGGGCTCTGTGCTTTCTTTCCTTCTGAACAAGTGTTACTGTTTTCTGCACAAAAGCGATTCTTGCGAAGCAATGTGAACACTTCTGCTTCCCAGGCACAGAGAAGGTGCTAGCAGGGAATTCTCTGCCTGCCTTTCCCCAGTGCTCTACAAGCTCTCCAGGACAACATAAAATCTGGGGCTCTGTGCTTTCTTTCCTTCTGAACAAGTGTTAGTGTTTTCTGCACAAAAGCGATTCTTGCGAAGCAATGTGAACACTTCTGCTTCCCAGGCACAGAGAAGGTGCTAGCAGGGAATTCTCTGCCTGCCTTTCCCCAGTGCTCTGCAAGCTCTCCAGGACAACAGTGAATCTGGGGCTCAGTGCTTTCTTTCGTTCTGAACAAGTGTTACTGTTTTCTGCACAAAAGCGATTCTGCGAAGCAATGTGAACACTTCTGCTTCCCAGGCACTGAGAAGGTGCTAGCAGGGAATTCTCTGCCTGCCTTTCCCCAGTGCTCTGCAAGCTCTCCAGGACAACATAGAATCTGGGGCTCTGTGCTTTCTTTCCTTCTGAACAAGTGTTACTGTTTTCTGCACAAAAGCGATTCTGCGAAGCAATGTGAACACTTCTGCTTCCCAGGCACAGAGAAGGTGCTAGCAGGGAATTCTCTGCCTGCCTTTCCCCAGTGCTCTGCAAGCTCTCCAGGACAACATAAAATCTGGGGCTCTGTGCTTTCTTTCCTTCTGAACAAGTGTTAGTGTTTTCTGCACAAAAGCGATTCTTGCGAAGCAATGTGAACACGTCTGCTTCCCAGGCACAGAGAAGGTGCTAGCAAGGAATTCTCTGCCTGCCTTTCCCCAGTGCTCTGCAAGCTCTCCAGGACAACATAAAATCTGGGGCTCTGTGCTTTCTTTCCTTCTGAACAAGTGTTACTGTTTTCTGCACAAAAGCGATTCTGCGAAGCAATGTGAACAGGCACAGAGAAGGTGCTAGCAGGGAATTCTCTGCCTGCCTTTCCCCAGTGCTCTGCAAGCTCTCCAGGACAACATAAAATCTGGGGCTCTGTGCTTTCTTTCCTTCTGAACAAGTGTTAGTGTTTTCTGCACAAAAGCGATTCTTGCGAAGCAATGTGAACACTTCTGCTTCGCAGGCACAGAGAAGGTGCTAGCAGGGAATTCTCTGCCTGCCTTTCCCCAGTGCTCTGCAAGCTCTCCAGGACAACATAGAATCTGGGGCTCAGTGCTTTCTTTCGTTCTGAACAAGTGTTACTGTTTTCTGCACAAAAGCGATTCTGCGAAGCAATGTGAACACTTCTGCTTCCCAGGCACAGAGAAGGTGCTATCAGGGAATTCTCTGCCTGCCTTTCCCCAGTGCTCTGCAAGCTCTCCAGGACAACATAGAATCTGGGGCTCTGTGCTTTCTTTCGTTCTGAACAAGTGTTACTGTTTTCTGCACAAAAGCGATTCTGCGAAGCAATGTGAACACTTCTGCTTCCCAGGCACAGAGAAGGTGCTAGCAGGGAATTCTCTGCCTGCCTTTCCCCAGTGCTCTGCAAGCTCTCCAGGACAACATAAAATCTGGGGCTCTGTGCTTTCTTTCCTTCTGAACAAGTGTTAGTGTTTTCTGCACAAAAGCGATTCTTGCGAAGCAATGTGAACACTTCTGCTTCCCAGGCACAGAGAAGGTGCTAGCAGGGAATTCTCTGCCTGCCTTTCCCCAGTGCTCTGCAAGCTCTCCAGGACAACATAGAATCTGGGGCTCTGTGCTTTCTTTCCTTCTGAACAAGTGTTACTGTTTTCTGCACAAAAGCGATTCTGCGAAGCAATGTGAACAGGCACAGAGAAGGTGCTAGCAGGGAATTCTCTGCCTGCCTTTCCCCAGTGCTCTGCAAGCTCTCCAGGACAACATAAAATCTGGGGATCTGTGCTTTCTTTCCTTCTGAACAAGTGTTAGTGTTTTCTGCAAAAAAGCGATTCTTGCGAAGCAATGTGAACACTTCTGCTTCCCAGGCACAGAGAAGGTGCTAGCAGGGAATTCTCTGCCTGCCTTTCCCCAGTGCTCTGCAAGCTCTCCAGGACAACATAGAATCTGGGGCTCTGTGCTTTCTTTCGTTCTGAACAAGTGTTAGTGTTTTCTGCACAAAAGCGATTCTGCGAAGCAATGTGAACACTTCTGCTTCGCAGGCACAGAGACGGTGCTAGCAGGGAATTCTCTGCCTGCCTTTCCCCAGTGCTCTGCAAGCTCTCCAGGACAACATAGAATCTGGGGCTCTGTGCTTTCTTTCGTTCTGAACAAGTGTTACTGTTTTCTGCACAAAAGCGATTCTGCGAAGCAATGTGAACAGGCACAGAGAAGGTGCTATCAGGGAATTCTCTGCCTGCCTTTCCCCAGTGCTCTGCAAGCTCTCCAAGACAACATAAAATCTGGGGCTCTGTGCTTTCTTTCCTTCTGAACAAGTGTTACTGTTTTCTGCACAAAAGCGATTCTGCGAAGCAATGTGAACACTTCTGATTCCCAGGCACAGAGAAGGTGCCATCAGGGAATTCTCTGCCTGCCTTTCCCCAGTGCTCTGCAAGCTCTCCAGGACTACATAAAATCTGGGGCTCTGTGCTTTCTTTCCTTCTGAACAAGTGTTAGTGTTTTCTGCACAAAAGCGATTCTGCGAAGCAATGTGAACACTTCTGCTTCCCAGGCACAGAGAAGGCGCTAGCAGGGAATTCTCTGCCTGCCTTTCCCCAGTGCTCTGCAAGCTCTCCAGGACAACATAGAATCTGGGGCTCTGTGCTTTCTTTCCTTCTGAACAAGTGTTAGTGTTTTCTGCACAAAAGCGATTCTTGCGAAGCAATGTGAACACTTCTGCTTCCCAGGCACAGAGAAGGTGCTAGCAGGGAATTCTCTGCCTGCCTTTCCCCAGTGCTCTGCAAGCTCTCCAGGACAACATAGAATCTGGGGCTCTGTGCTTTCTTTCGTTCTGAACAACTGTTACTGTTTTCTGCACAAAAGCGATTCTGCGAAGCAATGTGAACACTTCTGCTTCCCAGGCACAGAGAAGGTGCTAGCAAGGAATTCTCTGCCTGCCTTTCCCCAGTGCTCTGCAAGCTCTCCAGGACAACATAAAATCTGGGGCTCTGTGCTTTCTTTCCTTCTGAACAAGTGTTACTGTTTTCTGCACAAAAGCGATTCTTGCGAAGCAATGTGAACACTTCTGCTTCCCAGGCACAGAGAAGGTGCTAGCAGGGAATTCTCTGCCTGCCTTTCCCCAGTGCTCTGCAAGCTCTCCAGGACAACATAAAATCTGGGGCTCTGTGCTTTCTTTCCTTCTGAACAAGTGTTAGTGTTTTCTGCACAAAAGCGATTCTGCGAAGCAATGTGAACACTTCTGCTTCCCAGGCACAGAGAAGGTGCTAGCAGGGAATTCTCTGCCTGCCTTTCCCCAGTGCTCTGCAAGCTCTCCAGGACAACATAGAATCTGGGGCTCTGTGCTTTCTTTCCTTCTGAACAAGTGTTAGTGTTTTCTGCACAAAAGCGATTCTGCGAAGCAATGTGAACACTTCTGCTTCCCAGGCACAGAGAAGGTGCTAGCAGGGAATTCTCTGCCTGCCTTTCCCCAGTGCTCTGCAAGCTCTCCAGGACAACATAGAATCTGGGGCTCTGTGCTTTCTTTCCTTCTGAACAAGTGTTAGTGTTTTCTGCACAAAAGCGATTCTTGCGAAGCAATGTGAACACTTCTGCTTCCCAGGCACAGAGAAGGTGCTAGCAGGGAATTCTCTGCCTGCCTTTCCCCAGTGCTCTGCAAGCTCTCCAGGACAACAGTGAATCTGGGGCTCAATGCTTTCTTTCGTTCTGAACAAGTGTTACTGTTTTCTGCACAAAAGCGATTCTGCGAAGCAATGTGAACACTTCTGCTTCCCAGGCACAGAGAAGGTGCTAGCAGGGAATTCTCTGCCTGCCTTTCCCCAGTGCTCTGCAAGCTCTCCAGGACAACATAAAATCTGGGGCTCTGTGCTTTCTTTCCTTCTGAACAAGTGTTAGTGTTTTCTGCACAAAAGCGATTCTTGCGAAGCAATGTGAACACTTGTGCTTCCCAGGCACAGAGAAGGTGCTAGCAGGGAATTCTCTGCCTGCCTTTCCCCAGTGCTCTGCAAGCTCTCCAGGACAACATAAAATCTGGGGCTCTGTGCTTTCTTTCCTTCTGAACAATTGTTAGTGTTTTCTGCACAAAAGCGATTCTTGCGAAGCAATGTGAACACTTCTGCTTCCCAGGCACAGAGAAGGTGCTAGCAGGGAATTCTCTGCCTGCCTTTCCCCAGTGCTGTGCAAGCTCTCCAGGACAACATAGAATCTGGGGCTCTGTGCTTTCTTTCCTTCTGAACAAGTGTTACTGTTTTCTGCACAAAAGCGATTCTGCGAAGCAATGTGAACAGGCACAGAGAAGGTGCTAGCAGGGAATTCTCTGCCTGCCTTTCCCCAGTGCTCTGCAAGCTCTCCAGGACAACATAGAATCTGGGGCTCAGTGCTTTCTTTCGTTCTGAACAAGTGTTACTGTTTTCTGCACAAAAGCGATTCTGCGAAGCAATGTGAACACTTCTGCTTCGCAGGCACAGAGAAGGTGCTAGCAGGGAATTCTCTGCCTGCCTTTCCCCAGTGCTCTGCAAGCTCTCCAGGACAACATAGAATCTGGGGCTCTGTGCTTTCTTTCCTTCTGAACAAGTGTTACTGTTTTCTGCACAAAAGCGATTCTGCGAAGCAATGTGAACAGGCACAGAGAAGGTGCTATCAGGGAATTCTCTGCCTGCCTTTCCCCAGTGCTCTGCAAGCTCTCCAGGACAACATAAAATCTGGGGCTCTGTGCTTTCTTTCCTTCTGAACAAGTGTTACTGTTTTCTGCACAAAAGCGATTCTTGCGAAGCAATGTGAACACTTCTGCTTCCCAGGCACAGAGAAGGTGCTAGCAGGGAATTCTCTGCCTGCCTTTCCCCAGTGCTCTGCAAGCTCTCCAGGACAACATAAAATCTGGGGCTCTGTGCTTTCTTTCCTTCTGAACAAGTGTTAGTGTTTTCTGCACAAAAGCGATTCTGCGAAGCAATGTGAACACTTCTGCTTCCCAGGCACAGAGAAGGTGCTAGCAGGGAATTCTCTGCCTGCCTTTCCCCAGTGCTCTGCAAGCTCTCCAGGACAACATAGAATCTGGGGCTCTGTGCTTTCTTTCCTTCTGAACAAGTGTTAGTGTTTTCTGCACAAAAGCGATTCTGCGAAGCAATGTGAACACTTCTGCTTCCCAGGCACAGAGAAGGTGCTAGCAGGGAATTCTCTGCCTGCCTTTCCCCAGTGCTCTGCAAGCTCTCCAGGACAACATAGAATCTGGGGCTCTGTGCTTTCTTTCCTTCTGAACAAGTGTTAGTGTTTTCTGCACAAAAGCGATTCTTGCGAAGCAATGTGAACACTTCTGCTTCCCAGGCACAGAGAAGGTGCTAGCAGGGAATTCTCTGCCTGCCTTTCCCCAGTGCTCTGCAAGCTCTCCAGGACAACAGTGAATCTGGGGCTCAGTGCTTTCTTTCGTTCTGAACAAGTGTTACTGTTTTCTGCACAAAAGCGATTCTGCGAAGCAATGTGAACACTTCTGCTTCCCAGGCACAGAGAAGGTGCTAGCAGGGAATTCTCTGCCTGCCTTTCCCCAGTGCTCTGCAAGCTCTCCAGGACAACATAAAATCTGGGGCTCTGTGCTTTCTTTCCTTCTGAACAAGTGTTAGTGTTTTCTGCACAAAAGCGATTCTTGCGAAGCAATGTGAACACTTGTGCTTCCCAGGCACAGAGAAGGTGCTAGCAGGGAATTCTCTGCCTGCCTTTCCCCAGTGCTCTGCAAGCTCTCCAGGACAACATAGAATCTGGGGCTCTGTGCTTTCTTTCCTTCTGAACAAGTGTTACTGTTTTCTGCACAAAAGCGATTCTGCGAAGCAATGTGAACACTTCTGCTTCCCAGGCACAGAGAAGGTGCTATCAGGGAATTCTCTGCCTGCCTTTCCCCAGTGCTCTGCAAGCTCTCCAGGACAACATAAAATCTGGGGCTCTGTGCTTTCTTTCCTTCTGAACAATTGTTAGTGTTTTCTGCACAAAAGCGATTCTTGCGAAGCAATGTGAACACTTCTGCTTCCCAGGCACAGAGAAGGTGCTAGCAGGGAATTCTCTGCCTGCCTTTCCCCAGTGCTGTGCAAGCTCTCCAGGACAACATAGAATCTGGGGCTCTGTGCTTTCTTTCCTTCTGAACAAGTGTTACTGTTTTCTGCACAAAAGCGATTCTGCGAAGCAATGTGAACAGGCACAGAGAAGGTGCTAGCAGGGAATTCTCTGCCTGCCTTTCCCCAGTGCTCTGCAAGCTCTCCAGGACAACATAGAATCTGGGGCTCAGTGCTTTCTTTCGTTCTGAACAAGTGTTACTGTTTTCTGCACAAAAGCGATTCTGCGAAGCAATGTGAACACTTCTGCTTCCCAGGCACAGAGAAGGTGCTAGCAGGGAATTCTCTGCCTGCCTTTCCCCAGTGCTCTGCAAGCTCTCCAGGACAACATAGAATCTGGGGCTCTGTGCTTTCTTTCCTTCTGAACAAGTGTTACTGTTTTCTGCACAAAAGCGATTCTGCGAAGCAATGTGAACAGGCACAGAGAAGGTGCTATCAGGGAATTCTCTGCCTGCCTTTCCCCAGTGCTCTGCAAGCTCTCCAGGACAACATAAAATCTGGGGCTCTGTGCTTTCTTTCCTTCTGAACAAGTGTTACTGTTTTCTGCACAAAAGCGATTCTTGCGAAGCAATGTGAACACTTCTGCTTCGCAGGCACAGAGAAGGTGCTAGCAGGGAATTCTCTGCCTGCCTTTCCCCAGTGCTCTGCAAGCTCTCCAGGACAACAGTGAATCTGGGGCTCAGTGCTTTCTTTCGTTCTGAACAAGTGTTACTGTTTTCTGCACAAAAGCGATTCTGCGAAGCAATGTGAACACTTCTGCTTCCCAGGCACTGAGAAGGTGCTAGCAGGGAATTCTCTGCCTGCCTTTCCCCAGTGCTCTGCAAGCTCTCCAGGACAACATAGAATCTGGGGCTCTGTGCTTTCTTTCCTTCTGAACAAGTGTTACTGTTTTCTGCACAAAAGCGATTCTGCGAAGCAATGTGAACACTTCTGCTTCCCAGGCACAGAGAAGGTGCTAGCAGGGAATTCTCTGCCTGCCTTTCCCCAGTGCTCTGCAAGCTCTCCAGGACAACATAAAATCTGGGGCTCTGTGCTTTCTTTCCTTCTGAACAAGTGTTAGTGTTTTCTGCACAAAAGCGATTCTTGCGAAGCAATGTGAACACTTCTGCTTCCCAGGCACAGAGAAGGTGCTAGCAGGGAATTCTCTGCCTGCCTTTCCCCAGTGCTCTGCAAGCTCTCCAGGACAACATAGAATCTGGGGCTCTGTGCTTTCTTTCGTTCTGAACAAGTGTTACTGTTTTCTGCACAAAAGCGATTCTGCGAAGCAATGTGAACACTTCTGCTTCCCAGGCACAGAGAAGGTGCTAGCAGGGAATTCTCTGCCTGCCTTTCCCCAGTGCTCTGCAAGCTCTCCAGGACAACATAGAATCTGGGGCTCTGTGCTTTCTTTCGTTCTGAACAAGTGTTACTGTTTTCTGCACAAAAGCGATTCTGCGAAGCAATGTGAACACTTCTGCTTCCCAGGCACAGAGAAGGTGCTATCAGGGAATTCTCTGCCTGCCTTTCCCCAGTGCTCTGCAAGCTCTCCAGGACAACATAAAATCTGGGGCTCTGTGCTTTCTTTCCTTCTGAACAAGTGTTAGTGTTTTCTGCACAAAAGCGATTCTTGCGAAGCAATGTGAACACTTCTGCTTCCCAGGCACAGAGAAGGTGCTAGCAGGGAATTCTCTGCCTGCCTTTCCCCAGTGCTCTGCAAGCTCTCCAGGACAACATAGAATCTGGGGCTCTGTGCTTTCTTTCCTTCTGAACAAGTGTTACTGTTTTCTGCACAAAAGCGATTCTGCGAAGCAATGTGAACACTTCTGCTTCCCAGGCACAGAGAAGGTGCTAGCAGGGAATTCTCTGCCTGCCTTTCCCCAGTGCTTTGCAAGCTCTCCAGGACAACATAGAATCTGGGGCTCTGTGCTTTCTTTCCTTCTGAACAAGTGTTACTGTTTTCTGCACAAAAGCGATTCTGCGAAGCAATGTGAACAGGCACAGAGAAGGTGCTATCAGGGAATTCTCTGCCTGCCTTTCCCCAGTGCTCTGCAAGCTCTCCAGGACAACATAAAATCTGGGGCTCTGTGCTTTATTTCCTTCTGAACAAGTGTTACTGTTTTCTGCACAAAAGCGATTCTTGCGAAGCAATGTGAACACTTCTGCTTCCCAGGCACAGAGAAGGTGCTAGCAGGGAATTCTCTGCCTGCCTTTCCCCAGTGCTCTGCAAGCTCTCCAGGACAACATAGAATCTGGGGCTCTGTGCTTTCTTTCCTTCTGAACAAGTGTTACTGTTTTCTGCACAAAAGCGATTCTGCGAAGCAATGTGAACACTTCTGCTTCGCAGGCACAGAGAAGGTGCTAGCAGGGAATTCTCTGCCTGCCTTTCCCCAGTGCTCTGCAAGCTCTCCAGGACAACATAGAATCTGGGGCTCTGTGCTTTCTTTCGTTCTGAACAAGTGTTACTGTTTTCTGCACAAAAGCGATTCTGCGAAGCAATGTGAACAGGCACAGAGAAGGTGCCATCAGGGAATTCTCTGCCTGCCTTTCCCCAGTGCTCTGCAAGCTCTCCAGGACTACATAAAATCTGGGGCTCTGTGCTTTCTTTCCTTCTGAACAAGTGTTAGTGTTTTCTGCACAAAAGCGATTCTGCGAAGCAATGTGAACACTTCTGCTTCCCAGGCACAGAGAAGGTGCTAGCAGGGAATTCTCTGCCTGCCTTTCCCCAGTGCTCTGCAAGCTCTCCAGGACAACATAAAATCTGGGGCTCTGTGCTTTCTTTCCTTCTGAACAAGTGTTACTGTTTTCTGCACAAAAGCGATTCTTGCGAAGCAATGTGAACACTTCTGCTTCCCAGGCACAGAGAAGGTGCTAGCAGGGAATTCTCTGCCTGCCTTTCCCCAGTGCTCTGCAAGCTCTCCAGGACAACATAAAATCTGGGGCTCTGTGCTTTCTTTCCTTCTGAACAAGTGTTAGTGTTTTCTGCACAAAAGCGATTCTGCGAAGCAATGTGAACACTTCTGCTTCCCAGGCACAGAGAAGGTGCTAGCAGGGAATTCTCTGCCTGCCTTTCCCCAGTGCTCTGCAAGCTCTCCAGGACAACATAGAATCTGGGGCTCTGTGCTTTCTTTCCTTCTGAACAAGTGTTACTGTTTTCTGCACAAAAGCGATTCTGCGAAGCAATGTGAACACTTCTGCTTCCCAGGCACAGAGAAGGTGCTAGCAGGGAATTCTCTGCCTGCCTTTCCCCAGTGCTTTGCAAGCTCTCCAGGACAACATAGAATCTGGGGCTCTGTGCTTTCTTTCCTTCTGAACAAGTGTTACTGTTTTCTGCACAAAAGCGATTCTGCGAAGCAATGTGAACAGGCACAGAGAAGGTGCTATCAGGGAATTCTCTGCCTGCCTTTCCCCAGTGCTCTGCAAGCTCTCCAGGACAACATAAAATCTGGGGCTCTGTGCTTTATTTCCTTCTGAACAAGTGTTACTGTTTTCTGCACAAAAGCGATTCTTGCGAAGCAATGTGAACACTTCTGCTTCCCAGGCACAGAGAAGGTGCTAGCAGGGAATTCTCTGCCTGCCTTTCCCCAGTGCTCTGCAAGCTCTCCAGGACAACATAGAATCTGGGGCTCTGTGCTTTCTTTCCTTCTGAACAAGTGTTACTGTTTTCTGCACAAAAGCGATTCTGCGAAGCAATGTGAACACTTCTGCTTCGCAGGCACAGAGAAGGTGCTAGCAGGGAATTCTCTGCCTGCCTTTCCCCAGTGCTCTGCAAGCTCTCCAGGACAACATAGAATCTGGGGCTCTGTGCTTTCTTTCGTTCTGAACAAGTGTTACTGTTTTCTGCACAAAAGCGATTCTGCGAAGCAATGTGAACAGGCACAGAGAAGGTGCCATCAGGGAATTCTCTGCCTGCCTTTCCCCAGTGCTCTGCAAGCTCTCCAGGACTACATAAAATCTGGGGCTCTGTGCTTTCTTTCCTTCTGAACAAGTGTTAGTGTTTTCTGCACAAAAGCGATTCTGCGAAGCAATGTGAACACTTCTGCTTCCCAGGCACAGAGAAGGTGCTAGCAGGGAATTCTCTGCCTGCCTTTCCCCAGTGCTCTGCAAGCTCTCCAGGACAACATAAAATCTGGGGCTCTGTGCTTTCTTTCCTTCTGAACAAGTGTTACTGTTTTCTGCACAAAAGCGATTCTTGCGAAGCAATGTGAACACTTCTGCTTCCCAGGCACAGAGAAGGTGCTAGCAGGGAATTCTCTGCCTGCCTTTCCCCAGTGCTCTGCAAGCTCTCCAGGACAACATAAAATCTGGGGCTCTGTGCTTTCTTTCCTTCTGAACAAGTGTTAGTGTTTTCTGCACAAAAGCGATTCTGCGAAGCAATGTGAACACTTCTGCTTCCCAGGCACAGAGAAGGTGCTAGCAGGGAATTCTCTGCCTGCCTTTCCCCAGTGCTCTGCAAGCTCTCCAGGACAACATAGAATCTGGGGCTCTGTGCTTTCTTTCCTTCTGAACAAGTGTTACTGTTTTCTGCACAAAAGCGATTCTGCGAAGCAATGTGAACACTTCTGCTTCCCAGGCACAGAGAAGGTGCTAGCAGGGAATTCTCTGCCTGCCTTTCCCCAGTGCTCTGCAAGCTCTCCAGGACAACATAGAATCTGGGGCTCTGTGCTTTCTTTCCTTCTGAACAAGTGTTAGTGTTTTCTGCACAAAAGCGATTCTTGCGAAGCAATGTGAACACTTCTGCTTCCCAGGCACAGAGAAGGTGCTAGCAGGGAATTCTCTGCCTGCCTTTCCCCAGTGCTCTGCAAGCTCTCCAGGACAACATAGAATCTGGGGCTCTGTGCTTTCTTTCGTTCTGAACAAGTGTTACTGTTTTCTGCACAAAAGCGATTCTGCGAAGCAATGTGAACACTTCTGCTTCCCAGGCACAGAGAAGGTGCTAGCAGGGAATTCTCTGCCTGCCTTTCCCCAGTGCTCTGCAAGCTCTCCAGGACAACATAAAATCTGGGGCTCTGTGCTTTCTTTCCTTCTGAACAAGTGTTAGTGTTTTCTGCACAAAAGCGATTCTTGCGAAGCAATGTGAACACTTGTGCTTCCCAGGCACAGAGAAGGTGCTAGCAGGGAATTCTCTGCCTGCCTTTCCCCAGTGCTCTGCAAGCTCTCCAGGACAACATAGAATCTGGGGCTCTGTGCTTTCTTTCGTTCTGAACAAGTGTTACTGTTTTCTGCACAAAAGCGATTCTGCGAAGCAATGTGAACACTTCTGCTTCCCAGGCACAGAGAAGGTGCTAGCAGGGAATTCTCTGCCTGCCTTTCCCCAGTGCTCTGCAAGCTCTCCAGGACAACATAAAATCTGGGGCTCTGTGCTTTCTTTCCTTCTGAACAATTGTTAGTGTTTTCTGCACAAAAGCGATTCTTGCGAAGCAATGTGAACACGTCTGCTTCCCAGGCACAGAGAAGGTGCTAGCAAGGAATTCTCTGCCTGCCTTTCCCCAGTGCTCTGCAAGCTCTCCAGGACAACATAAAATCTGGGGCTCTGTGCTTTCTTTCCTTCTGAACAACTGTTACTATTTTCTGCACAAAAGCGATTCTTGCGAAGCAATGTGAACACTTCTGCTTCCCAGGCACAGAGAAGGTGCTAGCAGGGAATTCTCTGCCTGCCTTTCCCCAGTGCTGTGCAAGCTCTCCAGGACAACATAGAATCTGGGGCTCTGTGCTTTCTTTCCTTCTGAACAAGTGTTACTGTTTTCTGCACAAAAGCGATTCTGCGAAGCAATGTGAACAGGCACAGAGAAGGTGCTAGCAGGGAATTCTCTGCCTGCCTTTCCCCAGTGCTCTGCAAGCTCTCCAGGACAACATAGAATCTGGGGCTCAGTGCTTTCCTTCGTTCTGAACAAGTGTTACTGTTTTCTGCACAAAAGCGATTCTGCGAAGCAATGTGAACACTTCTGCTTCCCAGGCACAGAGGAGGTGATATCAGGGAATTCTCTGCCTGCCTTTCCCCAGTGCTCTGCAAGCTCTCCAGGACAACATAGAATGTGGGGCTCTGTGCTTTCTTTCCTTCTGAACAAGTGTTACTGTTTTCTGCACAAAAGCGATTCTGCGAAGCAATGTGAACACTTCTGCTTCCCAGGCACAGAGAAGGTGCTAGCAAGGAATTCTCTGCCTGCCTTTCCCCAGTGCTCTGCAAGCTCTCCAGGACAACATAGAATCTGGGGCTCTGTGCTTTCTTTCCTTCTGAACAAGTGTTACTGTTTTCTGCACAAAAGCGATTCTGCGAAGCAATGTGAACACTTCTGCTTCCCAGGCACAGAGAAGGTGCTAGCAGGGAATTCTCTGCCTGCCTTTCCCCAGTGCTCTGCAAGCTCTCCAGGACAACATAGAATCTGGGGCTCTGTGCTTTCTTTCCTTCTGAAGAAGTGTTAGTGTTTTCTGCACAAAAGCGATTCTGCGAAGCAATGTGAACACTTCTGCTTCCCAGGCACAGAGAAGGTGCTAGCAGGGAATTCTCTGCCTGCCTTTCCCCAGTGCTCTGCAAGCTCTCCAGGACAACATAGAATCTGGGGCTCTGAGCTTTCTTTCCTTCTGAACAAGTGTTAGTGTTTTCTGCACAAAAGCGATTCTTGCGAAGCAATGTGAACACTTCTGCTTCCCAGGCACAGAGAAGGTGCTAGCAGGGAATTCTCTGCCTGCCTTTCCCCAGTGCTCTACAAGCTCTCCAGGACAACATAAAATCTAGGGCTCTGTGCTTTCTTTCCTTCTGAACAAGTGTTACTGTTTTCTGCACAAAAGCGATTCTGCGAAGCAATGTGAACACTTCTGCTTCGCAGGCACAGAGAAGGTGCTAGCAGGGAATTCTCTGCCTGCCTTTCCCCAGTGCTCTGCAAGCTCTCCAGGACAACATAGAATCTGGGGCTCAGTGCTTTCTTTCGTTCTGAACAAGTGTTACTGTTTTCTGCACAAAAGCGATTCTGCGAAGCAATGTGAACAGGCACAGAGAAGGTGCTAGCAGGGAATTCTCTGCCTGCCTTTCCCCAGTGCTCTGCAAGCTCTCCAGGACAACATAAAATCTGGGGCTCTGTGCTTTCTTTCCTTCTGAACAACTGTTACTGTTTTCTGCACAAAAGCGATTCTGCGAAGCAATGTGAACACGTCTGCTTCCCAGGCACAGAGAAGGTGCTAGCAAGGAATTCTCTGCCTGCCTTTTCCCAGTGCTCTGCAAGCTCTCCAGGACAACATAAAATCTGGGGCTCTGTGCTTTCTTTCGTTCTGAACAAGTGTTACTGTTTTCTGCACAAAAGCGATTCTTGCGAAGCAATGTGAACACGTCTGCTTCCCAGGCACAGAGAAGGTGCTAGCAGGGAATTCTCTGCCTGCCTTTCCCCAGTGCTCTGCAAGCTCTCCAGGACAACAGTGAATCTGGGGCTCTGTGCTTTCTTTCCTTCTGAACAAGTGTTACTGTTTTCTGCACAAAAGCGATTCTGCGAAGCAATGTGAACACTTCTGCTTCCCAGGCACAGAGAAGGTGCTAGCAGGGAATTCTCTGCCTGCCTTTCCCCAGTGCTCTGCAAGCTCTCCAGGACAACATAAAATCTGGGGCTCTGTGCTTTCTTTCCTTCTGAACAAGTGTTAGTGTTTTCTGCACAAAAGCGATTCTTGCGAAGCAATGTGAACACTTCTGCTTCCCAGGCACAGAGAAGGTGCTAGCAGGGAATTCTCTGCCTGCCTTTCCCCAGTGCTCTGCAAGCTCTCCAGGACAACATAAAATCTGGGGCTCTGTGCTTTCTTTCCTTCTGAACAAGTGTTAGTGTTTTCTGCACAAAAGCGATTCTTGCGAAGCAATGTGAACACTTCTGCTTCCCAGGCACAGAGAAGGTGCTAGCAGGGAATTCTCTGCCTGCCTTTCCCCAGTGCTCTGCAAGCTCTCCAGGACAACATAGAATCTGGGGCTCTGTGCTTTCTTTCCTTCTGAACAAGTGTTAGTGTTTTCTGCACAAAAGCGATTCTTGCGAAGCAATGTGAACACTTCTGCTTCCCAGGCACAGAGAAGGTGCTAGCAGGGAATTCTCTGCCTGCCTTTCCCCAGTGCTCTGCAAGCTCTCCAGGACAACATAGAATCTGGGGCTCTGTGCTTTCTTTCCTTCTGAACAAGTGTTACTGTTTTCTGCACAAATGCGATTCTGCGAAGCATTGTGAACACTTCTGCTTCCCAGGCACAGAGAAGGTGCTAGCAGGGAATTCTCTGCCTGCCTTTCCCCAGTGCTCTGCAAGCTCTCCATGACAACATAGAATCTGGGGCTCTGTGCTTTCTTTCGTTCTGAACAACTGTTACTGTTTTCTGCACAAAAGCGATTCTTGCGAAGCAATGTGAACACTTCTGCTTCCCAGGCACAGAGAAGGTGCTATCAGGGAATTCTCTGCCTGCCTTTCCCCAGTGCTCTGCAAGCTCTCCAGGACTACATAGAATCTGGGGCTCTGTGCTTTCTTTCCTTCTGAACAAGTGTTAGTGTTTTCTGCACAAAAGCGATTCTTGCGAAGCAATGTGAACACTTCTGCTTCCCAGGCACAGAGAAGGTGCTAGCAGGGAATTCTCTGCCTGCCTTTCCCCAGTGCTCTGCAAGCTCTCCAGGACAACGTAGAATCTGGGGCTCTGTGCTTTCTTTCCTTCTGAACAAGTGTTACTGTTTTCTGCACAAAAGCGATTCTGCGAAGCAATGTGAACACGTCTGCTTCCCAGGCACAGAGAAGGTGCTAGCAAGGAATTCTCTGCCTGCCTTTCCCCAGTGCTCTGCAAGCTCTCCAGGACAACATAAAATCTGGGGCTCTGTGCTTTCTTTCCTTCTGAACAAGTGTTACTGTTTTCTGCACAAAAGCGATTCTTGCGAAGCAATGTGAACACTTCTGCTTCCCAGGCACAGAGAAGGTGCTAGCAGGGAATTCTCTGCCTGCCTTTCCCCAGTGCTCTGCAAGCTCTCCAGGACAACATAGAATCTGGGGCTCTGTGCTTTCTTTCGTTCTGAACAAGTGTTAGTGTTTTCTGCACAAAAGCGATTCTTGCGAAGCAATGTGAACACTTCTGCTTCCCAGGCACAGAGAAGGTGCTAGCAAGGAATTCTCTGCCTGCCTTTCCCCAGTGCTCTGCAAGCTCTCCAGGACTACATAAAATCTGGGGCTCTGTGCTTTCTTTCCTTCTGAACAAGTGTTACTGTTTTCTGCACAAAAGCGATTCTTGCGAAGCAATGTGAACACTTGTGCTTCCCAGGCACAGAGAAGGTGCTAGCAGGGAATTCTCTGCCTGCCTTTCCCCAGTGCTCTGCAAGCTCTCCAGGACATCATAGAATCTGGGGCTCTGTGCTTTCTTTCCTTCTGAACAAGTGTTACTGTTTTCTGCACAAAAGCGATTCTGCGAAGCAATGTGAACACTTCTGCTTCCCAGGCACAGAGAAGGTGCTAGCAGGGAATTCTCTGCCTGCCTTTCCCCAGTGCTCTGCAAGCTCTCCAGGACAACATAGAATCTGGGGCTCTGTGCTTTCTTTCCTTCTGAACAAGTGTTACTGTTTTCTGCACAAAAGCGATTTTGCGAAGCAATGTGAACAGGCACAGAGAAGGTGCCATCAGGGAATTCTCTGCCTGCCTTTCCCCAGTGCTCTGCAAGCTCTCCAGGACTACATAAAATCTGGGGCTCTGTGCTTTCTTTCCTTCTGAACAAGTGTTAGTGTTTTCTGCACAAAAGCGATTCTGCGAAGCAATGTGAACACTTCTGCTTCCCAGGCACAGAGAAGGTGCTAGCAGGGAATTCTCTGCCTGCCTTTCCCCAGTGCTCTGCAAGCTCTCCAGGACAACATAGAATCTGGGGCTCTGTGCTTTCTTTCCTTCTGAACAAGTGTTAGTGTTTTCTGCACAAAAGCGATTCTTGCGAAGCAATGTGAACACTTCTGCTTCCCAGGCACAGAGAAGGTGCTAGCAGGGAATTCTCTGCCTGCCTTTCCCCAGTGCTCTGCAAGCTGTCCAGGACAACATAGAATCTGGGGCTCTGTGCTTTCTTTCGTTCTGAACAACTGTTACTGTTTTCTGCACAAAAGCGATTCTGCGAAGCAATGTGAACACTTCTGCTTCCCAGGCACAGAGAAGGTGCTAGCAAGGAATTCTCTGCCTGCCTTTCCCCAGTGCTCTGCAAGCTCTCCAGGACAACATAAAATCTGGGGCTCTGTGCTTTCTTTCCTTCTGAACAAGTGTTAGTGTTTTCTGCACAAAAGCGATTCTGCGAAGCAATGTGAACACTTCTGCTTCCCAGGCACAGAGAAGGTGCTATCAGGGAATTCTCTGCCTGCCTTTCCCCAGTGCTCTGCAAGCTCTCCAGGACAACATAGAATCTGGGGCTCTGTGCTTTCTTTCCTTCTGAACAAGTGTTACTGTTTTCTGCACAAAAGCGATTCTGCGAAGCAATGTGAACACTTCTGCTTCCCAGGCACAGAGAAGGTGCTAGCAGGGAATTCTCTGCCTGCCTTTCCCCAGTGCTCTGCAAGCTCTCCAGGACAACATAGAATCTGGGGCTCTGTGCTTTCTTTCCTTCTGAACAAGTGTTAGTGTTTTCTGCACAAAAGCGATTCTTGCGAAGCAATGTGAACACTTCTGCTTCCCAGGCACAGAGAAGGTGCTAGCAGGGAATTCTCTGCCTGCCTTTCCCCAGTGCTCTGCAAGCTCTCCAGGACAACAGTGAATCTGGGGCTCAGTGCTTTCTTTCGTTCTGAACAAGTGTTACTGTTTTCTGCACAAAAGCGATTCTGCGAAGCAATGTGAACACTTCTGCTTCCCAGGCACAGAGAAGGTGCTAGCAGGGAATTCTCTGCCTGCCTTTCCCCAGTGCTCTGCAAGCTCTCCAGGACAACATAAAATCTGGGGCTCTGTGCTTTCTTTCCTTCTGAACAAGTGTTAGTGTTTTCTGCACAAAAGCGATTCTTGCGAAGCAATGTGAACACTTGTGCTTCCCAGGCACAGAGAAGGTGCTAGCAGGGAATTCTCTGCCTGCCTTTCCCCAGTGCTCTGCAAGCTCTCCAGGACAACATAGAATCTGGGGCTCTGTGCTTTCTTTCGTTCTGAACAAGTGTTACTGTTTTCTGCACAAAAGCGATTCTGCGAAGCAATGTGAACACTTCTGCTTCCCAGGCACAGAGAAGGTGCTATCAGGGAATTCTCTGCCTGCCTTTCCCCAGTGCTCTGCAAGCTCTCCAGGACAACATAAAATCTGGGGCTCTGTGCTTTCTTTCCTTCTGAACAATTGTTAGTGTTTTCTGCACAAAAGCGATTCTTGCGAAGCAATGTGAACACGTCTGCTTCCCAGGCACAGAGAAGGTGCTAGCAAGGAATTCTCTGCCTGCCTTTCCCCAGTGCTCTGCAAGCTCTCCAGGACAACATAAAATCTGGGGCTCTGTGCTTTCTTTCCTTCTGAACAAGTGTTACTATTTTCTGCACAAAAGCGATTCTTGCGAAGCAATGTGAACACTTCTGCTTCCCAGGCACAGAGAAGGTGCTAGCAGGGAATTCTCTGCCTGCCTTTCCCCAGTGCTCTGCAAGCTCTCCAGGACAACATAGAATCTGGGGCTCTGTGCTTTCTTTCCTTCTGAACAAGTGTTACTGTTTTCTGCACAAAAGCGATTCTGCGAAGCAATGTGAACAGGCACAGAGAAGGTGCTAGCAGGGAATTCTCTGCCTGCCTTTCCCCAGTGCTCTGCAAGCTCTCCAGGACAACATAGAATCTGGGGCTCAGTGCTTTCTTTCGTTCTGAACAAGTGTTACTGTTTTCTGCACAAAAGCGATTCTGCGAAGCAATGTGAACACTTCTGCTTCCCAGGCACAGAGAAGGTGATATCAGGGAATTCTCTGCCTGCCTTTCCCCAGTGCTCTGCAAGCTCTCCAGGACAACATAAAATCTGGGGCTCTGTGCTTTCTTTCCTTCTGAACAAGTGTTAGTGTTTTCTGCACAAAAGCGATTCTTGCGAAGCAATGTGAACACTTCTGCTTCCCAGGCACAGAGAAGGTGCTAGCAGGGAATTCTCTGCCTGCCTTTCCCCAGTGCTCTGCAAGCTCTCCAGGACAACATAAAATCTGGGGCTCTGTGCTTTCTTTCCTTCTGAACAAGTGTTAGTGTTTTCTGCACAAAAGCGATTCTGCGAAGCAATGTGAACACTTCTGCTTCCCAGGCACAGAGAAGGTGCTAGCAGGGAATTCTCTGCCTGCCTTTCCCCAGTGCTCTGCAAGCTCTCCAGGACAACATAGAATCTGGGGCTCTGTGCTTTCTTTCCTTCTGAACAAGTGTTACTGTTTTCTGCACAAAAGCGATTCTGCGAAGCAATGTGAACACTTCTGCTTCCCAGGCACAGAGAAGGTGCTAGCAGGGAATTCTCTGCCTGCCTTTCCCCAGTGCTCTGCAAGCTCTCCAGGACAACATAGAATCTGGGGCTCTGTGCTTTCTTTCCTTCTGAACAAGTGTTACTGTTTTCTGCACAAAAGCGATTCTGCGAAGCAATGTGAACACTTCTGCTTCCCAGGCACAGAGAAGGTGCTATCAGGGAATTCTCTGCCTGCCTTTCCCCAGTGCTCTGCAAGCTCTCCAGGACAACATAAAATCTGGGGCTCTGTGCTTTCTTTCCTTCTGAACAAGTGTTAGTGTTTTCTGCACAAAAGCGATTCTTGCGAAGCAATGTGAACACTTCTGCTTCCCAGGCACAGAGAAGGTGCTAGCAGGGAATTCTCTGCCTGCCTTTCCCCAGTGCTCTGCAAGCTCTCCAGGACAACATAGAATCTGGGGCTCTGTGCTTTCTTTCCTTCTGAACAAGTGTTACTGTTTTCTGCACAAAAGCGATTCTGCGAAGCAATGTGAACACTTCTGCTTCCCAGGCACAGAGAAGGTGCTAGCAGGGAATTCTCTGCCTGCCTTTCCCCAGTGCTTTGCAAGCTCTCCAGGACAACATAGAATCTGGGGCTCTGTGCTTTCTTTCCTTCTGAACAAGTGTTACTGTTTTCTGCACAAAAGCGATTCTGCGAAGCAATGTGAACAGGCACAGAGAAGGTGCTATCAGGGAATTCTCTGCCTGCCTTTCCCCAGTGCTCTGCAAGCTCTCCAGGACAACATAAAATCTGGGGCTCTGTGCTTTATTTCCTTCTGAACAAGTGTTACTGTTTTCTGCACAAAAGCGATTCTTGCGAAGCAATGTGAACACTTCTGCTTCCCAGGCACAGAGAAGGTGCTAGCAGGGAATTCTCTGCCTGCCTTTCCCCAGTGCTCTGCAAGCTCTCCAGGACAACATAGAATCTGGGGCTCTGTGCTTTCTTTCCTTCTGAACAAGTGTTACTGTTTTCTGCACAAAAGCGATTCTGCGAAGCAATGTGAACACTTCTGCTTCGCAGGCACAGAGAAGGTGCTAGCAGGGAATTCTCTGCCTGCCTTTCCCCAGTGCTCTGCAAGCTCTCCAGGACAACATAGAATCTGGGGCTCTGTGCTTTCTTTCGTTCTGAACAAGTGTTACTGTTTTCTGCACAAAAGCGATTCTGCGAAGCAATGTGAACAGGCACAGAGAAGGTGCCATCAGGGAATTCTCTGCCTGCCTTTCCCCAGTGCTCTGCAAGCTCTCCAGGACTACATAAAATCTGGGGCTCTGTGCTTTCTTTCCTTCTGAACAAGTGTTAGTGTTTTCTGCACAAAAGCGATTCTGCGAAGCAATGTGAACACTTCTGCTTCCCAGGCACAGAGAAGGTGCTAGCAGGGAATTCTCTGCCTGCCTTTCCCCAGTGCTCTGCAAGCTCTCCAGGACAACATAAAATCTGGGGCTCTGTGCTTTCTTTCCTTCTGAACAAGTGTTACTGTTTTCTGCACAAAAGCGATTCTTGCGAAGCAATGTGAACACTTCTGCTTCCCAGGCACAGAGAAGGTGCTAGCAGGGAATTCTCTGCCTGCCTTTCCCCAGTGCTCTGCAAGCTCTCCAGGACAACATAAAATCTGGGGCTCTGTGCTTTCTTTCCTTCTGAACAAGTGTTAGTGTTTTCTGCACAAAAGCGATTCTGCGAAGCAATGTGAACACTTCTGCTTCCCAGGCACAGAGAAGGTGCTAGCAGGGAATTCTCTGCCTGCCTTTCCCCAGTGCTCTGCAAGCTCTCCAGGACAACATAGAATCTGGGGCTCTGTGCTTTCTTTCCTTCTGAACAAGTGTTACTGTTTTCTGCACAAAAGCGATTCTGCGAAGCAATGTGAACACTTCTGCTTCCCAGGCACAGAGAAGGTGCTAGCAGGGAATTCTCTGCCTGCCTTTCCCCAGTGCTCTGCAAGCTCTCCAGGACAACATAGAATCTGGGGCTCTGTGCTTTCTTTCCTTCTGAACAAGTGTTAGTGTTTTCTGCACAAAAGCGATTCTTGCGAAGCAATGTGAACACTTCTGCTTCCCAGGCACAGAGAAGGTGCTAGCAGGGAATTCTCTGCCTGCCTTTCCCCAGTGCTCTGCAAGCTCTCCAGGACAACATAGAATCTGGGGCTCTGTGCTTTCTTTCGTTCTGAACAAGTGTTACTGTTTTCTGCACAAAAGCGATTCTGCGAAGCAATGTGAACACTTCTGCTTCCCAGGCACAGAGAAGGTGCTAGCAGGGAATTCTCTGCCTGCCTTTCCCCAGTGCTCTGCAAGCTCTCCAGGACAACATAAAATCTGGGGCTCTGTGCTTTCTTTCCTTCTGAACAAGTGTTAGTGTTTTCTGCACAAAAGCGATTCTTGCGAAGCAATGTGAACACTTGTGCTTCCCAGGCACAGAGAAGGTGCTAGCAGGGAATTCTCTGCCTGCCTTTCCCCAGTGCTCTGCAAGCTCTCCAGGACAACATAGAATCTGGGGCTCTGTGCTTTCTTTCGTTCTGAACAAGTGTTACTGTTTTCTGCACAAAAGCGATTCTGCGAAGCAATGTGAACACTTCTGCTTCCCAGGCACAGAGAAGGTGCTAGCAGGGAATTCTCTGCCTGCCTTTCCCCAGTGCTCTGCAAGCTCTCCAGGACAACATAAAATCTGGGGCTCTGTGCTTTCTTTCCTTCTGAACAATTGTTAGTGTTTTCTGCACAAAAGCGATTCTTGCGAAGCAATGTGAACACGTCTGCTTCCCAGGCACAGAGAAGGTGCTAGCAAGGAATTCTCTGCCTGCCTTTCCCCAGTGCTCTGCAAGCTCTCCAGGACAACATAAAATCTGGGGCTCTGTGCTTTCTTTCCTTCTGAACAACTGTTACTATTTTCTGCACAAAAGCGATTCTTGCGAAGCAATGTGAACACTTCTGCTTCCCAGGCACAGAGAAGGTGCTAGCAGGGAATTCTCTGCCTGCCTTTCCCCAGTGCTGTGCAAGCTCTCCAGGACAACATAGAATCTGGGGCTCTGTGCTTTCTTTCCTTCTGAACAAGTGTTACTGTTTTCTGCACAAAAGCGATTCTGCGAAGCAATGTGAACAGGCACAGAGAAGGTGCTAGCAGGGAATTCTCTGCCTGCCTTTCCCCAGTGCTCTGCAAGCTCTCCAGGACAACATAGAATCTGGGGCTCAGTGCTTTCTTTCGTTCTGAACAAGTGTTACTGTTTTCTGCACAAAAGCGATTCTGCGAAGCAATGTGAACACTTCTGCTTCCCAGGCACAGAGGAGGTGATATCAGGGAATTCTCTGCCTGCCTTTCCCCAGTGCTCTGCAAGCTCTCCAGGACAACATAGAATGTGGGGCTCTGTGCTTTCTTTCCTTCTGAACAAGTGTTACTGTTTTCTGCACAAAAGCGATTCTGCGAAGCAATGTGAACACTTCTGCTTCCCAGGCACAGAGAAGGTGCTAGCAAGGAATTCTCTGCCTGCCTTTCCCCAGTGCTCTGCAAGCTCTCCAGGACAACATAAAATCTGGGGCTCTGTGCTTTCTTTCCTTCTGAACAAGTGTTAGTGTTTTCTGCACAAAAGCGATTCTGCGAAGCAATGTGAACACTTCTGCTTCCCAGGCACAGAGAAGGTGCTAGCAGGGAATTCTCTGCCTGCCTTTCCCCAGTGCTCTGCAAGCTCTCCAGGACAACATAGAATCTGGGGCTCTGTGCTTTCTTTCCTTCTGAACAAGTGTTAGTGTTTTCTGCACAAAAGCGATTCTTGCGAAGCAATGTGAACACTTCTGCTTCCCAGGCACAGAGAAGGTGCTAGCAGGGAATTCTCTGCCTGCCTTTCCCCAGTGCTCTGCAAGCTCTCCAGGACAACATAAAATCTGGGGCTCTGTGCTTTCTTTCCTTCTGAACAAGTGTTAGTGTTTTCTGCACAAAAGCGATTCTGCGAAGCAATGTGAACACTTCTGCTTCCCAGGCACAGAGAAGGTGCTAGCAGGGAATTCTGTGCCTGCCTTTCCCCAGTGCTCTGCAAGCTCTCCAGGACAACATAGAATCTGGGGCTCTGTGATTTCTTTCCTTCTGAACAAGTGTTAGTGTTTTCTGCACAAAAGCGATTCTGCGAAGCAATGTGAACACTTCTGCTTCCCAGGCACAGAGAAGGTGCTAGCAGGGAATTCTCTGCCTGCCTTTCCCCAGTGCTCTGCAAGCTCTCCAGGACAACATAGAATCTGGGGCTCTGTGCTTTCTTTCCTTCTGAACAAGTGTTAGTGTTTTCTGCACAAAAGCGATTCTTGCGAAGCAATGTGAACACTTCTGCTTCCCAGGCACAGAGAAGGTGCTAGCAGGGAATTCTCTGCCTGCCTTTCCCCAGTGCTCTGCAAGCTCTCCAGGACAACAGTGAATCTGGGGCTCAGTGCTTTCTTTCGTTCTGAACAAGTGTTAATGTTTTCTGCACAAAAGCGATTCTTGCGAAGCAATGTGAACACTTCTGCTTCCCAGGCACAGAGAAGGTGCTAGCAGGGAATTCTCTGCCTGCCTTTCCCCAGTGCTCTGCAAGCTCTCCAGGACAACATAAAATCTGGGGCTCTGTGCTTTCTTTCCTTCTGAACAAGTGTTAGTGTTTTCTGCACAAAAGCGATTCTTGCGAAGCAATGTGAACACTTGTGCTTCCCAGGCACAGAGAAGGTGCTAGCAGGGAATTCTCTGCCTGCCTTTCCCCAGTGCTCTGCAAGCTCTCCAGGACAACATAGAATCTGGGGCTCTGTGCTTTCTTTCCTTCTGAACAAGTGTTACTGTTTTCTGCACAAAAGCGATTCTGCGAAGCAATGTGAACACTTCTGCTTCCCAGGCACAGAGAAGGTGCTAGCAGGGAATTCTCTGCCTGCCTTTCCCCAGTGCTCTGCAAGCTCTCCAGGACAACATAAAATCTGGGGCTCTGTGCTTTCTTTCCTTCTGAACAATTGTTAGTGTTTTCTGCACAAAAGCGATTCTTGCGAAGCAATGTGAACACGTCTGCTTCCCAGGCACAGAGAAGGTGCTAGCAAGGAATTCTCTGCCTGCCTTTCCCCAGTGCTCTGCAAGCTCTCCAGGACAACATAAAATCTGGGGCTCTGTGCTTTCTTTCCTTCTGAACAACTGTTACTATTTTCTGCACAAAAGCGATTCTTGCGAAGCAATGTGAACACTTCTGCTTCCCAGGCACAGAGAAGGTGCTAGCAGGGAATTCTCTGCCTGCCTTTCCCCAGTGCTCTGCAAGCTCTCCAGGACAACATAGAATCTGGGGCTCTGTGCTTTCTTTCCTTCTGAACAAGTGTTACTGTTTTCTGCACAAAAGCGATTCTGCGAAGCAATGTGAACAGGCACAGAGAAGGTGCTAGCAGGGAATTCTCTGCCTGCCTTTCCCCAGTGCTCTGCAAGCTCTCCAGGACAACATAGAATCTGGGGCTCAGTGCTTTCTTTCGTTCTGAACAAGTGTTACTGTTTTCTGCACAAAAGCGATTCTGCGAAGCAATGTGAACACTTCTGCTTCCCAGGCACAGAGAAGGTGCTATCAGGGAATTCTCTGCCTGCCTTTCCCCAGTGCTCTGCAAGCTCTCCAGGACAACATAAAATCTGGGGCTCTGTGCTTTCTTTCCTTCTGAACAATTGTTAGTGTTTTCTGCACAAAAGCGATTCTTGCGAAGCAATGTGAACACGTCTGCTTCCCAGGCACAGAGAAGGTGCTAGCAAGGAATTCTCTGCCTGCCTTTCCCCAGTGCTCTGCAAGCTCTCCAGGACAACATAAAATCTGGGGCTCTGTGCTTTCTTTCCTTCTGAACAACTGTTACTATTTTCTGCACAAAAGCGATTCTTGCGAAGCAATGTGAACACTTCTGCTTCCCAGGCACAGAGAAGGTGCTAGCAGGGAATTCTCTGCCTGCCTTTCCCCAGTGCTCTGCAAGCTCTCCAGGACAACATAGAATCTGGGGCTCTGTGCTTTCTTTCCTTCTGAACAAGTGTTACTGTTTTCTGCACAAAAGCGATTCTGCGAAGCAATGTGAACAGGCACAGAGAAGGTGCTAGCAGGGAATTCTCTGCCTGCCTTTCCCCAGTGCTCTGCAAGCTCTCCAGGACAACATAGAATCTGGGGCTCTGTGCTTTCTTTCCTTCTGAACAAGTGTTACTGTTTTCTGCACAAAAGCGATTCTGCGAAGCAATGTGAACACTTCTGCTTCCCAGGCACAGAGAAGGTGCTAGCAGGGAATTCTCTGCCTGCCTTTCCCCAGTGCTCTGCAAGCTCTCCAGGACAACATAGAATCTGGGGCTCTGTGCTTTCTTTCCTTCTGAAGAAGTGTTAGTGTTTTCTGCACAAAAGCGATTCTGCGAAGCAATGTGAACACTTCTGCTTCCCAGGCACAGAGAAGGTGCTAGCAGGGAATTCTCTGCCTGCCTTTCCCCAGTGCTCTGCAAGCTCTCCAGGACAACATAGAATCTGGGGCTCTGAGCTTTCTTTCCTTCTGAACAAGTGTTAGTGTTTTCTGCACAAAAGCGATTCTTGCGAAGCAATGTGAACACTTCTGCTTCCCAGGCACAGAGAAGGTGCTAGCAGGGAATTCTCTGCCTGCCTTTCCCCAGTGCTCTACAAGCTCTCCAGGACAACATAAAATCTAGGGCTCTGTGCTTTCTTTCCTTCTGAACAAGTGTTACTGTTTTCTGCACAAAAGCGATTCTGCGAAGCAATGTGAACACTTCTGCTTCGCAGGCACAGAGAAGGTGCTAGCAGGGAATTCTCTGCCTGCCTTTCCCCAGTGCTCTGCAAGCTCTCCAGGACAACATAGAATCTGGGGCTCAGTGCTTTCTTTCGTTCTGAACAAGTGTTACTGTTTTCTGCACAAAAGCGATTCTGCGAAGCAATGTGAACAGGCACAGAGAAGGTGCTAGCAGGGAATTCTCTGCCTGCCTTTCCCCAGTGCTCTGCAAGCTCTCCAGGACAACATAAAATCTGGGGCTCTGTGCTTTCTTTCCTTCTGAACAACTGTTACTGTTTTCTGCACAAAAGCGATTCTGCGAAGCAATGTGAACACGTCTGCTTCCCAGGCACAGAGAAGGTGCTAGCAAGGAATTCTCTGCCTGCCTTTTCCCAGTGCTCTGCAAGCTCTCCAGGACAACATAAAATCTGGGGCTCTGTGCTTTCTTTCGTTCTGAACAAGTGTTACTGTTTTCTGCACAAAAGCGATTCTTGCGAAGCAATGTGAACACGTCTGCTTCCCAGGCACAGAGAAGGTGCTAGCAGGGAATTCTCTGCCTGCCTTTCCCCAGTGCTCTGCAAGCTCTCCAGGACAACAGTGAATCTGGGGCTCTGTGCTTTCTTTCCTTCTGAACAAGTGTTACTGTTTTCTGCACAAAAGCGATTCTGCGAAGCAATGTGAACACTTCTGCTTCCCAGGCACAGAGAAGGTGCTAGCAGGGAATTCTCTGCCTGCCTTTCCCCAGTGCTCTGCAAGCTCTCCAGGACAACATAAAATCTGGGGCTCTGTGCTTTCTTTCCTTCTGAACAAGTGTTAGTGTTTTCTGCACAAAAGCGATTCTTGCGAAGCAATGTGAACACTTCTGCTTCCCAGGCACAGAGAAGGTGCTAGCAGGGAATTCTCTGCCTGCCTTTCCCCAGTGCTCTGCAAGCTCTCCAGGACAACATAAAATCTGGGGCTCTGTGCTTTCTTTCCTTCTGAACAAGTGTTAGTGTTTTCTGCACAAAAGCGATTCTTGCGAAGCAATGTGAACACTTCTGCTTCCCAGGCACAGAGAAGGTGCTAGCAAGGAATTCTCTGCCTGCCTTTCCCCAGTGCTCTGCAAGCTCTCCAGGACAACATAAAATCTGGGGCTCTGTGCTTTCTTTCGTTCTGAACAAGTGTTAGTGTTTTCTGCACAAAAGCGATTCTTGCGAAGCAATGTGAACACTTCTGCTTCCCAGGCACAGAGAAGGTGCTAGCAGGGAATTCTCTGCCTGCCTTTCCCCAGTGCTCTGCAAGCTCTCCAGGACAACATAGAATCTGGGGCTCTGTGCTTTCTTTCCTTCTGAACAAGTGTTACTGTTTTCTGCACAAATGCGATTCTGCGAAGCATTGTGAACACTTCTGCTTCCCAGGCACAGAGAAGGTGCTAGCAGGGAATTCTCTGCCTGCCTTTCCCCAGTGCTCTGCAAGCTCTCCATGACAACATAGAATCTGGGGCTCTGTGCTTTCTTTCGTTCTGAACAACTGTTACTGTTTTCTGCACAAAAGCGATTCTTGCGAAGCAATGTGAACACTTCTGCTTCCCAGGCACAGAGAAGGTGCTATCAGGGAATTCTCTGCCTGCCTTTCCCCAGTGCTCTGCAAGCTCTCCAGGACTACATAGAATCTGGGGCTCTGTGCTTTCTTTCCTTCTGAACAAGTGTTAGTGTTTTCTGCACAAAAGCGATTCTTGCGAAGCAATGTGAACACTTCTGCTTCCCAGGCACAGAGAAGGTGCTAGCAGGGAATTCTCTGCCTGCCTTTCCCCAGTGCTCTGCAAGCTCTCCAGGACAACGTAGAATCTGGGGCTCTGTGCTTTCTTTCCTTCTGAACAAGTGTTACTGTTTTCTGCACAAAAGCGATTCTGCGAAGCAATGTGAACACGTCTGCTTCCCAGGCACAGAGAAGGTGCTAGCAAGGAATTCTCTGCCTGCCTTTCCCCAGTGCTCTGCAAGCTCTCCAGGACAACATAAAATCTGGGGCTCTGTGCTTTCTTTCCTTCTGAACAAGTGTTACTGTTTTCTGCACAAAAGCGATTCTTGCGAAGCAATGTGAACACTTCTGCTTCCCAGGCACAGAGAAGGTGCTAGCAGGGAATTCTCTGCCTGCCTTTCCCCAGTGCTCTGCAAGCTCTCCAGGACAACATAGAATCTGGGGCTCTGTGCTTTCTTTCGTTCTGAACAAGTGTTAGTGTTTTCTGCACAAAAGCGATTCTTGCGAAGCAATGTGAACACTTCTGCTTCCCAGGCACAGAGAAGGTGCTAGCAAGGAATTCTCTGCCTGCCTTTCCCCAGTGCTCTGCAAGCTCTCCAGGACTACATAAAATCTGGGGCTCTGTGCTTTCTTTCCTTCTGAACAAGTGTTACTGTTTTCTGCACAAAAGCGATTCTTGCGAAGCAATGTGAACACTTGTGCTTCCCAGGCACAGAGAAGGTGCTAGCAGGGAATTCTCTGCCTGCCTTTCCCCAGTGCTCTGCAAGCTCTCCAGGACATCATAGAATCTGGGGCTCTGTGCTTTCTTTCCTTCTGAACAAGTGTTACTGTTTTCTGCACAAAAGCGATTCTGCGAAGCAATGTGAACACTTCTGCTTCCCAGGCACAGAGAAGGTGCTAGCAGGGAATTCTCTGCCTGCCTTTCCCCAGTGCTCTGCAAGCTCTCCAGGACAACATAGAATCTGGGGCTCTGTGCTTTCTTTCCTTCTGAACAAGTGTTACTGTTTTCTGCACAAAAGCGATTTTGCGAAGCAATGTGAACAGGCACAGAGAAGGTGCCATCAGGGAATTCTCTGCCTGCCTTTCCCCAGTGCTCTGCAAGCTCTCCAGGACTACATAAAATCTGGGGCTCTGTGCTTTCTTTCCTTCTGAACAAGTGTTAGTGTTTTCTGCACAAAAGCGATTCTGCGAAGCAATGTGAACACTTCTGCTTCCCAGGCACAGAGAAGGTGCTAGCAGGGAATTCTCTGCCTGCCTTTCCCCAGTGCTCTGCAAGCTCTCCAGGACAACATAGAATCTGGGGCTCTGTGCTTTCTTTCCTTCTGAACAAGTGTTAGTGTTTTCTGCACAAAAGCGATTCTTGCAAAGCAATGTGAACACTTCTGCTTCCCAGGCACAGAGAAGGTGCTAGCAGGGAATTCTCTGCCTGCCTTTCCCCAGTGCTCTGCAAGCTGTCCAGGACAACATAGAATCTGGGGCTCTGTGCTTTCTTTCGTTCTGAACAACTGTTACTGTTTTCTGCACAAAAGCGATTCTGCGAAGCAATGTGAACACTTCTGCTTCCCAGGCACAGAGAAGGTGCTAGCAAGGAATTCTCTGCCTGCCTTTCCCCAGTGCTCTGCAAGCTCTCCAGGACAACATAAAATCTGGGGCTCTGTGCTTTCTTTCCTTCTGAACAAGTGTTAGTGTTTTCTGCACAAAAGCGATTCTGCGAAGCAATGTGAACACTTCTGCTTCCCAGGCACAGAGAAGGTGCTATCAGGGAATTCTCTGCCTGCCTTTCCCCAGTGCTCTGCAAGCTCTCCAGGACAACATAGAATCTGGGGCTCTGTGCTTTCTTTCCTTCTGAACAAGTGTTACTGTTTTCTGCACAAAAGCGATTCTGCGAAGCAATGTGAACACTTCTGCTTCCCAGGCACAGAGAAGGTGCTAGCAGGGAATTCTCTGCCTGCCTTTCCCCAGTGCTCTGCAAGCTCTCCAGGACAACATAGAATCTGGGGCTCTGTGCTTTCTTTCCTTCTGAACAAGTGTTAGTGTTTTCTGCACAAAAGCGATTCTTGCGAAGCAATGTGAACACTTCTGCTTCCCAGGCACAGAGAAGGTGCTAGCAGGGAATTCTCTGCCTGCCTTTCCCCAGTGCTCTGCAAGCTCTCCAGGACAACAGTGAATCTGGGGCTCAGTGCTTTCTTTCGTTCTGAACAAGTGTTACTGTTTTCTGCACAAAAGCGATTCTGCGAAGCAATGTGAACACTTCTGCTTCCCAGGCACAGAGAAGGTGCTAGCAGGGAATTCTCTGCCTGCCTTTCCCCAGTGCTCTGCAAGCTCTCCAGGACAACATAAAATCTGGGGCTCTGTGCTTTCTTTCCTTCTGAACAAGTGTTAGTGTTTTCTGCACAAAAGCGATTCTTGCGAAGCAATGTGAACACTTGTGCTTCCCAGGCACAGAGAAGGTGCTAGCAGGGAATTCTCTGCCTGCCTTTCCCCAGTGCTCTGCAAGCTCTCCAGGACAACATAGAATCTGGGGCTCTGTGCTTTCTTTCGTTCTGAACAAGTGTTACTGTTTTCTGCACAAAAGCGATTCTGCGAAGCAATGTGAACACTTCTGCTTCCCAGGCACAGAGAAGGTGCTATCAGGGAATTCTCTGCCTGCCTTTCCCCAGTGCTCTGCAAGCTCTCCAGGACAACATAAAATCTGGGGCTCTGTGCTTTCTTTCCTTCTGAACAATTGTTAGTGTTTTCTGCACAAAAGCGATTCTTGCGAAGCAATGTGAACACGTCTGCTTCCCAGGCACAGAGAAGGTGCTAGCAAGGAATTCTCTGCCTGCCTTTCCCCAGTGCTCTGCAAGCTCTCCAGGACAACATAAAATCTGGGGCTCTGTGCTTTCTTTCCTTCTGAACAAGTGTTACTATTTTCTGCACAAAAGCGATTCTTGCGAAGCAATGTGAACACTTCTGCTTCCCAGGCACAGAGAAGGTGCTAGCAGGGAATTCTCTGCCTGCCTTTCCCCAGTGCTCTGCAAGCTCTCCAGGACAACATAGAATCTGGGGCTCTGTGCTTTCTTTCCTTCTGAACAAGTGTTACTGTTTTCTGCACAAAAGCGATTCTGCGAAGCAATGTGAACAGGCACAGAGAAGGTGCTAGCAGGGAATTCTCTGCCTGCCTTTCCCCAGTGCTCTGCAAGCTCTCCAGGACAACATAGAATCTGGGGCTCAGTGCTTTCTTTCGTTCTGAACAAGTGTTACTGTTTTCTGCACAAAAGCGATTCTGCGAAGCAATGTGAACACTTCTGCTTCCCAGGCACAGAGAAGGTGATATCAGGGAATTCTCTGCCTGCCTTTCCCCAGTGCTCTGCAAGCTCTCCAGGACAACATAAAATCTGGGGCTCTGTGCTTTCTTTCCTTCTGAACAAGTGTTAGTGTTTTCTGCACAAAAGCGATTCTTGCGAAGCAATGTGAACACTTCTGCTTCCCAGGCACAGAGAAGGTGCTAGCAGGGAATTCTCTGCCTGCCTTTCCCCAGTGCTCTGCAAGCTCTCCAGGACAACATAAAATCTGGGGCTCTGTGCTTTCTTTCCTTCTGAACAAGTGTTAGTGTTTTCTGCACAAAAGCGATTCTGCGAAGCAATGTGAACACTTCTGCTTCCCAGGCACAGAGAAGGTGCTAGCAGGGAATTCTCTGCCTGCCTTTCCCCAGTGCTCTGCAAGCTCTCCAGGACAACATAGAATCTGGGGCTCTGTGCTTTCTTTCCTTCTGAACAAGTGTTACTGTTTTCTGCACAAAAGCGATTCTGCGAAGCAATGTGAACACTTCTGCTTCCCAGGCACAGAGAAGGTGCTAGCAGGGAATTCTCTGCCTGCCTTTCCCCAGTGCTCTGCAAGCTCTCCAGGACAACATAGAATCTGGGGCTCTGTGCTTTCTTTCCTTCTGAACAAGTGTTACTGTTTTCTGCACAAAAGCGATTTTGCGAAGCAATGTGAACAGGCACAGAGAAGGTGCCATCAGGGAATTCTCTGCCTGCCTTTCCCCAGTGCTCTGCAAGCTCTCCAGGACTACATAAAATCTGGGGCTCTGTGCTTTCTTTCCTTCTGAACAAGTGTTAGTGTTTTCTGCACAAAAGCGATTCTGCGAAGCAATGTGAACACTTCTGCTTCCCAGGCACAGAGAAGGTGCTAGCAGGGAATTCTCTGCCTGCCTTTCCCCAGTGCTCTGCAAGCTCTCCAGGACAACATAGAATCTGGGGCTCTGTGCTTTCTTTCCTTCTGAACAAGTGTTAGTGTTTTCTGCACAAAAGCGATTCTTGCGAAGCAATGTGAACACTTCTGCTTCCCAGGCACAGAGAAGGTGCTAGCAGGGAATTCTCTGCCTGCCTTTCCCCAGTGCTCTGCAAGCTGTCCAGGACAACATAGAATCTGGGGCTCTGTGCTTTCTTTCGTTCTGAACAACTGTTACTGTTTTCTGCACAAAAGCGATTCTGCGAAGCAATGTGAACACTTCTGCTTCCCAGGCACAGAGAAGGTGCTAGCAAGGAATTCTCTGCCTGCCTTTCCCCAGTGCTCTGCAAGCTCTCCAGGACAACATAAAATCTGGGGCTCTGTGCTTTCTTTCCTTCTGAACAAGTGTTAGTGTTTTCTGCACAAAAGCGATTCTGCGAAGCAATGTGAACACTTCTGCTTCCCAGGCACAGAGAAGGTGCTATCAGGGAATTCTCTGCCTGCCTTTCCCCAGTGCTCTGCAAGCTCTCCAGGACAACATAGAATCTGGGGCTCTGTGCTTTCTTTCCTTCTGAACAAGTGTTAGTGTTTTCTGCACAAAAGCGATTCTGCGAAGCAATGTGAACACTTCTGCTTCCCAGGCACAGAGAAGGTGCTAGCAGGGAATTCTCTGCCTGCCTTTCCCCAGTGCTCTGCAAGCTCTCCAGGACAACATAGAATCTGGGGCTCTGTGCTTTCTTTCCTTCTGAACAAGTGTTAGTGTTTTCTGCACAAAAGCGATTCTTGCGAAGCAATGTGAACACTTCTGCTTCCCAGGCACAGAGAAGGTGCTAGCAGGGAATTCTCTGCCTGCCTTTCCCCAGTGCTCTGCAAGCTCTCCAGGACAACAGTGAATCTGGGGCTCAGTGCTTTCTTTCGTTCTGAACAAGTGTTACTGTTTTCTGCACAAAAGCGATTCTGCGAAGCAATGTGAACACTTCTGCTTCCCAGGCACAGAGAAGGTGCTAGCAGGGAATTCTCTGCCTGCCTTTCCCCAGTGCTCTGCAAGCTCTCCAGGACAACATAAAATCTGGGGCTCTGTGCTTTCTTTCCTTCTGAACAAGTGTTAGTGTTTTCTGCACAAAAGCGATTCTTGCGAAGCAATGTGAACACTTGTGCTTCCCAGGCACAGAGAAGGTGCTAGCAGGGAATTCTCTGCCTGCCTTTCCCCAGTGCTCTGCAAGCTCTCCAGGACAACATAGAATCTGGGGCTCTGTGCTTTCTTTCGTTCTGAACAAGTGTTACTGTTTTCTGCACAAAAGCGATTCTGCGAAGCAATGTGAACACTTCTGCTTCCCAGGCACAGAGAAGGTGCTATCAGGGAATTCTCTGCCTGCCTTTCCCCAGTGCTCTGCAAGCTCTCCAGGACAACATAAAATCTGGGGCTCTGTGCTTTCTTTCCTTCTGAACAATTGTTAGTGTTTTCTGCACAAAAGCGATTCTTGCGAAGCAATGTGAACACGTCTGCTTCCCAGGCACAGAGAAGGTGCTAGCAAGGAATTCTCTGCCTGCCTTTCCCCAGTGCTCTGCAAGCTCTCCAGGACAACATAAAATCTGGGGCTCTGTGCTTTCTTTCCTTCTGAACAAGTGTTACTATTTTCTGCACAAAAGCGATTCTTGCGAAGCAATGTGAACACTTCTGCTTCCCAGGCACAGAGAAGGTGCTAGCAGGGAATTCTCTGCCTGCCTTTCCCCAGTGCTCTGCAAGCTCTCCAGGACAACATAGAATCTGGGGCTCTGTGCTTTCTTTCCTTCTGAACAAGTGTTACTGTTTTCTGCACAAAAGCGATTCTGCGAAGCAATGTGAACAGGCACAGAGAAGGTGCTAGCAGGGAATTCTCTGCCTGCCTTTCCCCAGTGCTCTGCAAGCTCTCCAGGACAACATAGAATCTGGGGCTCAGTGCTTTCTTTCGTTCTGAACAAGTGTTACTGTTTTCTGCACAAAAGCGATTCTGCGAAGCAATGTGAACACTTCTGCTTCCCAGGCACAGAGAAGGTGATATCAGGGAATTCTCTGCCTGCCTTTCCCCAGTGCTCTGCAAGCTCTCCAGGACAACATAAAATCTGGGGCTCTGTGCTTTCTTTCCTTCTGAACAAGTGTTAGTGTTTTCTGCACAAAAGCGATTCTTGCGAAGCAATGTGAACACTTCTGCTTCCCAGGCACAGAGAAGGTGCTAGCAGGGAATTCTCTGCCTGCCTTTCCCCAGTGCTCTGCAAGCTCTCCAGGACAACATAAAATCTGGGGCTCTGTGCTTTCTTTCCTTCTGAACAAGTGTTAGTGTTTTCTGCACAAAAGCGATTCTGCGAAGCAATGTGAACACTTCTGCTTCCCAGGCACAGAGAAGGTGCTAGCAGGGAATTCTCTGCCTGCCTTTCCCCAGTGCTCTGCAAGCTCTCCAGGACAACATAGAATCTGGGGCTCTGTGCTTTCTTTCCTTCTGAACAAGTGTTAGTGTTTTCTGCACAAAAGCGATTCTGCGAAGCAATGTGAACACTTCTGCTTCCCAGGCACAGAGAAGGTGATAGCAGGGAATTCTCTGCCTGCCTTTCCCCAGTGCTCTGCAAGCTCTCCAGGACAACATAGAATCTGGGGCTCTGTGCTTTCTTTCCTTCTGACCAAGTGTTAGTGTTTTCTGCACAAAAGCGATTCTTGCGAAGCAATGTGAACACTTCTGCTTCCCAGGCACAGAGAAGGTGCTAGCAGGGAATTCTCTGCCTGCCTTTCCCCAGTGCTCTACAAGCTCTCCAGGACAACATAAAATCTAGGGCTCTGTGCTTTCTTTCCTTCTGAACAAGTGTTACTGTTTTCTGCACAAAAGCGATTCTGCGAAGCAATGTGAACACTTCTGCTTCGCAGGCACAGAGAAGGTGCTAGCAGGGAATTCTCTGCCTGCCTTTCCCCAGTGCTCTGCAAGCTCTCCAGGACAACATAGAATCTGGGGCTCAGTGCTTTCTTTCGTTCTGAACAAGTGTTACTGTTTTCTGCACAAAAGCGATTCTGCGAAGCAATGTGAACAGGCACAGAGAAGGTGCTATCAGGGAATTCTCTGCCTGCCTTTCCCCAGTGCTCTGCAAGCTCTCCAGGACAACATAAAATCTGGGGCTCTGTGCTTTCTTTCCTTCTGAACAAGTGTTACTGTTTTCTGCACAAAAGCGATTCTGCGAAGCAATGTGAACACTTCTGCTTCCCAGTCACAGAGAAGGTGCTAGCAAGGAATTCTCTGCCTGCCTTTCCCCAGTGCTCTGCAAGCTCTCCAGGACTACATAAAATCTGGGGCTCTGTGCTTTCTTTCGTTCTGAACAAGTGTTACTGTTTTCTGCACAAAAGCGATTCTTGCGAAGCAATGTGAACACTTCTGCTTCCCAGGCACAGAGAAGGTGCTAGCAGGGAATTCTCTGCCTGCCTTTCCCCAGTGCTCTGCAAGCTCTCCAGGACAACATAGAATCTGGGGCTCTGTGCTTTCTTTCCTTCTGAACAAGTGTTACTGTTTTCTGCACAAATGCGATTCTGCGAAGCAATGTGAACACTTCTGCTTCCCAGGCACAGAGAAGGTGCTAGCAGGGAATTCTCTGCCTGCCTTTCCCCAGTGCTCTGCAAGCTCTCCAGGACAACATAAAATCTGGGGCTCTGTGCTTTCTTTCCTTCTGAACAAGTGTTACTGTTTTCTGCACAAAAGCGATTCTTGCGAAGCAATGTGAACACTTCTGCTTCCCAGGCACAGAGAAGGTGCTAGCAGGGAATTCTCTGCCTGCCTTTCCCCAGTGCTCTGCAAGCTCTCCAGGACAACATAAAATCTGGGGCTCTGTGCTTTCTTTCCTTCTGAACAAGTGTTAGTGTTTTCTGCACAAAAGCGATTCTTGCGAAGCAATGTGAACACTTCTGCTTCCCAGGCACAGAGAAGGTGCTAGCAAGGAATTCTCTGCCTGCCTTTCCCCAGTGCTCTGCAAGCTCTCCAGGACAACATAGAATCTGGGGCTCTGTGCTTTCTTTCCTTCTGAACAAGTGTTACTGTTTTCTGCACAAATGCGATTCTGCGAAGCATTGTGAACACTTCTGCTTCCCAGGCACAGAGAAGGTGCTAGCAGGGAATTCTCTGCCTGCCTTTCCCCAGTGCTCTGCAAGCTCTCCATGACAACATAGAATCTGGGGCTCAGTGCTTTCTTTCGTTCTGAACAAGTGTTAGTGTTTTCTGCACAAAAGCGATTCTTGCGAAGCAATGTGAACACTTCTGCTTCCCAGGCACAGAGAAGGTGCTATCAGGGAATTCTCTGCCTGCCTTTCCCCAGTGCTCTGCAAGCTCTCCAGGACAACATAGAATCTGGGGCTCTGTGCTTTCTTTCCTTCTGAACAAGTGTTAGTGTTTTCTGCACAAAAGCGATTCTTGCGAAGCAATGTGAACACTTCTGCTTCCCAGGCACAGAGAAGGTGCTAGCAAGGAATTCTCTGCCTGCCTTTCCCCAGTGCTCTGCAAGCTCTCCAGGACAACGTAGAATCTGGGGCTCTGTGCTTTCTTTCCTTCTGAACAAGTGTTACTGTTTTCTGCACAAAAGCGATTCTGCGAAGCAATGTGAACACTTCTGCTTCCCAGGCACAGAGAAGGTGCTAGCAAGGAATTCTCTGCCTGCCTTTCCCCAGTGCTCTGCAAGCTCTCCAGGACAACATAAAATCTGGGGCTCTGTGCTTTCTTTCCTTCTGAACAAGTGTTACTGTTTTCTGCACAAAAGCGATTCTTGCGAAGCAATGTGAACACTTCTGCTTCCCAGGCACAGAGAAGGTGCTAGCAGGGAATTCTCTGCCTGCCTTTCCCCAGTGCTCTGCAAGCTCTCCAGGACAACATAGAATCTGGGGCTCTGTGCTTTCTTTCCTTCTGAACAAGTGTTAGTGTTTTCTGCACAAAAGCGATTCTTGCGAAGCAATGTGAACACTTCTGCTTCCCAGGCACAGAGAAGGTGCTAGCAAGGAATTCTCTGCCTGCCTTTCCCCAGTGCTCTGCAAGCTCTCCAGGACTACATAAAATCTGGGGCTCTGTGCTTTCTTTCCTTCTGAACAAGTGTTACTGTTTTCTGCACAAAAGCGATTCTTGCGAAGCAATGTGAACACTTCTGCTTCCCAGGCACAGAGAAGGTGCTAGCAGGGAATTCTCTGCCTGCCTTTCCCCAGTGCTCTGCAAGCTCTCCAGGACAACATAGAATCTGGGGCTCTGTGCTTTCTTTCCTTCTGAACAAGTGTTACTGTTTTCTGCACAAAAGCGATTCTGCGAAGCAATGTGAACACTTCTGCTTCCCAGGCACAGAGAAGGTGCTAGCAGGGAATTCTCTGCCTGCCTTTCCCCAGTGCTCTGCAAGCTCTCCAGGACAACATAGAATCTGGGGCTCTGTGCTTTCTTTCCTTCTGAACAAGTGTTACTGTTTTCTGCACAAAAGCGATTTTGCGAAGCAATGTGAACAGGCACAGAGAAGGTGCCATCAGGGAATTCTCTGCCTGCCTTTCCCCAGTGCTCTGCAAGCTCTCCAGGACTACATAAAATCTGGGGCTCTGTGCTTTCTTTCCTTCTGAACAAGTGTTACTGTTTTCTGCACAAAAGCGATTCTGCGAAGCAATGTGAACACTTCTGCTTCCCAGGCACAGAGAAGGTGCTAGCAGGGAATTCTCTGCCTGCCTTTCCCCAGTGCTCTGCAAGCTCTCCAGGACAACATAGAATCTGGGGCTCTGTGCTTTCTTTCCTTCTGAACAAGTGTTAGTGTTTTCTGCACAAAAGCGATTCTTGCGAAGCAATGTGAACACTTCTGCTTCCCAGGCACAGAGAAGGTGCTAGCAGGGAATTCTCTGCCTGCCTTTCCCCAGTGCTCTGCAAGCTCTCCAGGACAACATAAAATCTGGGGCTCTGTGCTTTCTTTCCTTCTGAACAATTGTTAGTGTTTTCTGCACAAAAGCGATTCTTGCGAAGCAATGTGAACACGTCTGCTTCCCAGGCACAGAGAAGGTGCTAGCAAGGAATTCTCTGCCTGCCTTTCCCCAGTGCTCTGCAAGCTCTCCAGGACAACATAAAATCTGGGGCTCTGTGCTTTCTTTCCTTCTGAACAAGTGTTACTATTTTCTGCACAAAAGCGATTCTTGCGAAGCAATGTGAACACTTCTGCTTCCCAGGCACAGAGAAGGTGCTAGCAGGGAATTCTCTGCCTGCCTTTCCCCAGTGCTCTGCAAGCTCTCCAGGACAACATAGAATCTGGGGCTCTGTGCTTTCTTTCCTTCTGAACAAGTGTTACTGTTTTCTGCACAAAAGCGATTCTGCGAAGCAATGTGAACAGGCACAGAGAAGGTGCTAGCAGGGAATTCTCTGCCTGCCTTTCCCCAGTGCTCTGCAAGCTCTCCAGGACAACATAGAATCTGGGGCTCAGTGCTTTATTTCCTTCTGAACAAGTGTTACTGTTTTCTGCACAAAAGCGATTCTGCGAAGCAATGTGAACACTTCTGCTTCCCAGGCACAGAGAAGGTGATATCAGGGAATTCTCTGCCTGCCTTTCCCCAGTGCTCTGCAAGCTCTCCAGGACAACATAAAATCTGGGGCTCTGTGCTTTCTTTCCTTCTGAACAAGTGTTAGTGTTTTCTGCACAAAAGCGATTCTTGCGAAGCAATGTGAACACTTCTGCTTCCCAGGCACAGAGAAGGTGCTAGCAGGGAATTCTCTGCCTGCCTTTCCCCAGTGCTCTGCAAGCTCTCCAGGACAACATAAAATCTGGGGCTCTGTGCTTTCTTTCCTTCTGAACAAGTGTTAGTGTTTTCTGCACAAAAGCGATTCTGCGAAGCAATGTGAACACTTCTGCTTCCCAGGCACAGAGAAGGTGCTAGCAGGGAATTCTCTGCCTGCCTTTCCCCAGTGCTCTGCAAGCTCTCCAGGACAACATAGAATCTGGGGCTCTGTGCTTTCTTTCCTTCTGAACAAGTGTTAGTGTTTTCTGCACAAAAGCGATTCTGCGAAGCAATGTGAACACTTCTGCTTCCCAGGCACAGAGAAGGTGATAGCAGGGAATTCTCTGCCTGCCTTTCCCCAGTGCTCTGCAAGCTCTCCAGGACAACATAGAATCTGGGGCTCTGTGCTTTCTTTCCTTCTGACCAAGTGTTACTGTTTTCTGCACAAAAGCGATTCTGCGAAGCAATGTGAACACTTCTGCTTCCCAGGCACAGAGAAGGTGATATCAGGGAATTCTCTGCCTGCCTTTCCCCAGTGCTCTGCAAGCTCTCCAGGACAACATAAAATCTGGGGCTCTGTGCTTTCTTTCCTTCTGAACAAGTGTTAGTGTTTTCTGCACAAAAGCGATTCTTGCGAAGCAATGTGAACACTTCTGCTTCCCAGGCACAGAGAAGGTGCTAGCAGGGAATTCTCTGCCTGCCTTTCCCCAGTGCTCTGCAAGCTCTCCAGGACAACATAAAATCTGGGGCTCTGTGCTTTCTTTCCTTCTGAACAAGTGTTAGTGTTTTCTGCACAAAAGCGATTCTGCGAAGCAATGTGAACACTTCTGCTTCCCAGGCACAGAGAAGGTGCTAGCAGGGAATTCTCTGCCTGCCTTTCCCCAGTGCTCTGCAAGCTCTCCAGGACAACATAGAATCTGGGGCTCTGTGCTTTCTTTCCTTCTGAACAAGTGTTAGTGTTTTCTGCACAAAAGCGATTCTGCGAAGCAATGTGAACACTTCTGCTTCCCAGGCACAGAGAAGGTGATAGCAGGGAATTCTCTGCCTGCCTTTCCCCAGTGCTCTGCAAGCTCTCCAGGACAACATAGAATCTGGGGCTCTGTGCTTTCTTTCCTTCTGACCAAGTGTTAGTGTTTTCTGCACAAAAGCGATTCTTGCGAAGCAATGTGAACACTTCTGCTTCCCAGGCACAGAGAAGGTGCTAGCAGGGAATTCTCTGCCTGCCTTTCCCCAGTGCTCTACAAGCTCTCCAGGACAACATAAAATCTAGGGCTCTGTGCTTTCTTTCCTTCTGAACAAGTGTTACTGTTTTCTGCACAAAAGCGATTCTGCGAAGCAATGTGAACACTTCTGCTTCGCAGGCACAGAGAAGGTGCTAGCAGGGAATTCTCTGCCTGCCTTTCCCCAGTGCTCTGCAAGCTCTCCAGGACAACATAGAATCTGGGGCTCAGTGCTTTCTTTCGTTCTGAACAAGTGTTACTGTTTTCTGCACAAAAGCGATTCTGCGAAGCAATGTGAACAGGCACAGAGAAGGTGCTATCAGGGAATTCTCTGCCTGCCTTTCCCCAGTGCTCTGCAAGCTCTCCAGGACAACATAAAATCTGGGGCTCTGTGCTTTCTTTCCTTCTGAACAAGTGTTACTGTTTTCTGCACAAAAGCGATTCTGCGAAGCAATGTGAACACTTCTGCTTCCCAGTCACAGAGAAGGTGCTAGCAAGGAATTCTCTGCCTGCCTTTCCCCAGTGCTCTGCAAGCTCTCCAGGACTACATAAAATCTGGGGCTCTGTGCTTTCTTTCGTTCTGAACAAGTGTTACTGTTTTCTGCACAAAAGCGATTCTTGCGAAGCAATGTGAACACTTCTGCTTCCCAGGCACAGAGAAGGTGCTAGCAGGGAATTCTCTGCCTGCCTTTCCCCAGTGCTCTGCAAGCTCTCCAGGACAACAGTGAATCTGGGGCTCTGTGCTTTCTTTCCTTCTGAACAAGTGTTACTGTTTTCTGCACAAAAGCGATTCTGCGAAGCAATGTGAACACTTCTGCTTCCCAGGCACAGAGAAGGTGCTAGCAGGGAATTCTCTGCCTGCCTTTCCCCAGTGCTCTGCAAGCTCTCCAGGACAACATAAAATCTGGGGCTCTGTGCTTTCTTTCCTTCTGAACAAGTGTTACTGTTTTCTGCACAAAAGCGATTCTTGCGAAGCAATGTGAACACTTCTGCTTCCCAGGCACAGAGAAGGTGCTAGCAGGGAATTCTCTGCCTGCCTTTCCCCAGTGCTCTGCAAGCTCTCCAGGACAACATAAAATCTGGGGCTCTGTGCTTTCTTTCCTTCTGAACAAGTGTTAGTGTTTTCTGCACAAAAGCGATTCTTGCGAAGCAATGTGAACACTTCTGCTTCCCAGGCACAGAGAAGGTGCTAGCAAGGAATTCTCTGCCTGCCTTTCCCCAGTGCTCTGCAAGCTCTCCAGGACAACATAGAATCTGGGGCTCTGTGCTTTCTTTCCTTCTGAACAAGTGTTACTGTTTTCTGCACAAATGCGATTCTGCGAAGCATTGTGAACACTTCTGCTTCCCAGGCACAGAGAAGGTGCTAGCAGGGAACTCTCTGCCTGCCTTTCCCCAGTGCTCTGCAAGCTCTCCATGACAACATAGAATCTGGGGCTCAGTGCTTTCTTTCGTTCTGAACAAGTGTTAGTGTTTTCTGCACAAAAGCGATTCTTGCGAAGCAATGTGAACACTTCTGCTTCCCAGGCACAGAGAAGGTGCTATCAGGGAATTCTCTGCCTGCCTTTCCCCAGTGCTCTGCAAGCTCTCCAGGACAACATAGAATCTGGGGCTCTGTGCTTTCTTTCCTTCTGAACAAGTGTTAGTGTTTTCTGCACAAAAGCGATTCTTGCGAAGCAATGTGAACACTTCTGCTTCCCAGGCACAGAGAAGGTGCTAGCAAGGAATTCTCTGCCTGCCTTTCCCCAGTGCTCTGCAAGCTCTCCAGGACAACGTAGAATCTGGGGCTCTGTGCTTTCTTTCCTTCTGAACAAGTGTTAGTGTTTTCTGCACAAAAGCGATTCTGCGAAGCAATGTGAACACGTCTGCTTCCCAGGCACAGAGAAGGTGCTAGCAAGGAATTCTCTGCCTGCCTTTCCCCAGTGCTCTGCAAGCTCTCCAGGACAACATAAAATCTGGGGCTCTGTGCTTTCTTTCCTTCTGAACAACTGTTACTGTTTTCTGCACAAAAGCGATTCTTGCGAAGCAATGTGAACACTTCTGCTTCCCAGGCACAGAGAAGGTGCTAGCAGGGAATTCTCTGCCTGCCTTTCCCCAGTGCTCTGCAAGCTCTCCAGGACAACATAGAACCTGGGGCTCTGTGCTTTCTTTCCTTCTGAACAAGTGTTAGTGTTTTCTGCACAAAAGCGATTCTTGCGAAGCAATGTGAACACTTCTGCTTCCCAGGCACAGAGAAGGTGCTAGCAAGGAATTCTCTGCCTGCCTTTCCCCAGTGCTCTGCAAGCTCTCCAGGACTACATAAAATCTGGGGCTCTGTGCTTTCTTTCCTTCTGAACAAGTGTTACTGTTTTCTGCACAAAAGCGATTCTTGCGAAGCAATGTGAACACTTCTGCTTCCCAGGCACAGAGAAGGTGCTAGCAGGGAATTCTCTGCCTGCCTTTCCCCAGTGCTCTGCAAGCTCTCCAGGACAACATAGAATCTGGGGCTCTGTGCTTTCTTTCCTTCTGAACAAGTGTTACTGTTTTCTGCACAAAAGCGATTCTGCGAAGCAATGTGAACACTTCTGCTTCCCAGGCACAGAGAAGGTGCTAGCAGGGAATTCTCTGCCTGCCTTTCCCCAGTGCTCTGCAAGCTCTCCAGGACAACATAGAATCTGGGGCTCTGTGCTTTCTTTCCTTCTGAACAAGTGTTACTGTTTTCTGCACAAAAGCGATTCTGCGAAGCAATGTGAACAGGCACAGAGAAGGTGCCATCAGGGAATTCTCTGCCTGCCTTTCCCCAGTGCTCTGCAAGCTCTCCAGGACTACATAAAATCTGGGGCTCTGTGCTTTCTTTCCTTCTGAACAAGTGTTAGTGTTTTCTGCACAAAAGCGATTCTGCGAAGCAATGTGAACACTTCTGCTTCCCAGGCACAGAGAAGGTGCTAGCAGGGAATTCTCTGCCTGCCTTTCCCCAGTGCTCTGCAAGCTCTCCAGGACAACATAGAATCTGGGGCTCTGTGCTTTCTTTCCTTCTGAACAAGTGTTAGTGTTTTCTGCACAAAAGCGATTCTTGCGAAGCAATGTGAACACTTCTGCTTCCCAGGCACAGAGAAGGTGCTAGCAGGGAATTCTCTGCCTGCCTTTCCCCAGTGCTCTGCAAGCTCTCCAGGACAACATAAAATCTGGGGCTCTGTGCTTTCTTTCCTTCTGAACAATTGTTAGTGTTTTCTGCACAAAAGCGATTCTTGCGAAGCAATGTGAACACGTCTGCTTCCCAGGCACAGAGAAGGTGCTAGCAAGGAATTCTCTGCCTGCCTTTCCCCAGTGCTCTGCAAGCTCTCCAGGACAACATAAAATCTGGGGCTCTGTGCTTTCTTTCCTTCTGAACAACTGTTACTATTTTCTGCACAAAAGCGATTCTTGCGAAGCAATGTGAACACTTCTGCTTCCCAGGCACAGAGAAGGTGCTAGCAGGGAATTCTCTGCCTGCCTTTCCCCAGTGCTGTGCAAGCTCTCCAGGACAACATAGAATCTGGGGCTCTGTGCTTTCTTTCGTTCTGAACAAGTGTTACTGTTTTCTGCACAAAAGCGATTCTGCGAAGCAATGTGAACAGGCACAGAGAAGGTGCTAGCAGGGAATTCTCTGCCTGCCTTTCCCCAGTGCTCTGCAAGCTCTCCAGGACAACATAGAATCTGGGGCTCAGTGCTTTCTTTCGTTCTGAACAAGTGTTACTGTTTTCTGCACAAAAGCGATTCTGCGAAGCAATGTGAACACTTCTGCTTCCCAGGCACAGAGAAGGTGATATCAGGGAATTCTCTGCCTGCCTTTCCCCAGTGCTCTGCAAGCTCTCCAGGACAACATAAAATCTGGGGCTCTGTGCTTTCTTTCCTTCTGAACAAGTGTTAGTGTTTTCTGCACAAAAGCGAATCTTGCGAAGCAATGTGAACACTTCTGCTTCCCAGGCACAGAGAAGGTGCTAGCAGGGAATTCTCTGCCTGCCTTTCCCCAGTGCTCTGCAAGCTCTCCAGGACAACATAAAATCTGGGGCTCTGTGCTTTCTTTCCTTCTGAACAAGTGTTAGTGTTTTCTGCACAAAAGCGATTCTGCGAAGCAATGTGAACACTTCTGCTTCCCAGGCACAGAGAAGGTGCTAGCAGGGAATTCTCTGCCTGCCTTTCCCCAGTGCTCTGCAAGCTCTCCAGGACAACATAGAATCTGGGGCTCTGTGCTTTCTTTCCTTCTGAACAAGTGTTAGTGTTTTCTGCACAAAAGCGATTCTGCGAAGCAATGTGAACACTTCTGCTTCCCAGGCACAGAGAAGGTGCTAGCAGGGAATTCTCTGCCTGCCTTTCCCCAGTGCTCTGCAAGCTCTCCAGGACAACATAGAATCTGGGGCTCTGTGCTTTCTTTCCTTCTGACCAAGTGTTAGTGTTTTCTGCACAAAAGCGATTCTTGCGAAGCAATGTGAACACTTCTGCTTCCCAGGCACAGAGAAGGTGCTAGCAGGGAATTCTCTGCCTGCCTTTCCCCAGTGCTCTACAAGCTCTCCAGGACAACATAAAATCTAGGGCTCTGTGCTTTCTTTCCTTCTGAACAAGTGTTACTGTTTTCTGCACAAAAGCGATTCTGCGAAGCAATGTGAACACTTCTGCTTCGCAGGCACAGAGAAGGTGCTAGCAGGGAATTCTCTGCCTGCCTTTCCCCAGTGCTCTGCAAGCTCTCCAGGACAACATAGAATCTGGGGCTCAGTGCTTTCTTTCGTTCTGAACAAGTGTTACTGTTTTCTGCACAAAAGCGATTCTGCGAAGCAATGTGAACAGGCACAGAGAAGGTGCTATCAGGGAATTCTCTGCCTGCCTTTCCCCAGTGCTCTGCAAGCTCTCCAGGACAACATAAAATCTGGGGCTCTGTGCTTTCTTTCCTTCTGAACAAGTGTTACTGTTTTCTGCACAAAAGCGATTCTGCGAAGCAATGTGAACACTTCTGCTTCCCAGTCACAGAGAAGGTGCTAGCAAGGAATTCTCTGCCTGCCTTTCCCCAGTGCTCTGCAAGCTCTCCAGGACTACATAAAATCTGGGGCTCTGTGCTTTCTTTCGTTCTGAACAAGTGTTACTGTTTTCTGCACAAAAGCGATTCTTGCGAAGCAATGTGAACACTTCTGCTTCCCAGGCACAGAGAAGGTGCTAGCAGGGAATTCTCTGCCTGCCTTTCCCCAGTGCTCTGCAAGCTCTCCAGGACAACAGTGAATCTGGGGCTCTGTGCTTTCTTTCCTTCTGAACAAGTGTTACTGTTTTCTGCACAAAAGCGATTCTTGCGAAGCAATGTGAACACTTCTGCTTCCCAGGCACAGAGAAGGTGCTAGCAGGGAATTCTCTGCCTGCCTTTCCCCAGTGCTCTGCAAGCTCTCCAGGACAACATAGAATCTGGGGCTCTGTGCTTTCTTTCCTTCTGAACAAGTGTTACTGTTTTCTGCACAAAAGCGATTCTTGCGAAGCAATGTGAACACTTCTGCTTCCCAGGCACAGAGAAGGTGCTAGCAGGGAATTCTCTGCCTGCCTTTCCCCAGTGCTCTGCAAGCTCTCCAGGACAACATAAAATCTGGGGCTCTGTGCTTTCTTTCCTTCTGAACAAGTGTTAGTGTTTTCTGCACAAAAGCGATTCTTGCGAAGCAATGTGAACACTTCTGCTTCCCAGGCACAGAGAAGGTGCTAGCAAGGAATTCTCTGCCTGCCTTTCCCCAGTGCTCTGCAAGCTCTCCAGGACAACATAGAATCTGGGGCTCTGTGCTTTCTTTCCTTCTGAACAAGTGTTACTGTTTTCTGCACAAATGCGATTCTGCGAAGCATTGTGAACACTTCTGCTTCACAGGCACAGAGAAGGTGCTAGCAGGGAATTCTCTGCCTGCCTTTCCCCAGTGCTCTGCAAGCTCTCCATGACAACATAGAATCTGGGGCTCAGTGCTTTCTTTCGTTCTGAACAAGTGTTAGTGTTTTCTGCACAAAAGCGATTCTTGCGAAGCAATGTGAACACTTCTGCTTCCCAGGCACAGAGAAGGTGCTATCAGGGAATTCTCTGCCTGCCTTTCCCCAGTGCTCTGCAAGCTCTCCAGGACAACATAGAATCTGGGGCTCTGTGCTTTCTTTCCTTCTGAACAAGTGTTAGTGTTTTCTGCACAAAAGCGATTCTGCGAAGCAATGTGAACACTTCTGCTTCCCAGGCACAGAGAAGGTGCTAGCAAGGAATTCTCTGCCTGCCTTTCCCCAGTGCTCTGCAAGCTCTCCAGGACAACGTAGAATCTGGGGCTCTGTGCTTTCTTTCCTTCTGAACAAGTGTTACTGTTTTCTGCACAAAAGCGATTCTGCGAAGCAATGTGAACACGTCTGCTTCCCAGGCACAGAGAAGGTGCTAGCAAGGAATTCTCTGCCTGCCTTTCCCCAGTGCTCTGCAAGCTCTCCAGGACAACATAAAATCTGGGGCTCTGTGCTTTCTTTCCTTCTGAACAACTGTTACTGTTTTCTGCACAAAAGCGATTCTTGCGAAGCAATGTGAACACTTCTGCTTCCCAGGCACAGAGAAGGTGCTAGCAGGGAATTCTCTGCCTGCCTTTCCCCAGTGCTCTGCAAGCTCTCCAGGACAACATAGAATCTGGGGCTCTGTGCTTTCTTTCGTTCTGAACAAGTGTTAGTGTTTTCTGCACAAAAGCGATTCTTGCGAAGCAATGTGAACACTTCTGCTTCCCAGGCACAGAGAAGGTGCTAGCAAGGAATTCTCTGCCTGCCTTTCCCCAGTGCTCTGCAAGCTCTCCAGGACTACATAAAATCTGGGGCTCTGTGCTTTCTTTCCTTCTGAACAAGTGTTACTGTTTTCTGCACAAAAGCGATTCTTGCGAAGCAATGTGAACACTTCTGCTTCCCAGGCACAGAGAAGGTGCTAGCAGGGAATTCTCTGCCTGCCTTTCCCCAGTGCTCTGCAAGCTCTCCAGGACAACATAGAATCTGGGGCTCTGTGCTTTCTTTCCTTCTGAACAAGTGTTACTGTTTTCTGCACAAAAGCGATTCTGCGAAGCAATGTGAACACTTCTGCTTCCCAGGCACAGAGAAGGTGCTAGCAGGGAATTCTCTGCCTGCCTTTCCCCAGTGCTCTGCAAGCTCTCCAGGACAACATAGAATCTGGGGCTCTGTGCTTTCTTTCCTTCTGAACAAGTGTTACTGTTTTCTGCACAAAAGCGATTTTGCGAAGCAATGTGAACAGGCACAGAGAAGGTGCCATCAGGGAATTCTCTGCCTGCCTTTCCCCAGTGCTCTGCAAGCTCTCCAGGACTACATAAAATCTGGGGCTCTGTGCTTTCTTTCCTTCTGAACAAGTGTTAGTGTTTTCTGCACAAAAGCGATTCTGCGAAGCAATGTGAACACTTCTGCTTCCCAGGCACAGAGAAGGTGCTAGCAGGGAATTCTCTGCCTGCCTTTCCCCAGTGCTCTGCAAGCTCTCCAGGACAACATAAAATCTGGGGCTCTGTGCTTTCTTTCCTTCTGAACAAGTGTTAGTGTTTTCTGCACAAAAGCGATTCTTGCGAAGCAATGTGAACACTTCTGCTTCCCAGGCACAGAGAAGGTGCTAGCAAGGAATTCTCTGCCTGCCTTTCCCCAGTGCTCTGCAAGCTCTCCAGGACAACATAGAATCTGGGGCTCTGTGCTTTCTTTCCTTCTGAACAAGTGTTACTGTTTTCTGCACAAATGCGATTCTGCGAAGCATTGTGAACACTTCTGCTTCACAGGCACAGAGAAGGTGCTAGCAGGGAATTCTCTGCCTGCCTTTCCCCAGTGCTCTGCAAGCTCTCCATGACAACATAGAATCTGGGGCTCAGTGCTTTCTTTCGTTCTGAACAAGTGTTAGTGTTTTCTGCACAAAAGCGATTCTTGCGAAGCAATGTGAACACTTCTGCTTCCCAGGCACAGAGAAGGTGCTATCAGGGAATTCTCTGCCTGCCTTTCCCCAGTGCTCTGCAAGCTCTCCAGGACAACATAGAATCTGGGGCTCTGTGCTTTCTTTCCTTCTGAACAAGTGTTAGTGTTTTCTGCACAAAAGCGATTCTGCGAAGCAATGTGAACACTTCTGCTTCCCAGGCACAGAGAAGGTGCTAGCAAGGAATTCTCTGCCTGCCTTTCCCCAGTGCTCTGCAAGCTCTCCAGGACAACGTAGAATCTGGGGCTCTGTGCTTTCTTTCCTTCTGAACAAGTGTTACTGTTTTCTGCACAAAAGCGATTCTGCGAAGCAATGTGAACACGTCTGCTTCCCAGGCACAGAGAAGGTGCTAGCAAGGAATTCTCTGCCTGCCTTTCCCCAGTGCTCTGCAAGCTCTCCAGGACAACATAAAATCTGGGGCTCTGTGCTTTCTTTCCTTCTGAACAACTGTTACTATTTTCTGCACAAAAGCGATTCTTGCGAAGCAATGTGAACACTTCTGCTTCCCAGGCACAGAGAAGGTGCTAGCAGGGAATTCTCTGCCTGCCTTTCCCCAGTGCTCTGCAAGCTCTCCAGGACAACATAGAATCTGGGGCTCTGTGCTTTCTTTCGTTCTGAACAAGTGTTAGTGTTTTCTGCACAAAAGCGATTCTTGCGAAGCAATGTGAACACTTCTGCTTCCCAGGCACAGAGAAGGTGCTAGCAAGGAATTCTCTGCCTGCCTTTCCCCAGTGCTCTGCAAGCTCTCCAGGACTACATAAAATCTGGGGCTCTGTGCTTTCTTTCCTTCTGAACAAGTGTTACTGTTTTCTGCACAAAAGCGATTCTTGCGAAGCAATGTGAACACTTCTGCTTCCCAGGCACAGAGAAGGTGCTAGCAGGGAATTCTCTGCCTGCCTTTCCCCAGTGCTCTGCAAGCTCTCCAGGACAACATAGAATCTGGGGCTCTGTGCTTTCTTTCGTTCTGAACAAGTGTTACTGTTTTCTGCACAAAAGCGATTCTGCGAAGCAATGTGAACACTTCTGCTTCCCAGGCACAGAGAAGGTGCTAGCAGGGAATTCTCTGCCTGCCTTTCCCCAGTGCTCTGCAAGCTCTCCAGGACAACATAGAATCTGGGGCTCTGTGCTTTCTTTCCTTCTGAACAAGTGTTACTGTTTTCTGCACAAAAGCGATTTTGCGAAGCAATGTGAACAGGCACAGAGAAGGTGCCATCAGGGAATTCTCTGCCTGCCTTTCCCCAGTGCTCTGCAAGCTCTCCAGGACTACATAAAATCTGGGGCTCTGTGCTTTCTTTCCTTCTGAACAAGTGTTAGTGTTTTCTGCACAAAAGCGATTCTGCGAAGCAATGTGAACACTTCTGCTTCCCAGGCACAGAGAAGGTGCTAGCAGGGAATTCTCTGCCTGCCTTTCCCCAGTGCTCTGCAAGCTCTCCAGGACAACATAGAATCTGGGGCTCTGTGCTTTCTTTCCTTCTGAACAAGTGTTAGTGTTTTCTGCACAAAAGCGATTCTGCGAAGCAATGTGAACACTTCTGCTTCGCAGGCACAGAGAAGGTGCTAGCAGGGAATTCTCTGCCTGCCTTTCCCCAGTGCTCTGCAAGCTCTCCAGGACAACATAGAATCTGGGGCTCTGTGCTTTCTTTCCTTCTGAACAAGTGTTAGTGTTTTCTGCACAAAAGCGATTCTGCGAAGCAATGTGAACACTTCTGCTTCCCAGGCACAGAGAAGGTGCTATCAGGGAATTCTCTGCCTGCCTTTCCCCAGTGCTCTGCAAGCTCTCCAGGACAACATAGAATCTGGGGCTCTGTGCTTTCTTTCCTTCTGAACAAGTGTTAGTGTTTCCTGCACAAAAGCGATTCTTGCGAAGCAATGTGAACACTTCTGCTTCCCAGGCACAGAGAAGGTGCTAGCAGGGAATTCTCTGCCTGCCTTTCCCCAGTGCTCTACAAGCTCTCCAGGACAACAGTGAATCTGGGGCTCAGTGCTTTCTTTCGTTCTGAACAAGTGTTACTGTTTTCTGCACAAAAGCGATTCTGCGAAGCAATGTGAACACTTCTGCTTCCCAGGCACAGAGAAGGTGCTAGCAGGGAATTCTCTGCCTGCCTTTCCCCAGTGCTCTGCAAGCTCTCCAGGACAACATAAAATCTGGGGCTCTGTGCTTTCTTTCCTTCTGAACAAGTGTTAGTGTTTTCTGCACAAAAGCGATTCTTGCGAAGCAATGTGAACACTTCTGCTTCCCAGGCACAGAGAAGGTGCTAGCAGGGAATTCTCTGCCTGCCTTTCCCCAGTGCTCTGCAAGCTCTCCAGGACAACATAGAATCTGGGGCTCTGTGCTTTCTTTCGTTCTGAACAAGTGTTACTGTTTTCTGCACAAAAGCGATTCTGCGAAGCAATGTGAACACTTCTGCTTCCCAGGCACAGAGAAGGTGCTATCAGGGAATTCTCTGCCTGCCTTTCCCCAGTGCTCTGCAAGCTCTCCAGGACAACATAAAATCTGGGGCTCTGTGCTTTCTTTCCTTCTGAACAAGTGTTAGTGTTTTCTGCACAAAAGCGATTCTTGCGAAGCAATGTGAACACGTCTGCTTCCCAGGCACAGAGAAGGTGCTAGCAAGGAATTCTCTGCCTGCCTTTCCCCAGTGCTCTGCAAGCTCTCCAGGACAACATAAAATCTGGGGCTCTGTGCTTTCTTTCCTTCTGAACAAGTGTTAGTGTTTTCTGCACAAAAGCGATTCTTGCGAAGCAATGTGAACACTTCTGCTTCCCAGGCACAGAGAAGGTGCTAGCAGGGAATTCTCTGCCTGCCTTTCCCCAGTGCTCTGCAAGCTCTCCAGGACAACATAGAATCTGGGGCTCTGTGCTTTCTTTCCTTCTGAACAAGTGTTACTGTTTTCTGCACAAAAGCGATTCTGCGAAGCAATGTGAACAGGCACAGAGAAGGTGCTAGCAGGGAATTCTCTGCCTGCCTTTCCCCAGTGCTCTGCAAGCTCTCCAGGACAACATAGAATCTGGGGCTCAGTGCTTTCTTTCGTTCTGAACAAGTGTTACTGTTTTCTGCACAAAAGCGATTCTGCGAAGCAATGTGAACACTTCTGCTTCCCAGGCACAGAGAAGGTGCTAGCAGGGAATTCTCTGCCTGCCTTTCCCCAGTGCTCTGCAAGCTCTCCAGGACAACATAAAATCTGGGGCTCTGTGCTTTCTTTCCTTCTGAACAAGTGTTAGTGTTTTCTGCACAAAAGCGATTCTGCGAAGCAATGTGAACACTTCTGCTTCCCAGGCACAGAGAAGGTGCTAGCAGGGAATTCTCTGCCTGCCTTTCCCCAGTGCTCTGCAAGCTCTCCAGGACAACATAGAATCTGGGGCTCTGTGCTTTCTTTCCTTCTGAACAAGTGTTACTGTTTTCTGCACAAAAGCGATTCTGCGAAGCAATGTGAACACTTCTGCTTCCCAGGCACAGAGAAGGTGCTAGCAGGGAATTCTCTGCCTGCCTTTCCCCAGTGCTCTGCAAGCTCTCCAGGACAACATAGAATCTGGGGCTCTGTGCTTTCTTTCCTTCTGAACAAGTGTTAGTGTTTTCTGCACAAAAGCGATTCTTGCGAAGCAATGTGAACACTTCTGCTTCCCAGGCACAGAGAAGGTGCTAGCAGGGAATTCTCTGCCTGCCTTTCCCCAGTGCTCTACAAGCTCTCCAGGACAACATAAAATCTAGGGCTCTGTGCTTTCTTTCCTTCTGAACAAGTGTTACTGTTTTCTGCACAAAAGCGATTCTGCGAAGCAATGTGAATACTTCTGCTTCGCAGGCACAGAGAAGGTGCTAGCAGGGAATTCTCTGCCTGCCTTTCCCCAGTGCTCTGCAAGCTCTCCAGGACAACATAGAATCTGGGGCTCAGTGCTTTCTTTCGTTCTGAACAAGTGTTACTGTTTTCTGCACAAAAGCGATTCTGCGAAGCAATGTGAACAGGCACAGAGAAGGTGCTAGCAGGGAATTCTCTGCCTGCCTTTCCCCAGTGCTCTGCAAGCTCTCCAGGACAACATAAAATCTGGGGCTCTGTGCTTTCTTTCCTTCTGAACAAGTGTTACTGTTTTCTGCACAAAAGCGATTCTGCGAAGCAATGTGAACACTTCTGCTTCCCAGGCACAGAGAAGGTGCTAGCAAGGAATTCTCTGCCTGCCTTTCCCCAGTGCTCTGCAAGCTCTCCAGGACAACATAGAATCTGGGGCTCTGTGCTTTCTTTCCTTCTGAACAAGTGTTAGTGTTTTCTGCACAAAAGCGTTTCTTGCGAAGCAATGTGAACACTTCTGCTTCCCAGGCACAGAGAAGGTGCTAGCAAGGAATTCTCTGCCTGCCTTTCCCCAGTGCTCTGCAAGCTCTCCAGGACAACATAAAATCTGGGGCTCTGTGCTTTCTTTCGTTCTGAACAAGTGTTACTGTTTTCTGCACAAAAGCGATTCTTGCGAAGCAATGTGAACACTTCTGCTTCCCAGGCACAGAGAAGGTGCTAGCAGGGAATTCTCTGCCTGCCTTTCCCCAGTGCTCTGCAAGCTCTCCAGGACAACATAAAATCTGGGGCTCTGTGCTTTCTTTCCTTCTGAACAAGTGTTACTGTTTTCTGCACAAAAGCGATTCTGCGAAGCAATGTGAACACTTCTGCTTCCCAGGCACAGAGAAGGTGCTAGCAGGGAATTCTCTGCCTGCCTTTCCCCAGTGCTCTGCAAGCTCTCCAGGACAACATAAAATCTGGGGCTCTGTGCTTTCTTTCCTTCTGAACAAGTGTTACTGTTTTCTGCACAAAAGCGATTCTTGCGAAGCGATGTGAACACTTCTGCTTCCCAGGCACAGAGAAGGTGCTAGCAGGGAATTCTCTGCCTGCCTTTCCCCAGTGCTCTGCAAGCTCTCCAGGACAACATAAAATCTGGGGCTCTGTGCTTTCTTTCCTTCTGAACAAGTGTTACTGTGTTCTGCACAAAAGCGATTCTTGCGAAGCAATGTGAACACTTCTGCTTCCCAGGCACAGAGAAGGTGCTAGCAAGGAATTCTCTGCCTGCCTTTCCCCAGTGCTCTGCAAGCTCTCCAGGACAACATAAAATCTGGGGCTCTGTGCTTTCTTTCGTTCTGAACAAGTGTTAGTGTTTTCTGCACAAAAGCGATTCTTGCGAAGCAATGTGAACACTTCTGCTTCCCAGGCACAGAGAAGGTGCTAGCAGGGAATTCTCTGCCTGCCTTTCCCCAGTGCTGTGCAAGCTCTCCAGGACAACATAGAATCTGGGGCTCTGTGCTTTCTTTCCTTCTGAACAAGTGTTACTGTTTTCTGCACAAAAGCGATTCTGCGAAGCAATGTGAACAGGCACAGAGAAGGTGCTATCAGGGAATTCTCTGCCTGCCTTTCCCCAGTGCTCTGCAAGCTCTCCAGGACAACATAGAATCTGGGGCTCTGTGCTTTCTTTCCTTCTGAACAAGTGTTACTGTTTTCTGCACAAAAGCGATTCTGCGAAGCAATGTGAACACTTCTGCTTCCCAGGCACAGAGAAGGTGCTAGCAAGGAATTCTCTGCCTGCCTTTCCCCAGTGCTCTGCAAGCTCTGCAGGACAACATAAAATCTGGGGCTCTGTGCTTTCTTTCCTTCTGAACAAGTGTTAGTGTTTTCTGCACAAAAGCGATTCTGCGAAGCAATGTGAACACTTCTGCTTCCCAGGCACAGAGAAGGTGCTAGCAGGGAATTCTCTGCCTGCCTTTCCCCAGTGCTCTGCAAGCTCTCCAGGACAACATAGAATCTGGGGCTCTGTGCTTTCTTTCCTTCTGAACAAGTGTTACTGTTTTCTGCACAAAAGCGATTCTTGCGAAGCAATGTGAACACTTCTGCTTCCCAGGCACAGAGAAGGTGCTATCAGGGAATTCTCTGCCTGCCTTTCCCCAGTGCTCTGCAAGCTCTCCAGGACAACATAAAATCTGGGGCTCTGTGCTTTCTTTCCTTCTGAACAAGTGTTACTGTTTTCTGCACAAAAGCGATTCTTGCGAAGCAATGTGAACACTTCTGCTTCCCAGGCACAGAGAAGGTGCTAGCAGGGAATTCTCTGCCTGCCTTTCCCCAGTGCTCTGCAAGCTCTCCAGGACAACAGTGAATCTGGGGCTCTGTGCTTTCTTTCCTTCTGAACAAGTGTTACTGTTTTCTGCACAAAAGCGATTCTGCGAAGCAATGTGAACACTTCTGCTTCCCAGGCACAGAGAAGGTGCTAGCAGGGAATTCTCTGCCTGCCTTTCCCCAGTGCTCTGCAAGCTCTCCAGGACAACATAGAATCTGGGGCTCTGTGCTTTCTTTCCTTCTGAACAAGTGTTACTGTGTTCTGCACAAAAGCGATTCTTGCGAAGCAATGTGAACACTTCTGCTTCCCAGGCACAGAGAAGGTGCTAGCAGGGAATTCTCTGCCTGCCTTTCCCCAGTGCTCTGCAAGCTCTCCAGGACAACATAAAATCTGGGGCTCTGTGCTTTCTTTCCTTCTGAACAAGTGTTACTGTTTTCTGCACAAAAGCGATTCTTGCGAAGCAATGTGAACACTTCTGCTTCCCAGGCACAGAGAAGGTGCTAGCAGGGAATTCTCTGCCTGCCTTTCCCCAGTGCTCTGCAAGCTCTCCAGGACAACATAGAATCTGGGGCTCAGTGCTTTCTTTCGTTCTGAACAAGTGTTACTGTTTTCTGCACAAAAGCGATTCTGCGAAGCAATGTGAACACTTCTGCTTCCCAGGCACAGAGAAGGTGCTAGCAGGGAATTCTCTGCCTGCCTTTCCCCAGTGCTCTGCAAGCTCTCCAGGACAACAGTGAATCTGGGGCTCTGTGCTTTCTTTCCTTCTGAACAAGTGTTACTGTTTTCTGCACAAAAGCGATTCTGCGAAGCAATGTGAACACTTCTGCTTCCCAGGCACAGAGAAGGTGCTAGCAGGGAATTCTCTGCCTGCCTTTCCCCAGTGCTCTGCAAGCTCTCCAGGACAACATAGAATCTGGGGCTCTGTGCTTTCTTTCCTTCTGAACAAGTGTTAGTGTTTTCTGCACAAAAGCGATTCTGCGAAGCAATGTGAACACTTCTGCTTCCCAGGCACAGAGAAGGTGCTATCAGGGAATTCTCTGCCTGCCTTTCCCCAGTGCTCTGCAAGCTCTCCAGGACAACATAGAATCTGGGGCTCTGTGCTTTCTTTCCTTCTGAACAAGTGTTAGTGTTTTCTGCACAAAAGCGATTCTTGCGAAGCAATGTGAACACTTCTGCTTCCCAGGCACAGAGAAGGTGCTAGCAGGGAATTCTCTGCCTGCCTTTCCCCAGTGCTCTACAAGCTCTCCAGGACAACATAAAATCTAGGGCTCTGTGCTTTCTTTCCTTCTGAACAAGTGTTACTGTTTTCTGCACAAAAGCGATTCTGCGAAGCAATGTGAACACTTCTGCTTCGCAGGCACAGAGAAGGTGCTAGCAGGGAATTCTCTGCCTGCCTTTCCCCAGTGCTCTGCAAGCTCTCCAGGACAACATAGAATCTGGGGCTCTGTGCTTTCTTTCCTTCTGAACAAGTGTTACTGTTTTCTGCACAAAAGCGATTCTGCGAAGCAATGTGAACACTTCTGCTTCCCAGGCACAGAGAAGGTGCTAGCAGGGAATTCTCTGCCTGCCTTTCCCCAGTGCTCTGCAAGCTCTCCAGGACAACATAAAATCTGGGGCTCTGTGCTTTCTTTCCTTCTGAACAAGTGTTACTGTTTTCTGCACAAAAGCGATTCTGCGAAGCAATGTGAACACTTCTGCTTCCCAGGCACAGAGAAGGTGCTAGCAGGGAATTCTCTGCCTGCCTTTCCCCAGTGCTCTGCAAGCTCTCCAGGACAACATAGAATCTGGGGCTCTGTGCTTTCTTTCCTTCTGAACAAGTGTTACTGTTTTCTGCACAAAAGCGATTCTGCCAAGCAATGTGAACACTTCTGCTTCCCAGGCACAGAGAAGGTGCTAGCAGGGAATTCTCTGCCTGCCTTTCCCCAGTGCTCTGCAAGCTCTCCAGGACAACATAAAATCTGGGGCTCTGTGCTTTCTTTCCTTCTGAACAAGTGTTAGTGTTTTCTGCACAAAAGCGATTCTTGCGAAGCAATGTGAACACTTCTGCTTCCCAGGCACAGAGAAGGTGCTAGCAGGGAATTCTCTGCCTGCCTTTCCCCAGTGCTCTGCAAGCTCTCCAGGACAACATAGAATCTGGGGCTCTGTGCTTTCTTTCCTTCTGAACAAGTGTTAGTGTTTTCTGCACAAAAGCGATTCTTGCGAAGCAATGTGAACACTTCTGCTTCCCAGGCACAGAGAAGGTGCTAGCAGGGAATTCTCTGCCTGCCTTTCCCCAGTGCTCTACAAGCTCTCCAGGACAACATAAAATCTAGGGCTCTGTGCTTTCTTTCCTTCTGAACAAGTGTTACTGTTTTCTGCACAAAAGCGATTCTGCGAAGCAATGTGAACACTTCTGCTTCGCAGGCACAGAGAAGGTGCTAGCAGGGAATTCTCTGCCTGCCTTTCCCCAGTGCTCTGCAAGCTCTCCAGGACAACATAGAATCTGGGGCTCTGTGCTTTCTTTCCTTCTGAACAAGTGTTACTGTTTTCTGCACAAAAGCGATTCTGCGAAGCAATGTGAACACTTCTGCTTCCCAGGCACAGAGAAGGTGCTAGCAGGGAATTCTCTGCCTGCCTTTCCCCAGTGCTCTGCAAGCTCTCCAGGACAACATAAAATCTGGGGCTCTGTGCTTTCTTTCCTTCTGAACAAGTGTTACTGTTTTCTGCACAAAAGTGATTCTGCGAAGCAATGTGAACACTTCTGCTTCCCAGGCACAGAGAAGGTGCTATCAGGGAATTCTCTGCCTGCCTTTCCCCAGTGCTCTGCAAGCTCTCCAGGACAACATAGAATCTGGGGCTCTGTGCTTTCTTTCCTTCTGAACAAGTGTTAGTGTTTTCTGCACAAAAGCGATTCTTGCGAAGCAATGTGAACACTTCTGCTTCCCAGGCACAGAGAAGGTGCTAGCAGGGAATTCTCTGCCTGCCTTTCCCCAGTGCTCTACAAGCTCTCCAGGACAACATAAAATCTAGGGCTCTGTGCTTTCTTTCCTTCTGAACAAGTGTTACTGTTTTCTGCACAAAAGCGATTCTGCGAAGCAATGTGAACACTTCTGCTTCGCAGGCACAGAGAAGGTGCTAGCAGGGAATTCTCTGCCTGCCTTTCCCCAGTGCTCTGCAAGCTCTCCAGGACAACATAGAATCTGGGGCTCAGTGCTTTCTTTCGTTCTGAACAAGTGTTACTGTTTTCTGCACAAAAGCGATTCTGCGAAGCAATGTGAACAGGCACAGAGAAGGTGCTAGCAGGGAATTCTCTGCCTGCCTTTCCCCAGTGCTCTGCAAGCTCTCCAGGACAACATAGAATCTGGGGCTCTGTGATTTCTTTCCTTCTGAACAAGTGTTAGTGTTTTCTGCACAAAAGCGATTCTGCGAAGCAATGTGAACACTTCTGCTTCCCAGGCACAGAGAAGGTGCTAGCAGGGAATTCTCTGCCTGCCTTTCCCCAGTGCTCTGCAAGCTCTCCAGGACAACATAGAATCTGGGGCTCTGTGCTTTCTTTCCTTCTGAACAAGTGTTACTGTTTTCTGCACAAAAGCGATTCTTGCGAAGCAATGTGAACACTTCTGCTTCCCAGGCACAGAGAAGGTGCTATCAGGGAATTCTCTGCCTGCCTTTCCCCAGTGCTCTGCAAGCTCTCCAGGACAACATAAAATCTGGGGCTCTGTGCTTTCTTTCCTTCTGAACAAGTGTTACTGTTTTCTGCACAAAAGCGATTCTTGCGAAGCAATGTGAACACTTCTGCTTCCCAGGCACAGAGAAGGTGCTAGCAGGGAATTCTCTGCCTGCCTTTCCCCAGTGCTCTGCAAGCTCTCCAGGACAACAGTGAATCTGGGGCTCTGTGCTTTCTTTCCTTCTGAACAAGTGTTACTGTTTTCTGCACAAAAGCGATTCTGCGAAGCAATGTGAACACTTCTGCTTCCCAGGCACAGAGAAGGTGCTAGCAGGGAATTCTCTGCCTGCCTTTCCCCAGTGCTCTGCAAGCTCTCCAGGACAACATAAAATCTGGGGCTCTGTGCTTTCTTTCCTTCTGAACAAGTGTTACTGTGTTCTGCACAAAAGCGATTCTTGCGAAGCAATGTGAACACTTCTGCTTCCCAGGCACAGAGAAGGTGCTAGCAGGGAATTCTCTGCCTGCCTTTCCCCAGTGCTCTGCAAGCTCTCCAGGACAACATAAAATCTGGGGCTCTGTGCTTTCTTTCCTTCTGAACAAGTGTTACTGTTTTCTGCACAAAAGCGATTCTTGCGAAGCAATGTGAACACTTCTGCTTCCCAGGCACAGAGAAGGTGCTAGCAGGGAATTCTCTGCCTGCCTTTCCCCAGTGCTCTGCAAGCTCTCCAGGACAACATAGAATCTGGGGCTCAGTGCTTTCTTTCGTTCTGAACAAGTGTTACTGTTTTCTGCACAAAAGCGATTCTGCGAAGCAATGTGAACACTTCTGCTTCCCAGGCACAGAGAAGGTGCTAGCAGGGAATTCTCTGCCTGCCTTTCCCCAGTGCTCTGCAAGCTCTCCAGGACAACATAAAATCTGGGGCTCTGTGCTTTCTTTCCTTCTGAACAAGTGTTACTGTTTTCTGCACAAAAGCGATTCTGCGAAGCAATGTGAACACTTCTGCTTCCCAGGCACAGAGAAGGTGCTAGCAGGGAATTCTCTGCCTGCCTTTCCCCAGTGCTCTGCAAGCTCTCCAGGACAACATAGAATCTGGGGCTCTGTGCTTTCTTTCCTTCTGAACAAGTGTTAGTGTTTTCTGCACAAAAGCGATTCTGCGAAGCAATGTGAACACTTCTGCTTCCCAGGCACAGAGAAGGTGCTATCAGGGAATTCTCTGCCTGCCTTTCCCCAGTGCTCTGCAAGCTCTCCAGGACAACATAGAATCTGGGGCTCTGTGCTTTCTTTCCTTCTGAACAAGTGTTAGTGTTTTCTGCACAAAAGCGATTCTTGCGAAGCAATGTGAACACTTCTGCTTCCCAGGCACAGAGAAGGTGCTAGCAGGGAATTCTCTGCCTGCCTTTCCCCAGTGCTCTACAAGCTCTCCAGGACAACATAAAATCTAGGGCTCTGTGCTTTCTTTCCTTCTGAACAAGTGTTACTGTTTTCTGCACAAAAGCGATTCTGCGAAGCAATGTGAACACTTCTGCTTCGCAGGCACAGAGAAGGTGCTAGCAGGGAATTCTCTGCCTGCCTTTCCCCAGTGCTCTGCAAGCTCTCCAGGACAACATAGAATCTGGGGCTCTGTGCTTTCTTTCCTTCTGAACAAGTGTTACTGTTTTCTGCACAAAAGCGATTCTGCGAAGCAATGTGAACACTTCTGCTTCCCAGGCACAGAGAAGGTGCTAGCAGGGAATTCTCTGCCTGCCTTTCCCCAGTGCTCTGCAAGCTCTCCAGGACAACATAAAATCTGGGGCTCTGTGCTTTCTTTCCTTCTGAACAAGTGTTACTGTTTTCTGCACAAAAGCGATTCTGCGAAGCAATGTGAACACTTCTGCTTCCCAGGCACAGAGAAGGTGCTAGCAGGGAATTCTCTGCCTGCCTTTCCCCAGTGCTCTGCAAGCTCTCCAGGACAACATAGAATCTGGGGCTCTGTGCTTTCTTTCCTTCTGAACAAGTGTTACTGTTTTCTGCACAAAAGCGATTCTTGCGAAGCAATGTGAACACTTCTGCTTCCCAGGCACAGAGAAGGTGCTATCAGGGAATTCTCTGCCTGCCTTTCCCCAGTGCTCTGCAAGCTCTCCAGGACAACATAAAATCTGGGGCTCTGTGCTTTCTTTCCTTCTGAACAAGTGTTACTGTTTTCTGCACAAAAGCGATTCTTGCGAAGCAATGTGAACACTTCTGCTTCCCAGGCACAGAGAAGGTGCTAGCAGGGAATTCTCTGCCTGCCTTTCCCCAGTGCTCTGCAAGCTCTCCAGGACAACAGTGAATCTGGGGCTCTGTGCTTTCTTTCCTTCTGAACAAGTGTTACTGTTTTCTGCACAAAAGCGATTCTGCGAAGCAATGTGAACACTTCTGCTTCCCAGGCACAGAGAAGGTGCTAGCAGGGAATTCTCTGCCTGCCTTTCCCCAGTGCTCTGCAAGCTCTCCAGGACAACATAAAATCTGGGGCTCTGTGCTTTCTTTCCTTCTGAACAAGTGTTACTGTGTTCTGCACAAAAGCGATTCTTGCGAAGCAATGTGAACACTTCTGCTTCCCAGGCACAGAGAAGGTGCTAGCAGGGAATTCTCTGCCTGCCTTTCCCCAGTGCTCTGCAAGCTCTCCAGGACAACATAAAATCTGGGGCTCTGTGCTTTCTTTCCTTCTGAACAAGTGTTACTGTTTTCTGCACAAAAGCGATTCTTGCGAAGCAATGTGAACACTTCTGCTTCCCAGGCACAGAGAAGGTGCTAGCAGGGAATTCTCTGCCTGCCTTTCCCCAGTGCTCTGCAAGCTCTCCAGGACAACATAGAATCTGGGGCTCAGTGCTTTCTTTCGTTCTGAACAAGTGTTACTGTTTTCTGCACAAAAGCGATTCTGCGAAGCAATGTGAACACTTCTGCTTCCCAGGCACAGAGAAGGTGCTAGCAGGGAATTCTCTGCCTGCCTTTCCCCAGTGCTCTGCAAGCTCTCCAGGACAACATAAAATCTGGGGCTCTGTGCTTTCTTTCCTTCTGAACAAGTGTTACTGTTTTCTGCACAAAAGCGATTCTGCGAAGCAATGTGAACACTTCTGCTTCCCAGGCACAGAGAAGGTGCTATCAGGGAATTCTCTGCCTGCCTTTCCCCAGTGCTCTGCAAGCTCTCCAGGACAACATAGAATCTGGGGCTCTGTGCTTTCTTTCCTTCTGAACAAGTGTTAGTGTTTTCTGCACAAAAGCGATTCTGCGAAGCAATGTGAACACTTCTGCTTCCCAGGCACAGAGAAGGTGCTATCAGGGAATTCTCTGCCTGCCTTTCCCCAGTGCTCTGCAAGCTCTCCAGGACAACATAGAATCTGGGGCTCTGTGCTTTCTTTCCTTCTGAACAAGTGTTAGTGTTTTCTGCACAAAAGCGATTCTTGCGAAGCAATGTGAACACTTCTGCTTCCCAGGCACAGAGAAGGTGCTAGCAGGGAATTCTCTGCCTGCCTTTCCCCAGTGCTCTACAAGCTCTCCAGGACAACATAAAATCTAGGGCTCTGTGCTTTCTTTCCTTCTGAACAAGTGTTACTGTTTTCTGCACAAAAGCGATTCTGCGAAGCAATGTGAACACTTCTGCTTCGCAGGCACAGAGAAGGTGCTAGCAGGGAATTCTCTGCCTGCCTTTCCCCAGTGCTCTGCAAGCTCTCCAGGACAACATAGAATCTGGGGCTCTGTGCTTTCTTTCCTTCTGAACAAGTGTTACTGTTTTCTGCACAAAAGCGATTCTGCGAAGCAATGTGAACACTTCTGCTTCCCAGGCACAGAGAAGGTGCTAGCAGGGAATTCTCTGCCTGCCTTTCCCCAGTGCTCTGCAAGCTCTCCAGGACAACATAAAATCTGGGGCTCTGTGCTTTCTTTCCTTCTGAACAAGTGTTACTGTTTTCTGCACAAAAGCGATTCTGCGAAGCAATGTGAACACTTCTGCTTCCCAGGCACAGAGAAGGTGCTAGCAGGGAATTCTCTGCCTGCCTTTCCCCAGTGCTCTGCAAGCTCTCCAGGACAACATAGAATCTGGGGCTCTGTGCTTTCTTTCCTTCTGAACAAGTGTTACTGTTTTCTGCACAAAAGCGATTCTGCGAAGCAATGTGAACACTTCTGCTTCCCAGGCACAGAGAAGGTGCTATCAGGGAATTCTCTGCCTGCCTTTCCCCAGTGCTCTGCAAGCTCTCCAGGACAACATAGAATCTGGGGCTCTGTGCTTTCTTTCCTTCTGAACAAGTGTTAGTGTTTTCTGCACAAAAGCGATTCTGCGAAGCAATGTGAACACTTCTGCTTCCCAGGCACAGAGAAGGTGCTATCAGGGAATTCTCTGCCTGCCTTTCCCCAGTGCTCTGCAAGCTCTCCAGGACAACATAGAATCTGGGGCTCTGTGCTTTCTTTCCTTCTGAACAAGTGTTAGTGTTTTCTGCACAAAAGCGATTCTTGCGAAGCAATGTGAACACTTCTGCTTCCCAGGCACAGAGAAGGTGCTAGCAGGGAATTCTCTGCCTGCCTTTCCCCAGTGCTCTACAAGCTCTCCAGGACAACATAAAATCTAGGGCTCTGTGCTTTCTTTCCTTCTGAACAAGTGTTACTGTTTTCTGCACAAAAGCGATTCTGCGAAGCAATGTGAACACTTCTGCTTCGCAGGCACAGAGAAGGTGCTAGCAGGGAATTCTCTGCCTGCCTTTCCCCAGTGCTCTGCAAGCTCTCCAGGACAACATAGAATCTGGGGCTCTGTGCTTTCTTTCCTTCTGAACAAGTGTTACTGTTTTCTGCACAAAAGCGATTCTGCGAAGCAATGTGAACACTTCTGCTTCCCAGGCACAGAGAAGGTGCTAGCAGGGAATTCTCTGCCTGCCTTTCCCCAGTGCTCTGCAAGCTCTCCAGGACAACATAAAATCTGGGGCTCTGTGCTTTCTTTCCTTCTGAACAAGTGTTACTGTTTTCTGCACAAAAGCGATTCTGCGAAGCAATGTGAACACTTCTGCTTCCCAGGCACAGAGAAGGTGCTAGCAGGGAATTCTCTGCCTGCCTTTCCCCAGTGCTCTGCAAGCTCTCCAGGACAACATAGAATCTGGGGCTCTGTGCTTTCTTTCCTTCTGAACAAGTGTTAGTGTTTTCTGCACAAAAGCGATTCTGCGAAGCAATGTGAACACTTCTGCTTCCCAGGCACAGAGAAGGTGCTAGCAGGGAATTCTCTGCCTGCCTTTCCCCAGTGCTCTGCAAGCTCTCCAGGACAACATAGAATCTGGGGCTCTGTGCTTTCTTTCCTTCTGAACAAGTGTTAGTGTTTTCTGCACAAAAGCGATTCTTGCGAAGCAATGTGAACACTTCTGCTTCCCAGGCACAGAGAAGGTGCTAGCAGGGAATTCTCTGCCTGCCTTTCCCCAGTGCTCTACAAGCTCTCCAGGACAACATAAAATCTAGGGCTCTGTGCTTTCTTTCCTTCTGAACAAGTGTTACTGTTTTCTGCACAAAAGCGATTCTGCGAAGCAATGTGAACACTTCTGCTTCGCAGGCACAGAGAAGGTGCTAGCAGGGAATTCTCTGCCTGCCTTTCCCCAGTGCTCTGCAAGCTCTCCAGGACAACATAGAATCTGGGGCTCAGTGCTTTCTTTCGTTCTGAACAAGTGTTACTGTTTTCTGCACAAAAGCGATTCTGCGAAGCAATGTGAACAGGCACAGAGAAGGTGCTAGCAGGGAATTCTCTGCCTGCCTTTCCCCAGTGCTCTGCAAGCTCTCCAGGACAACATAAAATCTGGGGCTCTGTGCTTTCTTTCCTTCTGAACAAGTGTTACTGTTTTCTGCACAAAAGCGATTCTGCGAAGCAATGTGAACACTTCTGCTTCCCAGGCACAGAGAAGGTGCTAGCAAGGAATTCTCTGCCTGCCTTTCCCCAGTGCTCTGCAAGCTCTCCAGGACAACATAAAATCTGGGGCTCTGTGCTTTCTTTCGTTCTGAACAAGTGTTACTGTTTTCTGCACAAAAGCGATTCTTGCGAAGCAATGTGAACACTTCTGCTTCCCAGGCACAGAGAAGGTGCTAGCAGGGAATTCTCTGCCTGCCTTTCCCCAGTGCTCTGCAAGCTCTCCAGGACAACAGTGAATCTGGGGCTCTGTGCTTTCTTTCCTTCTGAACAAGTGTTACTGTTTTCTGCACAAAAGCGATTCTGCGAAGCAATGTGAACACTTCTGCTTCCCAGGCACAGAGAAGGTGCTAGCAGGGAATTCTCTGCCTGCCTTTCCCCAGTGCTCTGCAAGCTCTCCAGGACAACATAAAATCTGGGGCTCTGTGCTTTCTTTCCTTCTGAACAAGTGTTACTGTTTTCTGCACAAAAGCGATTCTTGCGAAGCAATGTGAACACTTCTGCTTTCCAGGCACAGAGAAGGTGCTAGCAGGGAATTCTCTGCCTGCCTTTCCCCAGTGCTCTGCAAGCTCTCCAGGACAACATAAAATCTGGGGCTCTGTGCTTTCTTTCCTTCTGAACAAGTGTTACTGTTTTCTGCACAAAAGCGATTCTTGCGAAGCAATGTGAACACTTCTGCTTCCCAGGCACAGAGAAGGTGCTAGCAAGGAATTCTCTGCCTGCCTTTCCCCAGTGCTCTGCAAGCTCTCCAGGACAACATAAAATCTGGGGCTCTGTGCTTTCTTTCGTTCTGAACAAGTGTTAGTGTTTTCTGCACAAAAGCGATTCTTGCGAAGCAATGTGAACACTTCTGCTTCCCAGGCACAGAGAAGGTGCTAGCAGGGAATTCTCTGCCTGCCTTTCCCCAGTGCTCTGCAAGCTCTCCAGGACAACATAGAATCTGGGGCTCTGTGCTTTCTTTCCTTCTGAACAAGTGTTACTGTTTTCTGCACAAAAGCGATTCTGCGAAGCAATGTGAACACTTCTGCTTCCCAGGCACAGAGAAGGTGCTAGCAGGGAATTCTCTGCCTGCCTTTCCCCAGTGCTCTGCAAGCTCTCCAGGACAACATAGAATCTGGGGCTCTGTGCTTTCTTTCCTTCTGAACAAGTGTTACTGTTTTCTGCACAAAAGCGATTCTGCGAAGCAATGTGAACACTTCTGCTTCCCAGGCACAGAGAAGGTGCTATCAGGGAATTCTCTGCCTGCCTTTCCCCAGTGCTCTGCAAGCTCTCCAGGACAACATAGAATCTGGGGCTCTGTGCTTTCTTTCCTTCTGAACAAGTGTTAGTGTTTTCTGCACAAAAGCGATTCTTGCGAAGCAATGTGAACACTTCTGCTTCCCAGGCACAGAGAAGGTGCTAGCAGGGAATTCTCTGCCTGCCTTTCCCCAGTGCTCTACAAGCTCTCCAGGACAACATAAAATCTAGGGCTCTGTGCTTTCTTTCCTTCTGAACAAGTGTTACTGTTTTCTGCACAAAAGCGATTCTGCGAAGCAATGTGAACACTTCTGCTTCGCAGGCACAGAGAAGGTGCTAGCAGGGAATTCTCTGCCTGCCTTTCCCCAGTGCTCTGCAAGCTCTCCAGGACAACATATAATCTGGGGCTCAGTGCTTTCTTTCGTTCTGAACAATGTTACTGTTTTCTGCACAAAAGCGATTCTGCGAAGCAATGTGAACAGGCACAGAGAAGGTGCTATCAGGGAATTCTCTGCCTGCCTTTCCCCAGTGCTCTGCAAGCTCTCCAGGACAACATAGAATCTGGGGCTCTCTGCTTCCTTTCCTTCTGAACAAGTGTTACTGTTTTCTGCACAAAAGCGATTCTGCGAAGCAATGTGAACACTTCTGCTTCCCAGGCACAGAGAAGGTGCTAGCAAGGAATTCTCTGCCTGCCTTTCCCCAGTGCTCTGCAAGCTCTGCAGGACAACATAAAATCTGGGGCTCTGTGCTTTCTTTCCTTCTGAACAAGTGTTAGTGTTTTCTGCACAAAAGCGATTCTGCGAAGCAATGTGAACACTTCTGCTTCCCAGGCACAGAGAAGGCGCTAGCAGGGAATTCTCTGCCTGCCTTTCCCCAGTGCTCTGCAAGCTCTCCAGGACAACATAGAATCTGGGGCTCTGTGCTTTCTTTCCTTCTGAACAAGTGTTACTGTTTTCTGCACAAAAGCGATTCTTGCGAAGCAATGTGAACACTTCTGCTTCCCAGGCACAGAGAAGGTGCTAGCAGGGAATTCTCTGCCTGCCTTTCCCCAGTGCTCTGCAAGCTCTCCAGGACAACATAAAATCTGGGGCTCTGTGCTTTCTTTCCTTCTGAACAAGTGTTACTGTTTTCTGCACAAAAGCGATTCTTGCGAAGCAATGTGAACACTTCTGCTTCGCAGGCACAGAGAAGGTGCTAGCAGGGAATTCTCTGCCTGCCTTTCCCCAGTGCTCTGCAAGCTCTCCAGGACAACATAGAATCTGGGGCTCAGTGCTTTCTTTCGTTCTGAACAAGTGTTACTGTTTTCTGCACAAAAGCGATTCTGCGAAGCAATGTGAACACTTCTGCTTCCCAGGCACAGAGAAGGTGCTAGCAGGGAATTCTCTGCCTGCCTTTCCCCAGTGCTCTACAAGCTCTCCAGGACAACATAAAATCTAGGGCTCTGTGCTTTCTTTCCTTCTGAACAAGTGTTACTGTTTTCTGCACAAAAGCGATTCTGCGAAGCAATGTGAACACTTCTGCTTCCCAGGCACAGAGAAGGTGCTAGCAGGGAATTCTCTGCCTGCCTTTCCCCAGTGCTCTGCAAGCTCTCCAGGACAACATAGAATCTGGGGCTCAGTGCTTTCTTTCGTTCTGAACAAGTGTTACTGTTTTCTGCACAAAAGCGATTCTGCGAAGCAATGTGAACAGGCACAGAGAAGGTGCTAGCAGGGAATTCTCTGCCTGCCTTTCCCCAGTGCTCTGCAAGCTCTCCAGGACAACATAAAATCTGGGGCTCTGTGCTTTCTTTCCTTCTGAACAAGTGTTACTGTTTTCTGCACAAAAGCGATTCTGCGAAGCAATGTGAACACTTCTGCTTCCCAGGCACAGAGAAGGTGCTATCAGGGAATTCTCTGCCTGCCTTTCCCCAGTGCTCTGCAAGCTCTCCAGGACAACATAAAATCTGGGGCTCTGTGCTTTCTTTCGTTCTGAACAAGTGTTACTGTTTTCTGCACAAAAGCGATTCTTGCGAAGCAATGTGAACACTTCTGCTTCCCAGGCACAGAGAAGGTGCTAGCAGGGAATTCTCTGCCTGCCTTTCCCCAGTGCTCTGCAAGCTCTCCAGGACAACAGTGAATCTGGGGCTCTGTGCTTTCTTTCCTTCTGAACAAGTGTTACTGTTTTCTGCACAAAAGCGATTCTGCGAAGCAATGTGAACACTTCTGCTTCCCAGGCACAGAGAAGGTGCTAGCAGGGAATTCTCTGCCTGCCTTTCCCCAGTGCTCTGCAAGCTCTCCAGGACAACATAAAATCTGGGGCTCTGTGCTTTCTTTCCTTCTGAACAAGTGTTACTGTTTTCTGCACAAAAGCGATTCTTGCGAAGCAATGTGAACACTTCTGCTTCCCAGGCACAGAGAAGGTGCTAGCAGGGAATTCTCTGCCTGCCTTTCCCCAGTGCTCTGCAAGCTCTCCAGGACAACATAAAATCTGGGGCTCTGTGCTTTCTTTCCTTCTGAACAAGTGTTAGTGTTTTCTGCACAAAAGCGATTCTTGCGAAGCAATGTGAACACTTCTGCTTCCCAGGCACAGAGAAGGTGCTAGCAAGGAATTCTCTGCCTGCCTTTCCCCAGTGCTCTGCAAGCTCTCCAGGACAACATAGAATCTGGGGCTCAGTGCTTTCTTTCGTTCTGAACAAGTGTTACTGTTTTCTGCACAAAAGCGATTCTGCGAAGAAATGTGAACACTTCTGCTTCCCAGGCACAGAGAAGGTGCTATCAGGGAATTCTCTGCCTGCCTTTCCCCAGTGCTCTGCAAGCTCTCCAGGACAACATAGAATCTGGGGCTCTGTGCTTTGTTTCGTTCTGAACAAGTGTTACTGTTTTCTGCACAAAAGCGATTCTTGCGAAGCAATGTGAACACTTCTGCTTCCCAGGCACAGAGAAGGTGCTAGCAGGGAATTCTCTGCCTGCCTTTCCCCAGTGCTCTGCAAGCTCTCCAGGACAACATAGAATCTGGGGCTCTGTGCTTTCTTTCGTTCTGAACAAGTGTTACTGTTTTCTGCACAAAAGCGATTCTGCGACGCAATGTGAACACTTCTGCTTCCCAGGCACAGAGAAGGTGCTAGCAGGGAATTCTCTGCCTGCCTTTCCCCAGTGCTCTGCAAGCTCTCCAGGACAACATAGAATCTGGGGCTCTGTGCTTTCTTTCCTTCTGAACAAGTGTTAGTGTTTTCTGCACAAAAGCGATTCTGCGAAGCAATGTGAACACTTCTGCTTCGCAGGCACAGAGAAGGTGCTAGCAGGGAATTCTCTGCCTGCCTTTCCCCAGTGCTCTGCAAGCTCTCCAGGACAACATAGAATCTGGGGCTCAGTGCTTTCTTTCGTTCTGAACAAGTGTTACTGTTTTCTGCACAAAAGCGATTCTGCGAAGCAATGTGAACAGGCACAGAGAAGCTGCTATCAGGGAATTCTCTGCCTGCCTTTCCCCAGTGCTCTGCAAGCTCTCCAGGACAACATAAAATCTGGGGCTCTGTGCTTTCTTTCCTTCTGAACAAGTGTTACTGTTTTCTGCACAAAAGCGATTCTGCGAAGCAATGTGAACACGTCTGCTTCCCAGGCACAGAGAAGGTGCTAGCAAGGAATTCTCTGCCTGCCTTTCCCCAGTGCTCTGCAAGCTCTCCAGTACAACATAAAATCTGGGGCTCTGTGCTTTCTTTCGTTCTGAACAAGTGTTACTGTTTTCTGCACAAAAGCGATTCTTGCGAAGCAATGTGAACACATCTGCTTCCCAGGCACAGAGAAGGTGCTAGCAAGGAATTCTCTGCCTGCCTTTCCCCAGTGCTCTGCAAGCTCTCCAGGACAACATAGAATCTGGGGCTCTGTGCTTTCTTTCCTTCTGAACAAGTGTTAGTGTTTTCTGCACAAAAGCGATTCTGCGAAGCAATGTGAACACTTCTGCTTCCCAGGCACAGAGAAGGTGCTAGCAGGGAATTCTCTGCCTGCCTTTCCCCAGTGCTCTGCAAGCTCTCCAGGACAACATAGAATCTGGGGCTCTGTGCTTTCTTTCCTTCTGAACAAGTGTTACTGTTTTCTGCACAAAAGCGATTCTTGCGAAGCAATGTGAACACTTCTGCTTCCCAGGCACAGAGAAGGTGCTAGCAGGGAATTCTCTGCCTGCCTTTCCCCAGTGCTCTGCAAGCTCTCCAGGACAACATAAAATCTGGGGCTCTGTGCTTTCTTTCCTTCTGAACAAGTGTTACTGTTTTCTGCACAAAAGCGATTCTTGCGAAGCAATGTGAACACTTCTGCTTCCCAGGCACAGAGAAGGTGCTAGCAGGGAATTCTCTGCCTGCCTTTCCCCAGTGCTCTGCAAGCTCTCCAGGACAACATAGAATCTGGGGCTCTGTGCTTTCTTTCGTTCTGAACAAGTGTTACTGTTTTCTGCACAAAAGCGATTCTGCGAAGCAATGTGAACACTTCTGCTTCCCAGGCACAGAGAAGGTGCTAGCAGGGAATTCTCTGCCTGCCTTTCCCCAGTGCTCTGCAAGCTCTCCAGGACAACATAGAATCTGGGGCTCTGTGCTTTCTTTCGTTCTGAACAAGTGTTACTGTTTTCTGCACAAAAGCGATTCTGCCAAGCAATGTGAACACTTCTGCTTCCCAGGCACAGAGAAGGTGCTAGCAGGGAATTCTCTGCCTGCCTTTCCCCAGTGCTCTGCAAGCTCTCCAGGACAACATAGAATCTGGGGCTCTGTGCTTTCTTTCCTTCTGAACAAGTGTTACTGTTTTCTGCACAAAAGCGATTCTTGCGAAGCAATGTGAACACTTCTGCTTCCCAGGCACAGAGAAGGTGCTAGCAGGGAATTCTCTGCCTGCCTTTCCCCAGTGCTCTGCAAGCTCTCCAGGACAACATAAAATCTGGGGCTCTGTGCTTTCTTTCCTTCTGAACAAGTGTTACTGTTTTCTGCACAAAAGCGATTCTTGCGAAGCAATGTGAACACTTCTGCTTCCCAAGCACAGAGAAGGTGCTAGCAGGGAATTCTCTGCCTGCCTTTCCCCAGTGCTCTGCAAGCTCTCCAGGACAACATAGAATCTGGGGCTCTGTGCTTTCTTTCCTTCTGAACAAGTGTTACTGTTTTCTGCACAAAAGCGATTCTGCGAAGCAATGTGAACACTTCTGCTTCCCAGGCACAGAGAAGGTGCTAGCAGGGAATTCTCTGCCTGCCTTTCCCCAGTGCTCTGCAAGCTCTCCAGGACAACATAGAATCTGGGGCTCTGTGCTTTCTTTCGTTCTGAACAAGTGTTACTGTTTTCTGCACAAAAGCGATTCTGCGAAGCAATGTGAACACTTCTGCTTCCCAGGCACAGAGAAGGTGCTAGCAGGGAATTCTCTGCCTGCCTTTCCCCAGTGCTCTGCAAGCTCTCCAGGACAACATAAAATCTGGGGCTCTGTGCTTTCTTTCCTTCTGAACAACTGTTACTGTTTTCTGCACAAAAGCGATTCTTGCGAAGCAATGTGAACACTTCTGCTTCCCAGGCACAGAGAAGGTGCTAGCAGGGAATACTCTGCCTGCCTTTCCCCAGTGCTCTGCAAGCTCTCCAGGACAACATAGAATCTGGGGCTCTGTGCATTCTTTCCTTCTGAACAAGTGTTACTGTTTTCTGCACAAAAGCGATTCTGCGAAGCAATGTGAACAGGCACAGAGAAGGTGCTATCAGGGAATTCTCTGCCTGCCTTTCCCCAGTGCTCTGCAAGCTCTCCAGGACAACATAAAATCTGGGGCTCTGTGCTTTCTTTCCTTCTGAACAAGTGTTACTGTTTTCTGCACAAAAGCGATTCTGCGAAGCAATGTGAACACTTCTGCTTCCCAGGCACAGAGAAGGTGCTAGCAAGGAATTCTCTGCCTGCCTTTCCCCAGTGCTCTGCAAGCTCTCCAGGACAACATAAAATCTGGGGCTCTGTGCTTTCTTTCCTTCTGAACAAGTGTTACTGTTTTCTGCACAAAAGCGATTCTTGCGAAGCAATGTGAACACTTCTGCTTCGCAGGCACAGAGAAGGTGCTAGCAGGGAATTCTCTGCCTGCCTTTCCCCAGTGCTCTGCAAGCTCTCCAGGACAACATAGAATCTGGGGCTCTGTGCTTTCTTTCCTTCTGAACAAGTGTTAGTGTTTTCTGCACAAAAGCGATTCTGCGAAGCAATGTGAACACTTCTGCTTCCCAGGCACAGAGAAGGTGCTAGCAGGGAATTCTCTGCCTGCCTTTCCCCAGTGCTCTGCAAGCTCTCCATGACAACATAGAATCTGGGGCTCAGTGCTTTCTTTCGTTCTGAACAAGTGTTAGTGTTTTCTGCACAAAAGCGATTCTTGCGAAGCAATGTGAACACTTCTGCTTCCCAGGCACAGAGAAGGTGCTATCAGGGAATTCTCTGCCTGCCTTTCCCCAGTGCTCTGCAAGCTCTCCAGGACAACATAAAATCTGGGGTTCTGTGCTTTCTTGCCTTCTGAACAAGTGTTACTGTTTTCTGCACAAAAGCGATTCTGCGAAGCAATGTGAACACTTCTGCTTCCCAGGCACAGAGAAGGTGCTAGCAAGGAATTCTCTGCCTGCCTTTCCCCAGTGCTCTGCAAGCTCTCCAGGACAACATAAAATCTGGGGCTCTGTGCTTTCTTTCGTTCTGAACAACTGTTACTATTTTCTGCACAAAAGCAATTCTTGCGAAGCAATGTGAACACTTCTGCTTCCCAGGCACAGAGAAGGTGCTAGCAGGGAATTCTCTGCCTGCCTTTCCCCAGTGCTCTGCAAGCTCTCCAGGACAACATAGAATCTGGGGCTCTGTGCTTTCTTTCCTTCTGAACAAGTGTTACTGTTTTCTGCACAAAAGCGATTCTGCGAAGCAATGTGAACAGGCACAGAGAAGGTGCTAGCAGGGAATTCTCTGCCTGCCTTTCCCCAGTGCTCTGCAAGCTCTCCAGGACAACATAGAATCTGGGGCTCTGTGCTTTCTTTCCTTCTGAACAAGTGTTACTGTTTTCTGCACAAAAGCGTTTCTGCGAAGCAATGTGAACAGGCACAGAGAAGGTGCTATCAGGGAATTCTCTGCCTGCCTTTCCCCAGTGCTCTGCAAGCTCTCCAGGACAACATAAAATCTGGGGCTCTGTGCTTTCTTTCCTTCTGAACAAGTGTTACTGTGTTCTGCACAAAAGCGATTCTTGCGAAGCAATGTGAACACTTCTGCTTCCCAGGCACAGAGAAGGTGCTAGCAAGGAATTCTCTGCCTGCCTTTCCCCAGTGCTCTGCAAGCTCTCCAGGACAACATAGAATCTGGGGCTCTGTGCTTTCTTTCCTTCTGAACAAGTGTTACTGTTTTCTGCACAAAAGCGATTCTGCGAAGCAATGTGAACACTTCTGCTTCCCAGGCACAGAGAAGGTGCTAGCAGGGAATTCTCTGCCTGCCTTTCCCCAGTGCTCTGCAAGCTCTCCATGACAACATAGAATCTGGGGCTCAGTGCTTTCTTTCGTTCTGAACAAGTGTTAGTGTTTTCTGCACAAAAGCGATTCTTGCGAAGCAATGTGAACACTTCTGCTTCCCAGGCACAGAGAAGGTGCTAGCAGGGAATTCTCTGCCTGCCTTTCCCCAGTGCTCTGCAAGCTCTCCAGGACAACATAGAATCTGGGGCTCTGTGCTTTCTTTCCTTCTGAACAAGTGTTACTGTTTTCTGCACAAAAGCGATTCTGCGAAGCAATGTGAACACTTCTGCTTCCCAGGCACAGAGAAGGTGCTAGCAGGGAATTCTCTGCCTGCCTTTCCCCAGTGCTCTGCAAGCTCTCCAGGACAACATAGAATCTGGGGCTCTGTGCTTTCTTTCCTTCTGAACAAGTGTTAGTGTTTTCTGCACAAAAGCGATTCTGCGAAGCAATGTGAACACTTCTGCTTCCCAGGCACAGAGAAGGTGCTATCAGGGAATTCTCTGCCTGCCTTTCCCCAGTGCTCTGCAAGCTCTCCAGGACAACATAGAATCTGGGGCTCTGTGCTTTCTTTCCTTCTGAACAAGTGTTAGTGTTTTCTGCACAAAAGCGATTCTTGCGAAGCAATGTGAACACTTCTGCTTCCCAGGCACAGAGAAGGTGCTAGCAGGGAATTCTCTGCCTGCCTTTCCCCAGTGCTCTACAAGCTCTCCAGGACAACATAAAATCTAGGGCTCTGTGCTTTCTTTCCTTCTGAACAAGTGTTACTGTTTTCTGCACAAAAGCGATTCTGCGAAGCAATGTGAACACTTCTGCTTCCCAGGCACAGAGAAGGTGCTAGCAGGGAATTCTCTGCCTGCCTTTCCCCAGTGCTCTGCAAGCTCTCCAGGACAACATAGAATCTGGGGCTCAGTGCTTTCTTTCCTTCTGAACAAGTGTTACTGTTTTCTGCACAAAAGCGATTCTGCGAAGCAATGTGAACAGGCACAGAGAAGGTGCTAGCAGGGAATTCTCTGCCTGCCTTTCCCCAGTGCTCTGCAAGCTCTCCAGGACAACAGTGAATCTGGGGCTCTGTGCTTTCTTTCCTTCTGAACAAGTGTTACTGTTTTCTGCACAAAAGCGATTCTGCGAAGCAATGTGAACACTTCTGCTTCCCAGGCACAGAGAAGGTGCTAGCAGGGAATTCTCTGCCTGCCTTTCCCCAGTGCTCTGCAAGCTCTCCAGGACAACATAAAATCTGGGGCTCTGTGCTTTCTTTCCTTCTGAACAAGTGTTAGTGTTTTCTGCACAAAAGCGATTCTTGCGAAGCAATGTGAACACTTCTGCTTCCCAGGCACAGAGAAGGTGCTAGCAGGGAATTCTCTGCCTGCCTTTCCCCAGTGCTCTGCAAGCTCTCCAGGACAACATAAAATCTGGGGCTCTGTGCTTTCTTTCCTTCTGAACAAGTGTTACTGTGTTCTGCACAAAAGCGATTCTTGCGAAGCAATGTGAACACTTCTGCTTCCCACGCACAGAGAAGGTGCTAGCAAGGAATTCTCTGCCTGCCTTTCCCCAGTGCTCTGCAAGCTCTCCAGGACAACATAAAATCTGGGGCTCTGTGCTTTCTTTCGTTCTGAACAAGTGTTAGTGTTTTCTGCACAAAAGCGATTCTTGCGAAGCAATGTGAACACTTCTGCTTCCCAGGCACAGAGAAGGTGCTAGCAGGGAATTCTCTGCCTGCCTTTCCCCAGTGCTCTGCAAGCTCTCCAGGACAACATAGAATCTGGGGCTCTGTGCTTTCTTTCCTTCTGAACAAGTGTTACTGTTTTCTGCACAAAAGCGATTCTGCGAAGCAATGTGAACAGGCACAGAGAAGGTGCTAGCAGGGAATTCTCTGCCTGCCTTTCCCCAGTGCTCTGCAAGCTCTCCAGGACAACATAGAATCTGGGGCTCTGTGCTTTCTTTCCTGCTGAACAAGTGTTACTGTTTTCTGCACAAAAGCGATTCTGCGAAGCAATGTGAACACTTCTGCTTCCCAGGCACAGAGAAGGTGCTAGCAAGGAATTCTATGCCTGCCTTTCCCCAGTGCTCTGCAAGCTCTGCAGGACAACATAAAATCTGGGGCTCTGTGCTTTCTTTCCTTCTGAACAAGTGTTAGTGTTTTCTGCACAAAAGCGATTCTGCGAAGCAATGTGAACACTTCTGCTTCCCAGGCACAGAGAAGGTGCTAGCAGGGAATTCTCTGCCTGCCTTTCCCCAGTGCTCTGCAAGCTCTCCAGGACAACATAGAATCTGGGGCTCTGTGCTTTCTTTCCTTCTGAACAAGTGTTACTGTTTTCTGCACAAAAGCGATTCTTGCGAAGCAATGTGAACACTTCTGCTTCCCAGGCACAGAGAAGGTGCTAGCAGGGAATTCTCTGCCTGCCTTTCCCCAGTGCTCTGCAAGCTCTCCAGGACAACATAAAATCTGGGGCTCTGTGCTTTCTTTCCTTCTGAACAAGTGTTACTGTTTTCTGCACAAAAGCGATTCTTGCGAAGCAATGTGAACACTTCTGCTTCCCAGGCACAGAGAAGGTGCTAGCAGGGAATTCTCTGCCTGCCTTTCCCCAGTGCTCTGCAAGCTCTCCAGGACAACATAGAATCTGGGGCTCAGTGCTTTCTTTCGTTCTGAACAAGTGTTACTGTTTTCTGCACAAAAGCGATTCTGCGAAGCAATGTGAACAGGCACAGAGAAGGTGCTAGCAGGGAATTCTCTGCCTGCCTTTCCCCAGTGCTCTGCAAGCTCTCCAGGACAACATAAAATCTGGGGCTCTGTGCTTTCTTTCCTTCTGAACAAGTGTTACTGTTTTCTGCACAAAAGCGATTCTGCGAAGCAATGTGAACACTTCTGCTTCCCAGGCACAGAGAAGGTGCTATCAGGGAATTCTCTGCCTGCCTTTCCCCAGTGCTCTGCAAGCTCTCCAGGACAACATAAAATCTGGGGCTCTGTGCTTTCTTTCCTTCTGAACAAGTGTTACTGTTTTCTGCACAAAAGCGATTCTTGCGAAGCAATGTGAACACTTCTGCTTCCCAGGCACAGAGAAGGTGCTAGCAGGGAATTCTCTGCCTGCCTTTCCCCAGTGCTCTGCAAGCTCTCCAGGACAACAGTGAATCTGGGGCTCTGTGCTTTCTTTCCTTCTGAACAAGTGTTACTGTTTTCTGCACAAAAGCGATTCTGCGAAGCAATGTGAACACTTCTGCTTCCCAGGCACAGAGAAGGTGCTAGCAGGGAATTCTCTGCCTGCCTTTCCCCAGTGCTCTGCAAGCTCTCCAGGACAACATAAAATCTGGGGCTCTGTGCTTTCTTTCCTTCTGAACAAGTGTTACTGTTTTCTGCACAAAAGCGATTCTTGCGAAGCAATGTGAACACTTCTGCTTCCCAGGCACAGAGAAGGTGCTAGCAGGGAATTCTCTGCCTGCCTTTCCCCAGTGCTCTGCAAGCTCTCCAGGACAACATAAAATCTGGGGCTCTGTGCTTTCTTTCCTTCTGAACAAGTGTTACTGTGTTCTGCACAAAAGCGATTCTTGCGAAGCAATGTGAACACTTCTGCTTCCCAGGCACAGAGAAGGTGCTAGCAAGGAATTCTCTGCCTGCCTTTCCCCAGTGCTCTGCAAGCTCTCCAGGACAACATAAAATCTGGGGCTCTGTGCTTTCTTTCGTTCTGAACAAGTGTTAGTGTTTTCTGCACAAAAGCGATTCTTGCGAAGCAATGTGAACACTTCTGCTTCCCAGGCACAGAGAAGGTGCTAGCAGGGAATTCTCTGCCTGCCTTTCCCCAGTGCTCTGCAAGCTCTCCAGGACAACATAGAATCTGGGGCTCTGTGCTTTCTTTCCTTCTGAACAAGTGTTACTGTTTTCTGCACAAAAGCGATTCTGCGAAGCAATGTGAACAGGCACAGAGAAGGTGCTATCAGGGAATTCTCTGCCTGCCTTTCCCCAGTGCTCTGCAAGCTCTCCAGGACAACATAGAATCTGGGGCTCTGTGCTTTCTTTCCTGCTGAACAAGTGTTACTGTTTTCTGCACAAAAGCGATTCTGCGAAGCAATGTGAACACTTCTGCTTCCCAGGCACAGAGAAGGTGCTAGCAAGGAATTCTCTGCCTGCCTTTCCCCAGTGCTCTGCAAGCTCTGCAGGACAACATAAAATCTGGGGCTCTGTGCTTTCTTTCCTTCTGAACAAGTGTTACTGTTTTCTGCACAAAAGCGATTCTGCGAAGCAATGTGAACACTTCTGCTTCCCAGGCACAGAGAAGGTGCTAGCAGGGAATTCTCTGCCTGCCTTTCCCCAGTGCTCTGCAAGCTCTCCAGGACAACATAGAATCTGGGGCTCTGTGCTTTCTTTCCTTCTGAACAAGTGTTACTGTTTTCTGCACAAAAGCGATTCTTGCGAAGCAATGTGAACACTTCTGCTTCCCAGGCACAGAGAAGGTGCTAGCAGGGAATTCTCTGCCTGCCTTTCCCCAGTGCTCTGCAAGCTCTCCAGGACAACATAAAATCTGGGGCTCTGTGCTTTCTTTCCTTCTGAACAAGTATTACTGTTTTCTGCACAAAAGCGATTCTTGCGAAGCAATGTGAACACTTCTGCTTCCCAGGCACAGAGAAGGTGCTAGCAGGGAATTCTCTGCCTGCCTTTCCCCAGTGCTCTGCAAGCTCTCCAGGACAACATAGAATCTGGGGCTCAGTGCTTTCTTTCGTTCTGAACAAGTGTTACTGTTTTCTGCACAAAAGCGATTCTGCGAAGCAATGTGAACACTTCTGCTTCCCAGGCACAGAGAAGGTGCTAGCAGGGAATTCTCTGCCTGCCTTTCCCCAGTGCTCTACAAGCTCTCCAGGACAACATAAAATCTAGGGCTCTGTGCTTTCTTTCCTTCTGAACAAGTGTTACTGTTTTCTGCACAAAAGCGATTCTGCGAAGCAATGTGAACACTTCTGCTTCGCAGGCACAGAGAAGGTGCTAGCAGGGAATTCTCTGCCTGCCTTTCCCCAGTGCTCTGCAAGCTCTCCAGGACAACATAGAATCTGGGGCTCAGTGCTTTCTTTCGTTCTGAACAAGTGTTACTGTTTTCTGCACAAAAGCGATTCTGCGAAGCAATGTGAACAGGCACAGAGAAGGTGCTAGCAGGGAATTCTCTGCCTGCCTTTCCCCAGTGCTCTGCAAGCTCTCCAGGACAACATAAAATCTGGGGCTCTGTGCTTTCTTTCCTTCTGAACAAGTGTTACTGTTTTCTGCACAAAAGCGATTCTGCGAAGCAATGTGAACACTTCTGCTTCCCAGGCACAGAGAAGGTGCTATCAGGGAATTCTCTGCCTGCCTTTCCCCAGTGCTCTGCAAGCTCTCCAGGACAACATAAAATCTGGGGCTCTGTGCTTTCTTTCCTTCTGAACAAGTGTTACTGTTTTCTGCACAAAAGCGATTCTTGCGAAGCAATGTGAACACTTCTGCTTCCCAGGCACAGAGAAGGTGCTAGCAGGGAATTCTCTGCCTGCCTTTCCCCAGTGCTCTGCAAGCTCTCCAGGACAACAGTGAATCTGGGGCTCTGTGCTTTCTTTCCTTCTGAACAAGTGTTACTGTTTTCTGCACAAAAGCGATTCTGCGAAGCAATGTGAACACTTCTGCTTCCCAGGCACAGAGAAGGTGCTAGCAGGGAATTCTCTGCCTGCCTTTCCCCAGTGCTCTGCAAGCTCTCCAGGACAACATAAAATCTGGGGCTCTGCGCTTTCTTTCCTTCTGAACAAGTGTTACTGTTTTCTGCACAAAAGCGATTCTTGCGAAGCAATGTGAACACTTCTGCTTCCCAGGCACAGAGAAGGTGCTAGCAGGGAATTCTCTGCCTGCCTTTCCCCAGTGCTCTGCAAGCTCTCCAGGACAACATAAAATCTGGGGCTCTGTGCTTTCTTTCCTTCTGAACAAGTGTTACTGTGTTCTGCACAAAAGCGATTCTTGCGAAGCAATGTGAACACTTCTGCTTCCCAGGCACAGAGAAGGTGCTAGCCAGGAATTCTCTGCCTGCCTTTCCCCAGTGCTCTGCAAGCTCTCCAGGACAACATAAAATCTGGGGCTCTGTGCTTTCTTTCGTTCTGAACAAGTGTTAGTGTTTTCTGCACAAAAGCGATTCTTGCGAAGCAATGTGAACACTTCTGCTTCCCAGGCACAGAGAAGGTGCTAGCAGGGAATTCTCTGCCTGCCTTTCCCCAGTGCTCTGCAAGCTCTCCAGGACAACATAGAATCTGGGGCTCTGTGCTTTCTTTCCTTCTGAACAAGTGTTACTGTTTTCTGCACAAAAGCGATTCTGCGAAGCAATGTGAACAGGCACAGAGAAGGTGCTATCAGGGAATTCTCTGCCTGCCTTTCCCCAGTGCTCTGCAAGCTCTCCAGGACAACATAGAATCTGGGGCTCTGTGCTTTCTTTCCTGCTGAACAAGTGTTACTGTTTTCTGCACAAAAGCGATTCTGCGAAGCAATGTGAACACTTCTGCTTCCCAGGCACAGAGAAGGTGCTAGCAAGGAATTCTCTGCCTGCCTTTCCCCAGTGCTCTGCAAGCTCTGCAGGACAACATAAAATCTGGGGCTCTGTGCTTTCTTTCCTTCTGAACAAGTGTTACTGTTTTCTGCACAAAAGCGATTCTGCGAAGCAATGTGAACACTTCTGCTTCCCAGGCACAGAGAAGGTGCTAGCAGGGAATTCTCTGCCTGCCTTTCCCCAGTGCTCTGCAAGCTCTCCAGGACAACATAGAATCTGGGGCTCTGTGCTTTCTTTCCTTCTGAACAAGTGTTACTGTTTTCTGCACAAAAGCGATTCTTGCGAAGCAATGTGAACACTTCTGCTTCCCAGGCACAGAGAAGGTGCTAGCAGGGAATTCTCTGCCTGCCTTTCCCCAGTGCTCTGCAAGCTCTCCAGGACAACATAAAATCTGGGGCTCTGTGCTTTCTTTCCTTCTGAACAAGTATTACTGTTTTCTGCACAAAAGCGATTCTTGCGAAGCAATGTGAACACTTCTGCTTCCCAGGCACAGAGAAGGTGCTAGCAGGGAATTCTCTGCCTGCCTTTCCCCAGTGCTCTGCAAGCTCTCCAGGACAACATAGAATCTGGGGCTCAGTGCTTTCTTTCGTTCTGAACAAGTGTTACTGTTTTCTGCACAAAAGCGATTCTGCGAAGCAATGTGAACACTTCTGCTTCCCAGGCACAGAGAAGGTGCTAGCAGGGAATTCTCTGCCTGCCTTTCCCCAGTGCTCTACAAGCTCTCCAGGACAACATAAAATCTAGGGCTCTGTGCTTTCTTTCCTTCTGAACAAGTGTTACTGTTTTCTGCACAAAAGCGATTCTGCGAAGCAATGTGAACACTTCTGCTTCGCAGGCACAGAGAAGGTGCTAGCAGGGAATTCTCTGCCTGCCTTTCCCCAGTGCTCTGCAAACTCTCCAGGACAACATAGAATCTGGGGCTCAGTGCTTTCTTTCGTTCTGAACAAGTGTTACTGTTTTCTGCACAAAAGCGATTCTGCGAAGCAATGTGAACAGGCACAGAGAAGGTGCTAGCAGGGAATTCTCTGCCTGCCTTTCCCCAGTGCTCTGCAAGCTCTCCAGGACAACATAAAATCTGGGGCTCTGTGCTTTCTTTCCTTCTGAACAAGTGTTACTGTTTTCTGCACAAAAGCGATTCTGCGAAGCAATGTGAACACTTCTGCTTCCCAGGCACAGAGAAGGTGCTATCAGGGAATTCTCTGCCTGCCTTTCCCCAGTGCTCTGCAAGCTCTCCAGGACAACATAAAATCTGGGGCTCTGTGCTTTCTTTCCTTCTGAACAAGTGTTACTGTTTTCTGCACAAAAGCGATTCTTGCGAAGCAATGTGAACACTTCTGCTTCCCAGGCACAGAGAAGGTGCTAGCAGGGAATTCTCTGCCTGCCTTTCCCCAGTGCTCTGCAAGCTCTCCAGGACAACAGTGAATCTGGGGCTCTGTGCTTTCTTTCCTTCTGAACAAGTGTTACTGTTTTCTGCACAAAAGCGATTCTGCGAAGCAATGTGAACACTTCTGCTTCCCAGGCACAGAGAAGGTGCTAGCAGGGAATTCTCTGCCTGCCTTTCCCCAGTGCTCTGCAAGCTCTCCAGGACAACATAAAATCTGGGGCTCTGCGCTTTCTTTCCTTCTGAACAAGTGTTACTGTTTTCTGCACAAAAGCGATTCTTGCGAAGCAATGTGAACACTTCTGCTTCCCAGGCACAGAGAAGGTGCTAGCAGGGAATTCTCTGCCTGCCTTTCCCCAGTGCTCTGCAAGCTCTCCAGGACAACATAAAATCTGGGGCTCTGTGCTTTCTTTCCTTCTGAACAAGTGTTAGTGTTTTCTGCACAAAAGCGATTCTTGCGAAGCAATGTGAACACTTCTGCTTCCCAGGCACAGAGAAGGTGCTAGCAAGGAATTCTCTGCCTGCCTTTCCCCAGTGCTCTGCAAGCTCTCCAGGACAACATAGAATCTGGGGCTCAGTGCTTTCTTTCGTTCTGAACAAGTGTTACTGTTTTCTGCACAAAAGCGATTCTTGCGAAGCAATGTGAACACTTCTGCTTCCCAGGCACAGAGAAGGTGCTAGCAGGGAATTCTCTGCCTGCCTTTCCCCAGTGCTCTGCAAGCTCTCCAGGACAACATAGAATCTGGGGCTCTGTGCTTTCTTTCCTTCTGAACAAGTGTTACTGTTTTCTGCACAAAAGCGATTCTGCGAAGCAATGTGAACACTTCTGCTTCCCAGGCACAGAGAAGGTGCTAGCAGGGAATTCTCTGCCTGCCTTTCCCCAGTGCTCTGCAAGCTCTCCAGGACAACAGTGAATCTGGGGCTCTGTGCTTTCTTTCCTTCTGAACAAGTGTTACTGTTTTCTGCACAAAAGCGATTCTTGCGAAGCAATGTGAACACTTCTGCTTCCCAGGCACAGAGAAGGTGCTAGCAGGGAATTCTCTGCCTGCCTTTCCCCAGTGCTCTGCAAGCTCTCCAGGACAACATAAAATCTGGGGCTCTGTGCTTTCTTTCCTTCTGAACAAGTGTTACTGTTTTCTGCACAAAAGCGATTCTTGCGAAGCAATGTGAACACTTCTGCTTCCCAGGCACAGAGAAGGTGCTAGCAGGGAATTCTCTGCCTGCCTTTCCCCAGTGCTCTGCAAGCTCTCCAGGACAACATAAAATCTGGGGCTCTGTGCTTTCTTTCCTTCTGAACAAGTGTTAGTGTTTTCTGCACAAAAGCGATTATTGCGAAGCAATGTGAACACTTCTGCTTCCCAGGCACAGAGAAGGTGCTAGCAAGGAATTCTCTGCCTGCCTTTCCCCAATGCTCTGCAAGCTCTCCAGGACAACATAAAATCTGGGGCTCTGTGCTTTCTTTCCTTCTGAACAAGTGTTACTGTTTTCTGCACAAAAGCGATTCTTGCGAAGCAATGTGAACACTTCTGCTTCCCAGGCACAGAGAAGGTGCTAGCAGGGAATCCTCTGCCTGCCTTTCCCCAGTGCTCTGCAAGCTCTCCAGGACAACATAGAATCTGGGGCTCTGTGCTTTCTTTCCTTCTGAACAAGTGTTACTGTTTTCTGCACAAAAGCGATTCTGCGAAGCAATGTGAACACTTCTGCTTCCCAGGCACAGAGAAGGTGCTAGCAGGGAATTCTCTGCCTGCCTTTCCCCAGTGCTCTGCAAGCTCTCCATGACAACATAGAATCTGGGGCTCAGTGCTTTCTTTCGTTCTGAACAAGTGTTAGTGTTTTCTGCACAAAAGCGATTCTTGCGAAGCAATGTGAACACTTCTGCTTCCCAGGCACAGAGAAGGTGCTAGCAGGGAATTCTCTGCCTGCCTTTCCCCAGTGCTCTGCAAGCTCTCCAGGACAACGTAGAATCTGGGGCTCTGTGCTTTCTTTCCTTCTGAACAAGTGTTACTGTTTTCTGCACAAAAGCGATTCTGCGAAGCAATGTGAACACGTCTGCTTCCCAGGCACAGAGAAGGTGCTAGCAGGGAATTCTCTGCCTGCCTTTCCCCAGTGCTCTGCAAGCTCTCCAGGACAACATAAAATCTGGGGCTCTGTGCTTTCTTTCGTTCTGAACAACTGTTACTATTTTCTGCACAAAAGCGATTCTTGCGAAGCAATGTGAACACTTCTGCTTCCCAGGCACAGAGAAGGTGCTAGCAGGGAATTCTCTGCCTGCCTTTCCCCAGTGCTCTGCAAGCTCTCCAGGACAACATAGAATCTGGGGCTCTGTGCTTTCTTTCCTTCTGAACAAGTGTTACTGTTTTCTGCACAAAAGCGATTCTGCGAAGCAATGTGAACAGGCACAGAGAAGGTGCTAGCAGGGAATTCTCTGCCTGCCTTTCCCCAGTGCTCTGCAAGCTCTCCAGGACAACATAGAATCTGGGGCTCTGTGCTTTCTTTCCTTCTGAACAAGTGTTACTGTTTTCTGCACAAAAGCGATTCTGCGAAGCAATGTGAACAGGCACAGAGAAGGTGCTATCAGGGAATTCTCTGCCTGCCTTTCCCCAGTGCTCTGCAAGCTCTCCAGGACAACATAGAATCTGGGGCTCTGTGCTTTCTTTCCTTCTGAACAAGTGTTACTGTTTTCTGCACAAAAGCGATTCTGCGAAGCAATGTGAACACTTCTGCTTCCCAGGCACAGAGAAGGTGCTAGCAAGGAATTCTCTGCCTGCCTTTCCCCAGTGCTCTGCAAGCTCTCCAGGACAACATAGAATCTGGGGCTCTGTGCTTTCTTTCCTTCTGAACAAGTGTTAGTGTTTTCTGCACAAAAGCGATTCTGCGAAGCAGTGTGAACACTTCTGCTTCCCAGGCACAGAGAAGGTGCTAGCAGGGAATTCTCTGCCTGCCTTTCCCCAGTGCTCTGCAAGCTCTCCAGGACAACATAAAATCTGGGGCTCTGTGCTTTCTTTCCTTCTGAACAAGTGTTACTGTTTTCTGCACAAAAGCGATTCTTGCGAAGCAATGTGAACACTTCTGCTTCCCAGGCACAGAGAAGGTGCTAGCAGGGAATCCTCTGCCTGCCTTTCCCCAGTGCTCTGCAAGCTCTCCAGGACAACATAGAATCTGGGGCTCTGTGCTTTCTTTCCTTCTGAACAAGTGTTAGTCTTTTCTGCACAAAAGCGATTCTGCGAAGCAATGTGAACACTTCTGCTTCCCAGGCACAGAGAAGGTGCTAGCAGGGAATTCTCTGCCTGCCTTTCCCCAGTGCTCTGCAAGCTCTCCATGACAACATAGAATCTGGGGCTCAGTGCTTTCTTTCGTTCTGAACAAGTGTTAGTGTTTTCTACACAAAAGCGATTCTTGCGAAGCAATGTGAACACTTCTGCTTCCCAGGCACAGAGAAGGTGCTAGCAGGGAATTCTCTGCCTGCCTTTCCCCAGTGCTCTGCAAGCTCTCCAGGACAACATAAAATCTGGGGCTCTGTGCTTTCTTTCGTTCTGAACAACTGTTAATATTTTCTGCACAAAAGCGATTCTTGCGAAGCAATGTGAACACTTCTGCTTCCCAGGCACAGAGAAGGTGCTAGCAGGGAATTCTCTGCCTGCCTTTCCCCAGTGCTCTGCAAGCTCTCCAGGACAACATAGAATCTGGGGCTCTGTGCTTTCTTTCCTTCTGAACAAGTGTTACTGTTTTCTGCACAAAAGCGATTCTGCGAAGCAATGTGAACAGGCACAGAGAAGGTGCTAGCAGGGAATTCTCTGCCTGCCTTTCCCCGGTGCTCTGCAAGCTCTCCAGGACAACATAGAATCTGGGGCTCTGTGCTTTCTTTCCTTCTGAACAAGTGTTACTGTTTTCTGCACAAAAGCGATTCTGCGAAGCAATGTGAACAGGCACAGAGAAGGTGCTATCAGGGAATTCTCTGCCTGCCTTTCCCCAGTGCTCTGCAAGCTCTCCAGGACAACATAGAATCTGGGGCTCAGTGCTTTCTTTCGTTCTGAACAAGTGTTACTGTTTTCTGCACAAAAGCGATTCTGCGAAGCAATGTGAACACTTCTGCTTCCCAGGCACAGAGAAGGTGCTAGCAGGGAATTCTCTGCCTGCCTTTCCCCAGTGCTCTACAAGCTCTCCAGGACAACATAAAATCTAGGGCTCTGTGCTTTCTTTCCTTCTGAACAAGTGTTACTGTTTTCTGCACAAAAGCGATTCTGCGAAGCAATGTGAACACTTCTGCTTCGCAGGCACAGAGAAGGTGCTAGCAGGGAATTCTCTGCCTGCCTTTCCCCAGTGCTCTGCAAGCTCTCCAGGACAACATAGAATCTGGGGCTCAGTGCTTTCTTTCGTTCTGAACAAGTGTTACTGTTTTCTGCACAAAAGCGATTCTGCGAAGCAATGTGAACAGGCACAGAGAAGGTGCTAGCAGGGAATTCTCTGCCTGCCTTTCCCCAGTGCTCTGCAAGCTCTCCAGGACAACATAAAATCTGGGGCTCTGTGCTTTCTTTCCTTCTGAACAAGTGTTACTGTTTTCTGCACAAAAGCGATTCTGCGAAGCAATGTGAACACTTCTGCTTCCCAGGCACAGAGAAGGTGCTATCAGGGAATTCTCTGCCTGCCTTTCCCCAGTGCTCTGCAAGCTCTCCAGGACAACATAAAATCTGGGGCTCTGTGCTTTCTTTCCTTCTGAACAAGTGTTACTGTTTTCTGCACAAAAGCGATTCTTGCGAAGCAATGTGAACACTTCTGCTTCCCAGGCACAGAGAAGGTGCTAGCAGGGAATTCTCTGCCTGCCTTTCCCCAGTGCTCTGCAAGCTCTCCAGGACAACAGTGAATCTGGGGCTCTGTGCTTTCTTTCCTTCTGAACAAGTGTTACTGTTTTCTGCACAAAAGCGATTCTGCGAAGCAATGTGAACACTTCTGCTTCCCAGGCACAGAGAAGGTGCTAGCAGGGAATTCTCTGCCTGCCTTTCCCCAGTGCTCTGCAAGCTCTCCAGGACAACATAAAATCTGGGGCTCTGTGCTTTCTTTCCTTCTGAACAAGTGTTACTGTTTTCTGCACAAAAGCGATTCTTGCGAAGCAATGTGAACACTTCTGCTTCCCAGGCACAGAGAAGGTGCTAGCAGGGAATTCTCTGCCTGCCTTTCCCCAGTGCTCTGCAAGCTCTCCAGGACAACATAAAATCTGGGGCTCTGTGCTTTCTTTCCTTCTGAACAAGTGTTAGTGTTTTCTGCACAAAAGCGATTCTTGCGAAGCAATGTGAACACTTCTGCTTCCCAGGCACAGAGAAGGTGCTAGCAAGGAATTCTCTGCCTGCCTTTCCCCAGTGCTCTGCAAGCTCTCCAGGACAACATAGAATCTGGGGCTCAGTGCTTTCTTTCGTTCTGAACAAGTGTTACTGTTTTCTGCACAAAAGCGATTCTGCGAAGCAATGTGAACACTTCTGCTTCCCAGGCACAGAGAAGGTGCTAGCAGGGAATTCTCTGCCTGCCTTTCCCCAGTGCTCTGCAAGCTCTCCAGGACAACATAAAATCTGGGGCTCTGTGCTTTCTTTCCTTCTGAACAAGTGTTACTGTTTTCTGCACAAAAGCGATTCTTGCGAAGCAATGTGAACACTTCTGCTTCCCAGGCACAGAGAAGGTGCTAGCAGGGAATTCTCTGCCTGCCTTTCCCCAGTGCTCTGCAAGCTCTCCAGGACAACATAGAATCTGGGGCTCTGTGCTTTCTTTCCTTCTGAACAAGTGTTAGTGTTTTCTGCACAAAAGCGATTCTGCGAAGCAATGTGAACACTTCTGCTTCGCAGGCACAGAGAAGGTGCTAGCAGGGAATTCTCTGCCTGCCTTTCCCCAGTGCTCTGCAAGCTCTCCAGGACAACATAGAATCTGGGGCTCAGTGCTTTCTTTCTTTCTGAACAAGTGTTACTGTTTTCTGCACAAAAGCGATTCTGCGAAGCAATGTGAACAGGCACAGAGAAGGTGCTAGCAGGGAATTCTCTGCCTGCCTTTCCCCAGTGCTCTGCAAGCTCTCCAGGACAACATAAAATCTGGGGCTCTGTGCTTTCTTTCCTTCTGAACAAGTGTTACTGTTTTCTGCACAAAAGCGATTCTGCGAAGCAATGTGAACACGTCTGCTTCCCAGGCACAGAGAAGGTGCTAGCAAGGAATTCTCTGCCTGCCTTTCCCCAGTGCTCTGCAAGCTCTCCAGGACAACATAAAATCTGGGGCTCTGTGCTTTCTTTCGTTCTGAACAAGTGTTACTGTTTTCTGCACAAAAGCGATTCTTGCGAAGCAATGTGAACACTTCTGCTTCCCAGGCACAGAGAAGGTGCTATCAGGGAATTCTCTGCCTGCCTTTCCCCAGTGCTCTGCAAGCTCTCCAGGACAACAGTGAATCTGGGGCTCTGTGCTTTCTTTCCTTCTGAACAAGTGTTACTGTTTTCTGCACAAAAGCGATTCTGCGAAGCAATGTGAACACTTCTGCTTCCCAGGCACAGAGAAGGTGCTAGCAGGGAATTCTCTGCCTGCCTTTCCCCAGTGCTCTGCAAGCTCTCCAGGACAACATAAAATCTGGGGCTCTGTGCTTTCTTTCCTTCTGAACAAGTGTTACTGTTTTCTGCACAAAAGCGATTCTTGCGAAGCAATGTGAACACTTCTGCTTCCCAGGCACAGAGAAGGTGCTAGCAGGGAATTCTCTGCCTGCCTTTCCCCAGTGCTCTGCAAGCTCTCCAGGACAACATAAAATCTGGGGCTCTGTGCTTTCTTTCCTTCTGAACAAGTGTTAGTGTTTTCTGCACAAAAGCGATTATTGCGAAGCAATGTGAACACTTCTGCTTCCCAGGCACAGAGAAGGTGCTAGCAAGGAATTCTCTGCCTGCCTTTCCCCAGTGCTCTGCAAGCTCTCCAGGACAACATAAAATCTGGGGCTCTGTGCTTTCTTTCCTTCTGAACAAGTGTTACTGTTTTCTGCACAAAAGCGATTCTTGCGAAGCAATGTGAACACTTCTGCTTCCCAGGCACAGAGAAGGTGCTAGCAGGGAATTCTCTGCCTGCCTTTCCCCAGTGCTCTGCAAGCTCTCCAGGACAACATAGAATCTGGGGCTCTGTGCTTTCTTTCCTTCTGAACAAGTGTTACTGTTTTCTGCACAAAAGCGATTCTTGCGAAGCAATGTGAACACTTCTGCTTCCCAGGCACAGAGAAGGTGCTAGCAGGGAATTCTCTGCCTGCCTTTCCCCAGTGCTCTACAAGCTCTCCAGGACAACATAAAATCTAGGGCTCTGTGCTTTCTTTCCTTCTGAACAAGTGTTACTGTTTTCTGCACAAAAGCGATTCTGCGAAGCAATGTGAACACTTCTGCTTCGCAGGCACAGAGAAGGTGCTAGCAGGGAATTCTCTGCCTGCCTTTCCCCAGTGCTCTGCAAGCTCTCCAGGACAACATATAATCTGGGGCTCAGTGCTTTCTTTCGTTCTGAACAATGTTACTGTTTTCTGCACAAAAGCGATTCTGCGAAGCAATGTGAACAGGCACAGAGAAGGTGCTATCAGGGAATTCTCTGCCTGCCTTTCCCCAGTGCTCTGCAAGCTCTCCAGGACAACATAGAATCTGGGGCTCTCTGCTTCCTTTCCTTCTGAACAAGTGTTACTGTTTTCTGCACAAAAGCGATTCTGCGAAGCAATGTGAACACTTCTGCTTCCCAGGCACAGAGAAGGTGCTAGCAAGGAATTCTCTGCCTGCCTTTCCCCAGTGCTCTGCAAGCTCTGCAGGACAACATAAAATCTGGGGCTCTGTGCTTTCTTTCCTTCTGAACAAGTGTTAGTGTTTTCTGCACAAAAGCGATTCTGCGAAGCAATGTGAACACTTCTGCTTCCCAGGCACAGAGAAGGTGCTAGCAGGGAATTCTCTGCCTGCCTTTCCCCAGTGCTCTGCAAGCTCTCCAGGACAACATAGAATCTGGGGCTCTGTGCTTTCTTTCCTTCTGAACAAGTGTTACTGTTTTCTGCACAAAAGCGATTCTTGCGAAGCAATGTGAACACTTCTGCTTCCCAGGCACAGAGAAGGTGCTAGCAGGGAATTCTCTGCCTGCCTTTCCCCAGTGCTCTGCAAGCTCTCCAGGACAACATAAAATCTGGGGCTCTGTGCTTTCTTTCCTTCTGAACAAGTGTTACTGTTTTCTGCACAAAAGCGATTCTTGCGAAGCAATGTGAACACTTCTGCTTCGCAGGCACAGAGAAGGTGCTAGCAGGGAATTCTCTGCCTGCCTTTCCCCAGTGCTCTGCAAGCTCTCCAGGACAACATAGAATCTGGGGCTCAGTGCTTTCTTTCGTTCTGAACAAGTGTTACTGTTTTCTGCACAAAAGCGATTCTGCGAAGCAATGTGAACACTTCTGCTTCCCAGGCACAGAGAAGGTGCTAGCAGGGAATTCTCTGCCTGCCTTTCCCCAGTGCTCTACAAGCTCTCCAGGACAACATAAAATCTAGGGCTCTGTGCTTTCTTTCCTTCTGAACAAGTGTTACTGTTTTCTGCACAAAAGCGATTCTGCGAAGCAATGTGAACACTTCTGCTTCCCAGGCACAGAGAAGGTGCTAGCAGGGAATTCTCTGCCTGCCTTTCCCCAGTGCTCTGCAAGCTCTCCAGGACAACATAGAATCTGGGGCTCAGTGCTTTCTTTCGTTCTGAACAAGTGTTACTGTTTTCTGCACAAAAGCGATTCTGCGAAGCAATGTGAACAGGCACAGAGAAGGTGCTAGCAGGGAATTCTCTGCCTGCCTTTCCCCAGTGCTCTGCAAGCTCTCCAGGACAACATAAAATCTGGGGCTCTGTGCTTTCTTTCCTTCTGAACAAGTGTTACTGTTTTCTGCACAAAAGCGATTCTGCGAAGCAATGTGAACACTTCTGCTTCCCAGGCACAGAGAAGGTGCTATCAGGGAATTCTCTGCCTGCCTTTCCCCAGTGCTCTGCAAGCTCTCCAGGACAACATAAAATCTGGGGCTCTGTGCTTTCTTTCGTTCTGAACAAGTGTTACTGTTTTCTGCACAAAAGCGATTCTTGCGAAGCAATGTGAACACTTCTGCTTCCCAGGCACAGAGAAGGTGCTAGCAGGGAATTCTCTGCCTGCCTTTCCCCAGTGCTCTGCAAGCTCTCCAGGACAACAGTGAATCTGGGGCTCTGTGCTTTCTTTCCTTCTGAACAAGTGTTACTGTTTTCTGCACAAAAGCGATTCTGCGAAGCAATGTGAACACTTCTGCTTCCCAGGCACAGAGAAGGTGCTAGCAGGGAATTCTCTGCCTGCCTTTCCCCAGTGCTCTGCAAGCTCTCCAGGACAACATAAAATCTGGGGCTCTGTGCTTTCTTTCCTTCTGAACAAGTGTTACTGTTTTCTGCACAAAAGCGATTCTTGCGAAGCAATGTGAACACTTCTGCTTCCCAGGCACAGAGAAGGTGCTAGCAGGGAATTCTCTGCCTGCCTTTCCCCAGTGCTCTGCAAGCTCTCCAGGACAACATAAAATCTGGGGCTCTGTGCTTTCTTTCCTTCTGAACAAGTGTTAGTGTTTTCTGCACAAAAGCGATTCTTGCGAAGCAATGTGAACACTTCTGCTTCCCAGGCACAGAGAAGGTGCTAGCAAGGAATTCTCTGCCTGCCTTTCCCCAGTGCTCTGCAAGCTCTCCAGGACAACATAGAATCTGGGGCTCAGTGCTTTCTTTCGTTCTGAACAAGTGTTACTGTTTTCTGCACAAAAGCGATTCTGCGAAGAAATGTGAACACTTCTGCTTCCCAGGCACAGAGAAGGTGCTATCAGGGAATTCTCTGCCTGCCTTTCCCCAGTGCTCTGCAAGCTCTCCAGGACAACATAGAATCTGGGGCTCTGTGCTTTGTTTCGTTCTGAACAAGTGTTACTGTTTTCTGCACAAAAGCGATTCTTGCGAAGCAATGTGAACACTTCTGCTTCCCAGGCACAGAGAAGGTGCTAGCAGGGAATTCTCTGCCTGCCTTTCCCCAGTGCTCTGCAAGCTCTCCAGGACAACATAGAATCTGGGGCTCTGTGCTTTCTTTCGTTCTGAACAAGTGTTACTGTTTTCTGCACAAAAGCGATTCTGCGACGCAATGTGAACACTTCTGCTTCCCAGGCACAGAGAAGGTGCTAGCAAGGAATTCTCTGCCTGCCTTTCCCCAGTGCTCTGCAAGCTCTCCAGGACAACATAGAATCTGGGGCTCTGTGCTTTCTTTCCTTCTGAACAAGTGTTAGTGTTTTCTGCACAAAAGCGATTCTGCGAAGCAATGTGAACACTTCTGCTTCGCAGGCACAGAGAAGGTGCTAGCAGGGAATTCTCTGCCTGCCTTTCCCCAGTGCTCTGCAAGCTCTCCAGGACAACATAGAATCTGGGGCTCAGTGCTTTCTTTCGTTCTGAACAAGTGTTACTGTTTTCTGCACAAAAGCGATTCTGCGAAGCAATGTGAACAGGCACAGAGAAGGTGCTAGCAGGGAATTCTCTGCCTGCCTTTCCCCAGTGCTCTGCAAGCTCTCCAGGACAACATAAAATCTGGGGCTCTGTGCTTTCTTTCCTTCTGAACAAGTGTTACTGTTTTCTGCACAAAAGCGATTCTGCGAAGCAATGTGAACACGTCTGCTTCCCAGGCACAGAGAAGGTGCTAGCAAGGAATTCTCTGCCTGCCTTTCCCCAGTGCTCTGCAAGCTCTCCAGTACAACATAAAATCTGGGGCTCTGTGCTTTCTTTCGTTCTGAACAAGTGTTAGTGTTTTCTGCACAAAAGCGATTCTTGCGAAGCAATGTGAACACTTCTGCTTCCCAGGCACAGAGAAGGTGCTAGCAAGGAATTCTCTGCCTGCCTTTCCCCAGTGCTCTGCAAGCTCTCCAGGACAACATAGAATCTGGGGCTCTGTGCTTTCTTTCCTTCTGAACAAGTGTTAGTGTTTTCTGCACAAAAGCGATTCTGCGAAGCAATGTGAACACTTCTGCTTCCCAGGCACAGAGAAGGTGCTAGCAGGGAATTCTCTGCCTGCCTTTCCCCAGTGCTCTGCAAGCTCTCCAGGACAACATAGAATCTGGGGCTCTGTGCTTTCTTTCGTTCTGAACAAGTGTTACTGTTTTCTGCACAAAAGCGATTCTTGCGAAGCAATGTGAACACTTCTGCTTCCCAGGCACAGAGAAGGTGCTAGCAGGGAATTCTCTGCCTGCCTTTCCCCAGTGCTCTGCAAGCTCTCCAGGACAACATAAAATCTGGGGCTCTGTGCTTTCTTTCCTTCTGAACAAGTGTTACTGTTTTCTGCACAAAAGCGATTCTTGCGAAGCAATGTGAACACTTCTGCTTCCCAGGCACAGAGAAGGTGCTAGCAGGGAATTCTCTGCCTGCCTTTCCCCAGTGCTCTGCAAGCTCTCCAGGACAACATAGAATCTGTGGCTCAGTGCTTTCTTTCGTTCTGAACAAGTGTTACTGTTTTCTGCACAAAAGCGATTCTGCGAAGCAATGTGAACACTTCTGCTTCCCAGGCACAGAGAAGGTGCTAGCAGGGAATTCTCTGCCTGCCTTTCCCCAGTGCTCTGCAAGCTCTCCAGGACAACATAGAATCTGGGGCTCTGTGCTTTCTTTCGTTCTGAACAAGTGTTACTGTTTTCTGCACAAAAGCGATTCTGCCAAGCAATGTGAACACTTCTGCTTCCCAGGCACAGAGAAGGTGCTAGCAGGGAATTCTCTGCCTGCCTTTCCCCAGTGCTCTGCAAGCTCTCCAGGACAACATAAAATCTGGGGCTCTGTGCTTTCTTTCCTTCTGAACAAGTGTTAGTGTTTTCTGCACAAAAGCGATTCTTGCGAAGCAATGTGAACACTTCTGCTTCCCAGGCACAGAGAAGGTGCTAGCAGGGAATTCTCTGCCTGCCTTTCCCCAGTGCTCTGCAAGCTCTCCAGGACAACATAGAATCTGGGGCTCTGTGCTTTCTTTCCTTCTGAACAAGTGTTACTGTTTTCTGCACAAAAGCGATTCTGCGAAGCAATGTGAACAGGCACAGAGAAGGTGCTAGCAGGGAATTCTCTGCCTGCCTTTCCCCAGTGCTCTGCAAGCTCTCCAGGACAACATAGAATCTGGGGCTCTGTGCTTTCTTTCCTTCTGAACAAGTGTTACTGTTTTCTGCACAAAAGCGATTCTGCGAAGCAATGTGAACAGGCACAGAGAAGGTGCTATCAGGGAATTCTCTGCCTGCCTTTCCCCAGTGCTCTGCAAGCTCTCCAGGACAACATAGAATCTGGGGCTCTGTGCTTTCTTTCCTTCTGAACAAGTGTTACTGTTTTCTGCACAAAAGCGATTCTGCGAAGCAATGTGAACACTTCTGCTTCCCAGGCACAGAGAAGGTGCTAGCAAGGAATTCTCTGCCTGCCTTTCCCCAGTGCTCTGCAAGCTCTCCAGGACAACATAGAATCTGGGGCTCTGTGCTTTCTTTCCTTCTGAACAAGTGTTACTGTTTTCTGCACAAAAGCGATTCTGCGAAGCAATGTGAACACTTCTGCTTCCCAGGCACAGAGAAGGTGCTAGCAGGGAATTCTCTGCCTGCCTTTCCCCAGTGCTCTGCAAGCTCTCCAGGACAACATAGAATCTGGGGCTCTGTGCTTTCTTTCCTTCTGAACAAGTGTTACTGTTTTCTGCACAAAAGCGATTCTTGCGAAGCAATGTGAACACTTCTGCTTCCCAGGCACAGAGAAGGTGCTAGCAGGGAATTCTCTGCCTGCCTTTCCCCAGTGCTCTGCAAGCTCTCCAGGACAACATAAAATCTGGGGCTCTGTGCTTTCTTTCCTTCTGAACAAGTGTTACTGTTTTCTGCACAAAAGCGATTCTTGCGAAGCAATGTGAACACTTCTGCTTCCCAAGCACAGAGAAGGTGCTAGCAGGGAATTCTCTGCCTGCCTTTCCCCAGTGCTCTGCAAGCTCTCCAGGACAACATAGAATCTGGGGCTCTGTGCTTTCTTTCCTTCTGAACAAGTGTTACTGTTTTCTGCACAAAAGCGATTCTGCGAAGCAATGTGAACACTTCTGCTTCCCAGGCACAGAGAAGGTGCTAGCAGGGAATTCTCTGCCTGCCTTTCCCCAGTGCTCTGCAAGCTCTCCAGGACAACATAGAATCTGGGGCTCTGTGCTTTCTTTCGTTCTGAACAAGTGTTACTGTTTTCTGCACAAAAGCGATTCTGCGAAGCAATGTGAACACTTCTGCTTCCCAGGCACAGAGAAGGTGCTAGCAGGGAATTCTCTGCCTGCCTTTCCCCAGTGCTCTGCAAGCTCTCCAGGACAACATAAAATCTGGGGCTCTGTGCTTTCTTTCCTTCTGAACAACTGTTACTGTTTTCTGCACAAAAGCGATTCTTGCGAAGCAATGTGAACACTTCTGCTTCCCAGGCACAGAGAAGGTGCTAGCAGGGAATTCTCTGCCTGCCTTTCCCCAGTGCTCTGCAAGCTCTCCAGGACAACATAGAATCTGGGGCTCTGTGCATTCTTTCCTTCTGAACAAGTGTTACTGTTTTCTGCACAAAAGCGATTCTGCGAAGCAATGTGAACAGGCACAGAGAAGGTGCTATCAGGGAATTCTCTGCCTGCCTTTCCCCAGTGCTCTGCAAGCTCTCCAGGACAACATAAAATCTGGGGCTCTGTGCTTTCTTTCCTTCTGAACAAGTGTTACTGTTTTCTGCACAAAAGCGATTCTGCGAAGCAATGTGAACACTTCTGCTTCCCAGGCACAGAGAAGGTGCTAGCAAGGAATTCTCTGCCTGCCTTTCCCCAGTGCTCTGCAAGCTCTCCAGGACAACATAAAATCTGGGGCTCTGTGCTTTCTTTCCTTCTGAACAAGTGTTACTGTTTTCTGCACAAAAGCGATTCTTGCGAAGCAATGTGAACACTTCTGCTTCGCAGGCACAGAGAAGGTGCTAGCAGGGAATTCTCTGCCTGCCTTTCCCCAGTGCTCTGCAAGCTCTCCAGGACAACATAGAATCTGGGGCTCTGTGCTTTCTTTCCTTCTGAACAAGTGTTAGTGTTTTCTGCACAAAAGCGATTCTGCGAAGCAATGTGAACACTTCTGCTTCCCAGGCACAGAGAAGGTGCTAGCAGGGAATTCTCTGCCTGCCTTTCCCCAGTGCTCTGCAAGCTCTCCATGACAACATAGAATCTGGGGCTCAGTGCTTTCTTTCGTTCTGCACAAGTGTTAGTGTTTTCTGCACAAAAGCGATTCTTGCGAAGCAATGTGAACACTTCTGCTTCCCAGGCACAGAGAAGGTGCTATCAGGGAATTCTCTGCCTGCCTTTCCCCAGTGCTCTGCAAGCTCTCCAGGACAACATAAAATCTGGGGTTCTGTGCTTTCTTGCCTTCTGAACAAGTGTTACTGTTTTCTGCACAAAAGCGATTCTGCGAAGCAATGTGAACACGTCTGCTTCCCAGGCACAGAGAAGGTGCTAGCAAGGAATTCTCTGCCTGCCTTTCCCCAGTGCTCTGCAAGCTCTCCAGGACAACATAAAATCTGGGGCTCTGTGCTTTCTTTCGTTTTGAACAACTGTTACTATTTTCTGCACAAAAGCAATTCTTGCGAAGCAATGTGAACACTTCTGCTTCCCAGGCACAGAGAAGGTGCTAGCAGGGAATTCTCTGCCTGCCTTTCCCCAGTGCTCTGCAAGCTCTCCAGGACAACATAGAATCTGGGGCTCTGTGCTTTCTTTCCTTCTGAACAAGTGTTACTGTTTTCTGCACAAAAGCGATTCTGCGAAGCAATGTGAACAGGCACAGAGAAGGTGCTAGCAGGGAATTCTCTGCCTGCCTTTCCCCAGTGCTCTGCAAGCTCTCCAGGACAACATAGAATCTGGGGCTCTGTGCTTTCTTTCCTTCTGAACAAGTGTTACTGTTTTCTGCACAAAAGCGTTTCTGCGAAGCAATGTGAACAGGCACAGAGAAGGTGCTATCAGGGAATTCTCTGCCTGCCTTTCCCCAGTGCTCTGCAAGCTCTCCAGGACAACATAAAATCTGGGGCTCTGTGCTTTCTTTCCTTCTGAACAAGTGTTAGTGTTTTCTGCACAAAAGCGATTCTGCGAAGCAATGTGAACACTTCTGCTTCCCAGGCACAGAGAAGGTGCTAGCAAGGAATTCTCTGCCTGCCTTTCCCCAGTGCTCTGCAAGCTCTCCAGGACAACATAGAATCTGGGGCTCTGTGCTTTCTTTCCTTCTGAACAAGTGTTACTGTTTTCTGCACAAAAGCGATTCTGCGAAGCAATGTGAACACTTCTGCTTCCCAGGCACAGAGAAGGTGCTAGCAGGGAATTCTCTGCCTGCCTTTCCCCAGTGCTCTGCAAGCTCTCCATGACAACATAGAATCTGGGGCTCAGTGCTTTCTTTCGTTCTGAACAAGTGTTAGTGTTTTCTGCACAAAAGCGATTCTTGCGAAGCAATGTGAACACTTCTGCTTCCCAGGCACAGAGAAGGTGCTAGCAGGGAATTCTCTGCCTGCCTTTCCCCAGTGCTCTGCAAGCTCTCCAGGACAACATAGAATCTGGGGCTCTGTGCTTTCTTTCCTTCTGAACAAGTGTTACTGTTTTCTGCACAAAAGCGATTCTGCGAAGCAATGTGAACACTTCTGCTTCCCAGGCACAGAGAAGGTGCTAGCAGGGAATTCTCTGCCTGCCTTTCCCCAGTGCTCTGCAAGCTCTCCAGGACAACATAGAATCTGGGGCTCTGTGCTTTCTTTCCTTCTGAACAAGTGTTAGTGTTTTCTGCACAAAAGCGATTCTGCGAAGCAATGTGAACACTTCTGCTTCCCAGGCACAGAGAAGGTGCTATCAGGGAATTCTCTGCCTGCCTTTCCCCAGTGCTCTGCAAGCTCTCCAGGACAACATAGAATCTGGGGCTCTGTGCTTTCTTTCCTTCTGAACAAGTGTTAGTGTTTTCTGCACAAAAGCGATTCTTGCGAAGCAATGTGAACACTTCTGCTTCCCAGGCACAGAGAAGGTGCTAGCAGGGAATTCTCTGCCTGCCTTTCCCCAGTGCTCTACAAGCTCTCCAGGACAACATAAAATCTAGGGCTCTGTGCTTTCTTTCCTTCTGAACAAGTGTTACTGTTTTCTGCACAAAAGCGATTCTGCGAAGCAATGTGAACACTTCTGCTTCCCAGGCACAGAGAAGGTGCTAGCAGGGAATTCTCTGCCTGCCTTTCCCCAGTGCTCTGCAAGCTCTCCAGGACAACATATAATCTGGGGCTCAGTGCTTTCTTTCCTTCTGAACAAGTGTTACTGTTTTCTGCACAAAAGCGATTCTGCGAAGCAATGTGAACAGGCACAGAGAAGGTGCTAGCAGGGAATTCTCTGCCTGCCTTTCCCCAGTGCTCTGCAAGCTCTCCAGGACAACAGTGAATCTGGGGCTCTGTGCTTTCTTTCCTTCTGAACAAGTGTTACTGTTTTCTGCACAAAAGCGATTCTGCGAAGCAATGTGAACACTTCTGCTTCCCAGGCACAGAGAAGGTGCTAGCAGGGAATTCTCTGCCTGCCTTTCCCCAGTGCTCTGCAAGCTCTCCAGGACAACATAAAATCTGGGGCTCTGTGCTTTCTTTCCTTCTGAACAAGTGTTAGTGTTTTCTGCACAAAAGCGATTCTTGCGAAGCAATGTGAACACTTCTGCTTCCCAGGCACAGAGAAGGTGCTAGCAGGGAATTCTCTGCCTGCCTTTCCCCAGTGCTCTGCAAGCTCTCCAGGACAACATAAAATCTGGGGCTCTGTGCTTTCTTTCCTTCTGAACAAGTGTTACTGTGTTCTGCACAAAAGCGATTCTTGCGAAGCAATGTGAACACTTCTGCTTCCCAGGCACAGAGAAGGTGCTAGCAGGGAATTCTCTGCCTGCCTTTCCCCAGTGCTCTGCAAGCTCTCCAGGACAACATAGAATCTGGGGCTCTGTGCTTTCTTTCCTTCTGAACAAGTGTTACTGTTTTCTGCACAAAAGCGATTCTGCGAAGCAATGTGAACAGGCACAGAGAAGGTGCTAGCAGGGAATTCTCTGCCTGCCTTTCCCCAGTGCTCTGCAAGCTCTCCAGGACAACATAGAATCTGGGGCTCTGTGCTTTCTTTCCTGCTGAACAAGTGTTACTGTTTTCTGCACAAAAGCGATTCTTGCGAAGCAATGTGAACACTTCTGCTTCCCAGGCACAGAGAAGGTGCTAGCAGGGAATTCGCTGCCTGCCTTTCCCCAGTGCTCTGCAAGCTCTCCAGGACAACATAAAATCTGGGGCTCTGTGCTTTCTTTCCTTCTGAACAAGTGTTACTGTTTTCTGCACAAAAGCGATTCTTGCGAAGCAATGTGAACACTTCTGCTTCGCAGGCACAGAGAAGGTGCTAGCAGGGAATTCTCTGCCTGCCTTTCCCCAGTGCTCTGCAAGCTCTCCAGGACAACATAGAATCTGGGGCTCAGTGCTTTCTTTCGTTCTGAACAAGTGTTACTGTTTTCTGCACAAAAGCGATTCTGCGAAGCAATGTGAACACTTCTGCTTCCCAGGCACAGAGAAGGTGCTAGCAGGGAATTCTCTGCCTGCCTTTCCCCAGTGCTCTACAAGCTCTCCAGGACAACATAAAATCTAGGGCTCTGTGCTTTCTTTCCTTCTGAACAAGTGTTACTGTTTTCTGCACAAAAGCGATTCTGCGAAGCAATGTGAACACTTCTGCTTCCCAGGCACAGAGAAGGTGCTAGCAGGGAATTCTCTGCCTGCCTTTCCCCAGTGCTCTGCAAGCTCTCCAGGACAACATAGAATCTGGGGCTCAGTGCTTTCTTTCGTTCTGAACAAGTGTTACTGTTTTCTGCACAAAAGCGATTCTGCGAAGCAATGTGAACAGGCACAGAGAAGGTGCTAGCAGGGAATTCTCTGCCTGCCTTTCCCCAGTGCTCTGCAAGCTCTCCAGGACAACATAAAATCTGGGGCTCTGTGCTTTCTTTCCTTCTGAACAAGTGTTACTGTTTTCTGCACAAAAGCGATTCTGCGAAGCAATGTGAACACTTCTGCTTCCCAGGCACAGAGAAGGTGCTATCAGGGAATTCTCTGCCTGCCTTTCCCCAGTGCTCTGCAAGCTCTCCAGGACAACATAAAATCTGGGGCTCTGTGCTTTCTTTCGTTCTGAACAAGTGTTACTGTTTTCTGCACAAAAGCGATTCTTGCGAAGCAATGTGAACACTTCTGCTTCCCAGGCACAGAGAAGGTGCTAGCAGGGAATTCTCTGCCTGCCTTTCCCCAGTGCTCTGCAAGCTCTCCAGGACAACAGTGAATCTGGGGCTCTGTGCTTTCTTTCCTTCTGAACAAGTGTTACTGTTTTCTGCACAAAAGCGATTCTGCGAAGCAATGTGAACACTTCTGCTTCCCAGGCACAGAGAAGGTGCTAGCAGGGAATTCTCTGCCTGCCTTTCCCCAGTGCTCTGCAAGCTCTCCAGGACAACATAAAATCTGGGGCTCTGTGCTTTCTTTCCTTCTGAACAAGTGTTACTGTTTTCTGCACAAAAGCGATTCTTGCGAAGCAATGTGAACACTTCTGCTTCCCAGGCACAGAGAAGGTGCTAGCAGGGAATTCTCTGCCTGCCTTTCCCCAGTGCTCTGCAAGCTCTCCAGGACAACATAAAATCTGGGGCTCTGTGCTTTCTTTCCTTCTGAACAAGTGTTAGTGTTTTCTGCACAAAAGCGATTCTTGCGAAGCAATGTGAACACTTCTGCTTCCCAGGCACAGAGAAGGTGCTAGCAAGGAATTCTCTGCCTGCCTTTCCCCAGTGCTCTTCAAGCTCTCCAGGACAACATAGAATCTGGGGCTCAGTGCTTTCTTTCGTTCTGAACAAGTGTTACTGTTTTCTGCACAAAAGCGATTCTGCGAAGAAATGTGAACACTTCTGCTTCCCAGGCACAGAGAAGGTGCTATCAGGGAATTCTCTGCCTGCCTTTCCCCAGTGCTCTGCAAGCTCTCCAGGACAACATAGAATCTGGGGCTCTGTGCTTTGTTTCGTTCTGAACAAGTGTTACTGTTTTCTGCACAAAAGCGATTCTTGCGAAGCAATGTGAACACTTCTGCTTCCCAGGCACAGAGAAGGTGCTAGCAGGGAATTCTCTGCCTGCCTTTCCCCAGTGCTCTGCAAGCTCTCCAGGACAACATAGAATCTGGGGCTCTGTGCTTTCTTTCGTTCTGAACAAGTGTTACTGTTTTCTGCACAAAAGCGATTCTGCGACGCAATGTGAACACTTCTGCTTCCCAGGCACAGAGAAGGTGCTAGCAGGGAATTCTCTGCCTGCCTTTCCCCAGTGCTCTGCAAGCTCTCCAGGACAACATAGAATCTGGGGCTCTGTGCTTTCTTTCCTTCTGAACAAGTGTTAGTGTTTTCTGCACAAAAGCGATTCTGCGAAGCAATGTGAACACTTCTGCTTCGCAGGCACAGAGAAGGTGCTAGCAGGGAATTCTCTGCCTGCCTTTCCCCAGTGCTCTGCAAGCTCTCCAGGACAACATAGAATCTGGGGCTCAGTGCTTTCTTTCGTTCTGAACAAGTGTTACTGTTTTCTGCACAAAAGCGATTCTGCGAAGCAATGTGAACAGGCACAGAGAAGGTGCTATCAGGGAATTCTCTGCCTGCCTTTCCCCAGTGCTCTGCAAGCTCTCCAGGACAACATAAAATCTGGGGCTCTGTGCTTTCTTTCCTTCTGAACAAGTGTTACTGTTTTCTGCACAAAAGCGATTCTGCGAAGCAATGTGAACACGTCTGCTTCCCAGGCACAGAGAAGGTGCTAGCAAGGAATTCTCTGCCTGCCTTTCCCCAGTGCTCTGCAAGCTCTCCAGTACAACATAAAATCTGGGGCTCTGTGCTTTCTTTCGTTCTGAACAAGTGTTACTGTTTTCTGCACAAAAGCGATTCTTGCGAAGCAATGTGAACACATCTGCTTCCCAGGCACAGAGAAGGTGCTAGCAAGGAATTCTCTGCCTGCCTTTCCCCAGTGCTCTGCAAGCTCTCCAGGACAACATAGAATCTGGGGCTCTGTGCTTTCTTTCCTTCTGAACAAGTGTTAGTGTTTTCTGCACAAAAGCGATTCTGCGAAGCAATGTGAACACTTCTGCTTCCCAGGCACAGAGAAGGTGCTAGCAGGGAATTCTCTGCCTGCCTTTCCCCAGTGCTCTGCAAGCTCTCCAGGACAACATAGAATCTGGGGCTCTGTGCTTTCTTTCCTTCTGAACAAGTGTTACTGTTTTCTGCACAAAAGCGATTCTTGCGAAGCAATGTGAACACTTCTGCTTCCCAGGCACAGAGAAGGTGCTAGCAGGGAATTCTCTGCCTGCCTTTCCCCAGTGCTCTGCAAGCTCTCCAGGACAACATAAAATCTGGGGCTCTGTGCTTTCTTTCCTTCTGAACAAGTGTTACTGTTTTCTGCACAAAAGCGATTCTTGCGAAGCAATGTGAACACTTCTGCTTCCCAGGCACAGAGAAGGTGCTAGCAGGGAATTCTCTGCCTGCCTTTCCCCAGTGCTCTGCAAGCTCTCCAGGACAACATAGAATCTGTGGCTCAGTGCTTTCTTTCGTTCTGAACAAGTGTTACTGTTTTCTGCACAAAAGCGATTCTGCGAAGCAATGTGAACACTTCTGCTTCCCAGGCACAGAGAAGGTGCTAGCAGGGAATTCTCTGCCTGCCTTTCCCCAGTGCTCTGCAAGCTCTCCAGGACAACATAGAATCTGGGGCTCTGTGCTTTCTTTCCTTCTGAACAAGTGTTACTGTTTTCTGCACAAAAGCGATTCTGCCAAGCAATGTGAACACTTCTGCTTCCCAGGCACAGAGAAGGTGCTAGCAGGGAATTCTCTGCCTGCCTTTCCCCAGTGCTCTGCAAGCTCTCCAGGACAACATAAAATCTGGGGCTCTGTGCTTTCTTTCCTTCTGAACAAGTGTTAGTGTTTTCTGCACAAAAGCGATTCTTGCGAAGCAATGTGAACACTTCTGCTTCCCAGGCACAGAGAAGGTGCTAGCAGGGAATTCTCTGCCTGCCTTTCCCCAGTGCTCTGCAAGCTCTCCAGGACAACATAGAATCTGGGGCTCTGTGCTTTCTTTCCTTCTGAACAAGTGTTACTGTTTTCTGCACAAAAGCGATTCTGCGAAGCAATGTGAACAGGCACAGAGAAGGTGCTAGCAGGGAATTCTCTGCCTGCCTTTCCCCAGTGCTCTGCAAGCTCTCCAGGACAACATAGAATCTGGGGCTCTGTGCTTTCTTTCCTTCTGAACAAGTGTTACTGTTTTCTGCACAAAAGCGATTCTGCGAAGCAATGTGAACAGGCACAGAGAAGGTGCTATCAGGGAATTCTCTGCCTGCCTTTCCCCAGTGCTCTGCAAGCTCTCCAGGACAACATAGAATCTGGGGCTCTGTGCTTTCTTTCCTTCTGAACAAGTGTTACTGTTTTCTGCACAAAAGCGATTCTGCGAAGCAATGTGAACACTTCTGCTTCCCAGGCACAGAGAAGGTGCTAGCAAGGAATTCTCTGCCTGCCTTTCCCCAGTGCTCTGCAAGCTCTCCAGGACAACATAGAATCTGGGGCTCTGTGCTTTCTTTCCTTCTGAACAAGTGTTACTGTTTTCTGCACAAAAGCGATTCTGCGAAGCAATGTGAACACTTCTGCTTCCCAGGCACAGAGAAGGTGCTAGCAGGGAATTCTCTGCCTGCCTTTCCCCAGTGCTCTGCAAGCTCTCCAGGACAACATAGAATCTGGGGCTCTGTGCTTTCTTTCCTTCTGAACAAGTGTTACTGTTTTCTGCACAAAAGCGATTCTTGCGAAGCAATGTGAACACTTCTGCTTCCCAGGCACAGAGAAGGTGCTAGCAGGGAATTCTCTGCCTGCCTTTCCCCAGTGCTCTGCAAGCTCTCCAGGACAACATAAAATCTGGGGCTCTGTGCCTTCTTTCCTTCTGAACAAGTGTTACTGTTTTCTGCACAAAAGCGATTCTTGCGAAGCAATGTGAACACTTCTGCTTCCCAAGCACAGAGAAGGTGCTAGCAGGGAATTCTCTGCCTGCCTTTCCCCAGTGCTCTGCAAGCTCTCCAGGACAACATAGAATCTGGGGCTCTGTGCTTTCTTTCCTTCTGAACAAGTGTTACTGTTTTCTGCACAAAAGCGATTCTGCGAAGCAATGTGAACACTTCTGCTTCCCAGGCACAGAGAAGGTGCTAGCAGGGAATTCTCTGCCTGCCTTTCCCCAGTGCTCTGCAAGCTCTCCAGGACAACATAGAATCTGGGGCTCTGTGCTTTCTTTCGTTCTGAACAAGTGTTACTGTTTTCTGCACAAAAGCGATTCTGCGAAGCAATGTGAACACTTCTGCTTCCCAGGCACAGAGAAGGTGCTAGCAGGGAATTCTCTGCCTGCCTTTCCCCAGTGCTCTGCAAGCTCTCCAGGACAACATAAAATCTGGGGCTCTGTGCTTTCTTTCCTTCTGAACAACTGTTACTGTTTTCTGCACAAAAGCGATTCTTGCGAAGCAATGTGAACACTTCTGCTTCCCAGGCACAGAGAAGGTGCTAGCAGGGAATTCTCTGCCTGCCTTTCCCCAGTGCTCTGCAAGCTCTCCAGGACAACATAGAATCTGGGGCTCTGTGCATTCTTTCCTTCTGAACAAGTGTTACTGTTTTCTGCACAAAAGCGATTCTGCGAAGCAATGTGAACAGGCACAGAGAAGGTGCTATCAGGGAATTCTCTGCCTGCCTTTCCCCAGTGCTCTGCAAGCTCTCCAGGACAACATAAAATCTGGGGCTCTGTGCTTTCTTTCCTTCTGAACAAGTGTTACTGTTTTCTGCACAAAAGCGATTCTGCGAAGCAATGTGAACACTTCTGCTTCCCAGGCACAGAGAAGGTGCTAGCAAGGAATTCTCTGCCTGCCTTTCCCCAGTGCTCTGCAAGCTCTCCAGGACAACATAAAATCTGGGGCTCTGTGCTTTCTTTCCTTCTGAACAAGTGTTACTGTTTTCTGCACAAAAGCGATTCTTGCGAAGCAATGTGAACACTTCTGCTTCGCAGGCACAGAGAAGGTGCTAGCAGGGAATTCTCTGCCTGCCTTTCCCCAGTGCTCTGCAAGCTCTCCAGGACAACATAGAATCTGGGGCTCTGTGCTTTCTTTCCTTCTGAACAAGTGTTAGTGTTTTCTGCACAAAAGCGATTCTGCGAAGCAATGTGAACACTTCTGCTTCCCAGGCACAGAGAAGGTGCTAGCAGGGAATTCTCTGCCTGCCTTTCCCCAGTGCTCTGCAAGCTCTCCATGACAACATAGAATCTGGGGCTCAGTGCTTTCTTTCGTTCTGCACAAGTGTTAGTGTTTTCTGCACAAAAGCGATTCTTGCGAAGCAATGTGAACACTTCTGCTTCCCAGGCACAGAGAAGGTGCTATCAGGGAATTCTCTGCCTGCCTTTCCCCAGTGCTCTGCAAGCTCTCCAGGACAACATAAAATCTGGGGTTCTGTGCTTTCTTGCCTTCTGAACAAGTGTTACTGTTTTCTGCACAAAAGCGATTCTGCGAAGCAATGTGAACACGTCTGCTTCCCAGGCACAGAGAAGGTGCTAGCAAGGAATTCTCTGCCTGCCTTTCCCCAGTGCTCTGCAAGCTCTCCAGGACAACATAAAATCTGGGGCTCTGTGCTTTCTTTCGTTCTGAACAAGTGTTAGTGTTTTCTGCACAAAAGCGATTCTTGCGAAGCAATGTGAACACTTCTGCTTCCCAGGCACAGAGAAGGTGCTAGCAGGGAATTCTCTGCCTGCCTTTCCCCAGTGCTCTGCAAGCTCTCCAGGACAACATAGAATCTGGGGCTCTGTGCTTTCTTTCCTTCTGAACAAGTGTTACTGTTTTCTGCACAAAAGCGATTCTGCGAAGCAATGTGAACACTTCTGCTTCCCAGGCACAGAGAAGGTGCTAGCAGGGAATTCTCTGCCTGCCTTTCCCCAGTGCTCTGCAAGCTCTCCAGGACAACATAGAATCTGGGGCTCTGTGCTTTCTTTCCTTCTGAACAAGTGTTAGTGTTTTCTGCACAAAAGCGATTCTGCGAAGCAATGTGAACACTTCTGCTTCCCAGGCACAGAGAAGGTGCTATCAGGGAATTCTCTGCCTGCCTTTCCCCAGTGCTCTGCAAGCTCTCCAGGACAACATAGAATCTGGGGCTCTGTGCTTTCTTTCCTTCTGAACAAGTGTTAGTGTTTTCTGCACAAAAGCGATTCTTGCGAAGCAATGTGAACACTTCTGCTTCCCAGGCACAGAGAAGGTGCTAGCAGGGAATTCTCTGCCTGCCTTTCCCCAGTGCTCTACAAGCTCTCCAGGACAACATAAAATCTAGGGCTCTGTGCTTTCTTTCCTTCTGAACAAGTGTTACTGTTTTCTGCACAAAAGCGATTCTGCGAAGCAATGTGAACACTTCTGCTTCCCAGGCACAGAGAAGGTGCTAGCAGGGAATTCTCTGCCTGCCTTTCCCCAGTGCTCTGCAAGCTCTCCAGGACAACATATAATCTGGGGCTCAGTGCTTTCTTTCCTTCTGAACAAGTGTTACTGTTTTCTGCACAAAAGCGATTCTGCGAAGCAATGTGAACAGGCACAGAGAAGGTGCTAGCAGGGAATTCTCTGCCTGCCTTTCCCCAGTGCTCTGCAAGCTCTCCAGGACAACAGTGAATCTGGGGCTCTGTGCTTTCTTTCCTTCTGAACAAGTGTTACTGTTTTCTGCACAAAAGCGATTCTGCGAAGCAATGTGAACACTTCTGCTTCCCAGGCACAGAGAAGGTGCTAGCAGGGAATTCTCTGCCTGCCTTTCCCCAGTGCTCTGCAAGCTCTCCAGGACAACATAAAATCTGGGGCTCTGTGCTTTCTTTCCTTCTGAACAAGTGTTAGTGTTTTCTGCACAAAAGCGATTCTTGCGAAGCAATGTGAACACTTCTGCTTCCCAGGCACAGAGAAGGTGCTAGCAGGGAATTCTCTGCCTGCCTTTCCCCAGTGCTCTGCAAGCTCTCCAGGACAACATAAAATCTGGGGCTCTGTGCTTTCTTTCCTTCTGAACAAGTGTTACTGTGTTCTGCACAAAAGCGATTCTTGCGAAGCAATGTGAACACTTCTGCTTCCCAGGCACAGAGAAGGTGCTAGCAGGGAATTCTCTGCCTGCCTTTCCCCAGTGCTCTGCAAGCTCTCCAGGACAACATAGAATCTGGGGCTCTGTGCTTTCTTTCCTTCTGAACAAGTGTTACTGTTTTCTGCACAAAAGCGATTCTGCGAAGCAATGTGAACAGGCACAGAGAAGGTGCTAGCAGGGAATTCTCTGCCTGCCTTTCCCCAGTGCTCTGCAAGCTCTCCAGGACAACATAGAATCTGGGGCTCTGTGCTTTCTTTCCTGCTGAACAAGTGTTACTGTTTTCTGCACAAAAGCGATTCTTGCGAAGCAATGTGAACACTTCTGCTTCCCAGGCACAGAGAAGGTGCTAGCAGGGAATTCGCTGCCTGCCTTTCCCCAGTGCTCTGCAAGCTCTCCAGGACAACATAAAATCTGGGGCTCTGTGCTTTCTTTCCTTCTGAACAAGTGTTACTGTTTTCTGCACAAAAGCGATTCTTGCGAAGCAATGTGAACACTTCTGCTTCGCAGGCACAGAGAAGGTGCTAGCAGGGAATTCTCTGCCTGCCTTTCCCCAGTGCTCTGCAAGCTCTCCAGGACAACATAGAATCTGGGGCTCAGTGCTTTCTTTCGTTCTGAACAAGTGTTACTGTTTTCTGCACAAAAGCGATTCTGCGAAGCAATGTGAACACTTCTGCTTCCCAGGCACAGAGAAGGTGCTAGCAGGGAATTCTCTGCCTGCCTTTCCCCAGTGCTCTACAAGCTCTCCAGGACAACATAAAATCTAGGGCTCTGTGCTTTCTTTCCTTCTGAACAAGTGTTACTGTTTTCTGCACAAAAGCGATTCTGCGAAGCAATGTGAACACTTCTGCTTCCCAGGCACAGAGAAGGTGCTAGCAGGGAATTCTCTGCCTGCCTTTCCCCAGTGCTCTGCAAGCTCTCCAGGACAACATAGAATCTGGGGCTCAGTGCTTTCTTTCGTTCTGAACAAGTGTTACTGTTTTCTGCACAAAAGCGATTCTGCGAAGCAATGTGAACAGGCACAGAGAAGGTGCTAGCAGGGAATTCTCTGCCTGCCTTTCCCCAGTGCTCTGCAAGCTCTCCAGGACAACATAAAATCTGGGGCTCTGTGCTTTCTTTCCTTCTGAACAAGTGTTACTGTTTTCTGCACAAAAGCGATTCTGCGAAGCAATGTGAACACTTCTGCTTCCCAGGCACAGAGAAGGTGCTATCAGGGAATTCTCTGCCTGCCTTTCCCCAGTGCTCTGCAAGCTCTCCAGGACAACATAAAATCTGGGGCTCTGTGCTTTCTTTCGTTCTGAACAAGTGTTACTGTTTTCTGCACAAAAGCGATTCTTGCGAAGCAATGTGAACACTTCTGCTTCCCAGGCACAGAGAAGGTGCTAGCAGGGAATTCTCTGCCTGCCTTTCCCCAGTGCTCTGCAAGCTCTCCAGGACAACAGTGAATCTGGGGCTCTGTGCTTTCTTTCCTTCTGAACAAGTGTTACTGTTTTCTGCACAAAAGCGATTCTGCGAAGCAATGTGAACACTTCTGCTTCCCAGGCACAGAGAAGGTGCTAGCAGGGAATTCTCTGCCTGCCTTTCCCCAGTGCTCTGCAAGCTCTCCAGGACAACATAAAATCTGGGGCTCTGTGCTTTCTTTCCTTCTGAACAAGTGTTACTGTTTTCTGCACAAAAGCGATTCTTGCGAAGCAATGTGAACACTTCTGCTTCCCAGGCACAGAGAAGGTGCTAGCAGGGAATTCTCTGCCTGCCTTTCCCCAGTGCTCTGCAAGCTCTCCAGGACAACATAAAATCTGGGGCTCTGTGCTTTCTTTCCTTCTGAACAAGTGTTAGTGTTTTCTGCACAAAAGCGATTCTTGCGAAGCAATGTGAACACTTCTGCTTCCCAGGCACAGAGAAGGTGCTAGCAAGGAATTCTCTGCCTGCCTTTCCCCAGTGCTCTTCAAGCTCTCCAGGACAACATAGAATCTGGGGCTCAGTGCTTTCTTTCGTTCTGAACAAGTGTTACTGTTTTCTGCACAAAAGCGATTCTGCGAAGAAATGTGAACACTTCTGCTTCCCAGGCACAGAGAAGGTGCTATCAGGGAATTCTCTGCCTGCCTTTCCCCAGTGCTCTGCAAGCTCTCCAGGACAACATAGAATCTGGGGCTCTGTGCTTTGTTTCGTTCTGAACAAGTGTTACTGTTTTCTGCACAAAAGCGATTCTTGCGAAGCAATGTGAACACTTCTGCTTCCCAGGCACAGAGAAGGTGCTAGCAGGGAATTCTCTGCCTGCCTTTCCCCAGTGCTCTGCAAGCTCTCCAGGACAACATAGAATCTGGGGCTCTGTGCTTTCTTTCGTTCTGAACAAGTGTTACTGTTTTCTGCACAAAAGCGATTCTGCGACGCAATGTGAACACTTCTGCTTCCCAGGCACAGAGAAGGTGCTAGCAGGGAATTCTCTGCCTGCCTTTCCCCAGTGCTCTGCAAGCTCTCCAGGACAACATAGAATCTGGGGCTCTGTGCTTTCTTTCCTTCTGAACAAGTGTTAGTGTTTTCTGCACAAAAGCGATTCTGCGAAGCAATGTGAACACTTCTGCTTCGCAGGCACAGAGAAGGTGCTAGCAGGGAATTCTCTGCCTGCCTTTCCCCAGTGCTCTGCAAGCTCTCCAGGACAACATAGAATCTGGGGCTCAGTGCTTTCTTTCGTTCTGAACAAGTGTTACTGTTTTCTGCACAAAAGCGATTCTGCGAAGCAATGTGAACAGGCACAGAGAAGGTGCTATCAGGGAATTCTCTGCCTGCCTTTCCCCAGTGCTCTGCAAGCTCTCCAGGACAACATAAAATCTGGGGCTCTGTGCTTTCTTTCCTTCTGAACAAGTGTTACTGTTTTCTGCACAAAAGCGATTCTGCGAAGCAATGTGAACACGTCTGCTTCCCAGGCACAGAGAAGGTGCTAGCAAGGAATTCTCTGCCTGCCTTTCCCCAGTGCTCTGCAAGCTCTCCAGTACAACATAAAATCTGGGGCTCTGTGCTTTCTTTCGTTCTGAACAAGTGTTACTGTTTTCTGCACAAAAGCGATTCTTGCGAAGCAATGTGAACACATCTGCTTCCCAGGCACAGAGAAGGTGCTAGCAAGGAATTCTCTGCCTGCCTTTCCCCAGTGCTCTGCAAGCTCTCCAGGACAACATAGAATCTGGGGCTCTGTGCTTTCTTTCCTTCTGAACAAGTGTTAGTGTTTTCTGCACAAAAGCGATTCTGCGAAGCAATGTGAACACTTCTGCTTCCCAGGCACAGAGAAGGTGCTAGCAGGGAATTCTCTGCCTGCCTTTCCCCAGTGCTCTGCAAGCTCTCCAGGACAACATAGAATCTGGGGCTCTGTGCTTTCTTTCCTTCTGAACAAGTGTTACTGTTTTCTGCACAAAAGCGATTCTTGCGAAGCAATGTGAACACTTCTGCTTCCCAGGCACAGAGAAGGTGCTAGCAGGGAATTCTCTGCCTGCCTTTCCCCAGTGCTCTGCAAGCTCTCCAGGACAACATAAAATCTGGGGCTCTGTGCTTTCTTTCCTTCTGAACAAGTGTTACTGTTTTCTGCACAAAAGCGATTCTTGCGAAGCAATGTGAACACTTCTGCTTCCCAGGCACAGAGAAGGTGCTAGCAGGGAATTCTCTGCCTGCCTTTCCCCAGTGCTCTGCAAGCTCTCCAGGACAACATAGAATCTGTGGCTCAGTGCTTTCTTTCGTTCTGAACAAGTGTTACTGTTTTCTGCACAAAAGCGATTCTGCGAAGCAATGTGAACACTTCTGCTTCCCAGGCACAGAGAAGGTGCTAGCAGGGAATTCTCTGCCTGCCTTTCCCCAGTGCTCTGCAAGCTCTCCAGGACAACATAGAATCTGGGGCTCTGTGCTTTCTTTCCTTCTGAACAAGTGTTACTGTTTTCTGCACAAAAGCGATTCTGCCAAGCAATGTGAACACTTCTGCTTCCCAGGCACAGAGAAGGTGCTAGCAGGGAATTCTCTGCCTGCCTTTCCCCAGTGCTCTGCAAGCTCTCCAGGACAACATAAAATCTGGGGCTCTGTGCTTTCTTTCCTTCTGAACAAGTGTTAGTGTTTTCTGCACAAAAGCGATTCTTGCGAAGCAATGTGAACACTTCTGCTTCCCAGGCACAGAGAAGGTGCTAGCAGGGAATTCTCTGCCTGCCTTTCCCCAGTGCTCTGCAAGCTCTCCAGGACAACATAGAATCTGGGGCTCTGTGCTTTCTTTCCTTCTGAACAAGTGTTACTGTTTTCTGCACAAAAGCGATTCTGCGAAGCAATGTGAACAGGCACAGAGAAGGTGCTAGCAGGGAATTCTCTGCCTGCCTTTCCCCAGTGCTCTGCAAGCTCTCCAGGACAACATAGAATCTGGGGCTCTGTGCTTTCTTTCCTTCTGAACAAGTGTTACTGTTTTCTGCACAAAAGCGATTCTGCGAAGCAATGTGAACAGGCACAGAGAAGGTGCTATCAGGGAATTCTCTGCCTGCCTTTCCCCAGTGCTCTGCAAGCTCTCCAGGACAACATAGAATCTGGGGCTCTGTGCTTTCTTTCCTTCTGAACAAGTGTTACTGTTTTCTGCACAAAAGCGATTCTGCGAAGCAATGTGAACACTTCTGCTTCCCAGGCACAGAGAAGGTGCTAGCAAGGAATTCTCTGCCTGCCTTTCCCCAGTGCTCTGCAAGCTCTCCAGGACAACATAGAATCTGGGGCTCTGTGCTTTCTTTCCTTCTGAACAAGTGTTACTGTTTTCTGCACAAAAGCGATTCTGCGAAGCAATGTGAACACTTCTGCTTCCCAGGCACAGAGAAGGTGCTAGCAGGGAATTCTCTGCCTGCCTTTCCCCAGTGCTCTGCAAGCTCTCCAGGACAACATAGAATCTGGGGCTCTGTGCTTTCTTTCCTTCTGAACAAGTGTTACTGTTTTCTGCACAAAAGCGATTCTTGCGAAGCAATGTGAACACTTCTGCTTCCCAGGCACAGAGAAGGTGCTAGCAGGGAATTCTCTGCCTGCCTTTCCCCAGTGCTCTGCAAGCTCTCCAGGACAACATAAAATCTGGGGCTCTGTGCCTTCTTTCCTTCTGAACAAGTGTTACTGTTTTCTGCACAAAAGCGATTCTTGCGAAGCAATGTGAACACTTCTGCTTCCCAAGCACAGAGAAGGTGCTAGCAGGGAATTCTCTGCCTGCCTTTCCCCAGTGCTCTGCAAGCTCTCCAGGACAACATAGAATCTGGGGCTCTGTGCTTTCTTTCCTTCTGAACAAGTGTTACTGTTTTCTGCACAAAAGCGATTCTGCGAAGCAATGTGAACACTTCTGCTTCCCAGGCACAGAGAAGGTGCTAGCAGGGAATTCTCTGCCTGCCTTTCCCCAGTGCTCTGCAAGCTCTCCAGGACAACATAGAATCTGGGGCTCTGTGCTTTCTTTCGTTCTGAACAAGTGTTACTGTTTTCTGCACAAAAGCGATTCTGCGAAGCAATGTGAACACTTCTGCTTCCCAGGCACAGAGAAGGTGCTAGCAGGGAATTCTCTGCCTGCCTTTCCCCAGTGCTCTGCAAGCTCTCCAGGACAACATAAAATCTGGGGCTCTGTGCTTTCTTTCCTTCTGAACAACTGTTACTGTTTTCTGCACAAAAGCGATTCTTGCGAAGCAATGTGAACACTTCTGCTTCCCAGGCACAGAGAAGGTGCTAGCAGGGAATTCTCTGCCTGCCTTTCCCCAGTGCTCTGCAAGCTCTCCAGGACAACATAGAATCTGGGGCTCTGTGCATTCTTTCCTTCTGAACAAGTGTTACTGTTTTCTGCACAAAAGCGATTCTGCGAAGCAATGTGAACAGGCACAGAGAAGGTGCTATCAGGGAATTCTCTGCCTGCCTTTCCCCAGTGCTCTGCAAGCTCTCCAGGACAACATAAAATCTGGGGCTCTGTGCTTTCTTTCCTTCTGAACAAGTGTTACTGTTTTCTGCACAAAAGCGATTCTGCGAAGCAATGTGAACACTTCTGCTTCCCAGGCACAGAGAAGGTGCTAGCAAGGAATTCTCTGCCTGCCTTTCCCCAGTGCTCTGCAAGCTCTCCAGGACAACATAAAATCTGGGGCTCTGTGCTTTCTTTCCTTCTGAACAAGTGTTACTGTTTTCTGCACAAAAGCGATTCTTGCGAAGCAATGTGAACACTTCTGCTTCGCAGGCACAGAGAAGGTGCTAGCAGGGAATTCTCTGCCTGCCTTTCCCCAGTGCTCTGCAAGCTCTCCAGGACAACATAGAATCTGGGGCTCTGTGCTTTCTTTCCTTCTGAACAAGTGTTAGTGTTTTCTGCACAAAAGCGATTCTGCGAAGCAATGTGAACACTTCTGCTTCCCAGGCACAGAGAAGGTGCTAGCAGGGAATTCTCTGCCTGCCTTTCCCCAGTGCTCTGCAAGCTCTCCATGACAACATAGAATCTGGGGCTCAGTGCTTTCTTTCGTTCTGCACAAGTGTTAGTGTTTTCTGCACAAAAGCGATTCTTGCGAAGCAATGTGAACACTTCTGCTTCCCAGGCACAGAGAAGGTGCTATCAGGGAATTCTCTGCCTGCCTTTCCCCAGTGCTCTGCAAGCTCTCCAGGACAACATAAAATCTGGGGTTCTGTGCTTTCTTGCCTTCTGAACAAGTGTTACTGTTTTCTGCACAAAAGCGATTCTGCGAAGCAATGTGAACACGTCTGCTTCCCAGGCACAGAGAAGGTGCTAGCAAGGAATTCTCTGCCTGCCTTTCCCCAGTGCTCTGCAAGCTCTCCAGGACAACATAAAATCTGGGGCTCTGTGCTTTCTTTCGTTTTGAACAACTGTTACTATTTTCTGCACAAAAGCAATTCTTGCGAAGCAATGTGAACACTTCTGCTTCCCAGGCACAGAGAAGGTGCTAGCAGGGAATTCTCTGCCTGCCTTTCCCCAGTGCTCTGCAAGCTCTCCAGGACAACATAGAATCTGGGGCTCTGTGCTTTCTTTCCTTCTGAACAAGTGTTACTGTTTTCTGCACAAAAGCGATTCTGCGAAGCAATGTGAACAGGCACAGAGAAGGTGCTAGCAGGGAATTCTCTGCCTGCCTTTCCCCAGTGCTCTGCAAGCTCTCCAGGACAACATAGAATCTGGGGCTCTGTGCTTTCTTTCCTTCTGAACAAGTGTTACTGTTTTCTGCACAAAAGCGTTTCTGCGAAGCAATGTGAACAGGCACAGAGAAGGTGCTAGCAGGGAATTCTCTGCCTGCCTTTCCCCAGTGCTCTGCAAGCTCTCCAGGACAACATAAAATCTGGGGCTCTGTGCTTTCTTTCCTTCTGAACAAGTGTTAGTGTTTTCTGCACAAAAGCGATTCTTGCGAAGCAATGTGAACACTTCTGCTTCCCAGGCACAGAGAAGGTGCTAGCAAGGAATTCTCTGCCTGCCTTTCCCCAGTGCTCTGCAAGCTCTCCAGGACAACATAGAATCTGGGGCTCTGTGCTTTCTTTCCTTCTGAACAAGTGTTACTGTTTTCTGCACAAAAGCGATTCTGCGAAGCAATGTGAACACTTCTGCTTCCCAGGCACAGAGAAGGTGCTAGCAGGGAATTCTCTGCCTGCCTTTCCCCAGTGCTCTGCAAGCTCTCCATGACAACATAGAATCTGGGGCTCAGTGCTTTCTTTCGTTCTGAACAAGTGTTAGTGTTTTCTGCACAAAAGCGATTCTTGCGAAGCAATGTGAACACTTCTGCTTCCCAGGCACAGAGAAGGTGCTAGCAGGGAATTCTCTGCCTGCCTTTCCCCAGTGCTCTGCAAGCTCTCCAGGACAACATAGAATCTGGGGCTCTGTGCTTTCTTTCCTTCTGAACAAGTGTTACTGTTTTCTGCACAAAAGCGATTCTGCGAAGCAATGTGAACACTTCTGCTTCCCAGGCACAGAGAAGGTGCTAGCAGGGAATTCTCTGCCTGCCTTTCCCCAGTGCTCTGCAAGCTCTCCAGGACAACATAGAATCTGGGGCTCTGTGCTTTCTTTCCTTCTGAACAAGTGTTAGTGTTTTCTGCACAAAAGCGATTCTTGCGAAGCAATGTGAACACTTCTGCTTCCCAGGCACAGAGAAGGTGCTAGCAGGGAATTCTCTGCCTGCCTTTCCCCAGTGCTCTACAAGCTCTCCAGGACAACATAAAATCTAGGGCTCTGTGCTTTCTTTCCTTCTGAACAAGTGTTACTGTTTTCTGCACAAAAGCGATTCTGCGAAGCAATGTGAACACTTCTGCTTCCCAGGCACAGAGAAGGTGCTAGCAGGGAATTCTCTGCCTGCCTTTCCCCAGTGCTCTGCAAGCTCTCCAGGACAACATATAATCTGGGGCTCAGTGCTTTCTTTCCTTCTGAACAAGTGTTACTGTTTTCTGCACAAAAGCGATTCTGCGAAGCAATGTGAACAGGCACAGAGAAGGTGCTAGCAGGGAATTCTCTGCCTGCCTTTCCCCAGTGCTCTGCAAGCTCTCCAGGACAACAGTGAATCTGGGGCTCTGTGCTTTCTTTCCTTCTGAACAAGTGTTACTGTTTTCTGCACAAAAGCGATTCTGCGAAGCAATGTGAACACTTCTGCTTCCCAGGCACAGAGAAGGTGCTAGCAGGGAATTCTCTGCCTGCCTTTCCCCAGTGCTCTGCAAGCTCTCCAGGACAACATAAAATCTGGGGCTCTGTGCTTTCTTTCCTTCTGAACAAGTGTTAGTGTTTTCTGCACAAAAGCGATTCTTGCGAAGCAATGTGAACACTTCTGCTTCCCAGGCACAGAGAAGGTGCTAGCAGGGAATTCTCTGCCTGCCTTTCCCCAGTGCTCTGCAAGCTCTCCAGGACAACATAAAATCTGGGGCTCTGTGCTTTCTTTCCTTCTGAACAAGTGTTACTGTGTTCTGCACAAAAGCGATTCTTGCGAAGCAATGTGAACACTTCTGCTTCCCACGCACAGAGAAGGTGCTAGCAAGGAATTCTCTGCCTGCCTTTCCCCAGTGCTCTGCAAGCTCTCCAGGACAACATAAAATCTGGGGCTCTGTGCTTTCTTTCGTTCTGAACAAGTGTTAGTGTTTTCTGCACAAAAGCGATTCTTGCGAAGCAATGTGAACACTTCTGCTTCCCAGGCACAGAGAAGGTGCTAGCAGGGAATTCTCTGCCTGCCTTTCCCCAGTGCTCTGCAAGCTCTCCAGGACAACATAGAATCTGGGGCTCTGTGCTTTCTTTCCTTCTGAACAAGTGTTACTGTTTTCTGCACAAAAGCGATTCTGCGAAGCAATGTGAACAGGCACAGAGAAGGTGCTAGCAGGGAATTCTCTGCCTGCCTTTCCCCAGTGCTCTGCAAGCTCTCCAGGACAACATAGAATCTGGGGCTCTGTGCTTTCTTTCGTTCTGAACAAGTGTTACTGTTTTCTGCACAAAAGCGATTCTGCGAAGCAATGTGAACACTTCTGCTTCCCAGGCACAGAGAAGGTGCTAGCAAGGAATTCTATGCCTGCCTTTCCCCAGTGCTCTGCAAGCTCTGCAGGACAACATAAAATCTGGGGCTCTGTGCTTTCTTTCCTTCTGAACAAGTGTTAGTGTTTTCTGCACAAAAGCGATTCTGCGAAGCAATGTGAACACTTCTGCTTCCCAGGCACAGAGAAGGTGCTAGCAGGGAATTCTCTGCCTGCCTTTCCCCAGTGCTCTGCAAGCTCTCCAGGACAACATAGAATCTGGGGCTCTGTGCTTTCTTTCCTTCTGAACAAGTGTTACTGTTTTCTGCACAAAAGCGATTCTTGCGAAGCAATGTGAACACTTCTGCTTCCCAGGCACAGAGAAGGTGCTAGCAGGGAATTCTCTGCCTGCCTTTCCCCAGTGCTCTGCAAGCTCTCCAGGACAACATAAAATCTGGGGCTCTGTGCTTTCTTTCCTTCTGAACAAGTGTTACTGTTTTCTGCACAAAAGCGATTCTTGCGAAGCAATGTGAACACTTCTGCTTCCCAGGCACAGAGAAGGTGCTAGCAGGGAATTCTCTGCCTGCCTTTCCCCAGTGCTCTGCAAGCTCTCCAGGACAACATAGAATCTGGGGCTCAGTGCTTTCTTTCGTTCTGAACAAGTGTTACTGTTTTCTGCACAAAAGCGATTCTGCGAAGCAATGTGAACAGGCACAGAGAAGGTGCTAGCAGGGAATTCTCTGCCTGCCTTTCCCCAGTGCTCTGCAAGCTCTCCAGGACAACATAAAATCTGGGGCTCTGTGCTTTCTTTCCTTCTGAACAAGTGTTACTGTTTTCTGCACAAAAGCGATTCTGCGAAGCAATGTGAACACTTCTGCTTCCCAGGCACAGAGAAGGTGCTATCAGGGAATTCTCTGTCTGCCTTTCCCCAGTGCTCTGCAAGCTCTCCAGGACAACATAAAATCTGGGGCTCTGTGCTTTCTTTCCTTCTGAACAAGTGTTACTGTTTTCTGCACAAAAGCGATTCTTGCGAAGCAATGTGAACACTTCTGCTTCCCAGGCACAGAGAAGGTGCTAGCAGGGAATTCTCTGCCTGCCTTTCCCCAGTGCTCTGCAAGCTCTCCAGGACAACAGTGAATCTGGGGCTCTGTGCTTTCTTTCCTTCTGAACAAGTGTTACTGTTTTCTGCACAAAAGCGATTCTGCGAAGCAATGTGAACACTTCTGCTTCCCAGGCACAGAGAAGGTGCTAGCAGGGAATTCTCTGCCTGCCTTTCCCCAGTGCTCTGCAAGCTCTCCAGGACAACATAAAATCTGGGGCTCTGTGCTTTCTTTCCTTCTGAACAAGTGTTACTGTTTTCTGCACAAAAGCGATTCTTGCGAAGCAATGTGAACACTTCTGCTTCCCAGGCACAGAGAAGGTGCTAGCAGGGAATTCTCTGCCTGCCTTTCCCCAGTGCTCTGCAAGCTCTCCAGGACAACATAAAATCTGGGGCTCTGTGCTTTCTTTCCTTCTGAACAAGTGTTACTGTGTTCTGCACAAAAGCGATTCTTGCGAAGCAATGTGAACACTTCTGCTTCCCAGGCACAGAGAAGGTGCTAGCAAGGAATTCTCTGCCTGCCTTTCCCCAGTGCTCTGCAAGCTCTCCAGGACAACATAAAATCTGGGGCTCTGTGCTTTCTTTCGTTCTGAACAAGTGTTAGTGTTTTCTGCACAAAAGCGATTCTTGCGAAGCAATGTGAACACTTCTGCTTCCCAGGCACAGAGAAGGTGCTAGCAGGGAATTCTCTGCCTGCCTTTCCCCAGTGCTCTGCAAGCTCTCCAGGACAACATAGAATCTGGGGCTCTGTGCTTTCTTTCCTTCTGAACAAGTGTTACTGTTTTCTGCACAAAAGCGATTCTGCGAAGCAATGTGAACAGGCACAGAGAAGGTGCTATCAGGGAATTCTCTGCCTGCCTTTCCCCAGTGCTCTGCAAGCTCTCCAGGACAACATAGAATCTGGGGCTCTGTGCTTTCTTTCCTGCTGAACAAGTGTTACTGTTTTCTGCACAAAAGCGATTCTGCGAAGCAATGTGAACACTTCTGCTTCCCAGGCACAGAGAAGGTGCTAGCAAGGAATTCTCTGCCTGCCTTTCCCCAGTGCTCTGCAAGCTCTGCAGGACAACATAAAATCTGGGGCTCTGTGCTTTCTTTCCTTCTGAACAAGTGTTAGTGTTTTCTGCACAAAAGCGATTCTGCGAAGCAATGTGAACACTTCTGCTTCCCAGGCACAGAGAAGGTGCTAGCAGGGAATTCTCTGCCTGCCTTTCCCCAGTGCTCTGCAAGCTCTCCAGGACAACATAGAATCTGGGGCTCTGTGCTTTCTTTCCTTCTGAACAAGTGTTACTGTTTTCTGCACAAAAGCGATTCTTGCGAAGCAATGTGAACACTTCTGCTTCCCAGGCACAGAGAAGGTGCTAGCAGGGAATTCTCTGCCTGCCTTTCCCCAGTGCTCTGCAAGCTCTCCAGGACAACATAAAATCTGGGGCTCTGTGCTTTCTTTCCTTCTGAACAAGTATTACTGTTTTCTGCACAAAAGCGATTCTTGCGAAGCAATGTGAACACTTCTGCTTCCCAGGCACAGAGAAGGTGCTAGCAGGGAATTCTCTGCCTGCCTTTCCCCAGTGCTCTGCAAGCTCTCCAGGACAACATAGAATCTGGGGCTCAGTGCTTTCTTTCGTTCTGAACAAGTGTTACTGTTTTCTGCACAAAAGCGATTCTGCGAAGCAATGTGAACACTTCTGCTTCCCAGGCACAGAGAAGGTGCTAGCAGGGAATTCTCTGCCTGCCTTTCCCCAGTGCTCTACAAGCTCTCCAGGACAACATAAAATCTAGGGCTCTGTGCTTTCTTTCCTTCTGAACAAGTGTTACTGTTTTCTGCACAAAAGCGATTCTGCGAAGCAATGTGAACACTTCTGCTTCGCAGGCACAGAGAAGGTGCTAGCAGGGAATTCTCTGCCTGCCTTTCCCCAGTGCTCTGCAAGCTCTCCAGGACAACATAGAATCTGGGGCTCAGTGCTTTCTTTCGTTCTGAACAAGTGTTACTGTTTTCTGCACAAAAGCGATTCTGCGAAGCAATGTGAACAGGCACAGAGAAGGTGCTAGCAGGGAATTCTCTGCCTGCCTTTCCCCAGTGCTCTGCAAGCTCTCCAGGACAACATAAAATCTGGGGCTCTGTGCTTTCTTTCCTTCTGAACAAGTGTTACTGTTTTCTGCACAAAAGCGATTCTGCGAAGCAATGTGAACACTTCTGCTTCGCAGGCACAGAGAAGGTGCTAGCAGGGAATTCTCTGCCTGCCTTTCCCCAGTGCTCTGCAAGCTCTCCAGGACAACATAAAATCTGGGGCTCTGTGCTTTCTTTCCTTCTGAACAAGTGTTACTGTTTTCTGCACAAAAGCGATTCTTGCGAAGCAATGTGAACACTTCTGCTTCCCAGGCACAGAGAAGGTGCTAGCAGGGAATTCTCTGCCTGCCTTTCCCCAGTGCTCTGCAAGCTCTCCAGGACAACAGTGAATCTGGGGCTCTGTGCTTTCTTTCCTTCTGAACAAGTGTTAGTGTTTTCTGCACAAAAGCGATTCTGCGAAGCAATGTGAACACTTCTGCTTCCCAGGCACAGAGAAGGTGCTATCAGGGAATTCTCTGCCTGCCTTTCCCCAGTGCTCTGCAAGCTCTCCAGGACAACATAAAATCTGGGGCTCTGCGCTTTCTTTCCTTCTGAACAAGTGTTACTGTTTTCTGCACAAAAGCGATTCTTGCGAAGCAATGTGAACACTTCTGCTTCCCAGGCACAGAGAAGGTGCTAGCAGGGAATTCTCTGCCTGCCTTTCCCCAGTGCTCTGCAAGCTCTCCAGGACAACATAAAATCTGGGGCTCTGTGCTTTCTTTCCTTCTGAACAAGTGTTAGTGTTTTCTGCACAAAAGCGATTCTTGCGAAGCAATGTGAACACTTCTGCTTCCCAGGCACAGAGAAGGTGCTAGCAGGGAATTCTCTGCCTGCCTTTCCCCAGTGCTCTGCAAGCTCTCCAGGACAACATAGAATCTGGGGCTCAGTGCTTTCTTTCGTTCTGAACAAGTGTTACTGTTTTCTGCACAAAAGCGATTCTTGCGAAGCAATGTGAACACTTCTGCTTCCCAGGCACAGAGAAGGTGCTAGCAGGGAATTCTCTGCCTGCCTTTCCCCAGTGCTCTGCAAGCTCTCCAGGACAACATAGAATCTGGGGCTCTGTGCTTTCTTTCGTTCTGAACAAGTGTTACTGTTTTCTGCACAAAAGCGATTCTGCGAAGCAATGTGAACACTTCTGCTTCCCAGGCACAGAGAAGGTGCTAGCAGGGAATTCTCTGCCTGCCTTTCCCCAGTGCTCTGCAAGCTCTCCAGGACAACATAAAATCTGGGGCTCTGTGCTTTCTTTCCTTCTGAACAAGTGTTACTGTTTTCTGCACAAAAGCGATTCTGCGAAGCAATGTCAACACGTCTGCTTCCCAGGCACAGAGAAGGTGCTAGCAAGGAATTCTCTGCCTGCCTTTCCCCAGTGCTCTGCAAGCTCTCCAGGACAACATAAAATCTGGGGCTCTGTGCTTTCTTTCGTTCTGAACAAGTGTTACTGTTTTCTGCACAAAAGCGATTCTTGCGAAGCAATGTGAACACTTCTGCTTCCCAGGCACAGAGAAGGTGCTATCAGGGAATTCTCTGCCTGCCTTTCCCCAGTGCTCTGCAAGCTCTCCAGGACAACATAGAATCTGGGGCTCTGTGCTTTCTTTCCTTCTGAACAAGTGTTACTGTTTTCTGCACAAAAGCGATTCTGCGAAGCAATGTGAACACTTCTGCTTCCCAGGCACAGAGAAGGTGCTAGCAGGGAATTCTCTGCCTGCCTTTCCCCAGTGCTCTGCAAGCTCTCCAGGACAACATAAAATCTGGGGCTCTGTGCTTTCTTTCCTTCTGAACAAGTGTTACTGTTTTCTGCACAAAAGCGATTCTTGCGAAGCAATGTGAACACTTCTGCTTCCCAGGCACAGAGAAGGTGCTAGCAGGGAATTCTCTGCCTGCCTTTCCCCAGTGCTCTGCAAGCTCTCCAGGACAACATAAAATCTGGGGCTCTGTGCTTTCTTTCGTTCTGAACAAGTGTTACTGTTTTCTGCACAAAAGCGATTATTGCGAAGCAATGTGAACACTTCTGCTTCCCAGGCACAGAGAAGGTGCTAGCAAGGAATTCTCTGCCTGCCTTTCCCCAATGCTCTGCAAGCTCTCCAGGACAACATAAAATCTGGGGCTCTGTGCTTTCTTTCCTTCTGAACAAGTGTTACTGTTTTCTGCACAAAAGCGATTCTTGCGAAGCAATGTGAACACTTCTGCTTCCCAGGCACAGAGAAGGTGCTAGCAGGGAATCCTCTGCCTGCCTTTCCCCAGTGCTCTGCAAGCTCTCCAGGACAACATAGAATCTGGGGCTCTGTGCTTTCTTTCCTTCTGAACAAGTGTTACTGTTTTCTGCACAAAAGCGATTCTGCGAAGCAATGTGAACACTTCTGCTTCCCAGGCACAGAGAAGGTGCTAGCAGGGAATTCTCTGCCTGCCTTTCCCCAGTGCTCTGCAAGCTCTCCATGACAACATAGAATCTGGGGCTCAGTGCTTTCTTTCGTTCTGAACAAGTGTTAGTGTTTTCTGCACAAAAGCGATTCTTGCGAAGCAATGTGAACACTTCTGCTTCCCAGGCACAGAGAAGGTGCTAGCAGGGAATTCTCTGCCTGCCTTTCCCCAGTGCTCTGCAAGCTCTCCATGACAACATAGAATCTGGGGCTCAGTGCTTTCTTTCGTTCTGAACAAGTGTTAGTGTTTTCTACACAAAAGCGATTCTTGCGAAGCAATGTGAACACTTCTGCTTCCCAGGCACAGAGAAGGTGCTAGCAGGGAATTCTCTGCCTGCCTTTCCCCAGTGCTCTGCAAGCTCTCCAGGACAACGTAGAATCTGGGGCTCTGTGCTTTCTTTCCTTCTGAACAAGTGTTACTGTTTTCTGCACAAAAGCGATTCTGCGAAGCAATGTGAACACGTCTGCTTCCCAGGCACAGAGAAGGTGCTAGCAGGGAATTCTCTGCCTGCCTTTCCCCAGTGCTCTGCAAGCTCTCCAGGACAACATAAAATCTGGGGCTCTGTGCTTTCTTTCGTTCTGAACAACTGTTAATATTTTCTGCACAAAAGCGATTCTTGCGAAGCAATGTGAACACTTCTGCTTCCCAGGCACAGAGAAGGTGCTAGCAGGGAATTCTCTGCCTGCCTTTCCCCAGTGCTCTGCAAGCTCTCCAGGACAACATAGAATCTGGGGCTCTGTGCTTTCTTTCCTTCTGAACAAGTGTTACTGTTTTCTGCACAAAAGCGATTCTGCGAAGCAATGTGAACAGGCACAGAGAAGGTGCTAGCAGGGAATTCTCTGCCTGCCTTTCCCCAGTGCTCTGCAAGCTCTCCAGGACAACATAGAATCTGGGGCTCTGTGCTTTCTTTCCTTCTGAACAAGTGTTACTGTTTTCTGCACAAAAGCGATTCTGCGAAGCAATGTGAACAGGCACAGAGAAGGTGCTATCAGGGAATTCTCTGCCTGCCTTTCCCCAGTGCTCTGCAAGCTCTCCAGGACAACATAGAATCTGGGGCTCTGTGCTTTCTTTCCTTCTGAACAAGTGTTAGTGTTTTCTGCACAAAAGCGATTCTGCGAAGCAGTGTGAACACTTCTGCTTCCCAGGCACAGAGAAGGTGCTAGCAGGGAATTCTCTGCCTGCCTTTCCCCAGTGCTCTGCAAGCTCTCCAGGACAACATAAAATCTGGGGCTCTGTGCTTTCTTTCCTTCTGAACAAGTGTTACTGTTTTCTGCACAAAAGCGATTCTTGCGAAGCAATGTGAACACTTCTGCTTCCCAGGCACAGAGAAGGTGCTAGCAGGGAATCCTCTGCCTGCCTTTCCCCAGTGCTCTGCAAGCTCTCCAGGACAACATAGAATCTGGGGCTCTGCGCTTTCTTTCCTTCTGAACAAGTGTTACTGTTTTCTGCACAAAAGCGATTCTGCGAAGCAATGTGAACACTTCTGCTTCCCAGGCACAGAGAAGGTGCTAGCAGGGAATTCTCTGCCTGCCTTTCCCCAGTGCTCTGCAAGCTCTCCATGACAACATAGAATCTGGGGCTCAGTGCTTTCTTTCGTTCTGAACAAGTGTTAGTGTTTTCTACACAAAAGCGATTCTTGCGAAGCAATGTGAACACTTCTGCTTCCCAGGCACAGAGAAGGTGCTAGCAGGGAATTCTCTGCCTGCCTTTCCCCAGTGCTCTGCAAGCTCTCCAGGACAACGTAGAATCTGGGGCTCTGTGCTTTCTTTCCTTCTGAACAAGTGTTACTGTTTTCTGCACAAAAGCGATTCTGCGAAGCAATGTGAACACGTCTGCTTCCCAGGCACAGAGAAGGTGCTAGCAGGGAATTCTCTGCCTGCCTTTCCCCAGTGCTCTGCAAGCTCTCCAGGACAACATAAAATCTGGGGCTCTGTGCTTTCTTTCGTTCTGAACAACTGTTAATATTTTCTGCACAAAAGCGATTCTTGCGAAGCAATGTGAACACTTCTGCTTCCCAGGCACAGAGAAGGTGCTAGCAGGGAATTCTCTGCCTGCCTTTCCCCAGTGCTCTGCAAGCTCTCCAGGACAACATAGAATCTGGGGCTCTGTGCTTTCTTTCCTTCTGAACAAGTGTTACTGTTTTCTGCACAAAAGCGATTCTGCGAAGCAATGTGAACAGGCACAGAGAAGGTGCTAGCAGGGAATTCTCTGCCTGCCTTTCCCCGGTGCTCTGCAAGCTCTCCAGGACAACATAGAATCTGGGGCTCTGTGCTTTCTTTCCTTCTGAACAAGTGTTACTGTTTTCTGCACAAAAGCGATTCTGCGAAGCAATGTGAACAGGCACAGAGAAGGTGCTATCAGGGAATTCTCTGCCTGCCTTTCCCCAGTGCTCTGCAAGCTCTCCAGGACAACATAGAATCTGGGGCTCAGTGCTTTCTTTCGTTCTGAACAAGTGTTACTGTTTTCTGCACAAAAGCGATTCTGCGAAGCAATGTGAACACTTCTGCTTCCCAGGCACAGAGAAGGTGCTAGCAGGGAATTCTCTGCCTGCCTTTCCCCAGTGCTCTACAAGCTCTCCAGGACAACATAAAATCTAGGGCTCTGTGCTTTCTTTCCTTCTGAACAAGTGTTACTGTTTTCTGCACAAAAGCGATTCTGCGAAGCAATGTGAACACTTCTGCTTCGCAGGCACAGAGAAGGTGCTAGCAGGGAATTCTCTGCCTGCCTTTCCCCAGTGCTCTGCAAGCTCTCCAGGACAACATAGAATCTGGGGCTCAGTGCTTTCTTTCGTTCTGAACAAGTGTTACTGTTTTCTGCACAAAAGCGATTCTGCGAAGCAATGTGAACAGGCACAGAGAAGGTGCTAGCAGGGAATTCTCTGCCTGCCTTTCCCCAGTGCTCTGCAAGCTCTCCAGGACAACATAAAATCTGGGGCTCTGTGCTTTCTTTCCTTCTGAACAAGTGTTACTGTTTTCTGCACAAAAGCGATTCTGCGAAGCAATGTGAACACTTCTGCTTCCCAGGCACAGAGAAGGTGCTATCAGGGAATTCTCTGCCTGCCTTTCCCCAGTGCTCTGCAAGCTCTCCAGGACAACATAAAATCTGGGGCTCTGTGCTTTCTTTCCTTCTGAACAAGTGTTACTGTTTTCTGCACAAAAGCGATTCTTGCGAAGCAATGTGAACACTTCTGCTTCCCAGGCACAGAGAAGGTGCTAGCAGGGAATTCTCTGCCTGCCTTTCCCCAGTGCTCTGCAAGCTCTCCAGGACAACAGTGAATCTGGGGCTCTGTGCTTTCTTTCCTTCTGAACAAGTGTTACTGTTTTCTGCACAAAAGCGATTCTGCGAAGCAATGTGAACACTTCTGCTTCCCAGGCACAGAGAAGGTGCTAGCAGGGAATTCTCTGCCTGCCTTTCCCCAGTGCTCTGCAAGCTCTCCAGGACAACATAAAATCTGGGGCTCTGTGCTTTCTTTCCTTCTGAACAAGTGTTACTGTTTTCTGCACAAAAGCGATTCTTGCGAAGCAATGTGAACACTTCTGCTTCCCAGGCACAGAGAAGGTGCTAGCAGGGAATTCTCTGCCTGCCTTTCCCCAGTGCTCTGCAAGCTCTCCAGGACAACATAAAATCTGGGGCTCTGTGCTTTCTTTCCTTCTGAACAAGTGTTAGTGTTTTCTGCACAAAAGCGATTCTTGCGAAGCAATGTGAACACTTCTGCTTCCCAGGCACAGAGAAGGTGCTAGCAAGGAATTCTCTGCCTGCCTTTCCCCAGTGCTCTGCAAGCTCTCCAGGACAACATAGAATCTGGGGCTCAGTGCTTTCTTTCGTTCTGAACAAGTGTTACTGTTTTCTGCACAAAAGCGATTCTGCGAAGCAATGTGAACACTTCTGCTTCCCAGGCACAGAGAAGGTGCTAGCAGGGAATTCTCTGCCTGCCTTTCCCCAGTGCTCTGCAAGCTCTCCAGGACAACATAAAATCTGGGGCTCTGTGCTTTCTTTCCTTCTGAACAAGTGTTACTGTTTTCTGCACAAAAGCGATTCTTGCGAAGCAATGTGAACACTTCTGCTTCCCAGGCACAGAGAAGGTGCTAGCAGGGAATTCTCTGCCTGCCTTTCCCCAGTGCTCTGCAAGCTCTCCAGGACAACATAGAATCTGGGGCTCTGTGCTTTCTTTCCTTCTGAACAAGTGTTAGTGTTTTCTGCACAAAAGCGATTCTGCGAAGCAATGTGAACACTTCTGCTTCGCAGGCACAGAGAAGGTGCTAGCAGGGAATTCTCTGCCTGCCTTTCCCCAGTGCTCTGCAAGCTCTCCAGGACAACATAGAATCTGGGGCTCAGTGCTTTCTTTCTTTCTGAACAAGTGTTACTGTTTTCTGCACAAAAGCGATTCTGCGAAGCAATGTGAACAGGCACAGAGAAGGTGCTAGCAGGGAATTCTCTGCCTGCCTTTCCCCAGTGCTCTGCAAGCTCTCCAGGACAACATAAAATCTGGGGCTCTGTGCTTTCTTTCCTTCTGAACAAGTGTTACTGTTTTCTGCACAAAAGCGATTCTGCGAAGCAATGTGAACACGTCTGCTTCCCAGGCACAGAGAAGGTGCTAGCAAGGAATTCTCTGCCTGCCTTTCCCCAGTGCTCTGCAAGCTCTCCAGGACAACATAAAATCTGGGGCTCTGTGCTTTCTTTCGTTCTGAACAAGTGTTACTGTTTTCTGCACAAAAGCGATTCTTGCGAAGCAATGTGAACACTTCTGCTTCCCAGGCACAGAGAAGGTGCTATCAGGGAATTCTCTGCCTGCCTTTCCCCAGTGCTCTGCAAGCTCTCCAGGACAACAGTGAATCTGGGGCTCTGTGCTTTCTTTCCTTCTGAACAAGTGTTACTGTTTTCAGCACAAAAGCGATTCTGCGAAGCAATGTGAACACTTCTGCTTCCCAGGCACAGAGAAGGTGCTAGCAGGGAATTCTCTGCCTGCCTTTCCCCAGTGCTCTGCAAGCTCTCCAGGACAACATAAAATCTGGGGCTCTGTGCTTTCTTTCCTTCTGAACAAGTGTTACTGTTTTCTGCACAAAAGCGATTCTTGCGAAGCAATGTGAACACTTCTGCTTCCCAGGCACAGAGAAGGTGCTAGCAGGGAATTCTCTGCCTGCCTTTCCCCAGTGCTCTGCAAGCTCTCCAGGACAACATAAAATCTGGGGCTCTGTGCTTTCTTTCCTTCTGAACAAGTGTTAGTGTTTTCTGCACAAAAGCGATTATTGCGAAGCAATGTGAACACTTCTGCTTCCCAGGCACAGAGAAGGTGCTAGCAAGGAATTCTCTGCCTGCCTTTCCCCAGTGCTCTGCAAGCTCTCCAGGACAACATAAAATCTGGGGCTCTGTGCTTTCTTTCCTTCTGAACAAGTGTTACTGTTTTCTGCACAAAAGCGATTCTTGCGAAGCAATGTGAACACTTCTGCTTCCCAGGCACAGAGAAGGTGCTAGCAGGGAATCCTCTGCCTGCCTTTCCCCAGTGCTCTGCAAGCTCTCCAGGACAACATAGAATCTGGGGCTCTGTGCTTTCTTTCCTTCTGAACAAGTGTTACTGTTTTCTGCACAAAAGCGATTCTGCGAAGCAATGTGAACACTTCTGGTTCCCAGGCACAGAGAAGGTGCTAGCAGGGAATTCTCTGCCTGCCTTTCCCCAGTGCTCTGCAAGCTCTCCATGACAACATAGAATCTGGGGCTCAGTGCTTTCTTTCGTTCTGAACAAGTGTTAGTGTTTTCTGCACAAAAGCGATTCTTGCGAAGCAATGTGAACACTTCTGCTTCCCAGGCACAGAGAAGGTGCTAGCAGGGAATTCTCTGCCTGCCTTTCCCCAGTGCTCTGCAAGCTCTCCAGGACAACGTAGAATCTGGGGCTCTGTGCTTTCTTTCCTTCTGAACAAGTGTTACTGTTTTCTGCACAAAAGCGATTCTTGCGAAGCAATGTGAACACTTCTGCTTCCCAGGCACAGAGAAGGTGCTAGCAGGGAATTCTCTGCCTGCCTTTCCCCAGTGCTCTGCAAGCTCTCCAGGACAACATAAAATCTGGGGCTCTGTGCTTTCTTTCGTTCTGAACAACTGTTACTATTTTCTGCACAAAAGCGATTCTTGCGAAGCAATGTGAACACTTCTGCTTCCCAGGCACAGAGAAGGTGCTAGCAGGGAATTCTCTGCCTGCCTTTCCCCAGTGCTCTGCAAGCTCTCCAGGACAACATAGAATCTGGGGCTCTGTGCTTTCTTTCCTTCTGAACAAGTGTTACTGTTTTCTGCACAAAAGCGATTCTGCGAAGCAATGTGAACAGGCACAGAGAAGGTGCTAGCAGGGAATTCTCTGCCTGCCTTTCCCCAGTGCTCTGCAAGCTCTCCAGGACAACATAGAATCTGGGGCTCTGTGCTTTCTTTCCTTCTGAACAAGTGTTACTGTTTTCTGCACAAAAGCGATTCTGCGAAGCAATGTGAACAGGCACAGAGAAGGTGCTATCAGGGAATTCTCTGCCTGCCTTTCCCCAGTGCTCTGCAAGCTCTCCAGGACAACATAGAATCTGGGGCTCTGTGCTTTCTTTCCTTCTGAACAAGTGTTACTGTTTTCTGCACAAAAGCGATTCTGCGAAGCAATGTGAACACTTCTGCTTCCCAGGCACAGAGAAGGTGCTAGCAAGGAATTCTCTGCCTGCCTTTCCCCAGTGCTCTGCAAGCTCTCCAGGACAACATAGAATCTGGGGCTCTGTGCTTTCTTTCCTTCTGAACAAGTGTTAGTGTTTTCTGCACAAAAGCGATTCTGCGAAGCAGTGTGAACACTTCTGCTTCCCAGGCACAGAGAAGGTGCTAGCAGGGAATTCTCTGCCTGCCTTTCCCCAGTGCTCTGCAAGCTCTCCAGGACAACATAAAATCTGGGGCTCTGTGCTTTCTTTCCTTCTGAACAAGTGTTACTGTTTTCTGCACAAAAGCGATTCTTGCGAAGCAATGTGAACACTTCTGCTTCCCAGGCACAGAGAAGGTGCTAGCAGGGAATTCTCTGCCTGCCTTTCCCCAGTGCTCTGCAAGCTCTCCATGACAACATAGAATCTGGGGCTCAGTGCTTTCTTTCGTTCTGAACAAGTGTTAGTGTTTTCTACACAAAAGCGATTCTTGCGAAGCAATGTGAACACTTCTGCTTCCCAGGCACAGAGAAGGTGCTAGCAGGGAATTCTCTGCCTGCCTTTCCCCAGTGCTCTGCAAGCTCTCCAGGACAACGTAGAATCTGGGGCTCTGTGCTTTCTTTCCTTCTGAACAAGTGTTACTGTTTTCTGCACAAAAGCGATTCTGCGAAGCAATGTGAACACGTCTGCTTCCCAGGCACAGAGAAGGTGCTAGCAGGGAATTCTCTGCCTGCCTTTCCCCAGTGCTCTGCAAGCTCTCCAGGACAACATAAAATCTGGGGCTCTGTGCTTTCTTTCGTTCTGAACAACTGTTAATATTTTCTGCACAAAAGCGATTCTTGCGAAGCAATGTGAACACTTCTGCTTCCCAGGCACAGAGAAGGTGCTAGCAGGGAATTCTCTGCCTGCCTTTCCCCAGTGCTCTGCAAGCTCTCCAGGACAACATAGAATCTGGGGCTCTGTGCTTTCTTTCCTTCTGAACAAGTGTTACTGTTTTCTGCACAAAAGCGATTCTGCGAAGCAATGTGAACAGGCACAGAGAAGGTGCTAGCAGGGAATTCTCTGCCTGCCTTTCCCCGGTGCTCTGCAAGCTCTCCAGGACAACATAGAATCTGGGGCTCTGTGCTTTCTTTCCTTCTGAACAAGTGTTACTGTTTTCTGCACAAAAGCGATTCTGCGAAGCAATGTGAACAGGCACAGAGAAGGTGCTATCAGGGAATTCTCTGCCTGCCTTTCCCCAGTGCTCTGCAAGCTCTCCAGGACAACATAGAATCTGGGGCTCTGTGCTTTCTTTCCTTCTGAACAAGTGTTACTGTTTTCTGCACAAAAGCGATTCTGCGAAGCAATGTGAACACTTCTGCTTCCCAGGCACAGAGAAGGTGCTAGCAAGGAATTCTCTGCCTGCCTTTCCCCAGTGCTCTGCAAGCTCTCCAGGACAACATAGAATCTGGGGCTCTGTGCTTTCTTTCCTTCTGAACAAGTGTTAGTGTTTTCTGCACAAAAGCGATTCTGCGAAGCAATGTGAACACTTCTGCTTCCCAGGCACAGAGAAGGTGCTAGCAGGGAATTCTCTGCCTGCCTTTCCCCAGTGCTCTGCAAGCTCTCCAGGACAACATAGAATCTGGGGCTCTGTGCTTTCTTTCCTTCTGAACAAGTGTTACTGTTTTCTGCACAAAAGCGATTCTTGCGAAGCAATGTGAACACTTCTGCTTCCCAGGCACAGAGAAGGTGCTAGCAGGGAATTCTCTGCCTGCCTTTCCCCAGTGCTCTGCAAGCTCTCCAGGACAACATAAAATCTGGGGCTCTGTGCTTTCTTTCCTTCTGAACAAGTGTTACTGTTTTCTGCACAAAAGCGATTCTTGCGAAGCAATGTGAACACTTCTGCTTCCCAGGCACAGAGAAGGTGCTAGCAGGGAATTCTCTGCCTGCCTTTCCCCAGTGCTCTGCAAGCTCTCCAGGACAACATAGAATCTGGGGCTCAGTGCTTTCTTTCGTTCTGAACAAGTGTTACTGTTTTCTGCACAAAAGCGATTCTGCGAAGCAATGTGAACACTTCTGCTTCCCAGGCACAGAGAAGGTGCTAGCAGGGAATTCTCTGCCTGCCTTTCCCCAGTGCTCTGCAAGCTCTCCAGGACAACATAGAATCTGGGGCTCTGTGCTTTCTTTCCTTCTGAACAAGTGTTACTGTTTTCTGCACAAAAGCGATTCTGCGAAGCAATGTGAACAGGCACAGAGAAGGTGCTATCAGGGAATTCTCTGCCTGCCTTTCCCCAGTGCTCTGCAAGCTCTCCAGGACAACATAGAATCTGGGGATCTGTGCTTTCTTTCCTTCTGAACAAGTGTTACTGTTTTCTGCACAAAAGCGATTCTGCGAAGCAATGTGAACACTTCTGCTTCCCAGGCACAGAGAAGGTGCTAGCAAGGAATTCTCTGCCTGCCTTTCCCCAGTGCTCTGCAAGCTCTCCAGGACAACATAGAATCTGGGGCTCTGTGCTTTCTTTCCTTCTGAACAAGTGTTAGTGTTTTCTGCACAAAAGCGATTCTGCGAAGCAATGTGAACACTTCTGCTTCCCAGGCACAGAGAAGGTGCTAGCAGGGAATTCTCTGCCTGCCTTTCCCCAGTGCTCTGCAAGCTCTCCAGGACAACAGTGAATCTGGGGCTCAGTGCTTTCTTTCGTTCTGAACAAGTGTTACTGTTTTCTGCACAAAAGCGATTCTTGCGAAGCAATGTGAACACTTCTGCTTCCCAGGCACAGAGAAGGTGCTAGCAGGGAATTCTCTGCCTGCCTTTCCCCAGTGCTCTGCAAGCTCTCCAGGACAACATAAAATCTGGGGCTCTGTGCTTTCTTTCCTTCTGAACAAGTGTTACTGTTTTCTGCACAAAAGCGATTCTTGCGAAGCAATGTGAACACTTCTGCTTCCCAGGCACAGAGAAGGTGCTAGCAGGGAATTCTCTGCCTGCCTTTCCCCAGTGCTCTGCAAGCTCTCCAGGACAACATAGAATCTGGGGCTCTGTGCTTTCTTTCGTTCTGAACAAGTGTTAGTGTTTTCTGCACAAAAGCGATTCTGCGAAGCAATGTGAACACTTCTGCTTCCCAGGCACAGAGAAGGTGCTAGCAGGGAATTCTCTGCCTGCCTTTCCCCAGTGCTCTGCAAGCTCTCCAGGACAACATAGAATCTGGGGCTCTGTGCTTTCTTTCGTTCTGAACAAGTTTTACTGTTTTCTGCACAAAAGCGATTCTGCGAAGCAATGTGAACACTTCTGCTTCCCAGGCACAGAGAAGGTGCTAGCAGGGAATTCTCTGCCTGCCTTTCCCCAGTGCTCTGCAAGCTCTCCAGGACAACATAAAATCTGGGGCTCTGTGCTTTCTTTCCTTCTGAACAAGTGTTAGTGTTTTCTGCACAAAAGCGATTCTGCGAAGCAATGTGAACAGGCACAGAGAAGGTGCTAGCAGGGAATTCTCTGCCTGCCTTTCCCCAGTGCTCTGCAAGCTCTCCAGGACAACATAAAATCTGGGGCTCTGTGCTTTCTTTCCTTCTGAACAAGTGTTACTGTTTTCTGCACAAAAGCGATTCTGCGAAGCAATGTGAACACTTCTGCTTCCCAGGCACAGAGAAGGTGCTAGCAAGGAATTCTCTGCCTGCCTTTCCCCAGTGCTCTGCAAGCTCTCCAGGACAACATAAAATCTGGGGCTCTGTGCTTTCTTTCCTTCTGAACAAGTGTTACTGTTTTCTGCACAAAAGCGATTCTTGCGAAGCAATGTGAACACTTCTGCTTCCCAGGCACAGAGAAGGTGCTAGCAGGGAATTCTCTGCCTGCCTTTCCCCAGTGCTCTGCAAGCTCTCCAGGACAACATAGAATCTGGGGCTCTGTGCTTTCTTTCCTTCTGAACAAGTGTTACTGTTTTCTGCACAAAAGCGATTCTGCGAAGCAATGTGAACACTTCTGCTTCCCAGGCACAGAGAAGGTGCTAGCAGGGAAATCTCTGCCTGCCTTTCCCCAGTGCTCTGCAAGCTCTCCATGACAACATAGAATCTGGGGCTCAGTGCTTTCTTTCGTTCTGAACAAGTGTTAGTGTTTTCTGCACAAAAGCGATTCTTGCGAAGCAATGTGAACACTTCTGCTTCCCAGGCACAGAGAAGGTGCTATCAGGGAATTCTCTGCCTGCCTTTCCCCAGTGCTCTGCAAGCTCTCCAGGACAATGTAGAATCTGGGGTTCTGTGCTTTCTTGCCTTCTGAACAAGTGTTACTGTTTTCTGCACAAAAGCGATTCTGCGAAGCAATGTGAACACGTCTGCTTCCCAGGCACAGAGAAGGTGCTAGCAGGGAATTCTCTGCCTGCCTTTCCCCAGTGCTGTGCAAGCTCTCCAGGACAACATAGAATCTGGGGCTCTGTGCTTTCTTTCCTTCTGAACAAGTGTTACTGTTTTCTGCACAAAAGCGATTCTGCGAAGCAATGTGAACAGGCACAGAGAAGGTGCTAGCAGGGAATTCTCTGCCTGCCTTTCCCCAGTGCTCTGCAAGCTCTCCAGGACAACATAGAATCTGGGGCTCTGTGCTTTCTTTCCTTCTGAACAAGTGTTACTGTTTTCTGCACAAAAGCGATTCTGCGAAGCAATGTGAACAGGCACAGAGAAGGTGCTATCAGGGAATTCTCTGCCTGCCTTTCCCCAGTGCTCTGCAAGCTCTCCAGGACAACAGTGAATCTGGGGCTCTGTGCTTTCTTTCCTTCTGAACAAGTGTTACTGTGTTCTGCACAAAAGCGATTCTTGTGAAGCAATGTGAACACTTCTGCTTCCCAGGCACAGAGAAGGTGCTAGCAAGGAATTCTCTGCCTGCCTTTCCCCAGTGCTCTGCAAGCTCTCCAGGACAACATAGAATCTGGGGCTCTGTGCTTTCTTTCCTTCTGAACAAGTGTTACTGTTTTCTGCACAAAAGCGATTCTGCGAAGCAGTGTGAACACTTCTGCTTCCCAGGCACAGAGAAGGTGCTAGCAGGGAATTCTCTGCCTGCCTTTCCCCAGTGCTCTGCAAGCTCTCCAGGACAACATAGAATCTGGGGCTCAGTGCTTTCTTTCGTTCTGAACAAGTGTTAGTGTTTTCTGCACAAAAGCGATTCTTGCGAAGCAATGTGAACACTTCTGCTTCCCAGGCACAAAGAAGGTGCTATCAGGGAATTCTCTGCCTGCCTTTCCCCAGTGCTCTGCAAGCTCTCCAGGACAACATAAAAGCTGGGGCTCTGTGCTTTCTTTCCTTCTGAACAAGTGTTAGTGTTTTCTGCACAAAAGCGATTCTTGCGAAGCAATGTGAACACTTCTGCTTCCCAGGCACAGAGAAGGTGCTAGCAGGGAATTCTCTGCCTGCCTTTCCCCAGTGCTCTGCAAGCTCTCCAGGACAACGTAGAATCTGGGGCTCTGTGCTTTCTTGCCTTCTGAACAAGTGTTACTGTTTTCTGCACAAAAGCGATTCTGCGAAGCAATGTGAACACGTCTGCTTCCCAGGCACAGAGAAGGTGCTAGCAAGGAATTCTCTGCCTGCCTTTCCCCACTGCTCTGCAAGCTCTCCAGGACAACATAAAATCTGGGGCTCTGTGCTTTCTTTCGTTCTGAACAACTGTTACTATTTTCAGCACAAAAGCAATTCTTGCGAAGCAATGTGAACACTTCTGCTTCCCAGGCACAGAGAAGGTGCTAGCAGGGAATTCTCTGCCTGCCTTTCCCCAGTGCTCTGCAAGCTCTCCAGGACAACAGTGAATCTGGGGCTCTGTGCTTTCTTTCCTTCTGAACAAGTGTTACTGTTTTCTGCACAAAAGCGATTCTGCGAAGCAATGTGAACAGGCACAGAGAAGGTGCTAGCAGGGAATTCTCTGCCTGCCTTTCCCCAGTGCTCTGCAAGCTCTCCAGGACAACATAGAATCTGGGGCTCTGTGCTTTCTTTCCTTCTGAACAAGTGTTACTGTTTTCTGCACAAAAGCGATTCTGCGAAGCAATGTGAACAGGCACAGAGAAGGTGCTATCAGGGAATTCTCTGCCTGCCTTTCCCCAGTGCTCTGCAAGCTCTCCAGGACAACATAAAATCTGGGGCTCTGTGCTTTCTTTCCTTCTGAACAAGTGTTACTGTTTTCTGCACAAAAGCGATTCTTGCGAAGCAATGTGAACACTTCTGCTTCCCAGGCACAGAGAAGGTGCTAGCAGGGAATTCTCTGCCTGCCTTTCCCCAGTGCTCTGCAAGCTCTCCAGGACAACATAGAATCTGGGGCTCTGTGCTTTCTTTCCTTCTGAACAAGTGTTACTGTTTTCTGCACAAAAGCGATTCTGCGAAGCAATGTGAACACTTCTGCTTCCCAGGCACAGAGAAGGTGCTAGCAGGGAATTCTCTGCCTGCCTTTCCCCAGTGCTCTGCAAGCTCTCCATGACAACATAGAATCTGGGGCTCAGTGCTTTCTTTCGTTCTGAACAAGTGTTAGTGTTTTCTGCACAAAAGCGACTCTTGCGAAGCAATGTGAACACTTCTGCTTCCCAGGCACAGAGAAGGTGCTATCAGGGAATTCTCTGCCTGCCTTTCCCCAGTGCTCTGCAAGCTCTCCAGGACAACATAAAATCTGGGGATCTGTGCTTTCTTTCCTTCTGAACAACTGTTACTATTTTCTGCACAAAAGCGATTCTTGCGAAGCAATGTGAACACTTCTGCTTCCCAGGCACAGAGAAGGTGCTAGCAGGGAATTCTCTGCCTGCCTTTCCCCAGTGCTGTGCAAGCTCTCCAGGACAACAGTGAATCTGGGGCTCTGTGCTTTCTTTCGTTCTGAACAAGTGTTACTGTTTTCTGCACAAAAGCGATTCTGCGAAGCAATGTGAACACTTCTGCTTCCCAGGCACAGAGAAGGTGCTATCAGGGAATTCTCTGCCTGCCTTTCCCCAGTGCTCTGCAAGCTCTCCAGGACAACATAGAATCTGGGGATCTGTGCTTTCTTTCGTTCTGAACAAGTGTTACTGTTTTCTGCACAAAAGCGATTCTGCGAAGCAATGTGAACAGGCACAGAGAAGGTGCTATCAGGGAATTCTCTGCCTGCCTTTCCCCAGTGCTCTGCAAGCTCTCCAGGACAACATAGAATCTGGGGCTCTGTGCTTTCTTTCCTTCTGAACAAGTGTTACTGTTTTCTGCACAAAAGCGATTCTGCGAAGCAATGTGAACACTTCTGCTTCCCAGGCACAGAGAAGGTGCTAGCAAGGAATTCTCTGCCTGCCTTTCCCCAGTGCTCTGCAAGCTCTCCAGGACAACATAAAATCTGGGGCTCTGTGCTTTCTTTCCTTCTGAACAAGTGTTAGTGTTTTCTGCACAAAAGCGATTCTGCGAAGCAATGTGAACACTTCTGCTTCCCAGGCACAGAGAAGGTGCTAGCAGGGAATTCTCTGCCTGCCTTTCCCCAGTGCTCTGCAAGCTCTCCAGGACAACATAGAATCTGGGGCTCTGTGCTTTCTTTCCTTCTGAACAAGTGTTACTGTTTTCTGCACAAAAGCGATTCTTGCGAAGCAATGTGAACACTTCTGCTTCCCAGGCACAGAGAAGGTGCTAGCAGGGAATTCTCTGCCTGCCTTTCCCCAGTGCTCTGCAAGCTCTCCAGGACAACATAAAATCTGGGGCTCTGTGCTTTCTTTCCTTCTGAACAAGTGTTACTGTTTTCTGCACAAAAGCGATTCTTGCGAAGCAATGTGAACACTTCTGCTTAGCAGGCACAGAGAAGGTGCTAGCAGGGAATTCTCTGCCTGCCTTTCCCCAGTGCTCTGCAAGCTCTCCAGGACAACATAGAATCTGGGGCTCAGTGCTTTCTTTCGTTCTGAACAAGTGTTACTGTTTTCTGCACAAAAGCGATTCTGCGAAGCAATGTGAACACTTCTGCTTCCCAGGCACAGAGAAGGTGCTAGCAGGGAATTCTCTGCCTGCCTTTCCCCAGTGCTCTGCAAGCTCTCCAGGACAACATAGAATCTGGGGCTCTGTGCTTTCTTTCGTTCTGAACAAGTGTTACTGTTTTCTGCACAAAAGCGATTCTGCGAAGCAATGTGAACACTTCTGCTTCCCAGGCACAGAGAAGGTGCTATCAGGGAATTCTCTGCCTGCCTTTCCCCAGTGCTCTGCAAGCTCTCCAGGACAACATAAAATCTGGGGCTCTGTGCTTTCTTTCCTTCTGGACAAGTGTTAGTGTTTTCTGCACAAAAGCGATTCTTGCGAAGCAATGTGAACACTTCTGCTTCCCAGGCACAGAGAAGGTGCTAGCAGGGAATTCTCTGCCTGCCTTTCCCCAGTGCTGTGCAAGCTCTCCAGGACAACATAGAATCTGGGGCTCTGTGCTTTCTTTCGTTCTGAACAAGTGTTACTGTTTTCTGCACAAAAGCGATTCTGCGAAGCAATGTGAACAGGCACAGAGAAGGTGCTATCAGGGAATTCTCTGCCTGCCTTTCCCCAGTGCTCTGCAAGCTCTCCAGGACAACATAGAATCTGGGGCTCTGTGCTTTCTTTCCTTCTGAACAAGTGTTAGTGTTTTCTGCACAAAAGCGATTCTTGCGAAGCAATGTGAACACTTCTGCTTCCCAGGCACAGAGAAGGTGCTAGCAGGGAATTCTCTGCCTGCCTTTCCCCAGTGCTCTGCAAGCTCTCCAGGACAACATAGAATCTGGGGCTCAGTGCTTTCTTTCGTTCTGAACAAGTTTTACTGTTTTCTGCACAAAAGCGATTCTGCGAAGCAATGTGAACACTTCTGCTTCCCAGGCACAGAGAAGGTGCTATCAGGGAATTCTCTGCCTGCCTTTCCCCAGTGCTCTGCAAGCTCTCCAGGACAACATAGAATCTGGGGCTCTGTGCTTTCTTTCGCTCTGAACAAGTGTTACTGTTTTCTGCACAAAAGCGATTCTGCGAAGCAATGTGAACACTTCTGCTTCCCAGGCACAGAGAAGGTGCTATCAGGGAATTCTCTGCCTGCCTTTCCCCAGTGCTCTGCAAGCTCTCCAGGACAACATAAAATCTGGGGCTCTGTGCTTTCTTTCCTTCTGAACAAGTGTTACTGTTTTCTGCACAAAAGCGATTCTGCGAAGCAATGTGAACACTTCTGCTTCCCAGGCACAGAGAAGGTGCTAGCAAGGAATTCTCTGCCTGCCTTTCCCCAGTGCTCTGCAAGCTCTCCAGGACAACATAAAATCTGGGGCTCTGTGCTTTCTTTCGTTCTGAACAAGTGTTACTGTTTTCTGCACAAAAGCGATTCTTGCGAAGCAATGTGAACACTTCTGCTTCCCAGGCACAGAGAAGGTGCTAGCAGGGAATTCTCTGCCTGCCTTTCCCCAGTGCTCTGCAAGCTCTCCAGGACAACAGTGAATCTGGGGCTCTGTGCTTTCTTTCCTTCTGAACAAGTGTTAGTGTTTTCTGCACAAAAGCGATTCTGCGAAGCAATGTGAACACTTCTGCTTCCCAGGCACAGAGAAGGTGCTAGCAGGGAATTCTCTGCCTGCCTTTCCCCAGTGCTCTGCAAGCTCTCCAGGACAACATAAAATCTGGGGCTCTGTGCTTTCTTTCCTTCTGAACAAGTGTTAGTGTTTTCTGCACAAAAGCGATTCTTGCGAAGCAATGTGAACACTTCTGCTTCCCAGGCACAGAGAAGGTGCTAGCAGGGAATTCTCTGCCTGCCTTTCCCCAGTGCTCTGCAAGCTCTCCAGGACAACATAGAATCTGGGGCTCTGTGCTTTCTTTCCTTCTGAACAAGTGTTACTGTTTTCTGCACAAAAGCGATTCTGCGAAGCAATGTGAACACTTCTGCTTCCCAGGCACAGAGAAGGTGCTAGCAGGGAATTCTCTGCCTGCCTTTCCCCAGTGCTCTGCAAGCTCTCCATGACAACATAGAATCTGGGGCTCAGTGCTTTCTTTCGTTCTGAACAAGTGTTAGTGTTTTCTGCACAAAAGCGATTCTTGCGAAGCAATGTGAACACTTCTGCTTCCCAGGCACAGAGAAGGTGCTATCAGGGAATTCTCTGCCTGCCTTTCCCCAGTGCTCTGCAAGCTCTCCAGGACAACATAAAATCTGGGGCTCTGTGCTTTCTTTCCTTCTGAACAAGTGTTAGTGTTTTCTGCACAAAAGCGATTCTTGCGAAGCAATGTGAACACTTCTGCTTCCCAGGCACAGAGAAGGTGCTAGCAGGGAATTCTCTGCCTGCCTTTCCCCAGTGCTCTGCAAGCTCTCCAGGACAACGTAGAATCTGGGGCTCTGTGCTTTCTTTCCTTCTGAACAAGTGTTACTGTTTTCTGCACAAAAGCGATTCTGCGAAGCAATGTGAACACGTCTGCTTCCCAGGCACAGAGAAGGTGCTAGCAGGGAATTCTCTGCCTGCCTTTCCCCAGTGCTCTGCAAGCTCTCCAGGACAACATAGAATCTGGGGCTCTGTGCTTTCTTTCGTTCTGAACAAGTGTTACTGTTTTCTGCACAAAAGCGATTCTGCGAAGCAATGTGAACACTTCTGCTTCGCAGGCACAGAGAAGGTGCTAGCAGGGAATTCTCTGCCTGCCTTTCCCCAGTGCTCTGCAAGCTCTCCAGGACAACATAGAATCTGGGGCTCAGTGCTTTCTTTCTTTCTGAACAAGTGTTACTGTTTTCTGCACAAAAGCGATTCTGCGAAGCAATGTGAACAGGCACAGAGAAGGTGCTAGCAGGGAATTCTCTGCCTGCCTTTCCCCAGTGCTCTGCAAGCTCTCCAGGACAACATAAAATCTGGGGCTCTGTGCTTTCTTTCCTTCTGAACAAGTGTTACTGTTTTCTGCACAAAAGCGATTCTGCGAAGCAATGTGAACACGTCTGCTTCCCAGGCACAGAGAAGGTGCTAGCAAGGAATTCTCTGCCTGCCTTTCCCCAGTGCTCTGCAAGCTCTCCAGGACAACATAAAATCTGGGGCTCTGTGCTTTCTTTCGTTCTGAACAAGTGTTACTGTTTTCTGCACAAAAGCGATTCTTGCGAAGCAATGTGAACACTTCTGCTTCCCAGGCACAGAGAAGGTGCTATCAGGGAATTCTCTGCCTGCCTTTCCCCAGTGCTCTGCAAGCTCTCCAGGACAACAGTGAATCTGGGGCTCTGTGCTTTCTTTCCTTCTGAACAAGTGTTACTGTTTTCAGCACAAAAGCGATTCTGCGAAGCAATGTGAACACTTCTGCTTCCCAGGCACAGAGAAGGTGCTAGCAGGGAATTCTCTGCCTGCCTTTCCCCAGTGCTCTGCAAGCTCTCCAGGACAACATAAAATCTGGGGCTCTGTGCTTTCTTTCCTTCTGAACAAGTGTTACTGTTTTCTGCACAAAAGCGATTCTTGCGAAGCAATGTGAACACTTCTGCTTCCCAGGCACAGAGAAGGTGCTAGCAGGGAATTCTCTGCCTGCCTTTCCCCAGTGCTCTGCAAGCTCTCCAGGACAACATAAAATCTGGGGCTCTGTGCTTTCTTTCCTTCTGAACAAGTGTTAGTGTTTTCTGCACAAAAGCGATTATTGCGAAGCAATGTGAACACTTCTGCTTCCCAGGCACAGAGAAGGTGCTAGCAAGGAATTCTCTGCCTGCCTTTCCCCAGTGCTCTGCAAGCTCTCCAGGACAACATAAAATCTGGGGCTCTGTGCTTTCTTTCCTTCTGAACAAGTGTTACTGTTTTCTGCACAAAAGCGATTCTTGCGAAGCAATGTGAACACTTCTGCTTCCCAGGCACAGAGAAGGTGCTAGCAGGGAATCCTCTGCCTGCCTTTCCCCAGTGCTCTGCAAGCTCTCCAGGACAACATAGAATCTGGGGCTCTGTGCTTTCTTTCCTTCTGAACAAGTGTTACTGTTTTCTGCACAAAAGCGATTCTGCGAAGCAATGTGAACACTTCTGGTTCCCAGGCACAGAGAAGGTGCTAGCAGGGAATTCTCTGCCTGCCTTTCCCCAGTGCTCTGCAAGCTCTCCATGACAACATAGAATCTGGGGCTCAGTGCTTTCTTTCGTTCTGAACAAGTGTTAGTGTTTTCTGCACAAAAGCGATTCTTGCGAAGCAATGTGAACACTTCTGCTTCCCAGGCACAGAGAAGGTGCTAGCAGGGAATTCTCTGCCTGCCTTTCCCCAGTGCTCTGCAAGCTCTCCAGGACAACGTAGAATCTGGGGCTCTGTGCTTTCTTTCCTTCTGAACAAGTGTTACTGTTTTCTGCACAAAAGCGATTCTTGCGAAGCAATGTGAACACTTCTGCTTCCCAGGCACAGAGAAGGTGCTAGCAGGGAATTCTCTGCCTGCCTTTCCCCAGTGCTCTGCAAGCTCTCCAGGACAACATAAAATCTGGGGCTCTGTGCTTTCTTTCGTTCTGAACAACTGTTACTATTTTCTGCACAAAAGCGATTCTTGCGAAGCAATGTGAACACTTCTGCTTCCCAGGCACAGAGAAGGTGCTAGCAGGGAATTCTCTGCCTGCCTTTCCCCAGTGCTCTGCAAGCTCTCCAGGACAACATAGAATCTGGGGCTCTGTGCTTTCTTTCCTTCTGAACAAGTGTTACTGTTTTCTGCACAAAAGCGATTCTGCGAAGCAATGTGAACAGGCACAGAGAAGGTGCTAGCAGGGAATTCTCTGCCTGCCTTTCCCCAGTGCTCTGCAAGCTCTCCAGGACAACATAGAATCTGGGGCTCTGTGCTTTCTTTCCTTCTGAACAAGTGTTACTGTTTTCTGCACAAAAGCGATTCTGCGAAGCAATGTGAACAGGCACAGAGAAGGTGCTATCAGGGAATTCTCTGCCTGCCTTTCCCCAGTGCTCTGCAAGCTCTCCAGGACAACATAGAATCTGGGGCTCTGTGCTTTCTTTCCTTCTGAACAAGTGTTACTGTTTTCTGCACAAAAGCGATTCTGCGAAGCAATGTGAACACTTCTGCTTCCCAGGCACAGAGAAGGTGCTAGCAAGGAATTCTCTGCCTGCCTTTCCCCAGTGCTCTGCAAGCTCTCCAGGACAACATAGAATCTGGGGCTCTGTGCTTTCTTTCCTTCTGAACAAGTGTTAGTGTTTTCTGCACAAAAGCGATTCTGCGAAGCAGTGTGAACACTTCTGCTTCCCAGGCACAGAGAAGGTGCTAGCAGGGAATTCTCTGCCTGCCTTTCCCCAGTGCTCTGCAAGCTCTCCAGGACAACATAAAATCTGGGGCTCTGTGCTTTCTTTCCTTCTGAACAAGTGTTACTGTTTTCTGCACAAAAGCGATTCTTGCGAAGCAATGTGAACACTTCTGCTTCCCAGGCACAGAGAAGGTGCTAGCAGGGAATTCTCTGCCTGCCTTTCCCCAGTGCTCTGCAAGCTCTCCATGACAACATAGAATCTGGGGCTCAGTGCTTTCTTTCGTTCTGAACAAGTGTTAGTGTTTTCTACACAAAAGCGATTCTTGCGAAGCAATGTGAACACTTCTGCTTCCCAGGCACAGAGAAGGTGCTAGCAGGGAATTCTCTGCCTGCCTTTCCCCAGTGCTCTGCAAGCTCTCCAGGACAACGTAGAATCTGGGGCTCTGTGCTTTCTTTCCTTCTGAACAAGTGTTACTGTTTTCTGCACAAAAGCGATTCTGCGAAGCAATGTGAACACGTCTGCTTCCCAGGCACAGAGAAGGTGCTAGCAGGGAATTCTCTGCCTGCCTTTCCCCAGTGCTCTGCAAGCTCTCCAGGACAACATAAAATCTGGGGCTCTGTGCTTTCTTTCGTTCTGAACAACTGTTAATATTTTCTGCACAAAAGCGATTCTTGCGAAGCAATGTGAACACTTCTGCTTCCCAGGCACAGAGAAGGTGCTAGCAGGGAATTCTCTGCCTGCCTTTCCCCAGTGCTCTGCAAGCTCTCCAGGACAACATAGAATCTGGGGCTCTGTGCTTTCTTTCCTTCTGAACAAGTGTTACTGTTTTCTGCACAAAAGCGATTCTGCGAAGCAATGTGAACAGGCACAGAGAAGGTGCTAGCAGGGAATTCTCTGCCTGCCTTTCCCCGGTGCTCTGCAAGCTCTCCAGGACAACATAGAATCTGGGGCTCTGTGCTTTCTTTCCTTCTGAACAAGTGTTACTGTTTTCTGCACAAAAGCGATTCTGCGAAGCAATGTGAACAGGCACAGAGAAGGTGCTATCAGGGAATTCTCTGCCTGCCTTTCCCCAGTGCTCTGCAAGCTCTCCAGGACAACATAGAATCTGGGGCTCTGTGCTTTCTTTCCTTCTGAACAAGTGTTACTGTTTTCTGCACAAAAGCGATTCTGCGAAGCAATGTGAACACTTCTGCTTCCCAGGCACAGAGAAGGTGCTAGCAAGGAATTCTCTGCCTGCCTTTCCCCAGTGCTCTGCAAGCTCTCCAGGACAACATAGAATCTGGGGCTCTGTGCTTTCTTTCCTTCTGAACAAGTGTTAGTGTTTTCTGCACAAAAGCGATTCTGCGAAGCAATGTGAACACTTCTGCTTCCCAGGCACAGAGAAGGTGCTAGCAGGGAATTCTCTGCCTGCCTTTCCCCAGTGCTCTGCAAGCTCTCCAGGACAACATAGAATCTGGGGCTCTGTGCTTTCTTTCCTTCTGAACAAGTGTTACTGTTTTCTGCACAAAAGCGATTCTTGCGAAGCAATGTGAACACTTCTGCTTCCCAGGCACAGAGAAGGTGCTAGCAGGGAATTCTCTGCCTGCCTTTCCCCAGTGCTCTGCAAGCTCTCCAGGACAACATAAAATCTGGGGCTCTGTGCTTTCTTTCCTTCTGAACAAGTGTTACTGTTTTCTGCACAAAAGCGATTCTTGCGAAGCAATGTGAACACTTCTGCTTCCCAGGCACAGAGAAGGTGCTAGCAGGGAATTCTCTGCCTGCCTTTCCCCAGTGCTCTGCAAGCTCTCCAGGACAACATAGAATCTGGGGCTCAGTGCTTTCTTTCGTTCTGAACAAGTGTTACTGTTTTCTGCACAAAAGCGATTCTGCGAAGCAATGTGAACACTTCTGCTTCCCAGGCACAGAGAAGGTGCTAGCAGGGAATTCTCTGCCTGCCTTTCCCCAGTGCTCTGCAAGCTCTCCAGGACAACATAGAATCTGGGGCTCTGTGCTTTCTTTCCTTCTGAACAAGTGTTACTGTTTTCTGCACAAAAGCGATTCTGCGAAGCAATGTGAACAGGCACAGAGAAGGTGCTATCAGGGAATTCTCTGCCTGCCTTTCCCCAGTGCTCTGCAAGCTCTCCAGGACAACATAGAATCTGGGGATCTGTGCTTTCTTTCCTTCTGAACAAGTGTTACTGTTTTCTGCACAAAAGCGATTCTGCGAAGCAATGTGAACACTTCTGCTTCCCAGGCACAGAGAAGGTGCTAGCAAGGAATTCTCTGCCTGCCTTTCCCCAGTGCTCTGCAAGCTCTCCAGGACAACATAGAATCTGGGGCTCTGTGCTTTCTTTCCTTCTGAACAAGTGTTAGTGTTTTCTGCACAAAAGCGATTCTGCGAAGCAATGTGAACACTTCTGCTTCCCAGGCACAGAGAAGGTGCTAGCAGGGAATTCTCTGCCTGCCTTTCCCCAGTGCTCTGCAAGCTCTCCAGGACAACAGTGAATCTGGGGCTCAGTGCTTTCTTTCGTTCTGAACAAGTGTTACTGTTTTCTGCACAAAAGCGATTCTTGCGAAGCAATGTGAACACTTCTGCTTCCCAGGCACAGAGAAGGTGCTAGCAGGGAATTCTCTGCCTGCCTTTCCCCAGTGCTCTGCAAGCTCTCCAGGACAACATAAAATCTGGGGCTCTGTGCTTTCTTTCCTTCTGAACAAGTGTTACTGTTTTCTGCACAAAAGCGATTCTTGCGAAGCAATGTGAACACTTCTGCTTCCCAGGCACAGAGAAGGTGCTAGCAGGGAATTCTCTGCCTGCCTTTCCCCAGTGCTCTGCAAGCTCTCCAGGACAACATAGAATCTGGGGCTCTGTGCTTTCTTTCGTTCTGAACAAGTGTTACTGTTTTCTGCACAAAAGCGATTCTGCGAAGCAATGTGAACACTTCTGCTTCCCAGGCACAGAGAAGGTGCTAGCAGGGAATTCTCTGCCTGCCTTTCCCCAGTGCTCTGCAAGCTCTCCAGGACAACATAGAATCTGGGGCTCTGTGCTTTCTTTCGTTCTGAACAAGTTTTACTGTTTTCTGCACAAAAGCGATTCTGCGAAGCAATGTGAACACTTCTGCTTCCCAGGCACAGAGAAGGTGCTAGCAGGGAATTCTCTGCCTGCCTTTCCCCAGTGCTCTGCAAGCTCTCCAGGACAACATAAAATCTGGGGCTCTGTGCTTTCTTTCCTTCTGAACAAGTGTTAGTGTTTTCTGCACAAAAGCGATTCTGCGAAGCAATGTGAACAGGCACAGAGAAGGTGCTAGCAGGGAATTCTCTGCCTGCCTTTCCCCAGTGCTCTGCAAGCTCTCCAGGACAACATAAAATCTGGGGCTCTGTGCTTTCTTTCCTTCTGAACAAGTGTTACTGTTTTCTGCACAAAAGCGATTCTGCGAAGCAATGTGAACACTTCTGCTTCCCAGGCACAGAGAAGGTGCTAGCAAGGAATTCTCTGCCTGCCTTTCCCCAGTGCTCTGCAAGCTCTCCAGGACAACATAAAATCTGGGGCTCTGTGCTTTCTTTCCTTCTGAACAAGTGTTACTGTTTTCTGCACAAAAGCGATTCTTGCGAAGCAATGTGAACACTTCTGCTTCCCAGGCACAGAGAAGGTGCTAGCAGGGAATTCTCTGCCTGCCTTTCCCCAGTGCTCTGCAAGCTCTCCAGGACAACATAGAATCTGGGGCTCTGTGCTTTCTTTCCTTCTGAACAAGTGTTACTGTTTTCTGCACAAAAGCGATTCTGCGAAGCAATGTGAACACTTCTGCTTCCCAGGCACAGAGAAGGTGCTAGCAGGGAAATCTCTGCCTGCCTTTCCCCAGTGCTCTGCAAGCTCTCCATGACAACATAGAATCTGGGGCTCAGTGCTTTCTTTCGTTCTGAACAAGTGTTAGTGTTTTCTGCACAAAAGCGATTCTTGCGAAGCAATGTGAACACTTCTGCTTCCCAGGCACAGAGAAGGTGCTATCAGGGAATTCTCTGCCTGCCTTTCCCCAGTGCTCTGCAAGCTCTCCAGGACAATGTAGAATCTGGGGTTCTGTGCTTTCTTGCCTTCTGAACAAGTGTTACTGTTTTCTGCACAAAAGCGATTCTGCGAAGCAATGTGAACACGTCTGCTTCCCAGGCACAGAGAAGGTGCTAGCAGGGAATTCTCTGCCTGCCTTTCCCCAGTGCTGTGCAAGCTCTCCAGGACAACATAGAATCTGGGGCTCTGTGCTTTCTTTCCTTCTGAACAAGTGTTACTGTTTTCTGCACAAAAGCGATTCTGCGAAGCAATGTGAACAGGCACAGAGAAGGTGCTAGCAGGGAATTCTCTGCCTGCCTTTCCCCAGTGCTCTGCAAGCTCTCCAGGACAACATAGAATCTGGGGCTCTGTGCTTTCTTTCCTTCTGAACAAGTGTTACTGTTTTCTGCACAAAAGCGATTCTGCGAAGCAATGTGAACAGGCACAGAGAAGGTGCTATCAGGGAATTCTCTGCCTGCCTTTCCCCAGTGCTCTGCAAGCTCTCCAGGACAACAGTGAATCTGGGGCTCTGTGCTTTCTTTCCTTCTGAACAAGTGTTACTGTGTTCTGCACAAAAGCGATTCTTGTGAAGCAATGTGAACACTTCTGCTTCCCAGGCACAGAGAAGGTGCTAGCAAGGAATTCTCTGCCTGCCTTTCCCCAGTGCTCTGCAAGCTCTCCAGGACAACATAGAATCTGGGGCTCTGTGCTTTCTTTCCTTCTGAACAAGTGTTACTGTTTTCTGCACAAAAGCGATTCTGCGAAGCAGTGTGAACACTTCTGCTTCCCAGGCACAGAGAAGGTGCTAGCAGGGAATTCTCTGCCTGCCTTTCCCCAGTGCTCTGCAAGCTCTCCAGGACAACATAGAATCTGGGGCTCAGTGCTTTCTTTCGTTCTGAACAAGTGTTAGTGTTTTCTGCACAAAAGCGATTCTTGCGAAGCAATGTGAACACTTCTGCTTCCCAGGCACAAAGAAGGTGCTATCAGGGAATTCTCTGCCTGCCTTTCCCCAGTGCTCTGCAAGCTCTCCAGGACAACATAAAAGCTGGGGCTCTGTGCTTTCTTTCCTTCTGAACAAGTGTTAGTGTTTTCTGCACAAAAGCGATTCTTGCGAAGCAATGTGAACACTTCTGCTTCCCAGGCACAGAGAAGGTGCTAGCAGGGAATTCTCTGCCTGCCTTTCCCCAGTGCTCTGCAAGCTCTCCAGGACAACGTAGAATCTGGGGCTCTGTGCTTTCTTGCCTTCTGAACAAGTGTTACTGTTTTCTGCACAAAAGCGATTCTGCGAAGCAATGTGAACACGTCTGCTTCCCAGGCACAGAGAAGGTGCTAGCAAGGAATTCTCTGCCTGCCTTTCCCCACTGCTCTGCAAGCTCTCCAGGACAACATAAAATCTGGGGCTCTGTGCTTTCTTTCGTTCTGAACAACTGTTACTATTTTCAGCACAAAAGCAATTCTTGCGAAGCAATGTGAACACTTCTGCTTCCCAGGCACAGAGAAGGTGCTAGCAGGGAATTCTCTGCCTGCCTTTCCCCAGTGCTCTGCAAGCTCTCCAGGACAACAGTGAATCTGGGGCTCTGTGCTTTCTTTCCTTCTGAACAAGTGTTACTGTTTTCTGCACAAAAGCGATTCTGCGAAGCAATGTGAACAGGCACAGAGAAGGTGCTAGCAGGGAATTCTCTGCCTGCCTTTCCCCAGTGCTCTGCAAGCTCTCCAGGACAACATAGAATCTGGGGCTCTGTGCTTTCTTTCCTTCTGAACAAGTGTTACTGTTTTCTGCACAAAAGCGATTCTGCGAAGCAATGTGAACAGGCACAGAGAAGGTGCTATCAGGGAATTCTCTGCCTGCCTTTCCCCAGTGCTCTGCAAGCTCTCCAGGACAACATAAAATCTGGGGCTCTGTGCTTTCTTTCCTTCTGAACAAGTGTTACTGTTTTCTGCACAAAAGCGATTCTTGCGAAGCAATGTGAACACTTCTGCTTCCCAGGCACAGAGAAGGTGCTAGCAGGGAATTCTCTGCCTGCCTTTCCCCAGTGCTCTGCAAGCTCTCCAGGACAACATAGAATCTGGGGCTCTGTGCTTTCTTTCCTTCTGAACAAGTGTTACTGTTTTCTGCACAAAAGCGATTCTGCGAAGCAATGTGAACACTTCTGCTTCCCAGGCACAGAGAAGGTGCTAGCAGGGAATTCTCTGCCTGCCTTTCCCCAGTGCTCTGCAAGCTCTCCATGACAACATAGAATCTGGGGCTCAGTGCTTTCTTTCGTTCTGAACAAGTGTTAGTGTTTTCTGCACAAAAGCGACTCTTGCGAAGCAATGTGAACACTTCTGCTTCCCAGGCACAGAGAAGGTGCTATCAGGGAATTCTCTGCCTGCCTTTCCCCAGTGCTCTGCAAGCTCTCCAGGACAACATAAAATCTGGGGATCTGTGCTTTCTTTCCTTCTGAACAACTGTTACTATTTTCTGCACAAAAGCGATTCTTGCGAAGCAATGTGAACACTTCTGCTTCCCAGGCACAGAGAAGGTGCTAGCAGGGAATTCTCTGCCTGCCTTTCCCCAGTGCTGTGCAAGCTCTCCAGGACAACAGTGAATCTGGGGCTCTGTGCTTTCTTTCGTTCTGAACAAGTGTTACTGTTTTCTGCACAAAAGCGATTCTGCGAAGCAATGTGAACACTTCTGCTTCCCAGGCACAGAGAAGGTGCTATCAGGGAATTCTCTGCCTGCCTTTCCCCAGTGCTCTGCAAGCTCTCCAGGACAACATAGAATCTGGGGATCTGTGCTTTCTTTCGTTCTGAACAAGTGTTACTGTTTTCTGCACAAAAGCGATTCTGCGAAGCAATGTGAACAGGCACAGAGAAGGTGCTATCAGGGAATTCTCTGCCTGCCTTTCCCCAGTGCTCTGCAAGCTCTCCAGGACAACATAGAATCTGGGGCTCTGTGCTTTCTTTCCTTCTGAACAAGTGTTACTGTTTTCTGCACAAAAGCGATTCTGCGAAGCAATGTGAACACTTCTGCTTCCCAGGCACAGAGAAGGTGCTAGCAAGGAATTCTCTGCCTGCCTTTCCCCAGTGCTCTGCAAGCTCTCCAGGACAACATAAAATCTGGGGCTCTGTGCTTTCTTTCCTTCTGAACAAGTGTTAGTGTTTTCTGCACAAAAGCGATTCTGCGAAGCAATGTGAACACTTCTGCTTCCCAGGCACAGAGAAGGTGCTAGCAGGGAATTCTCTGCCTGCCTTTCCCCAGTGCTCTGCAAGCTCTCCAGGACAACATAGAATCTGGGGCTCTGTGCTTTCTTTCCTTCTGAACAAGTGTTACTGTTTTCTGCACAAAAGCGATTCTTGCGAAGCAATGTGAACACTTCTGCTTCCCAGGCACAGAGAAGGTGCTAGCAGGGAATTCTCTGCCTGCCTTTCCCCAGTGCTCTGCAAGCTCTCCAGGACAACATAAAATCTGGGGCTCTGTGCTTTCTTTCCTTCTGAACAAGTGTTACTGTTTTCTGCACAAAAGCGATTCTTGCGAAGCAATGTGAACACTTCTGCTTAGCAGGCACAGAGAAGGTGCTAGCAGGGAATTCTCTGCCTGCCTTTCCCCAGTGCTCTGCAAGCTCTCCAGGACAACATAGAATCTGGGGCTCAGTGCTTTCTTTCGTTCTGAACAAGTGTTACTGTTTTCTGCACAAAAGCGATTCTGCGAAGCAATGTGAACACTTCTGCTTCCCAGGCACAGAGAAGGTGCTAGCAGGGAATTCTCTGCCTGCCTTTCCCCAGTGCTCTGCAAGCTCTCCAGGACAACATAGAATCTGGGGCTCTGTGCTTTCTTTCGTTCTGAACAAGTGTTACTGTTTTCTGCACAAAAGCGATTCTGCGAAGCAATGTGAACACTTCTGCTTCCCAGGCACAGAGAAGGTGCTATCAGGGAATTCTCTGCCTGCCTTTCCCCAGTGCTCTGCAAGCTCTCCAGGACAACATAAAATCTGGGGCTCTGTGCTTTCTTTCCTTCTGAACAAGTGTTAGTGTTTTCTGCACAAAAGCGATTCTTGCGAAGCAATGTGAACACTTCTGCTTCCCAGGCACAGAGAAGGTGCTAGCAGGGAATTCTCTGCCTGCCTTTCCCCAGTGCTGTGCAAGCTCTCCAGGACAACATAGAATCTGGGGCTCTGTGCTTTCTTTCGTTCTGAACAAGTGTTACTGTTTTCTGCACAAAAGCGATTCTGCGAAGCAATGTGAACAGGCACAGAGAAGGTGCTATCAGGGAATTCTCTGCCTGCCTTTCCCCAGTGCTCTGCAAGCTCTCCAGGACAACATAGAATCTGGGGCTCTGTGCTTTCTTTCCTTCTGAACAAGTGTTAGTGTTTTCTGCACAAAAGCGATTCTTGCGAAGCAATGTGAACACTTCTGCTTCCCAGGCACAGAGAAGGTGCTAGCAGGGAATTCTCTGCCTGCCTTTCCCCAGTGCTCTGCAAGCTCTCCAGGACAACATAGAATCTGGGGCTCAGTGCTTTCTTTCGTTCTGAACAAGTTTTACTGTTTTCTGCACAAAAGCGATTCTGCGAAGCAATGTGAACACTTCTGCTTCCCAGGCACAGAGAAGGTGCTATCAGGGAATTCTCTGCCTGCCTTTCCCCAGTGCTCTGCAAGCTCTCCAGGACAACATAGAATCTGGGGCTCTGTGCTTTCTTTCGCTCTGAACAAGTGTTACTGTTTTCTGCACAAAAGCGATTCTGCGAAGCAATGTGAACACTTCTGCTTCCCAGGCACAGAGAAGGTGCTATCAGGGAATTCTCTGCCTGCCTTTCCCCAGTGCTCTGCAAGCTCTCCAGGACAACATAAAATCTGGGGCTCTGTGCTTTCTTTCCTTCTGAACAAGTGTTACTGTTTTCTGCACAAAAGCGATTCTGCGAAGCAATGTGAACACTTCTGCTTCCCAGGCACAGAGAAGGTGCTAGCAAGGAATTCTCTGCCTGCCTTTCCCCAGTGCTCTGCAAGCTCTCCAGGACAACATAAAATCTGGGGCTCTGTGCTTTCTTTCGTTCTGAACAAGTGTTACTGTTTTCTGCACAAAAGCGATTCTTGCGAAGCAATGTGAACACTTCTGCTTCCCAGGCACAGAGAAGGTGCTAGCAGGGAATTCTCTGCCTGCCTTTCCCCAGTGCTCTGCAAGCTCTCCAGGACAACAGTGAATCTGGGGCTCTGTGCTTTCTTTCCTTCTGAACAAGTGTTAGTGTTTTCTGCACAAAAGCGATTCTGCGAAGCAATGTGAACACTTCTGCTTCCCAGGCACAGAGAAGGTGCTAGCAGGGAATTCTCTGCCTGCCTTTCCCCAGTGCTCTGCAAGCTCTCCAGGACAACATAAAATCTGGGGCTCTGTGCTTTCTTTCCTTCTGAACAAGTGTTAGTGTTTTCTGCACAAAAGCGATTCTTGCGAAGCAATGTGAACACTTCTGCTTCCCAGGCACAGAGAAGGTGCTAGCAGGGAATTCTCTGCCTGCCTTTCCCCAGTGCTCTGCAAGCTCTCCAGGACAACATAGAATCTGGGGCTCTGTGCTTTCTTTCCTTCTGAACAAGTGTTACTGTTTTCTGCACAAAAGCGATTCTGCGAAGCAATGTGAACACTTCTGCTTCCCAGGCACAGAGAAGGTGCTAGCAGGGAATTCTCTGCCTGCCTTTCCCCAGTGCTCTGCAAGCTCTCCATGACAACATAGAATCTGGGGCTCAGTGCTTTCTTTCGTTCTGAACAAGTGTTAGTGTTTTCTGCACAAAAGCGATTCTTGCGAAGCAATGTGAACACTTCTGCTTCCCAGGCACAGAGAAGGTGCTATCAGGGAATTCTCTGCCTGCCTTTCCCCAGTGCTCTGCAAGCTCTCCAGGACAACATAAAATCTGGGGCTCTGTGCTTTCTTTCCTTCTGAACAAGTGTTAGTGTTTTCTGCACAAAAGCGATTCTTGCGAAGCAATGTGAACACTTCTGCTTCCCAGGCACAGAGAAGGTGCTAGCAGGGAATTCTCTGCCTGCCTTTCCCCAGTGCTCTGCAAGCTCTCCAGGACAACGTAGAATCTGGGGCTCTGTGCTTTCTTTCCTTCTGAACAAGTGTTACTGTTTTCTGCACAAAAGCGATTCTGCGAAGCAATGTGAACACGTCTGCTTCCCAGGCACAGAGAAGGTGCTAGCAAGGAATTCTCTGTCTGCCTTTCCCCAGTGCTCTGCAAGCTCTCCAGGACAACATAGAATCTGGGGCTCTGTGCTTTCTTTCCTTCTGAACAAGTGTTACTGTTTTCTGCACAAAAGCGATTCTGCGAAGCAATGTGAACAGGCACAGAGAAGGTGCTAGCAGGGAATTCTCTGCCTGCCTTTCCCCAGTGCTCTGCAAGCTCTCCAGGACAACAGTGAATCTGGGGCTCAGTGCTTTCTTTCGTTCTGAACAAGTGTTACTGTTTTCTGCACAAAAGCGATTCTGCGAAGCAATGTGAACACTACTGCTTCCCAGGCACAGAGAAGGTGCTAGCAGGGAATTCTCTGCCTGCCTTTCCCCAGTGCTCTGCAAGCTCTCCAGGACAACATAGAATCTGGGGCTCTGTGCTTTCTTTCGTTCTGAACAAGTGTTACTGTTTTCTGCACAAAAGCGATTCTGCGAAGCAATGTGAACACTTCTGCTTCCCAGGCACAGAGAAGGTGCTAGCAGGGAATTCTCTGCCTGCCTTTCCCCAGTGCTCTGCAAGCTCTCCAGGACAACATAAAATCTGGGGCTCTGTGCTTTCTTTCCTTCTGAACAAGTGTTAGTGTTTTCTGCACAAAAGCGATTCTTGCGAAGCAATGTGAACACGTCTGCTTCCCAGGCACAGAGAAGGTGCTAGCAAGGAATTCTCTGCCTGCCTTTCCCCAGTGCTCTGCAAGCTCTCCAGGACAACATAAAATCTGGGGCTCTGTGCTTTCTTTCCTTCTGAACAAGTGTTACTATTTTCTGCACAAAAGCGATTCTTGCGAAGCAATGTGAACACTTCTGCTTCCCAGGCACAGAGAAGGTGCTAGCAGGGAATTCTCTGCCTGCCTTTCCCCAGTGCTGTGCAAGCTCTCCAGGACAACATAGAATCTGGGGCTCTGTGCTTTCTTTCCTTCTGAACAAGTGTTAGTGTTTTCTGCACAAAAGCGATTCTGCGAAGCAATGTGAACAGGCACAGAGAAGGTGCTAGCAGGGAATTCTCTGCCTGCCTTTCCCCAGTGCTCTGCAAGCTCTCCAGGACAACATAAAATCTGGGGCTCTGTGCTTTCTTTCGTTCTGAACAAGTGTTACTGTTTTCTGCACAAAAGCGATTCTGCGAAGCAATGTGAACACTTCTGCTTCCCAGGCACAGAGAAGGTGCTAGCAGGGAATTCTCTGCCTGCCTTTCCCCAGTGCTCTGCAAGCTCTCCAGGACAACATAGAATCTGGGGCTCTGTGCTTTCTTTCGTTCTGAACAAGTGTTACTGTTTTCTGCACAAAAGCGATTCTGCGAAGCAATGTGAACACGTCTGCTTCCCAGGCACAGAGAAGGTGCTAGCAGGGAATACTCTGCCTGCCTTTCCCCAGTGCTTTGCAAGCTCTCCAGGACAACATAAAATCTGGGGCTCTGTGCTTTCTTTCGTTCTGAACAACTGTTACTATTTTCTGCACAAAAGCGATTCTTGCGAAGCAATGTGAACACTTCTTCTTCCCAGGCACAGAGAACGTGCTAGCAGGGAATTCTCTGCCTGCCTTTCCCCAGTGCTGTGCAAGCTCTCCAGGACAACATAGAATATGGGGCTCTGTGCTTTCTTTCCTTCTGAACAAGTGTTAGTGTTTTCTGCACAAAAGCGATTCTGCGAAGCAATGTGAACAGGCACAGAGAAGGTGCTAGCAGGGAATTCTCTGCCTGCCTTTCCCCAGTGCTCTGCAAGCTCTCCAGGACAACATAAAATCTGGGGATCTGTGCTTTCTTTCCTTCTGAACAAGTGTTAGTGTTTTCTGCAAAGAAGCGATTCTTGCGAAGCAATGTGAACACTTCTGCTTCCCAGGCACAGAGAAGGTGCTAGCAGGGAATTCTCTGCCTGCCTTTCCCCAGTGCTCTGCAAGCTCTCCAGGACAACATAGAATCTGGGGCTCTGTGCTTTCTTTCGTTCTGAACAAGTGTTACTGTTTTCTGCACAAAAGCGATTCTGCGAAGCAATGTGAACACTTCTGCTTCGCAGGCACAGAGAAGGTGCTAGCAGGGAATTCTCTGCCTGCCTTTCCCCAGTGCTCTGCAAGCTCTCCAGGACAACATAGAATCTGGGGCTCAGTGCTTTCTTTCGTTCTGAACAAGTGTTACTGTTTTCTGCACAAAAGCGATTCTGCGAAGCAATGTGAACAGGCACAGAGAAGGTGCTAGCAGGGAATTCTCTGCCTGCCTTTCCCCAGTGCTCTGCAAGCTCTCCAGGACAACATAAAATCTGGGGCTCTGTGCTTTCTTTCCTTCTGAACAAGTGTTACTGTTTTCTGCACAAAAACGATTCTGCGAAGCAATGTGAACACTTCTGCTTCCCAGGCACAGAGAAGGTGCTATCAGGGAATTCTCTGCCTGCCTTTCCCCAGTGCTCTGCAAGCTCTCCAGGACAACATAAAATCTGGGGCTCTGTGCTTTCTTTCCTTCTGAACAAGTGTTACTGTTTTCTGCACAAAAGCGATTCTTGCGAAGCAATGTGAACACTTCTGCTTCCCAGGCACAGAGAAGGTGCTAGCAGGGAATTCTCTGCCTGCCTTTCCCCAGTGCTCTGCAAGCTCTCCAGGACAACATAGAATCTGGGGCTCTGTGCTTTCTTTCGTTCTGAACAAGTGTTACTGTTTTCTGCACAAAAGCGATTCTGCGAAGCAATGTGAACACTTCTGCTTCCCAGGCACAGAGAAGGTGCTAGCAGGGAATTCTCTGCCTGCCTTTCCCCAGTGCTCTGCAAGCTCTCCAGGACAACATAGAATCTGGGGCTCTGTGCTTTCTTTCCTTCTGAACAAGTGTTAGTGTTTTCTGCACAAAAGCGATTCTGCGAAGCAATGTGAACACTTCTGCTTCCCAGGCACAGAGAAGGTGCTAGCAGGGAATTCTCTGCCTGCCTTTCCCCAGTGCTCTGCAAGCTCTCCAGGACAACATAGAATCTGGGGCTCTGTGCTTTCTTTCGTTCTGAACAAGTGTTACTGTTTTCTGCACAAAAGCGATTCTGCGAAGCAATGTGAACAGGCACAGAGAAGGTGCTATCAGGGAATTCTCTGCCTGCCTTTCCCCAGTGCTCTGCAAGCTCTCCAGGACAACATAGAATCTGGGGCTCTGTGCTTTCTTTCGTTCTGAACAACTGTTACTGTTTTCTGCACAAAAGCGATTCTTGCGAAGCAATGTGAACACTTCTGCTTCCCAGGCACAGAGAAGGTGCTAGCAAGGAATTCTCTGCCTGCCTTTCCCCAGTGCTCTGCAAGCTCTCCAGGACAACATAAAATTTGGGGCTCTGTGCTTTCTTTCCTTCTGAACAAGTGTTAGTGTTTTGTGCACAAAAGCAATTCTTGCGAAGCAATGTGAACACTTCTGCTTCCCAGGCACAGAGAAGGTGCTAGCAGGGAATTCTCTGCCTGCCTTTCCCCAGTGCTCTGCAAGCTCTCCAGGACAACATAGAATCTGGGGCTCTGTGCTTTCTTTCCTTCTGAACAAGTGTTACTGTTTTCTGCACAAAAGCGATTCTGCGAAGCAATGTGAACACTTCTGCTTCCCAGGCACAGAGAAGGTGCTATCAGGGAATTCTCTGCCTGCCTTTCCCCAGTGCTCTGCAAGCTCTCCAGGACAACATAAAATCTGGGGCTCTGTGCTTTCTTTCCTTCTGAACAAGTGTTAGTGTTTTCTGCACAAAAGCGATTCTTGCGAAGCAATGTGAACACTTCTGCTTCCCAGGCACAGAGAAGGTGCTAGCAGGGAATTCTCTGCCTGCCTTTCCCCAGTGCTCTGCAAGCTCTCCAGGACAACATAAAATCTGGGGCTCTGTGCTTTCTTTCCTTCTGAACAAGTGTTACTGTTTTCTGCACAAAAGCGATTCTGCGAAGCAATGTGAACAGGCACAGAGAAGGTGCTATCAGGGAATTCTCTGCCTGCCTTTCCCCAGTGCTCTGCAAGCTCTCCAGGACAACATAAAATCTGGGGCTCTGTGCTTTCTTTCCTTCTGAACAAGTGTTACTGTTTTCTGCACAAAAGCGATTCTGCGAAGCAATGTGAACACTTCTGCTTCCCAGGCACAGAGAAGGTGCTAGCAAGGAATTCTCTGCCTGCCTTTCCCCAGTGCTCTGCAAGCTCTCCAGGACAACATAAAATCTGGGGCTCTGTGCTTTCTTTCGTTCTGAACAACTGTTACTGTTTTCTGCACAAAAGCGATTCTTGCGAAGCAATGTGAACACTTCTGCTTCCCAGGCACAGAGAAGGTGCTAGCAGGGAATTCTCTGCCTGTCTTTCCCCAGTGCTGTGCAAGCTCTCCAGGACAACATAGAATCTGGGGCTCTGTGCTTTCTTTCCTTCTGAACAAGTGTTACTGTTTTCTGCACAAAAGCGATTCTGCGAAGCAATGTGAACAGGCACAGAGAAGGTGCTATCAGGGAATTCTCTGCCTGCCTTTCCCCAGTGCTCTGCAAGCTCTCCAGGACAACATAGAATCTGGGGCTCTGTGCTTTCTTTCCTTCTGAACAAGTGTTACTGTTTTCTGCACAAAAGCGATTCTTGCGAAGCAATGTGAACACTTCTGCTTCCCAGGCACAGAGAAGGTGCTAGCAGGGAATTCTCTGCCTGCCTTTCCCCAGTGCTCTGCAAGCTCTCCAGGACAACAGTGAATCTGGGGCTCAGTGCTTTCTTTCGTTCTGAACAAGTGTTACTGTTTTCTGCACAAAAGCGATTCTGCGAAGCAATGTGAACACTTCTGCTTCCCAGGCACAGAGAAGGTGCTAGCAGGGAATTCTCTGCCTGCCTTTCCCCAGTGCTCTGCAAGCTCTCCAGGACAACATAGAATCTGGGGCTCTGTGCTTTCTTTCGTTCTGAACAAGTGTTACTGTTTTCTGCACAAAAGCGATTCTGCGAAGCAATGTGAACACGTCTGCTTCCCAGGCACAGAGAAGGTGCTAGCAGGGAATACTCTGCCTGCCTTTCCCCAGTGCTTTGCAAGCTCTCCAGGACAACATAAAATCTGGGGCTCTGTGCTTTCTTTCGTTCTGAACAACTGTTACTATTTTCTGCACAAAAGCGATTCTTGCGAAGCAATGTGAACACTTCTTCTTCCCAGGCACAGAGAACGTGCTAGCAGGGAATTCTCTGCCTGCCTTTCCCCAGTGCTGTGCAAGCTCTCCAGGACAACATAGAATATGGGGCTCTGTGCTTTCTTTCCTTCTGAACAAGTGTTAGTGTTTTCTGCACAAAAGCGATTCTGCGAAGCAATGTGAACAGGCACAGAGAAGGTGCTAGCAGGGAATTCTCTGCCTGCCTTTCCCCAGTGCTCTGCAAGCTCTCCAGGACAACATAAAATCTGGGGATCTGTGCTTTCTTTCCTTCTGAACAAGTGTTAGTGTTTTCTGCAAAGAAGCGATTCTTGCGAAGCAATGTGAACACTTCTGCTTCCCAGGCACAGAGAAGGTGCTAGCAGGGAATTCTCTGCCTGCCTTTCCCCAGTGCTCTGCAAGCTCTCCAGGACAACATAGAATCTGGGGCTCTGTGCTTTCTTTCGTTCTGAACAAGTGTTACTGTTTTCTGCACAAAAGCGATTCTGCGAAGCAATGTGAACACTTCTGCTTCGCAGGCACAGAGAAGGTGCTAGCAGGGAATTCTCTGCCTGCCTTTCCCCAGTGCTCTGCAAGCTCTCCAGGACAACATAGAATCTGGGGCTCAGTGCTTTCTTTCGTTCTGAACAAGTGTTACTGTTTTCTGCACAAAAGCGATTCTGCGAAGCAATGTGAACAGGCACAGAGAAGGTGCTAGCAGGGAATTCTCTGCCTGCCTTTCCCCAGTGCTCTGCAAGCTCTCCAGGACAACATAAAATCTGGGGCTCTGTGCTTTCTTTCCTTCTGAACAAGTGTTACTGTTTTCTGCACAAAAACGATTCTGCGAAGCAATGTGAACACTTCTGCTTCCCAGGCACAGAGAAGGTGCTATCAGGGAATTCTCTGCCTGCCTTTCCCCAGTGCTCTGCAAGCTCTCCAGGACAACATAAAATCTGGGGCTCTGTGCTTTCTTTCCTTCTGAACAAGTGTTACTGTTTTCTGCACAAAAGCGATTCTTGCGAAGCAATGTGAACACTTCTGCTTCCCAGGCACAGAGAAGGTGCTAGCAGGGAATTCTCTGCCTGCCTTTCCCCAGTGCTCTGCAAGCTCTCCAGGACAACATAGAATCTGGGGCTCTGTGCTTTCTTTCGTTCTGAACAAGTGTTACTGTTTTCTGCACAAAAGCGATTCTGCGAAGCAATGTGAACACTTCTGCTTCCCAGGCACAGAGAAGGTGCTAGCAGGGAATTCTCTGCCTGCCTTTCCCCAGTGCTCTGCAAGCTCTCCAGGACAACATAGAATCTGGGGCTCTGTGCTTTCTTTCCTTCTGAACAAGTGTTAGTGTTTTCTGCACAAAAGCGATTCTGCGAAGCAATGTGAACACTTCTGCTTCCCAGGCACAGAGAAGGTGCTAGCAGGGAATTCTCTGCCTGCCTTTCCCCAGTGCTCTGCAAGCTCTCCAGGACAACATAGAATCTGGGGCTCTGTGCTTTCTTTCGTTCTGAACAAGTGTTACTGTTTTCTGCACAAAAGCGATTCTGCGAAGCAATGTGAACAGGCACAGAGAAGGTGCTATCAGGGAATTCTCTGCCTGCCTTTCCCCAGTGCTCTGCAAGCTCTCCAGGACAACATAGAATCTGGGGCTCTGTGCTTTCTTTCGTTCTGAACAACTGTTACTGTTTTCTGCACAAAAGCGATTCTTGCGAAGCAATGTGAACACTTCTGCTTCCCAGGCACAGAGAAGGTGCTAGCAAGGAATTCTCTGCCTGCCTTTCCCCAGTGCTCTGCAAGCTCTCCAGGACAACATAAAATTTGGGGCTCTGTGCTTTCTTTCCTTCTGAACAAGTGTTAGTGTTTTGTGCACAAAAGCAATTCTTGCGAAGCAATGTGAACACTTCTGCTTCCCAGGCACAGAGAAGGTGCTAGCAGGGAATTCTCTGCCTGCCTTTCCCCAGTGCTCTGCAAGCTCTCCAGGACAACATAGAATCTGGGGCTCTGTGCTTTCTTTCCTTCTGAACAAGTGTTACTGTTTTCTGCACAAAAGCGATTCTGCGAAGCAATGTGAACACTTCTGCTTCCCAGGCACAGAGAAGGTGCTATCAGGGAATTCTCTGCCTGCCTTTCCCCAGTGCTCTGCAAGCTCTCCAGGACAACATAAAATCTGGGGCTCTGTGCTTTCTTTCCTTCTGAACAAGTGTTAGTGTTTTCTGCACAAAAGCGATTCTTGCGAAGCAATGTGAACACTTCTGCTTCCCAGGCACAGAGAAGGTGCTAGCAGGGAATTCTCTGCCTGCCTTTCCCCAGTGCTCTGCAAGCTCTCCAGGACAACATAAAATCTGGGGCTCTGTGCTTTCTTTCCTTCTGAACAAGTGTTACTGTTTTCTGCACAAAAGCGATTCTGCGAAGCAATGTGAACAGGCACAGAGAAGGTGCTATCAGGGAATTCTCTGCCTGCCTTTCCCCAGTGCTCTGCAAGCTCTCCAGGACAACATAAAATCTGGGGCTCTGTGCTTTCTTTCCTTCTGAACAAGTGTTACTGTTTTCTGCACAAAAGCGATTCTGCGAAGCAATGTGAACACTTCTGCTTCCCAGGCACAGAGAAGGTGCTAGCAAGGAATTCTCTGCCTGCCTTTCCCCAGTGCTCTGCAAGCTCTCCAGGACAACATAAAATCTGGGGCTCTGTGCTTTCTTTCGTTCTGAACAACTGTTACTGTTTTCTGCACAAAAGCGATTCTTGCGAAGCAATGTGAACACTTCTGCTTCCCAGGCACAGAGAAGGTGCTAGCAGGGAATTCTCTGCCTGTCTTTCCCCAGTGCTGTGCAAGCTCTCCAGGACAACATAGAATCTGGGGCTCTGTGCTTTCTTTCCTTCTGAACAAGTGTTACTGTTTTCTGCACAAAAGCGATTCTGCGAAGCAATGTGAACAGGCACAGAGAAGGTGCTATCAGGGAATTCTCTGCCTGCCTTTCCCCAGTGCTCTGCAAGCTCTCCAGGACAACATAGAATCTGGGGCTCTGTGCTTTCTTTCCTTCTGAACAAGTGTTAGTGTTTTCTGCACAAAAGCGATTCTTGCGAAGCAATGTGAACACTTCTGCTTCCCAGGCACAGAGAAGGTGCTAGCAGGGAATTCTCTGCCTGCCTTTCCCCAGTGCTCTGCAAGCTCTCCAGGACAACATAGAATCTGGGGCTCTGTGCTTTCTTTCCTTCTGAACAAGTGTTACTGTTTTCTGCACAAAAGCGATTCTTGCGAAGCAATGTGAACACTTCTGCTTCCCAGGCACAGAGAAGGTGCTAGCAGGGAATTCTCTGCCTGCCTTTCCCCAGTGCTCTGCAAGCTCTCCAGGACAACAGTGAATCTGGGGCTCAGTGCTTTCTTTCGTTCTGAACAAGTGTTACTGTTTTCTGCACAAAAGCGATTCTGCGAAGCAATGTGAACACTTCTGCTTCCCAGGCACAGAGAAGGTGCTAGCAGGGAATTCTCTGCCTGCCTTTCCCCAGTGCTCTGCAAGCTCTCCAGGACAACATAAAATCTGGGGCTCTGTGCTTTCTTTCCTTCTGAACAAGTGTTAGTGTTTTCTGCACAAAAGCGATTCTTGCGAAGCAATGTGAACACTTCTGCTTCCCAGGCACAGAGAAGGCGCTAGCAGGGAATTCTCTGCCTGCCTTTCCCCAGTGCTCTGCAAGCTCTCCAGGACAACATAGAATCTGGGGCTCTGTGCTTTCTTTCGTTCTGAACAAGTGTTACTGTTTTCTGCACAAAAGCGATTCTGCGAAGCAATGTGAACACTTCTGCTTCCCAGGCACAGAGAAGGTGCTATCAGGGAATTCTCTGCCTGCCTTTCCCCAGTGCTCTGCAAGCTCTCCAGGACAACATAAAATCTGGGGCTCTGTGCTTTCTTTCCTTCTGAACAAGTGTTAGTGTTTTCTGCACAAAAGCGATTCTTGCGAAGCAATGTGAACACGTCTGCTTCCCAGGCACAGAGAAGGTGCTAGCAGGGAATACTCTGCCTGCCTTTCCCCAGTGCTTTGCAAGCTCTCCAGGACAACATAAAATCTGGGGCTCTGTGCTTTCTTTCGTTCTGAACAACTGTTACTATTTTCTGCACAAAAGCGATTCTTGCGAAGCAATGTGAACACTTCTTCTTCCCAGGCACAGAGAACGTGCTAGCAGGGAATTCTCTGCCTGCCTTTCCCCAGTGCTGTGCAAGCTCTCCAGGACAACATAGAATATGGGGCTCTGTGCTTTCTTTCCTTCTGAACAAGTGTTAGTGTTTTCTGCACAAAAGCGATTCTGCGAAGCAATGTGAACAGGCACAGAGAAGGTGCTAGCAGGGAATTCTCTGCCTGCCTTTCCCCAGTGCTCTGCAAGCTCTCCAGGACAACATAAAATCTGGGGATCTGTGCTTTCTTTCCTTCTGAACAAGTGTTAGTGTTTTCTGCAAAGAAGCGATTCTTGCGAAGCAATGTGAACACTTCTGCTTCCCAGGCACAGAGAAGGTGCTAGCAGGGAATTCTCTGCCTGCCTTTCCCCAGTGCTCTGCAAGCTCTCCAGGACAACATAGAATCTGGGGCTCTGTGCTTTCTTTCGTTCTGAACAAGTGTTACTGTTTTCTGCACAAAAGCGATTCTGCGAAGCAATGTGAACACTTCTGCTTCGCAGGCACAGAGAAGGTGCTAGCAGGGAATTCTCTGCCTGCCTTTCCCCAGTGCTCTGCAAGCTCTCCAGGACAACATAGAATCTGGGGCTCAGTGCTTTCTTTCGTTCTGAACAAGTGTTACTGTTTTCTGCACAAAAGCGATTCTGCGAAGCAATGTGAACAGGCACAGAGAAGGTGCTAGCAGGGAATTCTCTGCCTGCCTTTCCCCAGTGCTCTGCAAGCTCTCCAGGACAACATAAAATCTGGGGCTCTGTGCTTTCTTTCCTTCTGAACAAGTGTTACTGTTTTCTGCACAAAAACGATTCTGCGAAGCAATGTGAACACTTCTGCTTCCCAGGCACAGAGAAGGTGCTATCAGGGAATTCTCTGCCTGCCTTTCCCCAGTGCTCTGCAAGCTCTCCAGGACAACATAAAATCTGGGGCTCTGTGCTTTCTTTCCTTCTGAACAAGTGTTACTGTTTTCTGCACAAAAGCGATTCTTGCGAAGCAATGTGAACACTTCTGCTTCCCAGGCACAGAGAAGGTGCTAGCAGGGAATTCTCTGCCTGCCTTTCCCCAGTGCTCTGCAAGCTCTCCAGGACAACATAGAATCTGGGGCTCTGTGCTTTCTTTCGTTCTGAACAAGTGTTACTGTTTTCTGCACAAAAGCGATTCTGCGAAGCAATGTGAACACTTCTGCTTCCCAGGCACAGAGAAGGTGCTAGCAGGGAATTCTCTGCCTGCCTTTCCCCAGTGCTCTGCAAGCTCTCCAGGACAACATAGAATCTGGGGCTCTGTGCTTTCTTTCCTTCTGAACAAGTGTTAGTGTTTTCTGCACAAAAGCGATTCTGCGAAGCAATGTGAACACTTCTGCTTCCCAGGCACAGAGAAGGTGCTAGCAGGGAATTCTCTGCCTGCCTTTCCCCAGTGCTCTGCAAGCTCTCCAGGACAACATAGAATCTGGGGCTCTGTGCTTTCTTTCGTTCTGAACAAGTGTTACTGTTTTCTGCACAAAAGCGATTCTGCGAAGCAATGTGAACAGGCACAGAGAAGGTGCTATCAGGGAATTCTCTGCCTGCCTTTCCCCAGTGCTCTGCAAGCTCTCCAGGACAACATAGAATCTGGGGCTCTGTGCTTTCTTTCGTTCTGAACAACTGTTACTGTTTTCTGCACAAAAGCGATTCTTGCGAAGCAATGTGAACACTTCTGCTTCCCAGGCACAGAGAAGGTGCTAGCAAGGAATTCTCTGCCTGCCTTTCCCCAGTGCTCTGCAAGCTCTCCAGGACAACATAAAATTTGGGGCTCTGTGCTTTCTTTCCTTCTGAACAAGTGTTAGTGTTTTGTGCACAAAAGCAATTCTTGCGAAGCAATGTGAACACTTCTGCTTCCCAGGCACAGAGAAGGTGCTAGCAGGGAATTCTCTGCCTGCCTTTCCCCAGTGCTCTGCAAGCTCTCCAGGACAACATAGAATCTGGGGCTCTGTGCTTTCTTTCCTTCTGAACAAGTGTTACTGTTTTCTGCACAAAAGCGATTCTGCGAAGCAATGTGAACACTTCTGCTTCCCAGGCACAGAGAAGGTGCTATCAGGGAATTCTCTGCCTGCCTTTCCCCAGTGCTCTGCAAGCTCTCCAGGACAACATAAAATCTGGGGCTCTGTGCTTTCTTTCCTTCTGAACAAGTGTTAGTGTTTTCTGCACAAAAGCGATTCTTGCGAAGCAATGTGAACACTTCTGCTTCCCAGGCACAGAGAAGGTGCTAGCAGGGAATTCTCTGCCTGCCTTTCCCCAGTGCTCTGCAAGCTCTCCAGGACAACATAAAATCTGGGGCTCTGTGCTTTCTTTCCTTCTGAACAAGTGTTACTGTTTTCTGCACAAAAGCGATTCTGCGAAGCAATGTGAACAGGCACAGAGAAGGTGCTATCAGGGAATTCTCTGCCTGCCTTTCCCCAGTGCTCTGCAAGCTCTCCAGGACAACATAAAATCTGGGGCTCTGTGCTTTCTTTCCTTCTGAACAAGTGTTACTGTTTTCTGCACAAAAGCGATTCTGCGAAGCAATGTGAACACTTCTGCTTCCCAGGCACAGAGAAGGTGCTAGCAAGGAATTCTCTGCCTGCCTTTCCCCAGTGCTCTGCAAGCTCTCCAGGACAACATAAAATCTGGGGCTCTGTGCTTTCTTTCGTTCTGAACAACTGTTACTGTTTTCTGCACAAAAGCGATTCTTGCGAAGCAATGTGAACACTTCTGCTTCCCAGGCACAGAGAAGGTGCTAGCAGGGAATTCTCTGCCTGTCTTTCCCCAGTGCTGTGCAAGCTCTCCAGGACAACATAGAATCTGGGGCTCTGTGCTTTCTTTCCTTCTGAACAAGTGTTACTGTTTTCTGCACAAAAGCGATTCTGCGAAGCAATGTGAACAGGCACAGAGAAGGTGCTATCAGGGAATTCTCTGCCTGCCTTTCCCCAGTGCTCTGCAAGCTCTCCAGGACAACATAGAATCTGGGGCTCTGTGCTTTCTTTCCTTCTGAACAAGTGTTAGTGTTTTCTGCACAAAAGCGATTCTTGCGAAGCAATGTGAACACTTCTGCTTCCCAGGCACAGAGAAGGTGCTAGCAGGGAATTCTCTGCCTGCCTTTCCCCAGTGCTCTGCAAGCTCTCCAGGACAACATAGAATCTGGGGCTCTGTGCTTTCTTTCCTTCTGAACAAGTGTTACTGTTTTCTGCACAAAAGCGATTCTTGCGAAGCAATGTGAACACTTCTGCTTCCCAGGCACAGAGAAGGTGCTAGCAGGGAATTCTCTGCCTGCCTTTCCCCAGTGCTCTGCAAGCTCTCCAGGACAACAGTGAATCTGGGGCTCAGTGCTTTCTTTCGTTCTGAACAAGTGTTACTGTTTTCTGCACAAAAGCGATTCTGCGAAGCAATGTGAACACTTCTGCTTCCCAGGCACAGAGAAGGTGCTAGCAGGGAATTCTCTGCCTGCCTTTCCCCAGTGCTCTGCAAGCTCTCCAGGACAACATAAAATCTGGGGCTCTGTGCTTTCTTTCCTTCTGAACAAGTGTTAGTGTTTTCTGCACAAAAGCGATTCTTGCGAAGCAATGTGAACACTTCTGCTTCCCAGGCACAGAGAAGGCGCTAGCAGGGAATTCTCTGCCTGCCTTTCCCCAGTGCTCTGCAAGCTCTCCAGGACAACATAGAATCTGGGGCTCTGTGCTTTCTTTCGTTCTGAACAAGTGTTACTGTTTTCTGCACAAAAGCGATTCTGCGAAGCAATGTGAACACTTCTGCTTCCCAGGCACAGAGAAGGTGCTATCAGGGAATTCTCTGCCTGCCTTTCCCCAGTGCTCTGCAAGCTCTCCAGGACAACATAAAATCTGGGGCTCTGTGCTTTCTTTCCTTCTGAACAAGTGTTAGTGTTTTCTGCACAAAAGCGATTCTTGCGAAGCAATGTGAACACGTCTGCTTCCCAGGCACAGAGAAGGTGCTAGCAAGGAATTCTCTGCCTGCCTTTCCCCAGTGCTCTGCAAGCTCTCCAGGACAACATAAAATCTGGGGCTCTGTGCTTTCTTTCCTTCTGAACAAGTGTTACTGTTTTCTGCACAAAAGCGATTCTTGCGAAGCAATGTGAACACTTCTGCTTCCCAGGCACAGAGAAGGTGCTAGCAGGGAATTCTCTGCCTGCCTTTCCCCAGTGCTCTGCAAGCTCTCCAGGACAACATAGAATCTGGGGCTCTGTGCTTTCTTTCGTTCTGAACAAGTGTTACTGTTTTCTGCACAAAAGCGATTCTGCGAAGCAATGTGAACAGGCACAGAGAAGGTGCTAGCAGGGAATTCTCTGCCTGCCTTTCCCCAGTGCTCTGCAAGCTCTCCAGGACAACATAGAATCTGGGGCTCTGTGCTTTCTTTCGTTCTGAACAAGTGTTACTGTTTTCTGCACAAAAGCGATTCTGCGAAGCAATGTGAACACTTCTGCTTCCCAGGCACAGAGAAGGTGCTATCAGGGAATTCTCTGCCTGCCTTTCCCCAGTGCTCTGCAAGCTCTCCAGGACAACATAAAATCTGGGGCTCTGTGCTTTCTTTCCTTCTGAACAAGTGTTACTGTTTTCTGCACAAAAGCGATTCTGCGAAGCAATGTGAACAGGCACAGAGAAGGTGCTATCAGGGAATTCTCTGCCTGCCTTTCCCCAGTGCTCTGCAAGCTCTCCAGGACAACATAAAATCTGGGGCTCTGTGCTTTCTTTCCTTCTGAACAAGTGTTACTGTTTTCTGCACAAAAGCGATTCTGCGAAGCAATGTGAACACTTCTGCTTCCCAGGCACAGAGAAGGTGCTAGCAAGGAATTCTCTGCCTGCCTTTCCCCAGTGCTCTGCAAGCTCTCCAGGACAACATAGAATCTGGGGCTCTGTGCTTTCTTTCCTTCTGAACAAGTGTTACTGTTTTCTGCACAAAAGCGATTCTTGCGAAGCAATGTGAACACTTCTGCTTCCCAGGCACAGAGAAGGTGCTAGCAGGGAATTCTCTGCCTGCCTTTCCCCAGTGCTCTGCAAGCTCTCCAGGACAACAGTGAATCTGGGGCTCAGTGCTTTCTTTCCTTCTGAACAAGTGTTACTGTTTTCTGCACAAAAGCGATTCTGCGAAGCAATGTGAACACTTCTGCTTCCCAGGCACAGAGAAGGTGCTAGCAGGGAATTCTCTGCCTGCCTTTCCCCAGTGCTCTGCAAGCTCTCCAGGACAACATAAAATCTGGGGCTCTGTGCTTTCTTTCCTTCTGAACAAGTGTTACTGTGTTCTGCACAAAAGCGATTCTTGCGAAGCAATGTGAACACTTCTGCTTCCCAGGCACAGAGAAGGTGCTAGCAAGGAATTCTCTGCCTGCCTTTCCCCAGTGCTCTGCAAGCTCTCCAGGACAACATAAAATCTGGGGCTCTGTGCTTTCTTTCCTTCTGAACAAGTGTTAGTGTTTTCTGCACAAAAGCGATTCTTGCGAAGCAATGTGAACACTTCTGCTTCCCAGGCACAGAGAAGGTGCTAGCAAGGAATTCTCTGCCTGCCTTTCCCCAGTGCTCTGCAAGCTCTCCAGGACAACATAAAATCTGGGGCTCTGTGCTTTCTTTCCTTCTGAACAAGTGTTAGTGTTTTCTGCACAAAAGCGATTCTTGCGAAGCAATGTGAACACTTCTGCTTCCCAGGCACAGAGAAGGTGCTAGCAGGGAATTCTCTGCCTGCCTTTCCCCAGTGCTCTGCAAGCTCTCCAGGACAACATAGAATCTGGGGCTCTGTGCTTTCTTTCCTTCTGAACAAGTGTTACTGTTTTCTGCACAAAAGCGATTCTGCGAAGCAATGTGAACACTTCTGCTTCCCAGGCACAGAGAAGGTGCTAGCAGGGAATTCTCTGCCTGCCTTTCCCCAGTGCTCTGCAAGCTCTCCAGGACAACATAGAATCTGGGGCTCTGTGCTTTCTTTCCTTCTGAACAAGTGTTACTGTTTTCTGCACAAAAGCGATTCTTGCGAAGCAATGTGAACACTTCTGCTTCCCAGGCACAGAGAAGGTGCTAGCAGGGAATTCTCTGCCTGCCTTTCCCCAGTGCTCTGCAAGCTCTCCAGGACAACATAAAATCTGGGGCTCTGTGCTTTCTTTCCTTCTGAACAAGTGTTACTGTTTTCTGCACAAAAGCGATTCTTGCGAAGCAATGTGAACACTTCTGCTTCCCAGGCACAGAGAAGGTGCTAGCAGGGAATTCTCTGCCTGCCTTTCCCCAGTGCTCTGCAAGCTCTCCAGGACAACAGTGAATCTGGGGCTCAGTGCTTTCTTTCGTTCTGAACAAGTGTTACTGTTTTCTGCACAAAAGCGATTCTGCGAAGCAATGTGAACACTTCTGCTTCCCAGGCACAGAGAAGGTGCTAGCAGGGAATTCTCTGCCTGCCTTTCCCCAGTGCTCTGCAAGCTCTCCAGGACAACATAAAATCTGGGGCTCTGTGCTTTCTTTCCTTCTGAACAAGTGTTAGTGTTTTCTGCACAAAAGCGATTCTTGCGAAGCAATGTGAACACTTCTGCTTCCCAGGCACAGAGAAGGCGCTAGCAGGGAATTCTCTGCCTGCCTTTCCCCAGTGCTCTGCAAGCTCTCCAGGACAACATAGAATCTGGGGCTCTGTGCTTTCTTTCGTTCTGAACAAGTGTTACTGTTTTCTGCACAAAAGCGATTCTGCGAAGCAATGTGAACACTTCTGCTTCCCAGGCACAGAGAAGGTGCTATCAGGGAATTCTCTGCCTGCCTTTCCCCAGTGCTCTGCAAGCTCTCCAGGACAACATAAAATCTGGGGCTCTGTGCTTTCTTTCCTTCTGAACAAGTGTTAGTGTTTTCTGCACAAAAGCGATTCTTGCGAAGCAATGTGAACACGTCTGCTTCCCAGGCACAGAGAAGGTGCTAGCAAGGAATTCTCTGCCTGCCTTTCCCCAGTGCTCTGCAAGCTCTCCAGGACAACATAAAATCTGGGGCTCTGTGCTTTCTTTCCTTCTGAACAAGTGTTACTGTTTTCTGCACAAAAGCGATTCTTGCGAAGCAATGTGAACACTTCTGCTTCCCAGGCACAGAGAAGGTGCTAGCAGGGAATTCTCTGCCTGCCTTTCCCCAGTGCTGTGCAAGCTCTCCAGGACAACATAGAATCTGGGGCTCTGTGCTTTCTTTCCTTCTGAACAAGTGTTACTGTTTTCTGCACAAAAGCGATTCTGCGAAGCAATGTGAACAGCACAGAGAAGGTGCTAGCAGGGAATTCTCTGCCTGCCTTTCCCCAGTGCTCTGCAAGCTCTCCAGGACAACATAGAATCTGGGGCTCTGTGCTTTCTTTCCTTCTGAACAAGTGTTACTGTTTTCTGCACAAAAGCGATTCTTGCGAAGCAATGTGAACACTTCTGCTTCCCAGGCACAGAGAAGGCGCTAGCAGGGAATTCTCTGCCTGCCTTTCCCCAGTGCTCTGCAAGCTCTCCAGGACAACATAGAATCTGGGGCTCTGTGCTTTCTTTCGTTCTGAACAAGTGTTACTGTTTTCTGCACAAAAGCGATTCTGCGAAGCAATGTGAACACTTCTGCTTCCCAGGCACAGAGAAGGTGCTATCAGGGAATTCTCTGCCTGCCTTTCCCCAGTGCTCTGCAAGCTCTCCAGGACAACATAAAATCTGGGGCTCTGTGCTTTCTTTCCTTCTGAACAAGTGTTAGTGTTTTCTGCACAAAAGCGATTCTTGCGAAGCAATGTGAACACGTCTGCTTCCCAGGCACAGAGAAGGTGCTAGCAAGGAATTCTCTGCCTGCCTTTCCCCAGTGCTCTGCAAGCTCTCCAGGACAACATAAAATCTGGGGCTCTGTGCTTTCTTTCCTTCTGAACAAGTGTTACTGTTTTCTGCACAAAAGCGATTCTGCGAAGCAATGTGAACACTTCTGCTTCCCAGGCACAGAGAAGGTGCTAGCAGGGAATTCTCTGCCTGCCTTTCCCCAGTGCTCTGCAAGCTCTCCAGGACAACAGTGAATCTGGGGCTCTGTGCTTTCTTTCCTTCTGAACAAGTGTTACTGTTTTCTGCACAAAAGCGATTCTGCGAAGCAATGTGAACACTTCTGCTTCCCAGGCACAGAGAAGGTGCTAGCAGGGAATTCTCTGCCTGCCTTTCCCCAGTGCTCTGCAAGCTCTCCAGGACAACATAGAATCTGGGGCTCAGTGCTTTCTTTCGTTCTGAACAAGTGTTACTGTTTTCTGCACAAAAGCGATTCTGCGAAGCAATGTGAACACTTCTGCTTCCCAGGCACAGAGAAGGTGCTAGCAGGGAATTCTCTGCCTGCCTTTCCCCAGTGCTCTGCAAGCTCTCCAGGACAACATAAAATCTGGGGCTCTGTGCTTTCTTTCCTTCTGAACAAGTGTTAGTGTTTTCTGCACAAAAGCGATTCTTGCGAAGCAATGTGAACACTTCTGCTTCCCAGGCACAGAGAAGGTGCTAGCAGGGAATTCTCTGCCTGCCTTTCCCCAGTGCTCTGCAAGCTCTCCAGGACAACATAGAATCTGGGGCTCTGTGCTTTCTTTCGTTCTGAACAAGTGTTACTGTTTTCTGCACAAAAGCGATTCTGCGAAGCAATGTGAACACTTCTGCTTCCCAGGCACAGAGAAGGTGCTATCAGGGAATTCTCTGCCTGCCTTTCCCCAGTGCTCTGCAAGCTCTCCAGGACAACATAGAATCTGGGGCTCTGTGCTTTCTTTCCTTCTGAACAAGTGTTAGTGTTTTCTGCACAAAAGCGATTCTGCGAAGCAATGTGAACACTTCTGCTTCCCAGGCACAGAGAAGGTGCTAGCAGGGAATTCTCTGCCTGCCTTTCCCCAGTGCTCTGCAAGCTCTCCAGGACAACATAGAATCTGGGGCTCAGTGCTTTCTTTCGTTCTGAACAAGTGTTACTGTTTTCTGCACAAAAGCGATTCTGCGAAGCAATGTGAACAGGCACAGAGAAGGTGCTATCAGGGAATTCTCTGCCTGCCTTTCCCCAGTGCTCTGCAAGCTCTCCAGGACAACATAAAATCTGGGGCTCTGTGCTTTCTTTCCTTCTGAACAAGTGTTACTGTTTTCTGCACAAAAGCGATTCTGCGAAGCAATGTGAACACGTCTGCTTCCCAGGCACAGAGAAGGTGCTAGCAAGGAATTCTCTGCCTGCCTTTCCCCAGTGCTCTGCAAGCTCTCCAGGACAACATAAAATCTGGGGCTCTGTGCTTTCTTTCGTTCTGAACAAGTGTTAGTGTTTTCTGCACAAAAGCGATTATTGCGAAGCAATGTGAACACTTCTGCTTCCCAGGCACAGAGAAGGTGCTATCAGGGAATTCTCTGCCTGCCTTTCCCCAGTGCTCTGCAAGCTCTCCAGGACAACAGTGAATCTGGGGCTCTGTGCTTTCTTTCCTTCTGAACAAGTGTTACTGTTTTCTGCACAAAAGCGATTCTGCGAAGCAATGTGAACACTTCTGCTTCCCAGGCACAGAGAAGGTGCTATCAGGGAATTCTCTGCCTGCCTTTCCCCAGTGCTCTGCAAGCTCTCCAGGACAACATAATATCTGGGGCTCTGTGCTTTCTTTCCTTCTGAACAAGTGTTACTGTTTTCTGCACAAAAGCGATTCTTGCGAAGCAATGTGAACACTTCTGCTTCCCAGGCACAGAGAAGGTGCTAGCAAGGAATTCTCTGCCTGCCTTTCCCCAGTGCTCTGCAAGCTCTCCAGGACAACATAAAATCTGGGGCTCTGTGCTTTCTTTCCTTCTGAACAAGTGTTAGTGTTTTCTGCACAAAAGCGATTCTTGCGAAGCAATGTGAACATTTCTGCTTCCCAGGCACAGAGAAGGTGCTAGCAAGGAATTCTCTGCCTGCCTTTCCCCAGTGCTCTGCAAGCTCTCCAGGACAACATAAAATCTGGGGCTCTGTGCTTTCTTTCCTTCTGAACAAGTGTTACTGTTTTCTGCACAAAAGCGATTCTTGCGAAGCAATGTGAACACTTCTGCTTCCCAGGCACAGAGAAGGTGCTAGCAGGGAATCCTCTGCCTGCCTTTCCCCAGTGCTCTGCAAGCTCTCCAGGACAACATAGAATCTGGGGCTCTGTGCTTTCTTTCCTTCTGAACAAGTGTTACTGTTTTCTGCACAAAAGCGATTCTGCGAAGCAATGTGAACACTTCTGCTTCCCAGGCACAGAGAAGGTGCTAGCAGGGAATTCTCTGCCTGCCTTTCCCCAGTGCTCTGCAAGCTCTCCATGACAACATAGAATCTGGGGCTCAGTGCTTTCTTTCGTTCTGAACAAGTGTTAGTGTTTTCTGCACAAAAGCGATTCTTGCGAAGCAATGTGAACACTTCTGCTTCCCAGGCACAGAGAAGGTGCTAGCAGGGAATTCTCTGCCTGCCTTTCCCCAGTGCTCTGCAAGCTCTCCAGGACAACTTAGAATCTGGGGCTCTGTGCTTTCTTTCCTTCTGAACAAGTGTTACTGTTTTCTGCACAAAAGCGATTCTGCGAAGCAATGTGAACAGGCACAGAGAAGGTGCTAGCAGGGAATTCTCTGCCTGCCTTTCCCCAGTGCTCTGCAAGCTCTCCAGGACAACATAGAATCTGGGGCTCTGTGCTTTCTTTCCTTCTGAACAAGTGTTACTGTTTTCTGCACAAAAGCGATTCTGCGAAGCAATGTGAACACTTCTGCTTCCCAGGCACAGAGAAGGTGCTAGCAAGGAATTCTCTGCCTGCCTTTCCCCAGTGCTCTGCAAGCTCTCCAGGACAACATAGAATCTGGGGCTCTGTGCTTTCTTTCCTTCTGAACAAGTGTTAGTGTTTTCTGCATAAAAGCGATTCTGCGAAGCAATGTGAACACTTCTGCTTCCCAGGCACAGAGAAGGTGCTAGCAGGGAATTCTCTGCCTGCCTTTCCCCAGTGCTCTGCAAGCTCTCCAGGACAACATAGAATCTGGGGCTCTGTGCTTTCTTTCCTTCTGAACAAGTGTTACTGTTTTCTGCACAAAAGCGATTCTTGCGAAGCAATGTGAACACTTCTGCTTCCCAGGCACAGAGAAGGTGCTAGCAGGGAATTCTCTGCCTGCCTTTCCCCAGTGCTCTGCAAGCTCTCCAGGACAACATAAAATCTGGGGCTCTGTGCTTTCTTTCCTTCTGAACAAGTGTTACTGTTTTCTGCACAAAAGCGATTCTTGCGAAGCAATGTGAACACTTCTGCTTCCCAGGCACAGAGAAGGTGCTAGCAGGGAATTCTCTGCCTGCCTTTCCCCAGTGCTCTGCAAGCTCTCCAGGACAACATAGAATCTGGGGCTCAGTGCTTTCTTTCGTTCTGAACAAGTGTTACTGTTTTCTGCACAAAAGCGATTCTGCGAAGCAATGTGAACACTTCTGCTTCCCAGGCACAGAGAAGGTGCTAGCAGGGAATTCTCTGCCTGCCTTTCCCCAGTGCTCTGCAAGCTCTCCAGGACAACATAGAATCTGGGGCTCTGTGCTTTCTTTCGTTCTGAACAAGTGTTACTGTTTTCTGCACAAAAGCGATTCTGCGAAGCAATGTGAACACTTCTGCTTCCCAGGCACAGAGAAGGTGCTAGCAGGGAATTCTCTGCCTGCCTTTCCCCAGTGCTCTGCAAGCTCTCCAGGACAACATAAAATCTGGGGCTCTGTGCTTTCTTTCCTTCTGAACAAGTGTTAGTGTTTTCTGCACAAAAGCGATTCTTGCGAAGCAATGTGAACACTTCTGCTTCCCAGGCACAGAGAAGGTGCTAGCAGGGAATTCTCTGCCTGCCTTTCCCCAGTGCTCTGCAAGCTCTCCAGGACAACATAGAATCTGGGGCTCTGTGCTTTCTTTCCTTCTGAACAAGTGTTACTGTTTTCTGCACAAAAGCGATTCTGCGAAGCAATGTGAACAGGCACAGAGAAGGTGCTAGCAGGGAATTCTCTGCCTGCCTTTCCCCAGTGCTCTGCAAGCTCTCCAGGACAACATAGAATCTGGGGCTCTGTGCTTTCTTTCCTTCTGAACAAGTGTTACTGTTTTCTGCACAAAAGCGATTCTGCGAAGCAATGTGAACACTTCTGCTTCCCAGGCACAGAGAAGGTGCTAGCAAGGAATTCTCTGCCTGCCTTTCCCCAGTGCTCTGCAAGCTCTCCAGGACAACATAGAATCTGGGGCTCTGTGCTTTCTTTCCTTCTGAACAAGTGTTAGTGTTTTCTGCACAAAAGCGATTCTGCGAAGCAATGTGAACACTTCTGCTTCCCAGGCACAGAGAAGGTGCTAGCAGGGAATTCTCTGCCTGCCTTTCCCCAGTGCTCTGCAAGCTCTCCAGGACAACATAGAATCTGGGGCTCAGTGCTTTCTTTCGTTCTGAACAAGTGTTACTGTTTTCTGCACAAAAGCGATTCTGCGAAGCAATGTGAACACTTCTGCTTCCCAGGCACAGAGAAGGTGCTAGCAGGGAATTCTCTGCCTGCCTTTCCCCAGTGCTCTGCAAGCTCTCCAGGACAACATAGAATCTGGGGCTCTGTGCTTTCTTTCCTTCTGAACAAGTGTTACTGTTTTCTGCACAAAAGCGATTCTGCGAAGCAATGTGAACACTTCTGCTTCCCAGGCACAGAGAAGGTGCTAGCAGGGAATTCTCTGCCTGCCTTTCCCCAGTGCTCTGCAAGCTCTCCAGGACAACATAAAATCTGGGGCTCTGTGCTTTCTTTCGTTCTGAACAAGTGTTACTGTTTTCTGCACAAAAGCGATTCTTGCGAAGCAATGTGAACACTTCTGCTTCCCAGGCACAGAGAAGGTGCTAGCAGGGAATTCTCTGCCTGCCTTTCCCCAGTGCTCTGCAAGCTCTCCAGGACAACATAGAATCTGGGGCTCTGTGCATTCTTTCCTTCTGAACAAGTGTTACTGTTTTCTGCACAAAAGCGATTCTGCGAAGCAATGTGAACAGGCACAGAGAAGGTGCTATCAGGGAATTCTCTGCCTGCCTTTCCCCAGTGCTCTGCAAGCTCTCCAGGACAACATAAAATCTGGGGCTCTGTGCTTTCTTTCCTTCTGAACAAGTGTTACTGTTTTCTGCACAAAAGCGATTCTGCTAAGCAATGTCAACACTTCTGCTTCCCAGGCACAGAGAAGGTGCTAGCAAGGAATTCTCTGCCTGCCTTTCCCCAGTGCTCTGCAAGCTCTCCAGGACAACATAAAATCTGGGGCTCTGTGCTTTCTTTCCTTCTGAACAAGTGTTACTGTTTTCTGCACAAAAGCGATTCTTGCGAAGCAATGTGAACACTTCTGCTTCCCAGGCACAGAGAAGGTGCTAGCAGGGAATTCTCTGCCTGCCTTTCCCCAGTGCTCTGCAAGCTCTCCAGGACAACATAGAATCTGGGGCTCTGTGCTTTCTTTCCTTCTGAACAAGTGTTACTGTTTTCTGCACAAAAGCGATTCTGCGAAGCAATGTGAACACTTCTGCTTCCCAGGCACAGAGAAGGTGCTAGCAGGGAATTCTCTGCCTGCCTTTCCCCAGTGCTCTGCAAGCTCTCCATGACAACATAGAATCTGGGGCTCAGTGCTTTCTTTCGTTCTGAACAAGTGTTAGTGTTTTCTGCACAAAAGCGATTCTTGCGAAGCAATGTGAACACTTCTGCTTCCCAGGCACAGAGAAGGTGCTATCAGGGAATTCTCTGCCTGCCTTTCCCCAGTGCTCTGCAAGCTCTCCAGGACAATGTAGAATCTGGGGTTCTGTGCTTTCTTGCCTTCTGAACAAGTGTTACTGTTTTCTGCACAAAAGCGATTCTGCGAAGCAATGTGAACACGTCTGCTTCCCAGGCACAGAGAAGGTGCTAGCAAGGAATTCTCTGCCTGCCTTTCCCCAGTGCTCTGCAAGCTCTCCAGGACAACATAAAATCTGGGGCTCTGTGCTTTCTTTCGTTCTGAACAACTGTTACTATTTTCTGCACAAAAGCAATTCTTGCGAAGCAATGTGAACACTTCTGCTTCCCAGGCACAGAGAAGGTGCTAGCAGGGAATTCTCTGCCTGCCTTTCCCCAGTGCTGTGCAAGCTCTCCAGGACAACATAGAATCTGGGGCTCTGTGCTTTCTTTCCTTCTGAACAAGTGTTACTGTTTTCTGCACAAAAGCGATTCTGCGAAGCAATGTGAACAGGCACAGAGAAGGTGCTAGCAGGGAATTCTCTGCCTGCCTTTCCCCAGTGCTCTGCAAGCTCTCCAGGACAACATAGAATCTGGGGCTCTGTGCTTTCTTTCCTTCTGAACAAGTGTTACTGTTTTCTGCACAAAAGCGATTCTGCGAAGCAATGTGAACAGGCACAGAGAAGGTGCTAGCAGGGAATTCTCTGCCTGCCTTTCCCCAGTGCTCTGCAAGCTCTCCAGGACAACATAAAATCTGGGGCTCTGTGCTTTCTTTCCTTCTGAACAAGTGTTACTGTGTTCTGCACAAAAGCGATTCTTGCGAAGCAATGTGAACACTTCTGCTTCCCAGGCACAGAGAAGGTGCTAGCAAGGAATTCTCTGCCTGCCTTTCCCCAGTGCTCTGCAAGCTCTCCAGGACAACATAGAATCTGGGGCTCTGTGCTTTCTTTCCTTCTGAACAAGTGTTACTGTTTTCTGCACAAAAGCGATTCTGCGAAGCAATGTGAACACTTCTGCTTCCCAGGCACAGAGAAGGTGCTAGCAGGGAATTCTCTGCCTGCCTTTCCCCAGTGCTCTGCAAGCTCTCCAGGACAACATAGAATCTGGGGCTCAGTGCTTTCTTTCGTTCTGAACAAGTGTTAGTGTTTTCTGCACAAAAGCGATTCTTGCGAAGCAATGTGAACACTTCTGCTTCCCAGGCACAGAGAAGGTGCTAGCAGGGAATTCTCTGCCTGCCTTTCCCCAGTGCTCTGCAAGCTCTCCAGGACAACATAGAATCTGGGGCTCTGTGCTTTCTTTCCTTCTGAACAAGTGTTACTGTTTTCTGCACAAAAGCGATTCTGCGAAGCAATGTGAACACTTCTGCTTCCCAGGCACAGAGAAGGTGCTAGCAGGGAATTCTCTGCCTGCCTTTCCCCAGTGCTCTGCAAGCTCTCCAGGACAACATAGAATCTGGGGCTCTGTGCTTTCTTTCCTTCTGAACAAGTGTTAGTGTTTTCTGCACAAAAGCGATTCTGCGAAGCAATGTGAACACTTCTGCTTCCCAGGCACAGAGAAGGTGCTATCAGGGAATTCTCTGCCTGCCTTTCCCCAGTGCTCTGCAAGCTCTCCAGGACAACATAGAATCTGGGGCTCTGTGCTTTCTTTCCTTCTGAACAAGTGTTAGTGTTTTCTGCACAAAAGCGATTCTTGCGAAGCAATGTGAACACTTCTGCTTCCCAGGCACAGAGAAGGTGCTAGCAGGGAATTCTCTGCCTGCCTTTCCCCAGTGCTCTGCAAGCTCTCCAGGACAACATAGAATCTGGGGCTCTGTGCTTTCTTTCGTTCTGAACAAGTGTTACTGTTTTCTGCACAAAAGCGATTCTGCGGAGCAATGTGAACAGGCACAGAGAAGGTGCTAGCAGGGAATTCTCTGCCTGCCTTTCCCCAGTGCTCTGCAAGCTCTCCAGGACAACATAAAATCTGGGGCTCTGTGCTTTCTTTCCTTCTGAACAAGTGTTACTGTTTTCTGCACAAAAGCGATTCTGCGAAGCAATGTGAACACTTCTGCTTCCCAGGCACAGAGAAGGTGCTAGCAAGGAATTCTCTGCCTGCCTTTCCCCAGTGCTCTGCAAGCTCTCCAGGACAACATAAAATCTGGGGCTCTGTGCTTTCTTTCGTTCTGAACAAGTGTTACTGTTTTCTGCACAAAAGCGATTCTTGCGAAGCAATGTGAACACTTCTGCTTCCCAGGCACAGAGAAGGTGCTAGCAGGGAATTCTCTGCCTGCCTTTCCCCAGTGCTCTGCAAGCTCTCCAGGACAACAGTGAATCTGGGGCTCTGTGCTTTCTTTCCTTCTGAACAAGTGTTACTGTTTTCTGCACAAAAGCGATTCTGCGAAGCAATGTGAACACTTCTGCTTCCCAGGCACAGAGAAGGTGCTAGCAGGGAATTCTCTGCCTGCCTTTCCCCAGTGCTCTGCAAGCTCTCCAGGACAACATAAAATCTGGGGCTCTGTGCTTTCTTTCCTTCTGAACAAGTGTTAGTGTTTTCTGCACAAAAGCGATTCTTGCGAAGCAATGTGAACACTTCTGCTTCCCAGGCACAGAGAAGGTGCTAGCAGGGAATTCTCTGCCTGCCTTTCCCCAGTGCTCTGCAAGCTCTCCAGGACAACATAAAATCTGGGGCTCTGTGCTTTCTTTCCTTCTGAACAAGTGTTACTGTGTTCTGCACAAAAGCGATTCTTGCGAAGCAATGTGAACACTTCTGCTTCCCAGGCACAGAGAAGGTGCTAGCAAGGAATTCTCTGCCTGCCTTTCCCCAGTGCTCTGCAAGCTCTCCAGGACAACATAAAATCTGGGGCTCTGTGCTTTCTTTCGTTCTGAACAAGTGTTAGTGTTTTCTGCACAAAAGCGATTCTTGCGAAGCAATGTGAACACTTCTGCTTCCCAGGCACAGAGAACGTGCTAGCAGGGAATTCTCTGCCTGCCTTTCCCCAGTGCTCTGCAAGCTCTCCAGGACAACATAGAATCTGGGGCTCTGTGCTTTCTTTCCTTCTGAACAAGTGTTACTGTTTTCTGCACAAAAGCGATTCTGCGAAGCAATGTGAACAGGCACAGAGAAGGTGCTATCAGGGAATTCTCTGCCTGCCTTTCCCCAGTGCTCTGCAAGCTCTCCAGGACAACATAGAATCTGGGGCTCTGTGCTTTCTTTCCTTCTGAACAAGTGTTACTGTTTTCTGCACAAAAGCGATTCTGCGAAGCAATGTGAACACTTCTGCTTCCCAGGCACAGAGAAGGTGCTAGCAAGGAATTCTCTGCCTGCCTTTCCCCAGTGCTCTGCAAGCTCTGCAGGACAACATAAAATCTGGGGCTCTGTGCTTTCTTTCCTTCTGAACAAGTGTTAGTGTTTTCTGCACAAAAGCGATTCTGCGAAGCAATGTGAACACTTCTGCTTCCCAGGCACAGAGAAGGTGCTATCAGGGAATTCTCTGCCTGCCTTTCCCCAGTGCTCTGCAAGCTCTCCAGGACAACATAGAATCTGGGGCTCTGTGCTTTCTTTCCTTCTGAACAAGTGTTACTGTTTTCTGCACAAAAGCGATTCTTGCGAAGCAATGTGAACACTTCTGCTTCCCAGGCACAGAGAAGGTGCTAGCAGGGAATTCTCTGCCTGCCTTTCCCCAGTGCTCTGCAAGCTCTCCAGGACAACATAAAATCTGGGGCTCTGTGCTTTCTTTCCTTCTGAACAAGTGTTACTGTTTTCTGCACAAAAGCGATTCTTGCGAAGCAATGTGAACACTTCTGCTTCCCAGGCACAGAGAAGGTGCTAGCAGGGAATTCTCTGCCTGCCTTTCCCCAGTGCTCTGCAAGCTCTCCAGGACAACATAGAATCTGGGGCTCAGTGCTTTCTTTCGTTCTGAACAAGTGTTACTGTTTTCTGCACAAAAGCGATTCTGCGAAGCAATGTGAACACTTCTGCTTCCCAGGCACAGAGAAGGTGCTAGCAGGGAATTCTCTGCCTGCCTTTCCCCAGTGCTCTACAAGCTCTCCAGGACAACATAAAATCTAGGGCTCTGTGCTTTCTTTCCTTCTGAACAAGTGTTACTGTTTTCTGCACAAAAGCGATTCTGCGAAGCAATGTGAACACTTCTGCTTCGCAGGCACAGAGAAGGTGCTAGCAGGGAATTCTCTGCCTGCCTTTCCCCAGTGCTCTGCAAGCTCTCCAGGACAACATAGAATCTGGGGCTCAGTGCTTTCTTTCGTTCTGAACAAGTGTTACTGTTTTCTGCACAAAAGCGATTCTGCGAAGCAATGTGAACAGGCACAGAGAAGGTGCTAGCAGGGAATTCTCTGCCTGCCTTTCCCCAGTGCTCTGCAAGCTCTCCAGGACAACATAAAATCTGGGGCTCTGTGCTTTCTTTCCTTCTGAACAAGTGTTACTGTTTTCTGCACAAAAGCAATTCTTGCGAAACAATGTGAACACTTCTGCTTCCCAGGCACAGAGAAGGTGCTAGCAGGGAATTCTCTGCCTGCCTTTCCCCAGTGCTCTGCAAGCTCTCCAGGACAACAGTGAATCTGGGGCTCTGTGCTTTCTTTCCTTCTGAACAAGTGTTACTGTTTTCTGCACAAAAGCGATTCTGCGAAGCAATGTGAACACTTCTGCTTCCCAGGCACAGAGAAGGTGCTAGCAGGGAATTCTCTGCCTGCCTTTCCCCAGTGCTCTGCAAGCTCTCCAGGACAACATAAAATCTGGGGCTCTGTGCTTTCTTTCCTTCTGAACAAGTGTTACTGTTTTCTGCACAAAAGCGATTCTTGCGAAGCAATGTGAACACTTCTGCTTCCCAGGCACAGAGAAGGTGCTAGCAGGGAATTCTCTGCCTGCCTTTCCCCAGTGCTCTGCAAGCTCTCCAGGACAACATAAAATCTGGGGCTCTGTGCTTTCTTTCCTTCTGAACAAGTGTTAGTGTTTTCTGCACAAAAGCGATTCTTGCGAAGCAATGTGAACACTTCTGCTTCCCAGGCACAGAGAAGGTGCTAGCAAGGAATTCTCTGCCTGCCTTTCCCCAGTGCTCTGCAAGCTCTCCAGGACAACATAGAATCTGGGGCTCAGTGCTTTCTTTCGTTCTGAACAAGTGTTACTGTTTTCTGCACAAAAGCGATTCTGCGAAGCAATGTGAACACTTCTGCTTCCCAGGCACAGAGAAGGTGCTAGCAGGGAATTCTCTGCCTGCCTTTCCCCAGTGCTCTGCAAGCTCTCCAGGACAACATAGAATCTGGGGCTCTGTGCTTTCTTTCCTTCTGAACAAGTGTTACTGTTTTCTGCACAAAAGCGATTCTTGCGAAGCAATGTGAACACTTCTGCTTCCCAGGCACAGAGAAGGTGCTAGCAGGGAATTCTCTGCCTGCCTTTCCCCAGTGCTCTGCAAGCTCTCCAGGACAACATAGAATCTGGGGCTCTGTGCTTTCTTTCGTTCTGAACAAGTGTTACTGTTTTCTGCACAAAAGCGATTCTGCGAAGCAATGTGAACACTTCTGCTTCCCAGGCACAGAGAAGGTGCTAGCAGGGAATTCTCTGCCTGCCTTTCCCCAGTGCTGTGCAAGCTCTCCAGGACAACATAGAATCTGGGGCTCTGTGCTTTCTTTCCTTCTGAACAAGTGTTAGTGTTTTCTGCACAAAAGCGATTCTGCGAAGCAATGTGAACACTTCTGCTTCGCAGGCACAGAGAAGGTGCTAGCAGGGAATTCTCTGCCTGCCTTTCCCCAGTGCTCTGCAAGCTCTCCAGGACAACATAGAATCTGGGGCTCAGTGCTTTCTTTCGTTCTGAACAAGTGTTACTGTTTTCTGCACAAAAGCGATTCTGCGAAGCAATGTGAACAGGCACAGAGAAGGTGCTATCAGGGAATTCTCTGCCTGCCTTTCCCCAGTGCTCTGCAAGCTCTCCAGGACAACATAAAATCTGGGGCTCTGTGCTTTCTTTCCTTCTGAACAAGTGTTACTGTTTTCTGCACAAAAGCGATTCTGCGAAGCAATGTGAACACTTCTGCTTCCCAGGCACAGAGAAGGTGCTAGCAGGGAATTCTCTGCCTGCCTTTCCCCAGTGCTCTGCAAGCTCTCCAGGACAACAGTGAATCTGGGGCTCTGTGCTTTCTTTCCTTCTGAACAAGTGTTACTGTTTTCTGCACAAAAGCGATTCTGCGAAGCAATGTGAACACTTCTGCTTCCCAGGCACAGAGAAGGTGCTAGCAGGGAATTCTCTGCCTGCCTTTCCCCAGTGCTCTGCAAGCTCTCCAGGACAACATAAAATCTGGGGCTCTGTGCTTTCTTTCCTTCTGAACAAGTGTTACTGTTTTCTGCACAAAAGCGATTCTTGCGAAGCAATGTGAACACTTCTGCTTCCCAGGCACAGAGAAGGTGCTAGCAGGGAATTCTCTGCCTGCCTTTCCCCAGTGCTCTGCAAGCTCTCCAGGACAACATAAAATCTGGGGCTCTGTGCTTTCTTTCCTTCTGAACAAGTGTTACTGTTTTCTGCACAAAAGCGATTATTGCGAAGCAATGTGAACACTTCTGCTTCCCAGGCACAGAGAAGGTGCTAGCAGGGAATTCTCTGCCTGCCTTTCCCCAGTGCTCTGCAAGCTCTCCAGGACAACATAGAATCTGGGGCTCTGTGCTTTCTTTCCTTCTGAACAAGTGTTAGTGTTTTCTGCACAAAAGCGATTCTGCGAAGCAATGTGAACACTTCTGCTTCGCAGGCACAGAGAAGGTGCTAGCAGGGAATTCTCTGCCTGCCTTTCCCCAGTGCTCTGCAAGCTCTCCAGGACAACATAGAATCTGGGGCTCTGTGCTTTCTTTCGTTCTGAACAAGTGTTACTGTTTTCTGCACAAAAGCGATTCTGCGAAGCAATGTGAACAGGCACAGAGAAGGTGCTATCAGGGAATTCTCTGCCTGCCTTTCCCCAGTGCTCTGCAAGCTCTCCAGGACAACATAAAATCTGGGGCTCTGTGCTTTCTTTCGTTCTGAACAAGTGTTACTGTTTTCTGCACAAAAGCGATTCTTGCGAAGCAATGTGAACACTTCTGCTTCCCAGGCACAGAGAAGGTGCTATCAGGGAATTCTCTGCCTGCCTTTCCCCAGTGCTCTGCAAGCTCTCCAGGACAACAGTGAATCTGGGGCTCTGTGCTTTCTTTCCTTCTGAACAAGTGTTACTGTTTTCTGCACAAAAGCGATTCTGCGAAGCAATGTGAACACTTCTGCTTCCCAGGCACAGAGAAGGTGCTAGCAGGGAATTCTCTGCCTGCCTTTCCCCAGTGCTCTGCAAGCTCTCCAGGACAACATAAAATCTGGGGCTCTGTGCTTTCTTTCCTTCTGAACAAGTGTTACTGTTTTCTGCACAAAAGCGATTCTTGCGAAGCAATGTGAACACTTCTGCTTCCCAGGCACAGAGAAGGTGCTAGCAGGGAATTCTCTGCCTGCCTTTCCCCAGTGCTCTGCAAGCTCTCCAGGACAACATAAAATCTGGGGCTCTGTGCTTTCTTTCCTTCTGAACAAGTGTTAGTGTTTTCTGCACAAAAGCGATTATTGCGAAGCAATGTGAACACTTCTGCTTCCCAGGCACAGAGAAGGTGCTAGCAAGGAATTCTCTGCCTGCCTTTCCCCAGTGCTCTGCAAGCTCTCCAGGACAACATAAAATCTGGGGCTCTGTGCTTTCTTTCCTTCTGAACAAGTGTTACTGTTTTCTGCACAAAAGCGATTCTTGCGAAGCAATGTGAACACTTCTGCTTCCCAGGCACAGAGAAGGTGCTAGCAGGGAATCCTCTGCCTGCCTTTCCCCAGTGCTCTGCAAGCTCTCCAGGACAACATAGAATCTGGGGCTCTGTGCTTTCTTTCCTTCTGAACAAGTGTTAGTGTTTTCTGCACAAAAGCGATTCTGCGAAGCAATGTGAACACTTCTGCTTCCCAGGCACAGAGAAGGTGCTAGCAGGGAATTCTCTGCCTGCCTTTCCCCAGTGCTCTGCAAGCTCTCCAGGACAACGTAGAATCTGGGGCTCTGTGCTTTCTTTCCTTCTGAACAAGTGTTACTGTTTTCTGCACAAAAGCGATTCTGCGAAGCAATGTGAACACGTCTGCTTCCCAGGCACAGAGAAGGTGCTAGCAGGGAATTCTCTGCCTGCCTTTCCCCAGTGCTCTGCAAGCTCTCCAGGACAACATAAAATCTGGGGCTCTGTGCTTTCTTTCGTTCTGAACAACTGTTACTATTTTCTGCACAAAAGCGATTCTTGCGAAGCAATGTGAACACTTCTGCTTCCCAGGCACAGAGAAGGTGCTAGCAGGGAATTCTCTGCCTGCCTTTCCCCAGTGCTCTGCAAGCTCTCCAGGACAACATAGAATCTGGGGCTCTGTGCTTTCTTTCCTTCTGAACAAGTGTTACTGTTTTCTGCACAAAAGCGATTCTGCGAAGCAATGTGAACAGGCACAGAGAAGGTGCTATCAGGGAATTCTCTGCCTGCCTTTCCCCAGTGCTCTGCAAGCTCTCCAGGACAACATAGAATCTGGGGCTCTGTGCTTTCTTTCCTTCTGAACAAGTGTTACTGTTTTCTGCACAAAAGCGATTCTGCGAAGCAATGTGAACACTTCTGCTTCCCAGGCACAGAGAAGGTGCTAGCAAGGAATTCTCTGCCTGCCTTTCCCCAGTGCTCTGCAAGCTCTCCAGGACAACATAGAATCTGGGGCTCTGTGCTTTCTTTCCTTCTGAACAAGTGTTAGTGTTTTCTGCACAAAAGCGATTCTGCGAAGCAATGTGAACACTTCTGCTTCCCAGGCACAGAGAAGGTGCTATCAGGGAATTCTCTGCCTGCCTTTCCCCAGTGCTCTGCAAGCTCTCCAGGACAACATAAAATCTGGGGCTCTGTGCTTTCTTTCCTTCTGAACAAGTGTTACTGTTTTCTGCACAAAAGCGATTCTTGCGAAGCAATGTGAACACTTCTGCTTCCCAGGCACAGAGAAGGTGCTAGCAGGGAATCCTCTGCCTGCCTTTCCCCAGTGCTCTGCAAGCTCTCCAGGACAACATAGAATCTGGGGCTCTGTGCTTTCTTTCCTTCTGAACAAGTGTTACTGTTTTCTGCACAAAAGCGATTCTGCGAAGCAATGTGAACACTTCTGCTTCCCAGGCACAGAGAAGGTGCTAGCAGGGAATTCTCTGCCTGCCTTTCCCCAGTGCTCTGCAAGCTCTCCAGGACAACATAGAATCTGGGGCTCTGTGCTTTCTTTCCTTCTGAACAAGTGTTAGTGTTTTCTGCACAAAAGCGATTCTTGCGAAGCAATGTGAACACTTCTGCTTCCCAGGCACAGAGAAGGTGCTAGCAGGGAATTCTCTGCCTGCCTTTCCCCAGTGCTCTGCAAGCTCTCCAGGACAACGTAGAATCTGGGGCTCTGTGCTTTCTTTCCTTCTGAACAAGTGTTACTGTTTTCTGCACAAAAGCGATTCTGCGAAGCAATGTGAACAGGCACAGAGAAGGTGCTAGCAGGGAATTCTCTGCCTGCCTTTCCCCAGTGCTCTGCAAGCTCTCCAGGACAACATAGAATCTGGGGCTCTGTGCTTTCTTTCCTTCTGAACAAGTGTTACTGTTTTCTGCACAAAAGCGATTCTGCGAAGCAATGTGAACAGGCACAGAGAAGGTGCTATCAGGGAATTCTCTGCCTGCCTTTCCCCAGTGCTCTGCAAGCTCTCCAGGACAACATAAAATCTGGGGCTCTGTGCTTTCTTTCCTTCTGAACAAGTGTTACTGTGTTCTGCACAAAAGCGATTCTTGCGAAGCAATGTGAACACTTCTGCTTCCCAGGCACAGAGAAGGTGCTAGCAAGGAATTCTCTGCCTGCCTTTCCCCAGTGCTCTGCAAGCTCTCCAGGACAACATAGAATCTGGGGCTCTGTGCTTTCTTTCCTTCTGAACAAGTGTTACTGTTTTCTGCACAAAAGCGATTCTGCGAAGCAATGTGAACACTTCTGCTTCCCAGGCACAGAGAAGGTGCTAGCAGGGAATTCTCTGCCTGCCTTTCCCCAGTGCTCTGCAAGCTCTCCAGGACAACATAGAATCTGGGGCTCAGTGCTTTCTTTCGTTCTGAACAAGCGTTAGTGTTTTCTGCACAAAAGCGATTCTTGCGAAGCAATGTGAACACTTCTGCTTCCCAGGCACAGAGAAGGTGCTATCAGGGAATTCTCTGCCTGCCTTTCCCCAGTGCTCTGCAAGCTCTCCAGGACAACATAAAAGCTGGGGCTCTGTGCTTTCTTTCCTTCTGAACAAGTGTTACTGTTTTCTGCACAAAAGCGATTCTTGCGAAGCAATGTGAACACTTCTGCTTCCCAGGCACAGAGAAGGTGCTAGCAGGGAATTCTCTGCCTGCCTTTCCCCAGTGCTCTGCAAGCTCTCCAGGACAACGTAGAATCTGGGGCTCTGTGCTTTCTTGCCTTCTGAACAAGTGTTACTGTTTTCTGCACAAAAGCGATTCTGCGAAGCAATGTGAACACGTCTGCTTCCCAGGCACAGAGAAGGTGCTAGCAAGGAATTCTCTGCCTGCCTTTCCCCAGTGCTCTGCAAGCTCTCCAGGACAACATAAAATCTGGGGCTCTGTGCTTTCTTTCGTTCTGAACAACTGTTACTATTTTCTGCACAAAAGCAATTCTTGCGAAGCAATGTGAACACTTCTGCTTCCCAGGCACAGAGAAGGTGCTAGCAGGGAATTCTCTGCCTGCCTTTCCCCAGTGCTGTGCAAGCTCTCCAGGACAACATAGAATCTGGGGCTCTGTGCTTTCTTTCCTTCTGAACAAGTGTTACTGTTTTCTGCACAAAAGCGATTCTACGAAGCAATGTGAACAGGCACAGAGAAGGTGCTAGCAGGGAATTCTCTGCCTGCCTTTCCCCAGTGCTCTGCAAGCTCTCCAGGACAACATAGAATCTGGGGCTCTGTGCTTTCTTTCCTTCTGAACAAGTGTTACTGTTTTCTGCACAAAAGCGATTCTGCGAAGCAATGTGAACAGGCACAGAGAAGGTGCTATCAGGGAATTCTCTGCCTGCCTTTCCCCAGTGCTCTGCAAGCTCTCCAGGACAACATAAAATCTGGGGCTCTGTGCTTTCTTTCCTTCTGAACAAGTGTTAGTGTTTTCTGCACAAAAGCGATTCTTGCGAAGCAATGTGAACACTTCTGCTTCCCAGGCACAGAGAAGGTGCTAGCAGGGAATTCTCTGCCTGCCTTTCCCCAGTGCTCTGCAAGCTCTCCAGGACAACATAGAATCTGGGGCTCTGTGCTTTCTTTCCTTCTGAACAAGTGTTAGTGTTTTCTGCACAAAAGCGATTCTGCGAAGCAATGTGAACACTTCTGCTTCCCAGGCACAGAGAAGGTGCTAGCAGGGAATTCTCTGCCTGCCTTTCCCCAGTGCTCTGCAAGCTCTCCATGAGAACATAGAATCTGGGGCTCAGTGCTTTCTTTCGTTCTGAAAAAGTGTTAGTGTTTTCTGCACAAAAGCGATTCTTGCGAAGCAATGTGAACACTTCTGCTTCCCAGGCACAGAGAAGGTGCTATCAGGGAATTCTCTGCCTGCCTTTCCCCAGTGCTCTGCAAGCTCTCCAGGACAACATAAAATCTGGGGCTCTGTGCTTTCTTTCCTTCTGAACAAGTGTTACTGTTTTCTGCACAAAAGCGATTCTGCGAAGCAATGTGAACACGTCTGCTTCCCAGGCACAGAGAAGGTGCTAGCAGGGAATTCTCTGCCTGCCTTTCCCCAGTGCTCTGCAAGCTCTCCAGGACAACATAAAATCTGGGGCTCTGTGCTTTCTTTCGTTCTGAACAACTGTTACTATTTTCTGCACAAAAGCGATTCTTGCGAAGCAATGTGAACACTTCTGCTTCCCAGGCACAGAGAAGGTGCTAGCAGGGAATTCTCTGCCTGCCTTTCCCCAGTGCTCTGCAAGCTCTCCAGGACAACATAGAATCTGGGGCTCTGTGCTTTCTTTCCTTCTGAACAAGTGTTACTGTTTTCTGCACAAAAGCGATTCTGCGAAGCAATGTGAACAGGCACAGAGAAGGTGCTATCAGGGAATTCTCTGCCTGCCTTTCCCCAGTGCTCTGCAAGCTCTCCAGGACAACATAAAATCTGGGGCTCTGTGCTTTCTTTCGTTCTGAACAAGTGTTACTGTTTTCTGCACAAAAGCGATTCTGCGAAGCAATGTGAACAGGCACAGAGAAGGTGCTATCAGGGAATTCTCTGCCTGCCTTTCCCCAGTGCTCTGCAAGCTCTCCAGGACAACATAGAATCTGGGGCTCTGTGCTTTCTTTCCTTCTGAACAAGTGTTACTGTTTTCTGCACAAAAGCGATTCTGCGAAGCAATGTGAACACTTCTGCTTCCCAGGCACAGAGAAGGTGCTAGCAAGGAATTCTCTGCCTGCCTTTCCCCAGTGCTCTGCAAGCTCTCCAGGACTACATAAAATCTGGGGCTCTGTGCTTTCTTTCCTTCTGAACAAGTGTTACCGTTTTCTGCACAAAAGCGATTCTGCGAAGCAATGTGAACACTTCTGCTTCCCAGGCACAGAGAAGGTGCTAGCAGGGAATTCTCTGCCTGCCTTTCCCCAGTGCTCTGCAAGCTCTCCAGGACAACATAGAATCTGGGGCTCTGTGCTTTCTTTCCTTCTGAACAAGTGTTACTGTTTTCTGCACAAAAGCGATTCTTGCGAAGCAATGTGAACACTTCTGCTTCCCAGGCACAGAGAAGGTGCTAGCAGGGAATTCTCTGCCTGCCTTTCCCCAGTGCTCTGCAAGCTCTCCAGGACAACATAAAATCTGGGGCTCTGTGCTTTCTTTCCTTCTGAACAAGTGTTACTGTTTTCTGCACAAAAGCGATTCTTGCGAAGCAATGTGAACACTTCTGCTTAGCAGGCACAGAGAAGGTGCTAGCAGGGAATTCTCTGCCTGCCTTTCCCCAGTGCTCTGCAAGCTCTCCAGGACAACATAGAATCTGGGGCTCAGTGCTTTCTTTCGTTCTGAACAAGTGTTACTGTTTTCTGCACAAAAGCGATTCTGCGAAGCAATGTGAACACTTCTGCTTCCCAGGCACAGAGAAGGTGCTAGCAGGGAATTCTCTGCCTGCCTTTCCCCAGTGCTCTGCAAGCTCTCCAGGACAACATAGAATCTGGGGCTCTGTGCTTTCTTTCGTTCTGAACAAGTGTTACTGTTTTCTGCACAAAAGCGATTCTGCGAAGCAATGTGAACACTTCTGCTTCCCAGGCACAGAGAAGGTGCTAGCAGGGAATTCTCTGCCTGCCTTTCCCCAGTGCTCTGCAAGCTCTCCAGGACAACATAAAATCTGGGGCTCTGTGCTTTCTTTCCTTCTGAACAAGTGTTACTGTTTTCTGCACAAAAGCGATTCTTGCGAAGCAATGTGAACACGTCTGCTTCCCAGGCACAGAGAAGGTGCTAGCAAGGAATTCTCTGCCTGCCTTTCCCCAGTGCTCTGCAAGCTCTCCAGGACAACATAAAATCTGGGGCTCTGTGCTTTCTTTCCTTCTGAACAAGTGTTACTATTTTCTGCACAAAAGCGATTCTTGCGAAGCAATGTGAACACTTCTGCTTCCCAGGCACAGAGAAGGTGCTAGCAGGGAATTCTCTGCCTGCCTTTCCCCAGTGCTGTGCAAGCTCTCCAGGACAACATAGAATCTGGGGCTCTGTGCTTTCTTTCCTTCTGAACAAGTGTTACTGTTTTCTGCACAAAAGCGATTCTGCGAAGCAATGTGAACAGGCACAGAGAAGGTGCTAGCAGGGAATTCTCTGCCTGCCTTTCCCCAGTGCTCTGCAAGCTCTCCAGGACAACATAAAATCTGGGGCTCTGTGCTTTCTTTCCTTCTGAACAACTGTTACTGTTTTCTGCACAAAAGCGATTCTGCGAAGCAATGTGAACAGGCACAGAGAAGGTGCTAGCAGGGAATTCTCTGCCTGCCTTTCCCCAGTGCTCTGCAAGCTCTCCAGGACAACATAGAATCTGGGGCTCTGTGCTTTCTTTCCTTCTGAACAAGTGTTACTGTTTTCTGCACAAAAGCGATTCTGCGAAGCAATGTGAACACTTCTGCTTCCCAGGCACAGAGAAGGTGCTAGCAAGGAATTCTCTGCCTGCCTTTCCCCAGTGCTCTGCAAGCTCTCCAGGACAACATAAAATCTGGGGCTCTGTGCTTTCTTTCCTTCTGAACAAGTGTTAGTGTTTTCTGCACAAAAGCGATTCTGCGAAGCAATGTGAACACTTCTGCTTCCCAGGCACAGAGAAGGTGCTAGCAGGGAATTCTCTGCCTGCCTTTCCCCAGTGCTCTGCAAGCTCTCCAGGACAACATAGAATCTGGGGCTCTGTGCTTTCTTTCCTTCTGAACAAGTGTTACTGTTTTCTGCACAAAAGCGATTCTTGCGAAGCAATGTGAACACTTCTGCTTCCCAGGCACAGAGAAGGTGCTAGCAGGGAATTCTCTGCCTGCCTTTCCCCAGTGCTCTGCAAGCTCTCCAGGACAACATAAAATCTGGGGCTCTGTGCTTTCTTTCCTTCTGAACAAGTGTTACTGTTTTCTGCACAAAAGCGATTCTTGCGAAGCAATGTGAACACTTCTGCTTAGCAGGCACAGAGAAGGTGCTAGCAGGGAATTCTCTGCCTGCCTTTCCCCAGTGCTCTGCAAGCTCTCCAGGACAACATAGAATCTGGGGCTCAGTGCTTTCTTTCGTTCTGAACAAGTGTTACTGTTTTCTGCACAAAAGCGATTCTGCGAAGCAATGTGAACACTTCTGCTTCCCAGGCACAGAGAAGGTGCTAGCAGGGAATTCTCTGCCTGCCTTTCCCCAGTGCTCTGCAAGCTCTCCAGGACAACATAGAATCTGGGGCTCTGTGCTTTCTTTCGTTCTGAACAAGTGTTACTGTTTTCTGCACAAAAGCGATTCTGCGAAGCAATGTGAACACTTCTGCTTCCCAGGCACAGAGAAGGTGCTAGCAGGGAATTCTCTGCCTGCCTTTCCCCAGTGCTCTGCAAGCTCTCCAGGACAACATAAAATCTGGGGCTCTGTGCTTTCTTTCCTTCTGAACAAGTGTTACTGTTTTCTGCACAAAAGCGATTCTTGCGAAGCAATGTGAACACGTCTGCTTCCCAGGCACAGAGAAGGTGCTAGCAAGGAATTCTCTGCCTGCCTTTCCCCAGTGCTCTGCAAGCTCTCCAGGACAACATAAAATCTGGGGCTCTGTGCTTTCTTTCCTTCTGAACAAGTGTTACTATTTTCTGCACAAAAGCGATTCTTGCGAAGCAATGTGAACACTTCTGCTTCCCAGGCACAGAGAAGGTGCTAGCAGGGAATTCTCTGCCTGCCTTTCCCCAGTGCTCTGCAAGCTCTCCAGGACAACATAGAATCTGGGGCTCTGTGCTTTCTTTCCTTCTGAACAAGTGTTACTGTTTTCTGCACAAAAGCGATTCTGCGAAGCAATGTGAACAGGCACAGAGAAGGTGCTAGCAGGGAATTCTCTGCCTGCCTTTCCCCAGTGCTCTGCAAGCTCTCCAGGACAACATAAAATCTGGGGCTCTGTGCTTTCTTTCCTTCTGAACAAGTGTTACTGTTTTCTGCACAAAAGCGATTCTTGCGAAGCAATGTGAACACTTCTGCTTCCCAGGCACAGAGAAGGTGCTATCAGGGAATTCTCTGCCTGCCTTTCCCCAGTGCTCTGCAAGCTCTCCAGGACAACATAGAATCTGGGGCTCAGTGCTTTCTTTCGTTCTGAACAAGTGTTACTGTTTTCTGCACAAAAGCGATTCTGCGAAGCAATGTGAACACTTCTGCTTCCCAGGCACAGAGAAGGTGCTAGCAGGGAATTCTCTGCCTGCCTTTCCCCAGTGCTCTGCAAGCTCTCCAGGACAACATAGAATCTGGGGCTCTGTGCTTTCTTTCGCTCTGAACAAGTGTTACTGTTTTATGCACAAAAGCGATTCTGCGAAGCAATGTGAACACTTCTGCTTCCCAGGCACAGAGAAGGTGCTATCAGGGAATTCTCTGCCTGCCTTTCCCCAGTGCTCTGCAAGCTCTCCAGGACAACATAAAATCTGGGGCTCTGTGCTTTCTTTCCTTCTGAACAAGTGTTACTGTTTTCTGCACAAAAGCGATTCTGCGAAGCAATGTGAACACTTCTGCTTCCCAGGCACAGAGAAGGTGCTAGCAAGGAATTCTCTGCCTGCCTTTCCCCAGTGCTCTGCAAGCTCTCCAGGACAACATAAAATCTGGGGCTCTGTGCTTTCTTTCCTTCTGAACAAGTGTTACTGTTTTCTGCACAAAAGCGATTCTTGCGAAGCAATGTGAACACTTCTGCTTCCCAGGCACAGAGAAGGTGCTAGCAGGGAATTCTCTGCCTGCCTTTCCCCAGTGCTCTGCAAGCTCTCCAGGACAACAGTGAATCTGGGGCTCTGTGCTTTCTTTCCTTCTGAACAAGTGTTAGTGTTTTCTGCACAAAAGCGATTCTGCGAAGCAATGTGAACACTTCTGCTTCCCAGGCACAGAGAAGGTGCTATCAGGGAATTCTCTGCCTGCCTTTCCCCAGTGCTCTGCAAGCTCTCCAGGACAACATAAAATCTGGGGCTCTGTGCTTTCTTTCCTTCTGAACAAGTGTTACTGTTTTCTGCACAAAAGCGATTCTGCGAAGCAATGTGAACACTTCTGCTTCCCAGGCACAGAGAAGGTGCTAGCAGGGAATTCTCTGCCTGCCTTTCCCCAGTGCTCTGCAAGCTCTCCAGGACAACAAAAAATCTGGGGCTCTGTGCTTTCTTTCCTTCTGAACAAGTGTTACTGTTTTCTGCACAAAAGCGATTCTTGCGAAGCAATGTGAACACTTCTGCTTCCCAGGCACAGAGAAGGTGCTATCAGGGAATTCTCTGCCTGCCTTTCCCCAGTGCTCTGCAAGCTCTCCAGGACAACATAAAATCTGGGGCTCTGTGCTTTCTTTCCTTCTGAACAAGTGTTAGTGTTTTCTGCACAAAAGCGATTCTTGCGAAGCAATGTGAACACTTCTGCTTCCCAGGCACAGAGAAGGTGCTAGCAGGGAATTCTCTGCCTGCCTTTCCCCAGTGCTCTGCAAGCTCTCCAGGACAACGTAGAATCTGGGGCTCTGTGCTTTCTTTCCTTCTGAACAAGTGTTACTGTTTTCTGCACAAAAGCGATTCTGCGAAGCAATGTGAACACGTCTGCTTCCCAGGCACAGAGAAGGTGCTAGCAAGGAATTCTCTGCCTGCCTTTCCCCAGTGCTCTGCAAGCTCTCCAGGACAACATAGAATCTGGGGCTCTGTGCTTTCTTTCCTTCTGAACAAGTGTTACTGTTTTCTGCACAAAAGCGATTCTGCGAAGCAATGTGAACAGGCACAGAGAAGGTGCTAGCAGGGAATTCTCTGCCTGCCTTTCCCCAGTGCTCTGCAAGCTCTCCAGGACAACATAGAATCTGGGGCTCAGTGCTTTCTTTCGTTCTGAACAAGTGTTACTGTTTTCTGCACAAAAGCGATTCTGCGAAGCAATGTGAACACTTCTGCTTCCCAGGCACAGAGAAGGTGCTAGCAGGGAATTCTCTGCCTGCCTTTCCCCAGTGCTCTGCAAGCTCTCCAGGACAACATAGAATCTGGGGCTCTGTGCTTTCTTTCGTTCTGAACAAGTGTTACTGTTTTCTGCACAAAAGCGATTCTGCGAAGCAATGTGAACACTTCTGCTTCCCAGGCACAGAGAAGGTGCTAGCAGGGAATTCTCTGCCTGCCTTTCCCCAGTGCTCTGCAAGCTCTCCAGGACAACATAAAATGTGGGGCTCTGTGCTTTCTTTCCTTCTGAACAAGTGTTAGTGTTTTCTGCACAAAAGCGATTCTTGCGAAGCAATGTGAACACTTCTGCTTCCCAGGCACAGAGAAGGTGCTAGCAGGGAATTCTCTGCCTGCCTTTCCCCAGTGCTCTACAAGCTCTCCAGGACAACAGTGAATCTGGGGCTCTGTGCTTTCTTTCGTTCTGAACAAGTGTTACTGTTTTCTGCACAAAAGCGATTCTGCGAAGCAATGTGAACACTTCTGCTTCCCAGGCACAGAGAAGGTGCTATCAGGGAATTCTCTGCCTGCCTTTCCCCAGTGCTCTGCAAGCTCTCCAGGACAACATAGAATCTGGGGCTCTGTGCTTTCTTTCCTTCTGAACAAGTGTTACTGTTTTCTGCACAAAAGCGATTCTGCGAAGCAATGTGAACAGGCACAGAGAAGGTGCTATCAGGGAATTCTCTGCCTGCCTTTCCCCAGTGCTCTGCAAGCTCTCCAGGACAACATAGAATCTGGGGCTCTGTGCTTTCTTTCGTTCTGAACAACTGTTACTGTTTTCTGCACAAAAGCGATTCTTGCGAAGCAATGTGAACACTTCTGCTTCCCAGGCACAGAGAAGGTGCTAGCAAGGAATTCTCTGCCTGCCTTTCCCCAGTGCTCTGCAAGCTCTCCAGGACAACATAAAATTTGGGGCTCTGTGCTTTCTTTCCTTCTGAACAAGTGTTAGTGTTTTGTGCACAAAAGCAATTCTTGCGAAGCAATGTGAACACTTCTGCTTCCCAGGCACAGAGAAGGTGCTAGCAGGGAATTCTCTGCCTGCCTTTCCCCAGTGCTCTGCAAGCTCTCCAGGACAACATAGAATCTGGGGCTCTGTGCTTTCTTTCCTTCTGAACAAGTGTTACTGTTTTCTGCACAAAAGCGATTCTGCGAAGCAATGTGAACACTTCTGCTTCCCAGGCACAGAGAAGGTGCTATCAGGGAATTCTCTGCCTGCCTTTCCCCAGTGCTCTGCAAGCTCTCCAGGACAACATAAAATCTGGGGCTCTGTGCTTTCTTTCCTTCTGAACAAGTGTTAGTGTTTTCTGCACAAAAGCGATTCTTGCGAAGCAATGTGAACACTTCTGCTTCCCAGGCACAGAGAAGGTGCTAGCAGGGAATTCTCTGCCTGCCTTTCCCCAGTGCTCTGCAAGCTCTCCAGGACAACATAAAATCTGGGGCTCTGTGCTTTCTTTCCTTCTGAACAAGTGTTACTGTTTTCTGCACAAAAGCGATTCTGCGAAGCAATGTGAACAGGCACAGAGAAGGTGCTAGCAGGGAATTCTCTGCCTGCCTTTCCCCAGTGCTCTGCAAGCTCTCCAGGACAACATAGAATCTGGGGCTCTGTGCTTTCTTTCGTTCTGAACAAGTGTTACTGTTTTCTGCACAAAAGCGATTCTGCGAAGCAATGTGAACAGGCACAGAGAAGGTGCTAGCAGGGAATTCTCTGCCTGCCTTTCCCCAGTGCTCTGCAAGCTCTCCAGGACAACATAGAATCTGGGGCTCTGTGCTTTCTTTCGCTCTGAACAAGTGTTACTGTTTTCTGCACAAAAGCGATTCTGCGAAGCAATGTGAACACGTCTGCTTCCCAGGCACAGAGAAGGTGCTAGCAGGGAATTCTCTGCCTGCCTTTCCCCAGTGCTTTGCAAGCTCTCCAGGACAACATAAAATCTGGGGCTCTGTGCTTTCTTTCGTTCTGAACAACTGTTACTATTTTCTGCACAAAAGCGATTCTTGCGAAGCAATGTGAACACTTCTTCTTCCCAGGCACAGAGAACGTGCTAGCAGGGAATTCTCTGCCTGCCTTTCCCCAGTGCTGTGCAAGCTCTCCAGGACAACATAGAATCTGGGGCTCTGTGCTTTCTTTCCTTCTGAACAAGTGTTAGTGTTTTCTGCACAAAAGCGATTCTGCGAAGCAATGTGAACAGGCACAGAGAAGGTGCTATCAGGGAATTCTCTGCCTGCCTTTCCCCAGTGCTCTGCAAGCTCTCCAGGACAACATAAAATCTGGGGCTCTGTGCTTTCTTTCCTTCTGAACAAGTGTTAGTGTTTTCTGCAAAAAAGCGATTCTTGCGAAGCAATGTGAACACTTCTGCTTCCCAGGCACAGAGAAGGTGCTAGCAGGGAATTCTCTGCCTGCCTTTCCCCAGTGCTCTACAAGCTCTCCAGGACAACAGTGAATCTGGGGCTCTGTGCTTTCTTTCGTTCTGAACAAGTGTTACTATTTTCTGCACAAAAGCGATTCTGCGAAGCAATGTGAACACTTCTGCTTCCCAGGCACAGAGAAGGTGCTATCAGGGAATTCTCTGCCTGCCTTTCCCCAGTGCTCTGCAAGCTCTCCAGGACAACATAGAATCTGGGGCTCTGTGCTTTCTTTCCTTCTGAACAAGTGTTACTGTTTTCTGCACAAAAGCGATTCTGCGAAGCAATGTGAACAGGCACAGAGAAGGTGCTATCAGGGAATTCTCTGCCTGCCTTTCCCCAGTGCTCTGCAAGCTCTCCAGGACAACATAGAATCTGGGGCTCTGTGCTTTCTTTCGTTCTGAACAACTGTTACTGTTTTCTGCACAAAAGCGATTCTTGCGAAGCAATGTGAACACTTCTGCTTCCCAGGCACAGAGAAGGTGCTAGCAAGGAATTCTCTGCCTGCCTTTCCCCAGTGCTCTGCAAGCTCTCCAGGACAACATAAAATTTGGGGCTCTGTGCTTTCTTTCCTTCTGAACAAGTGTTAGTGTTTTGTGCACAAAAGCAATTCTTGCGAAGCAATGTGAACACTTCTGCTTCCCAGGCACAGAGAAGGTGCTAGCAGGGAATTCTCTGCCTGCCTTTCCCCAGTGCTCTGCAAGCTCTCCAGGACAACATAGAATCTGGGGCTCTGTGCTTTCTTTCGTTCTGAACAAGTGTTACTGTTTTCTGCACAAAAGCGATTCTGCGAAGCAATGTGAACACTTCTGCTTCCCAGGCACAGAGAAGGTGCTATCAGGGAATTCTCTGCCTGCCTTTCCCCAGTGCTCTGCAAGCTCTCCAGGACAACATAAAATCTGGGGCTCTGTGCTTTCTTTCCTTCTGAACAAGTGTTAGTGTTTTCTGCACAAAAGCGATTCTTGCGAAGCAATGTGAACACTTCTGCTTCCCAGGCACAGAGAAGGTGCTAGCAGGGAATTCTCTGCCTGCCTTTCCCCAGTGCTCTGCAAGCTCTCCAGGACAACATAAAATCTGGGGCTCTGTGCTTTCTTTCCTTCTGAACAAGTGTTACTGTTTTCTGCACAAAAGCGATTCTGCGAAGCAATGTGAACAGGCACAGAGAAGGTGCTAGCAGGGAATTCTCTGCCTGCCTTTCCCCAGTGCTCTGCAAGCTCTCCAGGACAACATAGAATCTGGGGCTCTGTGCTTTCTTTCGTTCTGAACAAGTGTTACTGTTTTCTGCACAAAAGCGATTCTGCGAAGCAATGTGAACACTTCTGCTTCCCAGGCACAGAGAAGGTGCTAGCAGGGAATTCTCTGCCTGCCTTTCCCCAGTGCTCTGCAAGCTCTCCAGGACAACATAAAATGTGGGGCTCTGTGCTTTCTTTCCTTCTGAACAAGTGTTAGTGTTTTCTGCACAAAAGCGATTCTTGCGAAGCAATGTGAACACGTCTGCTTCCCAGGCACAGAGAAGGTGCTAGCAAGGAATTCTCTGCCTGCCTTTCCCCAGTGCTCTGCAAGCTCTCCAGGACAACATAAAATCTGGGGCTCTGTGCTTTCTTTCCTTCTGAACAAGTGTTACTATTTTCTGCACAAAAGCGATTCTTGCGAAGCAATGTGAACACTTCTGCTTCCCAGGCACAGAGAAGGTGCTAGCAGGGAATTCTCTGCCTGCCTTTCCCCAGTGCTGTGCAAGCTCTCCAGGACAACATAGAATCTGGGGCTCTGTGCTTTCTTTCCTTCTGAACAAGTGTTAGTGTTTTCTGCACAAAAGCGATTCTGCGAAGCAATGTGAACAGGCACAGAGAAGGTGCTAGCAGGGAATTCTCTGCCTGCCTTTCCCCAGTGCTCTGCAAGCTCTCCAGGACAACATAAAATCTGGGGATCTGTGCTTTCTTTCCTTCTGAACAAGTGTTAGTGTTTTCTGCACAAAAGCGATTCTTGCGAAGCAATGTGAACACTTCTGCTTCGCAGGCACAGAGAAGGTGCTAGCAGGGAATTCTCTGCCTGCCTTTCCCCAGTGCTCTGCAAGCTCTCCAGGACAACAGTGAATCTGGGGCTCTGTGCTTTCTTTCGTTCTGAACAAGTGTTACTGTTTTCTGCACAAAAGCGATTCTGCGAAGCAATGTGAACACTTCTGCTTCCCAGGCACAGAGAAGGTGCTATCAGGGAATTCTCTGCCTGCCTTTCCCCAGTGCTCTGCAAGCTCTCCAGGACAACATAGAATCTGGGGCTCTGTGCTTTCTTTCGTTCTGAACAAGTGTTACTGTTTTCTGCACAAAAGCGATTCTGCGAAGCAATGTGAACACGTCTGCTTCCCAGGCACAGAGAAGGTGCTAGCAGGGAATTCTCTGCCTGCCTTTCCCCAGTGCTTTGCAAGCTCTCCAGGACAACATAAAATCTGGGGCTCTGTGCTTTCTTTCGTTCTGAACAACTGTTACTATTTTCTGCACAAAAGCGATTCTTGCGAAGCAATGTGAACACTTCTTCTTCCCAGGCACAGAGAACGTGCTAGCAGGGAATTCTCTGCCTGCCTTTCCCCAGTGCTGTGCAAGCTCTCCAGGACAACATAGAATCTGGGGCTCTGTGCTTTCTTTCCTTCTGAACAAGTGTTAGTGTTTTCTGCACAAAAGCGATTCTGCGAAGCAATGTGAACAGGCACAGAGAAGGTGCTATCAGGGAATTCTCTGCCTGCCTTTCCCCAGTGCTCTGCAAGCTCTCCAGGACAACATAAAATGTGGGGCTCTGTGCTTTCTTTCCTTCTGAACAAGTGTTAGTGTTTTCTGCACAAAAGCGATTCTTGCGAAGCAATGTGAACACTTCTGCTTCCCAGGCACAGAGAAGGTGCTAGCAGGGAATTCTCTGCCTGCCTTTCCCCAGTGCTCTACAAGCTCTCCAGGACAACAGTGAATCTGGGGCTCTGTGCTTTCTTTCGTTCTGAACAAGTGTTACTGTTTTCTGCACAAAAGCGATTCTGCGAAGCAATGTGAACACTTCTGCTTCCCAGGCACAGAGAAGGTGCTATCAGGGAATTCTCTGCCTGCCTTTCCCCAGTGCTCTGCAAGCTCTCCAGGACAACATAGAATCTGGGGCTCTGTGCTTTCTTTCCTTCTGAACAAGTGTTACTGTTTTCTGCACAAAAGCGATTCTGCGAAGCAATGTGAACAGGCACAGAGAAGGTGCTATCAGGGAATTCTCTGCCTGCCTTTCCCCAGTGCTCTGCAAGCTCTCCAGGACAACATAGAATCTGGGGCTCTGTGCTTTCTTTCCTTCTGAACAAGTGTTACTGTTTTCTGCACAAAAGCGATTCTTGCGAAGCAATGTGAACACTTCTGCTTCCCAGGCACAGAGAAGGTGCTAGCAAGGAATTCTCTGCCTGCCTTTCCCCAGTGCTCTGCAAGCTCTCCAGGACAACATAAAATTTGGGGCTCTGTGCTTTCTTTCCTTCTGAACAAGTGTTAGTGTTTTGTGCACAAAAGCAATTCTTGCGAAGCAATGTGAACACTTCTGCTTCCCAGGCACAGAGAAGGTGCTAGCAGGGAATTCTCTGCCTGCCTTTCCCCAGTGCTCTGCAAGCTCTCCAGGACAACATAGAATCTGGGGCTCTGTGCTTTCTTTCCTTCTGAACAAGTGTTACTGTTTTCTGCACAAAAGCGATTCTGCGAAGCAATGTGAACACTTCTGCTTCCCAGGCACAGAGAAGGTGCTATCAGGGAATTCTCTGCCTGCCTTTCCCCAGTGCTCTGCAAGCTCTCCAGGACAACATAAAATCTGGGGCTCTGTGCTTTCTTTCCTTCTGAACAAGTGTTAGTGTTTTCTGCACAAAAGCGATTCTTGCGAAGCAATGTGAACACTTCTGCTTCCCAGGCACAGAGAAGGTGCTAGCAGGGAATTCTCTGCCTGCCTTTCCCCAGTGCTCTGCAAGCTCTCCAGGACAACATAAAATCTGGGGCTCTGTGCTTTCTTTCCTTCTGAACAAGTGTTACTGTTTTCTGCACAAAAGCGATTCTGCGAAGCAATGTGAACAGGCACAGAGAAGGTGCTATCAGGGAATTCTCTGCCTGCCTTTCCCCAGTGCTCTGCAAGCTCTCCAGGACAACATAAAATCTGGGGCTCTGTGCTTTCTTTCCTTCTGAACAAGTGTTACTGTTTTCTGCACAAAAGCGATTCTGCGAAGCAATGTGAACACGTCTGCTTCCCAGGCACAGAGAAGGTGCTAGCAAGGAATTCTCTGCCTGCCTTTCCCCAGTGCTCTGCAAGCTCTCCAGGACAACATAAAATCTGGGGCTCTGTGCTTTCTTTCGTTCTGAACAACTGTTACTGTTTTCTGCACAAAAGCGATTCTTGCGAAGCAATGTGAACACTTCTGCTTCCCAGGCACAGAGAAGGTGCTAGCAGGGAATTCTCTGCCTGCCTTTCCCCAGTGCTGTGCAAGCTCTCCAGGACAACATAGAATCTGGGGCTCTGTGCTTTCTTTCCTTCTGAACAAGTGTTACTGTTTTCTGCACAAAAGCGATTCTGCGAAGCAATGTGAACAGGCACAGAGAAGGTGCTATCAGGGAATTCTCTGCCTGCCTTTCCCCAGTGCTCTGCAAGCTCTCCAGGACAACATAGAATCTGGGGCTCTGTGCTTTCTTTCGTTCTGAACAAGTGTTACTGTTTTCTGCACAAAAGCGATTCTGCGAAGCAATGTGAACACTTCTGCTTCCCAGGCACAGAGAAGGTGCTAGCAGGGAATTCTCTGCCTGCCTTTCCCCAGTGCTCTGCAAGCTCTCCAGGACAACATAAAATCTGGGGCTCTGTGCTTTCTTTCCTTCTGAACAAGTGTTAGTGTTTTCTGCACAAAAGCGATTCTTGCGAAGCAATGTGAACACTTCTGCTTCCCAGGCACAGAGAAGGCGCTAGCAGGGAATTCTCTGCCTGCCTTTCCCCAGTGCTCTGCAAGCTCTCCAGGACAACATAGAATCTGGGGCTCTGTGCTTTCTTTCGTTCTGAACAAGTGTTACTGTTTTCTGCACAAAAGCGATTCTGCGAAGCAATGTGAACACTTCTGCTTCCCAGGCACAGAGAAGGTGCTATCAGGGAATTCTCTGCCTGCCTTTCCCCAGTGCTCTGCAAGCTCTCCAGGACAACATAAAATCTGGGGCTCTGTGCTTTCTTTCCTTCTGAACAAGTGTTAGTGTTTTCTGCACAAAAGCGATTCTTGCGAAGCAATGTGAACACGTCTGCTTCCCAGGCACAGAGAAGGTGCTAGCAAGGAATTCTCTGCCTGCCTTTCCCCAGTGCTCTGCAAGCTCTCCAGGACAACATAAAATCTGGGGCTCTGTGCTTTCTTTCCTTCTGAACAAGTGTTACTGTTTTCTGCACAAAAGCGATTCTTGCGAAGCAATGTGAACACTTCTGCTTCCCAGGCACAGAGAAGGTGCTAGCAGGGAATTCTCTGCCTGCCTTTCCCCAGTGCTCTGCAAGCTCTCCAGGACAACATAGAATCTGGGGCTCTGTGCTTTCTTTCCTTCTGAACAAGTGTTACTGTTTTCTGCACAAAAGCGATTCTGCGAAGCAATGTGAACAGGCACAGAGAAGGTGCTATCAGGGAATTCTCTGCCTGCCTTTCCCCAGTGCTCTGCAAGCTCTCCAGGACAACATAGAATCTGGGGCTCTGTGCTTTCTTTCCTTCTGAACAAGTGTTAGTGTTTTCTGCACAAAAGCGATTCTTGCGAAGCAATGTGAACACTTCTGCTTCCCAGGCACAGAGAAGGCGCTAGCAGGGAATTCTCTGCCTGCCTTTCCCCAGTGCTCTGCAAGCTCTCCAGGACAACATAGAATCTGGGGCTCTGTGCTTTCTTTCGTTCTGAACAAGTGTTACTGTTTTCTGCACAAAAGCGATTCTGCGAAGCAATGTGAACACTTCTGCTTCCCAGGCACAGAGAAGGTGCTATCAGGGAATTCTCTGCCTGCCTTTCCCCAGTGCTCTGCAAGCTCTCCAGGACAACATAGAATCTGGGGCTCTGTGCTTTCTTTCCTTCTGAACAAGTGTTACTGTTTTCTGCACAAAAGCGATTCTTGCGAAGCAATGTGAACACTTCTGCTTCCCAGGCACAGAGAAGGTGCTAGCAAGGAATTCTCTGCCTGCCTTTCCCCAGTGCTCTGCAAGCTCTCCAGGACAACATAAAATTTGGGGCTCTGTGCTTTCTTTCCTTCTGAACAAGTGTTAGTGTTTTGTGCACAAAAGCAATTCTTGCGAAGCAATGTGAACACTTCTGCTTCCCAGGCACAGAGAAGGTGCTAGCAGGGAATTCTCTGCCTGCCTTTCCCCAGTGCTCTGCAAGCTCTCCAGGACAACATAGAATCTGGGGCTCTGTGCTTTCTTTCCTTCTGAACAAGTGTTACTGTTTTCTGCACAAAAGCGATTCTGCGAAGCAATGTGAACACTTCTGCTTCCCAGGCACAGAGAAGGTGCTATCAGGGAATTCTCTGCCTGCCTTTCCCCAGTGCTCTGCAAGCTCTCCAGGACAACATAAAATCTGGGGCTCTGTGCTTTCTTTCCTTCTGAACAAGTGTTAGTGTTTTCTGCACAAAAGCGATTCTTGCGAAGCAATGTGAACACTTCTGCTTCCCAGGCACAGAGAAGGTGCTAGCAGGGAATTCTCTGCCTGCCTTTCCCCAGTGCTCTGCAAGCTCTCCAGGACAACATAAAATCTGGGGCTCTGTGCTTTCTTTCCTTCTGAACAAGTGTTACTGTTTTCTGCACAAAAGCGATTCTGCGAAGCAATGTGAACAGGCACAGAGAAGGTGCTATCAGGGAATTCTCTGCCTGCCTTTCCCCAGTGCTCTGCAAGCTCTCCAGGACAACATAAAATCTGGGGCTCTGTGCTTTCTTTCCTTCTGAACAAGTGTTACTGTTTTCTGCACAAAAGCGATTCTGCGAAGCAATGTGAACACGTCTGCTTCCCAGGCACAGAGAAGGTGCTAGCAAGGAATTCTCTGCCTGCCTTTCCCCAGTGCTCTGCAAGCTCTCCAGGACAACATAAAATCTGGGGCTCTGTGCTTTCTTTCGTTCTGAACAACTGTTACTGTTTTCTGCACAAAAGCGATTCTTGCGAAGCAATGTGAACACTTCTGCTTCCCAGGCACAGAGAAGGTGCTAGCAGGGAATTCTCTGCCTGCCTTTCCCCAGTGCTGTGCAAGCTCTCCAGGACAACATAGAATCTGGGGCTCTGTGCTTTCTTTCCTTCTGAACAAGTGTTACTGTTTTCTGCACAAAAGCGATTCTGCGAAGCAATGTGAACAGGCACAGAGAAGGTGCTATCAGGGAATTCTCTGCCTGCCTTTCCCCAGTGCTCTGCAAGCTCTCCAGGACAACATAGAATCTGGGGCTCTGTGCTTTCTTTCCTTCTGAACAAGTGTTAGTGTTTTCTGCACAAAAGCGATTCTTGCGAAGCAATGTGAACACTTCTGCTTCCCAGGCACAGAGAAGGTTCTAGCAGGGAATTCTCTGCCTGCCTTTCCCCAGTGCTCTGCAAGCTCTCCAGGACAACATAGAATCTGGGGCTCAGTGCTTTCTTTCGTTCTGAACAAGTGTTACTGTTTTCTGCACAAAAGCGATTCTGCGAAGCAATGTGAACACTTCTGCTTCCCAGGCACAGAGAAGGTGCTAGCAGGGAATTCTCTGCCTGCCTTTCCCCAGTGCTCTGCAAGCTCTCCAGGACAACATAAAATCTGGGGCTCTGTGCTTTCTTTCCTTCTGAACAAGTGTTAGTGTTTTCTGCACAAAAGCGATTCTTGCGAAGCAATGTGAACACTTCTGCTTCCCAGGCACAGAGAAGGCGCTAGCAGGGAATTCTCTGCCTGCCTTTCCCCAGTGCTCTGCAAGCTCTCCAGGACAACATAGAATCTGGGGCTCTGTGCTTTCTTTCGTTCTGAACAAGTGTTACTGTTTTCTGCACAAAAGCGATTCTGCGAAGCAATGTGAACACTTCTGCTTCCCAGGCACAGAGAAGGTGCTATCAGGGAATTCTCTGCCTGCCTTTCCCCAGTGCTCTGCAAGCTCTCCAGGACAACATAAAATCTGGGGCTCTGTGCTTTCTTTCCTTCTGAACAAGTGTTAGTGTTTTCTGCACAAAAGCGATTCTTGCGAAGCAATGTGAACACGTCTGCTTCCCAGGCACAGAGAAGGTGCTAGCAAGGAATTCTCTGCCTGCCTTTCCCCAGTGCTCTGCAAGCTCTCCAGGACAACATAAAATCTGGGGCTCTGTGCTTTCTTTCCTTCTGAACAAGTGTTACTGTTTTCTGCACAAAAGCGATTCTTGCGAAGCAATGTGAACACTTCTGCTTCCCAGGCACAGAGAAGGTGCTAGCAGGGAATTCTCTGCCTGCCTTTCCCCAGTGCTCTGCAAGCTCTCCAGGACAACATAGAATCTGGGGCTCTGTGCTTTCTTTCCTTCTGAACAAGTGTTACTGTTTTCTGCACAAAAGCGATTCTGCGAAGCAATGTGAACAGGCACAGAGAAGGTGCTATCAGGGAATTCTCTGCCTGCCTTTCCCCAGTGCTCTGCAAGCTCTCCAGGACAACATAGAATCTGGGGCTCTGTGCTTTCTTTCCTTCTGAACAAGTGTTAGTGTTTTCTGCACAAAAGCGATTCTTGCGAAGCAATGTGAACACGTCTGCTTCCCAGGCACAGAGAAGGTGCTAGCAGGGAATTCTCTGCCTGCCTTTCCCCAGTGCTCTGCAAGCTCTCCAGGACAACATAGAATCTGGGGCTCTGTGCTTTCTTTCGTTCTGAACAAGTGTTACTGTTTTCTGCACAAAAGCGATTCTGCGAAGCAATGTGAACACTTCTGCTTCCCAGGCACAGAGAAGGTGCTATCAGGGAATTCTCTGCCTGCCTTTCCCCAGTGCTCTGCAAGCTCTCCAGGACAACATAAAATCTGGGGCTCTGTGCTTTCTTTCCTTCTGAACAAGTGTTAGTGTTTTCTGCACAAAAGCGATTCTTGCGAAGCAATGTGAACACGTCTGCTTCCCAGGCACAGAGAAGGTGCTAGCAAGGAATTCTCTGCCTGCCTTTCCCCAGTGCTCTGCAAGCTCTCCAGGACAACATAAAATCTGGGGCTCTGTGCTTTCTTTCCTTCTGAACAACTGTTACTATTTTCTGCACAAAAGCGATTCTTGCGAAGCAATGTGAACACTTCTGCTTCCCAGGCACAGAGAAGGTGCTAGCAGGGAATTCTCTGCCTGCCTTTCCCCAGTGCTGTGCAAGCTCTCCAGGACAACATAGAATCTGGGGCTCTGTGCTTTCTTTCCTTCTGAACAAGTGTTACTGTTTTCTGCACAAAAGCGATTCTGCGAAGCAATGTGAACAGGCACAGAGAAGGTGCTATCAGGGAATTCTCTGCCTGCCTTTCCCCAGTGCTCTGCAAGCTCTCCAGGACAACATAGAATCTGGGGCTCTGTGCTTTCTTTCCTTCTGAACAAGTGTTAGTGTTTTCTGCACAAAAGCGATTCTTGCGAAGCAATGTGAACACTTCTGCTTCCCAGGCACAGAGAAGGTTCTAGCAGGGAATTCTCTGCCTGCCTTTCCCCAGTGCTCTGCAAGCTCTCCAGGACAACAGTGAATCTGGGGCTCAGTGCTTTCTTTCGTTCTGAACAAGTGTTACTGTTTTCTGCACAAAAGCGATTCTGCGAAGCAATGTGAACACTTCTGCTTCCCAGGCACAGAGAAGGTGCTAGCAGGGAATTCTCTGCCTGCCTTTCCCCAGTGCTCTGCAAGCTCTCCAGGACAACATAAAATCTGGGGCTCTGTGCTTTCTTTCCTTCTGAACAAGTGTTAGTGTTTTCTGCACAAAAGCGATTCTTGCGAAGCAATGTGAACACTTCTGCTTCCCAGGCACAGAGAAGGCGCTAGCAGGGAATTCTCTGCCTGCCTTTCCCCAGTGCTCTGCAAGCTCTCCAGGACAACATAGAATCTGGGGCTCTGTGCTTTCTTTCGTTCTGAACAAGTGTTACTGTTTTCTGCACAAAAGCGATTCTGCGAAGCAATGTGAACACTTCTGCTTCCCAGGCACAGAGAAGGTGCTATCAGGGAATTCTCTGCCTGCCTTTCCCCAGTGCTCTGCAAGCTCTCCAGGACAACATAAAATCTGGGGCTCTGTGCTTTCTTTCCTTCTGAACAAGTGTTAGTGTTTTCTGCACAAAAGCGATTCTTGCGAAGCAATGTGAACACGTCTGCTTCCCAGGCACAGAGAAGGTGCTAGCAAGGAATTCTCTGCCTGCCTTTCCCCAGTGCTCTGCAAGCTCTCCAGGACAACATAAAATCTGGGGCTCTGTGCTTTCTTTCCTTCTGAACAAGTGTTACTGTTTTCTGCACAAAAGCGATTCTTGCGAAGCAATGTGAACACTTCTGCTTCCCAGGCACAGAGAAGGTGCTAGCAGGGAATTCTCTGCCTGCCTTTCCCCAGTGCTCTGCAAGCTCTCCAGGACAACATAGAATCTGGGGCTCTGTGCTTTCTTTCCTTCTGAACAAGTGTTACTGTTTTCTGCACAAAAGCGATTCTGCGAAGCAATGTGAACAGGCACAGAGAAGGTGCTATCAGGGATTTCTCTGCCTGCCTTTCCCCAGTGCTCTGCAAGCTCTCCAGGACAACATAGAATCTGGGGCTCTGTGCTTTCTTTCCTTCTGAACAAGTGTTAGTGTTTTCTGCACAAAAGCGATTCTTGCGAAGCAATGTGAACACTTCTGCTTCCCAGGCACAGAGAAGGCGCTAGCAGGGAATTCTCTGCCTGCCTTTCCCCAGTGCTCTGCAAGCTCTCCAGGACAACATAGAATCTGGGGCTCTGTGCTTTCTTTCGTTCTGAACAAGTGTTACTGTTTTCTGCACAAAAGCGATTCTGCGAAGCAATGTGAACACTTCTGCTTCCCAGGCACAGAGAAGGTGCTATCAGGGAATTCTCTGCCTGCCTTTCCCCAGTGCTCTGCAAGCTCTCCAGGACAACATAAAATCTGGGGCTCTGTGCTTTCTTTCCTTCTGAACAAGTGTTAGTGTTTTCTGCACAAAAGCGATTCTTGCGAAGCAATGTGAACACGTCTGCTTCCCAGGCACAGAGAAGGTGCTAGCAAGGAATTCTCTGCCTGCCTTTCCCCAGTGCTCTGCAAGCTCTCCAGGACAACATAAAATCTGGGGCTCTGTGCTTTCTTTCCTTCTGAACAACTGTTACTATTTTCTGCACAAAAGCGATTCTGCGAAGCAATGTGAACACGTCTGCTTCCCAGGCACAGAGAAGGTGCTAGCAGGGAATTCTCTGCCTGCCTTTCCCCAGTGCTTTGCAAGCTCTCCAGGACAACATAAAATCTGGGGCTCTGTGCTTTCTTTCGTTCTGAACAACTGTTACTATTTTCTGCACAAAAGCGATTCTTGCGAAGCAATGTGAACACTTCTTCTTCCCAGGCACAGAGAACGTGCTAGCAGGGAATTCTCTGCCTGCCTTTCCCCAGTGCTGTGCAAGCTCTCCAGGACAACATAGAATCTGGGGCTCTGTGCTTTCTTTCCTTCTGAACAAGTGTTAGTGTTTTCTGCACAAAAGCGATTCTGCGAAGCAATGTGAACAGGCACAGAGAAGGTGCTATCAGGGAATTCTCTGCCTGCCTTTCCCCAGTGCTCTGCAAGCTCTCCAGGACAACATAAAATCTGGGGCTCTGTGCTTTCTTTCCTTCTGAACAAGTGTTAGTGTTTTCTGCAAAAAAGCGATTCTTGCGAAGCAATGTGAACACTTCTGCTTCCCAGGCACAGAGAAGGTGCTAGCAGGGAATTCTCTGCCTGCCTTTCCCCAGTGCTCTACAAGCTCTCCAGGACAACAGTGAATCTGGGGCTCTGTGCTTTCTTTCGTTCTGAACAAGTGTTACTGTTTTCTGCACAAAAGCGATTCTGCGAAGCAATGTGAACACTTCTGCTTCCCAGGCACAGAGAAGGTGCTATCAGGGAATTCTCTGCCTGCCTTTCCCCAGTGCTCTGCAAGCTCTCCAGGACAACATAGAATCTGGGGCTCTGTGCTTTCTTTCCTTCTGAACAAGTGTTACTGTTTTCTGCACAAAAGCGATTCTGCGAAGCAATGTGAACAGGCACAGAGAAGGTGCTATCAGGGAATTCTCTGCCTGCCTTTCCCCAGTGCTCTGCAAGCTCTCCAGGACAACATAGAATCTGGGGCTCTGTGCTTTCTTTCGTTCTGAACAACTGTTACTGTTTTCTGCACAAAAGCGATTCTTGCGAAGCAATGTGAACACTTCTGCTTCCCAGGCACAGAGAAGGTGCTAGCAAGGAATTCTCTGCCTGCCTTTCCCCAGTGCTCTGCAAGCTCTCCAGGACAACATAAAATTTGGGGCTCTGTGCTTTCTTTCCTTCTGAACAAGTGTTAGTGTTTTGTGCACAAAAGCAATTCTTGCGAAGCAATGTGAACACTTCTGCTTCCCAGGCACAGAGAAGGTGCTAGCAGGGAATTCTCTGCCTGCCTTTCCCCAGTGCTCTGCAAGCTCTCCAGGACAACATAGAATCTGGGGCTCTGTGCTTTCTTTCGTTCTGAACAAGTGTTACTGTTTTCTGCACAAAAGCGATTCTGCGAAGCAATGTGAACACTTCTGCTTCCCAGGCACAGAGAAGGTGCTATCAGGGAATTCTCTGCCTGCCTTTCCCCAGTGCTCTGCAAGCTCTCCAGGACAACATAAAATCTGGGGCTCTGTGCTTTCTTTCCTTCTGAACAAGTGTTAGTGTTTTCTGCACAAAAGCGATTCTTGCGAAGCAATGTGAACACTTCTGCTTCCCAGGCACAGAGAAGGTGCTAGCAGGGAATTCTCTGCCTGCCTTTCCCCAGTGCTCTGCAAGCTCTCCAGGACAACATAAAATCTGGGGCTCTGTGCTTTCTTTCCTTCTGAACAAGTGTTACTGTTTTCTGCACAAAAGCGATTCTGCGAAGCAATGTGAACAGGCACAGAGAAGGTGCTAGCAGGGAATTCTCTGCCTGCCTTTCCCCAGTGCTCTGCAAGCTCTCCAGGACAACATAGAATCTGGGGCTCTGTGCTTTCTTTCGTTCTGAACAAGTGTTACTGTTTTCTGCACAAAAGCGATTCTGCGAAGCAATGTGAACACTTCTGCTTCCCAGGCACAGAGAAGGTGCTAGCAGGGAATTCTCTGCCTGCCTTTCCCCAGTGCTCTGCAAGCTCTCCAGGACAACATAAAATGTGGGGCTCTGTGCTTTCTTTCCTTCTGAACAAGTGTTAGTGTTTTCTGCACAAAAGCGATTCTTGCGAAGCAATGTGAACACGTCTGCTTCCCAGGCACAGAGAAGGTGCTAGCAAGGAATTCTCTGCCTGCCTTTCCCCAGTGCTCTGCAAGCTCTCCAGGACAACATAAAATCTGGGGCTCTGTGCTTTCTTTCCTTCTGAACAAGTGTTACTATTTTCTGCACAAAAGCGATTCTTGCGAAGCAATGTGAACACTTCTGCTTCCCAGGCACAGAGAAGGTGCTAGCAGGGAATTCTCTGCCTGCCTTTCCCCAGTGCTGTGCAAGCTCTCCAGGACAACATAGAATCTGGGGCTCTGTGCTTTCTTTCCTTCTGAACAAGTGTTAGTGTTTTCTGCACAAAAGCGATTCTGCGAAGCAATGTGAACAGGCACAGAGAAGGTGCTAGCAGGGAATTCTCTGCCTGCCTTTCCCCAGTGCTCTGCAAGCTCTCCAGGACAACATAAAATCTGGGGATCTGTGCTTTCTTTCCTTCTGAACAAGTGTTAGTGTTTTCTGCACAAAAGCGATTCTTGCGAAGCAATGTGAACACTTCTGCTTCGCAGGCACAGAGAAGGTGCTAGCAGGGAATTCTCTGCCTGCCTTTCCCCAGTGCTCTGCAAGCTCTCCAGGACAACAGTGAATCTGGGGCTCTGTGCTTTCTTTCGTTCTGAACAAGTGTTACTGTTTTCTGCACAAAAGCGATTCTGCGAAGCAATGTGAACACTTCTGCTTCCCAGGCACAGAGAAGGTGCTATCAGGGAATTCTCTGCCTGCCTTTCCCCAGTGCTCTGCAAGCTCTCCAGGACAACATAGAATCTGGGGCTCTGTGCTTTCTTTCGTTCTGAACAAGTGTTACTGTTTTCTGCACAAAAGCGATTCTGCGAAGCAATGTGAACACGTCTGCTTCCCAGGCACAGAGAAGGTGCTAGCAGGGAATTCTCTGCCTGCCTTTCCCCAGTGCTTTGCAAGCTCTCCAGGACAACATAAAATCTGGGGCTCTGTGCTTTCTTTCGTTCTGAACAACTGTTACTATTTTCTGCACAAAAGCGATTCTTGCGAAGCAATGTGAACACTTCTTCTTCCCAGGCACAGAGAAGGTGCTAGCAGGGAATTCTCTGCCTGCCTTTCCCCAGTGCTGTGCAAGCTCTCCAGGACAACATAGAATCTGGGGCTCTGTGCTTTCTTTCCTTCTGAACAAGTGTTAGTGTTTTCTGCACAAAAGCGATTCTGCGAAGCAATGTGAACAGGCACAGAGAAGGTGCTATCAGGGAATTCTCTGCCTGCCTTTCCCCAGTGCTCTGCAAGCTCTCCAGGACAACATAAAATCTGGGGCTCTGTGCTTTCTTTCCTTCTGAACAAGTGTTAGTGTTTTCTGCACAAAAGCGATTCTTGCGAAGCAATGTGAACACTTCTGCTTCCCAGGCACAGAGAAGGTGCTAGCAGGGAATTCTCTGCCTGCCTTTCCCCAGTGCTCTACAAGCTCTCCAGGACAACAGTGAATCTGGGGCTCTGTGCTTTCTTTCGTTCTGAACAAGTGTTACTGTTTTCTGCACAAAAGCGATTCTGCGAAGCAATGTGAACACTTCTGCTTCCCAGGCACAGAGAAGGTGCTATCAGGGAATTCTCTGCCTGCCTTTCCCCAGTGCTCTGCAAGCTCTCCAGGACAACATAGAATCTGGGGCTCTGTGCTTTCTTTCCTTCTGAACAAGTGTTACTGTTTTCTGCACAAAAGCGATTCTGCGAAGCAATGTGAACAGGCACAGAGAAGGTGCTATCAGGGAATTCTCTGCCTGCCTTTCCCCAGTGCTCTGCAAGCTCTCCAGGACAACATAGAATCTGGGGCTCTGTGCTTTCTTTCCTTCTGAACAAGTGTTACTGTTTTCTGCACAAAAGCGATTCTTGCGAAGCAATGTGAACACTTCTGCTTCCCAGGCACAGAGAAGGTGCTAGCAAGGAATTCTCTGCCTGCCTTTCCCCAGTGCTCTGCAAGCTCTCCAGGACAACATAAAATTTGGGGCTCTGTGCTTTCTTTCCTTCTGAACAAGTGTTAGTGTTTTGTGCACAAAAGCAATTCTTGCGAAGCAATGTGAACACTTCTGCTTCCCAGGCACAGAGAAGGTGCTAGCAGGGAATTCTCTGCCTGCCTTTCCCCAGTGCTCTGCAAGCTCTCCAGGACAACATAGAATCTGGGGCTCTGTGCTTTCTTTCCTTCTGAACAAGTGTTACTGTTTTCTGCACAAAAGCGATTCTGCGAAGCAATGTGAACACTTCTGCTTCCCAGGCACAGAGAAGGTGCTATCAGGGAATTCTCTGCCTGCCTTTCCCCAGTGCTCTGCAAGCTCTCCAGGACAACATAAAATCTGGGGCTCTGTGCTTTCTTTCCTTCTGAACAAGTGTTACTGTTTTCTGCACAAAAGCGATTCTGCGAAGCAATGTGAACACGTCTGCTTCCCAGGCACAGAGAAGGTGCTAGCAAGGAATTCTCTGCCTGCCTTTCCCCAGTGCTCTGCAAGCTCTCCAGGACAACATAAAATCTGGGGCTCTGTGCTTTCTTTCGTTCTGAACAACTGTTACTGTTTTCTGCACAAAAGCGATTCTTGCGAAGCAATGTGAACACTTCTGCTTCCCAGGCACAGAGAAGGTGCTAGCAGGGAATTCTCTGCCTGCCTTTCCCCAGTGCTGTGCAAGCTCTCCAGGACAACATAGAATCTGGGGCTCTGTGCTTTCTTTCCTTCTGAACAAGTGTTACTGTTTTCTGCACAAAAGCGATTCTGCGAAGCAATGTGAACAGGCACAGAGAAGGTGCTATCAGGGAATTCTCTGCCTGCCTTTCCCCAGTGCTCTGCAAGCTCTCCAGGACAACATAGAATCTGGGGCTCTGTGCTTTCTTTCGTTCTGAACAAGTGTTACTGTTTTCTGCACAAAAGCGATTCTGCGAAGCAATGTGAACACTTCTGCTTCCCAGGCACAGAGAAGGTGCTAGCAGGGAATTCTCTGCCTGCCTTTCCCCAGTGCTCTGCAAGCTCTCCAGGACAACATAAAATCTGGGGCTCTGTGCTTTCTTTCCTTCTGAACAAGTGTTAGTGTTTTCTGCACAAAAGCGATTCTTGCGAAGCAATGTGAACACTTCTGCTTCCCAGGCACAGAGAAGGCGCTAGCAGGGAATTCTCTGCCTGCCTTTCCCCAGTGCTCTGCAAGCTCTCCAGGACAACATAGAATCTGGGGCTCTGTGCTTTCTTTCCTTCTGAACAAGTGTTACTGTTTTCTGCACAAAAGCGATTCTGCGAAGCAATGTGAACACTTCTGCTTCCCAGGCACAGAGAAGGTGCTATCAGGGAATTCTCTGCCTGCCTTTCCCCAGTGCTCTGCAAGCTCTCCAGGACAACATAAAATCTGGGGCTCTGTGCTTTCTTTCCTTCTGAACAAGTGTTAGTGTTTTCTGCACAAAAGCGATTCTTGCGAAGCAATGTGAACACGTCTGCTTCCCAGGCACAGAGAAGGTGCTAGCAAGGAATTCTCTGCCTGCCTTTCCCCAGTGCTCTGCAAGCTCTCCAGGACAACATAAAATCTGGGGCTCTGTGCTTTCTTTCCTTCTGAACAAGTGTTACTGTTTTCTGCACAAAAGCGATTCTTGCGAAGCAATGTGAACACTTCTGCTTCCCAGGCACAGAGAAGGTGCTATCAGGGAATTCTCTGCCTGCCTTTCCCCAGTGCTCTGCAAGCTCTCCAGGACAACATAGAATCTGGGGCTCTGTGCTTTCTTTCCTTCTGAACAAGTGTTACTGTTTTCTGCACAAAAGCGATTCTGCGAAGCAATGTGAACAGGCACAGAGAAGGTGCTATCAGGGAATTCTCTGCCTGCCTTTCCCCAGTGCTCTGCAAGCTCTCCAGGACAACATAGAATCTGGGGCTCTGTGCTTTCTTTCCTTCTGAACAAGTGTTAGTGTTTTCTGCACAAAAGCGATTCTTGCGAAGCAATGTGAACACTTCTGCTTCCCAGGCACAGAGAAGGTGCTAGCAAGGAATTCTCTGCCTGCCTTTCCCCAGTGCTCTGCAAGCTCTCCAGGACAACATAAAATTTGGGGCTCTGTGCTTTCTTTCCTTCTGAACAAGTGTTAGTGTTTTGTGCACAAAAGCAATTCTTGCGAAGCAATGTGAACACTTCTGCTTCCCAGGCACAGAGAAGGTGCTAGCAGGGAATTCTCTGCCTGCCTTTCCCCAGTGCTCTGCAAGCTCTCCAGGACAACATAGAATCTGGGGCTCTGTGCTTTCTTTCCTTCTGAACAAGTGTTACTGTTTTCTGCACAAAAGCGATTCTGCGAAGCAATGTGAACACTTCTGCTTCCCAGGCACAGAGAAGGTGCTATCAGGGAATTCTCTGCCTGCCTTTCCCCAGTGCTCTGCAAGCTCTCCAGGACAACATAAAATCTGGGGCTCTGTGCTTTCTTTCCTTCTGAACAAGTGTTACTGTTTTCTGCACAAAAGCGATTCTGCGAAGCAATGTGAACACGTCTGCTTCCCAGGCACAGAGAAGGTGCTAGCAAGGAATTCTCTGCCTGCCTTTCCCCAGTGCTCTGCAAGCTCTCCAGGACAACATAAAATCTGGGGCTCTGTGCTTTCTTTCGTTCTGAACAACTGTTACTGTTTTCTGCACAAAAGCGATTCTTGCGAAGCAATGTGAACACTTCTGCTTCCCAGGCACAGAGAAGGTGCTAGCAGGGAATTCTCTGCCTGCCTTTCCCCAGTGCTGTGCAAGCTCTCCAGGACAACATAGAATCTGGGGCTCTGTGCTTTCTTTCCTTCTGAACAAGTGTTACTGTTTTCTGCACAAAAGCGATTCTGCGAAGCAATGTGAACAGGCACAGAGAAGGTGCTATCAGGGAATTCTCTGCCTGCCTTTCCCCAGTGCTCTGCAAGCTCTCCAGGACAACATAGAATCTGGGGCTCTGTGCTTTCTTTCCTTCTGAACAAGTGTTAGTGTTTTCTGCACAAAAGCGATTCTTGCGAAGCAATGTGAACACTTCTGCTTCCCAGGCACAGAGAAGGTTCTAGCAGGGAATTCTCTGCCTGCCTTTCCCCAGTGCTCTGCAAGCTCTCCAGGACAACATAGAATCTGGGGCTCAGTGCTTTCTTTCGTTCTGAACAAGTGTTACTGTTTTCTGCACAAAAGCGATTCTGCGAAGCAATGTGAACACTTCTGCTTCCCAGGCACAGAGAAGGTGCTAGCAGGGAATTCTCTGCCTGCCTTTCCCCAGTGCTCTGCAAGCTCTCCAGGACAACATAAAATCTGGGGCTCTGTGCTTTCTTTCCTTCTGAACAAGTGTTAGTGTTTTCTGCACAAAAGCGATTCTTGCGAAGCAATGTGAACACTTCTGCTTCCCAGGCACAGAGAAGGCGCTAGCAGGGAATTCTCTGCCTGCCTTTCCCCAGTGCTCTGCAAGCTCTCCAGGACAACATAGAATCTGGGGCTCTGTGCTTTCTTTCGTTCTGAACAAGTGTTACTGTTTTCTGCACAAAAGCGATTCTGCGAAGCAATGTGAACACTTCTGCTTCCCAGGCACAGAGAAGGTGCTATCAGGGAATTCTCTGCCTGCCTTTCCCCAGTGCTCTGCAAGCTCTCCAGGACAACATAAAATCTGGGGCTCTGTGCTTTCTTTCCTTCTGAACAAGTGTTAGTGTTTTCTGCACAAAAGCGATTCTTGCGAAGCAATGTGAACACGTCTGCTTCCCAGGCACAGAGAAGGTGCTAGCAAGGAATTCTCTGCCTGCCTTTCCCCAGTGCTCTGCAAGCTCTCCAGGACAACATAAAATCTGGGGCTCTGTGCTTTCTTTCCTTCTGAACAAGTGTTACTGTTTTCTGCACAAAAGCGATTCTTGCGAAGCAATGTGAACACTTCTGCTTCCCAGGCACAGAGAAGGTGCTAGCAGGGAATTCTCTGCCTGCCTTTCCCCAGTGCTCTGCAAGCTCTCCAGGACAACATAGAATCTGGGGCTCTGTGCTTTCTTTCCTTCTGAACAAGTGTTACTGTTTTCTGCACAAAAGCGATTCTGCGAAGCAATGTGAACAGGCACAGAGAAGGTGCTATCAGGGAATTCTCTGCCTGCCTTTCCCCAGTGCTCTGCAAGCTCTCCAGGACAACATAGAATCTGGGGCTCTGTGCTTTCTTTCCTTCTGAACAAGTGTTAGTGTTTTCTGCACAAAAGCGATTCTTGCGAAGCAATGTGAACACTTCTGCTTCCCAGGCACAGAGAAGGCGCTAGCAGGGAATTCTCTGCCTGCCTTTCCCCAGTGCTCTGCAAGCTCTCCAGGACAACATAGAATCTGGGGCTCTGTGCTTTCTTTCGTTCTGAACAAGTGTTACTGTTTTCTGCACAAAAGCGATTCTGCGAAGCAATGTGAACACTTCTGCTTCCCAGGCACAGAGAAGGTGCTATCAGGGAATTCTCTGCCTGCCTTTCCCCAGTGCTCTGCAAGCTCTCCAGGACAACATAAAATCTGGGGCTCTGTGCTTTCTTTCCTTCTGAACAAGTGTTAGTGTTTTCTGCACAAAAGCGATTCTTGCGAAGCAATGTGAACACGTCTGCTTCCCAGGCACAGAGAAGGTGCTAGCAAGGAATTCTCTGCCTGCCTTTCCCCAGTGCTCTGCAAGCTCTCCAGGACAACATAAAATCTGGGGCTCTGTGCTTTCTTTCCTTCTGAACAACTGTTACTGTTTTCTGCACAAAAGCGATTCTTGCGAAGCAATGTGAACACTTCTGCTTCCCAGGCACAGAGAAGGTGCTAGCAGGGAATTCTCTGCCTGCCTTTCCCCAGTGCTGTGCAAGCTCTCCAGGACAACATAGAATCTGGGGCTCTGTGCTTTCTTTCCTTCTGAACAAGTGTTACTGTTTTCTGCACAAAAGCGATTCTGCGAAGCAATGTGAACAGGCACAGAGAAGGTGCTATCAGGGAATTCTCTGCCTGCCTTTCCCCAGTGCTCTGCAAGCTCTCCAGGACAACATAGAATCTGGGGCTCTGTGCTTTCTTTCCTTCTGAACAAGTGTTAGTGTTTTCTGCACAAAAGCGATTCTTGCGAAGCAATGTGAACACTTCTGCTTCCCAGGCACAGAGAAGGTTCTAGCAGGGAATTCTCTGCCTGCCTTTCCCCAGTGCTCTGCAAGCTCTCCAGGACAACAGTGAATCTGGGGCTCAGTGCTTTCTTTCGTTCTGAACAAGTGTTACTGTTTTCTGCACAAAAGCGATTCTGCGAAGCAATGTGAACACTTCTGCTTCCCAGGCACAGAGAAGGTGCTAGCAGGGAATTCTCTGCCTGCCTTTCCCCAGTGCTCTGCAAGCTCTCCAGGACAACATAAAATCTGGGGCTCTGTGCTTTCTTTCCTTCTGAACAAGTGTTAGTGTTTTCTGCACAAAAGCGATTCTTGCGAAGCAATGTGAACACTTCTGCTTCCCAGGCACAGAGAAGGCGCTAGCAGGGAATTCTCTGCCTGCCTTTCCCCAGTGCTCTGCAAGCTCTCCAGGACAACATAGAATCTGGGGCTCTGTGCTTTCTTTCGTTCTGAACAAGTGTTACTGTTTTCTGCACAAAAGCGATTCTGCGAAGCAATGTGAACACTTCTGCTTCCCAGGCACAGAGAAGGTGCTATCAGGGAATTCTCTGCCTGCCTTTCCCCAGTGCTCTGCAAGCTCTCCAGGACAACATAAAATCTGGGGCTCTGTGCTTTCTTTCCTTCTGAACAAGTGTTAGTGTTTTCTGCACAAAAGCGATTCTTGCGAAGCAATGTGAACACGTCTGCTTCCCAGGCACAGAGAAGGTGCTAGCAAGGAATTCTCTGCCTGCCTTTCCCCAGTGCTCTGCAAGCTCTCCAGGACAACATAAAATCTGGGGCTCTGTGCTTTCTTTCCTTCTGAACAAGTGTTACTGTTTTCTGCACAAAAGCGATTCTTGCGAAGCAATGTGAACACTTCTGCTTCCCAGGCACAGAGAAGGTGCTAGCAGGGAATTCTCTGCCTGCCTTTCCCCAGTGCTCTGCAAGCTCTCCAGGACAACATAGAATCTGGGGCTCTGTGCTTTCTTTCCTTCTGAACAAGTGTTACTGTTTTCTGCACAAAAGCGATTCTGCGAAGCAATGTGAACAGGCACAGAGAAGGTGCTATCAGGGATTTCTCTGCCTGCCTTTCCCCAGTGCTCTGCAAGCTCTCCAGGACAACATAGAATCTGGGGCTCTGTGCTTTCTTTCCTTCTGAACAAGTGTTAGTGTTTTCTGCACAAAAGCGATTCTTGCGAAGCAATGTGAACACTTCTGCTTCCCAGGCACAGAGAAGGCGCTAGCAGGGAATTCTCTGCCTGCCTTTCCCCAGTGCTCTGCAAGCTCTCCAGGACAACATAGAATCTGGGGCTCTGTGCTTTCTTTCGTTCTGAACAAGTGTTACTGTTTTCTGCACAAAAGCGATTCTGCGAAGCAATGTGAACACTTCTGCTTCCCAGGCACAGAGAAGGTGCTATCAGGGAATTCTCTGCCTGCCTTTCCCCAGTGCTCTGCAAGCTCTCCAGGACAACATAAAATCTGGGGCTCTGTGCTTTCTTTCCTTCTGAACAAGTGTTAGTGTTTTCTGCACAAAAGCGATTCTTGCGAAGCAATGTGAACACGTCTGCTTCCCAGGCACAGAGAAGGTGCTAGCAAGGAATTCTCTGCCTGCCTTTCCCCAGTGCTCTGCAAGCTCTCCAGGACAACATAAAATCTGGGGCTCTGTGCTTTCTTTCCTTCTGAACAACTGTTACTATTTTCTGCACAAAAGCGATTCTTGCGAAGCAATGTGAACACTTCTGCTTCCCAGGCACAGAGAAGGTGCTAGCAGGGAATTCTCTGCCTGCCTTTCCCCAGTGCTGTGCAAGCTCTCCAGGACAACATAGAATCTGGGGCTCTGTGCTTTCTTTCCTTCTGAACAAGTGTTACTGTTTTCTGCACAAAAGCGATTCTGCGAAGCAATGTGAACAGGCACAGAGAAGGTGCTAGCAGGGAATTCTCTGCCTGCCTTTCCCCAGTGCTCTGCAAGCTCTCCAGGACAACATAAAATCTGGGGCTCTGTGCTTTCTTTCCTTCTGAACAAGTGTTACTGTTTTCTGCACAAAAGCGATTCTGCGAAGCAATGTGAACACTTCTGCTTCCCAGGCACAGAGAAGGTGCTAGCAAGGAATTCTCTGCCTGCCTTTCCCCAGTGCTCTGCAAGCTCTCCAGGACAACATAAAATCTGGGGCTCTGTGCTTTCTTTCGTTCTGAACAAGTGTTACTGTTTTCTGCACAAAAGCGATTCTTGCGAAGCAATGTGAACACTTCTGCTTCCCAGGCACAGAGAAGGTGCTAGCAGGGAATTCTCTGCCTGCCTTTCCCCAGTGCTCTGCAAGCTCTCCAGGACAACAGTGAATCTGGGGCTCTGTGCTTTCTTTCCTTCTGAACAAGTGTTACTGTTTTCTGCACAAAAGCGATTCTGCGAAGCAATGTGAACACTTCTGCTTCCCAGGCACAGAGAACGTGCTAGCAGGGAATTCTCTGCCTGCCTTTCCCCAGTGCTCTGCAAGCTCTCCAGGACAACATAAAATCTGGGGCTCTGTGCTTTCTTTCCTTCTGAACAAGTGTTAGTGTTTTCTGCACAAAAGCGATTCTTGCGAAGCAATGTGAACACTTCTGCTTCCCAGGCACAGAGAAGGCGCTAGCAGGGAATTCTCTGCCTGCCTTTCCCCAGTGCTCTGCAAGCTCTCCAGGACAACATAGAATCTGGGGCTCTGTGCTTTCTTTCGTTCTGAACAAGTGTTACTGTTTTCTGCACAAAAGCGATTCTGCGAAGCAATGTGAACACTTCTGCTTCCCAGGCACAGAGAAGGTGCTATCAGGGAATTCTCTGCCTGCCTTTCCCCAGTGCTCTGCAAGCTCTCCAGGACAACATAAAATCTGGGGCTCTGTGCTTTCTTTCCTTCTGAACAAGTGTTAGTGTTTTCTGCACAAAAGCAATTCTTGCGAAGCAATGTGAACACGTCTGCTTCCCAGGCACAGAGAAGGTGCTAGCAAGGAATTCTCTGCCTGCCTTTCCCCAGTGCTCTGCAAGCTCTCCAGGACAACATAAAATCTGGGGCTCTGTGCTTTCTTTCCTTCTGAACAAGTGTTACTGTTTTCTGCACAAAAGCGATTCTTGCGAAGCAATGTGAACACTTCTGCTTCCCAGGCACAGAGAAGGTGCTAGCAGGGAATTCTCTGCCTGCCTTTCCCCAGTGCTCTGCAAGCTCTCCAGGACAACATAGAATCTGGGGCTCTGTGCTTTCTTTCCTTCTGAACAAGTGTTACTGTTTTCTGCACAAAAGCGATTCTGCGAAGCAATGTGAACAGGCACAGAGAAGGTGCTATCAGGGAATTCTCTGCCTGCCTTTCCCCAGTGCTCTGCAAGCTCTCCAGGACAACATAGAATCTGGGGCTCTGTGCTTTCTTTCCTTCTGAACAAGTGTTAGTGTTTTCTGCACAAAAGCGATTCTTGCGAAGCAATGTGAACACTTCTGCTTCCCAGGCACAGAGAAGGCGCTAGCAGGGAATTCTCTGCCTGCCTTTCCCCAGTGCTCTGCAAGCTCTCCAGGACAACATAGAATCTGGGGCTCTGTGCTTTCTTTCGTTCTGAACAAGTGTTACTGTTTTCTGCACAAAAGCGATTCTGCGAAGCAATGTGAACACTTCTGCTTCCCAGGCACAGAGAAGGTGCTATCAGGGAATTCTCTGCCTGCCTTTCCCCAGTGCTCTGCAAGCTCTCCAGGACAACATAAAATCTGGGGCTCTGTGCTTTCTTTCCTTCTGAACAAGTGTTAGTGTTTTCTGCACAAAAGCGATTCTTGCGAAGCAATGTGAACACGTCTGCTTCCCAGGCACAGAGAAGGTGCTAGCAAGGAATTCTCTGCCTGCCTTTCCCCAGTGCTCTGCAAGCTCTCCAGGACAACATAAAATCTGGGGCTCTGTGCTTTCTTTCCTTCTGAAAAACTGTTACTATTTTCTGCACAAAAGCGATTCTTGCGAAGCAATGTGAACACTTCTGCTTCCCAGGCACAGAGAAGGTGCTAGCAGGGAATTCTCTGCCTGCCTTTCCCCAGTGCTGTGCAAGCTCTCCAGGACAACATAGAATCTGGGGCTCTGTGCTTTCTTTCCTTCTGAACAAGTGTTACTGTTTTCTGCACAAAAGCGATTCTGCGAAGCAATGTGAACAGGCACAGAGAAGGTGCTAGCAGGGAATTCTCTGCCTGCCTTTCCCCAGTGCTCTGCAAGCTCTCCAGGACAACATAAAATCTGGGGCTCTGTGCTTTCTTTCCTTCTGAACAAGTGTTACTGTTTTCTGCACAAAAGCGATTCTGCGAAGCAATGTGAACACTTCTGCTTCCCAGGCACAGAGAAGGTGCTAGCAAGGAATTCTCTGCCTGCCTTTCCCCAGTGCTCTGCAAGCTCTCCAGGACAACATAAAATCTGGGGCTCTGTGCTTTCTTTCGTTCTGAACAAGTGTTACTGTTTTCTGCACAAAAGCGATTCTTGCGAAGCAATGTGAACACTTCTGCTTCCCAGGCACAGAGAAGGTGCTAGCAGGGAATTCTCTGCCTGCCTTTCCCCAGTGCTCTGCAAGCTCTCCAGGACAACAGTGAATCTGGGGCTCTGTGCTTTCTTTCCTTCTGAACAAGTGTTACTGTTTTCTGCACAAAAGCGATTCTGCGAAGCAATGTGAACACTTCTGCTTCCCAGGCACAGAGAACGTGCTAGCAGGGAATTCTCTGCCTGCCTTTCCCCAGTGCTCTGCAAGCTCTCCAGGACAACATAAAATCTGGGGCTCTGTGCTTTCTTTCCTTCTGAACAAGTGTTACTGTGTTCTGCACAAAAGCGATTCTTGCGAAGCAATGTGAACACTTCTGCTTCCCAGGCACAGAGAAGGTGCTAGCAAGGAATTCTCTGCCTGCCTTTCCCCAGTGCTCTGCAAGCTCTCCAGGACAACATAAAATCTGGGGCTCTGTGCTTTCTTTCCTTCTGAACAAGTGTTAGTGTTTTGTGCACAAAAGCGATTCTTGCGAAGCAATGTGAACACTTCTGCTTCCCAGGCACAGAGAAGGTGCTAGCAGGGAATTCTCTGCCTGCCTTTCCCCAGTGCTCTGCAAGCTCTCCAGGACAACATAGAATCTGGGGCTCTGTGCTTTCTTTCGTTCTGAACAAGTGTTACTGTTTTCTGCACAAAAGCGATTCTGCGAAGCAATGTGAACACTTCTGCTTCCCAGGCACAGAGAAGGTGCTATCAGGGAATTCTCTGCCTGCCTTTCCCCAGTGCTCTGCAAGCTCTCCAGGACAACAGTGAATCTGGGGCTCTGTGCTTTCTTTCCTTCTGAACAAGTGTTACTGTTTTCTGCACAAAAGCGATTCTTGCGAAGCAATGTGAACACGTCTGCTTCCCAGGCACAGAGAAGGTGCTAGCAGGGAATTCTCTGCCTGCCTTTCCCCAGTGCTCTGCAAGCTCTCCAGGACAACATAAAATCTGGGGCTCTGTGCTTTCTTTCGTTCTGAACAAGTGTTACTGTTTTCTGCACAAAAGCGATTCTGCGAAGCAATGTGAACACTTCTGCTTCCCAGGCACAGAGAAGGTGCTAGCAGGGAATTCTCTGCCTGCCTTTCCCCAGTGCTGTGCAAGCTCTCCAGGACAACATAGAATCTGGGGCTCTGTGCTTTCTTTCCTTCTGAACAAGTGTTACTGTTTTCTGCACAAAAGCGATTCTGCGAAGCAATGTGAACAGGCACAGAGAAGGTGTTAGCAGGGAATTCTCTGCCTGCCTTTCCCCAGTGCTCTGCAAGCTCTCCAGGACAACATAGAATCTGGGGCTCTGTGCTTTCTTTCCTTCTGAACAAGTGTTAGTGTTTTCTGCACAAAAGCGATTCTTGCGAAGCAATGTGAACACTTCTGCTTCCCAGGCACAGAGAAGGCGCTAGCAGGGAATTCTCTGCCTGCCTTTCCCCAGTGCTCTGCAAGCTCTCCAGGACAACATAGAATCTGGGGCTCTGTGCTTTCTTTCGTTCTGAACAAGTGTTACTGTTTTCTGCACAAAAGCGATTCTGCGAAGCAATGTGAACACTTCTGCTTCCCAGGCACAGAGAAGGTGCTATCAGGGAATTCTCTGCCTGCCTTTCCCCAGTGCTCTGCAAGCTCTCCAGGACAACATAAAATCTGGGGCTCTGTGCTTTCTTTCCTTCTGAACAAGTGTTAGTGTTTTCTGCACAAAAGGGATTCTTGCGAAGCAATGTGAACACTTCTGCTTCCCAGGCACAGAGAAGGTGCTAGCAAGGAATTCTCTGCCTGCCTTTCCCCAGTGCTCTGCAAGCTCTCCAGGACAACATAAAATCTGGGGCTCTGTGCTTTCTTTCCTTCTGAACAACTGTTACTATTTTCTGCACAAAAGCGATTCTTGCGAAGCAATGTGAACACTTCTGCTTCCCAGGCACAGAGAAGGTGCTAGCAGGGAATTCTCTGCCTGCCTTTCCCCAGTGCTGTGCAAGCTCTCCAGGACAACATAGAATCTGGGGCTCTGTGCTTTCTTTCCTTCTGAACAAGTGTTACTGTTTTCTGCACAAAAGCGATTCTGCGAAGCAATGTGAACAGGCACAGGGAAGGTGTTAGCAGGGAATTCTCTGCCTGCCTTTCCCCAGTGCTCTGCAAGCTCTCCAGGACAACATAAAATCTGGGGCTCTGTGCTTTCTTTCCTTCTGAACAAGTGTTAGTGTTTTCTGCACAAAAGCGATTCTTGCGAAGCAATGTGAACACTTCTGCTTCCCAGGCACAGAGAAGGTGCTAGCAGGGAATTCTCTGCCTGCCTTTCCCCAGTGCTCTACAAGCTCTCCAGGACAACATAAAATCTGGGGCTCTGTGCTTTCTTTCCTTCTGAACAAGTGTTACTGTTTTCTGCACAAAAGCGATTCTGCGAAGCAATGTGAACACTTCTGCTTCGCAGGCACAGAGAAGGTGCTAGCAGGGAATTCTCTGCCTGCCTTTCCCCAGTGCTCTGCAAGCTCTCCAGGACAACATAGAATCTGGGGCTCAGTGCTTTCTTTCGTTCTGAACAAGTGTTACTGTTTTCTGCACAAAAGCGATTCTGCGAAGCAATGTGAACAGGCACAGAGAAGGTGCTATCAGGGAATTCTCTGCCTGCCTTTCCCCAGTGCTCTGCAAGCTCTCCAGGACAACATAGAATCTGGGGCTCTGTGCTTTCTTTCCTTCTGAACAAGTGTTACTGTTTTCTGCACAAAAGCGATTCTGCGAAGCAATGTGAACACTTCTGCTTCCCAGGCACAGAGAAGGTGCTAGCAAGGAATTCTCTGCCTGCCTTTCCCCAGTGCTCTGCAAGCTCTCCAGGACAACATAAAATCTGGGGCTCTGTGCTTTCTTTCGTTCTGAACAAGTGTTACTGTTTTCTGCACAAAAGCGATTCTTGCGAAGCAATGTGAACACTTCTGCTTCCCAGGCACAGAGAAGGTGCTAGCAGGGAATTCTCTGCCTGCCTTTCCCCAGTGCTCTGCAAGCTCTCCAGGACAACATAGAATCTGGGGCTCTGTGCTTTCTTTCCTTCTGAACAAGTGTTACTGTTTTCTGCACAAAAGCGATTCTGCGAAGCAATGTGAACACTTCTGCTTCCCAGGCACAGAGAAGGTGCTAGCAGGGAATTCTCTGCCTGCCTTTCCCCAGTGCTCTGCAAGCTCTCCAGGACAACATAAAATCTGGGGCTCTGTGCTTTCTTTCCTTATGAACAAGTGTTACTGTGTTCTGCACAAAAGCGATTCTTGCGAAGCAATGTGAACACTTCTGCTTCCCAGGCACAGAGAAGGTGCTAGCAGGGAATTCTCTGCCTGCCTTTCCCCAGTGCTCTGCAAGCTCTCCAGGACAACATAAAATCTGGGGCTCTGTGCTTTCTTTCCTTCTGAACAAGTGTTAGTGTTTTCTGCACAAAAGCGATTCTTGCGAAGCAATGTGAACACTTCTGCTTCCCAGGCACAGAGAAGGTGCTAGCAAGGAATTCTCTGCCTGCCTTTCCCCAGTGCTCTGCAAGCTCTCCAGGACAACATAGAATCTGGGGCTCAGTGCTTTCTTTCGTTCTGAACAAGTGTTACTGTTTTCTGCACAAAAGCGATTCTGCGAAGCAATGTGAACAGGCACAGAGAAGGTGCTATCAGGGAATTCTCTGCCTGCCTTTCCCCAGTGCTCTGCAAGCTCTCCAGGACAACATAAAATCTGGGGCTCTGTGCTTTCTTTCCTTCTGAACAAGTGTTACTGTTTTCTGCACAAAAGCGATTCTGCGAAGCAATGTGAACACTTCTGCTTCCCAGGCACAGAGAAGGTGCTAGCAAGGAATTCTCTGCCTGCCTTTCCCCAGTGCTCTGCAAGCTCTCCAGGACAACATAAAATCTGGGGCTCTGTGCTTTCTTTCCTTCTGAACAAGTGTTACTGTTTTCTGCACAAAAGCGATTCTGCGAAGCAATGTGAACACTTCTGCTTCCCAGGCACAGAGAAGGTGCTAGCAGGGAATTCTCTGCCTGCCTTTCCCCAGTGCTCTGCAAGCTCTCCAGGACAACATAGAATCTGGGGCTCTGTGCTTTCTTTCCTTCTGAACAAGTGTTACTGTTTTCTGCACAAAAGCGATTCTGCGAAGCAATGTGAACACTTCTGCTTCCCAGGCACAGAGAACGTGCTAGCAGGGAATTCTCTGCCTGCCTTTCCCCAGTGCTCTGCAAGCTCTCCAGGACAACAGTGAATCTGGGGCTCTGTGCTTTCTTTCCTTCTGAACAAGTGTTACTGTGTTCTGCACAAAAGCGATTCTTGCGAAGCAATGTGAACACTTCTGCTTCCCAGGCACAGAGAAGGTGCTAGCAGGGAATTCTCTGCCTGCCTTTCCCCAGTGCTCTGCAAGCTCTCCAGGACAACATAAAATCTGGGGCTCTGTGCTTTCTTTCCTTCTGAACAAGTGTTAGTGTTTTCTGCACAAAAGCGATTCTTGCGAAGCAATGTGAACACTTCTGCTTCCCAGGCACAGAGAAGGTGCTAGCAAGGAATTCTCTGCCTGCCTTTCCCCAGTGCTCTGCAAGCTCTCCAGGACAACATAAAATCTGGGGCTCTGTGCTTTCTTTCCTTCTGAACAAGTGTTAGTGTTTTCTGCACAAAAGCGATTCTTGCGAAGCAATGTGAACACTTCTGCTTCCCAGGCACAGAGAAGGTGCTAGCAGGGAATTCTCTGCCTGCCTTTCCCCAGTGCTCTGCAAGCTCTCCAGGACAACATAGAATCTGGGGCTCTGTGCTTTCTTTCCTTCTGAACAAGTGTTACTGTGTTCTGCACAAAAGCGATTCTGCGAAGCAATGTGAACACTTCTGCTTCCCAGGCACAGAGAAGGTGCTATCAGGGAATTCTCTGCCTGCCTTTCCCCAGTGCTCTGCAAGCTCTCCAGGACAACAGTGAATCTGGGGCTCTGTGCTTTCTTTCCTTCTGAACAAGTGTTAGTGTTTTCTGCACAAAAGCGATTCTTGCGAAGCAATGTGAACACTTCTGCTTCCCAGGCACAGAGAAGGTGCTATCAGGGAATTCTCTGCCTGCCTTTCCCCAGTGCTCTGCAAGCTCTCCAGGACAACATAAAATCTGGGGCTCTGTGCTTTCTTTCCTTCTGAACAAGTGTTACTGTTTTCTGCACAAAAGCGATTCTTGCGAAGCAATGTGAACACTTCTGCTTCCCAGGCACAGAGAAGGTGCTAGCAGGGAATTCTCTGCCTGCCTTTCCCCAGTGCTCTGCAAGCTCTCCAGGACAACAGTGAATCTGGGGCTCAGTGCTTTCTTTCGTTCTGAACAAGTGTTACTGTTTTCTGCACAAAAGCGATTCTGCGAAGCAATGTGAACACTTCTGCTTCCCAGGCACAGAGAAGGTGCTAGCAGGGAATTCTCTGCCTGCCTTTCCCCAGTGCTCTGCAAGCTCTCCAGGACAACATAAAATCTGGGGCTCTGTGCTTTCTTTCCTTCTGAACAAGTGTTACTGTTTTCTGCACAAAAGCGATTCTTGCGAAGCAATGTGAACACTTCTGCTTCCCAGGCACAGAGAAGGCGCTAGCAGGGAATTCTCTGCCTGCCTTTCCCCAGTGCTCTGCAAGCTCTCCAGGACAACAGTGAATCTGGGGCTCTGTGCTTTCTTTCCTTCTGAACAAGTGTTACTGTTTTCTGCACAAAAGCGATTCTGCGAAGCAATGTGAACACTTCTGCTTCCCAGGCACAGAGAAGGTGCTAGCAGGGAATTCTCTGCCTGCCTTTCCCCAGTGCTCTGCAAGCTCTCCAGGACAACATAAAATCTGGGGCTCTGTGCTTTCTTTCCTTCTGAACAAGTGTTAGTGTTTTCTGCACAAAAGCGATTCTTGCGAAGCAATGTGAACACTTCTGCTTCCCAGGCACAGAGAAGGTGCTAGCAAGGAATTCTCTGCCTGCCTTTCCCCAGTGCTCTGCAAGCTCTCCAGGACAACATAAAATCTGGGGCTCTGTGCTTTCTTTCCTTCTGAACAAGTGTTACTGTTTTCTGCACAAAAGCGATTCTTGCGAAGCAATGTGAACACTTCTGCTTCCCAGGCACAGAGAAGGTGCTAGCAGGGAATTCTCTGCCTGCCTTTCCCCAGTGCTCTGCAAGCTCTCCAGGACAACAGTGAATCTGGGGCTCTGTGCTTTCTTTCCTTCTGAACAAGTGTTACTGTTTTCTGCACAAAAGCGATTCTGCGAAGCAATGTGAACACTTCTGCTTCCCAGGCACAGAGAACGTGCTAGCAGGGAATTCTCTGCCTGCCTTTCCCCAGTGCTCTGCAAGCTCTCCAGGACAACATAAAATCTGGGGCTCTGTGCTTTCTTTCCTTCTGAACAAGTGTTAGTGTTTTCTGCACAAAAGCGATTCTTGCGAAGCAATGTGAACACTTCTGCTTCCCAGGCACAGAGAAGGCGCTAGCAGGGAATTCTCTGCCTGCCTTTCCCCAGTGCTCTGCAAGCTCTCCAGGACAACATAGAATCTGGGGCTCTGTGCTTTCTTTCGTTCTGAACAAGTGTTACTGTTTTCTGCACAAAAGCGATTCTGCGAAGCAATGTGAACACTTCTGCTTCCCAGGCACAGAGAAGGTGCTATCAGGGAATTCTCTGCCTGCCTTTCCCCAGTGCTCTGCAAGCTCTCCAGGACAACATAAAATCTGGGGCTCTGTGCTTTCTTTCCTTCTGAACAAGTGTTAGTGTTTTCTGCACAAAAGCAATTCTTGCGAAGCAATGTGAACACGTCTGCTTCCCAGGCACAGAGAAGGTGCTAGCAAGGAATTCTCTGCCTGCCTTTCCCCAGTGCTCTGCAAGCTCTCCAGGACAACATAAAATCTGGGGCTCTGTGCTTTCTTTCCTTCTGAACAAGTGTTACTGTTTTCTGCACAAAAGCGATTCTTGCGAAGCAATGTGAACACTTCTGCTTCCCAGGCACAGAGAAGGTGCTAGCAGGGAATTCTCTGCCTGCCTTTCCCCAGTGCTCTGCAAGCTCTCCAGGACAACATAGAATCTGGGGCTCTGTGCTTTCTTTCCTTCTGAACAAGTGTTACTGTTTTCTGCACAAAAGCGATTCTGCGAAGCAATGTGAACAGGCACAGAGAAGGTGCTATCAGGGAATTCTCTGCCTGCCTTTCCCCAGTGCTCTGCAAGCTCTCCAGGACAACATAGAATCTGGGGCTCTGTGCTTTCTTTCCTTCTGAACAAGTGTTAGTGTTTTCTGCACAAAAGCGATTCTTGCGAAGCAATGTGAACACTTCTGCTTCCCAGGCACAGAGAAGGCGCTAGCAGGGAATTCTCTGCCTGCCTTTCCCCAGTGCTCTGCAAGCTCTCCAGGACAACATAGAATCTGGGGCTCTGTGCTTTCTTTCGTTCTGAACAAGTGTTACTGTTTTCTGCACAAAAGCGATTCTGCGAAGCAATGTGAACACTTCTGCTTCCCAGGCACAGAGAAGGTGCTATCAGGGAATTCTCTGCCTGCCTTTCCCCAGTGCTCTGCAAGCTCTCCAGGACAACATAAAATCTGGGGCTCTGTGCTTTCTTTCCTTCTGAACAAGTGTTAGTGTTTTCTGCACAAAAGCGATTCTTGCGAAGCAATGTGAACACGTCTGCTTCCCAGGCACAGAGAAGGTGCTAGCAAGGAATTCTCTGCCTGCCTTTCCCCAGTGCTCTGCAAGCTCTCCAGGACAACATAAAATCTGGGGCTCTGTGCTTTCTTTCCTTCTGAAAAACTGTTACTATTTTCTGCACAAAAGCGATTCTTGCGAAGCAATGTGAACACTTCTGCTTCCCAGGCACAGAGAAGGTGCTAGCAGGGAATTCTCTGCCTGCCTTTCCCCAGTGCTGTGCAAGCTCTCCAGGACAACATAGAATCTGGGGCTCTGTGCTTTCTTTCCTTCTGAACAAGTGTTACTGTTTTCTGCACAAAAGCGATTCTGCGAAGCAATGTGAACAGGCACAGAGAAGGTGCTAGCAGGGAATTCTCTGCCTGCCTTTCCCCAGTGCTCTGCAAGCTCTCCAGGACAACATAAAATCTGGGGCTCTGTGCTTTCTTTCCTTCTGAACAAGTGTTACTGTTTTCTGCACAAAAGCGATTCTGCGAAGCAATGTGAACACTTCTGCTTCCCAGGCACAGAGAAGGTGCTAGCAAGGAATTCTCTGCCTGCCTTTCCCCAGTGCTCTGCAAGCTCTCCAGGACAACATAAAATCTGGGGCTCTGTGCTTTCTTTCGTTCTGAACAAGTGTTACTGTTTTCTGCACAAAAGCGATTCTTGCGAAGCAATGTGAACACTTCTGCTTCCCAGGCACAGAGAAGGTGCTAGCAGGGAATTCTCTGCCTGCCTTTCCCCAGTGCTCTGCAAGCTCTCCAGGACAACAGTGAATCTGGGGCTCTGTGCTTTCTTTCCTTCTGAACAAGTGTTACTGTTTTCTGCACAAAAGCGATTCTGCGAAGCAATGTGAACACTTCTGCTTCCCAGGCACAGAGAACGTGCTAGCAGGGAATTCTCTGCCTGCCTTTCCCCAGTGCTCTGCAAGCTCTCCAGGACAACATAAAATCTGGGGCTCTGTGCTTTCTTTCCTTCTGAACAAGTGTTACTGTGTTCTGCACAAAAGCGATTCTTGCGAAGCAATGTGAACACTTCTGCTTCCCAGGCACAGAGAAGGTGCTAGCAAGGAATTCTCTGCCTGCCTTTCCCCAGTGCTCTGCAAGCTCTCCAGGACAACATAAAATCTGGGGCTCTGTGCTTTCTTTCCTTCTGAACAAGTGTTAGTGTTTTGTGCACAAAAGCGATTCTTGCGAAGCAATGTGAACACTTCTGCTTCCCAGGCACAGAGAAGGTGCTAGCAGGGAATTCTCTGCCTGCCTTTCCCCAGTGCTCTGCAAGCTCTCCAGGACAACATAGAATCTGGGGCTCTGTGCTTTCTTTCGTTCTGAACAAGTGTTACTGTTTTCTGCACAAAAGCGATTCTGCGAAGCAATGTGAACACTTCTGCTTCCCAGGCACAGAGAAGGTGCTATCAGGGAATTCTCTGCCTGCCTTTCCCCAGTGCTCTGCAAGCTCTCCAGGACAACAGTGAATCTGGGGCTCTGTGCTTTCTTTCCTTCTGAACAAGTGTTACTGTTTTCTGCACAAAAGCGATTCTTGCGAAGCAATGTGAACACGTCTGCTTCCCAGGCACAGAGAAGGTGCTAGCAGGGAATTCTCTGCCTGCCTTTCCCCAGTGCTCTGCAAGCTCTCCAGGACAACATAAAATCTGGGGCTCTGTGCTTTCTTTCGTTCTGAACAAGTGTTACTGTTTTCTGCACAAAAGCGATTCTGCGAAGCAATGTGAACACTTCTGCTTCCCAGGCACAGAGAAGGTGCTAGCAGGGAATTCTCTGCCTGCCTTTCCCCAGTGCTGTGCAAGCTCTCCAGGACAACATAGAATCTGGGGCTCTGTGCTTTCTTTCCTTCTGAACAAGTGTTACTGTTTTCTGCACAAAAGCGATTCTGCGAAGCAATGTGAACAGGCACAGAGAAGGTGTTAGCAGGGAATTCTCTGCCTGCCTTTCCCCAGTGCTCTGCAAGCTCTCCAGGACAACATAGAATCTGGGGCTCTGTGCTTTCTTTCCTTCTGAACAAGTGTTAGTGTTTTCTGCACAAAAGCGATTCTTGCGAAGCAATGTGAACACTTCTGCTTCCCAGGCACAGAGAAGGCGCTAGCAGGGAATTCTCTGCCTGCCTTTCCCCAGTGCTCTGCAAGCTCTCCAGGACAACATAGAATCTGGGGCTCTGTGCTTTCTTTCGTTCTGAACAAGTGTTACTGTTTTCTGCACAAAAGCGATTCTGCGAAGCAATGTGAACACTTCTGCTTCCCAGGCACAGAGAAGGTGCTATCAGGGAATTCTCTGCCTGCCTTTCCCCAGTGCTCTGCAAGCTCTCCAGGACAACATAAAATCTGGGGCTCTGTGCTTTCTTTCCTTCTGAACAAGTGTTAGTGTTTTCTGCACAAAAGGGATTCTTGCGAAGCAATGTGAACACTTCTGCTTCCCAGGCACAGAGAAGGTGCTAGCAAGGAATTCTCTGCCTGCCTTTCCCCAGTGCTCTGCAAGCTCTCCAGGACAACATAAAATCTGGGGCTCTGTGCTTTCTTTCCTTCTGAACAACTGTTACTATTTTCTGCACAAAAGCGATTCTTGCGAAGCAATGTGAACACTTCTGCTTCCCAGGCACAGAGAAGGTGCTAGCAGGGAATTCTCTGCCTGCCTTTCCCCAGTGCTGTGCAAGCTCTCCAGGACAACATAGAATCTGGGGCTCTGTGCTTTCTTTCCTTCTGAACAAGTGTTACTGTTTTCTGCACAAAAGCGATTCTGCGAAGCAATGTGAACAGGCACAGGGAAGGTGTTAGCAGGGAATTCTCTGCCTGCCTTTCCCCAGTGCTCTGCAAGCTCTCCAGGACAACATAAAATCTGGGGCTCTGTGCTTTCTTTCCTTCTGAACAAGTGTTAGTGTTTTCTGCACAAAAGCGATTCTTGCGAAGCAATGTGAACACTTCTGCTTCCCAGGCACAGAGAAGGTGCTAGCAGGGAATTCTCTGCCTGCCTTTCCCCAGTGCTCTACAAGCTCTCCAGGACAACATAAAATCTGGGGCTCTGTGCTTTCTTTCCTTCTGAACAAGTGTTACTGTTTTCTGCACAAAAGCGATTCTGCGAAGCAATGTGAACACTTCTGCTTCGCAGGCACAGAGAAGGTGCTAGCAGGGAATTCTCTGCCTGCCTTTCCCCAGTGCTCTGCAAGCTCTCCAGGACAACATAGAATCTGGGGCTCAGTGCTTTCTTTCGTTCTGAACAAGTGTTACTGTTTTCTGCACAAAAGCGATTCTGCGAAGCAATGTGAACAGGCACAGAGAAGGTGCTATCAGGGAATTCTCTGCCTGCCTTTCCCCAGTGCTCTGCAAGCTCTCCAGGACAACATAGAATCTGGGGCTCTGTGCTTTCTTTCCTTCTGAACAAGTGTTACTGTTTTCTGCACAAAAGCGATTCTGCGAAGCAATGTGAACACTTCTGCTTCCCAGGCACAGAGAAGGTGCTAGCAAGGAATTCTCTGCCTGCCTTTCCCCAGTGCTCTGCAAGCTCTCCAGGACAACATAAAATCTGGGGCTCTGTGCTTTCTTTCGTTCTGAACAAGTGTTACTGTTTTCTGCACAAAAGCGATTCTTGCGAAGCAATGTGAACACTTCTGCTTCCCAGGCACAGAGAAGGTGCTAGCAGGGAATTCTCTGCCTGCCTTTCCCCAGTGCTCTGCAAGCTCTCCAGGACAACATAGAATCTGGGGCTCTGTGCTTTCTTTCCTTCTGAACAAGTGTTACTGTTTTCTGCACAAAAGCGATTCTGCGAAGCAATGTGAACACTTCTGCTTCCCAGGCACAGAGAAGGTGCTAGCAGGGAATTCTCTGCCTGCCTTTCCCCAGTGCTCTGCAAGCTCTCCAGGACAACATAAAATCTGGGGCTCTGTGCTTTCTTTCCTTATGAACAAGTGTTACTGTGTTCTGCACAAAAGCGATTCTTGCGAAGCAATGTGAACACTTCTGCTTCCCAGGCACAGAGAAGGTGCTAGCAGGGAATTCTCTGCCTGCCTTTCCCCAGTGCTCTGCAAGCTCTCCAGGACAACATAAAATCTGGGGCTCTGTGCTTTCTTTCCTTCTGAACAAGTGTTAGTGTTTTCTGCACAAAAGCGATTCTTGCGAAGCAATGTGAACACTTCTGCTTCCCAGGCACAGAGAAGGTGCTAGCAAGGAATTCTCTGCCTGCCTTTCCCCAGTGCTCTGCAAGCTCTCCAGGACAACATAGAATCTGGGGCTCAGTGCTTTCTTTCGTTCTGAACAAGTGTTACTGTTTTCTGCACAAAAGCGATTCTGCGAAGCAATGTGAACAGGCACAGAGAAGGTGCTATCAGGGAATTCTCTGCCTGCCTTTCCCCAGTGCTCTGCAAGCTCTCCAGGACAACATAAAATCTGGGGCTCTGTGCTTTCTTTCCTTCTGAACAAGTGTTACTGTTTTCTGCACAAAAGCGATTCTGCGAAGCAATGTGAACACTTCTGCTTCCCAGGCACAGAGAAGGTGCTAGCAAGGAATTCTCTGCCTGCCTTTCCCCAGTGCTCTGCAAGCTCTCCAGGACAACATAAAATCTGGGGCTCTGTGCTTTCTTTCCTTCTGAACAAGTGTTACTGTTTTCTGCACAAAAGCGATTCTGCGAAGCAATGTGAACACTTCTGCTTCCCAGGCACAGAGAAGGTGCTAGCAGGGAATTCTCTGCCTGCCTTTCCCCAGTGCTCTGCAAGCTCTCCAGGACAACATAGAATCTGGGGCTCTGTGCTTTCTTTCCTTCTGAACAAGTGTTACTGTTTTCTGCACAAAAGCGATTCTGCGAAGCAATGTGAACACTTCTGCTTCCCAGGCACAGAGAACGTGCTAGCAGGGAATTCTCTGCCTGCCTTTCCCCAGTGCTCTGCAAGCTCTCCAGGACAACAGTGAATCTGGGGCTCTGTGCTTTCTTTCCTTCTGAACAAGTGTTACTGTGTTCTGCACAAAAGCGATTCTTGCGAAGCAATGTGAACACTTCTGCTTCCCAGGCACAGAGAAGGTGCTAGCAGGGAATTCTCTGCCTGCCTTTCCCCAGTGCTCTGCAAGCTCTCCAGGACAACATAAAATCTGGGGCTCTGTGCTTTCTTTCCTTCTGAACAAGTGTTAGTGTTTTCTGCACAAAAGCGATTCTTGCGAAGCAATGTGAACACTTCTGCTTCCCAGGCACAGAGAAGGTGCTAGCAAGGAATTCTCTGCCTGCCTTTCCCCAGTGCTCTGCAAGCTCTCCAGGACAACATAAAATCTGGGGCTCTGTGCTTTCTTTCCTTCTGAACAAGTGTTAGTGTTTTCTGCACAAAAGCGATTCTTGCGAAGCAATGTGAACACTTCTGCTTCCCAGGCACAGAGAAGGTGCTAGCAGGGAATTCTCTGCCTGCCTTTCCCCAGTGCTCTGCAAGCTCTCCAGGACAACATAGAATCTGGGGCTCTGTGCTTTCTTTCCTTCTGAACAAGTGTTACTGTGTTCTGCACAAAAGCGATTCTGCGAAGCAATGTGAACACTTCTGCTTCCCAGGCACAGAGAAGGTGCTATCAGGGAATTCTCTGCCTGCCTTTCCCCAGTGCTCTGCAAGCTCTCCAGGACAACAGTGAATCTGGGGCTCTGTGCTTTCTTTCCTTCTGAACAAGTGTTAGTGTTTTCTGCACAAAAGCGATTCTTGCGAAGCAATGTGAACACTTCTGCTTCCCAGGCACAGAGAAGGTGCTATCAGGGAATTCTCTGCCTGCCTTTCCCCAGTGCTCTGCAAGCTCTCCAGGACAACATAAAATCTGGGGCTCTGTGCTTTCTTTCCTTCTGAACAAGTGTTACTGTTTTCTGCACAAAAGCGATTCTTGCGAAGCAATGTGAACACTTCTGCTTCCCAGGCACAGAGAAGGTGCTAGCAGGGAATTCTCTGCCTGCCTTTCCCCAGTGCTCTGCAAGCTCTCCAGGACAACAGTGAATCTGGGGCTCAGTGCTTTCTTTCGTTCTGAACAAGTGTTACTGTTTTCTGCACAAAAGCGATTCTGCGAAGCAATGTGAACACTTCTGCTTCCCAGGCACAGAGAAGGTGCTAGCAGGGAATTCTCTGCCTGCCTTTCCCCAGTGCTCTGCAAGCTCTCCAGGACAACATAAAATCTGGGGCTCTGTGCTTTCTTTCCTTCTGAACAAGTGTTACTGTTTTCTGCACAAAAGCGATTCTTGCGAAGCAATGTGAACACTTCTGCTTCCCAGGCACAGAGAAGGCGCTAGCAGGGAATTCTCTGCCTGCCTTTCCCCAGTGCTCTGCAAGCTCTCCAGGACAACAGTGAATCTGGGGCTCTGTGCTTTCTTTCCTTCTGAACAAGTGTTACTGTTTTCTGCACAAAAGCGATTCTGCGAAGCAATGTGAACACTTCTGCTTCCCAGGCACAGAGAAGGTGCTAGCAGGGAATTCTCTGCCTGCCTTTCCCCAGTGCTCTGCAAGCTCTCCAGGACAACATAAAATCTGGGGCTCTGTGCTTTCTTTCCTTCTGAACAAGTGTTAGTGTTTTCTGCACAAAAGCGATTCTTGCGAAGCAATGTGAACACTTCTGCTTCCCAGGCACAGAGAAGGTGCTAGCAAGGAATTCTCTGCCTGCCTTTCCCCAGTGCTCTGCAAGCTCTCCAGGACAACATAAAATCTGGGGCTCTGTGCTTTCTTTCCTTCTGAACAAGTGTTACTGTTTTCTGCACAAAAGCGATTCTTGCGAAGCAATGTGAACACTTCTGCTTCCCAGGCACAGAGAAGGTGCTAGCAGGGAATTCTCTGCCTGCCTTTCCCCAGTGCTGTGCAAGCTCTCCAGGACAACATAGAATCTGGGGCTCTGTGCTTTCTTTCCTTCTGAACAAGTGTTAATGTTTTCTGCACAAAAGCGATTCTGCGAAGCAATGTGAACAGGCACAGAGAAGGTGCTAGCAGGGAATTCTCTGCCTGCCTTTCCCCAGTGCTCTGCAAGCTCTCCAGGACAACATAGAATCTGGGGCTCTGTGCTTTCTTTCCTTCTGAACAAGTGTTAGTGTTTTCTGCACAAAAGCGATTCTTGCGAAGCAATGTGAACACTTCTGCTTCCCAGGCACAGAGAAGGCGCTAGCAGGGAATTCTCTGCCTGCCTTTCCCCAGTGCTCTGCAAGCTCTCCAGGACAACATAGAATCTGGGGCTCTGTGCTTTCTTTCCTTCTGAACAAGTGTTACTGTTTTCTGCACAAAAGCGATTCTGCGAAGCAATGTGAACACTTCTGCTTCCCAGGCACAGAGAAGGTGCTATCAGGGAATTCTCTGCCTGCCTTTCCCCAGTGCTCTGCAAGCTCTCCAGGACAACATAAAATCTGGGGCTCTGTGCTTTCTTTCCTTCTGAACAAGTGTTAGTGTTTTCAGCACAAAAGCGATTCTTGCGAAGCAATGTGAACACTTCTGCTTCCCAGGCACAGAGAAGGTGCTAGCAAGGAATTCTCTGCCTGCCTTTCCCCAGTGCTCTGCAAGCTCTCCAGGACAACATAAAATCTGGGGCTCTGTGCTTTCTTTCCTTCTGAACAACTGTTACTATTTTCTGCACAAAAGCGATTCTTGCGAAGCAATGTGAACACTTCTGCTTCCCAGGCACAGAGAAGGTGCTAGCAGGGAATTCTCTGCCTGCCTTTCCCCAGTGCTGTGCAAGCTCTCCAGGACAACATAGAATCTGGGGCTCTGTGCTTTCTTTCCTTCTGAACAAGTGTTACTGTTTTCTGCACAAAAGCGATTCTGCGAAGCAATGTGAACAGGCACAGAGAAGGTGCTAGCAGGGAATTCTCTGCCTGCCTTTCCCCAGTGCTCTGCAAGCTCTCCAGGACAACATAGAATCTGGGGCTCTGTGCTTTCTTTCCTTCTGAACAAGTGTTAGTGTTTTCTGCACAAAAGCGATTCTGCGAAGCAATGTGAACAGGCACAGAGAAGGTGCTAGCAGGGAATTCTCTGCCTGCCTTTCCCCAGTGCTCTGCAAGCTCTCCAGGACAACATAGAATCTGGGGCTCTGTGCTTTCTTTCCTTCTGAACAAGTGTTAGTGTTTTCTGCACAAAAGCGATTCTTGCGAAGCAATGTGAACACTTCTGCTTCCCAGGCACAGAGAAGGCGCTAGCAGGGAATTCTCTGCCTGCCTTTCCCCAGTGCTCTGCAAGCTCTCCAGGACAACAGTGAATCTGGGGCTCTGTGCTTTCTTTCCTTCTGAACAAGTGTTACTGTTTTCTGCACAAAAGCGATTCTGCGAAGCAATGTGAACACTTCTGCTTCCCAGGCACAGAGAAGGTGCTATCAGGGAATTCTCTGCCTGCCTTTCCCCAGTGCTCTGCAAGCTCTCCAGGACAACATAAAATCTGGGGCTCTGTGCTTTCTTTCCTTCTGAACAAGTGTTAGTGTTTTCAGCACAAAAGCGATTCTTGCGAAGCAATGTGAACACTTCTGCTTCCCAGGCACAGAGAAGGTGCTAGCAAGGAATTCTCTGCCTGCCTTTCCCCAGTGCTCTGCAAGCTCTCCAGGACAACATAAAATCTGGGGCTCTGTGCTTTCTTTCCTTCTGAACAACTGTTACTATTTTCTGCACAAAAGCGATTCTTGCGAAGCAATGTGAACACTTCTGCTTCCCAGGCACAGAGAAGGTGCTAGCAGGGAATTCTCTGCCTGCCTTTCCCCAGTGCTGTGCAAGCTCTCCAGGACAACATAGAATCTGGGGCTCTGTGCTTTCTTTCCTTCTGAACAAGTGTTACTGTTTTCTGCACAAAAGCGATTCTGCGAAGCAATGTGAACAGGCACAGAGAAGGTGCTAGCAGGGAATTCTCTGCCTGCCTTTCCCCAGTGCTCTGCAAGCTCTCCAGGACAACATAGAATCTGGGGCTCTGTGCTTTCTTTCCTTCTGAACAAGTGTTAGTGTTTTCTGCACAAAAGCGATTCTTGAGAAGCAATGTGAACACTTCTGCTTCCCAGGCACAGAGAAGGTGCTAGCAGGGAATTCTCTGCCTGCCTTTCCCCAGTGCTCTACAAGCTCTCCAGGACAACATAAAATCTGGGGCTCTGTGCTTTCTTTCCTTCTGAACAAGTGTTACTGTTTTCTGCACAAAAGCGATTCTGCGAAGCAATGTGAACACTTCTGCTTCGCAGGCACAGAGAAGGTGCTAGCAGGGAATTCTCTGCCTGCCTTTCCCCAGTGCTCTGCAAGCTCTCCAGGACAACATAGAATCTGGGGCTCAGTGCTTTCTTTCGTTCTGAACAAGTGTTACTGTTTTCTGCACAAAAGCGATTCTGCGAAGCAATGTGAACAGGCACAGAGAAGGTGCTAGCAGGGAATTCTCTGCCTGCCTTTCCCCAGTGCTCTGCAAGCTCTCCAGGACAACATAGAATCTGGGGCTCTGTGCTTTCTTTCGTTCTGAACAAGTGTTACTGTTTTCTGCACAAAAGCGATTCTGCGAAGCAATGTGAACACTTCTGCTTCCCAGGCACAGAGAAGGTGCTAGCAAGGAATTCTCTGCCTGCCTTTCCCCAGTGCTCTGCAAGCTCTCCAGGACAACATAAAATCTGGGGCTCTGTGCTTTCTTTCGTTCTGAACAAGTGTTACTGTTTTCTGCACAAAAGCGATTCTTGCGAAGCAATGTGAACACTTCTGCTTCCCAGGCACAGAGAAGGTGCTAGCAGGGAATTCTCTGCCTGCCTTTCCCCAGTGCTCTGCAAGCTCTCCAGGACAACATAGAATCTGGGGCTCTGTGCTTTCTTTCCTTCTGAACAAGTGTTACTGTTTTCTGCACAAAAGCGATTCTGCGAAGCAATGTGAACACTTCTGCTTCCCAGGCACAGAGAAGGTGCTAGCAGGGAATTCTCTGCCTGCCTTTCCCCAGTGCTCTGCAAGCTCTCCAGGACAACATAAAATCTGGGGCTCTGTGCTTTCTTTCCTTCTGAACAAGTGTTAGTGTTTTCTGCACAAAAGCGATTCTTGCGAAGCAATGTGAACACTTCTGCTTCCCAGGCACAGAGAAGGTGCTAGCAGGGAATTCTCTGCCTGCCTTTCCCCAGTGCTCTGCAAGCTCTCCAGGACAACATAGAATCTGGGGCTCTGTGCTTTCTTTCCTTCTGAACAAGTGTTACTGTTTTCTGCACAAAAGCGATTCTGCGAAGCAATGTGAACACTTCTGCTTCCCAGGCACAGAGAACGTGCTAGCAGGGAATTCTCTGCCTGCCTTTCCCCAGTGCTCTGCAAGCTCTCCAGGACAACATAAAATCTGGGGCTCTGTGCTTTCTTTCCTTCTGAACAAGTGTTACTGTGTTCTGCACAAAAGCGATTCTTGCGAAGCAATGTGAACACTTCTGCTTCCCAGGCACAGAGAAGGTGCTAGCAGGGAATTCTCTGCCTGCCTTTCCCCAGTGCTCTGCAAGCTCTCCAGGACAACATAAAATCTGGGGCTCTGTGCTTTCTTTCCTTCTGAACAAGTGTTAGTGTTTTCTGCACAAAAGCGATTCTTGCGAAGCAATGTGAACACTTCTGCTTCCCAGGCACAGAGAAGGTGCTAGCAGGGAATTCTCTGCCTGCCTTTCCCCAGTGCTCTGCAAGCTCTCCAGGACAACATAGAATCTGGGGCTCTGTGCTTTCTTTCCTTCTGAACAAGTGTTACTGTTTTCTGCACAAAAGCGATTCTGCGAAGCAATGTGAACACTTCTGCTTCCCAGGCACAGAGAAGGTGCTAGCAGGGAATTCTCTGCCTGCCTTTCCCCAGTGCTCTGCAAGCTCTCCAGGACAACATAAAATCTGGGGCTCTGTGCTTTCTTTCCTTATGAACAAGTGTTACTGTGTTCTGCACAAAAGCGATTCTTGCGAAGCAATGTGAACACTTCTGCTTCCCAGGCACAGAGAAGGTGCTAGCAGGGAATTCTCTGCCTGCCTTTCCCCAGTGCTCTGCAAGCTCTCCAGGACAACATAGAATCTGGGGCTCTGTGCTTTCTTTCCTTCTGAACAAGTGTTAGTGTTTTCTGCACAAAAGCGATTCTTGCGAAGCAATGTGAACACTTCTGCTTCCCAGGCACAGAGAAGGTGCTAGCAAGGAATTCTCTGCCTGCCTTTCCCCAGTGCTCTGCAAGCTCTCCAGGACAACATAAAATCTGGGGCTCTGTGCTTTCTTTCCTTCTGAACAAGTGTTAGTGTTTTCTGCACAAAAGCGATTCTTGCGAAGCAATGTGAACACTTCTGCTTCCCAGGCACAGAGAAGGTGCTAGCAGGGAATTCTCTGCCTGCCTTTCCCCAGTGCTCTGCAAGCTCTCCAGGACAACATAAAATCTGGGGCTCTGTGCTTTCTTTCCTTCTGAACAAGTGTTAGTGTTTTCTGCACAAAAGCGATTCTTGCGAAGCAATGTGAACACTTCTGCTTCCCAGGCACAGAGAAGGTGCTAGCAGGGAATTCTCTGCCTGCCTTTCCCCAGTGCTCTGCAAGCTCTCCAGGACAACATAGAATCTGGGGCTCTGTGCTTTCTTTCCTTCTGAACAAGTGTTACTGTTTTCTGCACAAAAGCGATTCTTGCGAAGCAATGTGAACACGTCTGCTTCCCAGGCACAGAGAAGGTGCTAGCAAGGAATTCTCTGCCTGCCTTTCCCCAGTGCTCTGCAAGCTCTCCAGGACAACATAAAATCTGGGGCTCTGTGCTTTCTTTCGTTCTGAACAACTGTTACTATTTTCTACACAAAAGCGATTCTTGTGAAGCAATGTGAACACTTCTGCTTCCCAGGCACAGAGAAGGTGCTAGCAGGGAATTCTCTGCCTGCCTTTCCCCAGTGCTCTGCAAGCTCTCCAGGACAACATAGAATCTGGGGCTCTGTGCTTTCTTTCCTTCTGAACAAGTGTTACTGTTTTCTGCACAAAAGCGATTCTGCGAAGCAATGTGAACAGGCACAGAGAAGGTGCTAGCAGGGAATTCTCTGCCTGCCTTTCCCCAGTGCTCTGCAAGCTCTCCAGGACAACATAGAATCTGGGGCTCTGTGCTTTCTTTCCTTCTGAACAACTGTTACATTTTTCTGCACAAAAGCGATTCTGCGAAGCAATGTGAACAGGCACAGAGAAGGTGCTAGCAGGGAATTCTCTGCCTGCCTTTCCCCAGTGCTCTGCAAGCTCTCCAGGACAACATAGAATCTGGGGCTCTGTGCTTTCTTTCCTTCTGAACAAGTGTTACTGTTTTCTGCACAAAAGCGATTCTGCGAAGCAATGTGAACACTTCTGCTTCCCAGGCACAGAGAAGGTGCTAGCAGGGAATTCTCTGCCTGCCTTTCCCCAGTGCTCTGCAAGCTCTCCAGGACAACATAGAATCTGGGGCTCTGTGCTTTCTTTCCTTCTGAACAAGTGTTACTGTTTTCTGCACAAAAGCGATTCTTGAGAAGCAATGTGAACACTTCTGCTTCCCAGGCACAGAGAAGGTGCTAGCAGGGAATTCTCTGCCTGCCTTTCCCCAGTGCTCTGCAAGCTCTCCAGGACAACATAAAATCTGGGGCTCTGTGCTTTCTTTCCTTCTGAACAAGTGTTACTGTTTTCTGCACAAAAGCGATTCTTGCGAAGCAATGTGAACACTTCTGCTTCCCAGGCACAGAGAACGTGCTAGCAGGGAATTCTCTGCCTGCCTTTCCCCAGTGCTCTGCAAGCTCTCCAGGACAACAGTGAATCTGGGGCTCAGTGCTTTCTTTCGTTCTGAACAAGTGTTACTGTTTTCTGCACAAAAGCGATTCTGCGAAGCAATGTGAACACTTCTGCTTCCCAGGCACAGAGAAGGTGCTAGCAGGGAATTCTCTGCCTGCCTTTCCCCAGTGCTCTGCAAGCTCTCCAGGACAACATAGAATCTGGGGCTCTGTGCTTTCTTTCCTTCTGAACAAGTGTTACTGTTTTCTGCACAAAAGCGATTCTGCGAAGCAATGTGAACAGGCACAGAGAAGGTGCTAGCAGGGAATTCTCTGCCTGCCTTTCCCCAGTGCTCTGCAAGCTCTCCAGGACAACATAGAATCTGGGGCTCTGTGCTTTCTTTCCTTCTGAACAACTGTTACATTTTTCTGCACAAAAGCGATTCTGCGAAGCAATGTGAACAGGCACAGAGAAGGTGCTAGCAGGGAATTCTCTGCCTGCCTTTCCCCAGTGCTCTGCAAGCTCTCCAGGACAACATAGAATCTGGGGCTCTGTGCTTTCTTTCCTTCTGAACAAGTGTTACTGTTTTCTGCACAAAAGCGATTCTGCGAAGCAATGTGAACACTTCTGCTTCCCAGGCACAGAGAAGGTGCTAGCAGGGAATTCTCTGCCTGCCTTTCCCCAGTGCTCTGCAAGCTCTCCAGGACAACATAGAATCTGGGGCTCTGTGCTTTCTTTCCTTCTGAACAAGTGTTACTGTTTTCTGCACAAAAGCGATTCTTGCGAAGCAATGTGAACACTTCTGCTTCCCAGGCACAGAGAAGGTGCTAGCAGGGAATTCTCTGCCTGCCTTTCCCCAGTGCTCTGCAAGCTCTCCAGGACAACATAAAATCTGGGGCTCTGTGCTTTCTTTCCTTCTGAACAAGTGTTACTGTTTTCTGCACAAAAGCGATTCTTGCGAAGCAATGTGAACACTTCTGCTTCCCAGGCACAGAGAACGTGCTAGCAGGGAATTCTCTGCCTGCCTTTCCCCAGTGCTCTGCAAGCTCTCCAGGACAACAGTGAATCTGGGGCTCAGTGCTTTCTTTCGTTCTGAACAAGTGTTACTGTTTTCTGCACAAAAGCGATTCTGCGAAGCAATGTGAACACTTCTGCTTCCCAGGCACAGAGAAGGTGCTAGCAGGGAATTCTCTGCCTGCCTTTCCCCAGTGCTCTGCAAGCTCTCCAGGACAACATAGAATCTGGGGCTCTGTGCTTTCTTTCGTTCTGAACAAGTGTTACTGTTTTCTGCACAAAAGCGATTCTGCGAAGCAATGTGAACACTTCTGCTTCCCAGGCACAGAGAAGGTGCTAGCAGGGAATTCTCTGCCTGCCTTTCCCCAGTGCTCTGCAAGCTCTCCAGGACAACATAAAATCTGGGGCTCTGTGCTTTCTTTCCTTCTGAACAAGTGTTACTGTTTTCTGCACAAAAGCGATTCTTGCGAAGCAATGTGAACACTTCTGCTTCCCAGGCACAGAGAAGGTGCTAGCAAGGAATTCTCTGCGTGCCTTTCCCCAGTGCTCTGCAAGCTCTCCAGGACAACATAAAATCTGGGGCTCTGTGCTTTCTTTCCTTCTGAACAAGTGTTACTATTTTCTGCACAAAAGCGATTCTTGCGAAGCAATGTGAACACTTCTGCTTCCCAGGCACAGAGAAGGTGCTAGCAGGGAATTCTCTGCCTGCCTTTCCCCAGTGCTGTGCAAGCTCTCCAGGACAACATAGAATCTGGGGCTCTGTGCTTTCTTTCCTTCTGAACAAGTGTTACTGTTTTCTGCACAAAAGCGATTCTGCGAAGCAATGTGAACAGGCACAGAGAAGGTGCTAGCAGGGAATTCTCTGCCTGCCTTTCCCCAGTGCTCTGCAAGCTCTCCAGGACAACATAAAATCTGGGGATCTGTGCTTTCTTTCCTTCTGAACAAGTGTTAGTGTTTTCTGCACAAAAGCGATTCTGCGAAGCAATGTGAACACTTCTGCTTCCCAGGCACAGAGAAGGTGCTATCAGGGAATTCTCTGCCTGCCTTTCCCCAGTGCTCTGCAAGCTCTCCAGGACAACATAGAATCTGGGGCTCTGTGCTTTCTTTCGTTCTGAACAAGTGTTACTGTTTTCTGCACAAAAGCGATTCTGCGAAGCAATGTGAACACTTCTGCTTCCCAGGCACAGAGAAGGTGCTATCAGGGAATTCTCTGCCTGCCTTTCCCCAGTGCTCTGCAAGCTCTCCAGGACAACATAAAATCTGGGGCTCTGTGCTTTCTTTCCTTCTGAACAAGTGTTAGTGTTTTCTGCACAAAAGCGATTCTTGCGAAGCAATGTGAACACTTCTGCTTCCCAGGCACAGAGAAGGTGCTAGCAGGGAATTCTCTGCCTGCCTTTCCCCAGTGCTCTGCAAGCTCTCCAGGACAACATAGAATCTGGGGCTCTGTGCATTATTTCCTTCTGAACAAGTGTTACTGTTTTCTGCACAAAAGCGATTCTGCGAAGCAATGTGAACACTTCTGCTTCCCAGGCACAGAGAAGGTGCTAGCAGGGAATTCTCTGCCTGCCTTTCCCCAGTGCTTTGCAAGCTCTCCAGGACAACATAAAATCTGGGGCTCTGTGCTTTCTTTCCTTCTGAACAACTGTTACTATTTTCTGCACAAAAGCGATTCTTGCGAAGCAATGTGAACACTTCTGCTTCCCAGGCACAGAGAAGGTGCTAGCAGGGAATTCTCTGCCTGCCTTTCCCCAGTGCTCTGCAAGCTCTCCAGGACAACATAGAATCTGGGGCTCTGTGCTTTCTTTCCTTCTGAACAAGTGTTACTGTTTTCTGCACAAAAGCGATTCTTGCGAAGCAATGTGAACACTTCTGCTTCCCAGGCACAGAGAACGTGCTAGCAGGGAATTCTCTGCCTGCCTTTCCCCAGTGCTCTGCAAGCTCTCCAGGACAACAGTGAATCTGGGGCTCAGTGCTTTCTTTCGTTCTGAACAAGTGTTACTGTTTTCTGCACAAAAGCGATTCTGCGAAGCAATGTGAACACTTCTGCTTCCCAGGCACAGAGAAGGTGCTAGCAGGGAATTCTCTGCCTGCCTTTCCCCAGTGCTCTGCAAGCTCTCCAGGACAACATAGAATCTGGGGCTCTGTGCTTTCTTTCCTTCTGAACAAGTGTTACTGTTTTCTGCACAAAAGCGATTCTGCGAAGCAATGTGAACAGGCACAGAGAAGGTGCTAGCAGGGAATTCTCTGCCTGCCTTTCCCCAGTGCTCTGCAAGCTCTCCAGGACAACATAGAATCTGGGGCTCTGTGCTTTCTTTCCTTCTGAACAACTGTTACATTTTTCTGCACAAAAGCGATTCTGCGAAGCAATGTGAACAGGCACAGAGAAGGTGCTAGCAGGGAATTCTCTGCCTGCCTTTCCCCAGTGCTCTGCAAGCTCTCCAGGACAACATAGAATCTGGGGCTCTGTGCTTTCTTTCCTTCTGAACAAGTGTTACTGTTTTCTGCACAAAAGCGATTCTGCGAAGCAATGTGAACACTTCTGCTTCCCAGGCACAGAGAAGGTGCTAGCAGGGAATTCTCTGCCTGCCTTTCCCCAGTGCTCTGCAAGCTCTCCAGGACAACATAGAATCTGGGGCTCTGTGCTTTCTTTCCTTCTGAACAAGTGTTACTGTTTTCTGCACAAAAGCGATTCTTGCGAAGCAATGTGAACACTTCTGCTTCCCAGGCACAGAGAAGGTGCTAGCAGGGAATTCTCTGCCTGCCTTTCCCCAGTGCTCTGCAAGCTCTCCAGGACAACATAAAATCTGGGGCTCTGTGCTTTCTTTCCTTCTGAACAAGTGTTACTGTTTTCTGCACAAAAGCGATTCTTGCGAAGCAATGTGAACACTTCTGCTTCCCAGGCACAGAGAACGTGCTAGCAGGGAATTCTCTGCCTGCCTTTCCCCAGTGCTCTGCAAGCTCTCCAGGACAACAGTGAATCTGGGGCTCAGTGCTTTCTTTCGTTCTGAACAAGTGTTACTGTTTTCTGCACAAAAGCGATTCTGCGAAGCAATGTGAACACTTCTGCTTCCCAGGCACAGAGAAGGTGCTAGCAGGGAATTCTCTGCCTGCCTTTCCCCAGTGCTCTGCAAGCTCTCCAGGACAACATAGAATCTGGGGCTCTGTGCTTTCTTTCGTTCTGAACAAGTGTTACTGTTTTCTGCACAAAAGCGATTCTGCGAAGCAATGTGAACACTTCTGCTTCCCAGGCACAGAGAAGGTGCTAGCAGGGAATTCTCTGCCTGCCTTTCCCCAGTGCTCTGCAAGCTCTCCAGGACAACATAAAATCTGGGGCTCTGTGCTTTCTTTCCTTCTGAACAAGTGTTACTGTTTTCTGCACAAAAGCGATTCTTGCGAAGCAATGTGAACACTTCTGCTTCCCAGGCACAGAGAAGGTGCTAGCAAGGAATTCTCTGCGTGCCTTTCCCCAGTGCTCTGCAAGCTCTCCAGGACAACATAAAATCTGGGGCTCTGTGCTTTCTTTCCTTCTGAACAAGTGTTACTATTTTCTGCACAAAAGCGATTCTTGCGAAGCAATGTGAACACTTCTGCTTCCCAGGCACAGAGAAGGTGCTAGCAGGGAATTCTCTGCCTGCCTTTCCCCAGTGCTGTGCAAGCTCTCCAGGACAACATAGAATCTGGGGCTCTGTGCTTTCTTTCCTTCTGAACAAGTGTTACTGTTTTCTGCACAAAAGCGATTCTGCGAAGCAATGTGAACAGGCTCAGAGAAGGTGCTAGCAGGGAATTCTCTGCCTGCCTTTCCCCAGTGCTCTGCAAGCTCTCCAGGACAACATAAAATCTGGGGATCTGTGCTTTCTTTCCTTCTGAACAAGTGTTAGTGTTTTCTGCACAAAAGCGATTCTGCGAAGCAATGTGAACACTTCTGCTTCCCAGGCACAGAGAAGGTGCTATCAGGGAATTCTCTGCCTGCCTTTCCCCAGTGCTCTGCAAGCTCTCCAGGACAACATAGAATCTGGGGCTCTGTGCTTTCTTTCGTTCTGAACAAGTGTTACTGTTTTCTGCACAAAAGCGATTCTGCGAAGCAATGTGAACACTTCTGCTTCCCAGGCACAGAGAAGGTGCTATCAGGGAATTCTCTGCCTGCCTTTCCCCAGTGCTCTGCAAGCTCTCCAGGACAACATAAAATCTGGGGCTCTGTGCTTTCTTTCCTTCTGAACAAGTGTTAGTGTTTTCTGCACAAAAGCGATTCTTGCGAAGCAATGTGAACACTTCTGCTTCCCAGGCACAGAGAAGGTGCTAGCAGGGAATTCTCTGCCTGCCTTTCCCCAGTGCTCTGCAAGCTCTCCAGGACAACATAGAATCTGGGGCTCTGTGCATTATTTCCTTCTGAACAAGTGTTACTGTTTTCTGCACAAAAGCGATTCTGCGAAGCAATGTGAACACTTCTGCTTCCCAGGCACAGAGAAGGTGCTAGCAGGGAATTCTCTGCCTGCCTTTCCCCAGTGCTTTGCAAGCTCTCCAGGACAACATAAAATCTGGGGCTCTGTGCTTTCTTTCCTTCTGAACAACTGTTACTATTTTCTGCACAAAAGCGATTCTTGCGAAGCAATGTGAACACTTCTGCTTCCCAGGCACAGAGAAGGTGCTAGCAGGGAATTCTCTGCCTGCCTTTCCCCAGTGCTCTGCAAGCTCTCCAGGACAACATAGAATCTGGGGCTCTGTGCTTTCTTTCCTTCTGAACAAGTGTTACTGTTTTCTGCACAAAAGCGATTCTGCGAAGCAATGTGAACAGGCACAGAGAAGGTGCTAGCAGGGAATTCTCTGCCTGCCTTTCCCCAGTGCTCTGCAAGCTCTCCAGGACAACAGTGAATCTGGGGCTCAGTGCTTTCTTTCGTTCTGAACAAGTGTTACTGTTTTCTGCACAAAAGCGATTCTTGCGAAGCAATGTGAACACTTCTGCTTCCCAGGCACAGAGAAGGTGCTAGCAGGGAATTCTCTGCCTGCCTTTCCCCAGTGCTCTGCAAGCTCTCCAGGACAACATAGAATCTGGGGCTCTGTGCTTTCTTTCCTTCTGAACAAGTGTTACTGTTTTCTGCACAAAAGCGATTCTGCGAAGCAATGTGAACACTTCTGCTTCCCAGGCACAGAGAAGGTGCTAGCAAGGAATTCTCTGCCTGCCTTTCCCCAGTGCTCTGCAAGCTCTCCAGGACTACATAAAATCTGGGGCTCTGTGCTTTCTTTCCTTCTGAACAAGTGTTAGTGTTTTCTGCACAAAAGCGATTCTTGCGAAGCAATGTGAACACGTCTGCTTCCCAGGCACAGAGAAGGTGCTAGCAAGGAATTCTCTGCCTGCCTTTCCCCAGTGCTCTGCAAGCTCTCCAGGACAACATAAAATCTGGGGCTCTGTGCTTTCTTTCCTTCTGAACAAGTGTTACTATTTTCTGCACAAAAGCGATTCTTGCGAAGCAATGTGAACACTTCTGCTTCCCAGGCACAGAGAAGGTGCTAGCAGGGAATTCTCTGCCTGCCTTTCCCCAGTGCTGTGCAAGCTCTCCAGGACAACATAGAATCTGGGGCTCTGTGCTTTCTTTCCTTCTGAACAAGTGTTACTGTTTTCTGCACGAAAGCGATTCTGCGAAGCAATGTGAACAGGCTCAGAGAAGGTGCTAGCAGGGAATTCTCTGCCTGCCTTTCCCCAGTGCTCTGCAAGCTCTCCAGGACAACATAAAATCTGGGGATCTGTGCTTTCTTTCCTTCTGAACAAGTGTTAGTGTTTTCTGCACAAAAGCGATTCTTGCGAAGCAATGTGAACACTTCTGCTTCGCAGGCACAGAGAAGGTGCTAGCAGGGAATTCTCTGCCTGCCTTTCCCCAGTGCTCTGCAAGCTCTCCAGGACAACATAGAATCTGGGGCTCAGTGCTTTCTTTCGTTCTGAACAAGTGTTACTGTTTTCTGCACAAAAGCGATTCTGCGAAGCAATGTGAACACTTCTGCTTCCCAGGCACAGAGAAGGTGCTAGCAGGGAATTCTCTGCCTGCCTTTCCCCAGTGCTCTGCAAGCTCTCCAGGACAACATAGAATCTGGGGCTCTGTGCTTTCTTTCGTTCTGAACAAGTGTTACTGTTTTCTGCACAAAAGCGATTCTGCGAAGCAATGTGAACACTTCTGCTTCCCAGGCACAGAGAAGGTGCTAGCAGGGAATTCTCTGCCTGCCTTTCCCCAGTGCTCTGCAAGCTCTCCAGGACAACATAAAATCTGGGGCTCTGTGCTTTCTTTCCTTCTGAACAAGTGTTAGTGTTTTCTGCACAAAAGCGATTCTTGCGAAGCAATGTGAACACTTCTGCTTCCCAGGCACAGAGAAGGTGCTAGCAGGGAATTCTCTGCCTGCCTTTCCCCAGTGCTCTGCAAGCTCTCCAGGACAACATAGAATCTGGGGCTCTGTGCATTCTTTCCTTCTGAACAAGTGTTACTGTTTTCTGCACAAAAGCGATTCTGCGAAGCAATGTGAACACTTCTGCTTCCCAGGCACAGAGAAGGTGCTAGCAGGGAATTCTCTGCCTGCCTTTCCCCAGTGCTTTGCAAGCTCTCCAGGACAACATAGAATCTGGGGCTCTGTGCTTTCTTTCCTTCTGAACAAGTGTTACTGTTTTCTGCACAAAAGCGATTCTGCGAAGCAATGTGAACAGGCACAGAGAAGGTGCTAGCAGGGAATTCTCTGCCTGCCTTTCCCCAGTGCTCTGCAAGCTCTCCAGGACAACATAAAATCTGGGGCTCTGTGCTTTCTTTCCTTCTGAACAAGTGTTAGTGTTTTCTGCACAAAAGCGATTCTTGCGAAGCAATGTGAACACTTCTGCCTCCCAGGCACAGAGAAGGTGCTAGCAGGGAATTCTCTGCCTGCCTTTCCCCAGTGCTCTGCAAGCTCTCCAGGACAACATAGAATCTGGGGCTCTGTGCTTTCTTTCGTTCTGAACAAGTGTTACTGTTTTCTGCACAAAAGCGATTCTGCGAAGCAATGTGAACACTTCTGCTTCGCAGGCACAGAGAAGGTGCTAGCAGGGAATTCTCTGCCTGCCTTTCCCCAGTGCTCTGCAAGCTCTCCAGGACAACATAGAATCTGGGGCTCAGTGCTTTCTTTCGTTCTGAACAAGTGTTACTGTTTTCTGCACAAAAGCGATTCTGCGAAGCAATGTGAACAGGCACAGAGAAGGTGCTAGCAGGGAATTCTCTGCCTGCCTTTCCCCAGTGCTCTGCAAGCTCTCCAGGACAACATAAAATCTGGGGCTCTGTGCTTTCTTTCCTTCTGAACAAGTGTTACTGTTTTCTGCACAAAAGCGATTCTGCGAAGCAATGTGAACACTTCTGCTTCCCAGGCACAGAGAAGGTGCTATCAGGGAATTCTCTGCCTGCCTTTCCCCAGTGCTCTGCAAGCTCTCCAGGACAACATAAAATCTGGGGCTCTGTGCTTTCTTTCGTTCTGAACAAGTGTTACTGTTTTCTGCACAAAAGCGATTCTGCGAAGCAATGTGAACAGGCACAGAGAAGGTGCTATCAGGGAATTCTCTGCCTGCCTTTCCCCAGTGCTCTGCAAGCTCTCCAGGACAACATAGAATCTGGGGCTCTGTGCTTTCTTTCGTTCTGAACAACTGTTACTGTTTTCTGCACAAAAGCGATTCTTGCGAAGCAATGTGAACACTTCTGCTTCCCAGGCACAGAGAAGGTGCTAGCAAGGAATTCTCTGCCTGCCTTTCCCCAGTGCTCTGCAAGCTCTCCAGGACAACATAAAATTTGGGGCTCTGTGCTTTCTTTCCTTCTGAACAAGTGTTAGTGTTTTGTGCACAAAAGCAATTCTTGCGAAGCAATGTGAACACTTCTGCTTCCCAGGCACAGAGAAGGTGCTAGCAGGGAATTCTCTGCCTGCCTTTCCCCAGTGCTCTGCAAGCTCTCCAGGACAACATAGAATCTGGGACTCTGTGCTTTCTTTCGTTCTGAACAAGTGTTACTGTTTTCTGCACAAAAGCGATTCTGCGAAGCAATGTGAACACTTCTGCTTCCCAGGCACAGAGAAGGTGCTATCAGGGAATTCTCTGCCTGCCTTTCCCCAGTGCTCTGCAAGCTCTCCAGGACAACATAGAATCTGGGGCTCTGTGCTTTCTTTCCTTCTGAACAAGTGTTAGTGTTTTCTGCACAAAAGCGATTCTTGCGAAGCAATGTGAACACTTCTGCTTCCCAGGCACAGAGAAGGTGCTAGCAGGGAATTCTCTGCCTGCCTTTCCCCAGTGCTCTGCAAGCTCTCCAGGACAACATAGAATCTGGGGCTCTGTGCTTTCTTTCGTTCTGAACAAGTGTTACTGTTTTCTGCACGAAAGCGATTCTGCGAAGCAATGTGAACAGGCTCAGAGAAGGTGCTATCAGGGAATTCTCTGCCTGCCTTTCCCCAGTGCTCTGCAAGCTCTCCAGGACAACATAAAATCTGGGGCTCTGTGCTTTCTTTCCTTCTGAACAAGTGTTACTGTTTTCTGCACAAAAGCGATTCTGCGAAGCAATGTGAACAGGCACAGAGAAGGTGCTAGCAGGGAATTCTCTGCCTGCCTTTCCCCAGTGCTCTGCAAGCTCTCCAGGACAACATAAAATCTGGGGATCTGTGCTTTCTTTCCTTCTGAACAAGTGTTAGTGTTTTCTGCAAAAAAGCGATTCTTGCGAAGCAATGTGAACACTTCTGCCTCCCAGGCACAGAGAAGGTGCTAGCAGGGAATTCTCTGCCTGCCTTTCCCCAGTGCTCTGCAAGCTCTCCAGGACAACATAGAATCTGGGGCTCTGTGCTTTCTTTCGTTCTGAACAAGTGTTAGTGTTTTCTGCACAAAAGCGATTCTGCGAAGCAATGTGAACACTTCTGCTTCCCAGGCACAGAGAAGGTGCTATCAGGGAATTCTCTGCCTGCCTTTCCCCAGTGCTCTGCAAGCTCTCCAGGACAACATAAAATCTGGGGCTCTGTGCTTTCTTTCGTTCTGAACAAGTGTTACTGTTTTCTGCACAAAAGCGATTCTGCGAAGCAATGTGAACAGGCACAGAGAAGGTGCTATCAGGGAATTCTCTGCCTGCCTTTCCCCAGTGCTCTGCAAGCTCTCCAGGACAACATAGAATCTGGGGCTCTGTGCTTTCTTTCGTTCTGAACAACTGTTACTGTTTTCTGCACAAAAGCGATTCTTGCGAAGCAATGTGAACACTTCTGCTTCCCAGGCACAGAGAAGGTGCTAGCAAGGAATTCTCTGCCTGCCTTTCCCCAGTGCTCTGCAAGCTCTCCAGGACAACATAAAATTTGGGGCTCTGTGCTTTCTTTCCTTCTGAACAAGTGTTAGTGTTTTGTGCACAAAAGCAATTCTTGCGAAGCAATGTGAACACTTCTGCTTCCCAGGCACAGAGAAGGTGCTAGCAGGGAATTCTCTGCCTGCCTTTCCCCAGTGCTCTGCAAGCTCTCCAGGACAACATAGAATCTGGGACTCTGTGCTTTCTTTCGTTCTGAACAAGTGTTACTGTTTTCTGCACAAAAGCGATTCTGCGAAGCAATGTGAACACTTCTGCTTCCCAGGCACAGAGAAGGTGCTATCAGGGAATTCTCTGCCTGCCTTTCCCCAGTGCTCTGCAAGCTCTCCAGGACAACATAGAATCTGGGGCTCTGTGCTTTCTTTCCTTCTGAACAAGTGTTAGTGTTTTCTGCACAAAAGCGATTCTTGCGAAGCAATGTGAACACTTCTGCTTCCCAGGCACAGAGAAGGTGCTAGCAGGGAATTCTCTGCCTGCCTTTCCCCAGTGCTCTGCAAGCTCTCCAGGACAACATAGAATCTGGGGCTCTGTGCTTTCTTTCGTTCTGAACAAGTGTTACTGTTTTCTGCACGAAAGCGATTCTGCGAAGCAATGTGAACAGGCTCAGAGAAGGTGCTATCAGGGAATTCTCTGCCTGCCTTTCCCCAGTGCTCTGCAAGCTCTCCAGGACAACATAAAATCTGGGGCTCTGTGCTTTCTTTCGTTCTGAACAAGTGTTACTGTTTTCTGCACAAAAGCGATTCTGCGAAGCAATGTGAACACTTCTGCTTCCCAGGCACAGAGAAGGTGCTAGCAGGGAATTCTCTGCCTGCCTTTCCCCAGTGCTCTGCAAGCTCTCCAGGACAACATAAAATCTGGGGCTCTGTGCTTTCTTTCCTTCTGAACAAGTGTTAGTGTTTTCTGCACAAAAGCGATTCTTGCGAAGCAATGTGAACACTTCTGCTTCCCAGGCACAGAGAAGGTGCTAGCAGGGAATTCTCTGCCTGCCTTTCCCCAGTGCTCTGCAAGCTCTCCAGGACAACATAGAATCTGGGGCTCTGTGCTTTCTTTCCTTCTGAACAAGTGTTACTGTTTTCTGCACAAAAGCGATTCTGCGAAGCAATGTGAACACTTCTGCTTCCCAGGCACAGAGAAGGTGCTAGCAGGGAATTCTCTGCCTGCCTTTCCCCAGTGCTCTGCAAGCTCTCCAGGACAACATAAAATCTGGGGCTCTGTGCTTTCTTTCCTTCTGAACAAGTGTTAGTGTTTTCTGCACAAAAGCGATTCTTGCGAAGCAATGTGAACACTTCTGCTTCCCAGGCACAGAGAAGGTGCTAGCAAGGAATTCTCTGCCTGCCTTTCCCCAGTGCTCTGCAAGCTCTCCAGGACAACAGTGAATCTGGGGCTCTGTGCTTTCTTTCCTTCTGAACAAGTGTTACTGTTTTCTGCACAAAAGCGATTCTGCGAAGCAATGTGAACAGGCACAGAGAAGGTGCTATCAGGGAATTCTCTGCCTGCCTTTCCCCAGTGCTCTGCAAGCTCTCCAGGACAACATAAAATCTGGGGCTCTGTGCTTTCTTTCCTTCTGAACAAGTGTTACTGTTTTCTGCACAAAAGCGATTCTGCGAAGCAATGTGAACACTTCTGCTTCCCAGGCACAGAGAAGGTGCTAGCAGGGAATTCTCTGCCTGCCTTTCCCCAGTGCTCTGCAAGCTCTCCAGGACAACATAAAATCTGGGGCTCTGTGCTTTCTTTCCTTCTGAACAAGTGTTAGTGTTTTCTGCACAAAAGCGATTCTTGCGAAGCAATGTGAACACTTCTGCTTCCCAGGCACAGAGAAGGTGCTAGCAGGGAATTCTCTGCCTGCCTTTCCCCAGTGCTCTGCAAGCTCTCCAGGACAACATAGAATCTGGGGCTCTGTGCTTTCTTTCCTTCTGAACAAGTGTTACTGTTTTCTGCACAAAAGCGATTCTGCGAAGCAATGTGAACACTTCTGCTTCCCAGGCACAGAGAAGGTGCTATCAGGGAATTCTCTGCCTGCCTTTCCCCAGTGCTCTGCAAGCTCTCCAGGACAACATAGAATCTGGGGCTCTGTGCTTTCTTTCGTTCTGAACAAGTGTTACTGTTTTCTGCACAAAAGCGATTCTGCGAAGCAATGTGAACAGGCACAGAGAAGGTGCTATCAGGGAATTCTCTGCCTGCCTTTCCCCAGTGCTCTGCAAGCTCTCCAGGACAACATAGAATCTGGGGCTCTGTGCTTTCTTTCGTTCTGAACAACTGTTACTGTTTTCTGCACAAAAGCGATTCTTGCGAAGCAATGTGAACACTTCTGCTTCCCAGGCACAGAGAAGGTGCTAGCAAGGAATTCTCTGCCTGCCTTTCCCCAGTGCTCTGCAAGCTCTCCAGGACAACATAAAATTTGGGGCTCTGTGCTTTCTTTCCTTCTGAACAAGTGTTAGTGTTTTGTGCACAAAAGCAATTCTTGCGAAGCAATGTGAACACTTCTGCTTCCCAGGCACAGAGAAGGTGCTAGCAGGGAATTCTCTGCCTGCCTTTCCCCAGTGCTCTGCAAGCTCTCCAGGACAACATAGAATCTGGGGCTCTGTGCTTTCTTTCCTTCTGAACAACTGTTACTGTTTTCTGCACAAAAGCGATTCTTGCGAAGCAATGTGAACACTTCTGCTTCCCAGGCACAGAGAAGGTGCTAGCAGGGAATTCTCTGCCTGCCTTTCCCCAGTGCTCTGCAAGCTCTCCAGGACAACAGTGAATCTGGGGCTCTGTGCTTTCTTTCGTTCTGAACAAGTGTTACTGTTTTCTGCACAAAAGCGATTCTGCGAAGCAATGTGAACAGGCACAGAGAAGGTGCTATCAGGGAATTCTCTGCCTGCCTTTCCCCAGTGCTCTGCAAGCTCTCCAGGACAACATAAAATCTGGGGCTCTGTGCTTTCTTTCGTTCTGAACAAGTGTTACTGTTTTCTGCACAAAAGCGATTCTGCGAAGCAATGTGAACACTTCTGCTTCCCAGGCACAGAGAAGGTGCTAGCAGGGAATTCTCTGCCTGCCTTTCCCCAGTGCTCTGCAAGCTCTCCAGGACAACATAAAATCTGGGGCTCTGTGCTTTCTTTCCTTCTGAACAAGTGTTAGTGTTTTCTGCACAAAAGCGATTCTTGCGAAGCAATGTGAACACTTCTGCTTCCCAGGCACAGAGAAGGTGCTAGCAGGGAATTCTCTGCCTGCCTTTCCCCAGTGCTCTGCAAGCTCTCCAGGACAACATAGAATCTGGGGCTCTGTGCTTTCTTTCCTTCTGAACAAGTGTTACTGTTTTCTGCACAAAAGCGATTCTGCGAAGCAATGTGAACACTTCTGCTTCCCAGGCACAGAGAAGGTGCTAGCAGGGAATTCTCTGCCTGCCTTTCCCCAGTGCTCTGCAAGCTCTCCAGGACAACATAAAATCTGGGGCTCTGTGCTTTCTTTCCTTCTGAACAAGTGTTAGTGTTTTCTGCACAAAAGCGATTCTTGCGAAGCAATGTGAACACTTCTGCTTCCCAGGCACAGAGAAGGTGCTAGCAAGGAATTCTCTGCCTGCCTTTCCCCAGTGCTCTGCAAGCTCTCCAGGACTACATAAAATCTGGGGCTCTGTGCTTTCTTTCCTTCTGAACAAGTGTTACTGTTTTCTGCACAAAAGCGATTCTGCGAAGCAATGTGAACAGGCACAGAGAAGGTGCTATCAGGGAATTCTCTGCCTGCCTTTCCCCAGTGCTCTGCAAGCTCTCCAGGACAACATAAAATCTGGGGCTCTGTGCTTTCTTTCGTTCTGAACAAGTGTTAGTGTTTTCTGCACAAAAGCGATTCTTGCGAAGCAATGTGAACACTTTTGCTTCCCAGGCACAGAGAAGGTGCTAGCAGGGAATTCTCTGCCTGCCTTTCCCCAGTGCTCTGCAAGCTCTCCAGGACAACATAGAATCTGGGGCTCTGTGCTTTCTTTCCTTCTGAACAAGTGTTACTGTTTTCTGCACAAAAGCGATTCTGCGAAGCAATGTGAACACTTCTGCTTCCCAGGCACAGAGAAGGTGCTAGCAGGGAATTCTCTGCCTGCCTTTCCCCAGTGCTCTGCAAGCTCTCCAGGACAACATAAAATCTGGGGCTCTGTGCTTTCTTTCCTTCTGAACAAGTGTTAGTGTTTTCTGCACAAAAGCGATTCTTGCGAAGCAATGTGAACACTTCTGCTTCCCAGGCACAGAGAAGGTGCTAGCAAGGAATTCTCTGCCTGCCTTTCCCCAGTGCTCTGCAAGCTCTCCAGGACAACAGTGAATCTGGGGCTCTGTGCTTTCTTTCCTTCTGAACAAGTGTTACTGTTTTCTGCACAAAAGCGATTCTTGCGAAGCAATGTGAACACTTCTGCTTCCCAGGCACAGAGAAGGTGCTAGCAAGGAATTCTCTGCCTGCCTTTCCCCAGTGCTCTGCAAGCTCTCCAGGACAACATAAAATTTGGGGCTCTGTGCTTTCTTTCCTTCTGAACAAGTGTTAGTGTTTTGTGCACAAAAGCAATTCTTGCGAAGCAATGTGAACACTTCTGCTTCCCAGGCACAGAGAAGGTGCTAGCAGGGAATTCTCTGCCTGCCTTTCCCCAGTGCTCTGCAAGCTCTCCATGACAACATAAAATCTGGGGCTCTGTGCTTTCTTTCGTTCTGAACAAGTGTTACTGTTTTCTGCACAAAAGCGATTCTGCGAAGCAATGTGAACACTTCTGCTTCCCAGGCACAGAGAAGGTGCTAGCAGGGAATTCTCTGCCTGCCTTTCCCCAGTGCTCTGCAAGCTCTCCAGGACAACATAAAATCTGGGGCTCTGTGCTTTCTTTCCTTCTGAACAAGTGTTAGTGTTTTCTGCACAAAAGCGATTCTTGCGAAGCACTGTGAACACTTTTGCTTCCCAGGCACAGAGAAGGTGCTAGCAGGGAATTCTCTGCCTGCCTTTCCCCAGTGCTCTGCAAGCTCTCCAGGACAACATAGAATCTGGGGCTCTGTGCTTTCTTTCCTTCTGAACAAGTGTTACTGTTTTCTGCACAAAAGCGATTCTGCGAAGCAATGTGAACACTTCTGCTTCCCAGGCACAGAGAAGGTGCTAGCAGGGAATTCTCTGCCTGCCTTTCCCCAGTGCTCTGCAAGCTCTCCAGGACAACATAAAATCTGGGGCTCTGTGCTTTCTTTCCTTCTGAACAAGTGTTACTGTTTTCTGCACAAAAGCGATTCTTGCGAAGCAATGTGAACACTTCTGCTTCCCAGGCACAGAGAAGGTGCTAGCAAGGAATTCTCTGCCTGCCTTTCCCCAGTGCTCTGCAAGCTCTCCAGGACTACATAAAATCTGGGGCTCTGTGCTTTCTTTCGTTCTGAACAAGTGTTACTGTTTTCTGCACAAAAGCGATTCTGCGAAGCAATGTGAACAGGCACAGAGAAGGTGCTATCAGGGAATTCTCTGCCTGCCTTTCCCCAGTGCTCTGCAAGCTCTCCAGGACAACATAGAATCTGGGGCTCTGTGCTTTCATTCGTTCTGAACAAGTGTTACTGTTTTCTGCACAAAAGCGATTCTGCGAAGCAATGTGAACACTTCTGCTTCGCAGGCACAGAGAAGGTGCTAGCAGGGAATTCTCTGCCTGCCTTTCCCCAGTGCTCTGCAAGATCTCCAGGACAACATAAAATCTGGGGCTCTGTGCTTTCTTTCCTTCTGAACAAGTGTTAGTGTTTTCTGCACAAAAGCGATTCTTGCGAAGCAATGTGAACACTTCTGCTTCCCAGGCACAGAGAAGGTGCTAGCAGGGAATTCTCTGCCTGCCTTTCCCCAGTGCTCTGCAAGCTCTCCAGGACAACATAGAATCTGGGGCTCTGTGCTTTCTTTCCTTCTGAACAAGTGTTACTGTTTTCTGCACAAAAGCGATTCTGCGAAGCAATGTGAACAGGCACAGAGAAGGTGCTATCAGGGAATTCTCTGCCTGCCTTTCCCCAGTGCTCTGCAAGCTCTCCAGGACAACATAGAATCTGGGGCTCTGTGCTTTCTTTCGTTCTGAACAAGTGTTACTGTTTTCTGCACGAAAGCGATTCTGCGAAGCAATGTGAACAGGCTCAGAGAAGGTGCTATCAGGGAATTCTCTGCCTGCCTTTCCCCAGTGCTCTGCAAGCTCTCCAGGACAACATAAAATCTGGGGCTCTGTGCTTTCTTTCCTTCTGAACAAGTGTTACTGTTTTCTGCACAAAAGCGATTCTGCGAAGCAATGTGAACAGGCACAGAGAAGGTGCTAGCAGGGAATTCTCTGCCTGCCTTTCCCCAGTGCTCTGCAAGCTCTCCAGGACAACATAAAATCTGGGGATCTGTGCTTTCTTTCCTTCTGAACAAGTGTTAGTGTTTTCTGCAAAAAAGCGATTCTTGCGAAGCAATGTGAACACTTCTGCCTCCCAGGCACAGAGAAGGTGCTAGCAGGGAATTCTCTGCCTGCCTTTCCCCAGTGCTCTGCAAGCTCTCCAGGACAACATAGAATCTGGGGCTCTGTGCTTTCTTTCGTTCTGAACAAGTGTTAGTGTTTTCTGCACAAAAGCGATTCTGCGAAGCAATGTGAACACTTCTGCTTCCCAGGCACAGAGAAGGTGCTATCAGGGAATTCTCTGCCTGCCTTTCCCCAGTGCTCTGCAAGCTCTCCAGGACAACATAAAATCTGGGGCTCTGTGCTTTCTTTCGTTCTGAACAAGTGTTACTGTTTTCTGCACAAAAGCGATTCTGCGAAGCAATGTGAACAGGCACAGAGAAGGTGCTATCAGGGAATTCTCTGCCTGCCTTTCCCCAGTGCTCTGCAAGCTCTCCAGGACAACATAGAATCTGGGGCTCTGTGCTTTCTTTCGTTCTGAACAACTGTTACTGTTTTCTGCACAAAAGCGATTCTTGCGAAGCAATGTGAACACTTCTGCTTCCCAGGCACAGAGAAGGTGCTAGCAAGGAATTCTCTGCCTGCCTTTCCCCAGTGCTCTGCAAGCTCTCCAGGACAACATAAAATTTGGGGCTCTGTGCTTTCTTTCCTTCTGAACAAGTGTTAGTGTTTTGTGCACAAAAGCAATTCTTGCGAAGCAATGTGAACACTTCTGCTTCCCAGGCACAGAGAAGGTGCTAGCAGGGAATTCTCTGCCTGCCTTTCCCCAGTGCTCTGCAAGCTCTCCAGGACAACATAGAATCTGGGACTCTGTGCTTTCTTTCGTTCTGAACAAGTGTTACTGTTTTCTGCACAAAAGCGATTCTGCGAAGCAATGTGAACACTTCTGCTTCCCAGGCACAGAGAAGGTGCTATCAGGGAATTCTCTGCCTGCCTTTCCCCAGTGCTCTGCAAGCTCTCCAGGACAACATAGAATCTGGGGCTCTGTGCTTTCTTTCCTTCTGAACAAGTGTTAGTGTTTTCTGCACAAAAGCGATTCTTGCGAAGCAATGTGAACACTTCTGCTTCCCAGGCACAGAGAAGGTGCTAGCAGGGAATTCTCTGCCTGCCTTTCCCCAGTGCTCTGCAAGCTCTCCAGGACAACATAGAATCTGGGGCTCTGTGCTTTCTTTCGTTCTGAACAAGTGTTACTGTTTTCTGCACGAAAGCGATTCTGCGAAGCAATGTGAACAGGCTCAGAGAAGGTGCTATCAGGGAATTCTCTGCCTGCCTTTCCCCAGTGCTCTGCAAGCTCTCCAGGACAACATAAAATCTGGGGCTCTGTGCTTTCTTTCGTTCTGAACAAGTGTTACTGTTTTCTGCACAAAAGCGATTCTGCGAAGCAATGTGAACACTTCTGCTTCCCAGGCACAGAGAAGGTGCTAGCAGGGAATTCTCTGCCTGCCTTTCCCCAGTGCTCTGCAAGCTCTCCAGGACAACATAAAATCTGGGGCTCTGTGCTTTCTTTCCTTCTGAACAAGTGTTAGTGTTTTCTGCACAAAAGCGATTCTTGCGAAGCAATGTGAACACTTCTGCTTCCCAGGCACAGAGAAGGTGCTAGCAGGGAATTCTCTGCCTGCCTTTCCCCAGTGCTCTGCAAGCTCTCCAGGACAACATAGAATCTGGGGCTCTGTGCTTTCTTTCCTTCTGAACAAGTGTTACTGTTTTCTGCACAAAAGCGATTCTGCGAAGCAATGTGAACACTTCTGCTTCCCAGGCACAGAGAAGGTGCTAGCAGGGAATTCTCTGCCTGCCTTTCCCCAGTGCTCTGCAAGCTCTCCAGGACAACATAAAATCTGGGGCTCTGTGCTTTCTTTCCTTCTGAACAAGTGTTAGTGTTTTCTGCACAAAAGCGATTCTTGCGAAGCAATGTGAACACTTCTGCTTCCCAGGCACAGAGAAGGTGCTAGCAAGGAATTCTCTGCCTGCCTTTCCCCAGTGCTCTGCAAGCTCTCCAGGACAACAGTGAATCTGGGGCTCTGTGCTTTCTTTCCTTCTGAACAAGTGTTACTGTTTTCTGCACAAAAGCGATTCTGCGAAGCAATGTGAACAGGCACAGAGAAGGTGCTATCAGGGAATTCTCTGCCTGCCTTTCCCCAGTGCTCTGCAAGCTCTCCAGGACAACATAAAATCTGGGGCTCTGTGCTTTCTTTCCTTCTGAACAAGTGTTACTGTTTTCTGCACAAAAGCGATTCTGCGAAGCAATGTGAACACTTCTGCTTCCCAGGCACAGAGAAGGTGCTAGCAGGGAATTCTCTGCCTGCCTTTCCCCAGTGCTCTGCAAGCTCTCCAGGACAACATAAAATCTGGGGCTCTGTGCTTTCTTTCCTTCTGAACAAGTGTTAGTGTTTTCTGCACAAAAGCGATTCTTGCGAAGCAATGTGAACACTTCTGCTTCCCAGGCACAGAGAAGGTGCTAGCAGGGAATTCTCTGCCTGCCTTTCCCCAGTGCTCTGCAAGCTCTCCAGGACAACATAGAATCTGGGGCTCTGTGCTTTCTTTCCTTCTGAACAAGTGTTACTGTTTTCTGCACAAAAGCGATTCTGCGAAGCAATGTGAACACTTCTGCTTCCCAGGCACAGAGAAGGTGCTAGCAGGGAATTCTCTGCCTGCCTTTCCCCAGTGCTCTGCAAGCTCTCCAGGACAACATAAAATCTGGGGCTCTGTGCTTTCTTTCCTTCTGAACAAGTGTTAGTGTTTTCTGCACAAAAGCGATTCTTGCGAAGCAATGTGAACACTTCTGCTTCCCAGGCACAGAGAAGGTGCTAGCAAGGAATTCTCTGCCTGCCTTTCCCCAGTGCTCTGCAAGCTCTCCAGGACTACATAAAATCTGGGGCTCTGTGCTTTCTTTCCTTCTGAACAAGTGTTACTGTTTTCTGCACAAAAGCGATTCTGCGAAGCAATGTGAACAGGCACAGAGAAGGTGCTATCAGGGAATTCTCTGCCTGCCTTTCCCCAGTGCTCTGCAAGCTCTCCAGGACAACATAAAATCTGGGGCTCTGTGCTTTCTTTCGTTCTGAACAAGTGTTAGTGTTTTCTGCACAAAAGCGATTCTTGCGAAGCAATGTGAACACTTTTGCTTCCCAGGCACAGAGAAGGTGCTAGCAGGGAATTCTCTGCCTGCCTTTCCCCAGTGCTCTGCAAGCTCTCCAGGACAACATAGAATCTGGGGCTCTGTGCTTTCTTTCCTTCTGAACAAGTGTTACTGTTTTCTGCACAAAAGCGATTCTGCGAAGCAATGTGAACACTTCTGCTTCCCAGGCACAGAGAAGGTGCTAGCAGGGAATTCTCTGCCTGCCTTTCCCCAGTGCTCTGCAAGCTCTCCAGGACAACATAAAATCTGGGGCTCTGTGCTTTCTTTCCTTCTGAACAAGTGTTAGTGTTTTCTGCACAAAAGCGATTCTTGCGAAGCAATGTGAACACTTCTGCTTCCCAGGCACAGAGAAGGTGCTAGCAAGGAATTCTCTGCCTGCCTTTCCCCAGTGCTCTGCAAGCTCTCCAGGACAACAGTGAATCTGGGGCTCTGTGCTTTCTTTCCTTCTGAACAAGTGTTACTGTTTTCTGCACAAAAGCGATTCTTGCGAAGCAATGTGAACAGGCACAGAGAAGGTGCTATCAGGGAATTCTCTGCCTGCCTTTCCCCAGTGCTCTGCAAGCTCTCCAGGACAACATAAAATCTGGGGCTCTGTGCTTTCTTTCCTTCTGAACAAGTGTTACTGTTTTCTGCACAAAAGCGATTCTGCGAAGCAATGTGAACACTTCTGCTTCCCAGGCACAGAGAAGGTGCTAGCAGGGAATTCTCTGCCTGCCTTTCCCCAGTGCTCTGCAAGCTCTCCAGGACAACATAAAATCTGGGGCTCTGTGCTTTCTTTCCTTCTGAACAAGTGTTAGTGTTTTCTGCACAAAAGCGATTCTTGCGAAGCAATGTGAACACTTCTGCTTCCCAGGCACAGAGAAGGTGCTAGCAGGGAATTCTCTGCCTGCCTTTCCCCAGTGCTCTGCAAGCTCTCCAGGACAACATAAAATCTGGGGCTCTGTGCTTTCTTTCCTTCTGAACAAGTGTTACTGTTTTCTGCACAAAAGCGATTCTGCGAAGCAATGTGAACACTTCTGCTTCCCAGGCACAGAGAAGGTGCTATCAGGGAATTCTCTGCCTGCCTTTCCCCAGTACTCTGCAAGCTCTCCAGGACAACATAGAATCTGGGGCTCTGTGCTTTCTTTCGTTCTGAACAAGTGTTACTGTTTTCTGCACAAAAGCGATTCTGCGAAGCAATGTGAACAGGCACAGAGAAGGTGCTATCAGGGAATTCTCTGCCTGCCTTTCCCCAGTGCTCTGCAAGCTCTCCAGGACAACATAGAATCTGGGGCTCTGTGCTTTCTTTCGTTCTGAACAACTGTTACTGTTTTCTGCACAAAAGCGATTCTTGCGAAGCAATGTGAACACTTCTGCTTCCCAGGCACAGAGAAGGTGCTAGCAAGGAATTCTCTGCCTGCCTTTCCCCAGTGCTCTGCAAGCTCTCCAGGACAACATAAAATTTGGGGCTCTGTGCTTTCTTTCCTTCTGAACAAGTGTTAGTGTTTTGTGCACAAAAGCAATTCTTGCGAAGCAATGTGAACACTTCTGCTTCCCAGGCACAGAGAAGGTGCTAGCAGGGAATTCTCTGCCTGCCTTTCCCCAGTGCTCTGCAAGCTCTCCAGGACAACATAAAATCTGGGGCTCTGTGCTTTCTTTCGTTCTGAACAAGTGTTACTGTTTTCTGCACAAAAGCGATTCTGCGAAGCAATGTGAACACTTCTGCTTCCCAGGCACAGAGAAGGTGCTAGCAGGGAATTCTCTGCCTGCCTTTCCCCAGTGCTCTGCAAGCTCTCCAGGACAACATAAAATCTGGGGCTCTGTGCTTTCTTTCCTTCTGAACAAGTGTTAGTGTTTTCTGCACAAAAGCGATTCTTGCGAAGCACTGTGAACACTTTTGCTTCCCAGGCACAGAGAAGGTGCTAGCAGGGAATTCTCTGCCTGCCTTTCCCCAGTGCTCTGCAAGCTCTCCAGGACAACATAGAATCTGGGGCTCTGTGCTTTCTTTCCTTCTGAACAAGTGTTACTGTTTTCTGCACAAAAGCGATTCTGCGAAGCAATGTGAACACTTCTGCTTCCCAGGCACAGAGAAGGTGCTAGCAGGGAATTCTCTGCCTGCCTTTCCCCAGTGCTCTGCAAGCTCTCCAGGACAACATAAAATCTGGGGCTCTGTGCTTTCTTTCCTTCTGAACAAGTGTTACTGTTTTCTGCACAAAAGCGATTCTTGCGAAGCAATGTGAACACTTCTGCTTCCCAGGCACAGAGAAGGTGCTAGCAAGGAATTCTCTGCCTGCCTTTCCCCAGTGCTCTGCAAGCTCTCCAGGACTACATAAAATCTGGGGCTCTGTGCTTTCTTTCGTTCTGAACAAGTGTTACTGTTTTCTGCACAAAAGCGATTCTGCGAAGCAATGTGAACAGGCACAGAGAAGGTGCTATCAGGGAATTCTCTGCCTGCCTTTCCCCAGTGCTCTGCAAGCTCTCCAGGACAACATAGAATCTGGGGCTCTGTGCTTTCATTCGTTCTGAACAAGTGTTACTGTTTTCTGCACAAAAGCGATTCTGCGAAGCAATGTGAACACTTCTGCTTCGCAGGCACAGAGAAGGTGCTAGCAGGGAATTCTCTGCCTGCCTTTCCCCAGTGCTCTGCAAGATCTCCAGGACAACATAAAATCTGGGGCTCTGTGCTTTCTTTCCTTCTGAACAAGTGTTAGTGTTTTCTGCACAAAAGCGATTCTTGCGAAGCAATGTGAACACTTCTGCTTCCCAGGCACAGAGAAGGTGCTAGCAGGGAATTCTCTGCCTGCCTTTCCCCAGTGCTCTGCAAGCTCTCCAGGACAACATAGAATCTGGGGCTCTGTGCTTTCTTTCCTTCTGAACAAGTGTTACTGTTTTCTGCACAAAAGCGATTCTGCGAAGCAATGTGAACAGGCACAGAGAAGGTGCTATCAGGGAATTCTCTGCCTGCCTTTCCCCAGTGCTCTGCAAGCTCTCCAGGACAACATAGAATCTGGGGCTCTGTGCTTTCTTTCGTTCTGAACAAGTGTTACTGTTTGATGCACAAAAGCGATTCTGCGAAGCAATGTGAACACTTCTGCTTCCCAGGCACAGAGAAGGTGCTATCAGGGAATTCTCTGCCTGCCTTTCCCCAGTGCTCTGCAAGCTCTCCAGGACAACATAGAATCTGGGGCTCTGTGCTTTCTTTCCTTCTGAACAACTGTTACTGTTTTCTGCACAAAAGCGATTCTTGCGAAGCAATGTGAACACTTCTGCTTCCCAGGCACAGAGAAGGTGCTAGCAGGGAATTCTCTGCCTGCCTTTCCCCAGTGCTCTGCAAGCTCTCCAGGACAACAGTGAATCTGGGGCTCTGTGCTTTCTTTCGTTCTGAACAAGTGTTACTGTTTTCTGCACAAAAGCGATTCTGCGAAGCAATGTGAACAGGCACAGAGAAGGTGCTATCAGGGAATTCTCTGCCTGCCTTTCCCCAGTGCTCTGCAAGCTCTCCAGGACAACATAAAATCTGGGGCTCTGTGCTTTCTTTCGTTCTGAACAAGTGTTACTGTTTTCTGCACAAAAGCGATTCTGCGAAGCAATGTGAACACTTCTGCTTCCCAGGCACAGAGAAGGTGCTATCAGGGAATTCTCTGCCTGCCTTTCCCCAGTGCTCTGCAAGCTCTCCAGGACAACATAGAATCTGGGGCTCTGTGCTTTCTTTCGTTCTGAACAAGTGTTACTGTTTTCTGCACAAAAGCGATTCTGCGAAGCAATGTGAACACTTCTGCTTCCCAGGCACAGAGAAGGTGCTAGCAGGGAATTCTCTGCCTGCCTTTCCCCAGTGCTCTGCAAGCTCTCCAGGACAACATAGAATCTGGGGCTCTGTGCTTTCTTTCCTTCTGAACAAGTGTTACTGTTTTCTGCACAAAAGCGATTCTGCGAAGCAATGTGAACACTTCTGCTTCCCAGGCACAGAGAAGGTGCTAGCAGGGAATTCTCTGCCTGCCTTTCCCCAGTGCTCTGCAAGCTCTCCAGGACAACATAAAATCTGGGGCTCTGTGCTTTCTTTCCTTCTGAACAAGTGTTAGTGTTTTCTGCACAAAAGCGATTCTTGCGAAGCAATGTGAACACTTCTGCTTCCCAGGCACAGAGAAGGTGCTAGCAAGGAATTCTCTGCCTGCCTTTCCCCAGTGCTCTGCAAGCTCTCCAGGACTACATAAAATCTGGGGCTCTGTGCTTTCTTTCCTTCTGAACAAGTGTTACTGTTTTCTGCACAAAAGCGATTCTGCGAAGCAATGTGAACAGGCACAGAGAAGGTGCTATCAGGGAATTCTCTGCCTGCCTTTCCCCAGTGCTCTGCAAGCTCTCCAGGACAACATAAAATCTGGGGCTCTGTGCTTTCTTTCGTTCTGAACAAGTGTTACTGTTTTCTGCACAAAAGCGATTCTGCGAAGCAATGTGAACACTTCTGCTTCCCAGGCACAGAGAAGGTGCTAGCAGGGAATTCTCTGCCTGCCTTTCCCCAGTGCTCTGCAAGCTCTCCAGGACAACATAAAATCTGGGGCTCTGTGCTTTCTTTCCTTCTGAACAAGTGTTAGTGTTTTCTGCACAAAAGCGATTCTTGCGAAGCAATGTGAACACTTCTGCTTCCCAGGCACAGAGAAGGTGCTAGCAAGGAATTCTCTGCCTGCCTTTCCCCAGTGCTCTGCAAGCTCTCCAGGACAACATAGAATCTGGGGCTCAGTGCTTTCTTTCGTTCTGAACAAGTGTTACTGTTTTCTGCACAAAAGCGATTCTTGCGAAGCAATGTGAACACTTCTGCTTCCCAGGCACAGAGAAGGTGCTAGCAGGGAATTCTCTGCCTGCCTTTCCCCAGTGCTCTGCAAGCTCTCCAGGACAACATAGAATCTGGGGCTCTGTGCTTTCATTCGTTCTGAACAAGTGTTACTGTTTTCTGCACAAAAGCGATTCTGCGAAGCAATGTGAACACTTCTGCTTCCCAGGCACAGAGAAGGTGCTAGCAAGGAATTCTCTGCCTGCCTTTCCCCAGTGCTCTGCAAGCTCTCCAGGACAACATAAAATCTGGGGCTCTGTGCTTTCTTTCCTTCTGAACAAGTGTTACTGTTTTCTGCACAAAAGCGATTCTGCGAAGCAATGTGAACAGGCACAGAGAAGGTGCTAGCAGGGAATTCTCTGCCTGCCTTTCCCCAGTGCTCTGCAAGCTCTCCAGGACAACATAGAATCTGGGGCTCTGTGCTTTCTTTCGTTCTGAACAAGTGTTACTGTTTGATGCACAAAAGCGATTCTGCGAAGCAATGTGAACACTTCTGCTTCCCAGGCACAGAGAAGGTGCTATCAGGGAATTCTCTGCCTGCCTTTCCCCAGTGCTCTGCAAGCTCTCCAGGACAACATAGAATCTGGGGCTCTGTGCTTTCTTTCCTTCTGAACAACTGTTACTGTTTTCTGCACAAAAGCGATTCTTGCGAAGCAATGTGAACACGTCTGCTTCCCAGGCACAGAGAAGGTGCTAGCAGGGAATTCTCTGCCTGCCTTTCCCCAGTGCTCTGCAAGCTCTCCAGGACAACATAAAATTTGGGGCTCTGTGCTTTCTTTCCTTCTGAACAAGTGTTAGTGTTTTGTGCACAAAAGCAATTCTTGCGAAGCAATGTGAACACTTCTGCTTTACAGGCACAGAGAAGGTGCTAGCAGGGAATTCTCTGCCTGCCTTTCCCCAGTGCTCTGCAAGCTCTCCAGGACAACATAGAATCTGGGGCTCTGTGCTTTCTTTCGTTCTGAACAAGTGTTACTGTTTGATGCACAAAAGCGATTCTGCGAAGCAATGTGAACACTTCTGCTTCCCAGGCACAGAGAAGGTGCTATCAGGGAATTCTCTGCCTGCCTTTCCCCAGTGCTCTGCAAGCTCTCCAGGACAACATAGAATCTGGGGCTCTGTGCTGTCTTTCCTTCTGAACAACTGTTACTGTTTTCTGCACAAAAGCGATTCTTGCGAAGCAATGTGAACACTTCTGCTTCCCAGGCACAGAGAAGGTGCTAGCAGGGAATTCTCTGCCTGCCTTTCCCCAGTGCTCTGCAAGCTCTCCAGGACAACAGTGAATCTGGGGCTCTGTGCTTTCTTTCGTTCTGAACAAGTGTTACTGTTTTCTGCACAAAAGCGATTCTGCGAAGCAATGTGAACAGGCACAGAGAAGGTGCTATCAGGGAATTCTCTGCCTGCCTTTCCCCAGTGCTCTGCAAGCTCTCCAGGACAACATAAAATCTGGGGCTCTGTGCTTTCTTTCGTTCTGAACAAGTGTTACTGTTTTCTGCACAAAAGCGATTCTGCGAAGCAATGTGAACACTTCTGCTTCCCAGGCACAGAGAAGGTGCTAGCAGGGAATTCTCTGCCTGCCTTTCCCCAGTGCTCTGCAAGCTCTCCAGGACAACATAAAATCTGGGGCTCTGTGCTTTCTTTCCTTCTGAACAAGTGTTAGTGTTTTGTGCACAAAAGCAATTCTTGCGAAGCAATGTGAACACTTCTGCTTCCCAGGCACAGAGAAGGTGCTAGCAGGGAATTCTCTGCCTGCCTTTCCCCAGTGCTCTGCAAGCTCTCCAGGACAACATAGAATCTGGGGCTCTGTGCTTTCTTTCGTTCTGAACAAGTGTTACTGTTTGATGCACAAAAGCGATTCTGCGAAGCAATGTGAACACTTCTGCTTCCCAGGCACAGAGAAGGTGCTATCAGGGAATTCTCTGCCTGCCTTTCCCCAGTGCTCTGCAAGCTCTCCAGGACAACATAGAATCTGGGGCTCTGTGCTTTCTTTCCTTCTGAACAACTGTTACTGTTTTCTGCACAAAAGCGATTCTTGCGAAGCAATGTGAACACTTCTGCTTCCCAGGCACAGAGAAGGTGCTAGCAGGGAATTCTCTGCCTGCCTTTCCCCAGTGCTCTGCAAGCTCTCCAGGACAACAGTGAATCTGGGGCTCTGTGCTTTCTTTCGTTCTGAACAAGTGTTACTGTTTTCTGCACAAAAGCGATTCTGCGAAGCAATGTGAACAGGCACAGAGAAGGTGCTATCAGGGAATTCTCTGCCTGCCTTTCCCCAGTGCTCTGCAAGCTCTCCAGGACAACATAAAATCTGGGGCTCTGTGCTTTCTTTCGTTCTGAACAAGTGTTACTGTTTTCTGCACAAAAGTGATTCTGCGAAGCAATGTGAACACTTCTGCTTCCCAGGCACAGAGAAGGTGCTAGCAGGGAATTCTCTGCCTGCCTTTCCCCAGTGCTCTGCAAGCTCTCCAGGACAACATAGAATCTGGGGCTCTGTGCTTTCTTTCGTTCTGAACAAGTGTTACTGTTTTCTGCACAAAAGCGATTCTGCGAAGCAATGTGAACACTTCTGCTTCCCAGGCACAGAGAAGGTGCTAGCAGGGAATTCTCTGCCTGCCTTTCCCCAGTGCTCTGCAAGCTCTCCAGGACAACATAGAATCTGGGGCTCTGTGCTTTCTTTCCTTCTGAACAAGTGTTACTGTTTTCTGCACAAAAGCGATTCTGCGAAGCAATGTGAACACTTCTGCTTCCCAGGCACAGAGAAGGTGCTAGCAGGGAATTCTCTGCCTGCCTTTCCCCAGTGCTCTGCAAGCTCTCCAGGACAACATAAAATCTGGGGCTCTGTGCTTTCTTTCCTTCTGAACAAGTGTTAGTGTTTTCTGCACAAAAGCGATTCTTGCGAAGCAATGTGAACACTTCTGCTTCCCAGGCACAGAGAAGGTGCTAGCAAGGAATTCTCTGCCTGCCTTTCCCCAGTGCTCTGCAAGCTCTCCAGGACTACATAAAATCTGGGGCTCTGTGCTTTCTTTCCTTCTGAACAAGTGTTACAGTTTTCTGCACAAAAGCGATTCTGCGAAGCAATGTGAACAGGCACAGAGAAGGTGCTAGCAGGGAATTCTCTGCCTGCCTTTCCCCAGTGCTCTGCAAGCTCTCCAGGACAACATAAAATCTGGGGCTCTGTGCTTTCTTTCGTTCTGAACAAGTGTTACTGTTTTCTGCACAAAAGCGATTCTGCGAAGCAATGTGAACACTTCTGCTTCCCAGGCACAGAGAAGGTGCTATCAGGGAATTCTCTGCCTGCCTTTCCCCAGTGCTCTGCAAGCTCTCCAGGACAACATAAAATCTGGGGCTCTGTGCTTTCTTTCCTTCTGAACAAGTGTTAGTGTTTTCTGCACAAAAGCGATTCTTGCGAAGCAATGTGAACACTTCTGCTTCCCAGGCACAGAGAAGGTGCTAGCAGGGAATTCTCTGCCTGCCTTTCCCCAGTGCTCTGCAAGCTCTCCAGGACAACATAGAATCTGGGGCTCTGTGCTTTCATTCGTTCTGAACAAGTGTTACTGTTTTCTGCACAAAAGCGATTCTGCGAAGCAATGTGAACACTTCTGCTTCCCAGGCACAGAGAAGGTGCTAGCAAGGAATTCTCTGCCTGCCTTTCCCCAGTGCTCTGCAAGCTCTCCAGGACAACATAAAATCTGGGGCTCTGTGCTTTCTTTCCTTCTGAACAAGTGTTACTGTTTTCTGCACAAAAGCGATTCTGCGAAGCAATGTGAACAGGCACAGAGAAGGTGCTAGCAGGGAATTCTCTGCCTGCCTTTCCCCAGTGCTCTGCAAGCTCTCCAGGACAACATAGAATCTGGGGCTCTGTGCTTTCTTTCGTTCTGAACAAGTGTTACTGTTTGATGCACAAAAGCGATTCTGCGAAGCAATGTGAACACTTCTGCTTCCCAGGCACAGAGAAGGTGCTATCAGGGAATTCTCTGCCTGCCTTTCCCCAGTGCTCTGCAAGCTCTCCAGGACAACATAGAATCTGGGGCTCTGTGCTTTCTTTCCTTCTGAACAACTGTTACTGTTTTCTGCACAAAAGCGATTCTTGCGAAGCAATGTGAACACTTCTGCTTCCCAGGCACAGAGAAGGTGCTAGCAGGGAATTCTCTGCCTGCCTTTCCCCAGTGCTCTGCAAGCTCTCCAGGACTACATAAAATCTGGGGCTCTGTGCTTTCTTTCCTTCTGAACAAGTGTTACAGTTTTCTGCACAAAAGCGATTCTGCGAAGCAATGTGAACAGGCACAGAGAAGGTGCTAGCAGGGAATTCTCTGCCTGCCTTTCCCCAGTGCTCTGCAAGCTCTCCAGGACAACATAAAATCTGGGGCTCTGTGCTTTCTTTCGTTCTGAACAAGTGTTACTGTTTTCTGCACAAAAGCGATTCTGCGAAGCAATGTGAACACTTCTGCTTCCCAGGCACAGAGAAGGTGCTATCAGGGAATTCTCTGCCTGCCTTTCCCCAGTGCTCTGCAAGCTCTCCAGGACAACATAAAATCTGGGGCTCTGTGCTTTCTTTCCTTCTGAACAAGTGTTAGTGTTTTCTGCACAAAAGCGATTCTTGCGAAGCAATGTGAACACTTCTGCTTCCCAGGCACAGAGAAGGTGCTAGCAGGGAATTCTCTGCCTGCCTTTCCCCAGTGCTCTGCAAGCTCTCCAGGACAACATAGAATCTGGGGCTCTGTGCTTTCATTCGTTCTGAACAAGTGTTACTGTTTTCTGCACAAAAGCGATTCTGCGAAGCAATGTGAACACTTCTGCTTCCCAGGCACAGAGAAGGTGCTAGCAAGGAATTCTCTGCCTGCCTTTCCCCAGTGCTCTGCAAGCTCTCCAGGACAACATAAAATCTGGGGCTCTGTGCTTTCTTTCCTTCTGAACAAGTGTTACTGTTTTCTGCACAAAAGCGATTCTGCGAAGCAATGTGAACAGGCACAGAGAAGGTGCTAGCAGGGAATTCTCTGCCTGCCTTTCCCCAGTGCTCTGCAAGCTCTCCAGGACAACATAGAATCTGGGGCTCTGTGCTTTCTTTCGTTCTGAACAAGTGTTACTGTTTGATGCACAAAAGCGATTCTGCGAAGCAATGTGAACACTTCTGCTTCCCAGGCACAGAGAAGGTGCTATCAGGGAATTCTCTGCCTGCCTTTCCCCAGTGCTCTGCAAGCTCTCCAGGACAACATAGAATCTGGGGCTCTGTGCTTTCTTTCCTTCTGAACAACTGTTACTGTTTTCTGCACAAAAGCGATTCTTGCGAAGCAATGTGAACACTTCTGCTTCCCAGGCACAGAGAAGGTGCTAGCAGGGAATTCTCTGCCTGCCTTTCCCCAGTGCTCTGCAAGCTCTCCAGGACAACATAAAATTTGGGGCTCTGTGCTTTCTTTCCTTCTGAACAAGTGTTAGTGTTTTGTGCACAAAAGCAATTCTTGCGAAGCAATGTGAACACTTCTGCTTCCCAGGCACAGAGAAGGTGCTAGCAGGGAATTCTCTGCCTGCCTTTCCCCAGTGCTCTGCAAGCTCTCCAGGACAACATAGAATCTGGGGCTCTGTGCTTTCTTTCGTTCTGAACAAGTGTTACTGTTTGATGCACAAAAGCGATTCTGCGAAGCAATGTGAACACTTCTGCTTCCCAGGCACAGAGAAGGTGCTATCAGGGAATTCTCTGCCTGCCTTTCCCCAGTGCTCTGCAAGCTCTCCAGGACAACATAGAATCTGGGGCTCTGTGCTTTCTTTCCTTCTGAACAACTGTTACTGTTTTCTGCACAAAAGCGATTCTTGCGAAGCAATGTGAACACTTCTGCTTCCCAGGCACAGAGAAGGTGCTAGCAGGGAATTCTCTGCCTGCCTTTCCCCAGTGCTCTGCAAGCTCTCCAGGACAACAGTGAATCTGGGGCTCTGTGCTTTCTTTCGTTCTGAACAAGTGTTACTGTTTGATGCACAAAAGCGATTCTGCGAAGCAATGTGAACAGGCACAGAGAAGGTGCTATCAGGGAATTCTCTGCCTGCCTTTCCCCAGTGCTCTGCAAGCTCTCCAGGACAACATAAAATCTGGGGCTCTGTGCTTTCTTTCGTTCTGAACAAGTGTTAGTGTTTTCTGCACAAAAGCGATTCTGCGAAGCAATGTGAACACTTCTGCTTCCCAGGCACAGAGAAGGTGCTAGCAGGGAATTCTCTGCCTGCCTTTCCCCAGTGCTCTGCAAGCTCTCCAGGACAACATAAAATCTGGGGCTCTGTGCTTTCTTTCCTTCTGAACAAGTGTTAGTGTTTTCTGCACAAAAGCGATTCTTGCGAAGCAATGTGAACACTTCTGCTTCCCAGGCACAGAGAAGGTGCTAGCAAGGAATTCTCTGCCTGCCTTTCCCCAGTGCTCTGCAAGCTCTCCAGGACAACATAGAATCTGGGGCTCTGTGCTTTCTTTCCTTCTGAACAAGTGTTACTGTTTTCTGCACAAAAGCGATTCTGCGAAGCAATGTGAACACTTCTGCTTCCCAGGCACAGAGAAGGTGCTAGCAGGGAATTCTCTGCCTGCCTTTCCCCAGTGCTCTGCAAGCTCTCCAGGACAACATAAAATCTGGGGCTCTGTGCTTTCTTTCCTTCTGAACAAGTGTTAGTGTTTTCTGCACAAAAGCGATTCTTGCGAAGCAATGTGAACACTTCTGCTTCCCAGGCACAGAGAAGGTGCTAGCAGGGAATTCTCTGCCTGCCTTTCCCCAGTGCTCTGCAAGCTCTCCAGGACTACATAAAATCTGGGGCTCTGTGCTTTCTTTCCTTCTGAACAAGTGTTACTGTTTTCTGCACAAAAGCGATTCTGCGAAGCAATGTGAACAGGCACAGAGAAGGTGCTATCAGGGAATTCTCTGCCTGCCTTTCCCCAGTGCTCTGCAAGCTCTCCAGGACAACATAAAATCTGGGGCTCTGTGCTTTCTTTCGTTCTGAACAAGTGTTACTGTTTTCTGCACAAAAGCGATTCTGCGAAGCAATGTGAACACTTCTGCTTCCCAGGCACAGAGAAGGTGCTAGCAGGGAATTCTCTGCCTGCCTTTCCCCAGTGCTCTGCAAGCTCTCCAGGACAACATAAAATCTGGGGCTCTGTGCTTTCTTTCCTTCTGAACAAGTGTTAGTGTTTTCTGCACAAAAGCGATTCTTGCGAAGCAATGTGAACACTTCTGCTTCCCAGGCACAGAGAAGGTGCTAGCAAGGAATTCTCTGCCTGCCTTTCCCCAGTGCTCTGCAAGCTCTCCAGGACAACATAGAATCTGGGGCTCAGTGCTTTCTTTCGTTCTGAACAAGTGTTACTGTTTTCTGCACAAAAGCGATTCTTGCGAAGCAATGTGAACACTTCTGCTTCCCAGGCACAGAGAAGGTGCTAGCAGGGAATTCTCTGCCTGCCTTTCCCCAGTGCTCTGCAAGCTCTCCAGGACAACATAGAATCTGGGGCTCTGTGCTTTCATTCGTTCTGAACAAGTGTTACTGTTTTCTGCACAAAAGCGATTCTGCGAAGCAATGTGAACACTTCTGCTTCCCAGGCACAGAGAAGGTGCTAGCAAGGAATTCTCTGCCTGCCTTTCCCCAGTGCTCTGCAAGCTCTCCAGGACAACATAAAATCTGGGGCTCTGTGCTTTCTTTCCTTCTGAACAAGTGTTACTGTTTTCTGCACAAAAGCGATTCTGCGAAGCAATGTGAACACTTCTGCTTCCCAGGCACAGAGAAGGTGCTATCAGGGAATTCTCTGCCTGCCTTTCCCCAGTGCTCTGCAAGCTCTCCAGGACAACATAGAATCTGGGGCTCTGTGCTTTCTTTCCTTCTGAACAAGTGTTACTGTTTTCTGCACAAAAGCGATTCTGCGATGCAATGTGAACAGGCACAGAGAAGGTGCTAGCAGGGAATTCTCTGCCTGCCTTTCCCCAGTGCTCTGCAAGCTCTCCAGGACAACATAAAATCTGGGGATCTGTGCTTTCTTTCCTTCTGAACAAGTGTTAGTGTTTTCTGCAAAAAAGCGATTCTTGCGAAGCAATGTGAACACTTCTGCCTCCCAGGCACAGAGAAGGTGCTAGCAGGGAATTCTCTGCCTGCCTTTCCCCAGTGCTCTGCAAGCTCTCCAGGACAACATAGAATCTGGGGCTCTGTGCTTTCTTTCGTTCTGAACAAGTGTTAGTGTTTTCTGCACAAAAGCGATTCTGCGAAGCAATGTGAACACTTCTGCTTCGCAGGCACAGAGAAGGTGCTAGCAGGGAATTCTCTGCCTGCCTTTCCCCAGTGCTCTGCAAGCTCTCCAGGACAACATAGAATCTGGGGCTCAGTGCTTTCTTTCGTTCTGAACAAGTGTTACTGTTTTCTGCACAAAAGCGATTCTGCGAAGCAATGTGAACAGGCACAGAGAAGGTGCTAGCAGGGAATTCTCTGCCTGCCTTTCCCCAGTGCTCTGCAAGCTCTCCAGGACAACATAAAATCTGGGGCTCTGTGCTTTCTTTCCTTCTGAACAAGTGTTACTGTTTTCTGCACAAAAGCGATTCTGCGAAGCAATGTGAACACTTCTGCTTCCCAGGCACAGAGAAGGTGCTAGCAGGGAATTCTCTGCCTGCCTTTCCCCAGTGCTCTGCAAGCTCTCCAGGACAACATAGAATCTGGGGCTCTGTGCTTTCTTTCGTTCTGAACAAGTGTTACTGTTTGATGCACAAAAGCGATTCTGCGAAGCAATGTGAACACTTCTGCTTCCCAGGCACAGAGAAGGTGCTATCAGGGAATTCTCTGCCTGCCTTTCCCCAGTGCTCTGCAAGCTCTCCAGGACAACATAGAATCTGGGGCTCTGTGCTTTCTTTCCTTCTGAACAACTGTTACTGTTTTCTGCACAAAAGCGATTCTTGCGAAGCAATGTGAACACTTCTGCTTCCCAGGCACAGAGAAGGTGCTAGCAGGGAATTCTCTGCCTGCCTTTCCCCAGTGCTCTGCAAGCTCTCCAGGACAACAGTGAATCTGGGGCTCTGTGCTTTCTTTCGTTCTGAACAAGTGTTACTGTTTTCTGCACAAAAGCGATTCTGCGAAGCAATGTGAACAGGCACAGAGAAGGTGCTATCAGGGAATTCTCTGCCTGCCTTTCCCCAGTGCTCTGCAAGCTCTCCAGGACAACATAGAATCTGGGGCTCTGTGCTTTCTTTCCTTCTGAACAAGTGTTACTGTTTTCTGCACAAAAGCGATTCTGCGAAGCAATGTGAACACTTCTGCTTCCCAGGCACAGAGAAGGTGCTAGCAGGGAATTCTCTGCCTGCCTTTCCCCAGTGCTCTGCAAGCTCTCCAGGACAACATAGAATCTGGGGCTCTGTGCTTTCTTTCCTTCTGAACAAGTGTTACTGTTTTCTGCACAAAAGCGATTCTTGCGAAGCAATGTGAACACTTCTGCTTCCCAGGCACAGAGAAGGTGCTAGCAGGGAATTCTCTGCCTGCCTTTCCCCAGTGCTCTGCAAGCTCTCCAGGACAACATAAAATCTGGGGCTCTGTGCTTTCTTTCCTTCTGAACAAGTGTTAGTGTTTTCTGCACAAAAGCGATTCTTGCGAAGCAATGTGAACACTTCTGCTTCCCAGGCACAGAGAAGGTGCTAGCAAGGAATTCTCTGCCTGCCTTTCCCCAGTGCTCTGCAAGCTCTCCAGGACTACATAAAATCTGGGGCTCTGTGCTTTCTTTCCTTCTGAACAAGTGTTACTGTTTTCTGCACAAAAGCGATTCTGCGAAGCAATGTGAACAGGCACAGAGAAGGTGCTATCAGGGAATTCTCTGCCTGCCTTTCCCCAGTGCTCTGCAAGCTCTCCAGGACAACATAAAATCTGGGGCTCTGTGCTTTCTTTCGTTCTGAACAAGTGTTACTGTTTTCTGCACAAAAGCGATTCTGCGAAGCAATGTGAACACTTCTGCTTCCCAGGCACAGAGAAGGTGCTAGCAGGGAATTCTCTGCCTGCCTTTCCCCAGTGCTCTGCAAGCTCTCCAGGACAACATAAAATCTGGGGCTCTGTGCTTTCTTTCCTTCTGAACAAGTGTTAGTGTTTTCTGCACAAAAGCGATTCTTGCGAAGCAATGTGAACACTTCTGCTTCCCAGGCACAGAGAAGGTGCTAGCAAGGAATTCTCTGCCTGCCTTTCCCCAGTGCTCTGCAAGCTCTCCAGGACAACATAGAATCTGGGGCTCAGTGCTTTCTTTCGTTCTGAACAAGTGTTACTGTTTTCTGCACAAAAGCGATTCTTGCGAAGCAATGTGAACACTTCTGCTTCCCAGGCACAGAGAAGGTGCTAGCAGGGAATTCTCTGCCTGCCTTTCCCCAGTGCTCTGCAAGCTCTCCAGGACAACATAGAATCTGGGGCTCTGTGCTTTCTTTCCTTCTGAACAAGTGTTACTGTTTTCTGCACAAAAGCGATTCTGCGAAGCAATGTGAACACTTCTGCTTCCCAGGCACAGAGAAGGTGCTAGCAAGGAATTCTCTGCCTGCCTTTCCCCAGTGCTCTGCAAGCTCTCCAGGACAACATAAAATCTGGGGCTCTGTGCTTTCTTTCCTTCTGAACAAGTGTTACTGTTTTCTGCACAAAAGCGATTCTGCGAAGCAATGTGAACAGGCACAGAGAAGGTGCTAGCAGGGAATTCTCTGCCTGCCTTTCCCCAGTGCTCTGCAAGCTCTCCAGGACAACATAGAATCTGGGGCTCTGTGCTTTCTTTCGTTCTGAACAAGTGTTACTGTTTGATGCACAAAAGCGATTCTGCGAAGCAATGTGAACACTTCTGCTTCCCAGGCACAGAGAAGGTGCTATCAGGGAATTCTCTGCCTGCCTTTCCCCAGTGCTCTGCAAGCTCTCCAGGACAACATAGAATCTGGGGCTCTGTGCTTTCTTTCCTTCTGAACAACTGTTACTGTTTTCTGCACAAAAGCGATTCTTGCGAAGCAATGTGAACACGTCTGCTTCCCAGGCACAGAGAAGGTGCTAGCAGGGAATTCTCTGCCTGCCTTTCCCCAGTGCTCTGCAAGCTCTCCAGGACAACATAAAATTTGGGGCTCTGTGCTTTCTTTCCTTCTGAACAAGTGTTAGTGTTTTGTGCACAAAAGCAATTCTTGCGAAGCAATGTGAACACTTCTGCTTCCCAGGCACAGAGAAGGTGCTAGCAGGGAATTCTCTGCCTGCCTTTCCCCAGTGCTCTGCAAGCTCTCCAGGACAACATAGAATCTGGGGCTCTGTGCTTTCTTTCGTTCTGAACAAGTGTTACTGTTTGATGCACAAAAGCGATTCTGCGAAGCAATGTGAACACTTCTGCTTCCCAGGCACAGAGAAGGTGCTATCAGGGAATTCTCTGCCTGCCTTTCCCCAGTGCTCTGCAAGCTCTCCAGGACAACATAGAATCTGGGGCTCAGTGCTTTCTTTCGTTCTGAACAAGTGTTACTGTTTTCTGCACAAAAGCGATTCTGCGAAGCAATGTGAACAGGCACAGAGAAGGTGCTAGCAGGGAATTCTCTGCCTGCCTTTCCCCAGTGCTCTGCAAGCTCTCCAGGACAACATAAAATCTGGGGCTCTGTGCTTTCTTTCCTTCTGAACAAGTGTTACTGTTTTCTGCACAAAAGCGATTCTGCGAAGCAATGTGAACACTTCTGCTTCCCAGGCACAGAGAAGGTGCTAGCAGGGAATTCTCTGCCTGCCTTTCCCCAGTGCTCTGCAAGCTCTCCAGGACAACATAGAATCTGGGGCTCTGTGCTTTCTTTCGTTCTGAACAAGTGTTACTGTTTTCTGCACAAAAGCGATTCTGCGAAGCAATGTGAACACTTCTGCTTCCCAGGCACAGAGAAGGTGCTATCAGGGAATTCTCTGCCTGCCTTTCCCCAGTGCTCTGCAAGCTCTCCAGGACAACATAGAATCTGGGGCTCTGTGCTTTCTTTCCTTCTGAACAACTGTTACTGTTTTCTGCACAAAAGCGATTCTTGCGAAGCAATGTGAACACTTCTGCTTCCCAGGCACAGAGAAGGTGCTAGCAGGGAATTCTCTGCCTGCCTTTCCCCAGTGCTCTGCAAGCTCTCCAGGACAACAGTGAATCTGGGGCTCTGTGCTTTCTTTCCTTCTGAACAAGTGTTACTGTTTTCTGCACAAAAGCGATTCTGCGAAGCAATGTGAACAGGCACAGAGAAGGTGCTATCAGGGAATTCTCTGCCTGCCTTTCCCCAGTGCTCTGCAAGCTCTCCAGGACAACATAGAATCTGGGGCTCTGTGCTTTCTTTCGTTCTGAACAAGTGTTACTGTTTTCTGCACAAAAGCGATTCTGCGAAGCAATGTGAACACTTCTGCTTCCCAGGCACAGAGAAGGTGCTAGCAGGGAATTCTCTGCCTGCCTTTCCCCAGTGCTCTGCAAGCTCTCCAGGACAACATAGAATCTGGGGCTCTGTGCTTTCTTTCCTTCTGAACAAGTGTTACTGTTTTCTGCACAAAAGCGATTCTGCGAAGCAATGTGAACACTTCTGCTTCCCAGGCACAGAGAAGGTGCTAGCAGGGAATTCTCTGCCTGCCTTTCCCCAGTGCTCTGCAAGCTCTCCAGGACAACATAAAATCTGGGGCTCTGTGCTTTCTTTCCTTCTGAACAAGTGTTAGTGTTTTCTGCACAAAAGCGATTCTTGCGAAGCAATGTGAACACTTCTGCTTCCCAGGCACAGAGAAGGTGCTAGCAAGGAATTCTCTGCCTGCCTTTCCCCAGTGCTCTGCAAGCTCTCCAGGACTACATAAAATCTGGGGCTCTGTGCTTTCTTTCCTTCTGAACAAGTGTTACTGTTTTCTGCACAAAAGCGATTCTGCGAAGCAATGTGAACAGGCACAGAGAAGGTGCTATCAGGGAATTCTCTGCCTGCCTTTCCCCAGTGCTCTGCAAGCTCTCCAGGACAACATAAAATCTGGGGCTCTGTGCTTTCTTTCGTTCTGAACAAGTGTTACTGTTTTCTGCACAAAAGCGATTCTGCGAAGCAATGTGAACACTTCTGCTTCCCAGGCACAGAGAAGGTGCTAGCAGGGAATTCTCTGCCTGCCTTTCCCCAGTGCTCTGCAAGCTCTCCAGGACAACATAAAATCTGGGGCTCTGTGCTTTCTTTCCTTCTGAACAAGTGTTAGTGTTTTCTGCACAAAAGCGATTCTTGCGAAGCAATGTGAACACTTCTGCTTCCCAGGCACAGAGAAGGTGCTAGCAAGGAATTCTCTGCCTGCCTTTCCCCAGTGCTCTGCAAGCTCTCCAGGACAACATAGAATCTGGGGCTCAGTGCTTTCTTTCGTTCTGAACAAGTGTTACTGTTTTCTGCACAAAAGCGATTCTTGCGAAGCAATGTGAACACTTCTGCTTCCCAGGCACAGAGAAGGTGCTAGCAGGGAATTCTCTGCCTGCCTTTCCCCAGTGCTCTGCAAGCTCTCCAGGACAACATAGAATCTGGGGCTCTGTGCTTTCTTTCCTTCTGAACAAGTGTTACTGTTTTCTGCACAAAAGCGATTCTGCGAAGCAATGTGAACACTTCTGCTTCCCAGGCACAGAGAAGGTGCTAGCAAGGAATTCTCTGCCTGCCTTTCCCCAGTGCTCTGCAAGCTCTCCAGGACAACATAAAATCTGGGGCTCTGTGCTTTCTTTCCTTCTGAACAAGTGTTACTGTTTTCTGCACAAAAGCGATTCTGCGAAGCAATGTGAACAGGCACAGAGAAGGTGCTAGCAGGGAATTCTCTGCCTGCCTTTCCCCAGTGCTCTGCAAGCTCTCCAGGACAACATAGAATCTGGGGCTCTGTGCTTTCTTTCGTTCTGAACAAGTGTTACTGTTTGATGCACAAAAGCGATTCTGCGAAGCAATGTGAACACTTCTGCTTCCCAGGCACAGAGAAGGTGCTATCAGGGAATTCTCTGCCTGCCTTTCCCCAGTGCTCTGCAAGCTCTCCAGGACAACATAGAATCTGGGGCTCTGTGCTTTCTTTCCTTCTGAACAACTGTTACTGTTTTCTGCACAAAAGCGATTCTTGCGAAGCAATGTGAACACGTCTGCTTCCCAGGCACAGAGAAGGTGCTAGCAGGGAATTCTCTGCCTGCCTTTCCCCAGTGCTCTGCAAGCTCTCCAGGACAACATAAAATTTGGGGCTCTGTGCTTTCTTTCCTTCTGAACAAGTGTTAGTGTTTTGTGCACAAAAGCAATTCTTGCGAAGCAATGTGAACACTTCTGCTTCCCAGGCACAGAGAAGGTGCTAGCAGGGAATTCTCTGTCTGCCTTTCCCCAGTGCTCTGCAAGCTCTCCAGGACAACATAGAATCTGGGGCTCTGTGCTTTCTTTCGTTCTGAACAAGTGTTACTGTTTGATGCACAAAAGCGATTCTGCGAAGCAATGTGAACACTTCTGCTTCCCAGGCACAGAGAAGGTGCTATCAGGGAATTCTCTGCCTGCCTTTCCCCAGTGCTCTGCAAGCTCTCCAGGACAACATAGAATCTGGGGCTCTGTGCTTTCTTTCCTTCTGAACAACTGTTACTGTTTTCTGCACAAAAGCGATTCTTGCGAAGCAATGTGAACACTTCTGCTTCCCAGGCACAGAGAAGGTGCTAGCAGGGAATTCTCTGCCTGCCTTTCCCCAGTGCTCTGCAAGCTCTCCAGGACAACAGTGAATCTGGGGCTCTGTGCTTTCTTTCGTTCTGAACAAGTGTTACTGTTTTCTGCACAAAAGCGATTCTGCGAAGCAATGTGAACAGGCACAGAGAAGGTGCTATCAGGGAATTCTCTGCCTGCCTTTCCCCACTGCTCTGCAAGCTCTCCAGGACAACATAAAATCTGGGGCTCTGTGCTTTCTTTCGTTCTGAACAAGTGTTACTGTTTTCTGCACAAAAGCGATTCTGCGAAGCAATGTGAACACTTCTGCTTCCCAGGCACAGAGAAGGTGCTAGCAGGGAATTCTCTGCCTGCCTTTCCCCAGTGCTCTGCAAGATCTCCAGGACAACATAAAATCTGGGGCTCTGTGCTTTCTTTCCTTCTGAACAAGTGTTAGTGTTTTGTGCACAAAAGCAATTCTTGCGAAGCAATGTGAACACTTCTGCTTCCCAGGCACAGAGAAGGTGCTAGCAGGGAATTCTCTGCCTGCCTTTCCCCAGTGCTCTGCAAGCTCTCCAGGACAACATAGAATCTGGGGCTCTGTGCTTTCTTTCGTTCTGAACAAGTGTTACTGTTTGATGCACAAAAGCGATTCTGCGAAGCAATGTGAACACTTCTGCTTCCCAGGCACAGAGAAGGTGCTATCAGGGAATTCTCTGCCTGCCTTTCCCCAGTGCTCTGCAAGCTCTCCAGGACAACATAGAATCTGGGGCTCTGTGCTTTCTTTCCTTCTGAACAACTGTTACTGTTTTCTGCACAAAAGCGATTCTTGCGAAGCAATGTGAACACTTCTGCTTCCCAGGCACAGAGAAGGTGCTAGCAGGGAATTCTCTGCCTGCCTTTCCCCAGTGCTCTGCAAGCTCTCCAGGACAACAGTGAATCTGGGGCTCTGTGCTTTCTTTCGTTCTGAACAAGTGTTACTGTTTTCTGCACAAAAGCGATTCTGCGAAGCAATGTGAACAGGCACAGAGAAGGTGCTATCAGGGAATTCTCTGCCTGCCTTTCCCCAGTGCTCTGCAAGCTCTCCAGGACAACATAAAATCTGGGGCTCTGTGCTTTCTTTCGTTCTGAACAAGTGTTACTGTTTTCTGCACAAAAGCGATTCTGCGAAGCAATGTGAACACTTCTGCTTCCCAGGCACAGAGAAGGTGCTAGCAGGGAATTCTCTGCCTGCCTTTCCCCAGTGCTCTGCAAGCTCTCCAGGACAACATAGAATCTGGGGCTCTGTGCTTTCTTTCGTTCTGAACAAGTGTTACTGTTTTCTGCACAAAAGCGATTCTGCGAAGCAATGTGAACACTTCTGCTTCCCAGGCACAGAGAAGGTGCTAGCAGGGAATTCTCTGCCTGCCTTTCCCCAGTGCTCTGCAAGCTCTCCAGGACAACATAGAATCTGGGGCTCTGTGCTTTCTTTCCTTCTGAACAAGTGTTACTGTTTTCTGCACAAAAGCGATTCTGCGAAGCAATGTGAACACTTCTGCTTCCCAGGCACAGAGAAGGTGCTAGCAGGGAATTCTCTGCCTGCCTTTCCCCAGTGCTCTGCAAGCTCTCCAGGACAACATAAAATCTGGGGCTCTGTGCTTTCTTTCCTTCTGAACAAGTGTTAGTGTTTTCTGCACAAAAGCGATTCTTGCGAAGCAATGTGAACACTTCTGCTTCCCAGGCACAGAGAAGGTGCTAGCAAGGAATTCTCTGCCTGCCTTTCCCCAGTGCTCTGCAAGCTCTCCAGGACTACATAAAATCTGGGGCTCTGTGCTTTCTTTCCTTCTGAACAAGTGTTACTGTTTTCTGCACAAAAGCGATTCTGCGAAGCAATGTGAACAGGCACAGAGAAGGTGCTATCAGGGAATTCTCTGCCTGCCTTTCCCCAGTGCTCTGCAAGCTCTCCAGGACAACATAAAATCTGGGGCTCTGTGCTTTCTTTCGTTCTGAACAAGTGTTACTGTTTTCTGCACAAAAGCGATTCTGCGAAGCAATGTGAACACTTCTGCTTCCCAGGCACAGAGAAGGTGCTAGCAGGGAATTCTCTGCCTGCCTTTCCCCAGTGCTCTGCAAGCTCTCCAGGACAACATAAAATCTGGGGCTCTGTGCTTTCTTTCCTTCTGAACAAGTGTTAGTGTTTTCTGCACAAAAGCGATTCTTGCGAAGCAATGTGAACACTTCTGCTTCCCAGGCACAGAGAAGGTGCTAGCAAGGAATTCTCTGCCTGCCTTTCCCCAGTGCTCTGCAAGCTCTCCAGGACAACATAGAATCTGGGGCTCAGTGCTTTCTTTCGTTCTGAACAAGTGTTACTGTTTTCTGCACAAAAGCGATTCTTGCGAAGCAATGTGAACACTTCTGCTTCCCAGGCACAGAGAAGGTGCTAGCAGGGAATTCTCTGCCTGCCTTTCCCCAGTGCTCTGCAAGCTCTCCAGGACAACATAGAATCTGGGGCTCTGTGCTTTCATTCGTTCTGAACAAGTGTTACTGTTTTCTGCACAAAAGCGATTCTGCGAAGCAATGTGAACACTTCTGCTTCCCAGGCACAGAGAAGGTGCTAGCAAGGAATTCTCTGCCTGCCTTTCCCCAGTGCTCTGCAAGCTCTCCAGGACAACATAAAATCTGGGGCTCTGTGCTTTCTTTCCTTCTGAACAAGTGTTACTGTTTTCTGCACAAAAGCGATTCTGCGAAGCAATGTGAACAGGCACAGAGAAGGTGCTAGCAGGGAATTCTCTGCCTGCCTTTCCCCAGTGCTCTGCAAGCTCTCCAGGACAACATAGAATCTGGGGCTCTGTGCTTTCTTTCGTTCTGAACAAGTGTTACTGTTTGATGCACAAAAGCGATTCTGCGAAGCAATGTGAACACTTCTGCTTCCCAGGCACAGAGAAGGTGCTATCAGGGAATTCTCTGCCTGCCTTTCCCCAGTGCTCTGCAAGCTCTCCAGGACAACATAGAATCTGGGGCTCTGTGCTTTCTTTCCTTCTGAACAACTGTTACTGTTTTCTGCACAAAAGCGATTCTTGCGAAGCAATGTGAACACTTCTGCTTCCCAGGCACAGAGAAGGTGCTAGCAGGGAATTCTCTGCCTGCCTTTCCCCAGTGCTCTGCAAGCTCTCCAGGACAACATAAAATTTGGGGCTCTGTGCTTTCTTTCCTTCTGAACAAGTGTTAGTGTTTTGTGCACAAAAGCAATTCTTGCGAAGCAATGTGAACACTTCTGCTTCCCAGGCACAGAGAAGGTGCTAGCAGGGAATTCTCTGCCTGCCTTTCCCCAGTGCTCTGCAAGCTCTCCAGGACAACATAGAATCTGGGGCTCTGTGCTTTCTTTCGTTCTGAACAAGTGTTACTGTTTGATGCACAAAAGCGATTCTGCGAAGCAATGTGAACACTTCTGCTTCCCAGGCACAGAGAAGGTGCTATCAGGGAATTCTCTGCCTGCCTTTCCCCAGTGCTCTGCAAGCTCTCCAGGACAACATAGAATCTGGGGCTCTGTGCTTTCTTTCCTTCTGAACAACTGTTAGTGTTTTCTGCACAAAAGCGATTCTTGCGAAGCAATGTGAACACTTCTGCTTCGCAGGCACAGAGAAGGTGCTAGCAGGGAATTCTCTGCCTGCCTTTCCCCAGTGCTCTGCAAGCTCTCCAGGACAACAGTGAATCTGGGGCTCTGTGCTTTCTTTCGTTCTGAACAAGTGTTACTGTTTTCTGCACAAAAGCGATTCTGCGAAGCAATGTGAACAGGCACAGAGAAGGTGCTATCAGGGAATTCTCTGCCTGCCTTTCCCCAGTGCTCTGCAAGCTCTCCAGGACAACATAAAATCTGGGGCTCTGTGCTTTCTTTCGTTCTGAACAAGTGTTACTGTTTTCTGCACAAAAGCGATTCTGCGAAGCAATGTGAACACTTCTGCTTCCCAGGCACAGAGAAGGTGCTAGCAGGGAATTCTCTGCCTGCCTTTCCCCAGTGCTCTGCAAGCTCTCCAGGACAACATAAAATCTGGGGCTCTGTGCTTTCTTTCCTTCTGAACAAGTGTTAGTGTTTTCTGCACAAAAGCGATTCTTGCGAAGCAATGTGAACACTTCTGCTTCCCAGGCACAGAGAAGGTGCTAGCAGGGAATTCTCTGCCTGCCTTTCCCCAGTGCTCTGCAAGCTCTCCAGGACAACATAGAATCTGGGGCTCTGTGCTTTCTTTCCTTCTGAACAAGTGTTACTGTTTTCTGCACAAAAGCGATTCTGCGAAGCAATGTGAACACTTCTGCTTCCCAGGCACAGAGAAGGTGCTAGCAGGGAATTCTCTGCCTGCCTTTCCCCAGTGCTCTGCAAGCTCTCCAGGACAACATAAAATCTGGGGCTCTGTGCTTTCTTTCCTTCTGAACAAGTGTTAGTGTTTTCTGCACAAAAGCGATTCTTGCGAAGCAATGTGAACACTTCTGCTTCCCAGGCACAGAGAAGGTGCTAGCAAGGAATTCTCTGCCTGCCTTTCCCCAGTGCTCTGCAAGCTCTCCAGGACTACATAAAATCTGGGGCTCTGTGCTTTCTTTCCTTCTGAACAAGTGTTACTGTTTTCTGCACAAAAGCGATTCTGCGAAGCAATGTGAACAGGCACAGAGAAGGTGCTATCAGGGAATTCTCTGCCTGCCTTTCCCCAGTGCTCTGCAAGCTCTCCAGGACAACATAAAATCTGGGGCTCTGTGCTTTCTTTCGTTCTGAACAAGTGTTACTGTTTTCTGCACAAAAGCGATTCTGCGAAGCAATGTGAACACTTCTGCTTCCCAGGCACAGAGAAGGTGCTAGCAGGGAATTCTCTGCCTGCCTTTCCCCAGTGCTCTGCAAGCTCTCCAGGACAACATAAAATCTGGGGCTCTGTGCTTTCTTTCCTTCTGAACAAGTGTTAGTGTTTTCTGCACAAAAGCGATTCTTGCGAAGCAATGTGAACACTTCTGCTTCCCAGGCACAGAGAAGGTGCTAGCAAGGAATTCTCTGCCTGCCTTTCCCCAGTGCTCTGCAAGCTCTCCAGGACAACATAGAATCTGGGGCTCAGTGCTTTCTTTCGTTCTGAACAAGTGTTACTGTTTTCTGCACAAAAGCGATTCTTGCGAAGCAATGTGAACACTTCTGCTTCCCAGGCACAGAGAAGGTGCTAGCAGGGAATTCTCTGCCTGCCTTTCCCCAGTGCTCTGCAAGCTCTCCAGGACAACATAGAATCTGGGGCTCTGTGCTTTCATTCGTTCTGAACAAGTGTTACTGTTTTCTGCACAAAAGCGATTCTGCGAAGCAATGTGAACACTTCTGCTTCCCAGGCACAGAGAAGGTGCTAGCAAGGAATTCTCTGCCTGCCTTTCCCCAGTGCTCTGCAAGCTCTCCAGGACAACATAAAATCTGGGGCTCTGTGCTTTCTTTCCTTCTGAACAAGTGTTACTGTTTTCTGCACAAAAGCGATTCTGCGAAGCAATGTGAACACTTCTGCTTCCCAGGCACAGAGAAGGTGCTATCAGGGAATTCTCTGCCTGCCTTTCCCCAGTGCTCTGCAAGCTCTCCAGGACAACATAGAATCTGGGGCTCTGTGCTTTCTTTCCTTCTGAACAAGTGTTACTGTTTTCTGCACAAAAGCGATTCTGCGAAGCAATGTGAACAGGCACAGAGAAGGTGCTAGCAGGGAATTCTCTGCCTGCCTTTCCCCAGTGCTCTGCAAGCTCTCCAGGACAACATAAAATCTGGGGATCTGTGCTTTCTTTCCTTCTGAACAAGTGTTAGTGTTTTCTGCAAAAAAGCGATTCTTGCGAAGCAATGTGAACACTTCTGCCTCCCAGGCACAGAGAAGGTGCTAGCAGGGAATTCTCTGCCTGCCTTTCCCCAGTGCTCTGCAAGCTCTCCAGGACAACATAGAATCTGGGGCTCTGTGCTTTCTTTCGTTCTGAACAAGTGTTAGTGTTTTCTGCACAAAAGCGATTCTGCGAAGCAATGTGAACACTTCTGCTTCGCAGGCACAGAGAAGGTGCTAGCAGGGAATTCTCTGCCTGCCTTTCCCCAGTGCTCTGCAAGCTCTCCAGGACAACATAGAATCTGGGGCTCAGTGCTTTCTTTCGTTCTGAACAAGTGTTACTGTTTTCTGCACAAAAGCGATTCTGCGAAGCAATGTGAACAGGCACAGAGAAGGTGCTAGCAGGGAATTCTCTGCCTGCCTTTCCCCAGTGCTCTGCAAGCTCTCCAGGACAACATAAAATCTGGGGCTCTGTGCTTTCTTTCCTTCTGAACAAGTGTTACTGTTTTCTGCACAAAAGCGATTCTGCGAAGCAATGTGAACACTTCTGCTTCCCAGGCACAGAGAAGGTGCTAGCAGGGAATTCTCTGCCTGCCTTTCCCCAGTGCTCTGCAAGCTCTCCAGGACAACATAGAATCTGGGGCTCTGTGCTTTCTTTCGTTCTGAACAAGTGTTACTGTTTGATGCACAAAAGCGATTCTGCGAAGCAATGTGAACACTTCTGCTTCCCAGGCACAGAGAAGGTGCTATCAGGGAATTCTCTGCCTGCCTTTCCCCAGTGCTCTGCAAGCTCTCCAGGACAACATAGAATCTGGGGCTCTGTGCTTTCTTTCCTTCTGAACAACTGTTACTGTTTTCTGCACAAAAGCGATTCTTGCGAAGCAATGTGAACACTTCTGCTTCCCAGGCACAGAGAAGGTGCTAGCAGGGAATTCTCTGCCTGCCTTTCCCCAGTGCTCTGCAAGCTCTCCAGGACAACAGTGAATCTGGGGCTCTGTGCTTTCTTTCGTTCTGAACAAGTGTTACTGTTTTCTGCACAAAAGCGATTCTGCGAAGCAATGTGAACAGGCACAGAGAAGGTGCTATCAGGGAATTCTCTGCCTGCCTTTCCCCAGTGCTCTGCAAGCTCTCCAGGACAACATAAAATCTGGGGCTCTGTGCTTTCTTTCGTTCTGAACAAGTGTTACTGTTTTCTGCACAAAAGCGATTCTGCGAAGCAATGTGAACACTTCTGCTTCCCAGGCACAGAGAAGGTGCTAGCAGGGAATTCTCTGCCTGCCTTTCCCCAGTGCTCTGCAAGCTCTCCAGGACAACATAGAATCTGGGGCTCTGTGCTTTCTTTCGTTCTGAACAAGTGTTACTGTTTTCTGCACAAAAGCGATTCTGCGAAACAATGTGAACACTTCTGCTTCCCAGGCACAGAGAAGGTGCTAGCAGGGAATTCTCTGCCTGCCTTTCCCCAGTGCTCTGCAAGCTCTCCAGGACAACATAGAATCTGGGGCTCTGTGCTTTCTTTCCTTCTGAACAAGTGTTACTGTTTTCTGCACAAAAGCGATTCTGCGAAGCAATGTGAACACTTCTGCTTCCCAGGCACAGAGAAGGTGCTAGCAGGGAATTCTCTGCCTGCCTTTCCCCAGTGCTCTGCAAGCTCTCCAGGACAACATAAAATCTGGGGCTCTGTGCTTTCTTTCCTTCTGAACAAGTGTTAATGTTTTCTGCACAAAAGCGATTCTTGCGAAGCAATGTGAACACTTCTGCTTCCCAGGCACAGAGAAGGTGCTAGCAAGGAATTCTCTGCCTGCCTTTCCCCAGTGCTCTGCAAGCTCTCCAGGACTACATAAAATCTGGGGCTCTGTGCTTTCTTTCCTTCTGAACAAGTGTTAGTGTTTTCTGCACAAAAGCGATTCTTGCGAAGCAATGTGAACACTTCTGCTTCCCAGGCACAGAGAAGGTGCTAGCAAGGAATTCTCTGCCTGCCTTTCCCCAGTGCTCTGCAAGCTCTCCAGGACTACATAAAATCTGGGGCTCTGTGCTTTCTTTCCTTCTGAACAAGTGTTACTGTTTTCTGCACAAAAGCGATTCTGCGAAGCAATGTGAACAGGCACAGAGAAGGTGCTAGCAGGGAATTCTCTGCCTGCCTTTCCCCAGTGCTCTGCAAGCTCTCCAGGACAACATAAAATCTGGGGCTCTGTGCTTTCTTTCCTTCTGAACAAGTGTTAGTGTTTTCTGCACAAAAGCGATTCTTGCGAAGCAATGTGAACACTTCTGCTTCCCAGGCACAGAGAAGGTGCTAGCAAGGAATTCTCTGCCTGCCTTTCCCCAGTGCTCTGCAAGCTCTCCAGGACAACATAGAATCTGGGGCTCAGTGCTTTCTTTCGTTCTGAACAAGTGTTACTGTTTTCTGCACAAAAGCGATTCTTGCGAAGCAATGTGAACACTTCTGCTTCCCAGGCACAGAGAAGGTGCTAGCAGGGAATTCTCTGCCTGCCTTTCCCCAGTGCTCTGCAAGCTCTCCAGGACAACATAGAATCTGGGGCTCTGTGCTTTCATTCGTTCTGAACAAGTGTTACTGTTTTCTGCACAAAAGCGATTCTGCGAAGCAATGTGAACACTTCTGCTTCCCAGGCACAGAGAAGGTGCTAGCAAGGAATTCTCTGCCTGCCTTTCCCCAGTGCTCTGCAAGCTCTCCAGGACAACATAAAATCTGGGGCTCTGTGCTTTCTTTCCTTCTGAACAAGTGTTACTGTTTTCTGCACAAAAGCGATTCTGCGAAGCAATGTGAACAGGCACAGAGAAGGTGCTAGCAGGGAATTCTCTGCCTGCCTTTCCCCAGTGCTCTGCAAGCTCTCCAGGACAACATAGAATCTGGGGCTCTGTGCTTTCTTTCGTTCTGAACAAGTGTTACTGTTTGATGCACAAAAGCGATTCTGCGAAGCAATGTGAACACTTCTGCTTCCCAGGCACAGAGAAGGTGCTATCAGGGAATTCTCTGCCTGCCTTTCCCCAGTGCTCTGCAAGCTCTCCAGGACAACATAGAATCTGGGGCTCTGTGCTTTCTTTCCTTCTGAACAACTGTTACTGTTTTCTGCACAAAAGCGATTCTTGCGAAGCAATGTGAACACTTCTGCTTCCCAGGCACAGAGAAGGTGCTAGCAGGGAATTCTCTGCCTGCCTTTCCCCAGTGCTCTGCAAGCTCTCCAGGACAACATAAAATTTGGGGCTCTGTGCTTTCTTTCCTTCTGAACAAGTGTTAGTGTTTTGTGCACAAAAGCAATTCTTGCGAAGCAATGTGAACACTTCTGCTTCCCAGGCACAGAGAAGGTGCTAGCAGGGAATTCTCTGCCTGCCTTTCCCCAGTGCTCTGCAAGCTCTCCAGGACAACATAGAATCTGGGGCTCTGTGCTTTCTTTCGTTCTGAACAAGTGTTACTGTTTGATGCACAAAAGCGATTCTGCGAAGCAATGTGAACACTTCTGCTTCCCAGGCACAGAGAAGGTGCTAGCAGGGAATTCTCTGCCTGCCTTTCCCCAGTGCTCTGCAAGCTCTCCAGGACAACATAGAATCTGGGGCTCTGTGCTTTCTTTCCTTCTGAACAACTGTTACTGTTTTCTGCACAAAAGCGATTCTTGCGAAGCAATGTGAACACTTCTGCTTCCCAGGCACAGAGAAGGTGCTAGCAGGGAATTCTCTGCCTGCCTTTCCCCAGTGCTCTGCAAGCTCTCCAGGACAACAGTGAATCTGGGGCTCTGTGCTTTCTTTCGTTCTGAACAAGTGTTACTGTTTTCTGCACAAAAGCGATTCTGCGAAGCAATGTGAACAGGCACAGAGAAGGTGCTATCAGGGAATTCTCTGCCTGCCTTTCCCCAGTGCTCTGCAAGCTCTCCAGGACAACATAAAATCTGGGGCTCTGTGCTTTCTTTCGTTCTGAACAAGTGTTACTGTTTTCTGCACAAAAGCGATTCTGCGAAGCAATGTGAACACTTCTGCTTCCCAGGCACAGAGAAGGTGCTAGCAGGGAATTCTCTGCCTGCCTTTCCCCAGTGCTCTGCAAGCTCTCCAGGACAACATAAAATCTGGGGCTCTGTGCTTTCTTTCCTTCTGAACAAGTGTTAGTGTTTTCTGCACAAAAGCGATTCTTGCGAAGCAATGTGAACACTTCTGCTTCCCAGGCACAGAGAAGGTGCTAGCAAGGAATTCTCTGCCTGCCTTTCCCCAGTGCTCTGCAAGCTCTCCAGGACTACATAAAATCTGGGGCTCTGTGCTTTCTTTCCTTCTGAACAAGTGTTACTGTTTTCTGCACAAAAGCGATTCTGCGAAGCAATGTGAACACTTCTGCTTCCCAGGCACAGAGAAGGTGCTAGCAGGGAATTCTCTGCCTGCCTTTCCCCAGTGCTCTGCAAGCTCTCCAGGACAACATAAAATCTGGGGCTCTGTGCTTTCTTTCCTTCTGAACAAGTGTTAGTGTTTTCTGCACAAAAGCGATTCTTGCGAAGCAATGTGAACACTTCTGCTTCCCAGGCACAGAGAAGGTGCTAGCAAGGAATTCTCTGCCTGCCTTTCCCCAGTGCTCTGCAAGCTCTCCAGGACAACATAGAATCTGGGGCTCAGTGCTTTCTTTCGTTCTGAACAAGTGTTACTGTTTTCTGCACAAAAGCGATTCTTGCGAAGCAATGTGAACACTTCTGCTTCCCAGGCACAGAGAAGGTGCTAGCAGGGAATTCTCTGCCTGCCTTTCCCCAGTGCTCTGCAAGCTCTCCAGGACAACATAGAATCTGGGGCTCTGTGCTTTCATTCGTTCTGAACAAGTGTTACTGTTTTCTGCACAAAAGCGATTCTGCGAAGCAATGTGAACACTCCTGCTTCCCAGGCACAGAGAAGGTGCTAGCAAGGAATTCTCTGCCTGCCTTTCCCCAGTGCTCTGCAAGCTCTCCAGGACAACATAAAATCTGGGGCTCTGTGCTTTCTTTCCTTCTGAACAAGTGTTACTGTTTTCTGCACAAAAGCGATTCTGCGAAGCAATGTGAACACTTCTGCTTCCCAGGCACAGAGAAGGTGCTATCAGGGAATTCTCTGCCTGCCTTTCCCCAGTGCTCTGCAAGCTCTCCAGGACAACATAGAATCTGGGGCTCTGTGCTTTCTTTCCTTCTGAACAAGTGTTACTGTTTTCTGCACAAAAGCGATTCTGCGAAGCAATGTGAACAGGCACAGAGAAGGTGCTAGCAGGGAATTCTCTGCCTGCCTTTCCCCAGTGCTCTGCAAGCTCTCCAGGACAACATAAAATCTGGGGATCTGTGCTTTCTTTCCTTCTGAACAAGTGTTAGTGTTTTCTGCAAAAAAGCGATTCTTGCGAAGCAATGTGAACACTTCTGCCTCCCAGGCACAGAGAAGGTGCTAGCAGGGAATTCTCTGCCTGCCTTTCCCCAGTGCTCTGCAAGCTCTCCAGGACAACATAGAATCTGGGGCTCTGTGCTTTCTTTCGTTCTGAATAAGTGTTAGTGTTTTCTGCACAAAAGCGATTCTGCGAAGCAATGTGAACACTTCTGCTTCGCAGGCACAGAGAAGGTGCTAGCAGGGAATTCTCTGCCTGCCTTTCCCCAGTGCTCTGCAAGCTCTCCAGGACAACATAAAATCTGGGGCTCTGTGCTTTCTTTCCTTCTGAACAAGTGTTACTGTTTTCTGCACAAAAGCGATTCTGCGAAGCAATGTGAACACTTCTGCTTCCCAGGCACAGAGAAGGTGCTAGCAGGGAATTCTCTGCCTGCCTTTCCCCAGTGCTCTGCAAGCTCTCCAGGACAACATAGAATCTGGGGCTCTGTGCTTTCTTTCGTTCTGAACAAGTGTTACTGTTTTCTGCACAAAAGCGATTCTGCGAAGCAATGTGAACAGGCACAGAGAAGGTGCTAGCAGGGAATTCTCTGCCTGCCTTTCCCCAGTGCTCTGCAAGCTCTCCAGGACAACATAGAATCTGGGGCTCTGTGCTTTCTTTCCTTCTGAACAAGTGTTACTGTTTTCTGCACAAAAGCGATTCTTGCGAAGCAATGTGAACACTTCTGCTTCCCAGGCACAGAGAAGGTGCTAGCAAGGAATTCTCTGCCTGCCTTTCCCCAGTGCTCTGCAAACTCTCCAGGACAACATAAAATTTGGGGCTCTGTGCTTTCTTTCGTTCTGAACAAGTGTTACTGTTTTCTGCACAAAAGCGATTCTGCGAAGCAATGTGAACACTTCTGCTTCCCAGGCACAGAGAAGGTGCTATCAGGGAATTCTCTGCCTGCCTTTCCCCAGTGCTCTGCAAGCTCTCCAGGACAACATAGAATCTGGGGCTCTGTGCTTTCTTTCGTTCTGAACAACTGTTACTGTTTTCTGCACAAAAGCGATTCTTGCGAAGCAATGTGAACACTTCTGCTTCCCAGGCACAGAGAAGGTGCTAGCAGGGAATTCTCTGCCTGCCTTTCCCCAGTGCTCTGCAAGCTCTCCAGGACAACATAAAATCTGGGGCTCTGTGCTTTCTTTCGTTCTGAACAAGTGTTACTGTTTTCTGCACAAAAGCGATTCTGCGAAGCAATGTGAACACTTCTGCTTCCCAGGCACAGAGAAGGTGCTAGCAGGGAATTCTCTGCCTGCCTTTCCCCAGTGCTCTGCAAGCTCTCCAGGACAACATAGAATCTGGGGCTCTGTGCTTTCTTTCCTTCTGAACAAGTGTTACTGTTTTCTGCACAAAAGCGATTCTGCGAAGCAATGTGAACAGGCACAGAGAAGGTGCTAGCAGGGAATTCTCTGCCTGCCTTTCCCCAGTGCTCTGCAAGCTCTCCAGGACAACATAGAATCTGGGGCTCAGTGCTTTCTTTCGTTCTGAACAAGTGTTACTGTTTTCTGCACAAAAGCGATTCTTGCGAAGCAATGTGAACACTTCTGCTTCCCAGGCACAGAGAAGGTGCTAGCAGGGAATTCTCTGCCTGCCTTTCCCCAGTGCTCTGCAAGCTCTCCAGGACAACATAGAATCTGGGGCTCTGTGCTTTCTTTCCTTCTGAACAAGTGTTACTGTTTTCTGCACAAAAGCGATTCTGCGAAGCAATGTGAACACTTCTGCTTCCCAGGCACAGAGAAGGTGCTAGCAAGGAATTCTCTGCCTGCCTTTCCCCAGTGCTCTGCAAGCTCTCCAGGACTACATAAAATCTGGGGCTCTGTGCTTTCTTTCCTTCTGAACAAGTGTTAGTGTTTTCTGCACAAAAGCGATTCTTGCGAAGCAATGTGAACACGTCTGCTTCCCAGGCACAGAGAAGGTGCTAGCAAGGAATTCTCTGCCTGCCTTTCCCCAGTGCTCTGCAAGCTCTCCAGGACAACATAAAATCTGGGGCTCTGTGCTTTCTTTCCTTCTGAACAAGTGTTACTATTTTCTGCACAAAAGCGATTCTTGCGAAGCAATGTGAACACTTCTGCTTCGCAGGCACAGAGAAGGTGCTAGCAGGGAATTCTCTGCCTGCCTTTCCCCAGTGCTCTGCAAGCTCTCCAGGACAACATAGAATCTGGGGCTCTGTGCTTTCTTTCCTTCTGAACAAGTGTTACTGTTTTCTGCACGAAAGCGATTCTGCGAAGCAATGTGAACAGGCTCAGAGAAGGTGCTAGCAGGGAATTCTCTGCCTGCCTTTCCCCAGTGCTCTGCAAGCTCTCCAGGACAACATAAAATCTGGGGATCTGTGCTTTCTTTCCTTCTGAACAAGTGTTAGTGTTTTCTGCACAAAAGCGATTCTTGCGAAGCAATGTGAACACTTCTGCTTCGCAGGCACAGAGAAGGTGCTAGCAGGGAATTCTCTGCCTGCCTTTCCCCAGTGCTCTGCAAGCTCTCCAGGACAACATAGAATCTGGGGCTCAGTGCTTTCTTTCGTTCTGAACAAGTGTTACTGTTTTCTGCACAAAAGCGATTCTGCGAAGCAATGTGAACACTTCTGCTTCCCAGGCACAGAGAAGGTGCTAGCAGGGAATTCTCTGCCTGCCTTTCCCCAGTGCTCTGCAAGCTCTCCAGGACAACATAGAATCTGGGGCTCTGTGCTTTCTTTCGTTCTGAACAAGTGTTACTGTTTTCTGCACAAAAGCGATTCTGCGAAGCAATGTGAACACTTCTGCTTCCCAGGCACACAGAAGGTGCTAGCAGGGAATTCTCTGCCTGCCTTTCCCCAGTGCTCTGCAAGCTCTCCAGGACAACATAAAATCTGGGGCTCTGTGCTTTCTTTCCTTCTGAACAAGTGTTAGTGTTTTCTGCACAAAAGCGATTCTTGCGAAGCAATGTGAACACTTCTGCTTCCCAGGCACAGAGAAGGTGCTAGCAGGGAATTCTCTGCCTGCCTTTCCCCAGTGCTCTGCAAGCTCTCCAGGACAACATAGAATCTGGGGCTCTGTGCATTCTTTCCTTCTGAACAAGTGTTACTGTTTTCTGCACAAAAGCGATTCTGCGAAGCAATGTGAACACTTCTGCTTCCCAGGCACAGAGAAGGTGCTAGCAGGGAATTCTCTGCCTGCCTTTCCCCAGTGCTTTGCAAGCTCTCCAGGACAACATAAAATCTGGGGCTCTGTGCTTTCTTTCCTTCTGAACAACTGTTACTATTTTCTGCACAAAAGCGATTCTTGCGAAGCAATGTGAACACTTCTGCTTCCCAGGCACAGAGAACGTGCTAGCAGGGAATTCTCTGCCTGCCTTTCCCCAGTGCTGTGCAAGCTCTCCAGGACAACATAGAATCTGGGGCTCTGTGCTTTCTTTCCTTCTGAACAAGTGTTACTGTTTTCTGCACAAAAGCGATTCTGCGAAGCAATGTGAACAGGCACAGAGAAGGTGCTAGCAGGGAATTCTCTGCCTGCCTTTCCCCAGTGCTCTGCAAGCTCTCCAGGACAACATAAAATCTGGGGATCTGTGCTTTCTTTCCTTCTGAACAAGTGTTAGTGTTTTCTGCAAAAAAGCGATTCTTGCGAAGCAATGTGAACACTTCTGCCTCCCAGGCACAGAGAAGGTGCTAGCAGGGAATTCTCTGCCTGCCTTTCCCCAGTGCTCTGCAAGCTCTCCAGGACAACATAGAATCTGGGGCTCAGTGCTTTCTTTCGTTCTGAACAAGTGTTAGTGTTTTCTGCACAAAAGCGATTCTGCGAAGCAATGTGAACACTTCTGCTTCGCAGGCACAGAGAAGGTGCTAGCAGGGAATTCTCTGCCTGCCTTTCCCCAGTGCTCTGCAAGCTCTCCAGGACAACATAGAATCTGGGGCTCAGTGCTTTCTTTCGTTCTGAACAAGTGTTACTGTTTTCTGCACAAAAGCGATTCTGCGAAGCAATGTGAACAGGCACAGAGAAGGTGCTAGCAGGGAATTCTCTGCCTGCCTTTCCCCAGTGCTCTGCAAGCTCTCCAGGACAACATAAAATCTGGGGCTCTGTGCTTTCTTTCCTTCTGAACAAGTGTTACTGTTTTCTGCACAAAAGCGATTCTGCGAAGCAATGTGAACACTTCTGCTTCCCAGGCACAGAGAAGGTGCTATCAGGGAATTCTCTGCCTGCCTTTCCCCAGTGCTCTGCAAGCTCTCCAGGACAACATAGAATCTGGGGCTCTGTGCTTTCTTTCGTTCTGAACAACTGTTACTGTTTTCTGCACAAAAGCGATTCTGCGAAGCAATGTGAACACTTCTGCTTCCCAGGCACAGAGAAGGTGCTAGCAAGGAATTCTCTGCCTGCCTTTCCCCAGTGCTCTGCAAGCTCTCCAGGACAACATAAAATTTGGGGCTCTGTGCTTTCTTTCCTTCTGAACAAGTGTTAGTGTTTTGTGCACAAAAGCAATTCTTGCGAAGCAATGTGAACACTTCTGCTTCCCAGGCACAGAGAAGGTGCTAGCAGGGAATTCTCTGCCTGCCTTTCCCCAGTGCTCTGCAAGCTCTCCAGGACAACATAGAATCTGGGGCTCTGTGCTTTCTTTCCTTCTGAACAAGTGTTACTGTTTTCTGCACAAAAGCGATTCTGCGAAGCAATGTGAACACTTCTGCTTCCCAGGCACAGAGAAGGTGCTATCAGGGAATTCTCTGCCTGCCTTTCCCCAGTGCTCTGCAAGCTCTCCAGGACAACATAGAATCTGGGGCTCTGTGCTTTCTTTCCTTCTGAACAAGTGTTAGTGTTTTCTGCACAAAAGCGATTCTTGCGAAGCAATGTGAACACTTCTGCTTCCCAGGCACAGAGAAGGTGCTAGCAGGGAATTCTCTGCCTGCCTTTCCCCAGTGCTCTGCAAGCTCTCCAGGACAACATAGAATCTGGGGCTCTGTGCTTTCTTTCGTTCTGAACAAGTGTTACTGTTTTCTGCACAAAAGCGATTCTGCGAAGCAATGTGAACAGGCACAGAGAAGGTGCTAGCAGGGAATTCTCTGCCTGCCTTTCCCCAGTGCTCTGCAAGCTCTCCAGGACAACATAAAATCTGGGGCTCTGTGCTTTCTTTCCTTCTGAACAAGTGTTAGTGTTTTCTGCACAAAAGCGATTCTTGCGAAGCAATGTGAACACTTTTGCTTCCCAGGCACAGAGAAGGTGCTAGCAGGGAATTCTCTGCCTGCCTTTCCCCAGTGCTCTGCAAGCTCTCCAGGACAACATAGAATCTGGGGCTCTGTGCTTTCTTTCCTTCTGAACAAGTGTTACTGTTTTCTGCACAAAAGCGATTCTGCGAAGCAATGTGAACACTTCTGCTTCCCAGGCACAGAGAAGGTGCTAGCAGGGAATTCTCTGCCTGCCTTTCCCCAGTGCTCTGCAAGCTCTCCAGGACAACATAAAATCTGGGGCTCTGTGCTTTCTTTCCTTCTGAACAAGTGTTAGTGTTTTCTGCACAAAAGCGATTCTTGCGAAGCAATGTGAACACTTCTGCTTCCCAGGCACAGAGAAGGTGCTAGCAAGGAATTCTCTGCCTGCCTTTCCCCAGTGCTCTGCAAGCTCTCCAGGACTACATAAAATCTGGGGCTCTGTGCTTTCTTTCCTTCTGAACAAGTGTTACTGTTTTCTGCACAAAAGCGATTCTGCGAAGCAATGTGAACAGGCACAGAGAAGGTGCTATCAGGGAATTCTCTGCCTGCCTTTCCCCAGTGCTCTGCAAGCTCTCCAGGACTACATAAAATCTGGGGCTCTGTGCTTTCTTTCGTTCTGAACAAGTGTTACTGTTTTCTGCACAAAAGCGATTCTGCGAAGCAATGTGAACACTTCTGCTTCCCAGGCACAGAGAAGGTGCTAGCAGGGAATTCTCTGCCTGCCTTTCCCCAGTGCTCTGCAAGCTCTCCAGGACAACAGTGAATCTGGGGCTCTGTGCTTTCTTTCGTTCTGAACAAGTGTTACTGTTTTCTGCACAAAAGCGATTCTGCGAAGCAATGTGAACAGGCACAGAGAAGGTGCTATCAGGGAATTCTCTGCCTGCCTTTCCCCAGTGCTCTGCAAGCTCTCCAGGACAACATAAAATCTGGGGCTCTGTGCTTTCTTTCCTTCTGAACAAGTGTTACTGTTTTCTGCACAAAAGCGATTCTGCGAAGCAATGTGAACACTTCTGCTTCCCAGGCACAGAGAAGGTGCTATCAGGGAATTCTCTGCCTGCCTTTCCCCAGTGCTCTGCAAGCTCTCCAGGACAACAGTGAATCTGGGGCTCTGTGCTTTCTTTCGTTCTGAACAAGTGTTACTGTTTTCTGCACAAAAGCGATTCTGCGAAGCAATGTGAACAGGCACAGAGAAGGTGCTATCAGGGAATTCTCTGCCTGCCTTTCCCCAGTGCTCTGCAAGCTCTCCAGGACAACATAGAATCTGGGGCTCTGTGCTTTCTTTCCTTCTGAACAAGTGTTAGTGTTTTCTGCACAAAAGCGATTCTTGCGAAGCAATGTGAACACTTCTGCTTCCCAGGCACAGAGAAGGTGCTAGCAAGGAATTCTCTGCCTGCCTTTCCCCAGTGCTCTGCAAGCTCTCCAGGACAACATAAAATTTGGGGCTCTGTGCTTTCTTTCGTTCTGAACAAGTGTTACTGTTTTCTGCACAAAAGCGATTCTGCGAAGCAATGTGAACACTTCTGCTTCCCAGGCACAGAGAAGGTGCTATCAGGGAATTCTCTGCCTGCCTTTCCCCAGTGCTCTGCAAGCTCTCCAGGACAACATAGAATCTGGGGCTCTGTGCTTTCTTTCCTTCTGAACAAGTGTTAGTGTTTTCTGCACAAAAGCGATTCTGCGAAGCAATGTGAACACTTCTGCTTCGCAGGCACAGAGAAGGTGCTAGCAGGGAATTCTCTGCCTGCCTTTCCCCAGTGCTCTGCAAGCTCTCCAGGACAACATAGAATCTGGGGCTCAGTGCTTTCTTTCGTTCTGAACAAGTGTTACTGTTTTCTGCACAAAAGCGATTCTGCGAAGCAATGTGAACAGGCACAGAGAAGGTGCTAGCAGGGAATTCTCTGCCTGCCTTTCCCCAGTGCTCTGCAAGCTCTCCAGGACAACATAAAATCTGGGGCTCTGTGCTTTCTTTCCTTCTGAACAAGTGTTACTGTTTTCTGCACAAAAGCGATTCTGCGAAGCAATGTGAACACTTCTGCTTCCCAGGCACAGAGAAGGTGCTATCAGGGAATTCTCTGCCTGCCTTTCCCCAGTGCTCTGCAAGCTCTCCAGGACAACATAGAATCTGGGGCTCTGTGCTTTCTTTCGTTCTGAACAAGTGTTACTGTTTGATGCACAAAAGCGATTCTGCGAAGCAATGTGAACACTTCTGCTTCCCAGGCACAGAGAAGGTGCTATCAGGGAATTCTCTGCCTGCCTTTCCCCAGTGCTCTGCAAGCTCTCCAGGACAACATAGAATCTGGGGCTCTGTGCTTTCTTTCCTTCTGAACAACTGTTACTGTTTTCTGCACAAAAGCGATTCTTGCGAAGCAATGTGAACACTTCTGCTTCCCAGGCACAGAGAAGGTGCTAGCAGGGAATTCTCTGCCTGCCTTTCCCCAGTGCTCTGCAAGCTCTCCAGGACAACAGTGAATCTGGGGCTCTGTGCTTTCTTTCGTTCTGAACAAGTGTTACTGTTTTCTGCACAAAAGCGATTCTGCGAAGCAATGTGAACAGGCACAGAGAAGGTGCTATCAGGGAATTCTCTGCCTGCCTTTCCCCAGTGCTCTGCAAGCTCTCCAGGACAACATAAAATCTGGGGCTCTGTGCTTTCTTTCGTTCTGAACAAGTGTTACTGTTTTCTGCACAAAAGCGATTCTGCGAAGCAATGTGAACACTTCTGCTTCCCAGGCACAGAGAAGGTGCTAGCAGGGAATTCTCTGCCTGCCTTTCCCCAGTGCTCTGCAAGCTCTCCAGGACAACATCAAATCTGGGGCTCTGTGCTTTCTTTCCTTCTGAACAAGTGTTAGTGTTTTCTGCACAAAAGCGATTCTTGCGAAGCAATGTGAACACTTCTGCTTCCCAGGCACAGAGAAGGTGCTAGCAAGGAATTCTCTGCCTGCCTTTCCCCAGTGCTCTGCAAGCTCTCCAGGACTACATAAAATCTGGGGCTCTGTGCTTTCTTTCCTTCTGAACAAGTGTTACTGTTTTCTGCACAAAAGCGATTCTGCGAAGCAATGTGAACACTTCTGCTTCCCAGGCACAGAGAAGGTGCTAGCAGGGAATTCTCTGCCTGCCTTTCCCCAGTGCTCTGCAAGCTCTCCAGGACAACATAAAATCTGGGGCTCTGTGCTTTCTTTCCTTCTGAACAAGTGTTAGTGTTTTCTGCACAAAAGCGATTCTTGCGAAGCAATGTGAACACTTCTGCTTCCCAGGCACAGAGAAGGTGCTAGCAAGGAATTCTCTGCCTGCCTTTCCCCAGTGCTCTGCAAGCTCTCCAGGACAACATAGAATCTGGGGCTCAGTGCTTTCTTTCGTTCTGAACAAGTGTTACTGTTTTCTGCACAAAAGCGATTCTTGCGAAGCAATGTGAACACTTCTGCTTCCCAGGCACAGAGAAGGTGCTAGCAGGGAATTCTCTGCCTGCCTTTCCCCAGTGCTCTGCAAGCTCTCCAGGACAACATAGAATCTGGGGCTCTGTGCTTTCATTCGTTCTGAACAAGTGTTACTGTTTTCTGCACAAAAGCGATTCTGCGAAGCAATGTGAACACTCCTGCTTCCCAGGCACAGAGAAGGTGCTAGCAAGGAATTCTCTGCCTGCCTTTCCCCAGTGCTCTGCAAGCTCTCCAGGACAACATAAAATCTGGGGCTCTGTGCTTTCTTTCCTTCTGAACAAGTGTTACTGTTTTCTGCACAAAAGCGATTCTGCGAAGCAATGTGAACACTTCTGCTTCCCAGGCACAGAGAAGGTGCTATCAGGGAATTCTCTGCCTGCCTTTCCCCAGTGCTCTGCAAGCTCTCCAGGACAACATAGAATCTGGGGCTCTGTGCTTTCTTTCCTTCTGAACAAGTGTTACTGTTTTCTGCACAAAAGCGATTCTGCGAAGCAATGTGAACAGGCACAGAGAAGGTGCTAGCAGGGAATTCTCTGCCTGCCTTTCCCCAGTGCTCTGCAAGCTCTCCAGGACAACATAAAATCTGGGGATCTGTGCTTTCTTTCCTTCTGAACAAGTGTTAGTGTTTTCTGCAAAAAAGCGATTCTTGCGAAGCAATGTGAACACTTCTGCCTCCCAGGCACAGAGAAGGTGCTAGCAGGGAATTCTCTGCCTGCCTTTCCCCAGTGCTCTGCAAGCTCTCCAGGACAACATAGAATCTGGGGCTCTGTGCTTTCTTTCGTTCTGAATAAGTGTTAGTGTTTTCTGCACAAAAGCGATTCTGCGAAGCAATGTGAACACTTCTGCTTCGCAGGCACAGAGAAGGTGCTAGCAGGGAATTCTCTGCCTGCCTTTCCCCAGTGCTCTGCAAGCTCTCCAGGACAACATAAAATCTGGGGCTCTGTGCTTTCTTTCCTTCTGAACAAGTGTTACTGTTTTCTGCACAAAAGCGATTCTGCGAAGCAATGTGAACACTTCTGCTTCCCAGGCACAGAGAAGGTGCTAGCAGGGAATTCTCTGCCTGCCTTTCCCCAGTGCTCTGCAAGCTCTCCAGGACAACATAGAATCTGGGGCTCTGTGCTTTCTTTCGTTCTGAACAAGTGTTACTGTTTTCTGCACAAAAGCGATTCTGCGAAGCAATGTGAACAGGCACAGAGAAGGTGCTAGCAGGGAATTCTCTGCCTGCCTTTCCCCAGTGCTCTGCAAGCTCTCCAGGACAACATAGAATCTGGGGCTCTGTGCTTTCTTTCCTTCTGAACAAGTGTTACTGTTTTCTGCACAAAAGCGATTCTTGCGAAGCAATGTGAACACTTCTGCTTCCCAGGCACAGAGAAGGTGCTAGCAAGGAATTCTCTGCCTGCCTTTCCCCAGTGCTCTGCAAACTCTCCAGGACAACATAAAATTTGGGGCTCTGTGCTTTCTTTCGTTCTGAACAAGTGTTACTGTTTTCTGCACAAAAGCGATTCTGCGAAGCAATGTGAACACTTCTGCTTCCCAGGCACAGAGAAGGTGCTATCAGGGAATTCTCTGCCTGCCTTTCCCCAGTGCTCTGCAAGCTCTCCAGGACAACATAGAATCTGGGGCTCTGTGCTTTCTTTCGTTCTGAACAACTGTTACTGTTTTCTGCACAAAAGCGATTCTTGCGAAGCAATGTGAACACTTCTGCTTCCCAGGCACAGAGAAGGTGCTAGCAGGGAATTCTCTGCCTGCCTTTCCCCAGTGCTCTGCAAGCTCTCCAGGACAACATAGAATCTGGGGCTCTGTGCTTTCTTTCGTTCTGAACAAGTGTTACTGTTTTCTGCACAAAAGCGATTCTGCGAAGCAATGTGAACACTTCTGCTTCCCAGGCACAGAGAAGGTGCTAGCAGGGAATTCTCTGCCTGCCTTTCCCCAGTGCTCTGCAAGCTCTCCAGGACAACATAGAATCTGGGGCTCTGTGCTTTCTTTCCTTCTGAACAAGTGTTACTGTTTTCTGCACAAAAGCGATTCTGCGAAGCAATGTGAACAGGCACAGAGAAGGTGCTAGCAGGGAATTCTCTGCCTGCCTTTCCCCAGTGCTCTGCAAGCTCTCCAGGACAACATAGAATCTGGGGCTCAGTGCTTTCTTTCGTTCTGAACAAGTGTTACTGTTTTCTGCACAAAAGCGATTCTTGCGAAGCAATGTGAACACTTCTGCTTCCCAGGCACAGAGAAGGTGCTAGCAGGGAATTCTCTGCCTGCCTTTCCCCAGTGCTCTGCAAGCTCTCCAGGACAACATAGAATCTGGGGCTCTGTGCTTTCTTTCCTTCTGAACAAGTGTTACTGTTTTCTGCACAAAAGCGATTCTGCGAAGCAATGTGAACACTTCTGCTTCCCAGGCACAGAGAAGGTGCTAGCAAGGAATTCTCTGCCTGCCTTTCCCCAGTGCTCTGCAAGCTCTCCAGGACTACATAAAATCTGGGGCTCTGTGCTTTCTTTCCTTCTGAACAAGTGTTAGTGTTTTCTGCACAAAAGCGATTCTTGCGAAGCAATGTGAACACGTCTGCTTCCCAGGCACAGAGAAGGTGCTAGCAAGGAATTCTCTGCCTGCCTTTCCCCAGTGCTCTGCAAGCTCTCCAGGACAACATAAAATCTGGGGCTCTGTGCTTTCTTTCCTTCTGAACAAGTGTTACTATTTTCTGCACAAAAGCGATTCTTGCGAAGCAATGTGAACACTTCTGCTTCGCAGGCACAGAGAAGGTGCTAGCAGGGAATTCTCTGCCTGCCTTTCCCCAGTGCTCTGCAAGCTCTCCAGGACAACATAGAATCTGGGGCTCTGTGCTTTCTTTCCTTCTGAACAAGTGTTACTGTTTTCTGCACGAAAGCGATTCTGCGAAGCAATGTGAACAGGCTCAGAGAAGGTGCTAGCAGGGAATTCTCTGCCTGCCTTTCCCCAGTGCTCTGCAAGCTCTCCAGGACAACATAAAATCTGGGGATCTGTGCTTTCTTTCCTTCTGAACAAGTGTTAGTGTTTTCTGCACAAAAGCGATTCTTGCGAAGCAATGTGAACACTTCTGCTTCGCAGGCACAGAGAAGGTGCTAGCAGGGAATTCTCTGCCTGCCTTTCCCCAGTGCTCTGCAAGCTCTCCAGGACAACATAGAATCTGGGGCTCAGTGCTTTCTTTCGTTCTGAACAAGTGTTACTGTTTTCTGCACAAAAGCGATTCTGCGAAGCAATGTGAACACTTCTGCTTCCCAGGCACAGAGAAGGTGCTAGCAGGGAATTCTCTGCCTGCCTTTCCCCAGTGCTCTGCAAGCTCTCCAGGACAACATAGAATCTGGGGCTCTGTGCTTTCTTTCGTTCTGAACAAGTGTTACTGTTTTCTGCACAAAAGCGATTCTGCGAAGCAATGTGAACACTTCTGCTTCCCAGGCACACAGAAGGTGCTAGCAGGGAATTCTCTGCCTGCCTTTCCCCAGTGCTCTGCAAGCTCTCCAGGACAACATAAAATCTGGGGCTCTGTGCTTTCTTTCCTTCTGAACAAGTGTTAGTGTTTTCTGCACAAAAGCGATTCTTGCGAAGCAATGTGAACACTTCTGCTTCCCAGGCACAGAGAAGGTGCTAGCAGGGAATTCTCTGCCTGCCTTTCCCCAGTGCTCTGCAAGCTCTCCAGGACAACATAGAATCTGGGGCTCTGTGCATTCTTTCCTTCTGAACAAGTGTTACTGTTTTCTGCACAAAAGCGATTCTGCGAAGCAATGTGAACACTTCTGCTTCCCAGGCACAGAGAAGGTGCTAGCAGGGAATTCTCTGCCTGCCTTTCCCCAGTGCTTTGCAAGCTCTCCAGGACAACATAAAATCTGGGGCTCTGTGCTTTCTTTCCTTCTGAACAACTGTTACTATTTTCTGCACAAAAGCGATTCTTACGAAGCAATGTGAACACTTCTGCTTCCCAGGCACAGAGAACGTGCTAGCAGGGAATTCTCTGCCTGCCTTTCCCCAGTGCTGTGCAAGCTCTCCAGGACAACATAGAATCTGGGGCTCTGTGCTTTCTTTCCTTCTGAACAAGTGTTACTGTTTTCTGCACAAAAGCGATTCTGCGAAGCAATGTGAACAGGCACAGAGAAGGTGCTAGCAGGGAATTCTCTGCCTGCCTTTCCCCAGTGCTCTGCAAGCTCTCCAGGACAACATAAAATCTGGGGATCTGTGCTTTCTTTCCTTCTGAACAAGTGTTAGTGTTTTCTGCAAAAAAGCGATTCTTGCGAAGCAATGTGAACACTTCTGCCTCCCAGGCACAGAGAAGGTGCTAGCAGGGAATTCTCTGCCTGCCTTTCCCCAGTGCTCTGCAAGCTCTCCAGGACAACATAGAATCTGGGGCTCAGTGCTTTCTTTCGTTCTGAACAAGTGTTAGTGTTTTCTGCACAAAAGCGATTCTGCGAAGCAATGTGAACACTTCTGCTTCGCAGGCACAGAGAAGGTGCTAGCAGGGAATTCTCTGCCTGCCTTTCCCCAGTGCTCTGCAAGCTCTCCAGGACAACATAGAATCTGGGGCTCAGTGCTTTCTTTCGTTCTGAACAAGTGTTACTGTTTTCTGCACAAAAGCGATTCTGCGAAGCAATGTGAACAGGCACAGAGAAGGTGCTAGCAGGGAATTCTCTGCCTGCCTTTCCCCAGTGCTCTGCAAGCTCTCCAGGACAACATAAAATCTGGGGCTCTGTGCTTTCTTTCCTTCTGAACAAGTGTTACTGTTTTCTGCACAAAAGCGATTCTGCGAAGCAATGTGAACACTTCTGCTTCCCAGGCACAGAGAAGGTGCTATCAGGGAATTCTCTGCCTGCCTTTCCCCAGTGCTCTGCAAGCTCTCCAGGACAACATAGAATCTGGGGCTCTGTGCTTTCTTTCGTTCTGAACAACTGTTACTGTTTTCTGCACAAAAGCGATTCTGCGAAGCAATGTGAACACTTCTGCTTCCCAGGCACAGAGAAGGTGCTAGCAAGGAATTCTCTGCCTGCCTTTCCCCAGTGCTCTGCAAGCTCTCCAGGACAACATAAAATTTGGGGCTCTGTGCTTTCTTTCCTTCTGAACAAGTGTTAGTGTTTTGTGCACAAAAGCAATTCTTGCGAAGCAATGTGAACACTTCTGCTTCCCAGGCACAGAGAAGGTGCTAGCAGGGAATTCTCTGCCTGCCTTTCCCCAGTGCTCTGCAAGCTCTCCAGGACAACATAGAATCTGGGGCTCTGTGCTTTCTTTCCTTCTGAACAAGTGTTACTGTTTTCTGCACAAAAGCGATTCTGCGAAGCAATGTGAACACTTCTGCTTCCCAGGCACAGAGAAGGTGCTATCAGGGAATTCTCTGCCTGCCTTTCCCCAGTGCTCTGCAAGCTCTCCAGGACAACATAGAATCTGGGGCTCTGTGCTTTCTTTCCTTCTGAACAAGTGTTAGTGTTTTCTGCACAAAAGCGATTCTTGCGAAGCAATGTGAACACTTCTGCTTCCCAGGCACAGAGAAGGTGCTAGCAGGGAATTCTCTGCCTGCCTTTCCCCAGTGCTCTGCAAGCTCTCCAGGACAACATAGAATCTGGGGCTCTGTGCTTTCTTTCGTTCTGAACAAGTGTTACTGTTTTCTGCACAAAAGCGATTCTGCGAAGCAATGTGAACAGGCACAGAGAAGGTGCTAGCAGGGAATTCTCTGCCTGCCTTTCCCCAGTGCTCTGCAAGCTCTCCAGGACAACATAAAATCTGGGGCTCTGTGCTTTCTTTCCTTCTGAACAAGTGTTAGTGTTTTCTGCACAAAAGCGATTCTTGCGAAGCAATGTGAACACTTTTGCTTCCCAGGCACAGAGAAGGTGCTAGCAGGGAATTCTCTGCCTGCCTTTCCCCAGTGCTCTGCAAGCTCTCCAGGACAACATAGAATCTGGGGCTCTGTGCTTTCTTTCCTTCTGAACAAGTGTTACTGTTTTCTGCACAAAAGCGATTCTGCGAAGCAATGTGAACACTTCTGCTTCCCAGGCACAGAGAAGGTGCTAGCAGGGAATTCTCTGCCTGCCTTTCCCCAGTGCTCTGCAAGCTCTCCAGGACAACATAAAATCTGGGGCTCTGTGCTTTCTTTCCTTCTGAACAAGTGTTAGTGTTTTCTGCACAAAAGCGATTCTTGCGAAGCAATGTGAACACTTCTGCTTCCCAGGCACAGAGAAGGTGCTAGCAAGGAATTCTCTGCCTGCCTTTCCCCAGTGCTCTGCAAGCTCTCCAGGACTACATAAAATCTGGGGCTCTGTGCTTTCTTTCCTTCTGAACAAGTGTTACTGTTTTCTGCACAAAAGCGATTCTGCGAAGCAATGTGAACAGGCACAGAGAAGGTGCTATCAGGGAATTCTCTGCCTGCCTTTCCCCAGTGCTCTGCAAGCTCTCCAGGACTACATAAAATCTGGGGCTCTGTGCTTTCTTTCGTTCTGAACAAGTGTTACTGTTTTCTGCACAAAAGCGATTCTGCGAAGCAATGTGAACACTTCTGCTTCCCAGGCACAGAGAAGGTGCTAGCAGGGAATTCTCTGCCTGCCTTTCCCCAGTGCTCTGCAAGATCTCCAGGACAACATAAAATCTGGGGCTCTGTGCTTTCTTTCCTTCTGAACAAGTGTTAGTGTTTTCTGCACAAAAGCGATTCTTGCGAAGCAATGTGAACACTTCTGCTTCCCAGGCACAGAGAAGGTGCTAGCAGGGAATTCTCTGCCTGCCTTTCCCCAGTGCTCTGCAAGCTCTCCAGGACAACATAGAATCTGGGGCTCTGTGCTTTCTTTCCTTCTGAACAAGTGTTACTGTTTTCTGCACAAAAGCGATTCTGCGAAGCAATGTGAACAGGCACAGAGAAGGTGCTATCAGGGAATTCTCTGCCTGCCTTTCCCCAGTGCTCTGCAAGCTCTCCAGGACAACATAAAATCTGGGGCTCTGTGCTTTCTTTCGTTCTGAACAAGTGTTACTGTTTTCTGCACAAAAGCGATTCTGCGAAGCAATGTGAACACTTCTGCTTCCCAGGCACAGAGAAGGTGCTAGCAGGGAATTCTCTGCCTGCCTTTCCCCAGTGCTCTGCAAGCTCTCCAGGACAACATAAAATCTGGGGCTCTGTGCTTTCTTTCCTTCTGAACAAGTGTTACTGTTTTCTGCACAAAAGCGATTCTTGCGAAGCAATGTGAACACTTCTGCTTCCCAGGCACAGAGAAGGTGCTAGCAGGGAATTCTCTGCCTGCCTTTCCCCAGTGCTCTGCAAGCTCTCCAGGACAACAGTGAATCTGGGGCTCTGTGCTTTCTTTCGTTCTGAACAAGTGTTACTGTTTTCTGCACAAAAGCGATTCTGCGAAGCAATGTGAACAGGCACAGAGAAGGTGCTATCAGGGAATTCTCTGCCTGCCTTTCCCCAGTGCTCTGCAAGCTCTCCAGGACAACATAAAATCTGGGGCTCTGTGCTTTCTTTCCTTCTGAACAAGTGTTACTGTTTTCTGCACAAAAGCGATTCTGCGAAGCAATGTGAACACTTCTGCTTCCCAGGCACAGAGAAGGTGCTATCAGGGAATTCTCTGCCTGCCTTTCCCCAGTGCTCTGCAAGCTCTCCAGGACAACATAGAATCTGGGGCTCTGTGCTTTCTTTCGTTCTGAACAAGTGTTACTGTTTTCTGCACAAAAGCGATTCTGCGAAGCAATGTGAACAGGCACAGAGAAGGTGCTATCAGGGAATTCTCTGCCTGCCTTTCCCCAGTGCTCTGCAAGCTCTCCAGGACAACATAGAATCTGGGGCTCTGTGCTTTCTTTCCTTCTGAACAAGTGTTAGTGTTTTCTGCACAAAAGCGATTCTTGCGAAGCAATGTGAACACTTCTGCTTCCCAGGCACAGAGAAGGTGCTAGCAAGGAATTCTCTGCCTGCCTTTCCCCAGTGCTCTGCAAGCTCTCCAGGACAACATAAAATTTGGGGCTCTGTGCTTTCTTTCGTTCTGAACAAGTGTTACTGTTTTCTGCACAAAAGCGATTCTGCGAAGCAATGTGAACACTTCTGCTTCCCAGGCACAGAGAAGGTGCTATCAGGGAATTCTCTGCCTGCCTTTCCCCAGTGCTCTGCAAGCTCTCCAGGACAACATAGAATCTGGGGCTCTGTGCTTTCTTTCCTTCTGAACAAGTGTTAGTGTTTTCTGCACAAAAGCGATTCTGCGAAGCAATGTGAACACTTCTGCTTCGCAGGCACAGAGAAGGTGCTAGCAGGGAATTCTCTGCCTGCCTTTCCCCAGTGCTCTGCAAGCTCTCCAGGACAACATAGAATCTGGGGCTCAGTGCTTTCTTTCGTTCTGAACAAGTGTTACTGTTTTCTGCACAAAAGCGATTCTGCGAAGCAATGTGAACAGGCACAGAGAAGGTGCTAGCAGGGAATTCTCTGCCTGCCTTTCCCCAGTGCTCTGCAAGCTCTCCAGGACAACATAAAATCTGGGGCTCTGTGCTTTCTTTCCTTCTGAACAAGTGTTACTGTTTTCTGCACAAAAGCGATTCTGCGAAGCAATGTGAACACTTCTGCTTCCCAGGCACAGAGAAGGTGCTATCAGGGAATTCTCTGCCTGCCTTTCCCCAGTGCTCTGCAAGCTCTCCAGGACAACATAGAATCTGGGGCTCTGTGCTTTCTTTCGTTCTGAACAACTGTTACTGTTTTCTGCACAAAAGCGATTCTGCGAAGCAATGTGAACACTTCTGCTTCCCAGGCACAGAGAAGGTGCTAGCAAGGAATTCTCTGCCTGCCTTTCCCCAGTGCTCTGCAAGCTCTCCAGGACAACATAAAATTTGGGGCTCTGTGCTTTCTTTCCTTCTGAACAAGTGTTAGTGTTTTGTGCACAAAAGCAATTCTTGCGAAGCAATGTGAACACTTCTGCTTCCCAGGCACAGAGAAGGTGCTAGCAGGGAATTCTCTGCCTGCCTTTCCCCAGTGCTCTGCAAGCTCTCCAGGACAACATAGAATCTGGGGCTCTGTGCTTTCTTTCGTTCTGAACAAGTGTTACTGTTTTCTGCACAAAAGCGATTCTGCGAAGCAATGTGAACACTTCTGCTTCCCAGGCACAGAGAAGGTGCTATCAGGGAATTCTCTGCCTGCCTTTCCCCAGTGCTCTGCAAGCTCTCCAGGACAACATAGAATCTGGGGCTCTGTGCTTTCTTTCCTTCTGAACAAGTGTTAGTGTTTTCTGCACAAAAGCGATTCTTGCGAAGCAATGTGAACACTTCTGCTTCCCAGGCACAGAGAAGGTGCTAGCAGGGAATTCTCTGCCTGCCTTTCCCCAGTGCTCTGCAAGCTCTCCAGGACAACATAGAATCTGGGGCTCTGTGCTTTCTTTCCTTCTGAACAAGTGTTAGTGTTTTCTGCACAAAAGCGATTCTTGCGAAGCAATGTGAACACTTTTGCTTCCCAGGCACAGAGAAGGTGCTAGCAGGGAATTCTCTGCCTGCCTTTCCCCAGTGCTCTGCAAGCTCTCCAGGACAACATAGAATCTGGGGCTCTGTGCTTTCTTTCCTTCTGAACAAGTGTTACTGTTTTCTGCACAAAAGCGATTCTGCGAAGCAATGTGAACACTTCTGCTTCCCAGGCACAGAGAAGGTGCTAGCAGGGAATTCTCTGCCTGCCTTTCCCCAGTGCTCTGCAAGCTCTCCAGGACAACATAAAATCTGGGGCTCTGTGCTTTCTTTCCTTCTGAACAAGTGTTAGTGTTTTCTGCACAAAAGCGATTCTTGCGAAGCAATGTGAACACTTCTGCTTCCCAGGCACAGAGAAGGTGCTAGCAAGGAATTCTCTGCCTGCCTTTCCCCAGTGCTCTGCAAGCTCTCCAGGACTACATAAAATCTGGGGCTCTGTGCTTTCTTTCCTTCTGAACAAGTGTTACTGTTTTCTGCACAAAAGCGATTCTGCGAAGCAATGTGAACAGGCACAGAGAAGGTGCTATCAGGGAATTCTCTGCCTGCCTTTCCCCAGTGCTCTGCAAGCTCTCCAGGACTACATAAAATCTGGGGCTCTGTGCTTTCTTTCGTTCTGAACAAGTGTTACTGTTTTCTGCACAAAAGCGATTCTGCGAAGCAATGTGAACACTTCTGCTTCCCAGGCACAGAGAAGGTGCTAGCAGGGAATTCTCTGCCTGCCTTTCCCCAGTGCTCTGCAAGATCTCCAGGACAACATAAAATCTGGGGCTCTGTGCTTTCTTTCCTTCTGAACAAGTGTTAGTGTTTTCTGCACAAAAGCGATTCTTGCGAAGCAATGTGAACACTTCTGCTTCCCAGGCACAGAGAAGGTGCTAGCAGGGAATTCTCTGCCTGCCTTTCCCCAGTGCTCTGCAAGCTCTCCAGGACAACATAGAATCTGGGGCTCTGTGCTTTCTTTCCTTCTGAACAAGTGTTACTGTTTTCTGCACAAAAGCGATTCTGCGAAGCAATGTGAACAGGCACAGAGAAGGTGCTATCAGGGAATTCTCTGCCTGCCTTTCCCCAGTGCTCTGCAAGCTCTCCAGGACAACATAAAATCTGGGGCTCTGTGCTTTCTTTCGTTCTGAACAAGTGTTACTGTTTTCTGCACAAAAGCGATTCTGCGAAGCAATGTGAACACTTCTGCTTCCCAGGCACAGAGAAGGTGCTAGCAGGGAATTCTCTGCCTGCCTTTCCCCAGTGCTCTGCAAGCTCTCCAGGACAACATAAAATCTGGGGCTCTGTGCTTTCTTTCCTTCTGAACAAGTGTTACTGTTTTCTGCACAAAAGCGATTCTTGCGAAGCAATGTGAACACTTCTGCTTCCCAGGCACAGAGAAGGTGCTAGCAGGGAATTCTCTGCCTGCCTTTCCCCAGTGCTCTGCAAGCTCTCCAGGACAACATAAAATCTGGGGCTCTGTGCTTTCTTTCGTTCTGAACAAGTGTTACTGTTTTCTGCACAAAAGCGATTCTGCGAAGCAATGTGAACAGGCACAGAGAAGGTGCTATCAGGGAATTCTCTGCCTGCCTTTCCCCAGTGCTCTGCAAGCTCTCCAGGACAACATAAAATCTGGGGCTCTGTGCTTTCTTTCCTTCTGAACAAGTGTTACTGTTTTCTGCACAAAAGCGATTCTGCGAAGCAATGTGAACACTTCTGCTTCCCAGGCACAGAGAAGGTGCTATCAGGGAATTCTCTGCCTGCCTTTCCCCAGTGCTCTGCAAGCTCTCCAGGACAACATAGAATCTGGGGCTCTGTGCTTTCTTTCGTTCTGAACAAGTGTTACTGTTTTCTGCACAAAAGCGATTCTGCGAAGCAATGTGAACAGGCACAGAGAAGGTGCTATCAGGGAATTCTCTGCCTGCCTTTCCCCAGTGCTCTGCAAGCTCTCCAGGACAACATAGAATCTGGGGCTCTGTGCTTTCTTTCCTTCTGAACAAGTGTTAGTGTTTTCTGCACAAAAGCGATTCTTGCGAAGCAATGTGAACACTTCTGCTTCCCAGGCACAGAGAAGGTGCTAGCAAGGAATTCTCTGCCTGCCTTTCCCCAGTGCTCTGCAAGCTCTCCAGGACAACATAAAATTTGGGGCTCTGTGCTTTCTTTCGTTCTGAACAAGTGTTACTGTTTTCTGCACAAAAGCGATTCTGCGAAGCAATGTGAACACTTCTGCTTCCCAGGCACAGAGAAGGTGCTAGCAGGGAATTCTCTGCCTGCCTTTCCCCAGTGCTCTGCAAGCTCTCCAGGACAACATAGAATCTGGGGCTCTGTGCTTTCTTTCCTTCTGAACAAGTGTTAGTGTTTTCTGCACAAAAGCGATTCTTGCGAAGCAATGTGAACACTTCTGCTTCCCAGGCACAGAGAAGGTGCTAGCAGGGAATTCTCTGCCTGCCTTTCCCCAGTGCTCTGCAAGCTCTCCAGGACAACAGTGAATCTGGGGCTCTGTGCTTTCTTTCCTTCTGAACAAGTGTTACTGTTTTCTGCACAAAAGCGATTCTGCGAAGCAATGTGAACAGGCACAGAGAAGGTGCTATCAGGGAATTCTCTGCCTGCCTTTCCCCAGTGCTCTGCAAGCTCTCCAGGACAACATAAAATCTGGGGCTCTGTGCTTTCTTTCGTTCTGAACAAGTGTTACTGTTTTCTGCACAAAAGCGATTCTGCGAAGCAATGTGAACACTTCTGCTTCCCAGGCACAGAGAAGGTGCTAGCAGGGAATTCTCTGCCTGCCTTTCCCCAGTGCTCTGCAAGCTCTCCAGGACAACATAAAATCTGGGGCTCTGTGCTTTCTTTCCTTCTGAACAAGTGTTACTGTTTTCTGCACAAAAGCGATTCTTGCGAAGCAATGTGAACACTTCTGCTTCCCAGGCACAGAGAAGGTGCTAGCAAGGAATTCTCTGCGTGCCTTTCCCCAGTGCTCTGCAAGCTCTCCAGGACAACATAAAATCTGGGGCTCTGTGCTTTCTTTCCTTCTGAACAAGTGTTACTATTTTCTGCACAAAAGCGATTCTTGCGAAGCAATGTGAACACTTCTGCTTCCCAGGCACAGAGAAGGTGCTAGCAGGGAATTCTCTGCCTGCCTTTCCCCAGTGCTGTGCAAGCTCTCCAGGACAACATAGAATCTGGGGCTCTGTGCTTTCTTTCCTTCTGAACAAGTGTTACTGTTTTCTGCACAAAAGCGATTCTGCGAAGCAATGTGAACAGGCTCAGAGAAGGTGCTAGCAGGGAATTCTCCGCCTGCCTTTCCCCAGTGCTCTGCAAGCTCTCCAGGACAACATAAAATCTGGGGATCTGTGCTTTCTTTCGTTCTGAACAAGTGTTAGTGTTTTCTGCACAAAAGCGATTCTGCGAAGCAATGTGAACACTTCTGCTTCCCAGGCACAGAGAAGGTGCTATCAGGGAATTCTCTGCCTGCCTTTCCCCAGTGCTCTGCAAGCTCTCCAGGACAACATAGAATCTGGGGCTCAGTGCTTTCTTTCGTTCTGAACAAGTGTTACTGTTTTCTGCACAAAAGCGATTCTGCGAAGCAATGTGAACACTTCTGCTTCCCAGGCACAGAGAAGGTGCTATCAGGGAATTCTCTGCCTGCCTTTCCCCAGTGCTCTGCAAGCTCTCCAGGACAACATAAAATCTGGGGCTCTGTGCTTTCTTTCCTTCTGAACAAGTGTTATTGTTTTCTGCACAAAAGCGATTCTTGCGAAGCAATGTGAACACTTCTGCTTCCCAGGCACAGAGAAGGTGCTATCAGGGAATTCTCTGCCTGCCTTTCCCCAGTGCTCTGCAAGCTCTCCAGGACAACATAGAATCTGGGGCTCTGTGCATTATTTCCTTCTGAACAAGTGTTACTGTTTTCTGCACAAAAGCGATTCTGCGAAGCAATGTGAACACTTCTGCTTCCCAGGCACAGAGAAGGTGCTAGCAGGGAATTCTCTGCCTGCCTTTCCCCAGTGCTTTGCAAGCTCTCCAGGACAACAGTGAATCTGGGGCTCTGTGCTTTCTTTCCTTCTGAACAAGTGTTACTGTTTTCTGCACAAAAGCGATTCTGCGAAGCAATGTGAACAGGCACAGAGAAGGTGCTAGCAGGGAATTCTCTGCCTGCCTTTCCCCAGTGCTCTGCAAGCTCTCCAGGACAACAGTGAATCTGGGGCTCAGTGCTTTCTTTCGTTCTGAACAAGTGTTACTGTTTTCTGCACAAAAGCGATTCTTGCGAAGCAATGTGAACACTTCTGCTTCCCAGGCACAGAGAAGGTGCTAGCAGGGAATTCTCTGCCTGCCTTTCCCCAGTGCTCTGCAAGCTCTCCAGGACAACATAGAATCTGGGGCTCTGTGCTTTCTTTCCTTCTGAACAAGTGTTACTGTTTTCTGCACAAAAGCGATTCTGCGAAGCAATGTGAACACTTCTGCTTCCCAGGCACAGAGAAGGTGCTAGCAAGGAATTCTCTGCCTGCCTTTCCCCAGTGCTCTGCAAGCTCTCCAGGACTACATAAAATCTGGGGCTCTGTGCTTTCTTTCCTTCTGAACAAGTGTTAGTGTTTTCTGCACAAAAGCGATTCTTGCGAAGCAATGTGAACACGTCTGCTTCCCAGGCACAGAGAAGGTGCTAGCAAGGAATTCTCTGCCTGCCTTTCCCCAGTGCTCTGCAAGCTCTCCAGGACAACATAAAATCTGGGGCTCTGTGCTTTCTTTCCTTCTGAACAAGTGTTACTATTTTCTGCACAAAAGCGATTCTTGCGAAGCAATGTGAACACTTCTGCTTCCCAGGCACAGAGAAGGTGCTAGCAGGGAATTCTCTGCCTGCCTTTCCCCAGTGCTGTGCAAGCTCTCCAGGACAACATAGAATCTGGGGCTCTGTGCTTTCTTTCCTTCTGAACAAGTGTTACTGTTTTCTGCACGAAAGCGATTCTGCGAAGCAATGTGAACAGGCTCAGAGAAGGTGCTAGCAGGGAATTCTCTGCCTGCCTTTCCCCAGTGCTCTGCAAGCTCTCCAGGACAACATAAAATCTGGGGATCTGTGCTTTCTTTCCTTCTGAACAAGTGTTAGTGTTTTCTGCACAAAAGCGATTCTTGCGAAGCAATGTGAACACTTCTGCTTCGCAGGCACAGAGAAGGTGCTAGCAGGGAATTCTCTGCCTGCCTTTCCCCAGTGCTCTGCAAGCTCTCCAGGACAACATAGAATCTGGGGCTCAGTGCTTTCTTTCGTTCTGAACAAGTGTTACTGTTTTCTGCACAAAAGCGATTCTGCGAAGCAATGTGAACACTTCTGCTTCCCAGGCACAGAGAAGGTGCTAGCAGGGAATTCTCTGCCTGCCTTTCCCCAGTGCTCTGCAAGCTCTCCAGGACAACATAGAATCTGGGGCTCTGTGCTTTCTTTCGTTCTGAACAAGTGTTACTGTTTTCTGCACAAAAGCGATTCTGCGAAGCAATGTGAACACTTCTGCTTCCCAGGCACAGAGAAGGTGCTAGCAGGGAATTCTCTGCCTGCCTTTCCCCAGTGCTCTGCAAGCTCTCCAGGACAACATAAAATCTGGGGCTCTGTGCTTTCTTTCCTTCTGAACAAGTGTTAGTGTTTTCTGCACAAAAGCGATTCTTGCGAAGCAATGTGAACACTTCTGCTTCCCAGGCACAGAGAACGTGCTAGCAGGGAATTCTCTGCCTGCCTTTCCCCAGTGCTGTGCAAGCTCTCCAGGACAACATAGAATCTGGGGCTCTGTGCTTTCTTTCCTTCTGAACAAGTGTTACTGTTTTCTGCACAAAAGCGATTCTGCGAAGCAATGTGAACAGGCACAGAGAAGGTGCTAGCAGGGAATTCTCTGCCTGCCTTTCCCCAGTGCTCTGCAAGCTCTCCAGGACAACATAAAATCTGGGGATCTGTGCTTTCTTTCCTTCTGAACAAGTGTTAGTGTTTTCTGCAAAAAAGCGATTCTTGCGAAGCAATGTGAACACTTCTGCCTCCCAGGCACAGAGAAGGTGCTAGCAGGGAATTCTCTGCCTGCCTTTCCCCAGTGCTCTGCAAGCTCTCCAGGACAACATAGAATCTGGGGCTCTGTGCTTTCTTTCGTTCTGAACAAGTGTTACTGTTTTCTGCACAAAAGCGATTCTGCGAAGCAATGTGAACAGGCACAGAGAAGGTGCTAGCAGGGAATTCTCTGCCTGCCTTTCCCCAGTGCTCTGCAAGCTCTCCAGGACAACATAAAATCTGGGGCTCTGTGCTTTCTTTCCTTCTGAACAAGTGTTACTGTTTTCTGCACAAAAGCGATTCTGCGAAGCAATGTGAACACTTCTGCTTCCCAGGCACAGAGAAGGTGCTATCAGGGAATTCTCTGCCTGCCTTTCCCCAGTGCTCTGCAAGCTCTCCAGGACAACATAGAATCTGGGGCTCTGTGCTTTCTTTCGTTCTGAACAAGTGTTACTGTTTTCTGCACAAAAGCGATTCTGCGAAGCAATGTGAACAGGCACAGAGAAGGTGCTATCAGGGAATTCTCTGCCTGCCTTTCCCCAGTGCTCTGCAAGCTCTCCAGGACAACATAGAATCTGGGGCTCTGTGCTTTCTTTCGTTCTGAACAACTGTTACTGTTTTCTGCACAAAAGCGATTCTTGCGAAGCAATGTGAACAGTTCTGCTTCCCAGGCACAGAGAAGGTGCTAGCAGGGAATTCTCTGCCTGCCTTTCCCCAGTGCTCTGCAAGCTCTCCAGGACAACATAAAATCTGGGGCTCTGTGCTTTCTTTCCTTCTGAACAAGTGTTAGTGTTTTCTGCACAAAAGCGATTCTTGCGAAGCAATGTGAACACTTCTGCTTCCCAGGCACAGAGAAGGTGCTAGCAAGGAATTCTCTGCCTGCCTTTCCCCAGTGCTCTGCAAGCTCTCCAGGACTACATAAAATCTGGGGCTCTGTGCTTTCTTTCCTTCTGAACAAGTGTTACTGTTTTCTGCACAAAAGCGATTCTGCGAAGCAATGTGAACAGGCACAGAGAAGGTGCTAGCAGGGAATTCTCTGCCTGCCTTTCCCCAGTGCTCTGCAAGCTCTCCAGGACAACATAAAATCTGGGGCTCTGTGCTTTCTTTCGTTCTGAACAAGTGTTACTGTTTTCTGCACAAAAGCGATTCTGCGAAGCAATGTGAACACTTCTGCTTCCCAGGCACAGAGAAGGTGCTAGCAGGGAATTCTCTGCCTGCCTTTCCCCAGTGCTCTGCAAGATCTCCAGGACAACATAAAATCTGGGGCTCTGTGCTTTCTTTCCTTCTGAACAAGTGTTAGTGTTTTCTGCACAAAAGCGATTCTTGCGAAGCAATGTGAACACTTCTGCTTCCCAGGCACAGAGAAGGTGCTAGCAGGGAATTCTCTGCCTGCCTTTCCCCAGTGCTCTGCAAGCTCTCCAGGACAACATAGAATCTGGGGCTCTGTGCTTTCTTTCCTTCTGAACAAGTGTTACTGTTTTCTGCACAAAAGCGATTCTGCGAAGCAATGTGAACAGGCACAGAGAAGGTGCTATCAGGGAATTCTCTGCCTGCCTTTCCCCAGTGCTCTGCAAGCTCTCCAGGACAACATAAAATCTGGGGCTCTGTGCTTTCTTTCCTTCTGAACAAGTGTTACTGTTTTCTGCACAAAAGCGATTCTGCGAAGCAATGTGAACACTTCTGCTTCCCAGGCACAGAGAAGGTGCTAGCAGGGAATTCTCTGCCTGCCTTTCCCCAGTGCTCTGCAAGCTCTCCAGGACAACATAAAATCTGGGGCTCTGTGCTTTCTTTCCTTCTGAACAAGTGTTACTGTTTTCTGCACAAAAGCGATTCTTGCGAAGCAATGTGAACACTTCTGCTTCCCAGGCACAGAGAAGGTGCTAGCAGGGAATTCTCTGCCTGCCTTTCCCCAGTGCTCTGCAAGCTCTCCAGGACAACATAGAATCTGGGGCTCTGTGCTTTCTTTCGTTCTGAACAAGTGTTACTGTTTTCTGCACAAAAGCGATTCTGCGAAGCAATGTGAGCAGGCACAGAGAAGGTGCTATCAGGGAATTCTCTGCCTGCCTTTCCCCAGTGCTCTGCAAGCTCTCCAGGACAACATAGAATCTGGGGCTCTGTGCTTTCTTTCGTTCTGAACAACTGTTACTGTTTTCTGCACAAAAGCGATTCTTGCGAAGCAATGTGAACACTTCTGCTTCCCAGGCACAGAGAAGGTGCTAGCAGGGAATTCTCTGCCTGCCTTTCCCCAGTGCTCTGCAAGCTCTCCAGGACAACATAAAATCTGGGGCTCTGTGCTTTCTTTCCTTCTGAACAAGTGTTAGTGTTTTCTGCACAAAAGCGATTCTTGCGAAGCAATGTGAACACTTCTGCTTCCCAGGCACAGAGAAGGTGCTAGCAAGGAATTCTCTGCCTGCCTTTCCCCAGTGCTCTGCAAGCTCTCCAGGACAACATAGAATCTGGGGCTCAGTGCTTTCTTTCGTTCTGAACAAGTGTTACTGTTTTCTGCACAAAAGCGATTCTTGCGAAGCAATGTGAACACTTCTGCTTCCCAGGCACAGAGAAGGTGCTAGCAGGGAATTCTCTGCCTGCCTTTCCCCAGTGCTCTGCAAGCTCTCCAGGACAACATAGAATCTGGGGCTCTGTGCTTTCATTCGTTCTGAACAAGTGTTACTGTTTTCTGCACAAAAGCGATTCTGCGAAGCAATGTGAACACTTCTGCTTCCCAGGCACAGAGAAGGTGCTAGCAAGGAATTCTCTGCCTGCCTTTCCCCAGTGCTCTGCAAGCTCTCCAGGACAACATAAAATCTGGGGCTCTGTGCTTTCTTTCCTTCTGAACAAGTGTTACTGTTTTCTGCACAAAAGCGATTCTGCGAAGCAATGTGAACAGGCACAGAGAAGGTGCTAGCAGGGAATTCTCTGCCTGCCTTTCCCCAGTGCTCTGCAAGCTCTCCAGGACAACATAGAATCTGGGGCTCTGTGCTTTCTTTCGTTCTGAACAAGTGTTACTGTTTGATGCACAAAAGCGATTCTGCGAAGCAATGTGAACACTTCTGCTTCCCAGGCACAGAGAAGGTGCTATCAGGGAATTCTCTGCCTGCCTTTCCCCAGTGCTCTGCAAGCTCTCCAGGACAACATAGAATCTGGGGCTCTGTGCTTTCTTTCCTTCTGAACAACTGTTACTGTTTTCTGCACAAAAGCGATTCTTGCGAAGCAATGTGAACACTTCTGCTTCCCAGGCACAGAGAAGGTGCTAGCAGGGAATTCTCTGCCTGCCTTTCCCCAGTGCTCTGCAAGCTCTCCAGGACAACATAAAATTTGGGGCTCTGTGCTTTCTTTCCTTCTGAACAAGTGTTAGTGTTTTGTGCACAAAAGCAATTCTTGCGAAGCAATGTGAACACTTCTGCTTCCCAGGCACAGAGAAGGTGCTAGCAGGGAATTCTCTGCCTGCCTTTCCCCAGTGCTCTGCAAGCTCTCCAGGACAACATAGAATCTGGGGCTCTGTGCTTTCTTTCGTTCTGAACAAGTGTTACTGTTTGATGCACAAAAGCGATTCTGCGAAGCAATGTGAACACTTCTGCTTCCCAGGCACAGAGAAGGTGCTATCAGGGAATTCTCTGCCTGCCTTTCCCCAGTGCTCTGCAAGCTCTCCAGGACAACATAGAATCTGGGGCTCTGTGCTTTCTTTCCTTCTGAACAACTGTTACTGTTTTCTGCACAAAAGCGATTCTTGCGAAGCAATGTGAACACTTCTGCTTCCCAGGCACAGAGAAGGTGCTAGCAGGGAATTCTCTGCCTGCCTTTCCCCAGTGCTCTGCAAGCTCTCCAGGACAACAGTGAATCTGGGGCTCTGTGCTTTCTTTCGTTCTGAACAAGTGTTACTGTTTTCTGCACAAAAGCGATTCTGCGAAGCAATGTGAACAGGCACAGAGAAGGTGCTATCAGGGAATTCTCTGCCTGCCTTTCCCCAGTGCTCTGCAAGCTCTCCAGGACAACATAAAATCTGGGGCTCTGTGCTTTCTTTCGTTCTGAACAAGTGTTACTGTTTTCTGCACAAAAGCGATTCTGCGAAGCAATGTGAACACTTCTGCTTCCCAGGCACAGAGAAGGTGCTAGCAGGGAATTCTCTGCCTGCCTTTCCCCAGTGCTCTGCAAGCTCTCCAGGACAACATAAAATCTGGGGCTCTGTGCTTTCTTTCCTTCTGAACAAGTGTTAGTGTTTTCTGCACAAAAGCGATTCTTGCGAAGCAATGTGAACACTTCTGCTTCCCAGGCACAGAGAAGGTGCTAGCAGGGAATTCTCTGCCTGCCTTTCCCCAGTGCTCTGCAAGCTCTCCAGGACAACATAGAATCTGGGGCTCTGTGCTTTCTTTCCTTCTGAACAAGTGTTACTGTTTTCTGCACAAAAGCGATTCTTGCGAAGCAATGTGAACACTTCTGCTTCCCAGGCACAGAGAAGGTGCTAGCAGGGAATTCTCTGCCTGCCTTTCCCCAGTGCTCTGCAAGCTCTCCAGGACAACATAAAATCTGGGGCTCTGTGCTTTCTTTCCTTCTGAACAAGTGTTAGTGTTTTCTGCACAAAAGCGATTCATGCGAAGCAATGTGAACACTTCTGCTTCCCAGGCACAGAGAAGGTGCTAGCAAGGAATTCTCTGCCTGCCTTTCCCCAGTGCTCTGCAAGCTCTCCAGGACTACATAAAATCTGGGGCTCTGTGCTTTCTTTCCTTCTGAACAAGTGTTACTGTTTTCTGCACAAAAGCGATTCTGCGAAGCAATGTGAACAGGCACAGAGAAGGTGCTATCAGGGAATTCTCTGCCTGCCTTTCCCCAGTGCTCTGCAAGCTCTCCAGGACAACATAAAATCTGGGGCTCTGTGCTTTCTTTCGTTCTGAACAAGTGTTACTGTTTTCTGCACAAAAGCGATTCTGCGAAGCAATGTGAACACTTCTGCTTCCCAGGCACAGAGAAGGTGCTAGCAGGGAATTCTCTGCCTGCCTTTCCCCAGTGCTCTGCAAGCTCTCCAGGACAACATAAAATCTGGGGCTCTGTGCTTTCTTTCCTTCTGAACAAGTGTTAGTGTTTTCTGCACAAAAGCGATTCTTGCGAAGCAATGTGAACACTTCTGCTTCCCAGGCACAGAGAAGGTGCTAGCAAGGAATTCTCTGCCTGCCTTTCCCCAGTGCTCTGCAAGCTCTCCAGGACAACATAGAATCTGGGGCTCAGTGCTTTCTTTCGTTCTGAACAAGTGTTACTGTTTTCTGCACAAAAGCGATTCTTGCGAAGCAATGTGAACACTTCTGCTTCCCAGGCACAGAGAAGGTGCTAGCAGGGAATTCTCTGCCTGCCTTTCCCCAGTGCTCTGCAAGCTCTCCAGGACAACATAGAATCTGGGGCTCTGTGCTTTCATTCGTTCTGAACAAGTGTTACTGTTTTCTGCACAAAAGCGATTCTGCGAAGCAATGTGAACACTTCTGCTTCCCAGGCACAGAGAAGGTGCTAGCAAGGAATTCTCTGCCTGCCTTTCCCCAGTGCTCTGCAAGCTCTCCAGGACAACATAAAATCTGGGGCTCTGTGCTTTCTTTCCTTCTGAACAAGTGTTACTGTTTTCTGCACAAAAGCGATTCTGCGAAGCAATGTGAACACTTCTGCTTCCCAGGCACAGAGAAGGTGCTATCAGGGAATTCTCTGCCTGCCTTTCCCCAGTGCTCTGCAAGCTCTCCAGGACAACATAGAATCTGGGGCTCTGTGCTTTCTTTCCTTCTGAACAAGTGTTACTGTTTTCTGCACAAAAGCGATTCTGCGAAGCAATGTGAACAGGCACAGAGAAGGTGCTAGCAGGGAATTCTCTGCCTGCCTTTCCCCAGTGCTCTGCAAGCTCTCCAGGACAACATAAAATCTGGGGATCTGTGCTTTCTTTCCTTCTGAACAAGTGTTAGTGTTTTCTGCAAAAAAGCGATTCTTGCGAAGCAATGTGAACACTTCTGCCTCCCAGGCACAGAGAAGGTGCTAGCAGGGAATTCTCTGCCTGCCTTTCCCCAGTGCTCTGCAAGCTCTCCAGGACAACATAGAATCTGGGGCTCTGTGCTTTCTTTCGTTCTGAATAAGTGTTAGTGTTTTCTGCACAAAAGCGATTCTGCGAAGCAATGTGAACACTTCTGCTTCGCAGGCACAGAGAAGGTGCTAGCAGGGAATTCTCTGCCTGCCTTTCCCCAGTGCTCTGCAAGCTCTCCAGGACAACATAAAATCTGGGGCTCTGTGCTTTCTTTCCTTCTGAACAAGTGTTACTGTTTTCTGCACAAAAGCGATTCTGCGAAGCAATGTGAACACTTCTGCTTCCCAGGCACAGAGAAGGTGCTATCAGGGAATTCTCTGCCTGCCTTTCCCCAGTGCTCTGCAAGCTCTCCAGGACAACATAGAATCTGGGGCTCTGTGCTTTCTTTCGTTCTGAACAAGTGTTACTGTTTTCTGCACAAAAGCGATTCTGCGAAGCAATGTGAACAGGCACAGAGAAGGTGCTAGCAGGGAATTCTCTGCCTGCCTTTCCCCAGTGCTCTGTAAGCTCTCCAGGACAACATAGAATCTGGGGCTCTGTGCTTTCTTTCCTTCTGAACAAGTGTTACTGTTTTCTGCACAAAAGCGATTCTTGCGAAGCAATGTGAACACTTCTGCTTCCCAGGCACAGAGAAGGTGCTAGCAAGGAATTCTCTGCCTGCCTTTCCCCAGTGCTCTGCAAACTCTCCAGGACAACATAAAATTTGGGGCTCTGTGCTTTCTTTCGTTCTGAACAAGTGTTACTGTTTTCTGCACAAAAGCGATTCTGCGAAGCAATGTGAACACTTCTGCTTCCCAGGCACAGAGAAGGTGCTATCAGGGAATTCTCTGCCTGCCTTTCCCCAGTGCTCTGCAAGCTCTCCAGGACAACATAGAATCTGGGGCTCTGTGCTTTCTTTCGTTCTGAACAACTGTTACTGTTTTCTGCACAAAAGCGATTCTTGCGAAGCAATGTGAACACTTCTGCTTCCCAGGCACAGAGAAGGTGCTAGCAGGGAATTCTCTGCCTGCCTTTCCCCAGTGCTCTGCAAGCTCTCCAGGACAACATAAAATCTGGGGCTCTGTGCTTTCTTTCGTTCTGAACAAGTGTTACTGTTTTCTGCACAAAAGCGATTCTGCGAAGCAATGTGAACACTTCTGCTTCCCAGGCACAGAGAAGGTGCTAGCAGGGAATTCTCTGCCTGCCTTTCCCCAGTGCTCTGCAAGCTCTCCAGGACAACATAGAATCTGGGGCTCTGTGCTTTCTTTCCTTCTGAACAAGTGTTACTGTTTTCTGCACAAAAGCGATTCTGCGAAGCAATGTGAACAGGCACAGAGAAGGTGCTAGCAGGGAATTCTCTGCCTGCCTTTCCCCAGTGCTCTGCAAGCTCTCCAGGACAACAGCGAATCTGGGGCTCAGTGCTTTCTTTCGTTCTGAACAAGTGTTACTGTTTTCTGCACAAAAGCGATTCTTGCGAAGCAATGTGAACACTTCTGCTTCCCAGGCACAGAGAAGGTGCTAGCAGGGAATTCTCTGCCTGCCTTTCCCCAGTGCTCTGCAAGCTCTCCAGGACAACATAGAATCTGGGGCTCTGTGCTTTCTTTCCTTCTGAACAAGTGTTACTGTTTTCTGCACAAAAGCGATTCTGCGAAGCAATGTGAACACTTCTGCTTCCCAGGCACAGAGAAGGTGCTAGCAAGGAATTCTCTGCCTGCCTTTCCCCAGTGCTCTGCAAGCTCTCCAGGACTACATAAAATCTGGGGCTCTGTGCTTTCTTTCCTTCTGAACAAGTGTTAGTGTTTTCTGCACAAAAGCGATTCTTGCGAAGCAATGTGAACACTTCTGCTTCCCAGGCACAGAGAAGGTGCTAGCAAGGAATTCTCTGCCTGCCTTTCCCCAGTGCTCTGCAAGCTCTCCAGGACAACATAAAATCTGGGGCTCTGTGCTTTCTTTCCTTCTGAACAAGTGTTACTATTTTCTGCACAAAAGCGATTCTTGCGAAGCAATGTGAACACTTCTGCTTCGCAGGCACAGAGAAGGTGCTAGCAGGGAATTCTCTGCCTGCCTTTCCCCAGTGCTGTGCAAGCTCTCCAGGACAACATAGAATCTGGGGCTCTGTGCTTTCTTTCCTTCTGAACAAGTGTTACTGTTTTCTGCACGAAAGCGATTCTGCGAAGCAATGTGAACAGGCTCAGAGAAGGTGCTAGCAGGGAATTCTCTGCCTGCCTTTCCCCAGTGCTCTGCAAGCTCTCCAGGACAACATAAAATCTGGGGATCTGTGCTTTCTTTCCTTCTGAACAAGTGTTAGTGTTTTCTGCACAAAAGCGATTCTTGCGAAGCAATGTGAACACTTCTGCTTCGCAGGCACAGAGAAGGTGCTAGCAGGGAATTCTCTGCCTGCCTTTCCCCAGTGCTCTGCAAGCTCTCCAGGACAACATAGAATCTGGGGCTCAGTGCTTTCTTTCGTTCTGAACAAGTGTTACTGTTTTCTGCACAAAAGCGATTCTGCGAAGCAATGTGAACACTTCTGCTTCCCAGGCACAGAGAAGGTGCTAGCAGGGAATTCTCTGCCTGCCTTTCCCCAGTGCTCTGCAAGCTCTCCAGGACAACATAGAATCTGGGGCTCTGTGCTTTCTTTCGTTCTGAACAAGTGTTACTGTTTTCTGCACAAAAGCGATTCTGCGAAGCAATGTGAACACTTCTGCTTCCCAGGCACAGAGAAGGTGCTAGCAGGGAATTCTCTGCCTGCCTTTCCCCAGTGCTCTGCAAGCTCTCCAGGACAACATAAAATCTGGGGCTCTGTGCTTTCTTTCCTTCTGAACAAGTGTTACTGTTTTCTGCACAAAAGCGATTCTTGCGAAGCAATGTGAACACTTCTGCTTCCCAGGCACAGAGAAGGTGCTAGCAGGGAATTCTCTGCCTGCCTTTCCCCAGTGCTCTGCAAGCTCTCCAGGACAACATAGAATCTGGGGCTCTGTGCATTCTTTCCTTCTGAACAAGTGTTACTGTTTTCTGCACAAAAGCGATTCTGCGAAGCAATGTGAACACTTCTGCTTCCCAGGCACAGAGAAGGTGCTAGCAGGGAATTCTCTGCCTGCCTTTCCCCAGTGCTTTGCAAGCTCTCCAGGACAACATAAAATCTGGGGCTCTGTGCTTTCTTTCCTTCTGAACAACTGTTACTATTTTCTGCACAAAAGCGATTCTTGCGAAGCAATGTGAACACTTCTGCTTCCCAGGCACAGAGAACGTGCTAGCAGGGAATTCTCTGCCTGCCTTTCCCCAGTGCTGTGCAAGCTCTCCAGGACAACATAGAATCTGGGGCTCTGTGCTTTCTTTCCTTCTGAACAAGTGTTACTGTTTTCTGCACAAAAGCGATTCTGCGAAGCAATGTGAACAGGCACAGAGAAGGTGCTAGCAGGGAATTCTCTGCCTGCCTTTCCCCAGTGCTCTGCAAGCTCTCCAGGACAACATAAAATCTGGGGATCTGTGCTTTCTTTCCTTCTGAACAAGTGTTAGTGTTTTCTGCAAAAAAGCGATTCTTGCGAAGCAATGTGAACACTTCTGCCTCCCAGGCACAGAGAAGGTGCTAGCAGGGAATTCTCTGCCTGCCTTTCCCCAGTGCTCTGCAAGCTCTCCAGGACAACATAGAATCTGGGGCTCTGTGCTTTCTTTCGTTCTGAACAAGTGTTAGTGTTTTCTGCACAAAAGCGATTCTGCGAAGCAATGTGAACACTTCTGCTTCGCAGGCACAGAGAAGGTGCTAGCAGGGAATTCTCTGCCTGCCTTTCCCCAGTGCTCTGCAAGCTCTCCAGGACAACATAGAATCTGGGGCTCAGTGCTTTCTTTCGTTCTGAACAAGTGTTACTGTTTTCTGCACAAAAGCGATTCTGCGAAGCAATGTGAACAGGCACAGAGAAGGTGCTATCAGGGAATTCTCTGCCTGCCTTTCCCCAGTGCTCTGCAAGCTCTCCAGGACAACATAAAATCTGGGGCTCTGTGCTTTCTTTCCTTCTGAACAAGTGTTACTGTTTTCTGCACAAAAGCGATTCTGCGAAGCAATGTGAACACTTCTGCTTCCCAGGCACAGAGAAGGTGCTAGCAGGGAATTCTCTGCCTGCCTTTCCCCAGTGCTCTGCAAGATCTCCAGGACAACATAAAATCTGGGGCTCTGTGCTTTCTTTCCTTCTGAACAAGTGTTAGTGTTTTCTGCACAAAAGCGATTCTTGCGAAGCAATGTGAACACTTCTGCTTCCCAGGCACAGAGAAGGTGCTAGCAGGGAATTCTCTGCCTGCCTTTCCCCAGTGCTCTGCAAGCTCTCCAGGACAACATAGAATCTGGGGCTCTGTGCTTTCTTTCCTTCTGAACAAGTGTTACTGTTTTCTGCACAAAAGCGATTCTGCGAAGCAATGTGAACAGGCACAGAGAAGGTGCTATCAGGGAATTCTCTGCCTGCCTTTCCCCAGTGCTCTGCAAGCTCTCCAGGACAACATAAAATCTGGGGCTCTGTGCTTTCTTTCGTTCTGAACAAGTGTTACTGTTTTCTGCACAAAAGCGATTCTGCGAAGCAATGTGAACACTTCTGCTTCCCAGGCACAGAGAAGGTGCTAGCAGGGAATTCTCTGCCTGCCTTTCCCCAGTGCTCTGCAAGCTCTCCAGGACAACATAAAATCTGGGGCTCTGTGCTTTCTTTCCTTCTGAACAAGTGTTACTGTTTTCTGCACAAAAGCGATTCTTGCGAAGCAATGTGAACACTTCTGCTTCCCAGGCACAGAGAAGGTGCTAGCAGGGAATTCTCTGCCTGCCTTTCCCCAGTGCTCTGCAAGCTCTCCAGGACAACAGTGAATCTGGGGCTCTGTGCTTTCTTTCGTTCTGAACAAGTGTTACTGTTTTCTGCACAAAAGCGATTCTGCGAAGCAATGTGAACAGGCACAGAGAAGGTGCTATCAGGGAATTCTCTGCCTGCCTTTCCCCAGTGCTCTGCAAGCTCTCCAGGACAACATAAAATCTGGGGCTCTGTGCTTTCTTTCCTTCTGAACAAGTGTTACTGTTTTCTGCACAAAAGCGATTCTGCGAAGCAATGTGAACACTTCTGCTTCCCAGGCACAGAGAAGGTGCTATCAGGGAATTCTCTGCCTGCCTTTCCCCAGTGCTCTGCAAGCTCTCCAGGACAACATAGAATCTGGGGCTCTGTGCTTTCTTTCGTTCTGAACAAGTGTTACTGTTTTCTGCACAAAAGCGATTCTGCGAAGCAATGTGAACAGGCACAGAGAAGGTGCTATCAGGGAATTCTCTGCCTGCCTTTCCCCAGTGCTCTGCAAGCTCTCCAGGACAACATAGAATCTGGGGCTCTGTGCTTTCTTTCCTTCTGAACAAGTGTTACTGTTTTCTGCACAAAAGCGATTCTTGCGAAGCAATGTGAACACTTCTGCTTCCCAGGCACAGAGAAGGTGCTAGCAAGGAATTCTCTGCCTGCCTTTCCCCAGTGCTCTGCAAGCTCTCCAGGACAACATAAAATTTGGGGCTCTGTGCTTTCTTTCGTTCTGAACAAGTGTTACTGTTTTCTGCACAAAAGCGATTCTGCGAAGCAATGTGAACACTTCTGCTTCCCAGGCACAGAGAAGGTGCTATCAGGGAATTCTCTGCCTGCCTTTCCCCAGTGCTCTGCAAGCTCTCCAGGACAACATAGAATCTGGGGCTCTGTGCTTTCTTTCCTTCTGAACAAGTGTTAGTGTTTTCTGCACAAAAGCGATTCTTGCGAAGCAATGTGAACACTTCTGCTTCCCAGGCACAGAGAAGGTGCTAGCAGGGAATTCTCTGCCTGCCTTTCCCCAGTGCTCTGCAAGCTCTCCAGGACAACAGTGAATCTGGGGCTCTGTGCTTTCTTTCCTTCTGAACAAGTGTTACTGTTTTCTGCACAAAAGCGATTCTGCGAAGCAATGTGAACAGGCACAGAGAAGGTGCTATCAGGGAATTCTCTGCCTGCCTTTCCCCAGTGCTCTGCAAGCTCTCCAGGACAACATAAAATCTGGGGCTCTGTGCTTTCTTTCGTTCTGAACAAGTGTTACTGTTTTCTGCACAAAAGCGATTCTGCGAAGCAATGTGAACACTTCTGCTTCCCAGGCACAGAGAAGGTGCTAGCAGGGAATTCTCTGCCTGCCTTTCCCCAGTGCTCTGCAAGCTCTCCAGGACAACATAAAATCTGGGGCTCTGTGCTTTCTTTCCTTCTGAACAAGTGTTACTGTTTTCTGCACAAAAGCGATTCTTGCGAAGCAATGTGAACACTTCTGCTTCCCAGGCACAGAGAAGGTGCTAGCAAGGAATTCTCTGCGTGCCTTTCCCCAGTGCTCTGCAAGCTCTCCAGGACAACATAAAATCTGGGGCTCTGTGCTTTCTTTCCTTCTGAACAAGTGTTACTATTTTCTGCACAAAAGCGATTCTTGCGAAGCAATGTGAACACTTCTGCTTCCCAGGCACAGAGAAGGTGCTAGCAGGGAATTCTCTGCCTGCCTTTCCCCAGTGCTGTGCAAGCTCTCCAGGACAACATAGAATCTGGGGCTCTGTGCTTTCTTTCCTTCTGAACAAGTGTTACTGTTTTCTGCACAAAAGCGATTCTGCGAAGCAATGTGAACAGGCTCAGAGAAGGTGCTAGCAGGGAATTCTCTGCCTGCCTTTCCCCAGTGCTCTGCAAGCTCTCCAGGACAACATAAAATCTGGGGATCTGTGCTTTCTTTCGTTCTGAACAAGTGTTAGTGTTTTCTGCACAAAAGCGATTCTGCGAAGCAATGTGAACACTTCTGCTTCCCAGGCACAGAGAAGGTGCTAGCAGGGAATTCTCTGCCTGCCTTTCCCCAGTGCTCTGCAAGCTCTCCAGGACAACATAGAATCTGGGGCTCAGTGCTTTCTTTCGTTCTGAACAAGTGTTACTGTTTTCTGCACAAAAGCGATTCTGCGAAGCAATGTGAACACTTCTGCTTCCCAGGCACAGAGAAGGTGCTATCAGGGAATTCTCTGCCTGCCTTTCCCCAGTGCTCTGCAAGCTCTCCAGGACAACATAAAATCTGGGGCTCTGTGCTTTCTTTCCTTCTGAACAAGTGTTAGTGTTTTCTGCACAAAAGCGATTCTTGCGAAGCAATGTGAACACTTCTGCTTCCCAGGCACAGAGAAGGTGCTATCAGGGAATTCTCTGCCTGCCTTTCCCCAGTGCTCTGCAAGCTCTCCAGGACAACATAGAATCTGGGGCTCTGTGCATTATTTCCTTCTGAACAAGTGTTACTGTTTTCTGCACAAAAGCGATTCTGCGAAGCAATGTGAACACTTCTGCTTCCCAGGCACAGAGAAGGTGCTAGCAGGGAATTCTCTGCCTGCCTTTCCCCAGTGCTTTGCAAGCTCTCCAGGACAACATAAAATCTGGGGCTCTGTGCTTTCTTTCCTTCTGAACAACTGTTACTATTTTCTGCACAAAAGCGATTCTTGCGAAGCAATGTGAACACTTCTGCTTCCCAGGCACAGAGAAGGTGCTAGCAGGGAATTCTCTGCCTGCCTTTCCCCAGTGCTCTGCAAGCTCTCCAGGACAACATAGAATCTGGGGCTCTGTGCTTTCTTTCCTTCTGAACAAGTGTTACTGTTTTCTGCACAAAAGCGATTCTGCGAAGCAATGTGAACAGGCACAGAGAAGGTGCTAGCAGGGAATTCTCTGCCTGCCTTTCCCCAGTGCTCTGCAAGCTCTCCAGGACAACAGTGAATCTGGGGCTCAGTGCTTTCTTTCGTTCTGAACAAGTGTTACTGTTTTCTGCACAAAAGCGATTCTTGCGAAGCAATGTGAACACTTCTGCTTCCCAGGCACAGAGAAGGTGCTAGCAGGGAATTCTCTGCCTGCCTTTCCCCAGTGCTCTGCAAGCTCTCCAGGACAACATAGAATCTGGGGCTCTGTGCTTTCTTTCGTTCTGAACAAGTGTTACTGTTTTCTGCACAAAAGCGATTCTGCGAAGCAATGTGAACACTTCTGCTTCCCAGGCACAGAGAAGGTGCTAGCAGGGAATTCTCTGCCTGCCTTTCCCCAGTGCTCTGCAAGCTCTCCAGGACAACATAAAATCTGGGGCTCTGTGCTTTCTTTCCTTCTGAACAAGTGTTAGTGTTTTCTGCACAAAAGCGATTCTTGCGAAGCAATGTGAACACTTCTGCTTCCCAGGCACAGAGAAGGTGCTAGCAGGGAATTCTCTGCCTGCCTTTCCCCAGTGCTCTGCAAGCTCTCCAGGACAACATAGAATCTGGGGCTCTGTGCATTCTTTCCTTCTGAACAAGTGTTACTGTTTTCTGCACAAAAGCGATTCTGCGAAGCAATGTGAACACTTCTGCTTCCCAGGCACAGAGAAGGTGCTAGCAGGGAATTCTCTGCCTGCCTTTCCCCAGTGCTTTGCAAGCTCTCCAGGACAACATAAAATCTGGGGCTCTGTGCTTTCTTTCCTTCTGAACAACTGTTACTATTTTCTGCACAAAAGCGATTCTTGCGAAGCAATGTGAACACTTCTGCTTCCCAGGCACAGAGAACGTGCTAGCAGGGAATTCTCTGCCTGCCTTTCCCCAGTGCTGTGCAAGCTCTCCAGGACAACATAGAATCTGGGGCTCTGTGCTTTCTTTCCTTCTGAACAAGTGTTACTGTTTTCTGCACAAAAGCGATTCTGCGAAGCAATGTGAACAGGCACAGAGAAGGTGCTAGCAGGGAATTCTCTGCCTGCCTTTCCCCAGTGCTCTGCAAGCTCTCCAGGACAACATAAAATCTGGGGATCTGTGCTTTCTTTCCTTCTGAACAAGTGTTAGTGTTTTCTGCAAAAAAGCGATTCTTGCGAAGCAATGTGAACACTTCTGCCTCCCAGACACAGAGAAGGTGCTAGCAGGGAATTCTCTGCCTGCCTTTCCCCAGTGCTCTGCAAGCTCTCCAGGACAACATAGAATCTGGGGCTCTGTGCTTTCTTTCGTTCTGAACAAGTGTTAGTGTTTTCTGCACAAAAGCGATTCTGCGAAGCAATGTGAACACTTCTGCTTCGCAGGCACAGAGAAGGTGCTAGCAGGGAATTCTCTGCCTGCCTTTCCCCAGTGCTCTGCAAGCTCTCCAGGACAACATAGAATCTGGGGCTCAGTGCTTTCTTTCGTTCTGAACAAGTGTTACTGTTTTCTGCACAAAAGCGATTCTGCGAAGCAATGTGAACAGGCACAGAGAAGGTGCCATCAGGGAATTCTCTGCCTGCCTTTCCCCAGTGCTCTGCAAGCTCTCCAGGACTACATAAAATCTGGGGCTCTGTGCTTTCTTTCCTTCTGAACAAGTGTTACTGTTTTCTGCACAAAAGCGATTCTGCGAAGCAATGTGAACACTTCTGCTTCCCAGGCACAGAGAAGGTGCTATCAGGGAATTCTCTGCCTGCCTTTCCCCAGTGCTCTGCAAGCTCTCCAGGACAACATAGAATCTGGGGCTCTGTGCTTTCTTTCGTTCTGAACAACTGTTACTGTTTTCTGCACAAAAGCGATTCTGCGAAGCAATGTGAACACTTCTGCTTCCCAGGCACAGAGAAGGTGCTAGCAAGGAATTCTCTGCCTGCCTTTCCCCAGTGCTCTGCAAGCTCTCCAGGACAACATAAAATTTGGGGCTCTGTGCTTTCTTTCCTTCTGAACAAGTGTTAGTGTTTTGTGCACAAAAGCAATTCTTGCGAAGCAATGTGAACACTTCTGCTTCCCAGGCACAGAGAAGGTGCTAGCAGGGAATTCTCTGCCTGCCTTTCCCCAGTGCTCTGCAAGCTCTCCAGGACAACATAGAATCTGGGGCTCTGTGCTTTCTTTCGTTCTGAACAAGTGTTACTGTTTTCTGCACAAAAGCGATTCTGCGAAGCAATGTGAACACTTCTGCTTCCCAGGCACAGAGAAGGTGCTATCAGGGAATTCTCTGCCTGCCTTTCCCCAGTGCTCTGCAAGCTCTCCAGGACAACATAGAATCTGGGGCTCTGTGCTTTCTTTCCTTCTGAACAAGTGTTAGTGTTTTCTGCACAAAAGCGATTCTTGCGAAGCAATGTGAACACTTCTGCTTCCCAGGCACAGAGAAGGTGCTAGCAGGGAATTCTCTGCCTGCCTTTCCCCAGTGCTCTGCAAGCTCTCCAGGACAACATAAAATCTGGGGCTCTGTGCTTTCTTTCCTTCTGAACAAGTGTTAGTGTTTTCTGCACAAAAGCGATTCTTGCGAAGCAATGTGAACACTTTTGCTTCCCAGGCACAGAGAAGGTGCTAGCAGGGAATTCTCTGCCTGCCTTTCCCCAGTGCTCTGCAAGCTCTCCAGGACAACATAGAATCTGGGGCTCTGTGCTTTCTTTCCTTCTGAACAAGTGTTACTGTTTTCTGCACAAAAGCGATTCTGCGAAGCAATGTGAACACTTCTGCTTCCCAGGCACAGAGAAGGTGCTAGCAGGGAATTCTCTGCCTGCCTTTCCCCAGTGCTCTGCAAGCTCTCCAGGACAACATAAAATCTGGGGCTCTGTGCTTTCTTTCCTTCTGAACAAGTGTTAGTGTTTTCTGCACAAAAGCGATTCTTGCGAAGCAATGTGAACACTTCTGCTTCCCAGGCACAGAGAAGGTGCTAGCAAGGAATTCTCTGCCTGCCTTTCCCCAGTGCTCTGCAAGCTCTCCAGGACTACATAAAATCTGGGGCTCTGTGCTTTCTTTCCTTCTGAACAAGTGTTACTGTTTTCTGCACAAAAGCGATTCTGCGAAGCAATGTGAACAGGCACAGAGAAGGTGCTATCAGGGAATTCTCTGCCTGCCTTTCCCCAGTGCTCTGCAAGCTCTCCAGGACAACATAAAATCTGGGGCTCTGTGCTTTCTTTCGTTCTGAACAAGTGTTACTGTTTTCTGCACAAAAGCGATTCTGCGAAGCAATGTGAACACTTCTGCTTCCCAGGCACAGAGAAGGTGCTAGCAGGGAATTCTCTGCCTGCCTTTCCCCAGTGCTCTGCAAGATCTCCAGGACAACATAAAATCTGGGGCTCTGTGCTTTCTTTCCTTCTGAACAAGTGTTAGTGTTTTCTGCACAAAAGCGATTCTTGCGAAGCAATGTGAACACTTCTGCTTCCCAGGCACAGAGAAGGTGCTAGCAGGGAATTCTCTGCCTGCCTTTCCCCAGTGCTCTGCAAGCTCTCCAGGACAACATAGAATCTGGGGCTCTGTGCTTTCTTTCCTTCTGAACAAGTGTTACTGTTTTCTGCACAAAAGCGATTCTGCGAAGCAATGTGAACAGGCACAGAGAAGGTGCTATCAGGGAATTCTCTGCCTGCCTTTCCCCAGTGCTCTGCAAGCTCTCCAGGACAACATAAAATCTGGGGCTCTGTGCTTTCTTTCGTTCTGAACAAGTGTTACTGTTTTCTGCACAAAAGCGATTCTGCGAAGCAATGTGAACACTTCTGCTTCCCAGGCACAGAGAAGGTGCTAGCAGGGAATTCTCTGCCTGCCTTTCCCCAGTGCTCTGCAAGCTCTCCAGGACAACATAAAATCTGGGGCTCTGTGCTTTCTTTCCTTCTGAACAAGTGTTACTGTTTTCTGCACAAAAGCGATTCTTGCGAAGCAATGTGAACACTTCTGCTTCCCAGGCACAGAGAAGGTGCTAGCAGGGAATTCTCTGCCTGCCTTTCCCCAGTGCTCTGCAAGCTCTCCAGGACAACAGTGAATCTGGGGCTCTGTGCTTTCTTTCGTTCTGAACAAGTGTTAGTGTTTTCTGCACAAAAGCGATTCTGCGAAGCAATGTGAACAGGCACAGAGAAGGTGCTATCAGGGAATTCTCTGCCTGCCTTTCCCCAGTGCTCTGCAAGCTCTCCAGGACAACATAGAATCTGGGGCTCTGTGCTTTCTTTCCTTCTGAACAAGTGTTACTGTTTTCTGCACAAAAGCGATTCTGCGAAGCAATGTGAACACTTCTGCTTCCCAGGCACAGAGAAGGTGCTAGCAGGGAATTCTCTGCCTGCCTTTCCCCAGTGCTCTGCAAGCTCTCCAGGACAACAGTGAATCTGGGGCTCTGTGCTTTCTTTCGTTCTGAACAAGTGTTACTGTTTTCTGCACAAAAGCGATTCTGCGAAGCAATGTGAACAGGCACAGAGAAGGTGCTATCAGGGAATTCTCTGCCTGCCTTTCCCCAGTGCTCTGCAAGCTCTCCAGGACAACATAAAATCTGGGGCTCTGTGCTTTCTTTCCTTCTGAACAAGTGTTACTGTTTTCTGCACAAAAGCGATTCTGCGAAGCAATGTGAACACTTCTGCTTCCCAGGCACAGAGAAGGTGCTATCAGGGAATTCTCTGCCTGCCTTTCCCCAGTGCTCTGCAAGCTCTCCAGGACAACATAGAATCTGGGGCTCTGTGCTTTCTTTCCTTCTGAACAAGTGTTACTGTTTTCTGCACAAAAGCGATTCTGCGAAGCAATGTGAACAGGCACAGAGAAGGTGCTATCAGGGAATTCTCTGCCTGCCTTTCCCCAGTGCTCTGCAAGCTCTCCAGGACAACATAGAATCTGGGGCTCTGTGCTTTCTTTCCTTCTGAACAAGTGTTACTGTTTTCTGCACAAAAGCGATTCTTGCGAAGCAATGTGAACACTTCTGCTTCCCAGGCACAGAGAAGGTGCTAGCAAGGAATTCTCTGCCTGCCTTTCCCCAGTGCTCTGCAAGCTCTCCAGGACAACATAAAATTTGGGGCTCTGTGCTTTCTTTCGTTCTGAACAAGTGTTACTGTTTTCTGCACAAAAGCGATTCTGCGAAGCAATGTGAACACTTCTGCTTCCCAGGCACAGAGAAGGTGCTATCAGGGAATTCTCTGCCTGCCTTTCCCCAGTGCTCTGCAAGCTCTCCAGGACAACATAGAATCTGGGGCTCTGTGCTTTCTTTCCTTCTGAACAAGTGTTAGTGTTTTCTGCACAAAAGCGATTCTTGCGAAGCAATGTGAACACTTCTGCTTCCCAGGCACAGAGAAGGTGCTAGCAGGGAATTCTCTGCCTGCCTTTCCCCAGTGCTCTGCAAGCTCTCCAGGACAACAGTGAATCTGGGGCTCTGTGCTTTCTTTCCTTCTGAACAAGTGTTACTGTTTTCTGCACAAAAGCGATTCTGCGAAGCAATGTGAACAGGCACAGAGAAGGTGCTATCAGGGAATTCTCTGCCTGCCTTTCCCCAGTGCTCTGCAAGCTCTCCAGGACAACATAAAATCTGGGGCTCTGTGCTTTCTTTCGTTCTGAACAAGTGTTACTGTTTTCTGCACAAAAGCGATTCTGCGAAGCAATGTGAACACTTCTGCTTCCCAGGCACAGAGAAGGTGCTAGCAGGGAATTCTCTGCCTGCCTTTCCCCAGTGCTCTGCAAGCTCTCCAGGACAACATAAAATCTGGGGCTCTGTGCTTTCTTTCCTTCTGAACAAGTGTTACTGTTTTCTGCACAAAAGCGATTCTTGCGAAGCAATGTGAACACTTCTGCTTCCCAGGCACAGAGAAGGTGCTAGCAAGGAATTCTCTGCGTGCCTTTCCCCAGTGCTCTGCAAGCTCTCCAGGACAACATAAAATCTGGGGCTCTGTGCTTTCTTTCCTTCTGAACAAGTGTTACTATTTTCTGCACAAAAGCGATTCTTGCGAAGCAATGTGAACACTTCTGCTTCCCAGGCACAGAGAAGGTGCTAGCAGGGAATTCTCTGCCTGCCTTTCCCCAGTGCTGTGCAAGCTCTCCAGGACAACATAGAATCTGGGGCTCTGTGCTTTCTTTCCTTCTGAACAAGTGTTACTGTTTTCTGCACAAAAGCGATTCTGCGAAGCAATGTGAACAGGCTCAGAGAAGGTGCTAGCAGGGAATTCTCTGCCTGCCTTTCCCCAGTGCTCTGCAAGCTCTCCAGGACAACATAAAATCTGGGGATCTGTGCTTTCTTTCGTTCTGAACAAGTGTTAGTGTTTTCTGCACAAAAGCGATTCTGCGAAGCAATGTGAACACTTCTGCTTCCCAGGCACAGAGAAGGTGCTATCAGGGAATTCTCTGCCTGCCTTTCCCCAGTGCTCTGCAAGCTCTCCAGGACAACATAGAATCTGGGGCTCAGTGCTTTCTTTCGTTCTGAACAAGTGTTACTGTTTTCTGCACAAAAGCGATTCTGCGAAGCAATGTGAACACTTCTGCTTCCCAGGCACAGAGAAGGTGCTATCAGGGAATTCTCTGCCTGCCTTTCCCCAGTGCTCTGCAAGCTCTCCAGGACAACATAAAATCTGGGGCTCTGTGCTTTCTTTCCTTCTGAACAAGTGTTAGTGTTTTCTGCACAAAAGCGATTCTTGCGAAGCAATGTGAACACTTCTGCTTCCCAGGCACAGAGAAGGTGCTATCAGGGAATTCTCTGCCTGCCTTTCCCCAGTGCTCTGCAAGCTCTCCAGGACAACATAGAATCTGGGGCTCTGTGCATTATTTCCTTCTGAACAACTGTTACTATTTTCTGCACAAAAGCGATTCTTGCGAAGCAATGTGAACACTTCTGCTTCCCAGGCACAGAGAAGGTGCTAGCAGGGAATTCTCTGCCTGCCTTTCCCCAGTGCTCTGCAAGCTCTCCAGGACAACATAGAATCTGGGGCTCTGTGCTTTCTTTCCTTCTGAACAAGTGTTACTGTTTTCTGCACAAAAGCGATTCTGCGAAGCAATGTGAACACTTCTGCTTCCCAGGCACAGAGAAGGTGCTATCAGGGAATTCTCTGCCTGCCTTTCCCCAGTGCTCTGCAAGCTCTCCAGGACAACATAAAATCTGGGGCTCTGTGCTTTCTTTCCTTCTGAACAAGTGTTAGTGTTTTCTGCACAAAAGCGATTCTTGCGAAGCAATGTGAACACTTCTGCTTCCCAGGCACAGAGAAGGTGCTATCAGGGAATTCTCTGCCTGCCTTTCCCCAGTGCTCTGCAAGCTCTCCAGGACAACATAGAATCTGGGGCTCTGTGCATTATTTCCTTCTGAACAAGTGTTACTGTTTTCTGCACAAAAGCGATTCTGCGAAGCAATGTGAACACTTCTGCTTCCCAGGCACAGAGAAGGTGCTAGCAGGGAATTCTCTGCCTGCCTTTCCCCAGTGCTTTGCAAGCTCTCCAGGACAACATAAAATCTGGGGCTCTGTGCTTTCTTTCCTTCTGAACAACTGTTACTATTTTCTGCACAAAAGCGATTCTTGCGAAGCAATGTGAACACTTCTGCTTCCCAGGCACAGAGAAGGTGCTAGCAGGGAATTCTCTGCCTGCCTTTCCCCAGTGCTCTGCAAGCTCTCCAGGACAACATAGAATCTGGGGCTCTGTGCTTTCTTTCCTTCTGAACAAGTGTTACTGTTTTCTGCACAAAAGCGATTCTGCGAAGCAATGTGAACAGGCACAGAGAAGGTGCTAGCAGGGAATTCTCTGCCTGCCTTTCCCCAGTGCTCTGCAAGCTCTCCAGGACAACAGTGAATCTGGGGCTCAGTGCTTTCTTTCGTTCTGAACAAGTGTTACTGTTTTCTGCACAAAAGCGATTCTTGCGAAGCAATGTGAACACTTCTGCTTCCCAGGCACAGAGAAGGTGCTAGCAGGGAATTCTCTGCCTGCCTTTCCCCAGTGCTCTGCAAGCTCTCCAGGACAACATAGAATCTGGGGCTCTGTGCTTTCTTTCGTTCTGAACAAGTGTTACTGTTTTCTGCACAAAAGCGATTCTGCGAAGCAATGTGAACACTTCTGCTTCCCAGGCACAGAGAAGGTGCTAGCAGGGAATTCTCTGCCTGCCTTTCCCCAGTGCTCTGCAAGCTCTCCAGGACAACATAAAATCTGGGGCTCTGTGCTTTCTTTCCTTCTGAACAAGTGTTAGTGTTTTCTGCACAAAAGCGATTCTTGCGAAGCAATGTGAACACTTCTGCTTCCCAGGCACAGAGAAGGTGCTAGCAGGGAATTCTCTGCCTGCCTTTCCCCAGTGCTCTGCAAGCTCTCCAGGACAACATAGAATCTGGGGCTCTGTGCATTCTTTCCTTCTGAACAAGTGTTACTGTTTTCTGCACAAAAGCGATTCTGCGAAGCAATGTGAACACTTCTGCTTCCCAGGCACAGAGAAGGTGCTAGCAGGGAATTCTCTGCCTGCCTTTCCCCAGTGCTTTGCAAGCTCTCCAGGACAACATAAAATCTGGGGCTCTGTGCTTTCTTTCCTTCTGAACAACTGTTACTATTTTCTGCACAAAAGCGATTCTTGCGAAGCAATGTGAACACTTCTGCTTCCCAGGCACAGAGAACGTGCTAGCAGGGAATTCTCTGCCTGCCTTTCCCCAGTGCTGTGCAAGCTCTCCAGGACAACATAGAATCTGGGGCTCTGTGCTTTCTTTCCTTCTGAACAAGTGTTACTGTTTTCTGCACAAAAGCGATTCTGCGAAGCAATGTGAACAGGCACAGAGAAGGTGCTAGCAGGGAATTCTCTGCCTGCCTTTCCCCAGTGCTCTGCAAGCTCTCCAGGACAACATAAAATCTGGGGATCTGTGCTTTCTTTCCTTCTGAACAAGTGTTAGTGTTTTCTGCAAAAAAGCGATTCTTGCGAAGCAATGTGAACACTTCTGCCTCCCAGACACAGAGAAGGTGCTAGCAGGGAATTCTCTGCCTGCCTTTCCCCAGTGCTCTGCAAGCTCTCCAGGACAACATAGAATCTGGGGCTCTGTGCTTTCTTTCGTTCTGAACAAGTGTTAGTGTTTTCTGCACAAAAGCGATTCTGCGAAGCAATGTGAACACTTCTGCTTCGCAGGCACAGAGAAGGTGCTAGCAGGGAATTCTCTGCCTGCCTTTCCCCAGTGCTCTGCAAGCTCTCCAGGACAACATAGAATCTGGGGCTCAGTGCTTTCTTTCGTTCTGAACAAGTGTTACTGTTTTCTGCACAAAAGCGATTCTGCGAAGCAATGTGAACAGGCACAGAGAAGGTGCTAGCAGGGAATTCTCTGCCTGCCTTTCCCCAGTGCTCTGCAAGCTCTCCAGGACAACATAAAATCTGGGGCTCTGTGCTTTCTTTCCTTCTGAACAAGTGTTACTGTTTTCTGCACAAAAGCGATTCTGCGAAGCAATGTGAACACTTCTGCTTCCCAGGCACAGAGAAGGTGCTATCAGGGAATTCTCTGCCTGCCTTTCCCCAGTGCTCTGCAAGCTCTCCAGGACAACATAGAATCTGGGGCTCTGTGCTTTCTTTCGTTCTGAACAACTGTTACTGTTTTCTGCACAAAAGCGATTCTGCGAAGCAATGTGAACACTTCTGCTTCCCAGGCACAGAGAAGGTGCTAGCAAGGAATTCTCTGCCTGCCTTTCCCCAGTGCTCTGCAAGCTCTCCAGGACAACATAAAATTTGGGGCTCTGTGCTTTCTTTCCTTCTGAACAAGTGTTAGTGTTTTGTGCACAAAAGCAATTCTTGCGAAGCAATGTGAACACTTCTGCTTCCCAGGCACAGAGAAGGTGCTAGCAGGGAATTCTCTGCCTGCCTTTCCCCAGTGCTCTGCAAGCTCTCCAGGACAACATAGAATCTGGGGCTCTGTGCTTTCTTTCGTTCTGAACAAGTGTTACTGTTTTCTGCACAAAAGCGATTCTGCGAAGCAATGTGAACACTTCTGCTTCCCAGGCACAGAGAAGGTGCTATCAGGGAATTCTCTGCCTGCCTTTCCCCAGTGCTCTGCAAGCTCTCCAGGACAACATAGAATCTGGGGCTCTGTGCTTTCTTTCCTTCTGAACAAGTGTTAGTGTTTTCTGCACAAAAGCGATTCTTGCGAAGCAATGTGAACACTTCTGCTTCCCAGGCACAGAGAAGGTGCTAGCAGGGAATTCTCTGCCTGCCTTTCCCCAGTGCTCTGCAAGCTCTCCAGGACAACATAAAATCTGGGGCTCTGTGCTTTCTTTCCTTCTGAACAAGTGTTAGTGTTTTCTGCACAAAAGCGATTCTTGCGAAGCAATGTGAACACTTTTGCTTCCCAGGCACAGAGAAGGTGCTAGCAGGGAATTCTCTGCCTGCCTTTCCCCAGTGCTCTGCAAGCTCTCCAGGACAACATAGAATCTGGGGCTCTGTGCTTTCTTTCCTTCTGAACAAGTGTTACTGTTTTCTGCACAAAAGCGATTCTGCGAAGCAATGTGAACACTTCTGCTTCCCAGGCACAGAGAAGGTGCTAGCAGGGAATTCTCTGCCTGCCTTTCCCCAGTGCTCTGCAAGCTCTCCAGGACAACATAAAATCTGGGGCTCTGTGCTTTCTTTCCTTCTGAACAAGTGTTAGTGTTTTCTGCACAAAAGCGATTCTTGCGAAGCAATGTGAACACTTCTGCTTCCCAGGCACAGAGAAGGTGCTAGCAAGGAATTCTCTGCCTGCCTTTCCCCAGTGCTCTGCAAGCTCTCCAGGACTACATAAAATCTGGGGCTCTGTGCTTTCTTTCCTTCTGAACAAGTGTTACTGTTTTCTGCACAAAAGCGATTCTGCGAAGCAATGTGAACAGGCACAGAGAAGGTGCTATCAGGGAATTCTCTGCCTGCCTTTCCCCAGTGCTCTGCAAGCTCTCCAGGACAACATAAAATCTGGGGCTCTGTGCTTTCTTTCGTTCTGAACAAGTGTTACTGTTTTCTGCACAAAAGCGATTCTGCGAAGCAATGTGAACACTTCTGCTTCCCAGGCACAGAGAAGGTGCTAGCAGGGAATTCTCTGCCTGCCTTTCCCCAGTGCTCTGCAAGCTCTCCAGGACAACATAGAATCTGGGGCTCTGTGCTTTCTTTCCTTCTGAACAAGTGTTACTGTTTTCTGCACAAAAGCGATTCTGCGAAGCAATGTGAACAGGCACAGAGAAGGTGCTATCAGGGAATTCTCTGCCTGCCTTTCCCCAGTGCTCTGCAAGCTCTCCAGGACAACATAAAATCTGGGGCTCTGTGCTTTCTTTCGTTCTGAACAAGTGTTACTGTTTTCTGCACAAAAGCGATTCTGCGAAGCAATGTGAACACTTCTGCTTCCCAGGCACAGAGAAGGTGCTAGCAGGGAATTCTCTGCCTGCCTTTCCCCAGTGCTCTGCAAGCTCTCCAGGACAACATAAAATCTGGGGCTCTGTGCTTTCTTTCCTTCTGAACAAGTGTTACTGTTTTCTGCACAAAAGCGATTCTTGCGAAGCAATGTGAACACTTCTGCTTCCCAGGCACAGAGAAGGTGCTAGCAGGGAATTCTCTGCCTGCCTTTCCCCAGTGCTCTGCAAGCTCTCCAGGACAACAGTGAATCTGGGGCTCTGTGCTTTCTTTCGTTCTGAACAAGTGTTACTGTTTTCTGCACAAAAGCGATTCTGCGAAGCAATGTGAACAGGCACAGAGAAGGTGCTATCAGGGAATTCTCTGCCTGCCTTTCCCCAGTGCTCTGCAAGCTCTCCAGGACAACATAAAATCTGGGGCTCTGTGCTTTCTTTCCTTCTGAACAAGTGTTACTGTTTTCTGCACAAAAGCGATTCTGCGAAGCAATGTGAACACTTCTGCTTCCCAGGCACAGAGAAGGTGCTATCAGGGAATTCTCTGCCTGCCTTTCCCCAGTGCTCTGCAAGCTCTCCAGGACAACATAGAATCTGGGGCTCTGTGCTTTCTTTCGTTCTGAACAAGTGTTACTGTTTTCTGCACAAAAGCGATTCTGCGAAGCAATGTGAACAGGCACAGAGAAGGTGCTATCAGGGAATTCTCTGCCTGCCTTTCCCCAGTGCTCTGCAAGCTCTCCAGGACAACATAGAATCTGGGGCTCTGTGCTTTCTTTCCTTCTGAACAAGTGTTACTGTTTTCTGCACAAAAGCGATTCTTGCGAAGCAATGTGAACACTTCTGCTTCCCAGGCACAGAGAAGGTGCTAGCAAGGAATTCTCTGCCTGCCTTTCCCCAGTGCTCTGCAAGCTCTCCAGGACAACATAAAATTTGGGGCTCTGTGCTTTCTTTCGTTCTGAACAAGTGTTACTGTTTTCTGCACAAAAGCGATTCTGCGAAGCAATGTGAACACTTCTGCTTCCCAGGCACAGAGAAGGTGCTATCAGGGAATTCTCTGCCTGCCTTTCCCCAGTGCTCTGCAAGCTCTCCAGGACAACATAGAATCTGGGGCTCTGTGCTTTCTTTCCTTCTGAACAAGTGTTAGTGTTTTCTGCACAAAAGCGATTCTTGCGAAACAATGTGAACACTTCTGCTTCCCAGGCACAGAGAAGGTGCTAGCAGGGAATTCTCTGCCTGCCTTTCCCCAGTGCTCTGCAAGCTCTCCAGGACAACAGTGAATCTGGGGCTCTGTGCTTTCTTTCCTTCTGAACAAGTGTTACTGTTTTCTGCACAAAAGCGATTCTGCGAAGCAATGTGAACAGGCACAGAGAAGGTGCTATCAGGGAATTCTCTGCCTGCCTTTCCCCAGTGCTCTGCAAGCTCTCCAGGACAACATAAAATCTGGGGCTCTGTGCTTTCTTTCGTTCTGAACAAGTGTTACTGTTTTCTGCACAAAAGCGATTCTGCGAAGCAATGTGAACACTTCTGCTTCCCAGGCACAGAGAAGGTGCTAGCAGGGAATTCTCTGCCTGCCTTTCCCCAGTGCTCTGCAAGCTCTCCAGGACAACATAAAATCTGGGGCTCTGTGCTTTCTTTCCTTCTGAACAAGTGTTACTGTTTTCTGCACAAAAGCGATTCTTGCGAAGCAATGTGAACACTTCTGCTTCCCAGGCACAGAGAAGGTGCTAGCAAGGAATTCTCTGCGTGCCTTTCCCCAGTGCTCTGCAAGCTCTCCAGGACAACATAAAATCTGGGGCTCTGTGCTTTCTTTCCTTCTGAACAAGTGTTACTATTTTCTGCACAAAAGCGATTCTTGCGAAGCAATGTGAACACTTCTGCTTCCCAGGCACAGAGAAGGTGCTAGCAGGGAATTCTCTGCCTGCCTTTCCCCAGTGCTGTGCAAGCTCTCCAGGACAACATAGAATCTGGGGCTCTGTGCTTTCTTTCCTTCTGAACAAGTGTTACTGTTTTCTGCACAAAAGCGATTCTGCGAAGCAATGTGAACAGGCTCAGAGAAGGTGCTAGCAGGGAATTCTCTGCCTGCCTTTCCCCAGTGCTCTGCAAGCTCTCCAGGACAACATAAAATCTGGGGATCTGTGCTTTCTTTCGTTCTGAACAAGTGTTAGTGTTTTCTGCACAAAAGCGATTCTGCGAAGCAATGTGAACACTTCTGCTTCCCAGGCACAGAGAAGGTGCTATCAGGGAATTCTCTGCCTGCCTTTCCCCAGTGCTCTGCAAGCTCTCCAGGACAACATAGAATCTGGGGCTCAGTGCTTTCTTTCGTTCTGAACAAGTGTTACTGTTTTCTGCACAAAAGCGATTCTGCGAAGCAATGTGAACACTTCTGCTTCCCAGGCACAGAGAAGGTGCTATCAGGGAATTCTCTGCCTGCCTTTCCCCAGTGCTCTGCAAGCTCTCCAGGACAACATAAAATCTGGGGCTCTGTGCTTTCTTTCCTTCTGAACAAGTGTTAGTGTTTTCTGCACAAAAGCGATTCTTGCGAAGCAATGTGAACACTTCTGCTTCCCAGGCACAGAGAAGGTGCTATCAGGGAATTCTCTGCCTGCCTTTCCCCAGTGCTCTGCAAGCTCTCCAGGACAACATAGAATCTGGGGCTCTGTGCATTATTTCCTTCTGAACAACTGTTACTATTTTCTGCACAAAAGCGATTCTTGCGAAGCAATGTGAACACTTCTGCTTCCCAGGCACAGAGAAGGTGCTAGCAGGGAATTCTCTGCCTGCCTTTCCCCAGTGCTCTGCAAGCTCTCCAGGACAACATAGAATCTGGGGCTCTGTGCTTTCTTTCCTTCTGAACAAGTGTTACTGTTTTCTGCACAAAAGCGATTCTGCGAAGCAATGTGAACACTTCTGCTTCCCAGGCACAGAGAAGGTGCTAGCAAGGAATTCTCTGCCTGCCTTTCCCCAGTGCTCTGCAAGCTCTCCAGGACTACATAAAATCTGGGGCTCTGTGCTTTCTTTCCTTCTGAACAAGTGTTAGTGTTTTCTGCACAAAAGCGATTCTTGCGAAGCAATGTGAACACGTCTGCTTCCCAGGCACAGAGAAGGTGCTAGCAAGGAATTCTCTGCCTGCCTTTCCCCAGTGCTCTGCAAGCTCTCCAGGACAACATAAAATCTGGGGCTCTGTGCTTTCTTTCCTTCTGAACAAGTGTTACTATTTTCTGCACAAAAGCGATTCTTGCGAAGCAATGTGAACACTTCTGCTTCCCAGGCACAGAGAAGGTGCTAGCAGGGAATTCTCTGCCTGCCTTTCCCCAGTGCTGTGCAAGCTCTCCAGGACAACATAGAATCTGGGGCTCTGTGCTTTCTTTCCTTCTGAACAAGTGTTACTGTTTTCTGCACGAAAGCGATTCTGCGAAGCAATGTGAACAGGCTCAGAGAAGGTGCTAGCAGGGAATTCTCTGCCTGCCTTTCCCCAGTGCTCTGCAAGCTCTCCAGGACAACATAAAATCTGGGGATCTGTGCTTTCTTTCCTTCTGAACAAGTGTTAGTGTTTTCTGCACAAAAGCGATTCTTGCGAAGCAATGTGAACACTTCTGCTTCGCAGGCACAGAGAAGGTGCTAGCAGGGAATTCTCTGCCTGCCTTTCCCCAGTGCTCTGCAAGCTCTCCAGGACAACATAGAATCTGGGGCTCAGTGCTTTCTTTCGTTCTGAACAAGTGTTACTGTTTTCTGCACAAAAGCGATTCTGCGAAGCAATGTGAACACTTCTGCTTCCCAGGCACAGAGAAGGTGCTAGCAGGGAATTCTCTGCCTGCCTTTCCCCAGTGCTCTGCAAGCTCTCCAGGACAACATAGAATCTGGGGCTCTGTGCTTTCTTTCGTTCTGAACAAGTGTTACTGTTTTCTGCACAAAAGCGATTCTGCGAAGCAATGTGAACACTTCTGCTTCCCAGGCACAGAGAAGGTGCTAGCAGGGAATTCTCTGCCTGCCTTTCCCCAGTGCTCTGCAAGCTCTCCAGGACAACATAAAATCTGGGGCTCTGTGCTTTCTTTCCTTCTGAACAAGTGTTAGTGTTTTCTGCACAAAAGCGATTCTTGCGAAGCAATGTGAACACTTCTGCTTCCCAGGCACAGAGAAGGTGCTAGCAGGGAATTCTCTGCCTGCCTTTCCCCAGTGCTCTGCAAGCTCTCCAGGACAACATAGAATCTGGGGCTCTGTGCATTCTTTCCTTCTGAACAAGTGTTACTGTTTTCTGCACAAAAGCGATTCTGCGAAGCAATGTGAACACTTCTGCTTCCCAGGCACAGAGAAGGTGCTAGCAGGGAATTCTCTGCCTGCCTTTCCCCAGTGCTTTGCAAGCTCTCCAGGACAACATAAAATCTGGGGCTCTGTGCTTTCTTTCCTTCTGAACAACTGTTACTATTTTCTGCACAAAAGCGATTCTTGCGAAGCAATGTGAACACTTCTGCTTCCCAGGCACAGAGAACGTGCTAGCAGGGAATTCTCTGCCTGCCTTTCCCCAGTGCTGTGCAAGCTCTCCAGGACAACATAGAATCTGGGGCTCTGTGCTTTCTTTCCTTCTGAACAAGTGTTACTGTTTTCTGCACAAAAGCGATTCTGCGAAGCAATGTGAACAGGCACAGAGAAGGTGCTAGCAGGGAATTCTCTGCCTGCCTTTCCCCAGTGCTCTGCAAGCTCTCCAGGACAACATAAAATCTGGGGATCTGTGCTTTCTTTCCTTCTGAACAAGTGTTAGTGTTTTCTGCAAAAAAGCGATTCTTGCGAAGCAATGTGAACACTTCTGCCTCCCAGGCACAGAGAAGGTGCTAGCAGGGAATTCTCTGCCTGCCTTTCCCCAGTGCTCTGCAAGCTCTCCAGGACAACATAGAATCTGGGGCTCTGTGCTTTCTTTCGTTCTGAACAAGTGTTAGTGTTTTCTGCACAAAAGCGATTCTGCGAAGCAATGTGAACACTTCTGCTTCGCAGGCACAGAGAAGGTGCTAGCAGGGAATTCTCTGCCTGCCTTTCCCCAGTGCTCTGCAAGCTCTCCAGGACAACATAGAATCTGGGGCTCTGTGCTTTCTTTCCTTCTGAACAAGTGTTACTGTTTTCTGCACAAAAGCGATTCTGCGAAGCAATGTGAACAGGCACAGAGAAGGTGCTAGCAGGGAATTCTCTGCCTGCCTTTCCCCAGTGCTCTGCAAGCTCTCCAGGACAACATAAAATCTGGGGCTCTGTGCTTTCTTTCCTTCTGAACAAGTGTTACTGTTTTCTGCACAAAAGCGATTCTGCGAAGCAATGTGAACACTTCTGCTTCCCAGGCACAGAGAAGGTGCTAGCAGGGAATTCTCTGCCTGCCTTTCCCCAGTGCTCTGCAAGCTCTCCAGGACAACATAGAATCTGGGGCTCTGTGCTTTCTTTCGTTCTGAACAAGTGTTACTGTTTTCTGCACAAAAGCGATTCTGCGAAGCAATGTGAACAGGCACAGAGAAGGTGCTATCAGGGAATTCTCTGCCTGCCTTTCCCCAGTGCTCTGCAAGCTCTCCAGGACAACATAGAATCTGGGGCTCTGTGCTTTCTTTCGTTCTGAACAACTGTTACTGTTTTCTGCACAAAAGCGATTCTTGCGAAGCAATGTGAACAGTTCTGCTTCCCAGGCACAGAGAAGGTGCTAGCAAGGAATTCTCTGCCTGCCTTTCCCCAGTGCTCTGCAAGCTCTCCAGGACAACATAAAATTTGGGGCTCTGTGCTTTCTTTCCTTCTGAACAAGTGTTAGTGTTTTGTGCACAAAAGCAATTCTTGCGAAGCAATGTGAACACTTCTGCTTCCCAGGCACAGAGAAGGTGCTAGCAGGGAATTCTCTGCCTGCCTTTCCCCAGTGCTCTGCAAGCTCTCCAGGACAACATAGAATCTGGGGCTCTGTGCTTTCTTTCGTTCTGAACAAGTGTTACTGTTTTCTGCACAAAAGCGATTCTGCGAAGCAATGTGAACACTTCTGCTTCCCAGGCACAGAGAAGGTGCTAGCAGGGAATTCTCTGCCTGCCTTTCCCCAGTGCTCTGCAAGCTCTCCAGGACAACATAGAATCTGGGGCTCTGTGCTTTCTTTCGTTCTGAACAAGTGTTACTGTTTTCTGCACAAAAGCGATTCTGCGAAGCAATGTGAACAGGCACAGAGAAGGTGCTAGCAGGGAATTCTCTGCCTGCCTTTCCCCAGTGCTCTGCAAGCTCTCCAGGACAACATAAAATCTGGGGCTCTGTGCTTTCTTTCCTTCTGAACAAGTGTTAGCGTTTTCTGCACAAAAGCGATTCTTGCGAAGCAATGTGAACACTTTTGCTTCCCAGGCACAGAGAAGGTGCTAGCAGGGAATTCTCTGCCTGCCTTTCCCCAGTGCTCTGCAAGCTCTCCAGGACAACATAGAATCTGGGGCTCTGTGCTTTCTTTCCTTCTGAACAAGTGTTACTGTTTTCTGCACAAAAGCGATTCTGCGAAGCAATGTGAACACTTCTGCTTCCCAGGCACAGAGAAGGTGCTAGCAGGGAATTCTCTGCCTGCCTTTCCCCAGTGCTCTGCAAGCTCTCCAGGACAACATAAAATCTGGGGCTCTGTGCTTTCTTTCCTTCTGAACAAGTGTTAGTGTTTTCTGCACAAAAGCGATTCTTGCGAAGCAATGTGAACACTTCTGCTTCCCAGGCACAGAGAAGGTGCTAGCAAGGAATTCTCTGCCTGCCTTTCCCCAGTGCTCTGCAAGCTCTCCAGGACTACATAAAATCTGGGGCTCTGTGCTTTCTTTCCTTCTGAACAAGTGTTACTGTTTTCTGCACAAAAGCGATTCTGCGAAGCAATGTGAACAGGCACAGAGAAGGTGCTAGCAGGGAATTCTCTGCCTGCCTTTCCCCAGTGCTCTGCAAGCTCTCCAGGACAACATAAAATCTGGGGATCTGTGCTTTCTTTCGTTCTGAACAAGTGTTACTGTTTTCTGCACAAAAGCGATTCTGCGAAGCAATGTGAACACTTCTGCTTCCCAGGCACAGAGAAGGTGCTAGCAGGGAATTCTCTGCCTGCCTTTCCCCAGTGCTCTGCAAGATCTCCAGGACAACATAAAATCTGGGGCTCTGTGCTTTCTTTCCTTCTGAACAAGTGTTAGTGTTTTCTGCACAAAAGCGATTCTTGCGAAGCAATGTGAACACTTCTGCTTCCCAGGCACAGAGAAGGTGCTAGCAGGGAATTCTCTGCCTGCCTTTCCCCAGTGCTCTGCAAGCTCTCCAGGACAACATAGAATCTGGGGCTCTGTGCTTTCTTTCCTTCTGAACAAGTGTTACTGTTTTCTGCACAAAAGCGATTCTGCGAAGCAATGTGAACAGGCACAGAGAAGGTGCTATCAGGGAATTCTCTGCCTGCCTTTCCCCAGTGCTCTGCAAGCTCTCCAGGACAACATAAAATCTGGGGCTCTGTGCTTTCTTTCGTTCTGAACAAGTGTTACTGTTTTCTGCACAAAAGCGATTCTGCGAAGCAATGTGAACACTTCTGCTTCCCAGGCACAGAGAAGGTGCTAGCAGGGAATTCTCTGCCTGCCTTTCCCCAGTGCTCTGCAAGCTCTCCAGGACAACATAAAATCTGGGGCTCTGTGCTTTCTTTCCTTCTGAACAAGTGTTACTGTTTTCTGCACAAAAGCGATTCTTGCGAAGCAATGTGAACACTTCTGCTTCCCAGGCACAGAGAAGGTGCTAGCAGGGAATTCTCTGCCTGCCTTTCCCCAGTGCTCTGCAAGCTCTCCAGGACAACATAGAATCTGGGGCTCTGTGCTTTCTTTCGTTCTGAACAAGTGTTACTGTTTTCTGCACAAAAGCGATTCTGCGAAGCAATGTGAGCAGGCACAGAGAAGGTGCTATCAGGGAATTCTCTGCCTGCCTTTCCCCAGTGCTCTGCAAGCTCTCCAGGACAACATAGAATCTGGGGCTCTGTGCTTTCTTTCGTTCTGAACAACTGTTACTGTTTTCTGCACAAAAGCGATTCTTGCGAAGCAATGTGAACACTTCTGCTTCCCAGGCACAGAGAAGGTGCTAGCAAGGAATTCTCTGCCTGCCTTTCCCCAGTGCTCTGCAAGCTCTCCAGGACAACATAAAATTTGGGGCTCTGTGCTTTCTTTCCTTCTGAACAAGTGTTAGTGTTTTGTGCACAAAAGCAATTCTTGCGAAGCAATGTGAACACTTCTGCTTCCCAGGCACAGAGAAGGTGCTAGCAGGGAATTCTCTGCCTGCCTTTCCCCAGTGCTCTGCAAGCTCTCCAGGACAACATAGAATCTGGGGCTCTGTGCTTTCTTTCGTTCTGAACAAGTGTTACTGTTTTCTGCACAAAAGCGATTCTGCGAAGCAATGTGAACACTTCTGCTTCCCAGGCACAGAGAAGGTGCTATCAGGGAATTCTCTGCCTGCCTTTCCCCAGTGCTCTGCAAGCTCTCCAGGACAACATAGAATCTGGGGCTCTGTGCTTTCTTTCCTTCTGAACAAGTGTTAGTGTTTTCTGCACAAAAGCGATTCTTGCGAAGCAATGTGAACACTTCTGCTTCCCAGGCACAGAGAAGGTGCTAGCAGGGAATTCTCTGCCTGCCTTTCCCCAGTGCTCTGCAAGCTCTCCAGGACAACAGTGAATCTGGGGCTCTGTGCTTTCTTTCGTTCTGAACAAGTGTTACTGTTTTCTGCACAAAAGCGATTCTGCGAAGCAATGTGAACAGGCACAGAGAAGGTGCTATCAGGGAATTCTCTGCCTGCCTTTCCCCAGTGCTCTGCAAGCTCTCCAGGACAACATAAAATCTGGGGCTCTGTGCTTTCTTTCCTTCTGAACAAGTGTTACTGTTTTCTGCACAAAAGCGATTCTGCGAAGCAATGTGAACACTTCTGCTTCCCAGGCACAGAGAAGGTGCTAGCAGGGAATTCTCTGCCTGCCTTTCCCCAGTGCTCTGCAAGCTCTCCAGGACAACATAAAATCTGGGGCTCTGTGCTTTCTTTCCTTCTGAACAAGTGTTAGTGTTTTCTGCACAAAAGCGATTCTTGCGAAGCAATGTGAACACTTCTGCTTCCCAGGCACAGAGAAGGTGCTAGCAGGGAATTCTCTGCCTGCCTTTCCCCAGTGCTCTGCAAGCTCTCCAGGACAACATAGAATCTGGGGCTCTGTGCTTTCTTTCCTTCTGAACAAGTGTTACTGTTTTCTGCACAAAAGCGATTCTGCGAAGCAATGTGAACACTTCTGCTTCCCAGGCACAGAGAAGGTGCTAGCAGGGAATTCTCTGCCTGCCTTTCCCCAGTGCTCTGCAAGCTCTGCAGGACAACATAAAATCTGGGGCTCTGTGCTTTCTTTCCTTCTGAACAAGTGTTAGTGTTTTCTGCACAAAAGCGATTCTTGCGAAGCAATGTGAACACTTCTGCTTCCCAGGCACAGAGAAGGTGCTAGCAAGGAATTCTCTGCCTGCCTTTCCCCAGTGCTCTGCAAGCTCTCCAGGACTACATAAAATCTGGGGCTCTGTGCTTTCTTTCCTTCTGAACAAGTGTTACTGTTTTCTGCACAAAAGCGATTCTGCGAAGCAATGTGAACAGGCACAGAGAAGGTGCTATCAGGGAATTCTCTGCCTGCCTTTCCCCAGTGCTCTGCAAGCTCTCCAGGACAACATAAAATCTGGGGCTCTGTGCTTTCTTTCGTTCTGAACAAGTGTTACTGTTTTCTGCACAAAAGCGATTCTGCGAAGCAATGTGAACACTTCTGCTTCCCAGGCACAGAGAAGGTGCTAGCAGGGAATTCTCTGCCTGCCTTTCCCCAGTGCTCTGCAAGCTCTCCAGGACAACATAAAATCTGGGGCTCTGTGCTTTCTTTCCTTCTGAACAAGTGTTAGTGTTTTCTGCACAAAAGCGATTCTTGCGAAGCAATGTGAACACTTCTGCTTCCCAGGCACAGAGAAGGTGCTAGCAAGGAATTCTCTGCCTGCCTTTCCCCAGTGCTCTGCAAGCTCTCCAGGACAACATAGAATCTGGGGCTCAGTGCTTTCTTTCGTTCTGAACAAGTGTTAGTGTTTTCTGCACAAAAGCGATTCTTGCGAAGCAATGTGAACACTTCTGCTTCCCAGGCACAGAGAAGGTGCTAGCAGGGAATTCTCTGCCTGCCTTTCCCCAGTGCTCTGCAAGCTCTCCAGGACAACATAGAATCTGGGGCTCTGTGCTTTCATTCGTTCTGAACAAGTGTTACTGTTTTCTGCACAAAAGCGATTCTGCGAAGCAATGTGAACACTTCTGCTTCCCAGGCACAGAGAAGGTGCTAGCAAGGAATTCTCTGCCTGCCTTTCCCCAGTGCTCTGCAAGCTCTCCAGGACAACATAAAATCTGGGGCTCTGTGCTTTCTTTCCTTCTGAACAAGTGTTACTGTTTTCTGCACAAAAGCGATTCTGCGAAGCAATGTGAACACTTCTGCTTCCCAGGCACAGAGAAGGTGCTATCAGGGAATTCTCTGCCTGCCTTTCCCCAGTGCTCTGCAAGCTCTCCAGGACAACATAGAATCTGGGGCTCTGTGCTTTCTTTCCTTCTGAACAAGTGTTACTGTTTTCTGCACAAAAGCGATTCTTGCGAAGCAATGTGAACAGGCACAGAGAAGGTGCTAGCAGGGAATTCTCTGCCTGCCTTTCCCCAGTGCTCTGCAAGCTCTCCAGGACAACATAAAATCTGGGGATCTGTGCTTTCTTTCCTTCTGAACAAGTGTTAGTGTTTTCTGCAAAAAAGCGATTCTTGCGAAGCAATGTGAACACTTCTGCCTCCCAGGCACAGAGAAGGTGCTAGCAGGGAATTCTCTGCCTGCCTTTCCCCAGTGCTCTGCAAGCTCTCCAGGACAACATAGAATCTGGGGCTCAGTGCTTTCTTTCGTTCTGAACAAGTGTTAGTGTTTTCTGCACAAAAGCGATTCTTGCGAAGCAATGTGAACACTTCTGCTTCCCAGGCACAGAGAAGGTGCTAGCAGGGAATTCTCTGCCTGCATTTCCCCAGTGCTCTGCAAGCTCTCCAGGACAACATAGAATCTGGGGCTCTGTGCTTTCATTCGTTCTGAACAAGTGTTACTGTTTTCTGCACAAAAGCGATTCTGCGAAGCAATGTGAACACTTCTGCTTCCCAGGCACAGAGAAGGTGCTAGCAAGGAATTCTCTGCCTGCCTTTCCCCAGTGCTCTGCAAGCTCTCCAGGACAACATAAAATCTGGGGCTCTGTGCTTTCTTTCCTTCTGAACAAGTGTTACTGTTTTCTGCACAAAAGCGATTCTGCGAAGCAATGTGAACACTTCTGCTTCCCAGGCACAGAGAAGGTGCTAGCAGGGAATTCTCTGCCTGCCTTTCCCCAGTGCTCTGCAAGCTCTCCAGGACAACATAGAATCTGGGGCTCTGTGCTTTCTTTCCTTCTGAACAAGTGTTACTGTTTTCTGCACAAAAGCGATTCTGCGAAGCAATGTGAACAGGCACAGAGAAGGTGCTAGCAGGGAATTCTCTGCCTGCCTTTCCCCAGTGCTCTGCAAGCTCTCCAGGACAACATAAAATCTGGGGATCTGTGCTTTCTTTCCTTCTGAACAAGTGTTAGTGTTTTCTGCAAAAAAGCGATTCTTGCGAAGCAATGTGAACACTTCTGCCTCCCAGGCACAGAGAAGGTGCTAGCAGGGAATTCTCTGCCTGCCTTTCCCCAGTGCTCTGCAAGCTCTCCAGGACAACATAGAATCTGGGGCTCTGTGCTTTCTTTCGTTCTGAACAAGTGTTAGTGTTTTCTGCACAAAAGCGATTCTGCGAAGCAATGTGAACACTTCTGCTTCGCAGGCACAGAGAAGGTGCTAGCAGGGAATTCTCTGCCTGCCTTTCCCCAGTGCTCTGCAAGCTCTCCAGGACAACATAGAATCTGGGGCTCAGTGCTTTCTTTCGTTCTGAACAAGTGTTACTGTTTTCTGCACAAAAGCGATTCTGCGAAGCAATGTGAACAGGCACAGAGAAGGTGCTATCAGGGAATTCTCTGCCTGCCTTTCCCCAGTGCTCTGCAAGCTCTCCAGGACAACATAAAATCTGGGGCTCTGTGCTTTCTTTCCTTCTGAACAAGTGTTACTGTTTTCTGCACAAAAGCGATTCTGCGAAGCAATGTGAACACTTCTGCTTCCCAGGCACAGAGAAGGTGCTATCAGGGAATTCTCTGCCTGCCTTTCCCCAGTGCTCTGCAAGCTCTCCAGGACAACATAGAATCTGGGGCTCTGTGCTTTCTTTCGTTCTGAACAAGTGTTAGTGTTTTCTGCACAAAAGCGATTCTGCGAAGCAATGTGAACAGGCACAGAGAAGGTGCTATCAGGGAATTCTCTGCCTGCCTTTCCCCAGTGCTCTGCAAGCTCTCCAGGACAACATAGAATCTGGGGCTCTGTGCTTTCTTTCGTTCTGAACAACTGTTACTGTTTTCTGCACAAAAGCGATTCTTGCGAAGCAATGTGAACACTTCTGCTTCCCAGGCACAGAGAAGGTGCTAGCAAGGAATTCTCTGCCTGCCTTTCCCCAGTGCTCTGCAAGCTCTCCAGGACAACATAAAATTTGGGGCTCTGTGCTTTCTTTCCTTCTGAACAAGTGTTAGTGTTTTGTGCACAAAAGCAATTCTTGCGAAGCAATGTGAACACTTCTGCTTCCCAGGCACAGAGAAGGTGCTAGCAGGGAATTCTCTGCCTGCCTTTCCCCAGTGCTCTGCAAGCTCTCCAGGACAACATAGAATCTGGGGCTCTGTGCTTTCTTTCCTTCTGAACAAGTGTTACTGTTTTCTGCACAAAAGCGATTCTGCGAAGCAATGTGAACACTTCTGCTTCCCAGGCACAGAGAAGGTGCTATCAGGGAATTCTCTGCCTGCCTTTCCCCAGTGCTCTGCAAGCTCTCCAGGACAACATAGAATCTGGGGCTCTGTGCTTTCTTTCCTTCTGAACAAGTGTTAGTGTTTTCTGCACAAAAGCGATTCTTGCGAAGCAATGTGAACACTTCTGCTTCCCAGGCACAGAGAAGGTGCTAGCAGGGAATTCTCTGCCTGCCTTTCCCCAGTGCTCTGCAAGCTCTCCAGGACAACATAGAATCTGGGGCTCTGTGCTTTCTTTCCTTCTGAACAAGTGTTACTGTTTTCTGCACAAAAGCGATTCTGCGAAGCAATGTGAACAGGCACAGAGAAGGTGCTATCAGGGAATTCTCTGCCTGCCTTTCCCCAGTGCTCTGCAAGCTCTCCATGACAACATAAAATCTGGGGCTCTGTGCTTTCTTTCGTTCTGAACAAGTGTTACTGTTTTCTGCACAAAAGCGATTCTGCGAAGCAATGTGAACACTTCTGCTTCCCAGGCACAGAGAAGGTGCTAGCAGGGAATTCTCTGCCTGCCTTTCCCCAGTGCTCTGCAAGCTCTCCAGGACAACATAAAATCTGGGGCTCTGTGCTTTCTTTCCTTCTGAACAAGTGTTAGTGTTTTCTGCACAAAAGCGATTCTTGCGAAGCAATGTGAACACTTTTGCTTCCCAGGCACAGAGAAGGTGCTAGCAGGGAATTCTCTGCCTGCCTTTCCCCAGTGCTCTGCAAGCTCTCCAGGACAACATAGAATCTGGGGCTCTGTGCTTTCTTTCGTTCTGAACAAGTGTTACTGTTTTCTGCACAAAAGCGATTCTGCGAAGCAATGTGAACACTTCTGCTTCCCAGGCACAGAGAAGGTGCTATCAGGGAATTCTCTGCCTGCCTTTCCCCAGTGCTCTGCAAGCTCTCCAGGACAACATAAAATCTGGGGCTCTGTGCTTTCTTTCCTTCTGAACAAGTGTTACTGTTTTCTGCACAAAAGCGATTCTTGCGAAGCAATGTGAACACTTCTGCTTCCCAGGCACAGAGAAGGTGCTAGCAAGGAATTCTCTGCCTGCCTTTCCCCAGTGCTCTGCAAGCTCTCCAGGACTACATAAAATCTGGGGCTCTGTGCTTTCTTTCCTTCTGAACAAGTGTTACTGTTTTCTGCACAAAAGCGATTCTGCGAAGCAATGTGAACAGGCACAGAGAAGGTGCTATCAGGGAATTCTCTGCCTGCCTTTCCCCAGTGCTCTGCAAGCTCTCCAGGACAACATAAAATCTGGGGCTCTGTGCTTTCTTTCGTTCTGAACAAGTGTTACTGTTTTCTGCACAAAAGCGATTCTGCGAAGCAATGTGAACACTTCTGCTTCCCAGGCACAGAGAAGGTGCTAGCAGGGAATTCTCTGCCTGCCTTTCCCCAGTGCTCTGCAAGCTCTCCAGGACAACATAAAATCTGGGGCTCTGTGCTTTCTTTCCTTCTGAACAAGTGTTAGTGTTTTCTGCACAAAAGCGATTCTTGCGAAGCAATGTGAACACTTCTGCTTCCCAGGCACAGAGAAGGTGCTAGCAGGGAATTCTCTGCCTGCCTTTCCCCAGTGCTCTGCAAGCTCTCCAGGACAACATAGAATCTGGGGCTCTGTGCTTTCTTTCCTTCTGAACAAGTGTTACTGTTTTCTGCACAAAAGCGATTCTGCGAAGCAATGTGAACAGGCACAGAGAAGGTGCTAGCAGGGAATTCTCTGCCTGCCTTTCCCCAGTGCTCTGCAAGCTCTCCAGGACAACATAAAATCTGGGGCTCTGTGCTTTCTTTCGTTCTGAACAACTGTTACTGTTTTCTGCACAAAAGCGATTCTGCGAAGCAATGTGAACACTTCTGCTTCCCAGGCACAGAGAAGGTGCTAGCAGGGAATTCTCTGCCTGCCTTTCCCCAGTGCTCTGCAAGCTCTCCAGGACAACATAGAATCTGGGGCTCTGTGCTTTCTTTCGTTCTGAACAAGTGTTACTGTTTTCTGCACAAAAGCGATTCTGCGAAGCAATGTGAAGAGGCACAGAGAAGGTGCTATCAGGGAATTCTCTGCCTGCCTTTCCCCAGTGCTCTGCAAGCTCTCCAGGACAACATAGAATCTGGGGCTCTGTGCTTTCTTTCGTTCTGAACAACTGTTACTGTTTTCTGCACAAAAGCGATTCTTGCGAAGCAATGTGAACACTTCTGCTTCCCAGGCACAGAGAAGGTGCTAGCAAGGAATTCTCTGCCTGCCTTTCCCCAGTGCTCTGCAAGCTCTCCAGGACAACATAAAATTTGGGGCTCTGTGCTTTCTTTCCTTCTGAACAAGTGTTAGTGTTTTGTGCACAAAAGCAATTCTTGCGAAGCAATGTGAACACTTCTGCTTCGCAGGCACAGAGAAGGTGCTAGCAGGGAATTCTCTGCCTGCCTTTCCCCAGTGCTCTGCAAGCTCTCCAGGACAACATAGAATCTGGGGCTCTGTGCTTTCTTTCGTTCTGAACAAGTGTTACTGTTTTCTGCACAAAAGCGATTCTGCGAAGCAATGTGAACACTTCTGCTTCCCAGGCACAGAGAAGGTGCTATCAGGGAATTCTCTGCCTGCCTTTCCCCAGTGCTCTGCAAGCTCTCCAGGACAACATAGAATCTGGGGCTCTGTGCTTTCTTTCCTTCTGAACAAGTGTTAGTGTTTTCTGCACAAAAGCGATTCTTGCGAAGCAATGTGAACACTTCTGCTTCCCAGGCACAGAGAAGGTGCTAGCAGGGAATTCTCTGCCTGCCTTTCCCCAGTGCTCTGCAAGCTCTCCAGGACAACAGTGAATCTGGGGCTCTGTGCTTTCTTTCGTTCTGAACAAGTGTTACTGTTTTCTGCACAAAAGCGATTCTGCGAAGCAATGTGAACAGGCACAGAGAAGGTGCTATCAGGGAATTCTCTGCCTGCCTTTCCCCAGTGCTCTGCAAGCTCTCCAGGACAACATAAAATCTGGGGCTCTGTGCTTTCTTTCGTTCTGAACAAGTGTTACTGTTTTCTGCACAAAAGCGATTCTGCGAAGCAATGTGAACACTTCTGCTTCCCAGGCACAGAGAAGGTGCTAGCAGGGAATTCTCTGCCTGCCTTTCCCCAGTGCTCTGCAAGCTCTCCAGGACAACATAAAATCTGGGGCTCTGTGCTTTCTTTCCTTCTGAACAAGTGTTAGTGTTTTCTGCACAAAAGCGATTCTTGCGAAGCAATGTGAACACTTCTGCTTCCCAGGCACAGAGAAGGTGCTAGCAGGGAATTCTCTGCCTGCCTTTCCCCAGTGCTCTGCAAGCTCTCCAGGACAACATAGAATCTGGGGCTCTGTGCTTTCTTTCCTTCTGAACAAGTGTTACTGTTTTCTGCACAAAAGCGATTCTGCGAAGCAATGTGAACACTTCTGCTTCCCAGGCACAGAGAAGGTGCTAGCAGGGAATTCTCTGCCTGCCTTTCCCCAGTGCTCTGCAAGCTCTCCAGGACAACATAAAATCTGGGGCTCTGTGCTTTCTTACCTTCTGAACAAGTGTTAGTGTTTTCTGCACAAAAGCGATTCTTGCGAAGCAATGTGAACACTTCTGCTTCCCAGGCACAGAGAAGGTGCTAGCAAGGAATTCTCTGCCTGCCTTTCCCCAGTGCTCTGCAAGCTCTCCAGGACTACATAAAATCTGGGGCTCTGTGCTTTCTTTCCTTCTGAACAAGTGTTACTGTTTTCTGCACAAAAGCGATTCTGCGAAGCAATGTGAACAGGCACAGAGAAGGTGCTATCAGGGAATTCTCTGCCTGCCTTTCCCCAGTGCTCTGCAAGCTCTCCAGGACAACATAAAATCTGGGGCTCTGTGCTTTCTTTCGTTCTGAACAAGTGTTACTGTTTTCTGCACAAAAGCGATTCTGCGAAGCAATGTGAACACTTCTGCTTCCCAGGCACAGAGAAGGTGCTAGCAGGGAATTCTCTGCCTGCCTTTCCCCAGTGCTCTGCAAGCTCTCCAGGACAACATAAAATCTGGGGCTCTGTGCTTTCTTTCCTTCTGAACAAGTGTTAGTGTTTTCTGCACAAAAGCGATTCTTGCGAAGCAATGTGAACACTTCTGCTTCCCAGGCACAGAGAAGGTGCTAGCAAGGAATTCTCTGCCTGCCTTTCCCCAGTGCTCTGCAAGCTCTCCAGGACAACATAGAATCTGGGGCTCAGTGCTTTCTTTCGTTCTGAACAAGTGTTAGTGTTTTCTGCACAAAAGCGATTCTTGCGAAGCAATGTGAACACTTCTGCTTCCCAGGCACAGAGAAGGTGCTAGCAGGGAATTCTCTGCCTGCCTTTCCCCAGTGCTCTGCAAGCTCTCCAGGACAACATAGAATCTGGGGCTCTGTGCTTTCATTCGTTCTGAACAAGTGTTACTGTTTTCTGCACAAAAGCGATTCTGCGAAGCAATGTGAACACTTCTGCTTCCCAGGCACAGAGAAGGTGCTAGCAAGGAATTCTCTGCCTGCCTTTCCCCAGTGCTCTGCAAGCTCTCCAGGACAACATAAAATCTGGGGCTCTGTGCTTTCTTTCCTTCTGAACAAGTGTTACTGTTTTCTGCACAAAAGCGATTCTGCGAAGCAATGTGAACACTTCTGCTTCCCAGGCACAGAGAAGGTGCTAGCAGGGAATTCTCTGCCTGCCTTTCCCCAGTGCTCTGCAAGCTCTCCAGGACAACAGTGAATCTGGGGCTCTGTGCTTTCTTTCCTTCTGAACAAGTGTTACTGTTTTCTGCACAAAAGCGATTCTGCGAAGCAATGTGAACAGGCACAGAGAAGGTGCTAGCAGGGAATTCTCTGCCTGCCTTTCCCCAGTGCTCTGCAAGCTCTCCAGGACAACATAAAATCTGGGGATCTGTGCTTTCTTTCCTTCTGAACAAGTGTTAGTGTTTTCTGCAAAAAAGCGATTCTTGCGAAGCAATGTGAACACTTCTGCTTCCCAGGCACAGAGAAGGTGCTAGCAGGGAATTCTCTGCCTGCCTTTCCCCAGTGCTCTGCAAGCTCTCCAGGACAACATAGAATCTGGGGCTCAGTGCTTTCTTTCGTTCTGAACAAGTGTTACTGTTTTCTGCACAAAAGCGATTCTTGCGAAGCAATGTGAACACTTCTGCTTCCCAGGCACAGAGAAGGTGCTAGCAGGGAATTCTCTGCCTGCCTTTCCCCAGTGCTCTGCAAGCTCTCCAGGACAACATAGAATCTGGGGCTCTGTGCTTTCATTCGTTCTGAACAAGTGTTACTGTTTTCTGCACAAAAGCGATTCTGCGAAGCAATGTGAACACTTCTGCTTCCCAGGCACAGAGAAGGTGCTAGCAAGGAATTCTCTGCCTGCCTTTCCCCAGTGCTCTGCAAGCTCTCCAGGACAACATAAAATCTGGGGCTCTGTGCTTTCTTTCCTTCTGAACAAGTGTTACTGTTTTCTGCACAAAAGCGATTCTGCGAAGCAATGTGAACACTTCTGCTTCCCAGGCACAGAGAAGGTGCTATCAGGGAATTCTCTGCCTGCCTTTCCCCAGTGCTCTGCAAGCTCTCCAGGACAACATAGAATCTGGGGCTCTGTGCTTTCTTTCGTTCTGAACAAGTGTTACTGTTTTCTGCACAAAAGCGATTCTGCGAAGCAATGTGAACACTTCTGCTTCCCAGGCACAGAGAAGGTGCTATCAGGGAATTCTCTGCCTGCCTTTCCCCAGTGCTCTGCAAGCTCTCCAGGACAACATAGAATCTGGGGCTCTGTGCTTTCTTTCCTTCTGAACAAGTGTTAGTGTTTTCTGCACAAAAGCGATTCTTGCGAAGCAATGTGAACACTTCTGCTTCCCAGGCACAGAGAAGGTGCTAGCAGGGAATTCTCTGCCTGCCTTTCCCCAGTGCTCTGCAAGCTCTCCAGGACAACAGTGAATCTGGGGCTCTGTGCTTTCTTTCGTTCTGAACAAGTGTTACTGTTTTCTGCACAAAAGCGATTCTGCGAAGCAATGTGAACAGGCACAGAGAAGGTGCTATCAGGGAATTCTCTGCCTGCCTTTCCCCAGTGCTCTGCAAGCTCTCCAGGACAACATAAAATCTGGGGCTCTGTGCTTTCTTTCGTTCTGAACAAGTGTTACTGTTTTCTGCACAAAAGCGATTCTGCGAAGCAATGTGAACACTTCTGCTTCCCAGGCACAGAGAAGGTGCTAGCAGGGAATTCTCTGCCTGCCTTTCCCCAGTGCTCTGCAAGCTCTCCAGGACAACATAAAATCTGGGGCTCTGTGCTTTCTTTCCTTCTGAACAAGTGTTAGTGTTTTCTGCACAAAAGCGATTCTTGCGAAGCAATGTGAACACTTCTGCTTCCCAGGCACAGAGAAGGTGCTAGCAGGGAATTCTCTGCCTGCCTTTCCCCAGTGCTCTGCAAGCTCTCCAGGACAACATAGAATCTGGGGCTCTGTGCTTTCTTTCCTTCTGAACAAGTGTTACTGTTTTCTGCACAAAAGCGATTCTGCGAAGCAATGTGAACACTTCTGCTTCCCAGGCACAGAGAAGGTGCTAGCAGGGAATTCTCTGCCTGCCTTTCCCCAGTGCTCTGCAAGCTCTCCAGGACAACATAAAATCTGGGGCTCTGTGCTTTCTTTCCTTCTGAACAAGTGTTAGTGTTTTCTGCACAAAAGCGATTCTTGCGAAGCAATGTGAACACTTCTGCTTCCCAGGCACAGAGAAGGTGCTAGCAAGGAATTCTCTGCCTGCCTTTCCCCAGTGCTCTGCAAGCTCTCCAGGACAACATAAAATCTGGGGCTCTGTGCTTTCTTTCCTTCTGAACAAGTGTTACTGTTTTCTGCACAAAAGCGATTCTGCGAAGCAATGTGAACAGGCACAGAGAAGGTGCTATCAGGGAATTCTCTGCCTGCCTTTCCCCAGTGCTCTGCAAGCTCTCCAGGACAACATAAAATCTGGGGCTCTGTGCTTTCTTTCGTTCTGAACAAGTGTTACTGTTTTCTGCACAAAAGCGATTCTGCGAAGCAATGTGAACACTTCTGCTTCCCAGGCACAGAGAAGGTGCTAGCAGGGAATTCTCTGCCTGCCTTTCCCCAGTGCTCTGCAAGCTCTCCAGGACAACATAAAATCTGGGGCTCTGTGCTTTCTTTCGTTCTGAACAAGTGTTAGTGTTTTCTGCACAAAAGCGATTCTTGCGAAGCAATGTGAACACTTCTGCTTCCCAGGCACAGAGAAGGTGCTAGCAAGGAATTCTCTGCCTGCCTTTCCCCAGTGCTCTGCAAGCTCTCCAGGACAACATAGAATCTGGGGCTCAGTGCTTTCTTTCGTTCTGAACAAGTGTTAGTGTTTTCTGCACAAAAGCGATTCTTGCGAAGCAATGTGAACACTTCTGCTTCCCAGGCACAGAGAAGGTGCTAGCAGGGAATTCTCTGCCTGCCTTTCCCCAGTGCTCTGCAAGCTCTCCAGGACAACATAGAATCTGGGGCTCTGTGCTTTCATTCGTTCTGAACAAGTGTTACTGTTTTCTGCACAAAAGCGATTCTGCGAAGCAATGTGAACACTTCTGCTTCCCAGGCACAGAGAAGGTGCTAGCAAGGAATTCTCTGCCTGCCTTTCCCCAGTGCTCTGCAAGCTCTCCAGGACAACATAAAATCTGGGGCTCTGTGCTTTCTTTCCTTCTGAACAAGTGTTACTGTTTTCTGCACAAAAGCGATTCTGCGAAGCAATGTGAACACTTCTGCTTCCCAGGCACAGAGAAGGTGCTAGCAGGGAATTCTCTGCCTGCCTTTCCCCAGTGCTCTGCAAGCTCTCCAGGACAACATAGAATCTGGGGCTCTGTGCTTTCTTTCCTTCTGAACAAGTGTTACTGTTTTCTGCACAAAAGCGATTCTGCGAAGCAATGTGAACAGGCACAGAGAAGGTGCTAGCAGGGAATTCTCTGCCTGCCTTTCCCCAGTGCTCTGCAAGCTCTCCAGGACAACATAAAATCTGGGGATCTGTGCTTTCTTTCCTTCTGAACAAGTGTTAGTGTTTTCTGCAAAAAAGCGATTCTTGCGAAGCAATGTGAACACTTCTGCCTCCCAGGCACAGAGAAGGTGCTAGCAGGGAATTCTCTGCCTGCCTTTCCCCAGTGCTCTGCAAGCTCTCCAGGACAACATAGAATCTGGGGCTCAGTGCTTTCTTTCGTTCTGAACAAGTGTTAGTGTTTTCTGCACAAAAGCGATTCTTGCGAAGCAATGTGAACACTTCTGCTTCCCAGGCACAGAGAAGGTGCTAGCAGGGAATTCTCTGCCTACCTTTCCCCAGTGCTCTGCAAGCTCTCCAGGACAACATAGAATCTGGGGCTCTGTGCTTTCATTCGTTCTGAACAAGTGTTACTGTTTTCTGCACAAAAGCGATTCTGCGAAGCAATGTGAA